>NC_084794.1:41134350-42386350 GCF_963169125.1 Humulus lupulus | reverse complement strand
ATCATACGACGAGTCTTACCACTGACGACTCAGGAGATACTAGATCAGTCAGTATGTATGATCAAGGTCGAAAGAATAGTGGGAACCACAGGAACCGCTCCGACCTGCGGGAACACTTGAATCAGAATCGGGGTAATGTTAACTCGTCAGACCCGGACCTGAGGGATCGCCCAAATGGGTGTAAAGATCCCCTGCGGAGGCGCGAGCCTGGAATTCTGATCAATGATAGCCAATTTCAAGCAAGGCCCCTCGCAGACCCGATCCAAGAAAGAATTGATGAGTTGGAAAAGGCCTTTAGGCTTTTGCAGAATGAGCGAGGTCGGAGTCGGGATGAGGATTCTGACGAGGAGCTCGAACCGTTCGCTCCCCATATTTCCAACACTCCGCTTCCTCAAGGGTTTCGGATCCCTCATGTCCCACCATTTGAGGGAAAGTCCGACCCATACAGCCATCTGAGTACATTCAATACAATAATGAGAGCAAGTAACGTGGGTTACGAGCTCAGATGCATGTTATTTCCAGCATCACTTACGGGACCAGCAAAAAGATGGTTCGAGAAATATAAAAGACATTTGATTACTTCTTGAGATCAGCTGTCGAAGGATTTCAAGAAGCAGTTCAAAGCCATTAAATTTATTAATATATAGGATAACTTCCCAAAACGTGTGGGAGAGTATTCTGAGACTTCCTCTATAAATAGAGAAGTCATGTACCTTTGTAAAGGACCAAACTTTTGTGATCTTGAGAGAAACTCTGGAGAATTCATCCCTGAAGGATTTCCAGAAATTTCCTAAGTTCTAATAACAAAGACTCGTGGACTAGGCAGAGTTAACTACTGAACCACGTAAAAAACTCTCCTTGTTTTATTGTGTTTTCCTGGCCATAATTATTTACTGTTTACATGCTCTACATTTTAAGTTGAGGAAAAACGACGTCAACAGTTGTGTTAAAAGAAAAAAATTCCTATCATTTCTTTTCTAGGGTTTGTTAGTTTTATTCTTAGTTTATTTTGTTATTATTTTTATTTTGTTAGTTTTTTTCTATCTTTTTATTTATTATTATTGTAAAAAAATAAAAAAAGCTTGTTTTGTGTGTATTTAGTTTTTTTGTTTTTTTCTTATTAATTTATTTTTGGTAGCTTATTTTATTTTATTTCTTTTTTTATTTGTAGTAAAAAAAACTTTAAAAAAATTGGTTGCTTATCTTTTGTTAGTTTAGTTTTCATTTATTTTAATTATTTGTGTTTAGGATTTGTTATATTTTTTTTATCTTACTTTTGTTCTTTTTCTTTTTATGTGTATGTAGGGTTACTTTAGTTTATTTTCTATCTTTGAAAAAAAATGTTACTTTCTTAGAATTTTTTTAGCCCTTTTATTCATTTGTTTTTTTCTATAATATTTGTTTAGGCTTTGTAAGTATCTTATTTCTTGCGTTTAGATATTTTTTTATTTATTTATTATTGTTAGATTTGTTTCTTTATTTAATTTTTTTGTTATTAGTTTTTTTTTTAATTTTTTGGTTTTAAATCTTAAAAGAATCATAAAATACAAATAATCATAATAATAATAATAATAATAATAATAATAATAATAATAATAATTATTATTATAATAATAATAATAAAAACAAAGATTGTTTTGTCAACATAAACAATTTTTATTTAAAGGCCAATTTGAGTAAAGTTCCATCCATGCTTACTTAGTAACCTCGGGGAGTTCTAATAAGTGTTGAATGTAAGAAGACCGTTTTTGTGAATTGTGACCCCTCCACAATTATCTATGAACCTTGGGGAGTTCTAGATAAAGTGTGGGTTTTAAGTGGGACTATTCTAAAACCCTCAAATTGACCTAGAAACAAGTAAAACAAAACAAAAAAAAATAATCATAAAATAACAAAATACACAAAATGAATGAAGAAGAAAAGAAACGTTTTGAGATGTATTTTCCAATGTATTATTCTTCATTAAGAAACAATCATAATTCTAGTGCTACTAAGGGCACTAGAAATTTTAGGAGTGCATACAAACTTAGTGTAAGAGAATACCGAGAACTTGAAGTCTTAGAAACTAAGTTTGATAGAGAAAGTTATGAGGTTCCCGAGGTAGATTATGATGAACGTAATTGAGACTTCGCAAGAGCCGGCTATAGGAATCATAATTCTAATTGGACCAACCCTATAGATTTTAGTTGGAAGCCTGAGTGCAACCACCATGCACCGCCTCTCATAAATTTTGAGCATGAATTTTCTAACTTCCCTCATGAACCTCAATATAATGTTTAGACTAATAGGAATTCCTTAGAGGACACTTTACACACATTTATAGAGGAGCAAAGAGAGTTCAATAGATAATTCGTGAAAGCTTTTAGGGAAACTAGCACTCAACTTTCAGAATTGACCAACACTATCAATGCACATACTCTAAGTCAATTACCATCTCAGCTTGAGACCATAGCGCCATCATTTACTCCCATTCCTAAACCTGATGAGGATGATGCTATTACCATTTGGAGTGAAACTCTTTCCCATCCAATTTTTTTTTCAACCACTCCAAAAATACATAAGAGCTATCATACTGATGTGATAGATTTAATCATTGAGGAAATCATAAACATATTTGCAATGAAACATTCACCAAATTTCCTCCACGATTTTGAAACCAAACATTTTCTTTATCCTGAAAATGTTACTAACGCTTCTATTTTTTTAGACGTAGGATAAAAGAAAATTCATTTTTGATACAGGATAGTATGCAAATATGCAGTTGGTAGACTTACCTGAAAGCGATGCTTTTGTCTACCAAAGACTGATCATGTTTTATCTTTCTTTTTGGTGTGATTTGTTTTAATTTGTGTCTTTATTTTTTGTTGCGAATTTCACTTTTTGGGGTTTTATAGTTGTTTGTTGGTCATCATTTTGTTATTTGCTCCCACAATGTGCATAACATTAGACATTGAGGACAATGTCTCATCTAAAGTTGGGGGGTAGTGAGCATATTCATGTGTTGAAATATATTTTGATTACCATTTTTAAATTTTGAGTTAACTTTTTGCAAAATTCATGACAACAAAATTTTGTGAGTTGGTGTTTGCTATTTTTACTATTAGAAAGTAATTTTTTAGAGTAATTTCATGCACAACCAAACATAAAAAAAAATGTGAACACATTCAGTTGAGAAAAATCATAAAGTTTAAAGCTTTTAACTTTTGTGAGTTGTGAGGATGAGAAAACAACTTTGAAAACATCTATTGATCATTTGAGTTGGTAAAGTTAATTTTTTGGATTTTAAAGCATGACATTTACCAGAGGGATAATTTTTGTTCTAAAGAGCCTATGTTGTATTTAATTGTAATTTCCTTTTTAATTTCTTGTATTTTTTTATGTTGTCTCTTGTCAAAAAAAAATTAATTATAAAAAAAAAAGAAAAAGAAGAAATATATAATGAATGAAAAAAAGAAGAAAAAAAAGGAACAAGAGCAACATTTTTCATCTTCATCTTTTGTACTTTTGTTGAAAAAAAATTGTCAAATAAAAAGAAATTCAACATTACTACATTTGTTTTCAATTTATGTCATAAAAAAAAAAGAGTTTGTGTATTTTATTTATCTAATTTTGTTTTGTTCTTTATTTTGGCTCTTAATATCATTCGTAAAATCCTAAAGGTTTTTATGTCATTTAGATTCCAATTAATTGATTAAACTATCTTTTGATTAATATTCGTTAACATTGATTGTCCTAAAACGATAACATCCATTTTTTAGCGTCAATTGATAAATTTCCAACTCCAAGAGTGTCAACCATATCCCGTAAAAATATTTTCAATATCTTTGTGAGGATTTGGAGAAGAGACTTTATTCTTTGGTGATTATTCAATATTGTTTGTGTTATGAATTATGGAAAGATGAATATGGTTTGGTGCACCCACACACAAGACTCTTGAATTGCAACTTTGATAGTTTTAAATAACATTTTTTAAATTCTCACTAAACATTTTATTAAATGGTTTTGCATAATTTAGTTCACTAACTCGTCTTGGTAATGATTTTTATCCACTTGAATTGATAGGGACTTGCAATAAGCTAGTTGGGGGTTGTGATTAGTGGTGAAAAATGCATATTTATTGATTTTAATGGTAAAAATAAATTAAGTTTAATTAATATCATTTATTTTATAAATGAAAATATTTTATTATGATTTAATTTATTGTTGTTTTGTAGGATTTAAAGTTGCATTTTGGCATAAAGAAAAAGAAAGAAGAAATAAAGACTTAAATATGAAAATCAATTGAAAAATGGCATTATTGGAGTCCAAGAGCAAGGCCCAAAAGACCCCAAGCCCAGTCCACCTTTTCTCTCCTCTCACTTACAGCACCAAGTGGCATCCTCTCCACACGACACACGACACGCGACACGCGTCTGCCAGCCCAACCATCCATCTGTCCGACCCGCGCCCCTGCCTGCCCGTTGACCCACGCCTGGTCCCATTCTGACCTGCCTCTTCTCCAGCCCTTGTGTAATGCCCTGGTAACCCCAAGACCATTACTGTGATCTTTGAATTGTGCTTAACAAGCTAATCGAGTTCTTTGGTTATAAATGTGCATCTAGGTGTTATTAATAGGTTAAGGTGTAAAACCAATCAAAAGGAAATGATATATTTTATTTAAAATATAATACTGTTCATGGGCCCACAAAAATGTTTACAAGCTATTTACAATTTAAAACGGTCATTACAGTGTAAATTTACAACCCCCCGATCTAAGCGGCAAAAATAAGGTAAACCCCTAGTTCCTCTGAGAAACTCCTTAGTCGTGGTGGTCAAGCGACCGCTTATGTACACATCACCACCTAAGCTCTCCACTCAAGGCTTGGTGAGCTTTTCTTTCCCTTTAACTGCACCACATAACACCCATGAGCCAAAGCCCAACAAGAAAACTCAATACTGCACATATATAATATCAAAGGATGATCATGATAATCATCCAGGACTTAAAGTCATAAACTGATGAGTGACAGATGTATAAGTCACTAACATGGGATTCCGCACCCTCTACAAATAAGTGATCAAGTCACTAGCTTAAACATGATATGTGACTGATGAGCGAGTCACCAATGTAAACTATGGAAGTGACCATGGAGTCACTACTGTGGGTTCCGTATCCTTAGCCATGTGAGGATAGGGTCACCTACGCCTTCTAGTCCTAGCTCTGAGTAACTAATCATAGAACTAGGCAACCGCTTTTAATTTTCATCGAACTTGGAGTCGGTTCGACATTAATGCTCATGATGAGTCATTCAATGCAGATGCCGATTAGATCAAATCTTCCATCGGCTCGGCATTCATGACGCTTATGCCACTCCTGACTCTTAGGTCAGTAACACACGACCAAAGCTTAGTACCATTGATGAACTTTACTAGTAAGTCACAACTTCACAGACGGATTTGACACCATTATCGATTCTGACTAGTAAGTCAGTGCCATTCACAAGTAAGCAAGATCTGCTAAGCATTAATATGCAATCACTGTCCACATTTAAATACTCAACATGCTTCACTAATAACCATGCATGTCATATATATCGGGTGCAGTTTTCTTACCTCTAGTTCGAGCGAGAATTAATAAAAGAACGACCCTTGAGAATGATCAACCTCTTAGTTTCTTGATGGTCACCTAGTCATAACCAATTATGGTATTCCATCAATAAAATGAATAAAAAAGGTTCCTGAACCAAGACCTAGCCTCCGGGACAACAAATCCCACTAAACTGGGTAGTAGGAACGATCCCGAGGCCTAAGGTTTGAGTTCCCATGATCAAAACACTATTTCGACCACAAAAACCCTCAAGTGCCGCGACCCCCACCTCACTAAGCCGCGACCCCCAGCCAAGACAGAGACACCAGCCTAAGGCACCTGCACCAAGCGTCGCGGCCCTCCTTCCCCAGCGCTGCGACCCCCAGGCCCTTCAGCTCCACCGCCCACCTACACCAAGCTCGGGTCGCAGCACCCCAAGAACAGGGTCGCGACCCCACCTGGAAACTCAGCCATAACCCCAATTTTCCACTTCTAAATCCTTCCAGAAACCTATCTAAACATCTCCAAATCCAAAATCAAAGTTCCCAAACATCCCAATGATACAAAATCATCAAATCCCGAAGCTCAAATAAATAAAAAACTTATCAACACACAAAATCCAAATCAAAGCTTAGAAAATCTAAAACTCAAAACTTAAAGCTTAGATTACCTTTTATCAAGTTGTTTCTTGATAAATCCTTCAGTCAAGAAACTTCTAATATTTCCTAGCATCGCTATGCCTCGATCCTCGCTTGATTCCGACTCCTAAAACCCAAGTTTCCTTCGAAATTGCGACGAATGGTCAAAAAGGATAACAGGTGCTAGAGAAAAGGTGTTTGAGCGTAGGTTTCCTTCTGACAGGTTACTTCAAGCTTAAGTAGTCTCAAATAAATCCTAATGCTCGGGGTGCCAAAAACGTCCCTAGGGTAAAAATAGTCAAAAGTCCCAGAATTTCCTTCTGGTCTTACTAACTCCTAATATATCATCAAATAATCATTCTCATTACCTGATATCCCAATAATTGACCCCGTTATGACAAAACCGCTAACTTGCATCCTCAGATCATCTCATGGCAAATAGCTCAAACATATCCACATAATAATGGGATCTCATCCATAAATCACAAACATGCACCAAAATATACAAATATGCCCTCAATGAGCCAAATTACCAAAATGCCCTTATAATGAAATGTGGACCCACATGCATGCATTTAACATCATATTATAATATAATTCACATAAACATGCATATAATAATTTAATGGCACAATAAATCAGTTATGGCCTTCTCGACCTACTAATCCAGCCACTAAACAACATTAAGGATTTCAGGGCATTACACCTTGCCCTTTGTCCATTCGCGCCATGTGGCATGTTTTTATTGGCTGCGAATGGGTCAAAGCCCTAGCTGCCACCAGCCACTTTTCTAGCCCACATTGTGTGCTCTTTAGGCCTTGGACCTTCCATTTTGAGCTCTAAAGCTCACATTTTGTGGTGTTCTAAACTTGTCTTTGATACTAGTTGTAGGATCTCATTTATATAAGTCTATATGCGTGCTCCCTATTGCAGAGGTAACTCTTTTTTTATGCTTTTGGTTTTGAAAGTTTCTAAAGAATTATTTAAATATCATGTTTCAGTTAATTTGTATGGATGTTTATTGTGTTTCTGAGCTGCGGGGACCATTATTATGGTCAAAACTATGTTTTGGGATGGATTTGGGGTCAATTCATTTTCTGGAATAACTAGTTTTTGAGTTCGCAGGGTCGCGCAACAGCGCTGTTCTGGGGGTGTCACAGCCAAGATGAACTCCCCTACCTCGAACCGCCTTAGCGCCACGGCACTTGGCGGGCTATGCCATGACACAAGTGCAGGGATTTTTGGGCTCTTTGCCTAGTTGAGCATCACGGCTCAAGTCGAGAGTTTATTTATTATATATGATTGGAAAGCTCAACTTATAAGTTGGGGGTTTAACTGTATATGTATGATTGAAAAGCTCGGCTTATAAGTCGAGGGTTTAATTGTTATAAATGATAAAAAATATCAACTTATCAGTGGGGGGCAGCAATAACGTGCTGAACGCAGACCGACATGGTTAAGCTAACCCAAAAGTGTGATATACGCTTGAAAGACCCTATGGCCATCTAGAAAATAGAGCACAAGATGCGTTGGGATAGCTCTAAGGCTGGTTAGATGGGAAAAGGGACATGGGCCCCTGGTGCAACTTTATAGTCACTAATGTGGATTAAAAAGCTCGACTTATAAGTCAAGGGTGGTATTAGTGTGCGTAACACAGGCCAAAATGGAAAATCCAATATAGAAGCTCGACTTATAATTTGTGGAAGACATTAGAGTGTAGAACACAAGCCGAGATGGCAGGGCCAACATAGAAGCTCGGCTTACAAGTCATGGACGCCATTAGTGTGCTGAACGTAGGCCATAATGGCGGGGCCAATATAGAAGCGTGATATACACCTACACGACTCTATAGCCACTTTGAACATGGAGCGTGGTGCACATTTGACCGACTCTATAGCCATTTCCAAAAGGAATAGTGCGATGGGCACCAGTATGGCTCCATAACCGCTTATATGGTTTAAATGCATTGACGAGTATGGTTATTACTGCTAGGCATGTCAATTATGATTCTGTAATCTGTTGATTAACAACTTATGAGCATGTTTATGTTTACTTGTTGAGCCTTGGCTCACGGGTGCTACGTGGTGTAGGTAAGGGCAAGGGAAAGTTGGACCAGCCATGAGTTAGAAATCTTCAGGGGTGGATTATACATAAGCGGCCTACTCAACCGCCACAGCCAAGGATATCTATTGGAACTAGGGTTGGACCCTGATTTTCCCGCTTAGGTCAGCCTTTTGTATTCCCTTTGGGTCTTTGATAGTTATAAACTCTTTTTGGGATCTCGTGTAAAGACTTAAACCCTTTTTAGTAAAATGGTTAATGTTTGACCAAAATTTTTAGTACCTAAACCTTGTGTTAGTTTAAATTACATGTTTTAAGACCAAATGACTCATTTAGCGAGTTAAGAAATATTTTAATTACACAATGTAATGATCCTGGATTAGTAGGACGTTACACATTCTGTGCCATTTAATGAGGGGTCTCGTCCATGCCCAAAACGTCTATTCCATATCTGAGTTGTCCTTTCATGATATACCTGATGTGTCCTTTTCTCATATTTTGATCATGATTTGTGCCTTGATCATCGGGACCGTTGGATCACTCTTGAGTGCATGATTGATGGTCGAGGATTGATTACTTCGCGTCCAAGTTCAAAAGTATAAATTCAAAACTTAGCCTCTCATATCCTTTACGTTGACATTCAAAACTCACCCTATTTTAAAGCTCATAACACTTTCTCGCCAAGAACACGTTCTTTAAGCTCAGAATTTCTTCACCAATGACTATGGAAGGTTGTAGAGAAGCCAAATACTTATGGGTAAACTGTACCAAGTTTCTCCATGTTCAAACCAGACTAAGCTCTTACCCGAGTTTCATATCGAGTAAGTCAACATTTTTGAATTTTTGTTCATGTCAATTTTTGGGTTTATGTTTAGCCTCTTTGGGATATTAGGATTTAGATGTGATTTTGACCTATTTTATTCTGTATAGGTCCTTGCTAGTGTTTAAACTAATGGACCATTCATGCTCTTTGGCATTTTTTGGCGTTCTTGGTATTTGGTTGGAATCTGGAAAATTTCCAGATTCTGGAGAAGTTCTTGAGTTTCTGGTGGTGTTCTGCGGGAGCCAATTTAGGGTTCTGAGGACACTCCTTTCCCTATAGAATTATTTTCCTCCTCCACTCTCCAAGCAGTTATCTTAGAGATTCTCGTGTTTTGGCCCATTTTCCTTCGGAAAAATGCTAACTTCTTGGTTTTTGTCTAAGATGTCCAAAGAACTCTACCACCTCCTGTTGGGAATTTATGGCCTTACACTTTCTTAATCGACAATGCATAATAAGTAAGGTTCAATATTAGAAACCCTAGATGCTAATCAAGAACCTTATTCAATATATGAATGGAAGTATTGATAATCAAATAATCATGTTCATGGTATGAATGCAAATCATGCAAATCTTGAAAACAGTGGATTAATTGATTAAATGTTTATATGCTAAACTTAGAAATATTTAATCATCAATACCAACAACATAAACACAATAGAATGACAAAATACAAGAGTGGGGTTAAAGAGATACAAGATTTTGTATTGAGCAACTTGAATCTATAAACTTAGGGAACTTTAAGGTTTATACACAACAAGAATATTGTTGTCCAAAATCTCTACTCCAAGCCTTCCCTTATTACTTGAAGCTTCACCAAGATAGAATGAGATTTGGGATTTAACAAGCTTTTGAAACTCACCCATTTAAGAAATACTTAGTGAGTTTCTTGGAGAAAACATATGATCTTTGAGAGGTAGAGAGAGAGAGAGAGAGAGAGAGAGAGGTTTGAGAGAGAGTTGATAACTGTGATCAAAGATTTTCAACTCTAATAACCCTTATTTAAAGCGTAGGCACCGTCATTATGTCCAACCAATAGGATTAGATCTTTTAAACACATCGTTTGGAGCTAAGTCACATAACTGTATGGTCTTGTATAGATCGCGATGCATCGCCAGACAACATGTGATGCACTGGCTGCTGCAGATTTTGATTCCTATGCACTTTTAGGTGATGTGTCACCTACCACAGGCGACACAATGCAGATGCCTTTGTATCATTAAGTGTTTTGCACCTCAATGTGTGAACATCTTAACCATTATGTTTAACCAATCTCAACACCTACAATAACAAGGCTTCTATGCTTTCGACAAGGAAATACTTTTCATGGCCCAAGAAGGAAGCATGCGACAAAAGGTTGGATGGGCGGAGACCCAAATACTAGCACGGGAGCTAGTGGTACAAGAAGTCGTTATGGCCGCGGAGAGGCCGGTGCAGCTGGAAATGACAGAGGAACAGGTGAATGAAGCTCTCGTTCCGCAACCCACACAAAGGGGCAAAGTTGTGGGATTTGAAGAAAAGAAATATCCTAGAAAACTGAATCACCCTCTTTCCATGGAGTGCATCATGAGCATTGCGAGATTGGAGAAGAGTTCTTAGTACACCTTTATCGAGAATCGGAGAGGGCACATCGCAGTGTGCATGACCTCAAAATGTGGAGCCAATCCCACGTGATGGCGGGGGCTTCCTTGTCACTACTTCAGTACTTCGTTAGCTTCTTGAAGTACCTAGGGATTGCCCTGTTCTAGCAGTCCCCTAATGAGTATAGGCTCACTAGAATTGGCCAAAGTGTTCTCCAACGAAGATCCTATACTTCTACAGCTTTGGTACCACACTGAGGAAGAAGCAGAGAAACCTCGATGTGTACTACGCCTTGATGAAGTATGCCCATCCCAACCTCGTATACAAGATTCCTCACCACAATGAGATCCATGTGAGGGATTACAAAGAACATTTCTTTTTCATCAATGCTTTCTCGACGCAGGCCAATCCTTCCCTTATCTTCGTGTTTGAACATTGTATTTTTTTCGTCTTCATAACTCATCCAATACTTAGTGATTTTCGTTATATAGACCCTTTCTACCAAACTCTCCACGTCCAGGTGTCTGAAGATCACCTACAGGAGATGAAGGGTCTCCTTGACATAGAGTTGGAATTGAGCCATCTAGTCACGAAGGAGAACCTGAGAGTCATAGGCCTTCTCTAGGCGGGGCAACGAATCAGCAAAGTGGACTTGACACAATATAGGAATTACAATAAGTCTTGAACACTGGCTACCTTCCACAACAACTACATCATTGGTTGAGCCATCAAAACATTTAACTAGGGACTGCTGGAGGAGCGGTTTGAGAACGTTCAAGCTGTTTGAGCAGCCAAAGAAGCTAAGGAACATCAAGAGCTCAAGGAAGAGCTTCAAGCGGGGATAGAGTGCTCTTTCCTTGATCAAGGTAAATCTCCAATTATTGTTTACAATGCTAGAAAAGTAGGGGACAAGGTAAGTTCTGAGCACATGTGGGTCTCTCCCTCACTCCTCCGATGTGGGCTCACATCAGACTACCCCTAGACTGCTGAAGAATTCCAACACTACTAGGACCTGATTGACGTGTACCTCAACCACCCGAGGAGGCATCTTCCCCCAGAGGGATTTGTGCCCTTAGATGATGTGACGTCCTTCCACGCAGACTGGTTATGATATGGGAAGGCTTGTTTGGGAATTCAGTACGTAGTTCTTCACCTAGAGAAGTTTCCTGGTGGTGGGGCTTCCGAGAAGCCCATGTGCTCTCGACTTGGATATTTTAATTTATGTGTGCAAATATACTTTATTTTATTTTTACATTGCTAATTTTCTGTCTTGTTTTATGCATAACAAAAGAGTTTGGTTGATATCGCTTGTTCAGCCCTTGGATTTGGAGTGGATCCAAGTGCTCCTACTACCAGAGGAGGTGGTTCCTCCTCTGTTAGAGAAGCAGCAATGGACCTCCTCCCCCTATGAGGAGATTCTCTAGGTAGAGGACATGCCTATATATAAAATTTCCTTTTCCCCCTCTCCAGCTGCCGGGGAGACTCTAGTAGTGTAGAGCCAGAAAATGGAGAACCAACCTCGCCTCCTGGTGTATCCGAAGAAATATGAAAGGGTGATGCTTGAGCGTTTCCAGACGATACTTGAGAATTTCAAGGCATAAATGGAGTAGGGAAATAAGGCCCTTCATGAGACCGGGGAGGCTTTTTTCCAGTTGAAACCTCCCAGGGAATGGCTGGTGAAGTCTCCCATAGGTCGCGCGAAGCTGGAGACCCTGTATGCCGCGAAGCTTGGAGATGTGATTGCTCCACTAGTGGCAGAGGATCTTCAGGGAGTCTTCTCAACAATGTGTGTGTTGGCTGCCCACAACTTTGCCCAACTGGATGATAGTACGAGGCATCCCTCATCGCCTCGTGCCGACATGCCACCGTTCAGGTAGATTAGCTCTTTCCACCAGATATCCCTTTCCTATTGTGTTGTGCCACAAAGTGATCAATTGATTGCCTTGAATCTTAGTCAGCACTGGCCTGCCATCACCATAGAGACATTATGATGGAGAAATCCTATGAACTCCAATAAGTCCAGTCGTGGGTGGCGGCACTGAAGAAGAAAATGAGGGTGCCTCCTGAGGAGCTGACCCGCCTGTAGATATCATTGGAGGCAGAGTAGGTCCATACCCAAGCGCTCAAGGAGGCAGCTGTGATAACAGTTGTAGAGCTCCATAATGCCAAGAATGCAACTTGAAGAGCCAAAGAGGAGGCTGCTAAGGCCACGAAGGATACTTCGAGAGCTACGGAGGAAGCAAATAAATATCATGGTGAAACCACGAAGGCACTCGAGAAAGCCCTGGCTAGCAAAGATAAGGCTCTCTAAGTTATGGAGAATACCAAGTCTCTCCATCGAGAAGTGGAGATCCTCAAGAAGGATGTCTACACCACCGCAGAGAACGTGTTCTACGTGGCATTGTTCCACAATCGGGAGATGAACTTGGAGTTCACCGGAGAACAGACAAGACTCTGTTGCTTTTCGAGGAATGTTTGCAGGTGGAAAAGGCTGCCGAAGCTGCCCATACTTGCCTTCTTTGCTTTTTTACTTAACTCATTTTTTAACAACATTTAGTAATACTATAAATTGGACTTAAAATTTACAAGGTTTTTCTTCCAACTTTTAACATAATGCGATATCACGTAAAAGATCTATTTATATAACCTTTACTTGTCTACCATATGTGGGCCTTAGTCATATCAGACTTAGAACTTGAGTGCCCTAGTTGGTACAACTTGAAAATTGTGCTCGAGTCTTCGCACCTCGAACGTTGTTTATCCAACAAGATTTTTGGCTTCCTAGTGCTTATTGTTGCTTCACGGGCACCTAGTCCTTGGAAGTAACTTTAGGTTATCGAGTTTTGGCAATTTGATGCTTGTATTCGAGTCTAGGTGACTCGAGACTTGGAAGACCAAAACAGCGTAGGATGTTGGGAACTTAGTGTTGTCTCAAGGGCACCTAGTCACACTGAGCTCTCTAGTTTGTGTGCCCGGTCTAGGAGACTCGAGTCTTTTTTGCTAAAGTTAGGGTAACTTTAGACTTGCCTCCCCATTTTCTAGGGCTAATGGGATATTGTTAGGAATAGTGCCCTCAAAGCATATGTAATGGACATTGTTTTATTAAATAATTAAAGGAAATAAAATTTTGCATATATTGGTTGTTTTATATTATTGTTTGAATAATACTATAAATATCAAAAAAATTCTAAATTCATTAATGTGACTAAGGCTTGGACCAAAGTACATACGACTCGGGTTTTATACCTTTCATCTATTGGAAGTCGAGAACTCATTATTGCTCCGCATGCACATAGTCCTTGGGAGATGAATCGAGTGATCTCCACCCTTAGAATACTTTGGTTTTTACCACACTAGGTTTAATCCGCTCTTAACAGGATTAGTTCCCCATGTTATATCGTTTTCTCGCAAATCTTAATACTAGGTTTATTCCGCTCATAATAAGCTTAATTCCCTAGGTCGTGCTTAACGAGCGATTACATTACGAGGTGACCCAGCTATGCCCCCCAAGTGGTCGAAGACTAGTTCGCGTTTACTTGTCTAGGCCAGCTAGCGGGTACTCCTCGGGTGTAAAATGTAAAAAAATAAGACTTGGAAATTAAAAATAAAAACAAGCAAATTATTTGAATTTCATCTATCGTGTTTAGTACACCCGATTTCCATTAAATTTCCCGAAGGCTACAAATGATCATAAAATTTAGAAAATAAAATTGCTCATACTACTAGTAATACCATTGAAGATGCTTGACATTCCAGACTTGGGGCGCTAGCTCTCCGTTCAGTCGGGCTAATTTTTATGTGTTGGGACACACGATGCTCTCGACTTAGTATGAGCCTTCCCAGTTAGGGCCCAATACTCCAGCCCCTGGATCTCGGGTTTCCAGGAAAACTCTTCGCAACACCAAGTCTCCGACCCTGATTTTTTTGTCTTTCACTTTGGCCCCCTTTTATTGGTAGGATGCTACGCATAGCTGTGACACTTCTCAGAGCTCCTCCACAAGGTCCAATGATTCTTAAAATAAAACATGATTTGTGGTAAGATCGTAAGTATCTCTTCGGTGCATGGAAATTGCTCCCTCAACTGGGAGCAAGGCTTCATACCTGTAGGCCATGGAGAAGGGTGAGTGGTCAGTTGATATCCTAGCAGTGGAGCACTTGCTCCACAATGCCTTAGGAAGCTCCCCGGGCCAGACGCATTTCACCTATTCCATCCACTTCTTTAAAGTGGCGTTAAGCGTTTTGCTGACCGCTTCCACTTGTCAGTTTGCCTGAGGATGAGCTACGATGGAGAAACTCTTCTTGACTCCATGCCTTTGACAAAAGTTAGTGAACAATTCACTATCAACCTGCAGGTCGTTGTCAGAGACTATTTTCTCAGGATCTTGTAATAACAAACAATGTGTTTTATGATGAAGTTAAATGCCTTCTTGGAGATTATTGTAGTGAGAGGTTCGATCTCGACCCACTTCGTGAAGTAGTCAACTACCACAATAGCATACTTTACTTTTCCCTTTTCTGTGGGCAAGGATCTAATTAAGTCAATGGCGCAGACTGTGAAGGGTCAAGGTCTTTTCATCTGCTTGAGCTCATTTGGAGGAGCTTGGGGGATGCTGGCGTAATAGTAGCCCAAAAGTACCCTTGTCTCAGAATTTTCTTGGTAGCTCTGCCCCCAAGCATGGTCCCCGCAAAAGCTCTCTTGCACTTCTTAGAGGATGAGTTTGACCTCTTGCTCGGACACACATCAGAGTAGAGGCAATGAATATCTTCACCTATACAACTTTTTGTCCATGATTACCTACCGAGGCGCTTGATAATGTGGCTTTCGAGCCACTTTTTTTTTGTTCTTGTAGTATCTATCTGAAGATAAGATACTTCACAATTTGTCCCATCCAACCATCTTAGGGCTGGACCATTTCTACCTCCTCGGGGGTCGTGATGCTTTGAGAAGCCAAGTAGTCAATGGGGACCACGGTGAGCAACTCCGTGTCTTTGGTGGTAGCAAGTTTGGCCAGGGCGTCCGCATTAGAATTCTTTTCCCATGGCACTTGTTGTATGGTAAACCTCATAAAGCTGTGCAACATTTCTTGGGTCTTGTCTAGAAACGTGACCATCTTGGTTCCTCGAGCCTAGTACTCCCTAAGGACTTGCTCACGACAAGTTGAGAGTCGCTATATATCTTGAGGCCCTCAGCTTTGAGCTTAGGGGCCACTCGGAGTCAAAGGCTTCATACTCAGCTTCGTTGTTTGAGGCGTCAAAGCCGAACCTCAGGGCACTATGCGATCTATGTCCCTCGGGGGATACCAAGATAAGGCATGCTTCGATCCCATTTTCATTAAATGACCCATCTACGAAAAACTTCCGTATGGGCCCTACAACCTGGGCCTCCTCGAGTCTCTCGTGTGTTCCCGTGCAGTCAGAAATTAAGTTCGCTAGTGCTTGCCCCTTTGTGCTAGTCCTTGGGTGACAAGTGATGTTGAACGGGCTAAGTTTGACTGACCATTTCAGGAGTCTCCCACAGGACTTCAGCTTCAGGAGGACTTGCCTTAAAGACTGGTTGGTGAGGACCCTAGTAGGATGCGTCTGGAAGTAGGGCTTGAGTTTCCGAGAAGCAATCATCAAGAAAAAAGTTAGCTTCTCCATTAGTGAATATCTGGACTCCACCCCAAGGAGTATTTTGCTTACATAATAGAGAGGGTGTTGGATGCGACATTCTTTGCGATCTAAGGCAGCACTTATGGCATTTTCAGAGATAGCCAAGCAGAGGAGGAGGGGTTCTCCGTCTACAAGCTTCAAAAATATCAAATGATTCACCATGCGAGCCTTCAACTACTGGAATGCCTATTCGCGCTCCTCCGTCCATTCAAACATCTATTCTCCTTGGAGGGTGTTAAGGAAGGGAATCCACTTATCGATAGCCTTAGAGATGAAGTGACTAAGAGCTACTATCCCATGAGTCAGACTTTGTACTTCTGTGTGCTTTCTTGGTGATGGCATCTAAATCAAGGCTTTGATCTTCTCGGGATTTGCCTCTATTCTTCGGGCACTGACAATAGATCCCAAGAAATTTTCAGAGGCTACCCTAAAAGTGCATTTATGGGGATCTAACTTCATCACAAACCTGGAAAGGACTGAAAAATGCTTCCGCCAAATCTTTTTCATGATTGGGGGCTGTCTTAGATTTCACCAGTATGTTATCCACGTAAACTTCCATGTTCCATTCCAACTTGTTCTTAAAAATTTTGTTTACCAACCTTTGGTACGTGGCACCAGCATTCTTGAGGCCAAACGGCATCACCTTGTAACAACAGACACCTTTGTCTATTCGGAAGCTAGTGTGATCCTGATATGGGACATGCATGGAAATCTCATTATACCTTGAGTATGCATCCATAAATGATACAAGTTCATACTCGGAGGTAGTGTCGACTATCTGGTCGATTTTTTGCAAAGGAAAGCAATCCTTTAGGCAAGCCTTGTTGAGGTCAGAGAAGTTGATACACATTCTCCAAGTGCCATTCGATTTTTGCACCAATACTATGTTCGACAACCATTTTGGATATTGTGCTTCTCAGATGAAACTGTTCGCGGGAAGCTTGTCGACCTCCGCCTTCAAGGCCTCCACCCTGGTCGGCTCTATCGTCCTCCTCTTTTGTTGGACTGGGGAAACGTTTGGATTCACATTCAAAGCGTGGCAGATAATGTTGGGGTCAATGCCCGTCAGGTCAGTGTGGGACCAAACAAAGACATCTTGGTTCTCCCAGATATAGCTTACCAAAGCTTCTCGAACCTCTGCCTTAGGATCTTCCTGACGAGACCTATTTCTCTTATAAGAGGGCTCAACTTTTTCTTTCCCACGAGCTTGAGGCATAAGGATGCTGCAGCTCCAAGAGGGTGCGCAGGTGGCAAGCCAACTGACGGATCTTACGGCATGTCAGTTGCGAGCTTAGTAGACACACCCACTGGTGAAGCAGATGGCACTCAAGCTGGGTGCGTGGGTGGAATGCCAGCTGGCTTCCTAGGTGTTACTTCTTCATGAGGGTCCACTTGTAGCCCTTAAGCTGTCGAAGTGGCCTTCATGGCGTTAACCACCTCCTGTAAGGAGGCTATATTCCTTTCATGGGCCTTAATTTTCTGCTTCTGGAAGGCGATTTGACCCTTGATGGACACCTCTTCTGATGGTTCCTCTGTGCAGAATGATTGAGAGTACTCACTCTCATAGTAGTCACATCCGTCCTCGCCATTATATCCATAATCATAGCCATCATCGTGGGCCACCTCCGATTTTTTTGGTCGAGGTGGTCGGCAAGGCTCTGCTCCCTCAATAACGGTGGGAGGCGAGATTTCATAAATGAGATTCTGTCTCATAGTCACCATGTATGAATCTTAAAAGCTTTATTCAAGCTCTCAATGAAAGCACCAAAATGTTGACTGCCCTTTTTGCTATCAACTAATTAAATAAAGCTTAAAGAAAATGCAAGAAGAACACATGGATTTTACGTGGTTCGAGTTAATAATTAACCCTAGTCCACGAGTCACTTGTATTAGGATTTGGGAAGCTTGGGGATCTCAAGCTTTTATGGAGTTTAGGCAGCATATATGCAATGCTCTTAATACATAAGTGGGGATTCAATTCGGGGATCCTTTACAAAGTGTGCCCTAGCCCTATTTATAGATGGCTGAGGGAAATTAATTCCCTTAATGAGGATTTATTTACAAACATTCTCCCTTAATGGGGTATTATTGTTAATAAATATACATTCCATTGTTTATGGAACTAGCGAGCCAAGTCATATATTCTCGGGTGCACTTATGAGGTTACAACCCACAACTTTTTGGGGTAACACGTCCCTGACAATTTCAGGGGGTAGCTGCACATTTTCCCATAGAGACATCCTGCTTGTCACTCGTACGAACTCGACACCACAAATTGGGTAACAATAACGTGTAAGACAACTTCTTGTGGTCCATGGTCTCTCTGCTTGACACCTGGCACTATACTCCAAGCCTGAGGACTCTCTTCGCAGACCCAAAGGACTGGAGCAGAGATGACAAGGAGAGAAACTGTAGTCCTCGAGGTGTAATTCCCTAAGGAAATCCTTCTTCGGAGGCAGTGCGCGATCATGACGGAGAGGCTTGCCCTTCGAGGAAGTCTAGGCGAGCTCACCCAGGCTTCATTATGTTCAGTGAAGCTTAATTACTCTTTGGTGATTGCCACATGTCACTTGGTGAAAACATGGAAAACATTGTTAAATTATACTCTAAAAAATAGAAGTATGAATAAATATGCTTATTGCTAGTACCATAGAGTAGGCTTAAAACCTAATGCAGCATATTGTGCCCGCCCGCATCGCACCCAAAATAGCACACGCTCGACCTACCCAAAATCCTATAGAGGAAAACCGCTCAATTTGATTAAAGTTCCGGAGAACTCATATATCTATTTATTTTTAATGATTTTTCACTCTAAACTTAAAAATCATTATATAGATAGAAAAACCCCAACCTCATTCTTGACCTTTTCTCTTCTCTTTCTTTCTCACTCAGCTCACCTCTTTCCCTCACCCATAGGCAAAGCTCCACCTCTCTCTCCCTCTCAATCTCCACGAGCCAAAACCCTCTAGCTCTCTCACTCAATTCTCTCATCTCAGTTACACTCTCTCTCGTTGATCATTGCACCCTCATCACACCACTAACCCACCCTCTCCAATGTTCAATCGTCCCATAACGACAAAGTCTCTATTTTTTTTTCAATTTTATTACTTATCATGATTATATTATTATTATGTACATTGTTTTGAAAATTGGATTGGGTATTAATAATGATGATGTAATGTGGATGTAAATTTGAATCTAAGTTGGTTTTGGTTTTGTTATTTTAAGGTTTTCTTTTATTTATTATTGTTATTTTTGAATATAATGTTGCATATGTTTTTGTTTATGTGATTTTTGGGCTATTTTGAATTTATTATTTCGATAGTGTTATATTGTTTAGGGATTTGAAATTTCACTTGATTATAACAACACCTGCTCAACAGATCCGAAGCTTGAACTCAATAAATTTCAAAACTTTTTTGATAGCACTACAACAATATAATGGTTTTATGATTTTATTTGAGAAACATTAAAAGTCTATAATGTCTCCCACGGAGGGAGACATCGTAGGTAGAGACATTATAAGTGCACATCTCACGTCTCCCAGTGAGAGAGGTTGAAAGGTGTCCAAAAACGTGGACTTTCAACCTCTCCCACGTCTCCTAGTGGGGGACATTGAAAGTCCCCCATTTAAAAAAAAATTATTAAATTAAATTATAATTAATATTAATTTCATTTGATTTAATAATTAATTAAAATAAAATTGATTTAATAATTAATATAAATTCAAATTGTTTTAATAATTAATCAAAATGAATTTGATTTAATAATTAATTAAATTAAAATTGATATAATTAATAAAATGAAATTATAAATCTTCATTAATAAAAATTTAGATTGTTTTACAGATAAGCAATATTTGTTAGACATATGCAAAATTAACAAATATTGCACTATATAACAAATATTGCACTATATATGAAGAAAGTAGTAAAAAATAAGAAAACCTAACAACAAGGTTGGTTACTTTGGATTATCAGTGACACATGTGTCGCCACTCATCAATTTGTGCATCTGTATATGACGTACTTGTTAGCTGCAAAAAAATATAAAGTAAAATATATTAATTAATTATTTGAATACATTTATATATATATATGGTTTCAAAAATAATTTGTATATTTTAATTAATAATACCATTCTCAAGTAATGTCATGGACTCGCATGTTCAATCAAATCTTTCAACATCCTCATTATGTAGTATCTATATCTTCTCCTATGTCTATTAAAAATAAAAGAAACGACACTAATTAAGCACGTGATAGAGTTGGATGTCTATATAAAGCTAATTGTTTGAACCCTAGATAAAATCGGGCAGCATTTCCCCTATAATAGTGACCTAACCATTTGCATGTGAATAGGAAAACAAACAATTCAAACAACATACAATAAGTTTCAACCTTATAGCTTCGCAACACACAACCAAATTTCTTAGAACTTACTTCACTAAAACACACAAAGTTCTCAACCTTCTATTATCACTGCAGCACATAATTTTAATCTCAGAACGTACTTCACTATGGATGAATATTTAAGATATTCAAACTCCTCTAATATTTGTTTAATAATATTAAAAGTAGAAGTAAGAGAATATATATGTACCTTTTGCAATTAATAATCCAAGCTAGCAAAATTACTTCACTTAGCAACCCACTTTGATATTAAATCAACAACCAACAAAATTAAATTAATAATTAATAAATAAAATATCACTAAATATCTAATAATATATAACTTATTTTTGTAATTTTAGAAACTTAATTACATCAAATGTGTGGTTGAAATACAAATTTTGAGGCAAAAAATACCCTAAAATCTCACTCCAGCAAAACCACAACCTACAAAATTAATTTAATTAATATATAAAAGATTACTAAACAAATATCACTAAACGATTTCCAATGACCCGCTAATTAACCTAAACAAAAAAATGTGGTATATATAGAGCTTAAACTTATAAACTCTAACAACTAAATCACTAAAAACTCAATAATCAACAAAAAAACATATAACTTTTCATATATCTCTAATTTTTCAAATTATTTAAAAAATTTATTTTAACATAACTATATATAATCAACCTAACTACAATGTTAATAAAAAAAATTTAAAAATATATATATATACATAAAATATACATAATTTTCAAATTAAAAAATAATAAAAATTAAAAAAATCATCAATATAAAATCAAATCTATACACAATGTGATATGTAAAATTAAAATTAAAATTATTTTATACATTGTTAACAAAGTTATTTTCTTAGAAAGCCACTCAAAATCTCCAAATATTCAGAACAAATAATAAAAAAAATTACTAAATGTCATTTTAACAATGATTTATACTTATAATTTTGAAAACTTACCTCAAATTTGTGCTTGAAATAGAAATTTTGAGTCAAAATCTCAAGTTCCCACACCTCCTATATTATCCAAGAAAATCATAAAAAATCTAATGAAAAAACTCATAATCATAAAAAAACTGACACAATTTCGCATATAAATATCATCTTAATACAAAACATATAATTTTTTTCAAGAAAATTGTAACGCCCTACTACCCAGGGACCGTTAGGTTGTAAATTTTAAACAGTGCTAAACTTGCTAACCGAGCCATTTTGGTTATAATCGTGTAACTAAGTGTGATTACCGATTTAGGGTTAAAAAATTTGGTCAAAGATACAACGTTTCACTAAAATGTTTACTGTATACATTGGGATCCCAAAAATATAATTGAAAGGTTAATTACAATAAAATATTTACAACCAGCCGACCTTAGCGACAAAATAGGGTTTAACCCTAGTTCCGCTTTAAACCCTCGATTGTGGTGGTCGAGTAGCTGCATATGTACACATCATCACCTAAGCTCTCCAACTCAAGGATGGTCCAACTTTCTTTTGTCTTTACCTGCACCACATAGCACTCGTGAGCCGAAGCTCAACAAGAAAAATTAATATGCTCATGAACAGGTAATAACATGTTACTAAGTCATAATAGGCATGCCTAGCAATAAAAGCCCTATTCATGCATGCAAAGAAGTCCAAATAATGATTGTGGGCCCTGCCTTTTGTATAGATGATTTATGGGCCCTACCCTTTGTATAAATGACTATCAAGTCATATGAGAATAGATGGCTAATTTGTCCATCTAAAATAAGTGACAATTAAGTCACACACTTGGGCTTTGCACCCTAATTAGATAAATGAATAACACTTTATGATTTTGGTAATCATCCTGGCGCTTGTAGCCCTAATCAGATGAGCAAGTCACACTTTAGGCTCCGTACCCTAATCAGATAGGTGACTAAAGATTCACACTTTGGGTTCTGCACCCGAACCAGATAAGTGACTATGGAGTCACGAACTTGGGCTCAGCACCGACAGCCATGTGACGTTGCAGTCACCTGAGCCTTTTGGCCCTAGCTCTAAGTAACTAGCCTTTAGACTAGACAATCGCCTTTTAATTTTCATCGAACTTGAGGTCGGTCAAGTATTAATGTTCATGATGATTCATCCAATGCTTATGTCGATTAGATCCAATGATTTCGGCTTGTGGTGAACACATCAATGCCGTTCTTGATTCTTAAGCCAATACCATACGACTCGTGCCGATTTCTGACTCATGCGTCAGTGCCATACACAAGTAAGCAATGCAACCAGGCATATATCATATGTCAAATATTCAAATGTAGGGCATTCAACATGCTTACTTAACAATCACTAGCATAATTATGATCATTTACAGAGACTCAAGCTCTGATCAATCTCATATTCAATATTCATGCCATGCCCTAATCACATGTATCTCATGCATCACATGCATCACATACTGGGTGCAGTTTTCTTACCACTGGTTCGAGGGAGAAATAAGTTAAAAACAACCCTTGAGAACGATCATTACTTTGATCCCTTAGCAGTCACCTAGTCATAACCAAATATGGAATTCCATCAATAAAATCAATAATAAAAGGTTCTTGATCTAAACCTCGCTCCCGGGACCTCGAATCCTACTAACACGGTTAATAAATTCGATCCCGAGCCTTAAGAATCGAAACCCGAGCCAAAAACCCTCAAGAGTGCCTAAAAGAATATCCTGGAAAAATAGGGAAGTGCTACAGCGCTGCCCCCCAGGCGCCATGGCGCTACAAGCAGGGCTGCATTGCCTTGGACAGCGTTGTAGTGCCCACCCTTGGGCGCTGTAACGCCAGATGCAGGGTGTTTCAGCCCTGGTGTTTCCCCTTCGAGTTGTCCAATTTCCAAATTGATTCCAAACCTCAACCAAACTCACAAATGAACCCAAAAACCCATTCTACAAGTCCTAGGCATCAAAACCCAATCAAACTTTGCCAAAAACTTAATTGAATTCACAACTATCAAATCCAAAATTCCAACTAAAACTCAATGGAAAAACAGAGCATAAACTAGAAATTCCATGGCTGAATTCTTACCTCAAGCTCAAGATTAAACCTTCTTCAATGGTAGAACACAATCTTAGACCCTCAAGGCTTGATTCCCTAGCTTGAATCCTCAAATTAAGCTTCAAAATTTCAAAGGGAGAAGAAAGAAGAAGATGATCGGGAGGAAGAAGGAGAAGAGGCACTTTTTTGGTATAGTTTTCTACAACCTTCCTTAGTTAAATATATCCCTTGGTCAAAAGACCAAAATACCCCCAAGCCTATCTTCTTTTATTAACAGCCCCCAAGGGCAAAAATATCATTTCCCACTTATCCCGCTAATCATAATTAACGCCCTCCAATTCCCATTATTTCCAATATTCTCAAATAATAATAATCTATATCCCATTACCCTTTAATTCCTGGTAATGCACTAAACATCAAATTACCACAAAACTCACCTCGAGCTCGGTAAATAACCCCGTTATGACCAAACCACTAACTTACATTCAAAGATAGTCTCATGCCGAATAGCTCGAACAAATCTATATTATAATGTGGTCTCATTCATAATTCACCAATATGCATGAAAATATACAAATATGCCCTCAACAGGCCAAATTACCCAAATGCCCTTTGTTGACTGTGATTTTAGCCAACAACGTAAGAACGTCAACTACGACAAACCCTCAAGAGAATAATGAACGACAACAGACAATTTTTATCAATGAAAGTAAATAACACAAGATTTTATAGTGGTTCAGCCCCGATGATCGGTAATAGCCTAATCCACTTAGAGATTTTATTACTGTATTCACACTCAAGATCAGATGAACCAGAGTCAACTGAGTTTCTCTCAAGAACAACCCACTTTCTCTCTCTAGATTTTATTACTGTATTCACACTCAAGATCAGATGAACCAGATTTTATTCCAGAATAAAAAAAAGGGTTTCTCTCAAGAACAACCCACTTTCTCTCTCTAGAACACAGATTAACTCTCAATTTTCCAAAAGTCCTCTGACGATCCTCCCAACTCTCTATTTATAGACCTGGGATTCTCAACTGATATCTCCGTTAGATAGGGATATTTCATTATTTACCTAATATTTATATTACAAAATAAATGTTTAAAATACAACCGATCCCTAAATTCGAGTGAGGATTGAGAGATTCCCGGATGCTTGGACCAATTCTCACTGAAGTAGTTTGGGGCAGTTTGACGTAGTCTCTCATGCATGTTGACTACTCTTCAAGCTTTACGTAGGTCAAAGGTGGTATGTGCATGGCTCTCCTCGGACCAAAGGTCAGGTACATTTGGCTCTCCTCGGACTAAGGTCGTCCGAGGGTACTTACTTTGCTTCTTACCTCGGGCACATTCGAGGTATACTCCTTCATTGTGTCCGATCGGACACAATGGTTGTCTTCTTTGGCTTAAGGTGGTTCAAACCACTCTATTTGACTCCTTCAGTCAAGGTCCGATCGGACCTTGCACTCTCCTCCTCGGACAAGGTGGTCCGAGCCATCTTTCTTGCCATCTCCTTGGAGCAAGATGGTTCAAGGCACTCCCTCAGGCGTCTTGTTCGATCGGGCACAATGCCCCTCTCCTCGGACCTAAATGGTCCGAGCCTCCTTCGTTCAACCAAGGTCCGATTGGACCTTGGACCTTTCTCCTCGGACCAAGCTGGTCCGAGCCACCATTTACATCTCCTTGGACCAAAATGGTCCAAGGTACTCCATAAGCATCATGTCCGATCGGACACATCTTTCTTCTCCTCGGACCAACATGGTCCGAGCCTTCCTTTGTTCAACCAAGGTCCGATCGGACCTTGGACTCTTCTTTCACATATCACCACCTTGGACCCAAACGACCCAAGGTACCTCCTATGAGCATGTTTGATCGGACATTGTCCTCTCCTTTTCAACCAAAGCTCGATCAGGCATAGTCATCTCCTTGGACCAAAATGGTCCAAGGTACCCATAAGCATCATGTCCGATCGGACACAACTTCCTTCTCCTCGGACCAAAGTGGTCTAAGGTATACTTTTCCTCCTCACCTCATTCAAGCCCAAGTGTACCTCTTCCACGTCATACCCGATCGGCCATTATGTGGCTTTCCCCTTGAGTAAAACTTGAGCCTTGGTCATTCTCTTTGAACTCATTCGAGCCAAGCTTAACAAGAGGTCCCCTAAGCTTAGGTCCGATCGGACCTATTGCTTTTATACTGAACCAAAATTCAAACCTCCCCTTCAACTTCTTGGACTTGGCTCCAATTTAATTACAAGGGTCTTTAAACTGAGGTATGAGCCAAGCAACCCCCAGTCCAAATATTCTCTTCGATCGGGCGTATTTGGCTTGACTATCTGTCTCATTCCGTAACTGATGTATTGGGCCATTATTAAGCCAGATCACCCCACTAACTCATGCCATGTGTCAATTTTACTGTCACGTCATTCTTTTCAAATTTTTGGGATAACATTTGCCCCCCAAGTTTATTATATGATTCATTCACGTAATAAACTTTTTCTCTAGCTGACGTCATTATAAAAGTAATAACTGTTCATCTTCATGCAGCAGACCCACGATCACTGCAAAAATCCACCCATGATCGTGGAGAGAAAAATAGTCCCAGAATACCAATGGTCCAAAAGTAAATGAAAAACCTACTTTTTTCCCTTTAAATATCCCCACTTTACACTCTCTTCTTCACACATACAAAAATTACTCTAAAAAACCCTTCATCTTCTCTCTTGGCCGAAACCCTCTCAAGGATTCCCTCTTCTTGCCGATTTCACAAGCTTCAAGGGGAGCTCTTCATCTTCAAGCATTCTTCAAGCAAACTCAAAGTTCTCTAACCTTGGGTAAGTCTTCTTCTCCATGCCTCTTAGATTGCTACATTTTTTTTTAGAAATTCTAAAAAAAAACCATGGCCGAATAAGCATGTGTGCCTTGAATGTTCTTGAAATTTTTGAAAATGTTTTGTTCAATATGTTTGCTTGTTGTTTTGTTTGTGTGGATGATGGAATGTGTTTAGACTAGGATTTTTTTTGGGCTTTGCCTATTTAATTTGGACTTTTGGTAGGCAAAGCATGCAATTAGGGACCCTTCTTTCACTCGGTTTTTGCCCAGAAATTTTGGGCATACGCGTCTCTTGAGGCGTGCAAGATCCATCTGGTTCGATCGGACCTTATGTCCGACCGGAGCCCACGCCAAAAAACCTTAGCCAATGATGCCTCCTTGAGTTTTGGGTAAGTCATTAGGTTCGATCGGAGCTCTTGTCCAAGGCTGGAAGTGGTTGCCTTTCTCTTCATACCCGATCGGAGATTCGAAAAATTTCAGACAAATGTGTGGTCCGATAGGACCACACTTTCCTTCCTTGGCTTTTAAGTGCCCGAACCTTTGACAGTTAACCTCGAACCTTCCTAAACACCCATGCCCGATCGGACACAGAGTGTTGCTGCTAGCTAGGAGCTTTGGAGGCACGAGGCATACCAGGCGGACTTGGATCGTGGGTGCGTGTCTTCTCCTCGGACGTGCTACGCCCGATCGGACGTCCTGGGGTCTTCGCGTGAGGCTCGTGCGGTGGCGAAGCAGGACGTCTCCTGGCTAGAATTTGTCCGATCGGACCAAGTGCACTTTGCTCTGGGCTCGCGTGGATGCACGGTTCCTTGACCCATGGGCTCTGAACGCCTCTTTTGGTCATTGGTACCCAACCTATCTTGGCATTCGATCGAATGCTAAGTTATCCCTTAGAATAATCATACGGTCCGATCGGACTGTCCTCAAATTCCCTTGGCTTGTACGCCTTTATGGTCATGCCCACTTAATGGGTTTAGGCATCCGATCGGAGGCATAAGACCATTCCTTTGAGCCTAAAATGTGGTCCGATCGGACCACACCTAATTCCTTAGACCTTGGCTTCTTTTCCTTCCAAATGTATAACCAACCTCTGTATGTTAACTACACATATAAGGAACTTAGCCTTATAGGAAAACCCCAAAAATGCCTCCTTCCATAAGCTTTAATAAGTTCAATACTTTAAGTATTTTTAGGCACTTTAGAGCATTAAAATTATTTTTTTCATATGCGTTATATTTTTATAACTTAGACAAAATTTTCCAAGTATAAAAATAATTCTCATTTTTGATGAATTTTTTCTGTATGGTTACTCACCTAATACTTGATAAACCACCAATTGGGAATCACTGTTTATCTCCACTAACCGGGCACGTACATCTCTAGCCAGTCGCAAGCCTGCTAAGAGGGCCTCATACTCCGCTTCGTTGTTAGAAGCATTGAATCCGAATCTCAGTGCACAATGAATTCGGTGCTTCTCTGGTGTGACTAGTAGAATCCCAGCTCCTGAATGGTGCTGGTTCGATGATCCATCAACGAAAAGTTTCCAAGCAGGGAGTTCTTCTTTTAACCCAGTAACATTCTCCTGCTGGTCAGGGACCTCAACGATTCCGGTACACTCAGCTATGAAATCTGCCAAGGCTTGACCTTCAATAGTAGTCCTTGGTTGGTACTTGATTTCAAACTAGCCTAGCTTGACCGCCCATTTAAGTAGCCGACCAGACGACTCTGGCTTTTGCAAAACTTGGCGAAGAGGCTGGTCAGTGAGGACCTTGATGGCGTGTGCTTGGAAATACGGCCTCAACTTTTGTGATGCAAGTACCAAGCAGTAAGCCAACTTCTCAATCATGGGGTATCGGGACTCCGCTCCTATCAAACGCTTGCTAACGTAATACACTGGGTGCTGCACCTTATCCTCCTCACGTACTAAGGCAGCACTAACAGCGTGTTCCGTGACTGCTAGATATATAAATAGGTCCTCTCCATCAATTGGCTTAGAAAGAACAGGAGGTTGAGCCAAATGTTCCTTTATCGCCTGGAAAGCTTGTTCACACTCTGCGGTCCACTCGAACTTCTTGCCTCCTTTAAGCAGGTTAAAAAACGGGACGCACTTGTCCGTTGATTTTGAAACGAACCTGCTTAGAGCCACCATTCGCCCAGTCAAGCTTTGCACCTCCTTAATTCTTGTCGGAGACTTCATCTCTATGAGAGCCTTGATCTTCTCTGGGTTTGCCTCTATTCCTCAGGAGTTGACAATAAACCCAAGGAATTTCCCAGAACCCACTCCAAATGAACACTTGAGGGGGTTTAACTTCATGTTATACTTCCTCAAGATTGCAAAGCACTCCTCTAAGTCTCCCACGTGCCCCCCAGCTTCCTTCGACTTCACCAGCATATCATCTACGTATACCTCCACGCTCTTGCCAATTAAGTCACGAAACATACCATTCACCAAGCGCTGGTAGGTAGCTCCTGCATTCTTTAATCCGAAGGGCATCACTCTATAGCAATATAGCCCTATATCCGTTCGGAAGCTGGTATGCTCTTCATCAGGAGGATGCCTACTGATTTGGTTCTATCCCGAATATGCGTCCATGAAAGACAAGGTCTCGTGACCAGAGGTTGCATCCACCAACTGGTCTATTCTCGGTAAGGGAAAACAGTCCTTCAGGCATGCTTTGTTTAGATCAGTAAAATCTACACAAGTCCTCCACTATCCATTGGGTTTAGGCACCAAGACTGGGTTTGAAACCCAAGCTGGGTAGTATGCCTCTCTAATAAACCCGTTCTCCTTCAATCGCTCTACCTCCTCCTTAAGAGCCTTTGCTCGATCCTTGTCAAGCACCCTCCTCTTCTGCTGTACCGCTGGATATCTTTCATCCACGTTGAGCACGTGGCTGATCACAGTTGGTGAGATACCCACCATATCCTTGTGAGACCAGGCGAAAAAATCTTGATTCCTTCGCAAGAACTCTATCAGCTGTACTCTTACTTCATCTTTCAACTTCTTTCCAATTTTGACCCCTTTTGTTGGGTCATTCTCATCTATAGGGACCTCCTCTAACTCCTTGGATGGTCCCACATCACTCTCATAATCCCCAAAGCGAGGATCAATATCTCTTCCCTCGCTTTGGGCAACGCCCTATTTGGTGACTTCATCACCTGATGGGGTCTTTTGCTCTTTCAAATTAGGAGTGCTCTCCTGGCCACACTCCTTCAACATTTCTCCATCGTTCACTACTACAAGATTATGGTCTACATCCATCTCGTCCACCTCCTCTCTTTCAACGCATACAATCATGTTGTTCTCCTTGGCACCTTTCTTTGCCTTAGCTATGGAGGCATTATAACACTCCCTAGCTTCCCTTTGGTCTCCTTGGACGCAGCCTATGCCAGCGCTGGTCGGGAACTTCATAGAGAGGTGCCAAATTGAAACTACCGCATGCAAGTTGGTGAGTAGTGGTCGACCAATAACCACATTGTAGGCAGACGGGCAGTCAACAATCAAAAACTCAGTCATCACGGTTTCATGTTTGGGGGCTTCCCCCGTGGTGACTGGTAACTTTATTGTCCCAGCTGGTGACAGTCCCTCTCCAGTAAACCCATAAATGACGTGAGAACATGGCTTCAAGTCATTGATGGATAGCTTCATTTTTTCGAAAGAGGACTTATAAATAATGTTTACGGAGCTTCCCGTATCAACCAGACATCTTTTCACCTTCATGTTAGCTATTTGAACTGTCACTACAAGAGGGTCATTGTGAGGATACCTCACGTGTTTAGCATCCTCCTCAATGAAAGTGAGGGACTCACTTTCATACCTTGGGTTCTTTGATGGTCTCTCTTCCACCGTCATAACCTCGGATGTGGACGCTGCCTCCAACTCATGACGAAAGGTGCGAGCATATCTCTCCCTCACCTTGTTGCTATCACCAGCAAGATGTGGTCCTCCACATATTGTATCTAATGTAAAGTCCACAGGTTCAGGTTGCAAAGGTGGGGACCGTTGCCGCTTGAAACCAGGATTATTGCTGCTCCCCTCTCCCTGGGTCTTCTCTGCCTTATACTTTTTTAGTTTCCCCGAACGGAGGAGAAACTCTATCTCATCTTTAAGGTGATTACACTCGTTCGTGTCGTGACCATAGTCTCCATGGAAACGACAGAACTTGTTCTTATCCCTCTTACTCATTTCCTTCTTGATTGGAGGGGGTCTTCGGTAAGGGACCTCCTGATGGCTGGCTGGATAGATCTCCGCTCGGGTTGCCGAAAGAGTAGTGTAGTTGGTGAATCGAGGTTCATACTTCGTAGGTTTGTCATTCGACCCAGACTTAGCTTTTTTCTCACTGCGGCGGTCAGACCCGTTATTCCCACGTTTCTTACTACCACCTTGATCATTTCCGCTATCCTTTGGAGTATCCTCTAATCCACTTGGGTTGTTCAACCCGTTCTCTCCTTTCTCAATGGAATCATCCAACTTCATGTACTTATCTACACGGTCCAAAAACTATTGTAAAGTTGAAATCGGATGGCGGTGAATGCTGTCCCACAAAGGACTTCGATAAATAATACCCGAGGATATTGCAACCATCTTCCCTTCATCTCCAACCGCGGTAGCCCGATTGGTCTCTCTCATAAACCTTTGAATGTTGTTCTTGAGAGACTCATCCTTACCCTGCCTAATATCCACCAAGTGGTTGGCATAAACAGGAGGGGTTAGGGCAGTACTGAACTGCCTGCAGAACTCCTTCCTAAAGCTCTCCCAAGAGGTGATTGAGTCGGGTTTGAACTTCCAGTACCACTCCTCGGCAGTGTCTGACAAGGTGGTGGGGAAGACTCTGCAGCGGTAGTCATCACTCACCCCAAGCAGCTCCATCTGATCTTCGAACTTTCCAACGTGTCTTACCGGATCTGCCTTTTCTGTATAAACTGGCAATACCGGAGCTTTGTATTTCCTTGGTGGTTGGGCCGCTCTTATTCTAGCACAAAAAGGACTACCACTTCTGTGGTCTACCGGATCAATAACTGGTTGTTTTGATATACTTTGTACTGCCAACGTCAAAGCATCAAGCTGGGCTTGGATGGCTGGGGCCACTGCTAGGGATGCACGTTCGGGACCGCTTGGTCGGGCACTCCTATCCGGCGTATCCACGTCGAGTATTTCTACTCGACTGGTAGGACAGATTGGCTCCTGCCCTTCGACCAGAGCGGTCCTCCTTCTGTCATCAATTACATCCCTTAGGTCCTTCTGAGCAGTGTTCTTTCCCAACCGGTCGAACACCGTACTCCGAGTCTTTTCGGAGGGCTTGCTAGGTGGAGCGTGCTCCTTGCAATTACGCTGGTTGGGATGCCGTGGTGGCTTCCTTGTTTGAGCTGGTTGATCATCTCCTCTTCATCGGTTATTATTCCTCTCCTTCGACTGGTTGGTATGGTAACTGTCAACTTCATCACGTCCATGTCCATCTTTGAAGTGGGAAGTCTCCTTGCCACGAGGAGCTTTGATAGACGTTTTCTTACTGCCAGACTTATGACTTCCTGACTTGGAAGTCTCTAATATGTGGCTCCTTGAGGGGGTCATAGAATTCCCCCTTTGGGTAGAGGCAGTGCGTGATCGTACTCCCTCCTCCTCATGACCAGGTGGGTTACCACCACCCCTACCTGGTCTATCAGCTTTCTTATGACCAGCCTCTGTGGTCCTTGCTTCTGGGGTGGGAGCTTGAGCATTGGCTCGGGTCAATTGCGTAGCTGCCTCCAGAGCAAGCGCAGCTTCGCGATGTCGCCTGTAGGCCTCCTCCTGCTGCCGACGGATCTCTTCGCTCCTAGCGTCCATCTATCGCCTCTGCTTGGCCATTTCCTCAGCAAAGGCCTCCTGCCTAGCATTGAACTGAGCTAGCTCCTCCTGGAATGCGCTCATAGACTCCTGGAGCTCCTCTACTTCTGGAACTGCATCCTCGAGCACAACTCTAGGCTCATTCTCACGATCTTGAACGCTGGGACCTTCCGATCTAGCATGCTCCCTGGAGGTGCTTACCCTCTTGGAGGCCGCGGTGGTGTTCTTTGGCGCCATAATGCTTCAGAGACTGTCTGTCTTCTCTTCAGGCTCTCAATGAAAGCACCAAAATGTTGACTGTGATTTTAGCCAACGACGTAAGAACGTCAACTACGACAAACCCTCAAGAGAATAATGAACGACAACAGACAGTTTTTATCAATGAAAGTAAATAACACAAGATTTTATAGTGGTTCAGCCCCGATGATCGGTAATAGCCTAATCCACTTAGAGATTTTATTACTGTATTCACACTCAAGATCAGATGAACCAGAGTCAACTGAGTTTCTTCAGTGCAAATATTCCAGAATACAAAAAAGGGTTTCTCTCAAGAACATCCCACTTTCTCTCTCTAGAACACAGATTAACTCTTAATTTTCCAAAAGTCCTCTGACGATCCTCCCAACTCTCTATTTATAGACCTGGGATTCTCAACTGATATCTCCGTTAGATAGGGATATTTCATTATTTACCTAATATTTATATTACAAAATAAATGTTTAAAATAAAACCGATCCCTAAATTCGAGAGAGGATTGAGAGATTCCTGGATGCTTGGACCAATTCTCACTGAAGTAGTTTGGGGCAGTTTGACGTAGTCTCTCATGCATGTTGACTACTCTTCAAGCTTTACGTAGGTCAAAGGTGGTATGTGCATGGCTCTCCTCGGACCAAAGGTCAGGTACATTTGGCTCTCCTCGGACTAAGGTCGTCCGAGGGTACTTACTTTGCTTCTTACCTTGGGCACATTCGAGGTATACTCCTTCATTGTGTCCGATCGGACACAATGGTTGTCTTCTTTGGCTTAAGGTGGTTCAAACCACTCTATTTGACTCCTTCAGTCAAGGTCCGATCGGACCTTGCACTCTCCTCCTCGGACAAGGTGGTCCGAGCCATCTTTCTTGCCATCTCCTTGGAGCAAGATGGTTCAAGGCACTCCCTCAGGCGTCTTGTTCGATCGGGCACAATGCCCCTCTCCTCGGACCTAAATGGTCCGAGCCTCCTTCGTTCAACCAAGGTCCGATTGGACCTTGGACCTTTCTCCTCGGACCAAGCTGGTCCGAGCCACCATTTACATCTCCTTGGACCAAAATGGTCCAAGGTACTCCATAAGCATCATGTCCGATCGGACACATCTTTCTTCTCCTCGGACCAACATGGTCCGAGCCTTCCTTTGTTCAACCAAGGTCCGATCGGACCTTGGACTCTTCTTTTACATATCACCACCTTGGAACCAAACGACCCAAGGTACCTCCTATGAGCATGTTTAATCGGACATTGTCCTCTCCTTTTCAACCAAAGCTCGATCAGGCATAGTCATCTCCTTGGACAAAAATGGTCCAAGGTACCCACAAGCATCATGTCCGATCGGACACAACTTCCTTCTCCTCGGACCAAAGTGGTCCGGGGTATACTTTTCCTCCTCACCTCATTCAAGCCCAAGTGTACCTCTTCCACATCACACCCGATCGGCCATTATGTGGCTTTCCCCTTGAGTAAAACTTGAGCCTTGGTCATTCTCTTTGAACTCATTCGAGCCAAGCTTAACAAGAGGTCCCCTAAGCTTAGGTCCGATCGGACCTATTGCTTTTATACTGAACCAAAATTCAAACCTCCCCTTCAACTTCTTGGACTTGGCTCCAATTTAATTACAAGGGTCTTTAAACTGAGGTCTGAGCCAAGCAACCCCCAGTCCAAATATTCTCTTCGATCGGGCGTATTTGGCTTGACTATCTGTCTCATTCCGTAACTGATGTATTGGGCCATTATTAAGCCAGATCACCCCACTAACTCATGCCATGTGTCAATTTTACTGCCACGTCATTCTTTTCAAATATTTGGGATAACACCCTTAAAATGAAAAGTGGACCAATATGCATGCATTTATCATCATATAATAATATAACTCACATAATCATTTAATAGCATAATAAATCAATTATGGCCATCTCGGCCTCCTAATCAACGTCCTAAGCCTTATTAGGAAATTTGGGTCATTACAAAAATTTACCTCAAAACTTGAAAATGGAGAGATTTTTGTAGGTTTCGAACCCTAAAAATCGCAAGAATTCTGCCCCAATTCGCCTCTGCCCACCTCTTTGTATCGCGTCTCTAGAAGAGAAGAAGTCGAGGGTAATAGCCAGGGAGGACTTCCAATGCCTCCCATTGGGAGACATGGCACGTGTCCCACGTCTCCCAATGGGAGATGTGCCACGTGTCCTACTGTAACGCCCCACATCATTATGGCTGCTTCTTGGAATGACGTTTGGCCCTACAAACCAACACGAGTCTTTCCAGCATGCTTTATCCTCAATCGCACGCTTCCTAGGAAACCTTCCGAGGAGGTCACCCATCATGAGACTACTCCAAGTCAAGCACACTTAACATTGAAGTTCTCAAGTGATGGGCTACCGAAAAGAAGATGCATCTTGTTGGCATAAGTAGTACCCATCAATCCATTTAAACCATCTTCAATTGTGTAGTCCCATACCTACACACTCTTAGAATCATCACACTTGACCTTCCCCAAACAATGTGGGATTGTACAGCTTTTACCCGGTCTTTCCCCCTGCGAATCACGAGATTCTGACTGTCACAATCACCCTCCCTTAGGGGTCCGACGTCCCCGTCGGCCACACTTCCGGCTGGGTCAAGGCTTTGATACCATTTGTAACGCCCCATGTCACTATGGTTGCTTCTTGGAATGACGATTGGCTCTACAAACCAACACGAGTCTTTCCAGTGTGCTTTGTCCTCACTCCACACTTCCTGGGAAAACTTCCCAGGAGGTCACCCATCATGAGACTACTCCAAGTCAAGCACGCTTAACTTTGGAGTTCTCAAGTGATGGGCTACCGAAAAGAAGATGCATCTTGTTGGCATAAGTAGTACCCATCAATCCATTTAAGTCATCTTCAACTCTGTAGTCCCATACCTACACAGTCTTAGAATCATCACACTTGACCTTCCCTAGGCAATGTGGGAATGCACAGCTTTTACTCGGTCTTTCCCCCTGCGGATCATGGGATTCTGACTGTCATACCTACGTCTCCCTATGGAGACGTTGGAAGTCCCCACTGGACACGTGTTTAGAAAAAAAAATTCAACGTCTTCCTGCATTTTTAAGTCTTACAATTTTAATAGTTAATAAAAAAATTCAATGTCTCCCAACATAAGACATTCAAAATCCTTCCTAATTTTTAATGTTTTACAACAATGATGTAAGACATTGTAGGGAGTCAGTGAATGTCAAAATTGTTGTAGTGTAGATTTTGATACTCTTTTCCTCCAACTCGAACTTGATAAACTCAAATATATGAAACCCGTAAAATTCAACCTGTGTACCCTCATATTTCTTCGTACAATCTACAATAAAAAAGTAATGCACAATTAAAACTAGAAGATACAAAAATAAAAGAAAATATTCAAAAGAATTTATATATATTTATATTGATCTTTTAAATATTCAAATGGAGCTCAACTAGACTCAACTTTAAAGGATGCACGACATTTTACAAGCAATAAGACAAACAAATAACAAGCTTAGAAAATGAGACAATCATCTCACTCTATTTTTTTTTCATTGTTCTGGTGTCATAAGTAGTATTTCACTATTATGTATCTCTTTTATATAAGAAATGGTTATCTAATAGAAGTTTTGTTTTCCGTTAGATTTTACACAATTTTACATGTGTCACTATTTTTTTCTTCTAATTTGCAATTTAACTTTCATTTGAAATTAAATGTAAAAATAATCAAGACTACATATTATATATAATATAATAATATTTAAAAAAAAAAACTTGATTCCATTACTATTATAAAAAAAATTATATTTTTATACAATGATAATATTTAAAAAAGAGCATAAATACATAGAATCATTTTATAATTTTAGAAAAATATAATTTGAATTTTTTTTCATTGATTAATGTTTCACTATTTCTTCTAAGTTTATATATTTATATTTTTTTATATGAATTTAACTACTTTTTAGAAGTTGAATTATGTTTTATTTTTAATTCTTTCATAACTTTTTATTATTATTTTCATATTAAGTTATATTTTTCCTAAAAACCAAATAAAATTAATGGAAATGTACTATTTAAATATTATATATCTATTAGAGACATAGATAATTGGATTTAAAATCTTAACATAAATTTATAAAATTAAAATTTGAATAGAAGCAATTAAGCTAAGATAAGTTAGTATAAAATAAAGAAAATAAATTTGACAAGTTTTCAATTTGATTAATATATGTTTATGTATTTATAATAGAGAAGTTGCTACTTAAATTTAAAAAAAAAAAATATGATTAAAATAATATATGATTACTTACTTATAGACTATTTTCAGTTAGTAATATTTCATTATAAACATTACTATTAATCATAATTTTACTAGGTTATATAATAATAATAATAATAATAATATATGGATAATTTGATGTTCCAAATTATTAGAAAAGCTGAGAGCTATTGAGTTTCAAGAAAACCATTTGAATTTATTCAAGTAAACTTTGTTCACTAGTATTAAGAAGAAAAAAATTGCAACACACATGCCATGTATGTGCTTTACCACTAGTGTGTGTAAATATATACTACTTAGTAGGAATAAAAAATTGTATTTAAATATAAAACTAAGATTTTATTGTGATCAAAAAGCAATTTATAATTGTCACTTAAAGTACATTAATAAATATTTTTTTTTTTATAAATAATCTACTAGATTGATTAAAAAGAACTTTAAATTTAAAATAAATGAAATCTATGTTTATTTTATTGTTGGATTTAACTAATTTATTAAAATTTATGAATTATATTCAAAATATTATAAATACATTAATGCATATTGTTATCCTAATTTTAGCATAATGATATGGCAGTTAGTTTGAGACACATGGTCAAGTGTGACTGCAAGCAAGTTATGAAAAGTGTTTTGTCGGTGTATGCAATAACACGAATAAAGTGCTCACAATGAGGAATCTGGTCGATGGAAGATTTCAGGTTGCCAAGTTGAGCTGATTGAACATTTAGTATAATAAGTGTATAACGACTAGCTTAATCCAAATGTAATCAATTTATTTGTATTTTAATGCTTATTAACTGTACTTTGATAATATCAATCTCATACTTATTTTTTAAGGGATAAGTTATTTGGTTTATATTCAAATGTAACACAAGTGAGCTTATATATAGAGGGTCTCACTATGCATTTATTTCTTAACCTAAGTGTTGTCCATGTTTTCACCAAGTGACTGGTAGCACACATTAAGATAAATTAGGATTCCACGGGGGTTGATGTCTCACGACACCGCCTGACATGGGAAAGCGTGCTGCTACCCTCCTAACACTATCAAGAGCGTGTTGCCCAATAAAGCAGTGGGCTAGAATACCTCATATTAGGCCCACCATCTCATTTATTAGAAGAATTACCATTTATTGTGTATTTAAGCCTCCATTAAGGGTGAATGATTATAATTATCACTCATTAGGAAATTAAATACCCCAACCATCTATAAATATGGCAATGACTAAGGGTGAACATTTGACCCGCAAAACCTGTAAACCCACTCGACCCGCAACCCGAAAACCCATTTTCTGGCAAAACCCCTCAGATTCGGGTTAAATCCGACTCGAACCCGACACGAGTCGGGTCAGGTTCGGGTTTTGACATTTGCTTGTGTCGGATTCGGGTTAAACTCGAAACCCGAAACCTATTAAAAATTGATTTTTTTTTATATTTGATTTTTTTTACTTCAGTTCAAAATTTAAAAATCAAATAACCCTAAGAAGACTCAGTCAAACCCCCGAATCCCCCCCGACCCTCCTTTCTCTCTCTCGACAGTCGTTGCCCAAGCCCTCCACTGCCCTCCGCCGCCCAAGCCCAGCCAGTCAGCAAGTCCGACCCTCCTTTCTCTCTCTTGATCGTTTTTTCCCAAGCCCTCCGCCGCCCAAGCCTAGCCAGCCAGCAGCGAGCCCGACCCATCTCGAACTTAAGGTACAGGTTCTGTTATATATATATTAGTATATATATTATAATTATATATTATAACTATATATTATACTATGAGGAGGAACTATTGCATCTGTATGTTTAGGTGCTTACAAACTCTTAGGTTTTCACCCATATTTTGGATTGGAAGGTGTGTTTGTTGGTTCAAATTTTTCTAGGCATGTAGCTGGGTCAATCATGCATATATCTATATGGTGCATTGTTTTTGGAAAGTGTTTCATACTCTAGACAGTCCTCTAGTGCTACTGCTGCTATAACTATTTAACTATGAGTAGTACCTTATTTTATATGTTTATATGCTATATATGTACTTGTTCTATTATTCTCATTTTCTAATTAATGTTTTTGATGAGATTATCGACTATAATATATTTTATCACGGTTTCTTTTTTTGTTTTAACATCTGCCAATGCCCATCATGTATCTTTCAGTCCTCTAGTCCTCTTGCTTGTTTGGTTAAGAAGCAACCATTTTGATGATTGATCTCATCTTGGGATTTCATCATAGTTTTGGTATCATATTCAGTTTCCTGAGAATTTTTTTTCTTTTTTAGCTTTGGATACTATACTATATATTATACTATATATATTATAATTAAATTTAACCAGTTATGATAGTTAATTGTAATATGATTACTTTTACTTATTATGAACAATTAATCTTCATACATTTTCAATTTTTCATAAATCGATTTTATTTTATTGTTGTGTGTTTGCTTAGACTAAAATGTGGTTTCTATGTGGATGTGTAGACCTTGTTATATGTGTTGTTAGGTTGATCTTAATTTTGTTAGAAATTTGCCTTAAAGTTATTGAGAAATTGACAATTTTTTTTTGTTGATTTACAGATTGGAGCGAAATCATACTAGTATAAAGTAATGTCAGTGTTTCTACTTTGAAACTTGAGGTAAATCTATTATCTTTGTTATACTGGTTATAGACTTGTGTACTTTATTATGGTGTTGTAGTTAAGTAGTTATGGACTTTATGTATGTTTATGGTTGTATTTTGGGACTTTTGACATTTTTAATGTTTGAAATTTAAAATTTGGACTTTGCTTGTATTTTAAGTGTTTTTGGACTTTGACCTTTTGATTGACATTATATTTTTTTCAAAATTTTTAACTAGACCCAATTTGTAAAAGAAAAAATCAATTAAAAATCATTTTCTAAAAACAAACATTAAAAATTAAAAAAGTGTAAAAAAATGGTATATTTTCAAAATTGATATTTTTGGCCCAAAGCCCAATAGGCCCAGCCCAACCCGAAATCCAACTCAAAACCCCACCCGAAAAAACCTGAAACCTGAACAAACTTGAAATTTTTGAATCAGATTTGGTACCATTTTTCTCCACCCGAAACCCTCAAAACCCGAACCCGATGCACCCAAAACCCAAAAATTTGACCCATGTGCACACCTAGCAATGACACACTTTGTAAAGGATGCCCAAATTACATTTCTTACTTTCAGAGCACGCTTATACGCTGCATGAAAACCTCCACAATAGATTGAAATTCGCATGATCTTAGCATCCTAAATACAAGTGAGTCATGGACTAGGGTTGATTCACCGCCCGAACAAAATAAAAACTTGTGTCTCAATCTCTAATTCTTTAAGCTTTTATTTTATAAGTAGTTAGCGAAAAAGCTAGTCAACATTTTGGTTTTTTCATAGAGAGCTTAAAGAAATATTGAGTTGCAGCAATGGTGAACACTAGAAGAAATCTCCATGAAGATGTTCCACAAACCTCCGTCGGCGGAGGAGAACCAAGCCGACCACCTCCACCAGCTGTTCCGGAGGTGGTTGATAACGATGTTTAAGACGGTGAGGACGAATATGACTATGATAATGAGTACTCACAATCGTACAAAACGGAGAAGCCACCATTAGTGGTTGCATTGAAAGGCCAAATTGCCTCGCAACAACAAGAGATGGAGGCTCATAATGTTGGGGTTTTATGCCTTAATTAAAACCCAATTTTTTTGTAATATCATTTTATAATCAATAAAAGAATAGAAATCATTTTTTGACTTGGTCAATCACTTTACTCACATGTTTTCTTTTCATGATTATTTTTTTAATATAAACCTCTATTAAATTCCGAGGATATTGCTAATCGTATTTATAATGACGTAATCATAGTAGAATATAAATATGATTATATGTTCAAAATAAGTTAGTCCTAAGATTAGTTAGTGCACAGGATTTACACTGACTTGCCAATGTACAATATCATCTACTTACTCATTGTGGTGTTATGTTCTTTCTAGAACGTTAGCAAAGTAGATAAGATCGTATGTATTTGTTGCATCAGACATGACCGATATTGACAGTTGTTAAGATAAGTAAACATACATTTATTATCTATTCTAGTCATATCATATAGTTAACCATAGGTCAATTCAATCTCAATTCTGAGTGGTTAGTATTCTAACTAATTGTATTATTTGAGTTCTTTGATTTGTTCGTTACCAGCTTACCCTACGGACTATCCCATACTTACATCTTGGGAACTCGGTAGTATAATTGAGTGGGAGTGTTAATCATAGATATGAACTTCTATAGCTTATGATGAATAAGTGAAACGATGGTTTCCTTTTAGTTTGGTTCAAGGTGTTAAATGATAGAGATCTCATTTCAGTAATTAAATTAGTTTACTGAGATATCATTTACAAGAAACTAAGTGTTTTAAGGATAAAATATAATGAGGGGTAACACAGTATTTTAGTCCCATTTCATTGTAGACCGTCTATAGAGGATTGAGTGACATTTATTGTTGTAACAATGGATAATTAATAGCGTATCTATATTTATTATAGAGTGTTCTATGAATTCAATAGTGCAATTCCGAGTCATTAGTGGAGTCACAAGGAATTAATAAGTTAGTAAATTTATTTGTTAGATTAATGATAACTTATTGGAGCTTGATTTCATAGACCCATAGTCCCATTGTACCTTGGATAAAATCATCTAGATAGTCTCAATTAATTGATTTAATTATCAATTAGAATTATCAAAGTTGACCAGATCAATTTTGGATAGTTTCATAGAGTTATGTAATTTTGAGAAGAAAAGAGAAATTATGGCAGATTTATTAATTAAGATAAATTGGTATCTAAATTAATAAATAAGTTTAAATCAAGGTTGAAATTATAAATAATTAATTTGATAAATGATTTAAATAAATATTTAATTATTTAAATCAATAGAAAATAATACAGGCCTTGATTTTAAGTCCAATGGGCATATAATCAAATGACAAATTTCACAGGCCTAAAGCCCATGATAATTTCGACCTAGGGCTGTTAATTGTCTATTTGTTTATTGATTTTTTAATTAAATTAAATTGCCTAATTGAGTCTATAAAATGAGTGCTAAGTGAGAGAAGAAAATATAAGTCACAAGGCAGATTTTCTGATAATTTTTAGATACTCTCTAAACACAAGTCATTTTCTAAGTCTCTTTGTTATTTTCTCTAGTCTAGTCTAGGTGATTTTAAGGATGCTTTGGAAGACAGTGAAGATTATAGAAGATCGGTTCTGTTTCTTGATAATACTCTACGACAGAAATGATACAAGGGTTAGAGAAACTGAAGGAATGACTCATTCATTCCGCTGCGTATACTGCGAGTATTCTTATCATTGTTTCTCTTTGGATTCAATTTTAGAAACATGTTCTAAGTTATCTCATATTAATTTGTTTAATATTAGATCTACATGAAAATAAATAAAGATCATGTATGACTATCCCAACAACTGGCCTCAGAGCCTTTGGTAATCTTTATTTTCATGCATGAACATGTTAAAAATTGGATTATTTGATGTGTTTGAATAATTGGATGCATTTTCATGTTTTTATTAAGCATATTGATTTTATGTGATTATTAGCAATTGTTAGGTTATTTTCTTGTGGTTTCAATGCTATTAATTTTTATATATGCTTTATTTTTGGGTAAAACATGGTAAAAATTAATTAGAAAACATTTTTGGTTTGAAAAATTGCACAAAAAAAATTTCCGAAAAAATTTGGCTTGCCTGCCCATGCAAGCGCGCGCCCCGCGCACCACCGCACGCTCATACCGTCAGCCACCTACGCGCGCATCCGTGCGCGCTGCACACCTGCCTGCGTGCATTCCTTGGCATCACCCGCTCCTGCGCGAGCGCGTCGCTAGCCAGCAGCCACGGTGAACAGTACCCGTTTCAGGTACTGTTTATCTCATATTTTTTTTTTCTTTCATTTTTTTTTAAATTAAAGAAAATTAAAATTGTGAAAATAAATTATTTATAATCAAACTCAAAAATATCAAATTTGTTTTTGCATTTAAATTTGTATTTTAAAATAAGATATTTTTGTTAGTTGAGATTTAAATAAATAGATATTTTCTACAAAGATTCAAATTCAAATTTAAAAATAGACTAACTACTTAACTTTAAATCTTTTAATATATTAAAATATTAGAATTAAGATATCAGATATTTAAGATATTTTCTTTTAAATTCTTGCTATTTTATTAAATCTTTATTTGAAAATATAAATATCTATTTATTCTATAGTTTTTAAAATTTAAATTATTTGAAATTCATTAGTTAGATATTTTAATGGATATTTGAATTTGTTTAACTGTTGTAAGATATTTTAGGGTTGTTATAACTTTTAATATTTTATTTAATTTAAAAATGGTTAAAACATTTGCTTTGGTTAATTGTTGATAAATCCTATTTAAATCAAATTAATATTTTACAAATTAACCTAAATCAAGTTGATTGTTGATAAATGAAATTTAAATTGACTTTTGTTAATTTTTGATAAATTTTATTTAAATTGACTTATTTTTAAAAAAAATCTAATTAATTTGAATTTTTTGATAAATTCTAGAAAATTAATTGTGGTATTTTTGCAAATGAAATAAATTGTGGTATTTTTGCATAAATTCATAGAATTGCTCATATAGTAACATGATTAGGCGCATCCAATTATAATATGTCTGTTTGCACTATATGTGGTATTTTTGCAATTTTGCTTAGATGCATATAGTGGCCCATATGTTTGTTAGATATATGGTTTTTGCCAAATAAAATATTCATAAAATGATAGGTTTTATTTGAGCCCATTCAAAAATGTAAAGTTTAAATTCCTTTCTTGTGGGTGATTCCACTTGTGAAGGCTTATTTGCTTTACATGACTATAGTGGACGTAATCAATTAGTAACAATTAATAAAACGAAGGTTTACATTCCTGTCTTTTGGACCTTGTATGGAAGATTGGGGGCCTTTGTAGTGGGAATGACATACTAGACCCAGCCCTCCTCCATACAAGCACAATTGTTAAGACCCATTTACTTGAGTTGGACTTAATTATATAGGTTCATTATATTAGTTAAACCTAAATATTGATTAGCAATAACTTAATTCTAAATTAATTGAATTTGTTTCAATGTGACTCTTTAGAATTAATAGGAAATTATAGGATTTTAGTTTTAAAAATTCTAATCTTACAATTTTTTGGAGAACCAGACATTAATTTTCAAAAAATAATAAAATTACTTTATTTTAATTTTATAATGAGCTTATTTTAAGTATTTTTATTTGATCTCCACCGTTGGTTTAACATAGTCAATAGCTTAATGTAGCCTCGAGACGCTTTGATTCATCCCCCTACGGAAGGTGTTCATTAGTTATTTTGACAATGTTAGATTTCGAAAGATAGATATTATAGGTCAAATTCTACTAGACTCACCCCTACGGTGACTAGTAGGACTAAATCTATCATTATCGAAACTGTGAGTCTATCTCATAAAATAAGAGATTTTGTTTTCTTATTTTGATTGAATAGTAAGTTGTTAATAGTCGTGTCCATTATTAAATGAGTTTACAACTCTATTTAACTAGTGGTATTTTTTACTCTCTCCAACCGGGCAAGGATATCATAGATTAGTTAAAAACCTAAGAAAATAGAGATATGATTGTTTTGGGTATTTTTTCTCATATCTTACATATTTTTGGTATATGTTGTGCTATTTCTTGAAATTTGTGTGAATAGAAGTTTTATTAGGCAAATGTGATTGATTTATATTTTATTGGTAATTTGTAGTTTTAAGTTAAGTAGTGTCTGTGTCTACTCCCATTCTTTCTCAACTTTCGATGGAGAAACTCATAGGAGAAAACATCCTCAATTGGAAGCAGAATATCAACATAGAGTTGATTGGTGACAACTCTGAGTTTGTCATGATTGAGGAATTCCCAGAACATGCACTGTGTCCGCACGTTGTGATGGCATCGTCAATGCTCGTGATGGCACCGTAAATGCTTGGATAGCACCGTCTCCGCACGCACGTGATGATATCGTGAATGCTCAAATGGCACCGTGTCCGCACGTTCGTGATCAACTCAACTATGGTCTGATGTAGCTCATGAACAAGCTTCAAATTTTTGAGCCTATCATGGGTGGACCAAGTAAAGGAGGAGCTAATCCAGCTAAGGCTGAAGCTAACCAAGCTTCATCTTCGAAAGCCGGAAACAAGAGGAAAGATGGACATAATAACAACCCCAAGCCTACAAAGTCTGCAAAGACGAGTGCCAAAATAAGTGCACAGATGCCTAAGGGGAAGAACAAGAAAAACAAGAAAGGTAAAGATAAGTGTTTTCACTACAAAGAGAAGGGGCATTGGAAACAAGATTGCCCCAAGTTTCTAGCAGCTAAAAACAAAGGTAATGATTATAGTTCATTTATCTTGAAAATATGTGTTTTAGAGAATGATAAATTTGTTTGGATCATTGATTGTGGATCTACTAACCATGTTTGTAACTCTTGACAGCTTCTTGAATCGTGGGAGGAAATGGACGAAGGTGGCTTAAAGCTTAGAGTTGGGAACAGAGCGTTCGTTGCGATCCAAGCTAGAGGAAGAACTCGTCTAAAGTTTGGAAAGAAATTTTTAATTTTAAATGATGTATTTTTTATTTCGGATTTTAGTAAAAATTTAATTTTAGTTTCCATGTTGCAATTAGAACGATTTGTTATGACTTTCACATGTTCTAATATATCTATTTTTTTTCAATGGATCACAATTGTGTATTTCATGTTTGGAAAACAGGCTTTATATTCTGCGACCTAACGAACCCCTCACTCTTAATAAAGATTTATTCAAAGTAGGTAAACCTAGGACTAATAAACGTCAAAAGATCGATAACGATAATATGACGTATTTATTGCACTTGAGACTAGGTCACATTGGCTATGATAAGATTCAAAGACTTACAAAGGATGGGCCTTTGAGGGAACTCACCTTAGGTGAATTACCTGTCTGTGAATCTTGTCTAAAAGGTAAACTGACCAAGCGTCCATTCTCTGAAAATGGTGATAGGGCCAAAGAACCACTTGGACTTGTGCATTCAGATGTTTGTGGACCTTTGAATGTATAATCCATGGGTGGTTTTTAGTATTGTGTCACTTTCATTGACGATTACTCTAGAAACTCATGTCTTTATATAATGCATAGGAAATCATAAACATTTTCAAAGTTTCAGGAATTCCTAGCAATGAACACAACCAATTAGGTAAAACGTTAAAGATTTCGTGATCTGATAGGGGTGAAGAATATTTGGATATGCAATTCCAAGATCATTTAACTGAACTTGGGATTTTATCACAACTTACTGCCCCAGTTACTCCGCAACAAAATGGTGTAGCGGAATGTCGAAATAGAACTTTATTGGAAATGGATGCATGCTTAGTTACTCAACTCTACAAACATCGTTCTGGGGACATGCAATTGAAATCGCCAACGACATTCTCAATGTCGTTCCATCTAAATCAATCCCCAAAACACCTTTAGAATGCTGGAATGGTCGTGAACATAGTTTACGCCATTATAGAATCTGGGGGTGTCCCGCCCACGTCCTGAGGAAAAAGGAAGGAAAGCAAGAACAAGGAAATGAAGTTTGCATGTGTGTTGGCTATCCTAAAGGTACTCGGGGTGGACTTTTCTATAGTCATTCAGAAAAGAATGTGTTTACTTCTATGAATGCTACTTTTCTAGAAAATGACTATGTCCAAAACTTCAAACCACGCAGCAAAGTAGTTTTAGAGAAGATGGTTAAAGAATTGACTCCAGCCAATGTTCCATCGTCATCAACGCAAGTTGCTGATGAAATTCCCACTCTTCATGTCCAACCGACGCAAGTCAATTTAAATGAAGATATTACCACTGTTCCTAAGCAAACAGTTGGAGCCTCGTCGTAGTGGGAAGGTTTCTAAGATCCCAGTTCGCTATGGTTTGGATGGTGAAACCAATACGGTTGTTGGTGACACTAGTGATTATGATCCATTGTCTTTCAAATAGGCAATGGCTAGCCATGAAAATGAACTATGGCTCGAATCCATGAAAAATGAAATGGAGTCCATGTACTCAAACTCCGTCTGGGATCTTGTGGAAGCACCTAGTGACTTTAGGGCCATTGGGTGCACGTGGATCTACAAGAAGAAATGAGGTGTTGATGGAAATATTGAGACTTATAAAGCTCGATTAGTGGCAAAGGGTTATATCCAAAGAGAAGGCGTGGACTATGGGGAAACTTTTAGTCCGGTAGCCATGCTCAAGTCCATTCACACTGTCCTATCTATAGCAGTCACTCTTGACTATGAGATCTGGAAAATGGATGTCAAGAAAACTTTTCTTAATGGAAAGCTTGACGAAGTCATTTATATGGATTAGCCAGAAGGATTTAAAGTAGCTGGACAAGAAGGAAAAGTTTGCAAGTTGAATAGGTCCATTTATGCACTTAAGCAAGCTTTTCGTTCTTGGAACCTTAGGTTTGATGAAATAATCAAAACCTATGGCTTTGAATAAAATATTGATGAGCCTTCTGTTTACCAACTAAAGGCTAATCAAATAGTGGTATTCTTGGTTCTTTATGTAGATGATATCTTACTCATTGGAAACAATGTTAAGAAATTGTCAAATGTGAAGAATTGACTAAACACTCAATTCTAGATGAAGGATTTGGGTGAAGCAAGTTATGTTCTAGGTATCCAGATCATTAGGGATAGAAAGAACAAACTCTTAGCTCTATCTCAAGTAGCTTACATCGATAAAGTGCTTGAACATTTCTCAATGAGAAATTCCAAGAAAGGACGTTTACCGTCCCACCATGGAATTCATCTTTCAAAGAAGCAGTCTCCCCAGACTCTTGAAGAGGAAGATGCAATGAGAAAAGTTCCTTACGCATCTGCAGTTCGAAGTCTGATGTATGCCATGTTGTGTACTAGACCAGATATCTGCTGTTATACCCAGATTTCGAGCCATAGTAAATATGACCTCGAAAGCTGAGTTCGCAACAAATGGTCTCGTGAGGATTAGAGTGATCTAGGATTGTAAGTCTAGCCTGCAAAGTATGATATATGATCTCGAATGCGGTGATCTCGAAATGATCTCGATCTCGAAAGGTAGCTCTGAGAACACCTTCATCTTCAGGAACTTCGGAGCATGGGTCTTGAGCTCGATATCCCATCTCGAAAGCAACATTAGCTCGGGAGATGTCAGTGGCTCGCACAATGACATGAAACCTGAAATGCTGGAGCCTTGAAGATACGTTATAACCACCTTGAATATCTACAAGTATTATAACTATGAGATGTAACCCTCATTTATTGATGTAAATCCCCAAGAATCGTGGGATATTATTTAGTCAGTTATGCGTTCCCTGGTCTTCAGGGACGTTTCCTTTATTATCTGATTAAAGGCATTTAAAGCCATTTATTTTTATTCACAAAAGATTAACTACCCAAAATATGTGGGATAGTATTCTGCATCCTTCTCTATAAATAGAGAAGCCATGCACCATTGTAAAGGACCGAAATTCTGATCTTTGAGAGAAAACTCTGGAGAATTCATGCTAAAGAATTGTCCAGAGATAATCTTGAGATTATTAACAGAGACTCGTGGACTAGGGAGATTTAACTGCTGAACCACGTAAAAAACCGTGTGTTTGATTCGTTTATTTCTTTTGGCCATTGTCTTTAATTGTTTACGTGCTCTCTTCTTTTATCTGTTGACGAAAAACGGCGTCAACAGTTTGGTGCTTTCATTGAGAGCCTCAAGCATCCATCCCTGAGAGATTCATGGCTGCAAACAATCAGAACACTCCTGAAGAAAATTACCCAAGGCGTCCTGGAAAACAGCCAATGGAGAACCCGGACGCTGATGAAAGGAGTGGGTCCTCTGATTCCCGGGGACCACCTCCACAACCAAGGGATGAGGACATGTACTATAATCCTGAACGTTATGTCCGTATTGTAGAGTTGGAGAATCGGCAGCTGAAACAGTTGTTGGCAGAAGCCAACAAACGTAACGAGGAGTTGACTAGGATAGCCGCAGAGGCGCAGGTGGCTCAGCCCCCTCCTCCACGCGAAGACCAAGTCCCTCCTCCAAGGGACGTGCACGTTCCTCCCCGGAGGCCCCGTGGACGTCCACAAAAAAATGTTGCCGCAAGGAGGCCGGCACAACCTCCAGCACCAGCAGAGCCATCTGCTCCTTCTAGGCCTCAGAGGAGTACCCGAGCTCGGGTCCCGCCTAATCCACCTGTGGAAGTGCCTGCAGGAACTGAGAACAACCGAGCTCCTGCCGAGTCTCGGACTCAGGTTCCTGGTAGTGCACCAAACGCAACTGGCCCATCTCGGGCAAATTCTGGACCCTCTAGGCCAAGGCAAGGACGACAACCACCGTCACCTATACGATTCCCTCCGTCTCCCATAAGATATCCTTCACCTCCCCGCAGAAACGCTCAACCTGGTCGAGATCAGGATCAAGGGCGTACAGGGGAAAGACAAGGAAACAGGGAGACGTTACAGGAGCGGAGAGGCACGCCATCTGAGAGAAGTCAGACGTCCCGATCTCGCACTGCGGAGACAAGGCGACGTAGAAAGGATCCACCACGAAATGACCGATCAATGAGTTTCACCAGTGATGAGTCCGGAGAAACTAGGTCCGTCAGTAAACACGACTGGGGTCGTAAGAATACTGGAAATCACAAGAGTCATCCTGACCTGCGAAATCATCTGAATCAGAGCAGGGGGAAAGGAGATCAGACAAATCCGGATCTAAGGAATGATCTGAATGGGCATAGAGATCCCTCACGGAGACGCGAGCCTGGGATCGCGAATAATGACTATCAATTCCAGGCACCACCTAAGGACCCAGTCCAAGAAAGGATTGATCAGCTCGAAAAAGCCTTTAGGCTTTTGAAGAATGAACGAGGGAGTGGTCGGTACGAGGACTCTGATGAGGAGCTCGAGCCGTTTGCTCCCAATATTTCTAACACTCAGTTTCCTCAAGGGTTCCGGATTCCTCACGTCCCAGCGTTTGAAGGAAAAACCGACCCATGTAGCCACCTAAGTACATTCAACACTATTATGAGAGCCAGTAACGTAGGTTACGAGCTCAGGTGCATGTTGTTTCCGACATCATTGGCCGGACCTGCCAAGAGTTGGTTCGAGAAGTACAAGAGACACTCGATAACTTCGTGGGATCAATTGTCTAGAGACTTCAAGAAGCAGTTCCGAGCTATGATGGGAGTCAGACCAGAGGCGTCCACTTTGACTAACGTCCGGCAACAGCCAGGTGAAACACTGAAAAGCTACCTGACAATATTTAATATAGAGGTCGCCCGGGCACGAGATGTGGACGACAGTGGACACTTGATGGCTATCTGAGCTGGTGTATTGCCTGGAAGTGCCCTTTGGGATGACATGCAAGGGAAACCGGTGAGGTCAATAACCGAGTTTAACAAGCGGGCGCAGAGATTTGTCAATGTAGAGGAGGCGAGGTCAACGCTAAAAGCAATCTCGCAAACCGAAACTACAACGATAAACATTAACTCCGCCTCAACCTCGGCTGATCCAGTAACTTCACAGCCTACCTCAGAGAATCCCTCTAAGAGGAAAAAGAGCGAGGGAAATAACCCCGAGGCTGAAGGGGGAAAGAAAAAGAAAGGAGAAAGGTATTACTCCATATATAAAGTATACACCGAGCTCAACGAGTCTCGGGAAAATATATACCTGGCTAATGAAAACCAGGTCCCCTTCAGGCGTCCGGACCCTATGAGGAATCAAAAGTCCAAGAGGGATTCCAGTAAGTATTGCCAGTTTCATAGGGACACCGGGAACACAACTGATGAGTGCCGACAGCTGAAGGACGAGATCGAAGGGTTGATCTCGAGAGGTTATTTCCGGCAGTATGTCAAAAACCAGAGTACTGGACAGACTACTGCCAGCCAGAGAGTAGCCGCGCTTCCAGCAGCACAGAATAATAACTCCCGATCTCGGGAAGAAGATAGGCCTCCGCCGATAGATGGAGAGGACGTAATAACCATCTCGGGAGGTCCTCATCTCGCAGGAGGGGGTAGAAATGCTCAAAAGCGATATGTGAATGAGCTGAAGACAGGGGACGGGTCTCCTTATGAACCCGAACCAAGGGCACCAAAAATCCAAAGGGTTGAAACTCAGCCTATAACCTTCACCGAGGAAGATGCCTCCCATGTCCAGTTCCCTCATCATGATCCACTTATCATCACCCTGCAGCTTGCCAACAAAAGAGTGCGCCGAGTTCTCATAGACAATGGGAGCTCAGTTAACATTCTTTATAAAGCAACACTAGAGAAAATGGGACTCTCCCTTCGCGACCTGAAGGCTTGTGCAACCACTTTATACGGCTTTTCTGGAGAAGGAACCGCCTGTATGGGGTCCATCGAACTCCCTGTGACCTTGGGAGACTATCCAGTCTCGGTGACCAAGATGATGGAGTTCGTGGTAGTAGAGTTACCATCTTCCTACAATGTATTGCTCGGGAGACCCGCCCTGGTCGGGCTGGGGGCAGTTTCATCTGTAAGGCATCTAGCCCTTAAGTTTCCAACTCCGAGCGGGGTCGGAACATTGAAAGGGGATCAATTGGCAGGAAGGGAGTGCTACAACATTTCCTTGAGGGGAAAGAAACAAACGAGCGCTCAAGCACTCGTTGTCATACAAAATAAAGATGGGACAGTTTTTGAAATTGATGAGGAGATCGATCCGAGGATTGAGGAAAAGGTTGACCTCCAACCTTTGGAAGAGCTCGAAGAGGTTCAGCTCGAGGAAGCTGATCCCTCAAAGAAGGTGAAGGTCGGGAAACACCTCCAAGACGAATCAAAATAGCAATTAATTTGCTTTCTGAAGAAAAACCAGGATGTCTTCGCGTGGTCACACTCTGACATGGTGGGAATAAGCCCCAATGTAGCGAGTCACGCATTGAATATAGACAAAAGCTTTCCCCCGAAGCAGCAAAAGCGAAGGCAGCTGGATGAAGACAGAAAGAAAGCACTAAAGGAGGAAGTGGACAGGCTGAAAGCAAATAATTTAATAAGGGACGCTTTTACCCTGACTGGGTGGCCAATCCAGTGTTGGTCCCGAAGCCCAATGGGACGTGGAGAACGTGCATTGACTACTCGGACCTCAACAAGGCCTGCCCAAAAGACTGTTTCCCCTGCCGAGAATTGACCAGCTCGTAGACGCCACGGCGGGGCATGGTCTGATGTCGTTCATGGATGCCTATTCTGGATATAACCAGATTCCCATGCACGCCCCCGACCAAGAGCATACGAGCTTCATCACAGATAAAGGGCTCTACTGCTACAATGTCATGCCATTCGGGCTCAAGAATGCCGGAGCCACGTACCAGCGGCTCGTAAACATGATGTTCTCAAAGCAAATAGGGAACAACATGGAAGTTTATGTTGATGACATGCTTGTAAAGTCTCAACTTAACAAGAACCATGTTGATGACCTCGAAGAGTGCTTTGGCGTGCTCAGAAAGTACAACATGAAGTTGAATCCTCAGAAGTTCACTTTTGGGGTGTCTTCAGGAAAATTTCTGGGTTTCATTGTCAATTCTCGGGGTATCGAGGCTAATCCCGACAAAATAAAGGCCCTGATCGATATGCCTTCGCCTCGGAAGCATAAAGATGTTCAAAGCTTGACTGGCAGGATGGCATCTCTGAGCAGGTTCATCTCGAAGTCAACGGACCGCGGTCTCCCATTCTTCAACTTATTGAAAGGAAGTAAGAAGTTCGAATGGACAGATGAGTGCGAGCTAGCCTTTCAGGAGCTCAAAAAGCACTTAGCCGAACCGCCCGTCCTATCAAAGCCAGAGACGGGGGAAGTACTGTTCCTATACCTCTCAACTACCGAGCACGCGATAAGCGCGGTACTCGTGCGAGAAGAAGAGAGAGTACAGAAACCCGTCTACTATATCAGTAAAAGATTACTGGGGGCAGAGTCAAGATATCCACTGATGGAGAAGCTCGCCCTTACTTTCAGGCACATCCTATCCATGTACTAACAGATCAACCACTAAGGCAAGTCTTGTCTAAACCAGAGGCGTTTGGTCGACTCCTAAAGTGGGCTGTTGAGCTCGGACAGTTCGAGATCACCTACCATCCGAGAACGACCATTAAGGCACAAGCGTTGGCGGATTTCATAGTGGAGTGCACCGGTATAGCCGACGACGAGGTAACAACCACGGCCCACGAGCTGTGGAAACTTTACGTCGACGGATCGTCAAATGAAAATGGAGCGGGGGCAGGAGTTATTCTGATCACCCCTGCAGGGAGCAAATTTCACTCTACGTTAAGGTTCAGCTTTAAAGCATCTAATAATGAAGCTGAGTACGAGGCTTTACTTGTGGGACTACGAATAGCAAAAGAACTCAAGGCCAAAGCTATACATTGCTACAGCGACTCCCAGCTCGTGGTTAATCAAATCTTGGGAGAATACCAGGCTCGTGGCACAAAAATGGCAGCTTATCTGGAGAAGGCAAAGTCCGCATTAGAGATTTTTGAGTTTTATGCAATCGAACAGGTTCCCCGAGAACAAAACTCAAATGCAGATGCCTTAGCTCGGCTCGCCACCTCCGCCAAAAATGAGGAGCTGAATGTTGTACCCGTAGAACACCTGTCAGCACCCAGCATTACTGAGCCTGACGAGGAAGATGTGTGTATGATCGAGACAGAGCCGACCTGGATGAGCCTGATAGTTGAGTATCTCGAAAATGGAATTCTTCCAAAAGATCGAAATCAGGCTCGGAAACTAATGTATCAACTTCCTCGTTACACCTTCCTGGACGGGAGGCTATACAGAAGAGGGTATTCCATGCCATTGCTCAGATGTGTAACTCCTCCCGAGGCAAAGAAGATTATTGAAGAAATTCATGAAGGGTTCTGCGGAGACCATACCGGGGGGCATAGCCTATCCAAGAAGATTATACGCCAAGGATATTTCTGGCCAACCATTAAAACGGACTCTTTCGAGTACGTGAAAAAGTGCGACAAATGCCAGAGATTCGCCACGATACCCCGAGCTCCACCTTCCGAACTGACCATGTTGACATCCCCATGGCCTTTTGCGGTATGGGGCATCGACCTCATAGGCTCACTCCCAACTGGCAATGGAGGAGTAAAGTATGCTGTGGTCACGGTTGATTACTTCACAAAAGGGACGGAGGCTGAACCATTGGCGACCATAACTTCGAAGAAGATCCTAGATTTCGTGGTAAAGAACATCGTATGCCGATATGGATCAGCTCAACCACCTTGGTTGCTACCATCTCGAGTGCTCGAGAACTAGCCTGCTCTGCCTCTAATGTCACCTTCAAGTGGGTCAGCTCCTTTAGTGGCACGCTTACCATGTCCTTCAAGGCGGCCAATTACTCCTGAGACTACCGAAGATCATAGAACTTCTCTATCATGAGGTCCCCAATCCAACTAAAAGAGAATAAAAATAAAGTCAATTTATGTAAGTAATCACAACAACAAAGACAAACTATGGAGAAAGAACTTACCCTTACTTTGGTGTACTAGCATGTGGAGACGAGAGAGGCCTCATTTCCATTTCCCAACTTGGCGAAGCTATGAGCAGTCAGCTCCCACATAGTTGAGCTGACCCCCTGGTTAAGATCCTCCACCACCGCAGCTACGACATCACTAAGCTTCTCGACAAAGACGATGTAACGCCTTGGATAACCAAGATAGTTACACTTTGTATTTGAAATAGTTCAGGACTTGCTAATCAAGTCATTTGAATAAAAATGCAATCCTATAGTCAATAATCAAGTTAGGGTTAAAAGATTTTGATCGTAAATTGTTAATTTTCATTAAAATAGATGTTTGGTACATGGGATCCCAAAAACAGGGTTTATGAGACAAAATTTACAATTCTCAAAAGTTATGTACAACCAATGGCCACTCTAATGGAAAAATACAAATTTGAGGCTTTGTCCATGTATTTTCCCTCAGCAGTGATGGATGAGAAGCTGACAATGTACACCTCACCCCAGAGCTCTCCAACTCATGGTTGGTCCAGCTTACCTTTGCCTTTACCTGCACCACGTAGCACCCGTGAGCCAAGACCCAACAAGAAAACCATAACAACAAAAACATAATCAGTAATAATAACCAATCAATCATAAAACAGTCATCCAGAAATTAAGCGGTCATAGGCATCAAAATAATAACATTAAACATGTATGTTAAGCAATATATCTCAACCAATATGCAATGCTCAGGGTCAGCGCCCTTAGGCCGAGCCCTCTGTTTACTCAACTGACTCTCGCTCGCATAGGCCAAGTCCAGTGTTTATCTAGTTGACCCCACCTCCCAGTGGTCAAGCCTCATCCTGTGCACATGTATCAGCCCCGACACTCATAGGACGACTATTTCGTAATTCACATAACAATATCATAGTTTTACAACACATAAACTCAAATACAGGGAATCTCAGTCCTGAGACAGCCACACAAAGGTGTAGTTTTCTTACCTTAAATTCTGAACGGAGGATACAGAACGATCACGAGCACGATCCTCAGTCCCAAGCCTTAGCGATAAACCTAGTCACAATGGCCAATGGGTAAACATCAACTTCTAATTCAAATAAATACGTAGGAGACAAAAACTAGCCTTTGAGACCCCAATTTCTACTAAACTAGATAGTAGAAATTTTCCCGAGCGCCTAGGTTCGAACCCCTGAGCCTCACCAATTTTAGAAACCAATCCATGGCAAGAATCCCTAGGCTGGTCGCGACCTACCCCTAAGGGTCGTGGCGCGCCCCCAAGGCAGAGGCTAAATCCTCAAGCTTCAGGGGGACGCGGGCCACGACTTGCCCCCTAGGGTCGCGGCGCGCCTTCAAGTTAGAGAGCCACCCACGACCCTTTCGGCATGTGGGTCGCAGTGCACCCCTACGAACCCATAATTTTTGGGTTTTCTCCAATTCTTTCCAGCTAAAAACCTCAAAGATTCAAACCAATTGTACTCCCTACTTCCAACTAAATCATAAGGGTGAGTTTAGGACTCTAACCATAAAATTCTAAGCATATTAAAACACAAAAACCTCTATCAAAACTACCAATAATTCTCCAGTTAAATTCAACATTAGGAACTTAACTCAATTGGCCATATGACCTAAATTCCCAACCAAAACTAGGAAAGGTTCTTACTTTACTAGTTGTTGAATCCTCTCAAGCCCATCCTTCCACCCTTGAGCTTACACTCCTAAATTTCCCAGCTGAATCCCCTAGTTTCATAGCTTCAATCCTTCCAATTTCCTTCCAAAATTCTATATTAGAGCCTAAGTTCCACTGCCCTTTTCTTAGCTTCCAAATGTATATATATAGAGAAATCGTGAGATGGAGAGAGAGAGATGAGAGTTTAAGAAGATTTCCTTAAGTTTTTGGTTACTTCCTACTCCCTCAAGTATAACTCTCTTGGCCCCTAAAAGCACTATAATGCCCCTTCAAGCTTATTAATCCTCTAAGGGTACTAAGGGCTAAAATAGTCATTCCACTCCCGGTTCCCACTAATTCCTCAAGTGTTCCTACTATTAATCAATTATCCCCGTCATGTCAATTTAATTAGTAAGTACTTATTCAATATCTATAAATCTCCAAAATATCCTCTAAATTCCCAAAAATACCCCTAGGCTCCCCTCGAGCCGGGTATTAAACCTTGCTGTGACTATTTCGCTAATCCGCTCACTAGGACCTTCTCGAGCCATATACTGCAAATATCTCAACATAATAATGTGGTCTCAACAATTTATCACATATAATCACATTTATGCCCTAACGGGCCAAAATTATAAATGTGCCCTTATAAGCTATAAAGGGCCCACACGCATATGTAATACTCATAAACGTGCATATAATATATCCATATAATCATATTAATCAGGCATGCCACATAATCATGCATTTAACCATTTAAACATTCATATACCAATTATGCCCTCCCGGGTCGCTAATCAAGGCCCTTAAGCCTTAATAGCAATTTTGGGTTGTTACAGAGGATCTCTAGCCGAGCCCAACCTATTGGAGACTCCACAGGCCTCTCCCTGGGAGGTTTAATCTGATGGAGGGAATCAATTGTCTCATGCAATGCTTTTTTGCCCTTCTCCAAACAAGCCTCAAAGTTCTCCAGCATTGCTTGGAAACGCTCAAGAAGTGCCCCCTCTTATTTCTCTAGGTAAACCAGGAGGCGGGGGATGTTCTTGCCTACTGGGCTTTCCAACACCTTAGGGAATATAGCAGCTTCGGGGACTTCAGCAACCCCAGAGACTCATTCTGCGATATCGGAAGGATATGGTGACGTAGACACTTCGAGGACGGGTGTATCCTCCATCTGAGACACCTCACCTTGAGCCGATGAAGTCTGTTGTCAATTCGTGGGTGGAGAAGGTTCCACTCCCTTGTAGAGCTGTTGGGACCCTCCAACCGCAGATCTACTGGGTCTCTCACCTACTCACCTAGTATCATAGGCAATGTCCGCCAAACCCATGTGACCTATAGGGAGAAAGAACAAGGGTTAGCACCTATAGAGTCAATGGAAAAATTTATAAAAATAAAAATAAAGACAACATTGAGAGTACGTGGGCTTCTTGGGAAGCCCCAATGCTGGACTACTAATCCGGGTGAAGCATCGAGCGTGCGAAATATCTTATAAGCCTACCCATCTCCTGGGTTGTGTTTGTTTCGTACTGGCAAAACCAATGCGAGTGGAAGGATGTCACATCATCTAAAGGCACAAACCCCTAACAAGGCATCCATATCTTTTGGTGGTGGAGACAAGGATTCATCCAGCCTGGTAGTCCAGGTGCTCCTCTTGAGACTAGCGATAATCCAAGGTGAGTCTGCACATAAGGAGCCATAGAGAAGCCTAAACATGCTCATGATTTATCTCATCTTCCACAGAATTAGCATTAGAAATTATTATTAGGAATTTACCTCTGTATTGAGAGGAAGATTTAATGAAGGTCTGAAGCTCCTCCTCGACCTCCTGGTCTAGCTAGATCTCATGAGCCGCTCGGGTTGTGAGAGCGTTCTCCATGCACTTTTCCATTAATCGCTGATTATACTGGTTGAGGGCCAATTTGTCGATGTAGCTTATGTGAGCTGCAACCATTTCCCGAGACTTGGTGCAATTCCTGAAATGAGTCAGGTCCAAGTTGCTGATGCAATGTCACCTCTTGAGGAGCGCTGCTTTGATTAGGTTGTCCTCCATAACTAGCTAGCTTAGCTCCAACTCCATGTCCGGGAGCGCACTCATTGCCTTCAGGTGATCATTGAAAGCTTAGACACGGAGTGTGCGATGAAAAGGACCTAAATGAAAAAAAGAATTGCAAGTACAAAAATCTAAGAGTTTCAGAGAAGAGAAGCTCGGAAGGTAACAAGGAACTTACAAAATCTAGAGAAGTCCAGGATGAGAGTAGGGTTGGTCCGGAGCGGGAAGTCATTAGTGAAGGAGTGATCTTTGAAATCACACACATGACTCTCGCTGAGATGAAGGGTCTCGTACGTTGCGTTGGAAAAATTCATGAGTGTAAAACTTATCAAGATTGGTCATTTTCTTCTTTATGCAGGCCCATAAGCTGTAGAGATATAAAATCTCCGCCGGAGAAGACTTGGGCAAGTTTCTCCTCCGGTATAGGTTATACAGGCCCCTGAGGACCCTATAGCTGTTGGGGATCAATTGGAAAGAAGCAACCCCCATGTACTTTAAGAAGTTGACAAAGTACTGGTGGAAAGGAAGGGTTGCTCCTGCCTAGAGATGCGACTGGCTTCAGGCTTCGAGTTCGTATATGCTCTGGTTAAATCTCTCGTTCTCACAACAAAGGCGGACGAGATGGTCTTCTCCCCTGATCCCCTAATGGTTTATGATGCTGGTTATGGCACCACTATTCTTCAAATTACTCGTGATCTATGCTGCCTCAATCTAGAGGCATCGTACACCATTGTAGGGTGGGGGATGAGAGCCTTGTTTATTTATACCTCCGTCATAAATCAGTCCCTTTGCTCCGACCTCTCTATTACCAGAGCAACCTCCCTCACTACAAGTGACCTGCTTCCTTCAGTTATCGATCACCTTCTTGGGTCATTGTTGTTAGTTCTTTTTCAAAAGCGTGGAAACGTGCTAATGTAGCTCACAAAGCTCCTCTGACATCTGAAATAAAATCAAGCAGTTAGCATTTTGACCCAAGGAAAAGTGGCCAAAACATGAGAATATCCTATGACAACTGCTCGAGGAGAAGAAAATGGAGAATCTTTTCTAAAAAAAAAAAAGTGTATCCAGAGACCTAGATTTGTGCCTAGAGACACCACCAGAAGCTCAAGAACACAACCGGAATATGGGAATTTCCAAATCAAACTGGTATTGGAAAAAGGCAAAAACGTAAAGTGGCCACTTATAGTTGGTCTCGACACCAAAAAGGGCCCAAACAAAGCTAAAAATAGGTAAAATGACCTATAATCCTAAAGCTAACCTAATATATATATCCTAAATACAGAACTAGAAAAGAAGAATATATAAAAAAACAAATCAGTGTAGAAGGTTTACTCGATATGTAACACCAGTAAGTGTTGAGTCTCGTGCGAATGTGGAAATACTCAGTACGATTTACCCACGAGTACAAGGATTCCCTTCAACCTTCCACAATTGACGATGAAAATTCTTTGGTTTTGAAGAACAAGTTCTTGGAGAAACGAGGATTTCTTGAGATTTGAAGATGAAAAGTTTTGAAATGAAAAAGTGAGGGGAATGTAGGCAAACCTTCGAATATAGAGCAACAGGCGTGGTCAAAAATCAACTCAACCCCAGCCGTCGATCACCTAGAGAGTAAGTGCTCGAGCACGATAAAAAAATTTCACTTATCAATACACAAATCATACTAAAAAAGGTGAAAGGACGTCTCGGGTACAAAATAAATGTCTTAGGCATGGAAAAGACCCCTCATTAAATGATAACGATTGATGGACCCAGCAATAGGGAGATTACATCTAGCATCACATTTTTTGAAATGCTATTTCTCGAGGACGCCCATCCCTTTTGGCTCGAGTACGTCCCTCGAAAATAACTCAGTTCAATCAAAGTTGCCACTTTTTGAGGATGAGTTAAGACTTGGGTGGGAAATGATGTCCGTGTTTTCACCAAGTAACACGTGACACACATTAAAAGGAATTAGGATTCCATGGGAGCTAATTAAGCCCCATAGAGGTAAGCCCAACCTTCAATCATAGTTCACCACCACTAAAGGAGTATGTCCTTGTAGAAATGATACTTCCCGAGGACTAGGTCTCCTCTATTCATTTTCTCTAGGTGTGCGAGAAGGCTCTTCTGGACATGGAGAAGGATGTCTCATGACATCACCTACATGGGAAAACATGCTACCTTCCTGACACTGTCAGGAGCATGTTGCTCAATAAAGCAATGGGCTGGAATACGTAGTATTGGGTCCACAAAGATATGCAGGGGCCCACTAGCTCATTTATTTGAAGAATTAACATTTATTGTGTATTTAAGCCCCCATTATGGTATATAAATTGTAATTAGCCCTCATTAGGGAATTAACTACCCTAGCCATCTATAAATAGGGCTAGGACACACTTTGTAAAGGATCCGTGAATTCCATTTCTTACTTTCAGAGTACGCCTATACGCTGCCTAAAATCCTCAATAAGAGCTTGACATTTGCAAGTTCTTAGCATCCTAAATACAAGTTTTTTTTTTTTTTGGGGGGGTGGGGAGGTGGGGGGAAGTGAGATTACACCATCACAAAAACTAGATTCTACACAAAATAATGGTTGACAAAAGCCAAAAAAAGATTTAGAAACATGATGCAAACCCTAGTTATATAACAATCTTCTTCATGTTTGATGAGCTTTAAAAACCCTTGGAGAACGACTATGTTTACTTTCCTTCTTCAATACAAAAACACAAAACAAGGGCTTATACATGATTTGTATTGTTGTCCTAATTCTCTATATCCTAGCCACCATTGATGCTCGAGGTTTTTTCCAAGAGGAAATGGGAATTGGGATTGAACAAGCCTTAAACTCACAAAGTCAAGCACTTTCTTTACGAGTTTCTAGGAGAAAACTATAGATTCTTGAAAGCTAGAGAGAAAGAGGTTAGAGAGAGATTTGATAGAGTGATCAAGTCTTCCAAAACTCTATTAGGACCCTTTTATAGTGTACACACTGTCATTAGGTCTAACCAATAGGATTAGAACTAAATAACTCGTCATTTGGAGCTTAAAACACGTGTTCGTACGGACATGTCAAGTGACATGTAGCCTCCATGTAGGTGATACATCACCTACTTGGGATATTGAGCCCCTTTTGCATCCAAGTGATGCAACGCCTCCAAGGAGACGATGCATCGCCACCTCCTCTGACTTTTGACCCCTCCAATGGGCCTAAAATTGCTCCAACTGCTACCAAAATTTTTAGGGATCCTTAGATACCTCTATGTATTAGTTTGGACCCAAAAACACAATTTTTAAGTGCCTACAATCGAAATTCAAATTTCACATTTACACTATGTGAAATACACTAAGTGTTTTATACCTAGCTCGTATAACAACACTTATCCTTTGTATTTAACCAATCATAACATTCCCCCACTTGGTTAAATACAAGACTCAACCTCTAGCTCAAACAACTTTGGTTCCTAAAGTAAATTTTCCTTCGCTTTAACCTTACCTTAGTGAAAAATCCTTAAAGTCTTATCGAAATCATTGGTGGCTTAAAAACATGAAGCAAGTATTCCTTATGATAAGACCAGTGATACCTCACACACCTCCACTAGATCTTTTATTTTACCACTTTCTCGCTTAGTACTCGTATGGCCATGTATTCATCTTTTCGTGAACTTTTCGAGAAAAAACTCCAACTCCCATAAGAGGCAGAACCATCTCTAAGTTCTCATAGGTGAAGTTCTTACAACATCTTTGCTACCTTTAGAGATGCTTGTTGCACTTAACTAAACTTCATTAAAAGCCCTTGGCTTAACCTTTACTACCAACTCTAATCATTTTGGATGGAACTCACCATAGTTTTAGTGTTGAAACCATTCACTTATCAATGACTTGGTCTTACCCATTGAACTCTTTCCCTTGTTGATCACAAGTTTGGAGTTGGGTTATTATAATTGGTGAATTTATTCTTCTAGGATTTTTAGACCCATCCCTTTTCAAGTGAAACTTACTAACCTTCTCACAAGAGATCAATATGATTCCATCTTGAATTAATTGTCTAACATATTCATGTCTTAGACTAATATGTCTAGACTATCCATTATACACACTACTATATGCTCTAGCAAGTGTGGACTGGCTATCACAATGTATTGAAAAATGTTGATACCATATCTGTGGTAAAAGAGATATCCAACGTGAGATCCTTAAGCCACTCGGCCTCTTTGCCAGTTTCCGCTAGAGCTACAAACTCCACTTCCACCGTTCATTGTGATATAAAATTTGCTTTTGGGAGCCCTACGAGATCACAGCTCCTCCAAGAGTAAACACCCGACTGGTGGTGGAGAGATTATCCACAATTCCTGATATCCAACTATCCTTCAAGTATCCTTGGAAATTTTGTATAGTGAAGGCTATACTCTTTGGTACCCTTAAGGTAACGAAGAATTCTCTCAATAGCCTTTCAATGCTTTATACTCGGATTGTTAGTAAACCAAATAAGATTACTAACCGTAAATGCACTATCTGCTCTTGTACAATGAGTGATGTACATTAGGCTTCCTAGTGCACTTTCATATTACAATTGAATCGAATGGTGTATTTGCCTATTTGATTTTGAGATGACTAAATTAATCAAGCACTTTCTTGACATAGCGGGTTTGACTTAATAAAAATTCACCACTATTCCATCTACCTCTCCAAGGTCTTTCATTTTAAAGTTAAAATATAGAAACCTCTTTGTTTCTATTATTCCTCTCATGTCATTACTCAAAATCAACATATCATCTACTTATAGACACACTAATATGACATAGTCATCACAAGTCTTAGAGTAAAATCACTTGTTCGCATTATTGTGTCTAAATTCATTTGAAAAAGTGACTTTATCAAACTTCTCATGCCATTGTTTTGGTGACTGTTTCAAACCATATAATGATTTGACAAGTCTACTGATAAAGTAGTTTTTATAGTGTTTTAAAGGGTTATTTTATTTAATTTTTTAGGTTTATTTAGTAATTTTTTGTGCAGTATGACGTTTTGTTGCCTTTGTTTGATAATATTTCACATTTATAAGACATAATTGATAAATATCTGCATTTGGTGTTAAAAATATGAAATTTGATGAAAAAAAGACATTTAAGCAGCGATGCTTGGAGTTAGAGCGGCGGCGCTGCGATTAGATAGAAAGGTCAATTTATCTTGAAGCAAAGGGTCGTGGCGCTACCTTTGAGAGTCGCGTCGCAATTGGTTGATGAATTTGAGTCGTGACGCAAGCTATTAGAGTAACGATGCTTGAGAAAGTCAGAGATGAGAGAATTCTAGATTTTGAAAATGGGTCGCGCCGCTTCATTATAGAGCCCCGACGCTTGAGTGGCATATTTCACAGAAAAAGGCATTTTAAGCAGGGGTAAAAGCGAGATTTTACATCCAAAGCACAGATTACTATTTAAGCATCATTATGACAATTTCTGAAGAAAAAAAAACCCTAAGGAGATTATTTGTTTTATCTATTTATTGTTCTCTAGATTTCTTCTTCATATTAGTTCTATAGGGTATTTTCTATGAACAATTATTTGAATGTTATGGTTATTGTGTCTGATATGAACGGAATTCTTTCTCTAGGTTTTAATGTAGTCACTTGGCTTTCTATTTAATTTTATTATGGTGTTCTATTGATTCTTCTTCTTTATTCTAATCTATAAAATGTTTGCTTAATGCTAGTAAATACCTGATCAATATTTTCTTGATTTATGATTTTGATTCAAAATTCGAAAGATGCGAATTGAATATGCTATCGTTATATAGACATCGGTTACATATTGGACTAAAGTACCTGCATGGCTTGTGTAGCAATTAGGTTTATATGCTTAATGCCTGCTATGTGTTAAGTTTATCACAAAGATGTAGAAAACCTACATATAGGTTAAGATCTTATATCTTGAAAAGAATAGGAATCGATATTTGTTAACCTGCTATTAGAATAAAATGAAGAGATTTAGAAATGATTAGTAAAATTAATAGAATGAAAAGTTTATAAAGTTAATACCCTAGGTCTTCTTATCCTTTGATTAATTGTTTTGTTTACAGTTATTTAAATTATGTTTGTAGTTAGATTTCTTCATCTAAATTTTACTTTCCAAATAGAAAGTAAAAATCAATTATTGGTAATTGGGTTATAGTCTCTATGGGAACGATTCTTATTTAGTATCTATATGACTTGAATAGATTGCGTATACTTGCGTATCATAATTAACCGATCAAGCTTTTGGCGCCGTTGCCGGGGACTTAATATCCAATATCAAGATTAATTGTTTTTTGTTCTAATTTGGTTTTTATATTTTATACTCATTTGGATCAAGGTTGTATTGTGTTTAAGGAATTATTGGTATATGCGACGAAGTAGACAAAAGGAACTCATACCAGTAGATCTTTGAAATTGAGAGAACGTGCAGAAAAAATTGAAAGATAAAGAAAAGGCTGGATTTTGCCTTGGCTAAGAACGCGAATAACGGTGTCAACAATAATGGAAATCTAGGTAATACGGGTAACGTAGCAGCTGAGGCTGACCCGCCATTGAGAAGTTATGTACTCCTTACTGTTACTGGGATACAGTCAAGTATTCGTCCACCTACTGTAGAGGCAAATAATTTTGAGATAAAACCCTTGATCATTCAGATGGTAAAGAATTGTGTACAGTTTGGGGGATTACCAAATGAGGATCCATATCTCCACATCACCATTTTTTAGAGCTGCGTGCAACATTCAAGATGAACGGGGTGAGTAACGATGCTGTCAGATTAAGATTATTCTCGTTTTTGTTAAGAGACAGTTGGATGGGGAGTCTTTACAAGACAATTCTATAGTCACTTAGGAAGATTTCGCTCAGAAATTCCTTGGTAAATACTTTCCTCCTGCGAAGTCAACCCGATATAGAGGAGAAATTAATAACTTTCATCAGTTGGATGGGGAGTCTTTATATGATGCGTGGAAACGTTTTAAAAAGTTGCAAAGGTAGTGCCCACATCATGAAATAGAGAAGTGGCTGCTGGTGCGCACATTTTATAATGGTTTGGGGGAAATAGAAGGACAATAATTAATGTATCATTGGGAGGAGCGTTTATGAGAAAAAGCACTAATGAAGCTTACGAATTACTATAAGAGAGGGCCATGAATAACTACAATTGGCCCATTGAGTGTGAGAATAAGAAGATGGCAAAAGTCTTAGAAGTTGATCCTATTGCTTTATTGACACCTCAAGTGGCATCTCTAACCAAGCAATTGCAGTAGAATAACCTTGCCGCCTAAGCCATGCAAGTACAGAATGTAATGAGTTGTGAGATATGTGGGGGATTGCATTCTTATGAGCAATACCTGAACACTGCTAGTTGCTCAACAACATGAACAGTATGCCTTTGGACCAGGCACAGGCTATTGGTAACATTCCAGGACCTGCACCCAACACTTACTCAAATACATATACTCATGCGTGGAAGAATCACCCCAACCTGTCTTGAAAAAATAACGAAGGTTTACAACCACAGTATCCACCTCAACACCCAGCTCATCAACCGACTTATGGACTACACTCTAGGCCTTATTATGATCCAAACCCACGCCCATCTCATCCACTACCACATCCTCCAATGAACTCACCAACAACTCAAGCAGAAAAATTAAATCAATTCATGACAGAGATAAGGTCTTCAATCAAGAATTTGGAGACACAAATGGGTCAGTCAGCTAAACTACTTTCTAGTAGACCACAAGGGAATTTTCCTAGTTCCAAATAGGTAAATCCCAAAGAGAAATGCCAGGAAGTCACTTTGAGGAGTGGGACTAAGTATGATGGGCCTACATTGGATGACAAGAAAAGAAGATAGAGGATCAACATGTCACTAGTCTAGCATAAGAGGAGGTGATTGAAGACCTTCCAAAGAAAGAGAAGTAAAATTGCACCAAGCTTACACCAAAGCTTCCTTATCCTCAACGGTTCCAAAAGGCCATTCTTGAAAAATAATTCTCCAAATTTCTCTAAGTATTTAAAAAACTTCACATTAACATTCCTTCTGTGGAGGCTCTTGAACAAATTCCTAGTTATGTGAAGTTTATGAAAGAGATTTTGTCTAATAATAGAAAAATGAAGGATTATGAAACTGTGGCATTGACAGAAGAGTGCAGTGAAATTATTCAAAAGAAACTTCCTCAAAAGTTAAAAGAACTGGGTAGCTTCACTATACCTTGCACCATTGGGGAATTTCATTGTGAGAGGGTATGTGATTTGGGTGTAATCATTAATTTAATGTCGTTGTCCGTATTTAGAAGACTTGGTTTGGGGGAAGAAAGACCCACTACTGTTACTCTTCAATTGGCTGACCGTTCATTAACACAACCCCAAGGTATTATAGAGAACACTCTAGTAAATGTAGATAAATTCATCTTTCCAGCGGATTTCATTGTTTTAGATATGGAGGAAGATGAGGACATGCCTATTATATTTGGAAGACCATTTTTAGCCACAGGGCAAGCTTTGATAGATGTCCTGAAGTGTGAGTTAAGGCTCAAAGTACAAGGTGATGAGGTAGTTTTTAACGTTTTAAAAGCCTTGAAATATCCACTTGAGTTGTTTCAGAATTAGTCTATTGGAGGAACAAGAGGAAGAGGTCAAGTCTATTGAGGATCCACTTGAGTTGAGTTTGGTTGCAAGTCCAAAAGATTGTGATGGTACTGAAGCCAGCAAATATGTTAAGTGGCTGAACTCATCGAGGAAAATTTATAAAAAGAAATATGAGGAATTGAGGCAAGTTCCTAAGAGACCTCTCCCATCTATTGAGAAGCCACCAGTTCTTGTGTTAAAGACATTGCTTGATCACCTTAGGGATGCATATTTGGGTGAGAACAACACACTACCAGTTATTATTTCAGCATCATTTTCTCTGATTGAAGACGAGAAGTTACTTAGGATGTTGAAGGCTCACAAGATGGCAATTAGGTGGACTTTGGCATATATCAAGGGTATAAGCCCTTCAACGGTGTTGCACCATATATTAATGGAGGAGGATAGTAGGCCTAGTATCGATGCTCAGAGGAGGCTTAATCCTTCAATGAAGGAGGTGGTAAGGAAGGAAATCCGTAAATGGTTGGATGTAGGGGTAATTTACCCAATATTTGACAGTGCATGGGTTAGTCCTGTTTAGGTGGTCCCGAAGAAGGGTGGCACGACGGTGGTTAAGAATGATAATAATAAAATAATTCCAACTCGTATGGTGAAGGGGTGGAGAATTTGTATAGACTACCATAAACTAAATAAGGCACCCAAGAAAAACCATTTCCCCTTGCCTTTTGTAGATCAGATGTTGGACAGATTGGCAGGCCATCCTTATTATTGTTTCTTGAATGGGTATTCGGGCTACCATCAAATTCCCATAGCACCGAAGGATCAAGAAAAGACCACCTTTACGTATCCTAATGGAACATTTGCATTTTGGAGAATGTCGTTTGATTTATGTAATGCTCCAACAACATTTCAGAGATGTATGATGTCTATCTTCTAAGATGTGGTGGAAAAAGGTATAGAGATATTTATGGATGACTTTTCAGTCTTTGGGGCCTCTTTTGATGGATGTTTGGCTAATTTGGAGAGGGTTTTGAAAAGATGTGAGGAGTTAAACTTAGTAAATGTTACTTTATGGTGATAGAAGGAATAGTCTTGGGCCATAAAATTTCACGCCATGGTATTGAGGTAGACAGTGCCAAGATATCTACAGTAGAAAACTTACCTCCACTAGTGTCTGTTAAGGGGGTTCATAGTTTTTTGGGCCATGCTAGATTTTATAGGAGGTTTATAAAGGCTTTTTTGAAGATTTTGAAGCCCTTATCTACTCTACTTATGAATGGTGTGGTGTTTCATTTTGATGTTGAATGTGTAAGAGAATTTAACACGCTGAAAGAGAAATTGGTATCTCCTCCTATTGTTGTATCACCGAATTGCGAACTTCCTTTTGAATTGATGTGTGATGCGAGCGGTTATGCAGTAGGAGCGGTTCTAGAACAGCGAGTTGACAAGGTATTCTGAACGATTTATTATGCTAGTCGAACCTTGAATGATGCTTAATTAAATTATGCAACTACTAAGAAGGAATTGCTTGTAATTGTCTTTGCGTTTGATAAGTTCAGGCCATATTTAATTGGTAATAAGGTGATTGTTTATAGAGTTCCACTATTAAGTACCTTATGACCAAGAATGATGCTAAACCTCCCTTGATTTGATGGATCCTATTATTGCAAGAGTTTGATATGGAAATTCATGACAAAAATGGGACATAAAATCTAGTTGTAGATCATTTATCTTGTTTGGAAAAATGAGAAGATCCTAGTGAGAAAGAGGAACAAATTGATGAAAACTTCTCGGATGAACAGTTATTTTCCATTGAAAGTAAAGAAAAGCTGACTTGGTTTGCTAATTATGTCAATTATTTGGTAGCTAAAGTTGTGCCTCCAGACATGTCTAGGCATCAACTCAAAAATTTCTACTCGAAAGTCAAGTATTATTATTGGGATGAGCTAATTCTCTTTCATCATTGTGCTAATCAAGTAATTAGAAGATGTGTCCCAGAAGAGGAGATGATTTCCATTCTTACTCATTGCTACACTTTACATTGTGGTGGTTACTTTGGATGAACAAGGACAACAACAAAATTTTCACAATGTGGGTTTTATTGGCCTACATTATTTAAAGATGCTAGTCCCTTTGTCAAGAGTTTGATCGTTTCCAAAGGACCGGTAACATATCAAGAAGAGATCAAATGCCAATGACTGGAATTCTGGAAGTTGAGTTGTTTGATGTGTGGGGAATAGATTTTATGGGACCTTTCCCGTCATCTTATAATAACAAGTACATTTTGCTGGCAATAGATTATGTATCTAAATGGGTGAAAGCTGCAACAACTCCTACTTGTGATGGTAAGCAGGAACTTAAATTCCCTCATAATAATATTTTTACCCAGTTCGGTACTCCAAGAGCAATTATTAGTGACAAAGGAAGTCATTTGTGCAACAAGTCATTCACAGTTCTATGCGCTCGTTATGGAGTTCATCATCGAAAGGCCTTGTTATATCATCCACTTGCTAGTGGTCAAGCAGAAGTATCAAATAGGGAGATAAAAAGTATTTTGGAGAACACTGTAAATACATCAAGGATTGGTCAAAAAATCTTGATGATTCACTGTGGGCATATCGCACAACCTTCAAGACTCTGATTGGTATGTCACCATATCAACTAGTGTTTGGAAAGGCATGTCATTTACTAGTGGAACATGAGCACCGAGCTTACTGGGAAGTAAACAAGCTGAATGTTGATCTATTTATGGGAGGACAAAATAGGTTTCTATAGTTAAATGAGCTCGATGAATTTCAAAAATGGAGTCTATGAAATGGCAAAGATTTATAAAGAAAAGTCTAAGGCATTTCATGATAAAAGGATAATTAGGAAGGATTTCCAACCGGGAGACAAGGTGCTATTATTTAATTCTCGATTGAAGCTTTTTCTAGGAAAATTAAAGTCGAGATGGTTGGGACCATACACCATTGTTGTCTCATTGCCTTATGGAGCGGTGCAAATTCATAGAAAGAAGACGGGACACTTTAAGGTGAATGGTCAGAGATTGAAGCATTATTTGGAAGGACCGGTGGAAAAATGCAAGTTTGTGATGGTCTTGGAACCCATTTGAATTGGGTGTTCAGCGTCCGGCTAAATGACATTAACGGCAGCACTTTTTGGTAGGCATCCCAAGTTCTTTTTAGTATTTGTGTTCTTTTATTTTAGTTGAACAATGATTTTTATGTTTGGTGTTAAATTTTTTATGTTGGTTTAGTTTTTCTTTAGAATTTTGGACTTTAGATTGTAAATATGAGTTGTGGAATTCGTGAAAACTGTAAATAGAGTGAAGTTTTTCTGCAGGAGTCAATTTGAGCTGTGACACCCCTACATTTGAGCTGTGGCACAGCACAAACAGAGAGCCCATGGATTTTCGTAAGTGCCCAGGCGCCGCAACGCCCTAACATTGTGCCACAACATGTCTTCCCAGAATTCAAACCCAAAATTTCACACAGGCTGCGACGCTATACCTCATGTGTATCGGCGCTTAGTCGCAAATTTGCTATAAACCATAAGTTTTCTGGTTTTTCCTCACTTTCTCATATTTTCTATACACAATCCGAAATTCCCACCTCCCTCACACCATTGTTTCAGGCCAACCCATCAAAATTTTCAAAAATTTCATTCATAATCTTCATATAACTTGATTCAACCATTTTTCCATCATCACTTTGGCTTAAATCCCTTTTCAATTACATTCTCACCATTCAAAACCCTAATTTTGAATTCTCACCATTCAAAACCCTAATTTTGAATTCTCACCATTCAAAACCTTTTCAATTACATTCTCACCATTCATCCAATCATCATTGTGGGTAATTTTTTTTCTCTTATTCTCTGAATATTTTGGTGTTTTTGACAATATATTATTGTTATTTGGGTGGTTAAGAGTTGTATTGTTTAGATTAGGTGTTGAGTGTTGGTTTGAAAAGTTTGTTTGTGTGATTTGTGGTATTTTGTTTAATTGGGAAGTAGAAAAAAACAATGAGAGGTGTTGTCAAAATTTCTATAGAATTTAAGTTTTAAGAATTCTAATGGGACCTAAGAGATCGAGTCATGGAGTATCATCATATAGGGGGGAATTTCTTATGATAGAACACGGTTTGTGAGCAAAGTGTCTCAAGATAGAGATGAGAGATTAAGGAAACAGTGTTTAGTTCTAGAAAGAGGAATGAATTATCAGAATTCACCTTTTGATGTCCCAACCTATGAGCCTATTAGAGTTATCCTTCAAGATAGAGGTTGGCAATCATTAGTCAATGTGGACATCATTCCTAAACCTAGTGTTTCTCTAGTATATGCGTTTTATGCGAACTGGCCTGAGCAAGAGAATAATACTTGTTTTGTGAGGGGAAGCGGTGTTGGCTAGTGCTGTGACGTTCAATAATTTTTATGAGCTGCAGTCTTACCCAAATGAGCAAGATGAGTATAATGAATTCTTACACACTGAGATTGATTATGAGGAAATGACAGAGTTCATTGGTTGTCCTAGGGCCAGAGTTTCTTATACACATGATGGGCCGAAACATATGTATCGGTGTTAACTTAACCGAATAGCATGTGCATTCTGGTATTTTGTGAGTGCTCAGTTGATTCCTTCATCACACTTTCCTGATATTTCTATGGATAGATTGCTTATTGTTTATGAAATAATGAGGGGGGTGAAAATTGATTTGGGAAACAGCTGCAAAATAGTATTGGGTTTATTTGTCGGCTATCAAAAACTGGTGGACTGGGGCATGGATCGTTTATTACGGATCTATGTGAAACTTATGGAGTTTTGATGCATCAGCCTGATGTTAAAGGCTGGGCCCAAGGTACTATTACTCAGACTATTGTTTATGGGTATTCTGCGCCTACAGCAGTTCCTGATCCAGAGGAACAAAGACCACGTCGTCGTCGGTGTGCCGAGGTTGTTCAACCAGAGGATGCATATGAGCATACACACGTCAATCAACTAAATGCTTTTGTTGGTCGTTGGAACCTGAATGATGTGCATCAGCCGTACTTTCAATACCCTCCAGAGTTTCACTCGTATGAGCAGCAACTGCCTCCTCCACCATACTGAAATGGTGATTGGGTAAGTTTTCTTTTCCTTTTAATTTTTTTTACACATTGGGGGGCAATGTGTTATTTATGTTTGGGGGAGGGATTACTTTGTTTTGTTTATTTTAGTTTTATTTGTTTGTGTTAGTATTATTTGTTTTGTTTTTGTTGTTTTTAGTGTTTATAATTATGAATCAAGTTGTTTTGAAATCCAATGATACTTATAACCATGTGATGAGAGTGATTTTTTTTACACGCTATGAGAATCTATGTGCTTGGTGAAAGTAATTTATTAATTAGTCTTGATCTGAGTTTGATTGTCATAAAAGTTTTGAGTAATAAATTTCTTGCAATCCTTTAGTATATGCATGTTAAGTGGGTTTGTGGAGTTGTGAATCAAAATTTTGAAAATATTCTAGAACTTGCATAATTTGTTGATTGAGCTGGAATTGGAATTATACATGCTTAGGAAGATGATTTACGCAATTCTTTTGAATGTTTGAGCCTTTCAAGCCAACCTTGATTTATTAAATCCCTAGTTACCCAATTTTGAGCCTAATTTTATTCTTTTTGTTTGACACTTATTTTTTAGCTTATTTGAAACTTTGTTATTTTTCATTCCCTTTGATATACCATGAGCATATGAAAAGTGATTGGGAGATGGTTTATAATGAAGTTTATATTTAGAAATTTGTGTCCAGAGAAGAAGAAAAATTGAAGAAAAAAAACAAAAAGTATATTCAAAATGAACTACACTCCAATTGAAAATTCAAAGAAACAAGTTTGGAGGAGTGTAGTATCATCAGAAAAGAAAGAGAATTGAAAAAATAAATATATAGATTTCAGTTTATGAATTTTTTCTCAAAGAATTTTTTTTTTGGGAACGTTGGGGAATGTTTTTGGGGTTTGAGAGTTAATATAAGATTAGTTTGTTTGGTTGTGTTCTTATGGTATACTTTAGCTTAAATGACATTTTCATCTACCTTTACCTTAGCCTTTCATTATAAGCTTAAAAGTCCTTTTGATTCTTGAGCATGTGCATTCATATTAGGGGGGATCGATGAACTATGCAAGCATATGAAATACTTGGTTTTGATGGAATGATTTGGAATATTTAACATGCATAAAGTATTGTGATTGTGTGTTATTTATTGGTTAAGGTTATTTGCATAGCAAAGATTGAAGTTGATTAGTGAATTGATTTTATTGAAATTCTGGATGAAATGTAGTTGGAAATTCTGAGCTTGTATTGCATAGTTTTAATGAGGTGGAGGCTTGTTAGGTAAACTTGATTCATTTGTGTGATTAGTTTGTTTTTCAAAGTGTCAATAGATTTTACTCGAGCACTGATAAAAGATATGTTTGGAGGAATTTGATAGAGTGGTTTTTATAGTGTTTTAAAGGGTTATTTTATTTAATTTTTGAGGTTTATTTAGTAATTTTTTTGCACAGTATGACGTTTTGTTGCCATTTTTTGATAATATTTTAGATTTATGGGACGTAATTGATAACTGGCCGCATTTTGTGTCAAAAAGATGGAATTTGATGAAAAAAAGACATTTGAGCCACAGAGCTTGGAGTTAGAGTCGTGGCATTACGATTAGACAAAAAGGTCAATTTATTGAGAAGCAAAGGGCGACGACTCTGCCTTTGAGAGTCGCAATGCTATTTGTTGATGAATTTGAGTCGCGATGTAGGTCTATTAGAGTTACGACGCTTGAGAAAGTCAGAGACGAGAGAATTCCAGATTTTTGACACAGGTGCGGTGCTTCATTATAGAGACGCGACACTTGAGTGGCGTATTTCGTAGAAAAGGGCATTTTATGCAAGGACGAAAGCAGGATTTCACATCCATAGCACAGATTACTATTTAAGCATCATTATGACGATTTCTAAAAAGAAAAAAAAACCCTAAGGAGATTAATTGTTTTATCTGTTTATTGTTCTCTAGATTTCTTCTTCATCTTAGTTCTTTAGGGTATTTTCTATTAACAATTATTTGAATGTTATGGTTATTATGTCTGACATGAACTAAATTCTTTCTCTAGGGTCTAATGTAGTCACTTGGATTTATATTTAATTTTATTATGATGTTTTATTGATTATTCTTCTTTATTCTAATCTATATAATGTTTGCTTAATGCTAGTAAATACCTGATCAATATTTGCTTGATTTATGATTTTGATTCAAAATTCGAAATATGTGAATTGAATATGCTATCGTGGCAATTAGGTAGCAATTAGGTTTCAGTTTACCCAAAAAGACTTACTTGCTAACGTGGCAAAATTAGTACGCACGCAGGTTTCACGTGACTATTTAAGTGGTTACATTCAGGTTGACCATTGACCAGCGGTGGTCGATGCTTAACCGTACGACAGAAGACGTGTTTCATATGCGACTAGGTTGGTCGTAACTTATCAAATATCTCTAAAGATATTAGATCCTATTTTTATGTAAAGATTGTAATTTATGTTATTATTTAAATATGTTTGTATCAAAATATGTACACAGCCCATCGACCCGTAAAGAGGGCCTTGACCCTATAAATAGGACTCAAGGGACTCTTTGAAGGGGGCCTTTTTTTTGTAATCAAGAGAGAGAAATATAGTGTTTTTATCCACAAAATTTGTACTCACCTCCAAGCTTGTGAAACTCGTGAACCCTAGTTCATTGATTGCAGGTTTTAGAGTTCTTCTAAAATAATAAGAACACGAAGTGGATGTAAGTCATTACCATTATTTGGGGCAGAACCACGATAAACTTTGGTGTCATTTATCTTCTTAGGTTTAATTGATCTTATTTCTATCGTTTTTATTGACTCCGTGTCGTTGACCAAATTGAGGGTCATTATTTTGTTGCTTTCATTGAGAGCTGAACTCAAGACTTTCAAGAAGATAAAATGGCAAAAACAACCTAAAGATTGGGGCAAACCTCTAGGAATATGCCAAATCAACCTCCTCCCCAAGGTGTAGCAGAAGATGAGCCACTGGTGGAGTTGGAAGAGGAGGAGATGGATTCTGAAACCCTATGAACGACTTTGATTGTATTGCAAGTGGAATTAGCTAATTCAAGGGCTAATCAAGAGAACGTAACTAAGACAATGGTATTGCAGCAAAGGGAGATTGACCGGCAGCGCCAAGAACTGAATGAGTGGTAGGCTAACATGCACCACCGACAAAGGGATGCCACTACAGCCTTAGAAACTGTCATTCAATTTGCACGAGGTCAGCCTATACCTGCCTCCCAACCGAATCATCCATCCAACATTCACACTCAGCAAAATCCACATTCAGAGCATCCCCAATATCACTATAATCCACAACAACCAAGGAATCCTCAAAGATCAGTGCGACCTCCTGCTGCTCAACAAGAAAGGCCAGTCCAAGCTCCTAAGCAGCGACCACCCTCTCGTGCTTGTCGAGATAACGCCCAACAACAAAGGCAGAATAGGGCCGATCAGCATCCCAGAAGCCCTAGACGCTAGACAACTGAGGAGAAAAACCCTCCTAGCAGGGGACAGCATCCCTCAGCAAGCAGAAGACAGATGGATTCAAGCTCTGCGATTAGAGATCTCCCATGACATAGTAATGTTAGAGGACCTACCAACTAACACAGGCCTCTCTCTATTTATCGAGACATACCAGCAGGGAGAGAGGGAAACAATGCGAACAGTAAGTCACACCCCCATAGGTCACAATATAGAGATGGCCATGATTATAATGAGGCAGATTTTGGCAGGAGAAATGTTGGTCGACAGCAGGAAGAGAGAGGCGAATGGAAGTAGGAAGAGAGAGGGGGACAGCCCAAACAACCCAATGTCTTTGATCGACTAGGTGCAAGCGAGGAAGGGTGAAGGGATGAAGACCTGAGGGATGTACTCAATAATCGAAGGGAAAGGCACGATGAGTACTTCCCCCCAAACCCGGGCACTTTACTAATACCAGATGTTGTACATGCCCAAATAGATGCCTTAAATCAGGTCGTGCATCAATTAGTTGGGAACAAGGCGTCCCATATAGAATTTGATCGGAGGAAGGGCACCCCATTAATTCATAGAATTGTTGTGGCAGAGACTCCAAGAAAATTTAAGATGCCCACTTTACCCAACTTTACAAGAGGAGAAGATCATGTATCTCACGTTAACAAGTTTGAGATACAGATGGACATCGAAAATGTGTCAGATGATGCTCGATGCAGGATTTTTTCGGCCACATTATCTGAATCTATTGAAGAGTGGTATTTCAAGTTCCCTTCAGCCATCATAGTTTCCTAGGAAATGTTCGTAAGGGATTTTTACAGATTGTTCTATGCTGGTCGAATACACCCAACAGAGGCCAATCAGCTGGTCAAAATTTGGCAAAAGGAAGAAGAAAACCTTTTAAGGTATATCCAACGATTCATGTGAGTCGCTGCTTGGGCAAAAACTATTGAAGATGAGGGAAAGATGATGGCACTCATGGCTGGAGTACGGTGCCATTCTCCCTTCTGGAGTAGATTACAATAGAATGGAGTCAAGAGCACTCAGGAATTCCTGGATCGAGCAAATGCCTGAGGAGGCTATATATAATGTGGGAAAGTCTCGTGTGGATGACCAGGGAAAGAAGGAAGACCCCACCATAGCTGCCAATGGAACTGGTAAACCCAACGACAATGGCAAAAATAACGGAAAAAATGGGAGAGAAATGGAGAACAACGAGCCAGCAACATCTGATATCAAGCGCCCCAAGAAAAATAGATACGAGCCAAGGTTCACCAATTACACTGCCCTAGTCGATAGCCGAGCTAAAGTATATCAGGCCAGTCATACCACGGTTCCCTTTAGGTGGCCAGAACTGATTAGAAAAGATATCTCCGAAAGGGACATGACCAAGTTTTGTCGTTTTCACAACGACTATGGCCATGACACTAATGAGTGTAACCAGCTCAAAGGCGAGATTGAGTTCCTTATCTGACAAGGACATTTAAGGAGGTATGTATGAGCTGGCAGAGGTTCTCAATGAGCAGGCACCTGTACGCCAACGCTCGCCTCCTTTACAACCAGCTTCGGTCGCTGGTATGTTATTGACCATCTACGGAGGACCACACATAGCAGGTGACAGTGGTAAGGCAAGGGAAAGATATGCCAGAACCCTACGTCGCAATCAGGATCTCGAAATGCTAAATGTCGAGGAGCGAACTCCCAAAAAATCTCAAATAGAGGAAGAGTTAATAATTTTCTCCAAGCTAGACGCTCAGCATGTTCGAGACCCCCACTCAGATCCTTTGGTCGTGGATGTTCAAATCACCAATATGATGGTAAAACGTGCGTTGGTGGATATAGGAAGCTCGATCAATATTTTGTATAAATCTTCACTCGAAACAATGAAACTATCTGTGCAAGATTTCGAACCATGCAACCAAATCATCTATGGTTTTTCTGGCAAAGGGCTCATGCAAACAGGGTCGATCAGACTCCCAGTCACTGCAGGAACTGCTCCTGCAAATAAGAGATTACTCGCTACTTTTATAGTAGTTGATTGTCCTTCTGCATATAATGTCGTGATTGGGAGACCTATACTCGTCTATCTGCAAGCCATAACCTCGGTTTGGCATTTAGCCAAAAGTTTCCAACTGACACAGGAGTTGGGTGCGTATTGGGAAACCAGCGAGAAGAACGAGAATGTTACAATTCCTCGATCACAAAAGTAAAAAGAGGCGGATCAGGGGATAGAGCCAAAAAAGGTTGCTGGTAATAAATGAAACACATGCCCAACCAGGAGAACAAGTCACCAAATAGGGTGTTGCCCAAAGTGAGGATAGAGACTTAGATCCTCACTTTGGGGATTTTGAAGAAAAAAGTGGACCCGTGGAGGACCTCGAGGAGGTCCAACTAGAAGAGACAGATCCGACCAGGGTTGTGAAAGTCGGTAAAAACTTAGAAACAACAACGAAACACATGCTAGTGGAATTTTTGAAGCACCAGGAGGTCTTTGCCTGGTCACATAAAGATATGATTGGGATAGACCCAACAGTGATCAGCCATGTCTTGAATATAGACATAAACTTTCCACCTGTACAACAAAAAAGAAGGCTGCTCGATAAAGATAGATCTAAGGCCTTAAAAGAAGAAGTTGAGAAGCTGAAGGAATGTGGATTCATTACGATAGCGTTTTATCCATCTTGGGTCTCAAATCTCATACTAGTTCCCAAGCCAAATGGCAAGTACAGAATGTGCGTAGATTTCACAGACCTTAATAAATCCTGTCCAAAGGATTGTTTCCCACTTCCAAGAATTGACCAGCTGGTCGATGCTACATCAGGACATGAAATTTTATCATTCATGGATGCTTAGTCTGGTTATAATCAAATTAGTATGCATCCACCTCATGATGATCACACTAGCTTTCGAACATATATGAGACTTTAATGCTATAAAGTAATGCCCTTCAGTTTAAAAAAACGCTGGTGCGACTTACCATCGACTAGTTAACCATATGTTCAAAGAGCTGATCGACATTAACAGGGAAGTCTATGTCGACGATATGCTGGTCAAGTCAAGAAAATTCTAAGAACACATCAAGGATCTACAAGAATGCTTCAACATCTTGAACAAATATCAGATGGAGCTAAATCCTCTTAAGTGTTCCTTTGGTGTTGGATCAGGGAAATTTTTGCGATTCATAATAAATTCACGAGGAATCAAAGCTAATCCCAAAAAAATTCAGGCACTGATTAAGATGCAGTCTCATGCCAAAATTAAAGATGTCCAAAGCCTAACCGGAGGAATTGCGACCCTAAGTAGATTCATATCTAAATCAACGGACAAATGTGTTCCATTTTTTAATCTACTCAGAGGCAACAAAAGTTTGAATGGAAAAAGGAGTGCAAACAAGCCTTTCAAGTGCTAAAATTCAACATGTCACAACCACCAATCTTGTCCAAACCGGTCGAAGGATAAACTTTGTTCATCTACTTAGCAATCATAGATTATGCTGCTGGGGCTATTATAATCAGAGAAGAAGACAACATCCAAAAGGCAGTATACTATGTAAGTAAGAGGCTAGTGGGAGCAGAATTATGATATACGCCCATTGAGAAATTGACTTATTACTTCATTCTAGCCTCTAGTAAGATGCGACCCTACTTACAAGGTCACCCTATCATAGTACTCACCGACCAGCCACTACGGCAAATCTTACAAAAACCATAAATGTCACTAGTCGGTTATTAAAATGGGCAGTCGAACTAGGGCAGTTCGAAATTTCTTATTCACCACGAGCATCTATGAAAGGAAAAGCTCTAGCAGATTTCGTTGTGAAATTCACTGGACTCCCTGTCAGCAAGCCGATGGTAGAAACCTATGGTCAAAATCAACCCCTACCTAGAAGTTGTTTGTAGATGGCTCATTCCAACAAGCACAACGTAGGGGCAGGATTGATTTAATCACACCCGAGGGACATCGGTTTCACTGAGCGATCAAAATTGACTTTACAGCTTCCAACAATGAAGCCGAGTACAAGGCTCTTCTCGTAGGATTAAGACTAGCCAAGGATATGGATATAAGATCACTAAAAGTATATAGTGATTCACAGCTAGTAGTTAATCAAATTACAGGCGAATATCTGGCCAGGGGTCTCAAGATGGTGGCATATTTGAACAAAGCAAGGACTTACTGGCACAGTTTGAGAAATAAACTCTCTAGGAAGTACCATGCGACCAGAATTCAAATGCTAACGCCTTACCCAAGTTGGCAAGCGCTAAAGATGTTGACGCCTTAAGCAGTACCAGTTGGACATTTGTTAGCACCGAGAATTCAAGTGGAAAAATCCTCGCTACTGATACAAGTGTCTGACACGTGGATGACACCCATCATCAAATATCTTGAATAAGGAGTATTGCCAACAAAAAGAAACAAGGTGAGGATGCTTCAAAGACAATCCACCCAATATATTTTGGTCGACGAAATCTTGTATAGACGAGGATACTCAATGCCTTTATTACAGTGTGTTTCTAAGGAAAAGGCTAAGAAATTAATGAGAGAAGTACATGAAGATTTCTATGAAGATCATGCTGGGGGGGAAAGTTTGTCAAAAAAGATTCTCCTGCAAGGATATTTCTGGCCTACCAAGATCGAGGACTCTGTGAAATTTGTTAAAATGTGTGACACGTGTCAAAGATTCAGCAAGATACCATGAGCAGCCCCGAATGAGCTCATACAGATGCAAAATTCGTGGCCATTCGCAGTTTGGGGAATTGATCTGATTGGATCTTTACCTATTGGTAAAGGGACTATCAAGTATGTAGTAGTTGTTGTCGTCTACTTTATTAAGTGGGCTGAAGCTTAGCCACTCCCAACAATCACTGTAACGACCCAAATTCGCTAATAAGGCTTAAGGGCCTTGATTAGTGTGCCAGGAGGGCAGGCTGGGATTTATGTGTGATTTATGAGTTAAATGCATGGTTATGATTTAAAGCGTGTTGTATGACTATTTGATTATTTGAGATGCATGACTATGTGGTTAGTATGCATGATTAGGCGAAATAAATATGCATGGGGACCCCGTTTGCATGATAGGGGTAAAATGGTAATTTTAGCCCGCTGAGGGCATATATGTGATAATTGTATTCTGTGAATTGTACCACGTGAGTGTGGTGTTATTATTGTGATGCACATGCCGAGACGGTCCTAGAGAGCAAATTAACTTAAGAGTCACAACGGGATTTCTATACCCGGCTCGGGAGGAGCCTAGGGGTATTTCGGGGATTTCGTAACTTAGTCCTTGAGGGATTTTGGTAACTGGTAATTTGGTAACTTATGTGACTGTTAGTAACCATAGAGAGTAACAAGTTTAGATGGTAAAATGGTAGAATTGTAATGGATAGGAAATGACAAGTAAGCCCTTGAGGTTTAGTAAGGAAATGAAAGGTAAGGAGGGCCAAAATGGTCATTTGGCATTGGGTTTAGACATATTGCAGCTGGGTTATATGGGGTACTCGGTTAGGCTTAGCCATTTGAGGGTTTTGTTAAAATTAAGAGAAGAAAATCTAGAAGAGAAGGAGAGGAAGAAAAGAGCTGAAAATTGGGTAATTTAGGAGAAGAATCAAGAGGTTTTGGCTTGAAGCTGGATTTGGAGAGGGCTCAAAGTTGAATTCTTGATTGAGGTAAGAGTTTTAAACATCCTTGGGTTTTCTTTTCTGTTGTGGTTTAAGATTTTGGAGCCATGGTTTAGGATTTTCAAGCTTGGGTTGCGTTTTTGGCCTTTGGGTTTGAGTTTTCTGAAATTTGAAATCAAATGGGTGATTTTGAGTGTGATTATGTTATTGAGTTGGGTTATTATGTTTATGGGTTGATGTATGGTCTATTTGGAGTTTTGAGTTGGTTTTGGAGCTTGGGACGATTTGGGAGTGTTTTGGCTCGAGGAAATGCAAAGGAAAAACCCAGAAATCTGGGTTCGCGTATGAGCGCTGCGGCCCTGTTCTTGGGCGCCGCGGCGCGATGTTGCTTCAGGATGGGGGCCAAGTTGCTGGGCGCCACGGCCCTTGAGGGGAGTGCCGCGGCCCTAGGCCATTTTGGCAGGCTAAAATTCTGGTTTTTAGGGCTTTTGCCCGGGGACTCGGGGGATGGTTCCAATGTATCATTTTAGGGAATTAGAGGTCCCGAGAGTGTTGGATTGGTCCCGGGAAGTGGTTTTGGATTGATTAGTATTATAGGATGTTTTATGTGTGTTGTGACTAGGCTATTGGAGAGGCTCGTGCTAGAGGACCGTGCTCGTGACTTTGGTGCATTGTGAAGCTCGGGATACAAGTAAGAAAACTATAACACCCGTAGGATGGGGCATGGGCCCATAGTGTGATTGCGGGGCACGACCCTATATTGCATGTTGCATGATGAGATGATTGCAGGGCACGGCTCTATATTGCATTACATGTTAGGGTGCAGATTTAAATGAATTGATATTTGTTTGAATGTTGTTTGATTTATGCTATATATGTGATTATAGTGAAATGAACGGCTATGGCCGAGGGCGGCAAGGCCGAGAACAGCAGCGGGGCCGGAAGTAACACTTAGCACATGGGATGCTTATGGTCAGGGCAGGGCCTGGGACCCAAAGGATATGTGTGAGATCCTTGCGGTGAGGACCGAGACCCCAGGCTGCGGTAAGGGTTATGGGGCGGCATGGCCGTGTTTGCTTAGTCTAATGGTTGACTTGTTTATCTGTGGATTATCTGATATGATAAACTATATAGATTGATATGTTATGTACTGCATGAGTTTTCTTGCTGGGCTTCGGCTCACGGGTGCTCTGTGTTGCAGGTAAGGGCAATGTGTGAGTCAACCAACCATGAGTACGGAGAGCGTGAAGCGACGCGTACATGTTTGGCCTGCCCGACTGCTGTGGTTGGGGATTTATTCGAAAATGGCTGTAATAATCTATGATTTTTATAACTGATCGATTGTAAACTTATTTTAAGAAGTAAATAGTTTTCAAACCTTATTTTTGGGATCCCAAATGTTTAATACTAGAAGTTTTATTGAAACTACACATTTTTCTAAGATTACAGCCTTAACTTTTAATTAGTCACACCTTTGTTTCAAAACCTCGGTTAGCGAGTTCATTGCACACTGTTTTGTCTTAAAACTCACTTAGTAACGGCTCTAAGGAAGTAGGGCGTTACAAGTTGGTATCAGAACGAGCCAAGGTTTATTGGTTCTGGAGATCGACCGAACATGTACGCTCGCTGTCAGTGACAAGCTCGACTCAGGGTTGGTTGGAATTAATGATTGATATGCCTGAATATGTGTTTAAATGCCCTGTTTGCCTGCTTGTTGATATGGAGCATGTTGAATGAGTTGACATATGCATGAGATACTGATAGGGCCTGGCCCTTGACTGTTGCATGTTGAGATTAATGCGTGCTGAATAACATTATTATGCATGTGGATGAATATTGGCATAATGGTTCGCATATTGAGTGTATGTGGTTAATTTTCTGAATTTAATTCATAAGTTATATCTGTTTATTGGCTTGTATGAAGCATGATGAGTGTGGATACACTAAGTGGTGATAAAATTTGGTAGCTAAATGTATGACATTGTGGATTTGACCGAGTATAGGCTTGTGTGTGCATTATACCTGTGGATATTTGGATCTAGTTGTGGGTTGGTTCAAGGTATGAACCTCAGAGTTCAGGAGTTGGTCAGTTTTGACAGATGAACTCGAGTTGTTGGTTCCTAGAAGGGTTTTGGGGACCTGATATTGTGTTGGAAGGGGATTTTAGATATAAGTTGGAGTTGAGATATCCAGTTATCCCTGAAAGCAGCAGCAAAGGGTCACTAGTGTGTGAGTAAGCTGTGGAGTTTGTTAGTTGAGAAGGGATAGAAGAACAGCGGATTTATTTGGGGAAATAGCTGATTTGGATGTTCTAACAGTAAGGTTACCGGTGTGGGTTTACTATGAGGTATGGACAGATAAGGGTATTAATGAGAGGCTTAAAGGGTGTTATCCTTGGGTTTTGAGGAGAGTTCGGATTGACAAGGAATTTATCAATAGACGGGCAGAGTTAATTCCACCCTTGGTTAAGAGGATGAGAGATCCTGTTAGAGGGTTGCATTAAATGTTGAGGCAGAGAGATGCCTGGAATTGGTACTCGGGATGAGGTACGGGCCCGATGGGTTGGAAAGAACCTAGATGATGATTGTTAGAAGGGATTATTAAGACATGATTTGAACTATAGAGACTGGTGGACTTACAAGTTGGGTTTGGACTGTTAGGGTAACAACAGTGTAAATCAATGGTTTGGTGAGTTGGGTGATTCATTTCGGAAATTTATACTGATGGATATATCTGGAATTGATGGCGACCCATTTAAGGACATGAGATCTGGAATAGTCTAAGGCATTTGGGCTGCTCTGAGGAAAGAGTTTATCGTCTGCATGTGGATGGCGGAGAGGGCCATATTGTTCGAGGAACTGATGGTTGATGTATAGAGCATGAGTGCTGGAGCCGCATTTGGCGGTGCTTCCTTTTGATGGAATTGGTAAAGATAGATTTGTGGTAATCGAGTTAAAGGAACCCCGGATAGTTCTATGGCTTCTGGTTTGCCAGAAAGGGGGAAAAGTCTGATTGATAAGATGGTACTTTTATTGATAGGACGCAGCGAGGTTGGATTCTTGATTTTTGAGGTAAAAGGACCCCAGACAGTGCTTGGGCACCTAGATTGAGATTGGAAAGAAGCATGATCGAAAATGTAGTTATCGAGATGGCGACAGGAACCAGGAGGTTATTTGGTATGCATATGAGGAAGAGGATGCCACCTGAGAGGAGGTCAGGTGAGAGCATGACTTCTACGTAGAATGACTCGAGATGTTAGGATGGATTCCCCATGGTGCGGGAAACGGAGAACTGGAATACATCGATACATTCAAAGTTCGAGGCTGAGTCCTCAAGGATGAGTATTTAACTGACGAGCTTATGCTTTGGGCATGTAACGAACTGGAAGGGCTCGACGTTGAGAATGTTCCGAGAGGGAGATGGACATAGAGAGGTTGCCTCAAAGGTGCCATTTGAGAGGCTGAGGACATGTAATACCTATTGAGAAAGAATTAGAAACTCTGGCAGATGGATTGTTGAGGATGTCATCTGTAGTACGTAAAGGAGACAGAGCTGATCAGTGGGAAAGTTATGTGGGTATGCAAAGAAAGATTTAGGGAATACTTCAAGGTCAGACTACAGATAGGATTGGTTTAAGGAATGTTGTAAAAGACGGTTTTGGCCGACAGAAAATCTATTGAAGCAATCGAAGGAATTGACCCTAGTGTAGACAGTGTGTTATACTACGGGGATTGTTAGCATCGTCGGGTTAGGACGAACGGTACAATGTTGGATACAAGAAAGGATGATGTCCCCAAGTGTTGATCTATGACCTGGTTATTACCAGCTGGAAACCAAGGATAGAGACATTTCGTGAATTGTCTAGTCTACACCAGGTTGGGTGTGAGGAGTTGGTAACAAAGATTCTAGAATGGTTCAAGCTACAGCAGCACAGGTTAGTTCTTTAAGCTGAGAATGCGGGAGCGGTATGGACAAGTCCCCTTCGAGCTCACGAGCAGTGCATGTGGATTAATCCCAGACGGAAATGGTAAGTAACTGATTATTATGCTGAAGACGTTGTACCCAGAAGGCGAAGTCACAGGTAAGGTTCTACGGAGTGTTAGTTTGGATGTCGTCAGGAGTACTCAGACTAGAGCTACAAGGAGAAAGGACAGGTAAGAGAAGAATTGATCTGAAGCCGCAAAGAAGCTAATGAGTATCTGAAGAATTGAAGGCATAACAAGACTGGTAGCGCGTCATCTATTGCACAAGCATCTCCGGGAGACAACTACATCAGAGACAAGGAGAATAGTAAAAATCAAAGTTAGACGGACTGAGGGGTGTCAAATCAGGATGAAATTCAGAAGACAAGGTAAGATTGTTTAGTATCTGGAATTTGTGTATGTTTTGGTTAAGTAAAGAGTGATTGCATAAAGGACCTGATCTATGGTAAGGACATGGAAGTGGGGGGAGTGTACCACGATTTGGGCACGCCCAGGCATAAATTGACGCGAGGATGGATCGAACCTTGCGGGAGGTGAAAGAATGAGCGTGGTTGATACACTTAGAACGGTAAGTCGACTGTTGTGCAGGGCATAAGGTACTTAAGTATTGGGTATTAGTAAGAAAGATAGCGTTGAGACACAAAGGTGGTGAAAAGTAGCAGACAAATGATCAGTGTTTGAAATCCTCGACTGAGCGAGGGGAAATTTAATTGGAGGCGGAACTCCTAGCTGTGAGGCGTGTGTCAGTCAGGGAATAACACCATATATTGTAATGGAGTGGACAAAGCAACGACTGAGTTCAGCATAACGTTAGTGGGTAACAAGTAGCTAGTGAGTGTCACTGAACTATGGAATCCGAAGTGTTGGCTTTGGTTGAAGCAGGGAGGAACCCTGCCAAGGTGGTACAAGTTAAGATACCAGGATTGGATGAAAGACCCAATTAGATTTGGCTTTTGAATGAGAATTCTGAATGGATATCATTCCACCTCCTAGGGTACGTTGTACCGGGAGGGTCGAGCGGGTGACAGAATCGAGTGTTTTCCTTTGGAGCCTGAGGGGTTAGGTGATGTGGTGGTGCATCGTGGGGATAGACCACAATAGACCTTAAGTAAGGTGTTTGGACATGAAAAGTTTTAACTCGGTTGTTTGGGTTAATGTTGTTGGGGCAAGTGAACTGGTTTCGGGATAGAACGTCGATGACATTGAATTGAGGCCCTATAATATTTTAAATTATTGGAATGGATTTAGAGAACGAAAAGAACAGAGTGGGAACCTAGAACTATCAGTTGATTGCAAGTGGGGTGGCAGTCTGAAAGTTTATGAGATATCTTGACGAGTTGAGCACTGAGTAGGCGAATACTTGAAGTATTAAGGGAAGTGTAATCCCTGGTAAGTTAGCCGTTGTGGCAGTTGCTAGTGTCTTGGTAATGTAACGCGACATAGGGCTTGATAAGAGGTGAAGGATAGTGAATACTACGGTTTGGCTTTAGTTCAAAGAGAAAGCCAGAGAGGTTGTTGGAATTCTTAAGGCAGGAGTGTTTGCCTATCTGAAAGAATAAAGAGCTCGTAAATTGTTAAATTATGAGGAAATAAAGCTCCAGAAGGAAAGATTTGCGTCTCTGCGTGATAACAGACGAGGATCTGTAAGGTGTTCAGAGAAAGAAGGGAGAGTTTTGACTCTTGATTCAACAGTAAATTCTGAAGTTGTACTAAGGGTTAGGCCAGCGGGGCCTACAAGTTGGTCCCACCTAGTAGAGGTGATGACTTTTCAGTATATCCTGGAATCAGGATTAAGACAATGAACTGGTTATTGTAATCTAGGCAGACCCTGAGGTTTCAGCAGGGTTGCGGTGTAAACAAGAATCCATCGAGAGTATGGCTATTAGACAAGATCTTGTGGGGCAAGATTGTTACTCTTGTGAGAGTGTTGTTGAAAAGTAAAGTAAAGGCGGTGGGCCTTGGAAATGATGGTCAGAGTTGCGGGTTTACTGACTGATGTGAGTGGGTAAATTTCGAGGACGAAATTCTTATGAGGAGGGGATAGTTGTAACGACCCAAATTCGCTAATAAGGCTTAAGGGCCTAGATTAGTGTGCCAGGAGGGCAGGCTGGGATTTATGTGTGATTTATGAGTTAAATGCATGGTTATGATTTAAAGCATGTTGTATGACTATTTGATTATTTGAGATGCATGACTATGTGCTTAGTATGCATGATTAGGCGAAATAAATATGCATGGGGACCTCGTTTGCATGATAGGGGTAAAATAGTAATTTTAGCCCGCTGAGGGCATATATGTGATAATTGTATTCTGTGAATTGTACCACGTGAGTGTGGTGTTATTATTGTGATGCACGTGCCGAGATGGTCCTAGAGAGCAAATTAACTTAAGAGTCACAACGGGATTTCTATACCCGGCTCGGGAGGAGCCTAGGGGTATTTCGGGGATTTCGTAACTTAGTCCTTGAGGGATTTTGGTAACTGGTAATTTGGTAAATTATGTGACTGTTGGTAACCATAGAGAGTAACAAGTATAGATGGTAAAATGGTAGAATTGTAATGGATAGGAAATGACAAGTAAGCCCTTGAGGTTTAGTAAGGAAATGATAGGTAAGGAGGGCCAAAATGGTCATTTGGCATTGGGTTTAGACATATTGCAGCTGGGTTATATGGGGTACTCGGTTAGGCTTAGCCATTTGAGGGTTTTGTTAAAATTAAGAGAAGAAAATCTAGAAGAGAAGGAGAGGAAGAAAGGAGCTGAAAATTGGGTAATTTAGGAGAAGAATCAAGAGGTTTTGGCTTGAAGCTGGATTTGGAGAGGGCTCAAAGTTGAATTCTTGATTGAGGTAAGAGTTTTAAACATCCTTGGGCTTTCTTTTCTGTTGTGGTTTAATATTTTGGAGCCATGGTTTAGGATTTTCAAGCTTGGGTTGTGTTTTTGGCCTTGGGGTTTGAGTTTTCTGAAATTTGAAATCAAATGGGAGATTTTGAGTGTGATTGTGTTATTAAGTTGGGTTATGATGTTTATGGGTTGATGTATGGTCTATTTGGAGTTTTGAGTTGGTTTTGGAGCTTGGGTGTGAGTTTGGGACGATTTGGGAGTGTTTTGGCTCGAGGAAATGCAAAGGAAAAACCCAGAAATCTGGGTTCGCGTATGAGCGCCGCGGCCCTGTTCTTGGGCGCCGCGGCGCGATGTTGCTTCAGGATGGGGGCCAAGCTGTTGGGCGCCGCGGCCCTTGAGGGGAGTACCACGGCCCTAGGCCATTTTGGCAGGCTAAAATTATGGTTTTTAGGGCTTTTGCCCGGGGACTCAGGGGATGGTTCCAATGTATCGTTTTAGGGAATTAGAGGTCCCGAGAGTGTTGGATTGGTCCCGGGAAGTGGTTTTGGATTGATTAGTATTAAAGGATGTTTTATGTGTGTTGTGACTAGGCTATTGGAGAGGCTCGTGCTAGAGGACCGTGCTCGTGACTTTGGTGCATTGTGAAGCTCGGGATACAGGTAAGAAAACTATAACACCCGTAGGATGGGGCATGGGCCCATAGTGTGATTGCGGGGCACGACCCTATATTGCATGTTGCATGATGAGATGATTGCAGGGCACGGCCCTATATTGCATTACATGTTAGGGTGCAGATTTAAATGAATTGATATTTGCTTGAATGTAGTTTGATTTATGCTATATATGTGATTATAGTGAAATGAACGGATATGGCCATGGGCGGCAAGGCCGAGAACGGCAGCGGGGCCGGAAGTAACACTTAGCACATGGGATGCTTATGGTCAGGGAAGGGCCCGGGACCCAGAGGATATGTGTGAGATCCTTGCAGTGAGGACCGAGACCCCAGGCTGCGGTAAGGGTTCTGGGGCGGCATGGCCGTGTTTGTTTAGTGTAATGGTTGACTTGTTTATCTGTGGATTATCTGATATGATAAACTGTATAGATTGATATGTTATGTACTGCATGAGTTTTCTTGCTGGGCTTCGGCTCACGGGTGCTCTGTGTTGCAGGTAAGGGCAATGTCTGAGTCAACCAACCATGAGTACGGAGCGCGTGAAGCGACGCGTACATGTTTGGCGTGCCCGACTGCTTTGGTTGGGGGTTTATTCGAAAATGGCTGTAATAATCTATGATTTTTATAACTGATCGATTGTAAACTTATTTTAAGAAGTAAATAGTTTTCAAACCTTATTTTTGGGATCCCAAATGTTTAATACTAGAAGTTTTATTGAAACTACACATTTTTCTAAGATTACAACCTTAACTTTTAATTAGTCACACCTTTGTTTCAAAACCTCGGTTAGCGAGTTCATTGCACACTGTTTTGTCTTAAAACTCACTTAGTAACGACTCTAAGGAAGTAGGGCGTTCCAATCACGACCAAGAAAGTATAAGATTTCATCGTCAAAAATATTATATGTTGGTATGGGTTACAGAGAAAAATTGTCTCAGATAATGGCAAACAATTTGAAAGTGATCTTTTCACTGATTTATGCGAAAGGCATGGAATTATAAAAAAAATTTCATCCATTGCTCATCCACAGGCCAACGGACAAGTTGAAGCCGTTAACAAGACTCTAAGGACATGCTAAAGAAAAAGCTAGAAGAAGCAAAGGGGTCGTGGCCAGAGCAATTTCCAGAAGTACTCTAGTCGTATAAAACAACTCACCGAATAGCAACAGGCCATACACTATTTTCTTTAGCCTATGGGTATGAAGCCATGTTGCCTGTTGAGCTAAATCCACCTTCGCATAGAAGGCTAACATACGACTGGAATACAAATAACCAATTATTGATGGAGCTTTGGACTTAGTCAATGAAAGGTGCGAGCAAGCTCAACTTCGAGTAGCAACTTACCAACAAAAAGTCTCTCGATATTTTAACTCTAAAGTACGCAAAAGAAAGTTTGACGTGGGAAATTCGGTGCTTAAAAGAGTTTTTCTTAACACTCGTGACCAAAATGCTGGAGTACTCTGACCAAACTTGGAAGGTCCCTATCAAATTGAAGAAATCCTTCACCCAAGCACATATAAACTTGCTCGCTTAAATGGAGATCTTGTTCCTCGCTATTGTAATGGAGAACACCTGCGCAAGTATTATCAATGAACTATTCTTTTTAAAGAATGGGCTTGTATTCAGTTTACTTTTTACAAGTTTATGAACAAGGGCTAGTCAGTAAAATCACTGGTCTCTTATAAGTGTAAGATCAATCTTTGATCACTCGTACAGACACGATTTTGTCCATTTTATTACGAGAAATAAAAGGAAGTATGTGCAGCCAGTTATTCTTGCCAATTATTGTATTTATTACAATTATTTGCTCATTACGTGTGATGTTTTGCTATATAGTCATTAATTGTTTATAAGTACACGAGCAGAAATATTCGAACAGGACATGGTCATGGCAAGTGACTGAGAATCTTAAGGTCCTCGATCACTTGGGGGGGATATAAGATATTAAGCGAGCAAAGCATATCAACATGCATATGTCAACGCACGAGCAAAATAAGGGAAAGCATATTACGACACTTAGAATATTTTGCAGAATTTTTGTTAATTTTGTGAAATATTAATAAAGTGTTATGCTAAGTTCGGTTATACGAGAAGATGTTATAATAGCAATAAGTATATTATAATATCACAATGAATTGTGTTTACATCGCGAGCAATTTTTGCTCGGATGTAATTAGAATATTAAAATGAAAAGTTGTGTTATGCAACAAATATGTCTCAACATCACGAACAGTTGTTCGTGTGTTTTAATTACATAAACAAAAAATAAAAAATTATTGTACACCTGGAGGAGGTTCTTGCTGAGATTGTTGGTCAACTGTTGTTCCAGCATCTTCTTCAGCACCATCGATGCCTGCCGCCAGGGAAATTTCAGGAGACTCCTGAGCATTACTTTCCTCTTCTAGGCGAGCAGCGCATTTCTTGAGTTCAACCTGCCTCATCTTCTCGGGAAGATAGTCAAAATTCGCCCCTGGGTTGTTCTTCTAGATCAGGTAGAAGCAGTTAAAAGTTGCTCCTTTGAACCTCTCCAGGTTTTGGGAATTTGTTTCCTCGAGCAACTTGACCCCCTCTCCTAGCCCAGTAGCCTCCTTCATGCCAGCCACCAAATCCTCCTGAAGTTTGGTTGCTTCTTTGAAGTTTTTCTCTAAAGCTTCCTTGAACTTCTCCTTGCCAGCAATGGCTTTGGCAAGCTCTTCTTGGGTCCTCTTCAGATCCTCGGTTAAACTGGCGACTTTGCCTTCAACCACCTTAATTTCCTCGGCGTGTATGGCCTCGATCTCCTTAACACGACGCCAGTCATTGCTCATGGTCAAGATACTTTGTGAACAGAGAGAAAGTGACAGTTAGAAGCAATTAGAGAAAATGTTGCTCGACTAAAACATTGTAGAAAAAACACTTACACTGAGGACTTTAGTACTCCCGCGACTAAGGACTTAGCTGTGCTTCAGTGGGGGAAGATGGGGAAAGGCTTCCTAGCTGCGACAATGTTTGGAAATCTTTTGTAGCTTCTCATAGCTACAGTTAAACGCATTGTTCAGCAAGTCAGCAGCCAAGGGTCTCTTTTCCTGCTCGGGGGAAAGGACACTGCGAGGAGGAGGAGAAGGAGGAGGCGTTGTAGTTCTAGATGGAGTAGGAGGTGGAAGGTCTTCTGGTCGAGCCTTTTTCTTGGAAGGCTCACTACGGCTCTACCCAAGATGCTTTCTTCTCGACTTCTTCTTGCTCGAAGGAGCTTCAGCAGAGGCATACATATCAAAAGTGTCTTCAGATGGCATGACTACAAAACAAAAACAAATGAGTAAATATGTTAAGAAGTGTTTGGAGCGATAATGGAATAATTTAAATAAAAGTACTAACTAGTATACCCGAACTATTATTACTAGTCGATATATTATCTAAAGAATTATAGCTACACTCATTATCTGTCTCGAAGAGGTCTAGGAAAAAATTACTGGTCATAAGTTTAAAATTGACATCCTTACCAAATAAATGATAGGGGATGGGCAAAGTATCTAGAAGTGAGAAGTCTACACCATTCCCATCTGAGTACTCAAGTATAGGACCGACATATTCCGGTAGTTTTTGTTTTCCCCTCCCATGGTGGTCAGGGACAGCGGTATTTCTAGGGTTGCTGGACGGCTCTTGGATGGTCACTCCCGTTGGTCGTCGCCTCTGGGTTTGTGACACATCTTGTTTCTTCTTGGGGATTTCCTGTCCTTTAATGCCCTCTCTAGTGGCACCCCCCGCAGTGGATTCCCTTACTTCTGGATGAGGTTCCAAAAGGCCGACCAACCTTAAGTTGCTCTCCATGACAATTTTCTTGACACTATTTTCTATGTTCGTCCTTCTGGCTAGGGTAGTGGCCCTCATCTCCATCTCTAGAGTGGGGTTTGGTTGATGCCATGGACCTAAATGTAGCACCAAATTACTAAAGGACAAGAAAAAAATGAACGAATAAAAGTTCTGACCAGAGATTGAAAAGTTTATCTCCTCGTGTGAAGGCCAAGTTGTCATCAACTAGGTCTATAGTGAGGAAGTACTCTTGGAAGTATTTCCTACGTTGGACTTATGGGTAACATCACTGAGGAATATGTGAGCAGATTCCTGGTGGCAGAAGTGGAAAAACCCCATGTTGTTTTGGTTGGGTTGGATTTAAGATCAAATAGATAATTCATCTCGTGTGGGGTAGACATAAGGCATTTTTTGTGGTTATAGAGGATATAGAGTGTTGATAGTACTCTATATCCATTGGGTGTTATTTGGAAGGGAGCGACCTTGAAATAATTGGCCACCCCTTGGAAAAAGTTATACAAGGGCAAGTGTAGCGACCCAATTCGCTATTAAGGCTTAAGGGCCTTGAGTAGTGTGCCTGGAGGGCATAATGGGATTTTGTGTGTGACTTTAATGAGTTTAATGCATGATTATGATTTAATGCACGTTATATGACTATTTGATTATTTGAATTAGTATGCATGTAGACCTGATTATCTTAGAAAGAGAATAATTGAAATTTGGCCATTTTGGGCATAACTGTGTTGATATCTGTGATATGTGACTCGAGACAATCCTAGAATGAGCGGGTTAGCGAAAAAGTCAAAGCGGGAATCTATACCCGGCTTGGGTTAAGCCTGGGGAGTTTAAATGAGAATTTGGAAAATATATTGAGGTTAATCTTGATGATGAGGAATGTATAATTGGTGATTAACCAGGTATTGGGTAGCGAGCGGGAATTATTTGGAACACTTGAGGAATTAGTGGGAATTTGGGTAATATGACTAAGATGTCCCTTTATGGGAAAAAAGGTTTAGAATTATTAGGGAGGGCATTTTGGTCTTTAGGCTTGTTAGAGATAAGTTAAAGGGAGCTTTATACTTGGTGGATTTTGTAAAAAAAGAGTTAAGGCTGAAAAAGAAAGAAAGAAGGAAGAGAAAGGAAAAGAGAGAAAAGCTGAAGGGTTTTATTCCAAAAGAATCGGTTTGTGGCTCTCCCACCATTTTCCTTCATTTTTCTTGGAGTTAAGCTCAGTGGAGAGCTAGGGTACGCTGAGCATAAAGGATCCTAATCTAGACTTGAGGATTGTCAAGGGATTAGCAAGATCACATCAGAAATTTGAGGTAAGTTCTTGGAGATTTCAGTTTTAGGGCTTGACTGGTTTGAGTTGTGTATTTGAGCTAAATAGATGGGATTTTTGGGGAAATCAGGTCAAGGTTGTAAAGGACCAAGCTAAGGAGGTCTAGGGTTCAACTCAAGGTCAAATTTCCATCCACGGTATGATTTCTAAGACCTTATCTTTGTTGTTTGAATGAATTTCTGGTTTTTGGGTTCATTATGGTAGATCTTGAGTTTTGGGTTGCTTCAGCTTGGGGTATGAGTTCTTGGGATGCTTGGGATGAGTGTGAGGTGTTGATAAGTTTTTTTTTGGGCTTGGGAAAGATTTGGACAAGTTTGGGGTTGAAACGGTAGAAAGAAATCGCAGGAAGCGATTTTGGGTATTGCTGGTCTGCAACTAGCGCTACAGCACTAGTCAGTGGGCGCTGTAGCGCTAGCCCCTGTTTCTGGGGGTGTGGTTCTGCTTGTAGCGCTACAGCGCCCTCTTTAGAGCGCTGTAGCGCTGCACTGTTCACAGAAGGGGATTTTTGGGTTTTTGTTGAGGGATTTTGACCTAAGGTTCGGGGCTCGATTCCACCACTTTGTTTTGGGGATCTAGGACTTCCCGGGGGCTCGGGATTGGTCCCGAGGCTAGGTTTTGGACTTGAGGTTTGGTAATGACTTTGACTTATGGATTTTTCTTAGGTAAGCGCTAGGGCTCGAGTAGGATCGTGCTCAAGGAGTCAGGTTATCAAGGCTATCGAATTTAAAGGTAAGAAAACCGTAACACCCGAGATCAGGGCATGGGCCCACAGTGCTATTGCAGGGCATGGCCCTAGATTGTATTATGTGCAAATGTATAACCTTAAATGAATTATTATATGTTTGAATGATTATTTCAAAATGTACTATATGTGTGATTATAATGAAATGAACGGCTAAGGCCGAGAGCGACGAAGGCCGGGTACGGCCTTGGGGCCGGAAGTAACACTCAGCACATGGGGTGCTTATAGCCAGGGTGGGACCCAAGGGAGACATGAGTTATCCTTACGGTGAGGACCGAGACCCCAGGCTTTGGTAAGGCCTCTGGGGCGGCATGGCCGTGCTTGTTCAGTCGGATGGTTTTCCTATTTATCAGTGGATTATGTCAGCTATATTCTATGCATATGTTATGTACTATTTGGGTTTTCTTGCTGGGCTTCGGCTCACGGGTGCTCCGTGTTGCAGGTAAAAGCAAAGAGTCAGTCAACCGGCCATGAGTATGGAGAGCGTGGGGGCGGCGCGTACATGTTCGGCCTGCCCGACTGCTTTGGTTGGGGGCATTTTGTATATGGTTGTATTAACCTATTCTTTTGATAGTTAACCTGGTGTAAATCTATTTTTGAGTAGTAAATATTTTGTAAACCTTATTTTTGGGGATCCCAGATGTTTGATACTTAATGTTTTCAATGAAACTAAACATTTTCAAAGAGTACAGCCTTAAATTCTGGTTTAGTCACACTTTTGGTTTTAGAAACCACGTAGAGTCGGTCAAAAGCACGATTTCATTTTTAAACTCACTAAGTAACGGCTCTAAGGTAGTAGGGCGTTACAACTTGGTATCAGGGCGAGCCAAGGTTTATTGGTTCTGGAGATTGACCGAATATGTACGCACGCTGCCATTAAAAAGCTCGACTCAGGGTTGATTGGTATGGTCGATTAATATATATATATTTGAATATGTGTTTAATGCTTTGTGTGCCTGCTTAGGTTGTTATGAGCATGAGGAGTGAAATAACATATGCATGATGCCAGGGCAAGGCTCGTTGTGTGCTGTATGATATCTATATGTTATGTTGGATTGTTGATTTTGGTTGTTGTTGAGATTGAGAGGTGGAAATTGGACCTTGTTATCATGCCTGATGAGCGGTGTCACTGATTGCAGGCATTTAGTTGTAATGCCTTGGCAATTATCGAGACTCCGCGGCATTCGGGCCGAGGATGACAACCAGGGTCAGGACCCTCCACCTACCCCTCAGAACTGGCAACAGATTTTAGCCGAAATGGAGGTTAGATTGAAGAAAACAGAGGAAAAGCTTAGTCAGTTGAGGCAACCAGCTCCTCCACCAGTCACCGGGTTACCACTACAGCCGAGTGTAGCACCAGCTCCGGTTCAGCCTGTGACTGAGAACAGGTTGGAACCTCTGTATGAAAGATTCAGAAAACAGCAACCTCCTACTTTTGAGGGCGGAACAGACCCACTGCAGGCTGAGCAGTGGATGAATATGATGTCTGTAATCTTGGATTTCATGAGGATTGAAGGAAAGGAAAGGGTTGATTGTGCCAGCTATATGCTTAGAAATGATGCACGAATATGGTGGGATGTAGTAAGGCAGCGAAGGGATACTGCAACTATGACTTGGGAAGAGTTCAAGAGCATTTTTTACGAGAAGTACTACAACGTAGCAGTTCGAACTGCGAAAGCTGATGAGTTTATCAACCTGACTCAGAGCAGGTTATCCGTCACCGAGTACGCCCTGGTATTTCACAGATTGGCGAAGTTCGCGCCAGAGCTAGTGCCGACTGATGCGGCTAGGAGGGATAGGTTTATATGGGGATTGAATGTAATGATCGCCCGTGATGTGAGTATTACATTGGCTCCAGAGACTACTTATGCGCAAGTGGTGGACAAGGCCCTTACTGCTGAGAGGGCTGAGGATCAGATCTGGAAGGATAGCGCTGCTAGGTGTGATACCAGGAGGGCAGTGCCTTCTTCTTCTGGGCCTAGTCGGGGCAGTGGCCCCAGTGAGCAGAAAAGAAGAGCACTAAATTCATTTGCTCCTTATGGTTCTAATAGGAGGGTTTGCGGTTCGATGGGTGGCCGTCAGGGCAAAAATGATAGCTGGAGGAGCTTTCCGATGTGTCCTCGATGCAGGCGACGGCATCAGGGTGAGTGCCGAACCAGGGCATGCTTTATTTGTGGGAGCACCAGCCACTTGAAGAAAGACTGCCCGCGGGCTAAGAAAGAGGAGCCAAGGCAGGGAGACAGCCTCGCTCCTGCTAGGGTCTTCACTTTGACTCAGACTGAGGCAGAGGCCAGTCCCTCAGTCGTGACAGGTCAGATTTTTAGCGCTGGTTCCTTGTATACTGCATTGATTGATTCGGGTGCTACTCACTCATTTGTATCTGCTAGGGTGATTGATCAACTTTGTAGACCTAGTATTTTGTATGCTAGGGGTTTTCAGACTTTATTGCCAACAGGAGAACTGGTAGTCTCTAGGAGGTTGGTTAGAGCATTACTAGTAGTATTAGACGGTAGAGAATTGTTTGTTGCCCTGGTTGAACTAGATATGGACAATTTTGATATAATACTAGGAATGGATTGGTTAACAGGGTATGGAGCAACAATTGACTGTAAGCGACGAATGGTGACCTTTGAACCAGATGGCGAGGTACCCTTTGTGTTTGTGGGAACGGTGAATGGACCGCGGGTGCCTATGATCTTAGCACTAAAGGCTAGAGACCTGATGTAGGAGGGTTGCATAGGATTCCTAGCGAGTATTGTAGATTCCTCCAAGGTGGCGGTAGCGGGACCGAATGAAACCAGAGTGGTCTGTGAGTTTCCAGACTTGTTTCCATCAGATCTGCCGGGATTGTCGCCACAGCGGGAGATTGAGTTCGTCGTAGAGTTTGCTTCGGGAGCAGAGCCAGTATCCAAGGCACCCTACAGAATGGCTCCGGCAGAATTAAAGGAATTGAAGATTCAGTTGCAGGAACTACTGGATTTGAGGTTTGTCAGACCGAGTTTCTCGCCATGGGGTGCTCCAGTATTATTTTTTAAGAAAAAGGATGGATCGCTCCGGATGTGCATTGACTACAGGGAGTTGAATAAATTGACCATCAAGAACAAGTATCCATTGCCTAGGATCGACGATTTATTTGATCAGCTTCAAGGGAGTACAGTGTTTTCGAAGATTGATCTCCGATCAGGCTACTATCAGTTGAGGATCAAAGAAGAGGACGTACCAAAGACTGCTTTTTGGACACGGTATGGGCATTATGAATTTCTGGTTATGTCATTTGGATTAACCAATGCCCCAGCGGCATTTATGGATTTGATGAACAGAATTTTTAAAGATTATCTGGATAAGTTTGTGATCGTATTTATTGATGATATCCTAGTGTACTCCCAGTCAGAGACAGAGCATGAGCATCATATGCGCCTGGTGTTGCAGCGGCTGAGAGAGCATGAGCTATATGCTAAGTTTAGGAAATGCGAGTTCTTGTTATCGTAAGTTTCATTTCTAGGCCATATTATCAGTAAGGATGGATTACTGGTCGACCCAAGCAAGACGGAAGCAGTAAGAGATTGGCCTAGACCCAGCAATGTTCCTGAAGTTAGAAGTTTCCTTGGACTAGCAGGTTACTACCGGCGGTTTGTAGAGGGGTTCTCCAGAATTGCTACTCCATTGACAGAATTGACAAGGAAGAAGACCAAGTATGTGTGGACAGATCGATGTGAGAACAGCTTTAACGAGTTGAAGCGACGGTTGATTATTACACCAGTGCTGAACCTGCCAACAGATGATGAGAAGTTTGTGGTCTACTGTGACGCTTCTACACAGGGTCTGGGATGCGTTTTGATGCAGGCTGGGAAAGTGATAGCATATGCATCAAGGCAATTAAAGGAGTATGAGCAGAGATATCCTACGCATGACCTGGAGTTAGTTGTAGTGGTATTCGCACTTAAGGTTTGGAGACACTATCTGTATGGTGAGAGATGCGAGATATACACTGATCACAAAAGTTTAAAGTATTTCTTTACCAAGAAGGACTTGAATATGCGCCAGAGGCGGTGGCTAGAGCTAGTAAGGGATTACGATTGTGATATCCTGTACCATCCTGGGAAGGCTAATGTAGTGGCAGATGCATTGAGCCGGAGGGGCCAAGGACAGCTGTATAGTTCGAGGCAGATATCTAACAGACTAGCCGGAGAGATGGCCAGAGTAGGTATAGAGTTAGTGGTTGGTAGGTTAGCCAACATTACTCTCCAGTCAACGCTCCTTGAGAGGATTAAGGAAGCACAGGGAAGGGACCCCGAGTTAGTTGAACGTAGAGAGAATGTCCTAACCGAAGCAGCTAAGGACTTCTCTATCTCTGAGATGGGTTTATTGAAGTACAAAGGACGGATTTGTGTTCTGATTGATCCAGACATTCAGCGAGAGATTCTGGACGAGTCTCATACCACTCCCTACTCCTTGCACCCAGGTTCTACGAAGATGTACCATGACTTGAAGGTTTTGTATTGGTGGTCAGGCATGAAAAGGGACGTAGTGGACTATGTGGCTAGATGCTTAACCTGTCAGAAGATTAAGGCTGAACATCAGAGGCCAGCAGGATTATTACAGCCTCTAGGGATTCCCGAGTGGAAATGGGAAGATATTGCCATGGACTTTGTGGTTGGATTGCCGAAGACCGTGGGTCAGCATGACTCGGTGTGGGTGATTGTGGATAGGTATACTAAGTCCGCCCACTTCTTACCTGTGAAGACAACTTATACTGTGGAGCAGTATGCAGATCTTTATGTGAAGGAGATTGTTCGACTTCATGGGGCTCCGAGGTCGATAGTATCCGACAGAGACCCCACTTTCACTTCCAAGTTTTGGAAGAGCCTACAGAAGGCAATGGGCACACAACTTCGATTTAGTACTGCTTATCATCCTCAGATGGATGGACAGTCTGAGAGGACAATCCAGATACTGGAGGTCATGTTACGAGCTTGTGTGATGGATTTTGGGGGATCTTGGAGTAGGTATCTCCCTCTAATTGAGTTCTCGTACAATAATAGTTATCAGGCGACTATCGGAGTGGCTCCGTATGAGATGCTGTATGGAAGAAAGTGCAGATCACCGATTCACTGGGATGAGGCGGGTGAGAGGAGGTATTTAGGTTCTGAGTTGGTTCAGAGGACCAATGAGGCACTTGAGAAAATTAGAGCTCGTATGCTCGCCTCCCAGAGTCGCCAGAAGAGTTATTTAGATCAGAGACGCAGTAGCGTGGAATTTCAGGTTGGTGATCATGTATTCCTCAGGGTTTCACCCCTGAGAGGAGTAAAACGATTCGGCGTTCGGGGCAAGCTGAGTCCCAGGTTTGTTGGCCCCTTTGAGGTTCTAGAGCGAGTCGGGGAGGTGGCTTACAGGTTAGCAATGCCTCCAGCTCTATCAGGGATTCATGACGTGTTTCATGTATCCATGCTCCGGAAGTATGTATCAGATACTACTCATGTGTTGAGCTTTGAGAACTTAGAGTTGGATCGCGATTTATCATTCGAAGAAAAGCCTGTTCAGATCCTTGATAGAAAGGACAAAGTCTTGAGGAGCAAGACCATCGCCTTGGTTAAAATATTGTGGAGGAATAGCATGGTTGAAGAGGCGACATGGGAACTGGAGTCGGATATGCGGGAACAGTATCCCGAGTTGTTCAGGTAAATTTCGAGGATGAAATTTTCATGAGGAGGGGATAGTTGTAGCGACCCAATTCGCTATTAAGGCTTAAGGGCCTTGAGTAGTGTGCCTGGAGGGCATAATGGGATTTTGTGTGTGACTTTAATGAGTTTAATGCATGATTATGATTTAATGCACGTTATATGACTATTTGATTATTTGAGATGCATGACTATGTGAATTAGTATGCATGTAGACCTGATTATCTTAGAAAGAGCATAATTGTAATTTGGCCATTTTGGGCATGACTGTGTTGATATCTGTGATCTGTGATTCGAGACGATCCTAGAATGAGCGGGTTAGGGGAAAAGTCAAAGCGGGAAAGAAAGAAAGAAGGAAGAGAAAGGAAAAGAGAGAAAAGCTTAAGGGTTTTGTTCCAAAAGAATCGGTTTGTGGCTCTCCCACAATTTTCCTTCATTTTTCTTAGTGTTAAGCTCAATGGAGAGCTAGGGTAGGCTGAGCATAAAGGATCCTAAGCTAGACTTGAGGATTGTCAAGGGATTAGCAAGATCACATCAGAAATTTGAGGTAAGTTCTTGGAGATTTCAGTTTTAGGGCTTGACTAGTTTGAGCTGTGTATTTGAGCTAAATAGATGGGATTTTTGGGGAAATCAGGTCAAGGTTGTAAAGGACCAAGCTAAGGAGGTCTAGGGTTCAACTCAAGGTCAAATTTCCATCCACGGTATGATTTCTAAGACCTTATCTTTGTTGTTTGAATGAATTTCTGGTTTTTGGGTTCATTATGGTAGATCTTGAGTTTTGGGTTGCTTCAGCTTGGGGTATGAGTTCTTGGGATGCTTGGGATGAGTGTGAGGTGTTGATAAGTTTTTTTTTGGGCTTGGGAAAGATTTGGACAAGTTTGGGGTTGAAACGGTAGAAAGAAATCGCAGGAAGCGATTTTGGGTATTGCTGGTCTGCAACTAGCGCTACAGCACTAGTCAGTGGGCGCTGTAGCGCTAGCCCCTGTTTCTGGGGGTGTGGTTCTGCTTGTAGCGCTACAGCGCCCTCTTTAGAGCGCTGTAGCGCTGCACTGTTCACAGAAGGGGATTTTTGGGTTTTTGTTGAGGGATTTTGACCTAAGGTTCGGGGCTCGATTCCACCACTTTGTTTTGGGGATCTAGGACTTCCCGGGGGCTCGGGATTGGTCCCGAGGCTAGGTTTTGGACTTGAGGTTTGGTAATGACTTTGACTTATGGATTTTTCTTAGGTAAGCGCTAGGGCTCGAGTAGGATCGTGCTCAAGGAGTCAGGTTATCAAGGCTATCGAATTTAAAGGTAAGAAAACCGTAACACCCGAGATCAGGGCATGGGCCCACAGTGCTATTGCAGGGCATGGCCCTAGATTGTATTATGTGCAAATGTATAACCTTAAATGAATTATTATATGTTTGAATGATTATTTCAAAATGTACTATATGTGTGATTATAATGAAATGAACGGCTAAGGCCGAGAGCGACGAAGGCCGGGTACGGCCTTGGGGCCGGAAGTAACACTCAGCACATGGGGTGCTTATAGCCAGGGTGGGACCCAAGGGAGACATGAGTTATCCTTACGGTGAGGACCGAGACCCCAGGCTTTGGTAAGGCCTCTGGGGCGGCATGGCCGTGCTTGTTCAGTCGGATGGTTTTCCTATTTATCAGTGGATTATGTCAGCTATATTCTATGCATATGTTATGTACTATTTGGGTTTTCTTGCTGGGCTTCGGCTCACGGGTGCTCCGTGTTGCAGGTAAAAGCAAAGAGTCAGTCAACCGGCCATGAGTATGGAGAGCGTGGGGGCGGCGCGTACATGTTCGGCCTGCCCGACTGCTTTGGTTGGGGGCATTTTGTATATGGTTGTATTAACCTATTCTTTTGATAGTTAACCTGGTGTAAATCTATTTTTGAGTAGTAAATATTTTGTAAACCTTATTTTTGGGGATCCCAGATGTTTGATACTTAATGTTTTCAATGAAACTAAACATTTTCAAAGAGTACAGCCTTAAATTCTGGTTTAGTCACACTTTTGGTTTTAGAAACCACGTAGAGTCGGTCAACAGCACGATTTCTGTTTTAAACTCACTAAATAACGGCTCTAAGGTAGTAGGGCGTTACAGCAAGCTTGCCCCTGCCTCTATATGATACCTCGACCAGGCGCTGTAGGCGCCTCCAGGCACGTTTGCCTTCTGGTCGGGTGTGGGTTTGTATAGGGTAATCCCAGGAAGCTCGTACTTCTTGGGATATTTTTCACCATCCTGACCGATATGACACTACGAGGGGCGATGTACCAGTCTATTTCTACTCGAAGGCCATTGTGAGGACAGGCTTTTAGCTGAATGTCTGGTTGTGAAAAATTTAGAGGTTGAGGGTTGTTTGAAGGACCCCAAGTATTAGTTGCAGACTAGTTAGAAGGTTAATTGTTCATTTTCTTTTTCTTACGAGCAGTGTATTTGACACAACCCATGTTTGGGTTACTAGCTTAAGGAATGGTAGTAGGATTTTTTTGTGAAGATAAAGGCTCAGGAAAGGGCAAAGAAGTTTGTTCTTGGTCCTCGAACAGCAACGCAAGAAGATTGTTGTCTATTTGTCTCTCACCTCCCCAGGGATCTGTTAGGAAAACTTATATAGGATCTTTATTTATTTTCATGTATACCTAATATTAAACAAATTAATACGAGATAGCCTAAAACATGTGTTCTAAAATAGAATTCAAAGAGAAATAACGAATAGAATACTTACAGTATACTCAGCGGAATTAAAGAATCCTACCTTCAATTTCTCTAACTCTTGTATCCTTTCTGTCGCAGATTATTATCAAGAAACTGAACCGATCTTCTATTTTCTTCACAGTCTTCCAATGTATCCTTAGAATCACCTAGACTAGTTTGGGAAATTCTCAACACATGAGATAGATACAAAGAAGAAGAAGAGAAAATAATCAAAGAGGCTTAGAAAAAGACTTGTGTTTAGAGAGAATCTAAAACTATTAGAAAACCCGTGATTAAACTTATCAAACTAATGTTTTGACTTCTCTCTAAGAACTCTTTTTATAAACTCAATTAGACCATTAAATTTAATTAAAAATTCAATAAAATAATAGCCATTTTAAATCCCTAGGTTGAAATTATCATGGGCTTTAGGCCCGTGAAATTTCCAATTTGATTATAAGCCCATTGGACTTAAAATCAAGACTTGTATTATTTTCTATTGATTTAATTAATTAAATAATTATTTAAATCATTTATCAAATTAATTATTTATAATTTGAACCTTTATTTAAACTTATTTATTAATTTAGATACCAATTTATCTTAATTAATAAATATGCCATGATTTCTCTTTTCTTCTCAAAATTACATAACTCTGTGAAACTATCCAAAATTGACCTGGTCAACTTCAATAATTCTAATTGATAATTAAATCAATTAATTGAGACTATCTAGATGATTTTATCCAAGGTACAATGGGGACCATGGGCCTATGAAATCAAGCTCCAATAAGTTATCATAAATCTAACAAATAAATTTACTAACTCATTAATTCCTCGTGACTCCACTATAGACTCGGAATTGAACTCTTGAATTCATAGAACGCTCTATAGAAAATATAGATACGCTATTAATTATCCATTGTTACAACCATAATTGTCACTCAATCCTCTATAGACGGTCTACAATGAGATAGAACTAAAATACCGTTTTACCCCTCATTGTATTTTATCCTTACAACACTTAGTTCCTTGTAAATGATATTTCAGTAAACTAATTTAATTACTGAAATGAGATCTCTATCATTAAACACCTTGAACCAAACTAAAAGGAAATCATCGTTTCACTTCTTCATCAGAAGCTATAGATGTTCATATCTATGATTAACACTCCCACTCAATTATACTACCGAGTTCCCAAGATGTAAGTATGGGCTAGTCCGTAGGGTAAGCTGGTAACGAACAAGTCAAAGAACTCAAATAATACAATCAGTTAGAATACAAACGACTCAGAATTGAGATTAAATTGACCTATGTTCAACTATATGATATGACTAGAATAGATAATAACGGTATGTTTACTTATCTTATCAACTGTCAATATCGGTCCTTCCAATGTAACAAATACATCCGATCTTATCTACTTTTCTAATGTTTTGTAAAGAACGTAACACTGTAATGTGTAAGGAGATCATATCGTAAATTGGCAAGTCAGTGTAAGGAGATCATATCGTAGATTGGCAAGTCAGTGTAAATCCAGTGCACTTACTAATCTTAGGACTAACTTATTTTGAACATATAATCATATTTATATTCCACTGTGATTACATCACTATAAATAAGATTAGGTATGTGCTCGGGATTTAATAGAAGTTTATATTAAACAAATAATCATGAAAATAAAACATGTGAGCAAAGTGATTAACCAAGTCAAAAAATGATTTCTATTCTTTTATTGATAATAAAATGAGATTACAAAGAATTTGGGTTTTAATTAGGGTATAAAACCCCCACAGGATCATGCATGAATATCTTAGAAGAGCAAAGGGGAAGTAAGAATCTATGACTAATAGATAGAAGGAAGAGAAAAGCAAGGATAATGTTGCTCGTGTATAAAAGTTAAGCTTTTATACGACCAACAACATCCTAATAAAAACATTATAAACATGCGATCAATTTGAAAAAATAGATTAAAAAGCGAAAGTGAAAACTATTTTCAGAAAAACTTTTCAACTCCGAAAACAAGCGGGAAAAGCTTAAAATCAAACTTTCACTTCGTTTTTGGACCCAAAATCAGTACTCCTATATCCCACATTTCTTTCTAAGCATGGCCCAGTATTTAATACTACCTAAAATCCCTATTCTAGCATACTTTTTCGATGTATCTTTTGTCGAAACGAGATTACCCAGAATCTTTTTCTCAAGATTAGTAGAGAAGCAATAACAAAAACTCGTGAAAGCAATACTGGATTACATAAAAGAAACTCGGTTCGAAACTTACTTGAAATATGAGTTGTAGGAGGAATCACAAATATTTTTGCTCGGAGTTTGTCGAAGACATCTCGGATCACAGAGGTTTTATGGATTTTCATGAAACTTTTCTCTGAGTTCTTGAGGAGAGAGAAAGTTTTGGTAAAAAATGAAAAGGCTGAAGAGTAATATATTTATACTGCTGGGGGTGTTATTTAAGAGTAATGATGGGAATGAGATTTTGATGTATGGGGAATTGCAATAACCGTCAAAATATTTTTTGAAAATTGTAAAGGTCATGAGTGCTTGCTTTCTCGGAAAGATATTGACAGATGTGACAGGTCAGACATGTAGCTTGTCGAGTAAGTTTATTAAATGCTAGTCACAGTAAAATAAACTTGGGGGGCAAATGTTTACCCAAAGAAGACTTACTTGCTGACGTGGAAAAATTAGTACACACGCAGGTTTCACGTGACTATTTAAGTGGTTACATTTAGGTTAACCATCAACCAGCTGTGGTCGATGCTTAACCGTACGACAAAATACGTGTTTCATATGTGACCAGGCTGGTCGTAACATATCAAATATTTCTAAAGATATTTAATCCTATTTTTATGTAAAGATTGTAATTTCTGTTATTATTTAAATATGTTTGAATAAAATATGTACACGGCCCATCGGCCCGTAAAGAGGGCCTTGAGCCTATAAATAGGACTCAAGGGACTCTTGGGAGGGGGGACATTTTTTTTGTAATCAAGAGAGAGAAATATAGTATTTTTATCCATGAAATTTGTACTCACCTCCAAGCTTGTAAAATTCGTAAACCCTAGTTCACTGATTACAAGTTTTGGAGTTCTTATATAATATTAAGAACACGAAGTGGATGTATGTCATTGCCATTATTTGGTACTGAACCACTATAAACTTTGGTGTCATTTATCTTATTGGGTTTAATTGATCTTATATCTATTATTTTCATTGACTCCGTGTTGTTGACCAAATCAAGGGTCAGTAGTTTCTATGCTTAATGTATGCAATGTGTTTAAGTTTATCACGGAGATGTAGAAAACTTACATATAAATTGAGATCTTATATCTTGAAAAATAATAGGAATTGATTTTTGTAAACCTACTATTAGATAGGAAGAATAGATTTAGAACTGAATAGTAAAATTAATAGAATGAAAAGTTGATGAAGTTAATACTCTAGATCTTCTTATTATTGATTTTTATCATTTCATTAATTGTTTTGTTTACAGTTATTTAAATTGTGTTTGTAGTTAGATTTCTTCATCTAAATTTTACTTACCAAATAGAAAGTAAAAAGCAATTATTGATAATTGGGTTATAGTCTTTGTGGGAATGATTCTTATTTACTATCTATATTACTTGAATCGATTGCGTATACTTTCATATCATAATTAACCAATTTTCTACACACTTTATGTTCATTTTCATAAAGAACAAAACCCTCTGATTGTTCCATATAGATCTCTTCCTCGAGGTCCTTATTTAGGAACGTCGTTTTGACATTCATTTGGTGAACATAAAGGTTATATATAGATGATAAGTCAAATAAAATTCTTGTATAAGTAGTTCTTTCTTCCGGTGCATAAGTGTAAAAGTAATATATTCCCTCTTTTTGTTTGAATCCCATTGCTAGTAATCTAGCGTTAAAGGTTTGTATGGTGTCATTGGTTTGGTATTTCCTTATAAGTACCCATTAGCACCCAATTTGTGTTTGACCCCTTTGGAAGTTAAAACTGATTTCCAAGTGTGGTTTTACATAATTGAATCCATTTCATCATCAATTTCCTCCTTCCAAAAAGTTGGGTCTTTTGAGGACTTTGCTTCTTTGAAAGTTTTGGGATCGTCATCTATTTGAACTACTATTGGATATTGCCAAGTGTAATGCCCTAGTTAGCCAAGATCGTTACATTGTGCATTTTTAATAGTGCAAAACTCGCCAAACGAGTCATTTGGCCATAAACATGCAACTAAATGTGATTAATGGTCCAAGGTTAAAAATTTTGGTCAAAAGGGATAGAGTTCTAAAAGGGTAATTACAACTCAAAAGTTACAACCCGCCAACCTAAGCTACAAAAATAGGGTTTAACCCTAGTTCCTCTATTAAACCTTGGCCATGGTGGTCAAACGGCCGCATATGTACTCGTCGCCACCTTAATTCTCCAACTCATGGCTGGTCCAGCTTTCCTTTCCCCTTACCTGCACCACATAACACCTATGAGCCAAGACCCAGCAAGAAAACTTAAACATGCTCATAAGCAGTTAATAATGCATTACCGAACCATACTAAGCATGCCTAGTAGTAACAACCCTACTCATGCACGCATACCATTCATATAAATGACTACAGCATCATATGGGACTAGATTCCCTAACTAAATGATTAACCGATCATATCGAGGCCCGTTTCCCAATTTACATGATTAATAAATCACACTGCGCTCAACGCCCTAGGATCTAGATGTAATAAGTCACCCCAGGGCCCATTGCCGTATCCATTGAATAACCACCCTTGGAGCTAGCCCAACGTACCTTGCGCTTTAGTTTTCCACAACCATTGGCTCGGACAAGCGTATGATGCGCTCCTTATTAGATCTAACCAAAACGACCGGCGTCCAGCGCGCTATTGCCGCTCTTGACTCATAAGTCAATGCTTTTCAAACAGCGCTATTGTCATCCTTGACTCATAAGTCAAGTCTTTCTCAATTATATAATTCTAACAAGTATTCGTCATATAACAAATATCCAAATAAAGAGCATTCAACATGCTTACTGTAACGACCCAAAATTACTAATAAGGCTTAACGTCCTTGATTAGTATGCTGGGAGGGCATAATTGGAGGTTATGAGAATTAATGGTGAGAAAACATGTTTATGAGTATTAGGTAAGCATGTGGGCCCCGTTTGGCAGGTAAGGGCATAATTGTAATTTTGGCCCGTTAGAGCATAAACAGGATTATTTGTGATAAATTGTTGAGACCACATTATTATGTGGATATATGTGTTTGCAGCTTTCGGCACGAGGCGGTCCTAGGAAGCAAGTAGTGGGAAAGTCACAACGGGACCCAATACTCGACTCCGGGTGAGTCAAGGGGTATTTGGGATATTAGACATTTATTTAGGTTATCAGGTTATGGAAATAAATAATTGGAGATATATTTGAGGTTAGGAAGCCTAGGTTGGAATACTGGGGAATTTTACCATTTTGCCGTCGGGGACGCCTTTGGTACCCCGAGTCTTAGGATTGACTTAAGTAACTAAGGATAGATAAAACAAAGGAAGGAAAAACTATAGAAGATATCCTAAACCGACCCTTCTCCCTCTCCTTTTCTCTCAAGGAACTCAGTGAAACCAAAGGATTTAAGGCTGGAAATTCAAGGATTTGAGCTGGAATCTTGAGGGATATTTTAGTGGCAATCTGGAGGTTCAAAAGGGAATTTAGGCAAGCATTTAATTTTAGTTTAGCTAGTTTAATTTTGTGGTCTTTCCTAGGTCCTAAGTATTTTTGGGTCTTGATTTTGAAGATCAATTTGAGGCTAAGGATTTGGGGTTAGCACAGTGATAGCTAAGGGAATCAACCAGGAGTTGAGGTAAGCTTCAAATTATATTCTTGGTCATTAAATTCTATGTGTTTCTTTGACTGGTTTGAGTGTTCTTGACCTTGTGGGTTCAAAGATTGAAATGTTGTTTTGATGAGTTTCTAGACTAGATTTCTGTTGGGTTTTGCTACTGGAAGCATGTTAGAGAGTTGTGGTAATTGAATTGTGTTATTGGCATGGTTTAGGGTGGATTTGGGTGAGGTTTGAATGTTACAAATGGTGGTATTTCTGGGTTCGCGAGGCTGGGCCGCGACTCTGTTCTAGAGTGTCGCAACCCTTCAAAGCAAGGAAGAGCCAGGAAGGCTCTGAGATGAGGGAACGTCGTGGTGCCACAGGGGCAGGGCCACGGTGCATGTCTGTGTTCAGGGAGGCCTAGCTCTGTTTCAGGGGCAGGCCGCGGCCCTTAAGGTCATTTTTGGCCTTTTGGAGTTTTTAAGCGTGGGAACCTAACCTAGGGTGCTCGGGATTGATCCCACTACCGTGTTTGGTGGAATTCAATGTCCTAGAGGCTAGAACTCTATTCGGAAACCCTTATACAATTATTGATGGAATCCTTTATCATGGTTGTGACTAGGTATAAGCTTGGGCTCGGGGCAGGATCGTGCTCGGGGATCGTCTTTCCTAATCAAAGCACTTGGAATTAAAGGTAAGAAAACTGCACCTGTATATGTGGATAGGATGGGACTAAGTGTTCCCTATATTTGCATTCATTGTTATATGATTGTGATAAACCATGTGAATATGTTGGGACTAAGAGTTCCCAATAATTGTATGAATGTCATGAGCTGGTATTGTGCCACTAGGACATGTGATAAATGACCTAAGGGTGTCGAAATCAATACTTGCGCACAGGGCGCGGCTCGGCCACTGGTAGTTGAGGACAACTTAATAACCATTGAGCTCGGTTAAGCTGGTCGGAGTCGGTGGGTATAACACTGGGCTTGGCCTAAGCGAGCCATAGACAGTGGATTAAATGGAGGGTGCGGCCTACAGGCGATAACCCTAGTTGTTGCTTGACATGTATTCTATTATTAATTGTTGTGATCGATGTGCTGCATTGAATGAATGCTATGACTTGATGGGTAATTGATTAATGTCTGATAAATCAATTGATTATGCTCTATGAATTACTTAGCTGTTAATACTGGTTATATTATGATACTATGTTTTCTTGCTGGGCCTCGGCTCACGGGTGCTACGTGGTGCAGGTAAAGGCAAGGGTAAGATGAGTCGACCATGAGTTGGAGAGCTCTGGGGGCAAGGTTTACATTGTCAGCTGCTCGGCTGCCACGGTCGAGGGATTGTACAGGGACGAAAACCTAAAATGTGTATTTTTCCATTAGAGTGGCTTGGTTATTTAATTGTTTTGGAAATTCTGTAATTATGTTATTTAAACCTTGATTTGGGATCCCATGTACCAAATATTTATTTTAATGAAAATTATTCGTTTATAACCAAAATCTTTTAAACCTAACCGGTTTGTGTCGTCAGATTCACATTTTTAATCAAATGATTTGATTAGCAAGTCTTGCACTATTTCAAATACACAGTGTAACGGTCTTGGTTATCCAGGGCATTACACTTACTCAATCATTCATAGGAAAAATCATAATTATGCACATTATAGGGGCCCACGCCCAATCAAGAATATATTCAACATTTGGGGCAAGACCTAATCATGTGCATCACGTATTGGGTACAGTTTTCTTACCTCAGATTCGAGTGTAATATAAAATAAGAACAACCCTCGAGCATGATCCTAATCCGGAGCTCCTAGCGATAACCTAGTCACAACCAAGTATAGAATCTCGTCAATAAAGAGCAAACACAGACTTCTGGAACAAGTCCTAGCCTCTGGGATGTCGAACTCTACTAAATCGTGTAGTAGGTTTGATCCCGAACCCTAAGGTTTGAGTTCCTGCTCTCTAAACCTCCATTTGTGTCACGGCACACCAAATTAGGGCTGCGGTGCCCCACCATTTAGATCCGCGTTTCTCATAACCAGAGAGCCCAACCCCAAAACACTCAAGAGATGGGTCGCGACGCAACCTATCAGGTACCGTGGCAGTACCCAGATTCAGGAAACCAGCTGACATCTGAGTTCATGAGGGTCACAATGCAACCCCGCGAACTCAACTTTCTCAGTCTAAAATCCTCTAAAAAAAATCACCCCGAATCCATACCAAACTCACCATTCAATCACACAACATCCCTAGAACCTCCCAGGCAACAAAACTGGTGTTGTCGATGGATCAAAAACTCACCAAACTGTGAAATCCAATTCAAAATTTAAGAAAGTTAAGGAAACAGGAACTCATAAATGAAAAGCTTAAATTGCCTCCAATTAAGTTGTTTTCCAGCTAAATCCTTTGGCTATCAAGCTTCTAATCTTCTCTAGAATCGTAATGACTCTAACTTTGCCTGAATACGAGCCCTAAAACTCGATTTTCATTCGAAAATGCTAACAACGTCAAATGAGAGAACGTGAGTGAGAGAATGAGAGTGTTGAACGTACTTCTGTTTATGACATGTTACTTAGGGCTCAAGTAACCTTAAGCAAATCCCAAGGCTCGGGGTACCAAAAACGTCTTCGGGGGTAAAATAGTCAAAATCCCAAGAATTTCGTCTTGGTCTCGCTAACTCCAAATATATCCTTGAATATTTATTCCCATTACCCGATATCTCGGTAATGTACTAAATACCTAAAATGCCACTTTACTCACCCCGAGTCAAGTATTGGTCCGTTGCTGATACATGAAATACATTATGCACGGCTGACAACACCTGACCAATCCTCTCTAGGATCTCAAATGGGCCTACAAACCTGGGGCTCAGCTTGCCCTTCTTCCCAAACCTTCTTACCCATTTCCATGGCGAGACTCTAAGGAAGACATAGTCTCCCACTTGGAACTCCACGTTCCTGCGCTGGGGTTTCTACATAGCTCTTCTGCCTACGTTGAAAAGCGAGCATCCGAGCTCTAATCTTTTCAATGGCCTCACTGGTCCTTTGAACTACCTCAGGACCAAAGTATCTCCTTTCACTTGTCTCATCCCAATGAATGGGAGATCTGCACTTCCTACCATATAACATCTCATAAGGTGCAACTCCAATGGTAGACTGATAATTGTTATTGTAGGAGAACTCTATCAAAGGTAGATACTTACTCCAAGATGCACCAAAGTCCAGCACACATGCCCGCAGCATGTCTTCCAATATTTGGATCATCCTCTCAGATTGCCCATCTGTCTGAGGATGATAAGCAGTATTGAACTTCAATTATGTCCCCATGGCCTTTTGTAAACTCCCCAGAACTTGGAAGTAAAAGTAGGGTCCCGATCTGACATGATTGACCTAGGTGCTCCATGGAGGCGCACGATCTCTCTCACATAGAGATCTGCATACTGATCAACTGTATAAGTATTCCTCACTGGCAGAAAGTGATCTGACTTGGTGTAGCGATCCACTATCACCCAAATAGAATCATGCTGGCCAACAGTCCTGGGTAAGCCACCACGAAATCCATCGTGATATCTTCTCACTTCCACTCTGGGATATCCAGAGGTTGCAATAACCCTGCCAGCCTCTGATGCTCAGCCTTGACCTGTTGGCATGTCAAGCACTTAGCCGCATACTCTACTACATCTATCTTCATCCCCGGCCACCAATACAACGATCTCACATCCTGATACATCTTCGTGGTGCCTGGATGCAAAGAGTAAGGTGTAGTATGAGATTCATCTAGAATCTCTAGCCTCAAAGCCGTGTCTAACGGAACACATATCTGCCCATTATACCTCAACAAGCCTAACTCAGACACTGTATAATCTCTAGATGCTCCAACCAAAACATCCTCTCTAATCTTGATCAGTTGTGGATCACTCAACTGACCCTCCTTGATTCTCTCAAACAGTGTAATCTGGGTTGTAGCCCCTGTAAGAATCTATCTTTCCTAGTCCACTCAGTGGGCACCTGCTCCATGGAAAATTTCGCCAAACGATCAAATTTAAAGGCATACTCAGTGACTGATAAATTTCCCTGAAGTAGCCTGATGAATTCCTCGGCTTTCACCGCCCTGATAGCATCATTATAATACTTCTCATTAAACAGAGTTTAAAACTCTTCCAAACTCAGGGCATTAACATTCCTGGTCTGGGTAATAACCTCCCACCAGATCTGGGCATCCTCCTGAAACATATAAGTGGCACAGGTCACCCTCTCATTACCAGATACCCTCATGAAATCAAGGATAGTGGTAATCATACTCATCCATTGCTCCGCCTTGGCAGGATCTGCATTGCCCTCAAAAGTTGGAGGTTGTTATTTCCTGAACCTTTCATAAAGAGGTTCCCATCTATTTCTAACCTCAGACTGCTACTCTACTGCTGGCACTGACACAAGGGTTGCCTCTAATACAGTGGCCACTGCAGGCGCTTGCTGCTGTCTTAGGAGACGAAGCTCTTCTCCTTGTCTCAACACTATTGCCTGCAATTCACTGATTATCTACTGCCAGTTTACAGGAGCTGACTGTGGAATCTGAGTCTGGTCATTTTCCTGACCATGACTGTTATTATTCTGGCCTTGATTACTTTGGCTAGCTGAAGTATCTGTCTACCCTGGATTCATTCTTATTTGTTATACCTTGCAGAAACATTGATCAATACGACCAGTCCGGTAGTAATAACTAAACCTCTTGCCACCTTATAGTCCAAGAACAAACAAACAATTATCATATTCCACAGTCATACAATTATTCAAGCAGATACATGTTTATAGAATTTAGCACCTAGCATGTATCACATAATAATTCACAATCAGCCATACTGATAAGTATGTTCTAGCAATCTTAGTACTAATTAGCACACATTTGCTGAGAATATAATATTTCAGGGCACAGATTTAACATAAAGTCTCATGCATACAGGTAAAGCATATATACTATATTTAAGCAGCTAATCATATAACCACATAAATAGTTACCAAACCATGAGTCGAGCTTGACTTCAATGATGTGTGTACATGCCCTACCAGTCTACAGGAACCCTAACCTTGGCACGCTCTGATACCAAGTTGTAATGCCCTTGTTACCCCAGAATAGTGACGGTGAACGGTGAACCAGAAATTTGACTCGCTACCCGAGTCCTTTGGTTAAAAACGTGCTTCTAAATGTTATTAACAGGCTAAGGTGATAAACCAATAAAAAGGAAAGGATATATTTTATTAAGTACAAAAAATTATACATGGGCCCATCAAAACGTTTACAAGTTATTTAAACCTCAAAATGGTCATTGTTGCTTCAAATTTACAAACCCACCGACCTAAGCAGCAAAAATAGGGTAAACCCCCTAGTTCCTCTGAGAACTCCGTGGCCGTGGTGGTCAAGCGGCCGCATATGTACACATCACCACCTAAGCTCTCCACTCAAGGCTGGGTAAGATTTTCTTTCCCTTTACCTGCACCACATAGCACCCATGAGCCAAGGCTCAACAAGAAAACACAATATAGCATGATATAATATCAACAATGATCATAATAATCATTCTGGATTATTAGTCCCAAAACAGGTAAATGACAGTCACAAAAGTCACTAAGGTGGGTTTAGTTCCCAATAGCCATGTGACGATAGGGTCACCGAGCTTTAAAGATAAGTGATCCTTTCAATAGCTTAAATAGGTTAGGTGCATGATGACTAGTCACCAACATAACCTACCTCATGACCATAGAGTCATAACCATGGAACTCTGTTCCCTAGCCATGTGACAAGCAGTCACCTAGGCCTTAGGCCCTGGCTCTAAGTAGCTAGTCCTAGACTAGCCAAACGCTTATAAGTTTCATCGAACTTAGGGTCGGTCCAGCATTAATACCTTAGAGTCATTCAATGCTGATATCGATTAGATCTAATCTTTATTCGGCCCTGCGTTCAGGACACTTATGCCATTTCTGACTCTTAGGTCAGTGATACGCGACCAGTGCCGCCCCTGACTAAGCAGTGCCATACACAGGTAAACAACATTCTCTAGCATTTAATATGCAATCAATGTCCACATTTATCAACCAACATGCCTCAATAACAATCATGCATGTCACATACACAGGGTGCAGTTTTCTTACCTCTGATTCGAGCGAGAATGAATAAAAGAACGACCCTTGAGAACGATCTGACTTTTTGTCCTTTAGAGCTCACCTAGTCATAACCAAATATGGGAAACCATCAATAAAATGATAAACAAAGGTTCCCAAACCAAGATTTAACCTCCAGGACATCAATCCCCACTAATTCAGGTAGTAGAAACAATCCTGAAGCCTAAAACCAAGTTCCCGGGGCCAAAACACTCAAACGGGCTCAAACCTACCCAAGGGCTGCGGCCCTAACACCTTGGGCCGTGGCCCCCAGCCACTCCAGGAGCAAGGGCCGTGTTACCCTACACCTAGGGTCCCGGCACCCAGCAAGGAAAAACTTGCTCCAACAGCTTCTTCGAGCTAGGGTCGCGGCCCCCAACCCAGAACCATCCCCAAACTCATTCTCCTTCATTCCAAACCCTCCAAAAACATACCTAAACACTTCCAAATCATCAAATCCAAGTTCCCAAGCTTCCCAATGATCCAAAACCATCAAACCCCGAGGCTCAAACGAACTAAAAACTCAACAATTCGCAAAATCCAATTCTATGCTTAGAAACTCTAAAATCTCAAAATTTAAAACTTAGATTACCTTTTATTGGGTTGTTTCTCGTCAAATTCTTCGGTCAAGAAGCTTCTAATATTTCATAGGATCGCTATGCCTCGATCCTCGCTTGATTCTGACTCGTAGAACTCGAGATTTCTTCGAAAATGCTTCGAACGGTAAAACGAACTAACAGGAAGAGAACGAGAGTTTTTCTAACGTACAGTTCAATCTGACAAGCTACTTCAAGCTTAAGTCACCTCAAATAAAACCTAGTGCTTGGGACCCCAAAAACACCCCCGGGAACATTATAGTCAAAACTGCCAGAATTTCCTTCTGATCTCAATAACTCCCAATTTATCATCAAATAACATTATCATAACTCACTATCCCAATAAAAGACCCCCGTTATGACGAAACCGCTAATTTATAATATAAGACCGTCTCATGCCAAATAGAACGAATATTTCTCCATAATAATGGGATCTTATTCACAAATCACAAAAAGCACCAAAATACACAAATATGCCCTCACGGGCCAAATTACCAAAACATCATAATAATCAAATTGGACCCACATGCATGCATATAACATCATATTATAATATAATTCACATAAACATGCATATTATCATTAAATGGCATAATTAAACAGTTATGGCCCTCCTGACCTACTAATCCAGCCATTAAACCGCATTAGGGATTTCAGAGAATTACAACAGGCCGCTTGGGCAATTTTGGCCTTGGGGAGTTTTTAAAAATGGGAACTTTTTCCTTAGGGCCCGGGATCGATTCCACTACCCGATTTCGTGGAATTCGAGGCCCCGGAGGCTAGGACTCGGCTCGGAAGCCTTTATTTGCTCGTTATTGATGGAATCCTATATTATGGTTGTGACTAGGTTATCGCTAGGGGCTCGAAATCGGGATCGCCCTCGAGGGTCGTCCTTATTTTATGCTATACTCGGACCTGAGGTAAGAATACTACACCCAATACGTGTTATATGTGATTAGGGCTTGGCCCGACTGTTGTTAATAATTGTGATAAAGGCTTGGCCCCTGAGAACGTTTATGTTTAAGCTATTATTTCACATGCTGGTTGATCCTATTTGAGTATTCTATACCTGTTTAAATGTCTCATGATTGTTGTATGAATTCTGTGATTAGGGCTTGAGGCCCCGTTAAATAATTATAATTAGTATTATGAGTATGGTTATTCATTGACGTTATGTGATTAACAAACATGCGTGCTCGTTTTGTTGGGATATGCCTATTCATATTTGTTTATGAATGAAAGCTTAAATACCTGGATCAGGGCTTGACTTATTAGTCAAGGACGAAAAAAGTGTGATGTGCGTTGGTCGAAAGGCTTAGGCCTAAACCAGCAACGTACTATTACATTGGCCGACTCTATGGTCGTTGAAAAAACCAAAGGTGTTGGCCTAGCTCTATGGCTAGTTACTCAAAGCTAAGGGCGAGGGCCCCAGGTGACTCTATGGTCACATAGCTAGGGTGTAGGCCCGGGGTTAACTCTATGGTCAACTGTTCAGGGAAACAGCCCCAAATTGTTCCAATGACTATTTGTTTGTAACTAAATGACTATATGTGCAGGTTATTACTTGTGGACATTCTAGATAAGTATCTAGAAATCTGTATTTTTTGTTTATGCACATGTAGAGTTTTCTTGTTGTGCCTTGGTTCACGGGTGCTTTGTGGTGCAATTAAAGGGAAGGGAAAGCTTGACCAGCCTTGAGTTGGAGATCTTTGGTGGCAGCGTGTACATATGCGGCTGCTCGACCACCCCTGTCGGGGATATCTCAGAGGAACTAGGGTTGTAGCCCTATTTTTTCCGCTTAGGTCGGTTGAATGTAACTTTGATGTATATACACCTTTTTAAAAGTTTAGTTGTAATATTTTTCAAATAAAAGTCAACGGCTTTTTTGACCAAAAATTTTAACCCTAACCCTTGACATTATCCATAGTTACATGTTTTAAGCCAAATGACTTGGTTAGCAAGTCTGACACAATTTAAAGTACACAGTGTAACGAACTTGGATTAGGAGGACGTTACAACTTGGTGTTAGAGCTGCCATTGTTTAAGGGTTCTTGAAGGCTGGCCAGGCATGTACACTCCCCACTAAAGAAAAGCTCAATTCATGGTTCGGTAACTACTATGTTGTTATGAGTTTAAATGCTTAAACATGATATGAATGCTTTACCTGCATGCCTGTTTAAGAAGCATGAGATAATCTATTAGGGACTGGCCCTTGACTGCTGCATGAATGATAAGGAACATGCTTATTAGCATCATTACTGCTTGTGAATGCAAGGGAACCGCTTATTAGCTCTATTGTTTGTATAAGGGCCAGGAAATGCTTATTAGCACTGTTAACACTGGCAGGGATTAATGAACATGCTTATTAGTTGTGTTATACTTGCGTAAATGCTTAGATATGCTTACATGCATTGTTATTTGTTGATGATTATCAGGAAGTGCTTATTAGCACCATGAATGAATATATTATGGAATGGCATGCTTATTAGCGTTGCACTTGTTTGTTTATCTTTTGATCTTGGACCGTCAGGCGGCAAGAGGTATAGCTATTACTTACATAACGGCTAATTTGATCATTGTAGGGTGGATTGAGTAACATTATGAATCCTCAAAGGTCAAAGAGGTTGGCTGGCCGAGAGTTAAAGGCAAGTGAATGGAATGACAGGGCCAGGCCCCATGGCCAGTTCCAGAAAACTGGCAACAGGTGCTTGCTGGCATGCAAACCAAATTAGAAAGGTAGGAAGAAGAGATATGCTTCTTGAGATAGCAACAGGTTCCAGCAACCCACAGCCTGCGGTACGAGCAGTGATACAAGCGGAGGTGCCAGTAGTAGTGCAGCCTCAGGCAGGGGGAGATAGCTAGGAACCCCTATATGAGAGGTTCAGGAAGCAGCACCCTCCAGTTTTATAGGGCGGCTCAGACCCACTTAAGGTTGAACAGTGGATGACTATGATAACCATCATCTGACATTTTATGAGGGTAGGTGGTAAAGAGAGAGTTTCCTGGGCCACTTATATTTTTCGGGAGGATGCCCAAATATGGTGGGAGGTGGTATCCCAAACTAGAGCAGTAACCACCATGGGATGGGAAGAGTTCAGAACCTTGTTCAATGAGAAATATTACAACGACGTTGTTACAGCAGCAAAGGCTGAAGAGTTCCGCAAGTTACTTCAGGGTAACATGACAGTAACAGATTACGCCTTGAAGTTCTACAGGTTGAAAAAGTTTGTCGGGGATCTGGTGCCCACTGATGGGACCAAAAGAGAGAGGTTTCTTCAGGGGCTACAACCTATGATAGCCCAAGATGTTCCTATTATGTAGTGTCCCAGAATTTTTACTTAGGTAGATAGTAGTAGTTTGTAGTATGTTAGTTTCTGTGGATTTGGTTCAAGCCGGGACTTAGTTAGAAACTCATAGCAACAATTATGGATTTTATAAGTTTACCCTATAGTTTAGAAATATTAATTATAACATAAGGTTTGATTAATATTGTTGGTCTTAGAAATATTATTTATTATAACCTAAGGTTTAGATAGAATTAATAAGAGCATGACACTTGTCATAATCATATTTATTAAGGTTTGAAGTATTTTTGATGAATAGTTTAATTAAAAGAAAGATCTGGAAGCTCTAGAACCTTCCAGCAGCTGTTAGGATCGTATTTTTACTCAGTCAAAGTTGTTTACTCAATTCAAAATATCCTGAAAAAGTGCAAATACGTGTTTGATATATCAATGTATGCCGATATATTGCAACTATAGGGGCCAATATATCGCCTACGGAAGATACAAAATACACGTCGACTTCGCATGAACGATCGAACGGGGCTCGAGAAAATGGTCTAGGAGATATATCAACCAGGGTAGGCGATATATCACCCCTGGTGCATCATTTTTTAATCTTGAGGATTTTTAAATTTAAAAATAGCCTTAACCACTTAGACTTGCCTTTGCACGATTTTGACCGAGTTATGGGCGTCTGTTGAACGAAAATTCAAATTTTTTTAATTTTAATTCATTTATTTATTCAAATTAAAAGGGATTAGTTTCACTCCTTGAACTCTATAAATAGGGCCTAGTACTTAGCCATTTTCTTCATTCTTCAAGCAGTCTTCAGAGCCTCTAAGTTGCTAAGGTTACTATAGAGAGAAACACTTAAGTTTCGATTTAAAAGCTTTATTAATCTAAGCTTTTATAAACACTTGGGAAGTGAGATATAGTGAGATTTTGGTATCGAGGTTTAGATCTATTCATAAGATCATTCAAGGTATTCTTATCCTTAAGTTCAGATCTTCATGGCTCTTTAGTTTTCTTTTATTTTCTTTTAGATCCTAACTTTTGTTTATGATTATTGATTAGGTGTTTAAGTTTCTTGAAACTTTAGGTTCTTTTCAGTAAGTTTCTTCTTGATGGTTTAGTTCTCTTTTCATCATCATTCTTTAGAAATACTCATGGTTTTACTATTGGTTTTATGAGTGTTCCAAATCCCGTTCTTGTCTCCATATCCCGGTTTTTGGTATGGAAAATAGGTTAGATTATATATGTTTATATGTTTATGTTATGATTTATTTTATGTTATGATATGTATATGTATAAATATGTTTTATGGTCCTTGGGAATATGACTTGTTTAGATAACAAGCCTCAAGAATATGTTTTATTCTCCCTTGGGCATATGACTTGCTTAGATAGCAAGCCCCAAGAATTTTTATCATTTCCATGGTTTAGAGTTATGATTTACCCTACCTCAATTAGTAGACAGAGGGCCTAGATGGGTTATCATATACTACCATGTGATTTAACCTACCTCGATTAGTAGACAGAAGACCTAGATGGTTTATCACATGCCATGTTAATGAGTTAATGTCCATTAATATTGTAGTCCTATATGATATACATTTTTATAGTCATGTTTTATAGTATATGTATTTAATATATGTTGTTAGTAGATTTTCCTTGCTGGGCATTAGGCTCATTCCTTTATTTTTAGCTTGATGCAGGAAAATGAATATGGAAGGCAGAAAGATTCATGGCAGCTTGGCTTGTGTGTTGAGGATGAATGGACTGCGTGAACGATCAAGGATGACATTATTTTCAGTCTTTTGAATTATGTTTTGATGTATTTCCACAATTAGTATTTAATTAATTTAAGTTTTTTTTATGTATTAAACAATGGTACCCATATTGTATTTTATATTTCATATTTTACTTTGTATTTTGCACAATATTTATTTTGGGGTATTAAAAAAAGTTATGTTAATTCTTATGTATGTCTCCTAAAATAATAGCTATGTCTAGTAGTTTTTAATGGTCCAAGGTCTTAGAAATAGTTGGATCATTACATATTACCACTATGTCGGGATTGACCACCTACGCACAAGTTGCGAAGAAGGCGCTTATAGCTGAGAGCGTAGAGAACAAGATCTGGCGTGATAATGCATCCAGAAGGGATTCTAGGAGGTTGGGACCTCCATTTTCAGGTTTTGGTGGGGGCGGAGGCCCCAGTGAACAGAAAAGGAAGACTCATGACACTGTTTCAGCTTCAGGGCCAGATAAGAGGCTACGGGGCTTACAGATGGGCCGCCAGAGTGGTGGCGAGACCTTGAGGGTATTTCCAGAGTGTGCTAGGTGCAGGAGGCACCATATTGGAGAATGTAGGGCGAAAGCCTATTTTGTTTGTGGTATTACGAGGCATTTGAAGGACTGCCCGAGAGCTAGAAAGGAGGAGTCGAAGAAGGTGGATAGCCTGACGCCAGCTCGGGTGTTCACCTTGACCCAGGCAGAGGCTGAGGGTAGTCCCTCGGTAGTTACAGGTCAACTTTCTAGTGCTAAAACCTTCTATGTTGTTTTTATTGATTCGGGTGCTACGCGTTCTTTTGTTGCTAGTAGGGTTATAGATGGAATGTGTAGACCATGTGACTTTTATCATGTGGGGTTTTGGTACGATGTTGCCTACTAGGAGTTAGTGATTTCCAGGAGATGGGTTAGATCACTACCAGTTACGGTGGATGGCAGGGAGTTATCAGTTGACTTGGTAGACCTGGAGATGACTAATTTTTATATAATTATGGGTACGGATTGGCTAGAGAAGTATGGGGCAACAATAGACTGCAAGAAGAAGATGGTAACCTTTGAGCTCGAGGGTGAGGACCCCTTTGTATTCGTTGGCACTATGCATGGATCTGTATACCTATTATATCAGTACTTAGAGCTAGAGACCTACTGTAGGGGGGATGCACAGGTTTCTTAGCTAGCATGGTGGATACCACTCAGGTTGTGCCAGTGGGACCAGAACAGACTCGATTAGTTTGTGAGTTCCTTGACGTGTTTCTAGAGGATCTACCAGGGTTACCTCAACTCAAGGAGATTGAGTTTGTAATTAATTGGCGCTAGGGACAAAGCAAGTATCTAGGGCACCTTACAGGATGGCTCCAACTAAGCTGAAGGAACTCAAGGTTCAACTACAGGAGCTACTAGACTTTATTTTTATCAAGCCTTGTTTCTCACCATGGGGCGCACCGGTTCTTTTTGTGAAGAAAAATGATGGTTCTCTGAGGATGTGTATTGATTATAGAGAATTGAACAAGTTGACTATCATGAATATATTTCTTCTTCCAAGAATTGATAATTTGTTTGATTAGTTACAGGGTAGAATGGTTTTTTCTAAGATAGATCTTCCATCTGGTTATCACCAGCTGAGGATCAGAGAGGAAGATATACCGAAGACAGCTTTTCGCACTAGGTATGGGCATTATGAGTTTTTGGTGATGTTGTTTGGATTAACTAATGCCCTATCAGAATTTATGGATTTAATGAACAGAGTGTTCAAAGATTACCTGGACCAATTTGTGATCGTGTTTATTGATGATATATTGATATACACTCGAACAGAGACATGAGTAGCACCTTAGATTTGTACAAAAGAGGTTGAGAGAACACAGGTTGTATGCAAAGTTCAAGAAATGTGAGTTTTGGTTGCCATAGGTGACTTTCTTGGGTTACATAGTCAGTAAGGATGGAATTATAGTGGATCTAGCAAAGGTTGAGGCAGTCAGAGATTGGCCAAGCCCGGAGAATGCTTTAGAGATCATGAGTTTCTTGGGATTGGCAGGGTATTATAGACGCTTTGTGGAAGGGTTCTCTAAGATTGCGTCATCACTAACAGAGTTAACACGCAAGAATCAGACGTTTGTTTGGTCAGACAAGTGTGATCACCACTCCAGTACTGAATCTTCCTACAGATCGAGACAAGTTTGTAGTTTACTGTGACGCTTTGAGGCAGGGTCTAGGTTGTGTACTCATGATGATAGGGAAGGTGATTGCCTATGCATCACGTCAGTTGAAGAAATATGAGCGAAGATACACCACACTATTTAGAACTTGCAGCAGGAGACTTTGCACTGAAGGTGTGGTGGCACTAATTGTATGGTGAGAAGTGTGATATATACACTAATCACAAGAGTTTAAAATACTTCTTCACCCAGAAGGATCTGAACATGAGGCAGAGACGCTGGTTAGAGTTCGTAAAAGATTATGATTTTGAGATCCTCTATCACCCTGGGAAGGCCAACGTGATAGCAGATGCTTTAAGCTGAAAGGGTCTGGGATAGTTATATAGTGCCAGACATATATCAAGGGAATTGGCCGATGATATGACAAGAACAGGAATTGAGTTAGTGATGGGTCGGTTAGCCAACATCACTTTACAATCTACTCTTTTGGAGAGAATCAAGGAAAAGCAGTTAAATGACCCACAGATGGGGCAGATTAAAGGAGACGTCCTATTTGGAATAGCTAAGGACTATACGGTGTCAAGTGTGGGCTTATTGAGGTACAAGGAACAAATTTGCGTTCCAATGGACACCGGGATCAGATGGTAGATCCTGGATGAATCTCATACTACCCCTTATTCTCTACATCCGAGCACCACGAAGATGTACCAGGATCTGAAAGCTTTATATTGGTGGCTTGGGATGAAGAGGGATGTGACTGAGTATGTGGCAAAGTGCCTTACTTGTCAGTAGGTCAAGGCTGAGCATCAGAGGCCGGTAGGGCAGTTACAACCTCTGGATATCCCAGAGTGGAAGTGGGAGGATATCGCGATGGATTTCGTGGTAGGATTACCCAGGATAGTGGGCTAGCATGATTCTATTTGGGTCATCATGGATTTTTAAATGAAATCAGCTCATTTTCTACTAATGAGGACGAATTACACAGTTGACCCGTATGTTGATCTCTATGTGAGAAAGAAAGTTCGCCTTCATGGGACTCCGAGGTCTATCATGTCTGATAGGGACCCTATCTTTACTTCCAAGTTTTGGGGAAGTTTGCAGAGGGCGATGGGTACACAACTGAAGTTCAGCAAAACTTATCATCCTCAGACTGATGGTCAGTCTAAAAGGACTATCCAGATATTGGAGGACATGCTGAGAACATGTGTGTTTGACTTTAAAGGTTCCTAGAGTAAATATTTGCCTCTGATAGAGTTTTCCTATAACAACAGCTACCAGTCTACCATTGGGGTGGCACCCTATGAGATTTTGTATGGTAGGAAGTACAGATCGCCCATTCACTGGGATGAGATTGGTGAGAGGAAATATTTAGGTCTTAATGTAGTTCAAAGGACCACTGAGGCTATCGAGAAGATTAGAGCTCGGATGCTTAAATCTCAGAGTAGATAGAAGAACTATTCAGACCCGAGGCGGAGGAACGTAGAGTTCTAGGTGGGAAACTATGTCTTCCTTAGGGTTTCACCTCTGAGAGGGGTGAAGAGGTTCAAGAAGAAGGGAAAGTTGATGTAATGCCCCAAATTTCCTAATAAGGGTTAAGACCTTGATTAGGAGGCCAGGAGGGCCATATTTATTTATTGTGTTATTAAATGATAATATGCATGTTTAGGTGTATTAAATATGCATGTTAACTCATTTCTGATTAATTGGGTGATTTTCATATTTTGGCCATTTCGGGCATATTTGGCATATATGTGATATGTGTGTGGTGCTATATTATTATTTGGTTATGCCAAGGTTACTCAACACAAGACGATCCTAGGAGGTAAGCTAGTGGGAAAGTCACAACGGGATTTATTCTTGACTCGGAGTGAGTCAAGGGGAATTCAGAGCATTACCGGGTTATTGGGTAATGGGAATTAATATTTGGTGCTAAATTGGGAATTAGTAAGATGAGGGGGAAATTCTGGAGGTTTTAACTATTTTGCCCCCGGGAGTGTTTTCGGGACCCCGAGCGTTAGGATTTGGTTAAGGCTACTTAAGCTTGAAGTAACCTTTTTAAAAGAATAAAAAGAACAATATGTACGTTCTCTCTCCCTCTAAGTTCCATTTTCGTCTCCTGATCGTATTTTCAAAGGTAACTTGAGTTCTAGGACTCAGATTCAAGAGAGGATCAAGGCATAGATCCTAGGGAAGATTAGAAGCTTATTAGCCGAAGGATTTAGTTGGAAACAACTCAATTGGAGGTAATTCAAGTTTTAAGTTTTAAGTTCTTAAAAGTTTTTAAGCTTGAATTGGACTTTGTGTTTTGATGAGTTTTCGATTGAGTTAAAGCTTGGGTTTTATGGGTTTTGGATCATGGAGATGTTTGGGAACTTTGATTTTTGGATTTGGGGATGTTTAGGTATGTTTTTGGGAGGTTTTAAAAGGTTAAAATCGGGGTTATGGCTGGTTCTGGGTTGGGGGCCACGACCCTGTTCTTGGGTGTCGCGGCCCTAGCTCGAAAAAGCTGTTGGGGACGTTTTGGCCTTGCTGGGCACTGCGACCCAATGTGAGGGGCGCTACGGTCCTTGCTCCTAGTGTGGTTGGGGGCCACGGCTCAAGGTGTTAGGGCTGCAGCCCTTGGTTAGTTTTGAGCCCGTTTGAGTGTTTTGACCTCGGGAACTTGGTTTTAGGCCTCAGGATCATTCCTACTACTCGGATTAGTGGGGTTTGATGTCTTGGAGGCTAGGTTTTAGTTCCAAGATTGGTTTTAGAACTTGAACTCATTGGATCACCATTTGTGGTTGTGACTAGGTTTTCACTAGAGGCTTGGAATCGGGATCGTGCTTGTGGCACGTTTATTGGTAACTTGTGCTTGGACCAAAGGTAAGAAAACTGTAGCCTGTGTATATATGACATGCATGGTTATTCTTGATGCATGTTGGATGTTTAAATGTGGCATGTATGGTTATTGTTGAGGCATGTCAAGTGATTAAATATGATGCATGTGATGCACAAGAAACATTTGATTAGGACATGCTATGTATATTAAATATGAGATTGTTCAGAGCTTGAGCCTCTGTGTTTATGCATGATCCTAATTGTGCTAGTAATTATTGAGTGTTGACGGTGAAATCTCGTCAACGAAATTAGATTGGAAAACTCAAAGGTAAGTCAGGCGATGTTTATGTAAGAACTGAGAATAAACTTATGAAAGGATAAACACAGATGAACAATGGAGTGAGAAATGTATATTGCTTAATAGCTTCTGCATACAATGAATTTTCCAACCCCCTTTTCAGGTGGTCTTAGGGTTCATTTTATAGTAGGCTCTAATGGCCTTAGATACATAGTGGTCCAGGGGACCAAGTGGTACATACGTACTGTGTCAGGGCAGTGGCTTCAGAGGTTGTGGTCGTACATCCCGTACAGAAGCAGGTGTCAGGAGGATGTCTCCACTACTTGTCGGTACCCATGTCTAATGCGTGGTGGCAGGCGTAGTGGCGAAGAAGGTAGTGGTGTCGGCTCTGACATATGGCCGTAGACGTACGGACCATAACTCCTATCCTCGCATACCCACTCCTGGCGTTCCCACTACTTGTCTGGTAGGGGTACTATATCCGTACTCTGACTTCTTTAGGTTTGTAGGCACATTCCATATTCATGCATGTACCTTGCCCCTTGTGAGTATTCTCACCTCCAAAGCCATGGGCGAGGCCATGGGCGAGGCCATGGACGAGGCCATGGGCGAAGCCATGGGCGAGGGCATGGACGAGGCCATGGGCGAGGCCATGGACGAGGCCATGGGCGAAGCCATGGGCGAGGCCATGGACGAGGCCATGGGCGAGGCCATGGACGAGGCCATGGGCGAGGCCATGGGCCATGCCATCTCGCGAGGCCACCTGGTGCAGGGCCTCATGCGCGCGGCCGAGGCATGGCTGGGGCACCATTTCGCGAGGTGCCTTACTAGCGAGGCCACCACCAGCGAGGCCATCATGTGCAGCGAGGCCACCATCAGCGAGGCCACCACCAGCGAGGCCACCATCAGCGAGGCCACCATCCGCGAGGCCACCATCAGCGAGGCCACCAACAGCGAGGCCACCACAAGCGAGGCCACCACCAGCGAGGCCACCACCAGCGAGGCCACCATCAGCGAGGCCACCACCAGCGAGGCCACCATCCGCAAGGCCACCACCAGCGAGGCCACCACCAGCGAGGCCACCACCAGCGAGGCCACCAGCGAGGCCACCACCAGCGAGGCCACCACCAGCGAGGCCACCACCAGCGAGGCCACCATCAGCGAGGCCACCAACAGCGAGGCCACCACCAGCGAGGCCACCACCAGCGAGGCCACCATCAGCGAGGCCACCACCAGCGAGGCCACCATCCGCGAGGCCACCACCAGCGAGGCCACCACCAGCGAGGCCACCACCAGCGAGGCCACCACCAGCGAGGCCACCAGCGAGGCCACCACCAGCGAGGCCACCACCAGCGAGGCCACCATCCGCGAGGCCACCACCAGCGAGGCCACCATCAGCGAGGCCACCACCAGCGAGGCCACCAGGTGCAACTAAGGCGTGGCTTCGCTAAGTACGTGGTTGGTGCGAGACAATGGGAGCCCGAGGGCATCGCGGCTCTATCACGTAATTAAGTGCTTATGGGACCTTAGTGCATGCCTTTGATCCTTTGAGGGCGTGGAATTTTGAGCCTCAACACTTGCCCCTCCAGGCTCGAGTCCAATTGTATGATGAAGTGGCCTTTATCCCTCTGTTCTAATCAGGGACTAGAGATTTCTTATTTGGTGGATTTTTGGTATCCACACTTGCCCCCCAGTCTATAGGGAGGCCTTTAGGCGTTCTTGTAGACTCTTCCATTCCTTTTTATCATTCTTATTCTTCTTCTTTTTTTTTTTTTTAGCATGTTCGAGGTCCTTTGGAACCCACGCGAAAGGGGGTTCGGTAGGTCTCTCTTTGGTGCACCTTGGTTGCACCTATAAGGATATATTGATTCCTTGGGTTATAGTTATCCTTTTATATATTTTCGCGCGCGCTTATTATATCTTGCGAGAAGCGTCCTTCTCGTCATTAGGCATAGTACTATTTTTGCAAGCGTCTTCTTTGAGACCCTTTTTGCAAGCGTCTTCTTTGAGACCCTTTTCGGAAGCGTCTACTTTGAGACCCTTTTTGATAGCGTCTATTTTGGAGACCCTTTTTGGAGGCGTCTACTATGGAGACCCTTTTTGGAGTTGTCTACTTCGGAGACCCTCGTTGGAGGCATCTACTTTGGAGACCCTTTTTGGAGGCGTCTGCTCTTGAGGTGATTTCCCCTCGGGTGGGGGACTTTAATGGCTAGAGGGTCTTCGTTCAATCTCAAACATGGTCAGCGACCCCTCTAGCGCGACGCCCCTTTCTATATGGAATCTTCGATCGTGTTAGTAGTAGGGCAACTGGAGGAAGGTTCTCTTTCTTCCACATAAAAGTTCTTATGGCCCTCTTCCACACGTATGTACTTCTGTGCTCTCTCGAAGAAGTCATCCAGATTCGTGACTTCTCTTTTGAGCATGCTCCCCCACAACTTACTTCCTGGGCGAACTCCGGCTGTAATAGCCATCTTGTGCTCTGCTTTGGTCAAACCTCCCACCTTTGTTGATTCTATACTGAACCTATGGATGTAGTCCTTCAGACTTTCATTCTCGCCTTGTTTTATGTTAGCGAGGCTGGTAGTTGGCATGACGTAATCACATGCTGCATGGTGTTGCTGAAGAAATTCATTAGAGAATTGTTGCCATGACTCAATTGTTCCTGGCCTTAACCTCTTGAACCACTTGTAAGCCACTCCTTTTAGCGTAACAGCAAAGCAATGACACTTTTCCCTGTTGTTGACCCCTCTTAACCTCATCAAGTTATTGAAGGAGTCTAAATGATATTTTGGGTCTGTGGTACCCTCGTACGGAGTCATGCGAGGCTCTCTAAAGCCAGTGGGCATTCGCTCAGCTTGAATCTCCCGTGTGAAGGGTGAATCACGGTCGAATTCTTGGTCATCCTTGTGCCCCCCAAGTGCAGTGGTGATCTTGCCTCGAGGGCTCCGCATTTTGGTGTCTAGTCCCCTCCTCTTTTTGCATAAGGAGTTTTGCGGGTTCTCGGGCTGATCCTTTGCCTTGGTTGTGTCCCTTGGGGGAACCGCGGGGGGTACGTCTCTCACTTCTGACATCTCTCCATGGAGCTTTTTCCTTAGGCCAGGGGGTGCTTCTTTTGAGGGGACTTCGACCTTATTCTTACGACCATCACCTTCCCTCCGCCTTTGCTCCTGGGGACATTTCGCTGGCCTAGGTCCCTCCTGGTACTTTGCCTGGGGGGTTTTACTGGTGGAAAGTTGGGTCCTCCCATCGTCTACAGGGACGGTGCTTTCCCCTTTTTCATGCCCCTTCCCTTTACATTTAGGGAGGGGTGTGCTTGACTTCCCTTGTAGTAGGTCGTCTAAAACCTCCTGCATGTTCTCTATCATGGTTTCCAGCCTTCGAGTCTTTTTATGCAACTCGTGAATCTCATCCTTGTAGAAGCGCGTCCTTGAGCTGACACTTACCGAGCGTACCCCGGGACCGTTGCCTGGCCAGTGCGTCGAGGGACCGAGGTCCTGGTGGCCTGAGCGCGGGGTCAACCGGGGCCGGTTAATTGGATACACTAGTGGCACTGAATGACCTCCGTCGGGCTGGATAGCTGGGGACGATGCTTCCTTCTCCTCCCCTAGGGGAAGACGTTCTTCTGGCCCACCTCCATGCCCGGGCGGAGGGGAGTCTTTCTTGGAGGCCTTCCGCTCTACCTCGCCTCGGTGAGTCTCAACCTCTTGTATTTGCCGTAGGCGTTTTGAACGTCTTAGCATCTTTCTTTGTTGGAAGTGATGGAAGAACACTGGCTTGATGCTTGTTCTTCCCACAGACAGCGCCAAACTGTTGACGGTGAAATCTCGTCAACGAAATTAGATTGGAAAACTCAAAGGTAAGTCAGGCGATGTTTATGTAAGAACTGAGAATAAACTTATGAAAGGATAAACACAGATGAACAATGGAGTGAGAAATGTATATTGCTTAATAGCTTCTGCATACAATGAATTTTCCAACCCCCTTTTCAGGTGGTCTTAGGGTTCATTTTATAGTAGGCTCTAATGGCCTTAGATACATAGTGGTCGAGGGGACCAAGTGGTACATACGTACTGTGTCAGGGCAGTGGCTTCAGAGGTTGTGGTCGTACATCCCGTACAGAAGCAGGTGTCAGGAGGATGTCTCCACTACTTGTCGGTACCCATGTCTAATGCGTGGTGGCAGGCGTAGTGGCGAAGAAGGTAGTGGTGTCGGCTCTGACATATGGCCGTAGACGTACGGACCATAACTCCTATCCTCGCATACCCACTCCTGGCGTTCCCACTACTTGTCTGGTAGGGGTACTATATCCGTACTCTGACTTCTTTAGGTTTGTAGGCACATTCCATATTCATGCATGTACCTTGCCCCTTGTGAGTATTCTCACCTCCAAAGCCATGGGCGAGGCCATGGGCGAGGCCATGGACGAGGCCATGGGCGAGGCCATGGACGAGGCCATGGGCGAAGCCATGGGCGAGGGCATGGACGAGGCCATGGGCGAGGCCATGGACGAGGCCATGGGCGAAGCCATGGGCGAGGCCATGGACGAGGCCATGGGCGAGGCCATGGACGAGGCCATGGGCGAGGCCATGGGCCATGCCATCTCGCGAGGCCATGGACGAGGCCATGGGCGAGGCCATGGACGAGGCCATGGGCGAGGCCATGGACGAGGCCATGGGCGAGGCCATGGACGAGGCCATGGGCGAGGCCATGGACGAGGCCATGGGCGAGGCCATGGACGAGGCCATGGGCGAGGCCATGGACGAGGCCATGGGCGAGGCCATGGGCGAGGCCATGGGCGAAGCCATGGGCGAGGCCATGGACGAGGCCATGGGCGAGGCCATGGGCCATGCCATCTCGCGAGGCCACCTGGTGCTGGGCCTCATGCGCGCGGCCGAGGCATGGCTGGGGCACCATTTCGCGAGGTGCCTTACTAGCGAGGCCACCACCAGCGAGGCCATCATGTGCAGTGAGGCCACCACCAGCGAGGCCACCATCCGCGAGGCCACCATCAGCGAGGCCACCAACAGCGAGGCCACCACCAGCGAGGCCACCACCAGCGAGGCCACCATCAGCGAGGCCACCACCAGCGAGGCCACCATCCGCGAGGCCACCACCAGCGAGGCCACCACCAGCGAGGCCACCACCAGCGAGGCCACCAGCGAGGCCACCACCAGCGAGGCCACCACCAGCGAGGCCACCACCAGCGAGGCCACCATCAGCGAGGCCACCAACAGCGAGGCCACCACCAGCGAGGCCACCACCAGCGAGGCCACCATCAGCGAGGCCACCACCAGCGAGGCCACCATCCGCGAGGCCACCACCAGCGAGGCCACCACCAGCGAGGCCACCACCAGCGAGGCCACCACCAGCGAGGCCACCAGCGAGGCCACCACCAGCGAGGCCACCACCAGCGAGGCCACCATCCGCGAGGCCACCACCAGCGAGGCAACCATCAGCGAGGCCACCACCAGCGAGGCCACCAGGTGCAACTAAGGCATGGCTTCGCTAAGTACGTGGTTGTTGCGAGACAATGGGAGCCCGAGGGCATCGCGGCTCTATCACGTAATTAAGTGCTTATGGGACCTTAGTGCGTGCCTTTGATCCTTTGAGGGCGTGGAATTTTGAGCCTCAACACTTGCCCCTCCAGGCTCGAGTCCAATTGTATGATGAAGTGGCCTTTATCCCTCTGTTCTAATCAGGGACTAGAGATTTCTTATTTGGTGGATTTTTGGTATCCACATTGAGTAAGCATGATGAAGGCCCTGTATTCGGATATTTGACATATGATATATATTTCGTAGCATTGCTTACTTGTGTATGGCACTGACTAGTCAGGGCCGGCACTGGTCGAGTATCACAGACCTAAGAGCCGAGAACGGCATAGCGTCATGAACGCAAGGCCGATTAAAAGATTATATCTAATTGATATCAGCGTTAAATGACCCTAGGGCATTAATGTTGGACCGACCCTAAGGTCGATGAATCTTATAAGCACTTGACTAGTCTAAGCTAGTTACTCAGAGCCAAGGCCTAAGGCATGAGGTAGGTTATGTTGGTGGTTAGTCATCATGCACCTAACCTGTTTAAGCTAGTGAAAGGTTCACTTATCTATTAAGCCCCGGTGACCCTATCGTCACACGGTTGTTGGGAATAAACCCACCTCAGTGACTAGTACAACTGTCACTCTTCTATTTGGGGCTAAAAGCCTTGGATGATTATTATGATCATCGGTTGATGTGTTATACTTAACATTATGTGAACTCATTTGCCTGCTTGAATAGGGCTATATTTGTCAGGCGTGCGCCTTATGAATTGATGACATGTTATGACTGTTCATGAGCATATTGAGTTTTCTTGCTGGGCTTTGGCTCACGGGTGCTATGTGGTGCAGGTAAAGGCAAAAGAAAGCTGGACCATCCTTGAGTTGGAGAGCTTAGGTGATGATGTGTACATATGCAGCTGCTCGACCACCACGGCCGAGGTTTGAAGAGGAACTAGGGTTAAACCCTGTTTTGCTGCTTAGATCGGCTGGTTGTAAATATTTTCTTGTAATAGACCTCTAAATTATATTTTTGGGATCCCAATGTATATAATAAACATTCTAATGAAATGTTATATCTTAACCAAAAATTTTAATCCCTAAACCGCTAATCATACGTAGTTATACGATTTTGGCCAAATGACTCGATTAGCAAGTTTAGCACTATTTACAAGGCACACTGTAATGGTCCCTGGAGTTTAGGGCGTTACGGTTGAGCCCTAGGATTGTGGGACCATTTGAGATCCTGGAGAGGATCGGGCAGGTGGCCTTACCCCCTACACTATCTAGTGTGCATAATGTATTCCATATTTCCATTTCTGAGGAAGTATGTGTCTGATGGAATTCATGTACTGAGTTATGGGGATCTGGATTTGGAGGCAGACTTGTCCTATGAAGAACAACAAGTTCATATTTTAGACAGGAAGGACAAGGTCCTAAGGAACAAGACTATACCTTTAGTTAATGGAGGAACAGCAAGGTTAAGAAGGTGACCTGGAAGCTGGAGGCAGATATGTGGGCTCAGTATCCTGAGTTGTTTAGGTAAATTTTGAGGACGAAATTTCTATAAGGAGGGGATAGTTGTAACGTCCCAAAATTATCTAATAAGGCTTAGGGCCTTGATTAAGGGGCCAGAATGGCAATATGTTGAGTTATATGTTTATTTTTAAATTTAATTATAATTATGTGGATTATGTTATAATATGACTAGTTGTGCATGCTTAGGGGTATTAATATGCATGCGGGCCCATTTCTGATTAGAAGGGAAATTTTTATAATTTGGCCCGTTGCGAGCATAATTGTGTATATGCGCATATATGTGATATATGTGTGAGACCACATTATTATGTGGGTTTATTTGAGTTACTCAAGACGATCCTAGGGAGCAAGTTAGCGGGAAAGTCACAACGGGACCTCATACCAAACTCGGGGCGAGACAAGGGGTATTTTGGGTATTATGCATTTAAAAGGGTTATCAGGTAATGGAAATGAAAATTTGGAGATATATTCAGAGTTAGTGAGTTTAGGAGGGAGTACTGGGGAATTTGACCATTTTTCCTTCGGGGGCGTTTTTGGTACCCCGAGCCTCGGGATTAGCTTAAGTCATTTAAGCCTTAGGAAACACAAGACAAAACACAAAGACATTTCTCACTGACCGACCCTTTCTCCCTTCTTCACTCTCTTCCTCTCAAAAGTTTTCTTAAGCTAACCATTGATGAAATAAGGAAAATTTCTAGCTGAAACTTGGAGAATTGAAGCCTAAACTTAGGGAATTAGTTATATTACAGCTTGTGAGATTAATCTCCAGTTGAGGTAAGCTCTAGATCATGTTTTTTCCATTGAAATTATGTGTTTGCTTGGCTGTTTTAGAGAGTGTTCTTAAAACTTTTAGTTTGAGAATTGCCTTGGTGTTTTGATGAGTTTTCGGAATAGATTTTTGTTGGGTTTTTTTGCTGGGAAGATGTTAGAACTGTTGTGGGGGTTGAATTATGGTTTTGGGAAGAAATTGGGCTAGTTTGGATTGAATTTGGTTGTTGGAAGTGTGAAAAATCTGAGATCATGGGGCCAAGTCGTGCCTTTGTTCTTGACGGGCCACGACTCAGCTTGAACCCAGGGCCTTGGGAGGTCTCTGTCAGGGAGGCGCACTGCGACCCTCAAGAGCAAGTCACGGCCTGCGTCCCTTTGACAGAAGGGGAGGCTCTTGGGTAGAAGGGGCGCACCGCGACCCTCAGGGACAAGTCGCGGCCCGCCTGGGCATTTTTGGCCTTCGGGAGTTTTTAAAAATTGGCTCTTTTTCCTTAGGGCTCAGAATCGATTCCACTACCCGATTTTGTGGAATTCGAGGCCCCGGAGGCTAGGACTCGGTCTGGAAGACTTTATTTTCTCGTTATTGATGGAATCCTATTTTATGGTTCTTACTAGGTTATTGCTAGGGGCTCAAAATCGGGATCGTGCTCGAGGGTCGTCCTTATTTTATGCTATACTCGGACCTGAGGTAAGAATACTACACCCAATACATGTTATATGTGATTAGGGCTTGGCCCGACTGTTATTAATAATTGTGATTAGGGTTTGGCCCCTGAGAACGTTTATGTTTAAGCTATTGTTTCACATGTTGGTGGATCATATTCGAGTATTCTATACATGTTTAAATGTTCATGATTGTTGTATGAATTCTATGATTAGGGCCTGAGGCCCCGTTAAATAAGTATGATTAGTATTGTGAGTATGGCTATTCAATGATGTTATGTGATTAACATACATGTGTGCTCGTTTTGTTGGGATATGCCTATTCATATTTGTTTATGTATGAAAGCTTAAATACCTAGATCAGGGCTTGATTTATTAGTCAAGGACGGCAAAAGTGCGATGTGCACTGGTCAAAAGGCTTAGACTTAAACCACCAACATACTATTACGTTGGCCGACTCTATGGTCGTTGAAAAAACCAAAGGTGTTGGGCTAGCTCTATGGCTAGTTACTCAGAGCTAAGGGTGGGAGCCCCAGGTGACTCTATGGTCACATAGCTAGGGCGTAGGCCTGGGGTTGACTCTATGGTCAACTATTCAGGGCAGCGGCCCCAAATTGGTCAAATGACCATTTATTTGTAACTGAATGACTATATGTGTAGGTTATTACTAGTGGACATGCTAGATAAGTATCTAGGAATCTGTATTTTCTATTTATGCACATGTAGATTTTCTTGTTGTGCCTTAGCTCACGGGTGCTTTGTGGTGCAAGTAAGGGAAAGGGAAAGCTTTACCAACCATGAGTTAAAGAGCTTCTGTGGCAGCATGTACATATGTCGCCGTTGGACCACCACAGCCGGGGATATCTCAGAAGAACTAGGGTTGTAGCCTTGATTTTGCTGCTTAGGTCGGCTAAATGTAACTTTTGATGTATATGTACCTTTTTAAAAGTGTAGTTGTAATATTTGGGGATCCTATGAATGTATGAATCTTTTCAAATAAAAGTCAACGGTTCTTTTGACCAAAAATTTTAACCCTAACCCTTGATATTAACCATAGTTACACGTTTTAAGCCAAATGACTTGGTTAGCAAGTCTGGCACAATTTAAAATACACAGTGTAACGATACTTGATTAGGAGGACGTTATAAGTCTCATACTACTCCGTACTCTCTGCATCCAAGTACCACAAAGATGTATCAGGATCTGAAATCTTTGTATTGGTGGCCTGGAATGAAGAAGGGTGTTATTGAATACGTGGCTAAGTGCTTGACTTGCCAACAAGTTAAAGTTGAGTACTAGAGGCCAACAGAGCTATCACAGCCTTTGGGTGTCCCTGAGTTGAAATGGGAGGACATCACCATGGATTTTGTTGTTGTGTTGCCTAGGAAAGTGGGTCAGCATGACTTGGTTTGGGTGATAGTGGACCGCTATACTAAGCCAACACACTTCTTACCTGCAAGAACGAATTTCACCGTGTATCAGTATGTTGAGTTGTATGTCAGAGAGATTATACGTCTCCATGGGGCTCTGAAGTTTGTAGTATCAGATTGAGACCACATATCATTCTCCGACATACGGATAGTCTGTGAGGAAAATTCAAATACTGAAGGGTATGCTTTGGGCATGTGTATTGGACTTTGAAGGGTCCTTGAGTCAATATCTTCCTTTAAAATAATTTTCATACAACAACAGCTATCAATTGATGATTGGAGTGGCTCCCTATGAGATGTTGTATGTTAGGAAGTATAGATCACCCATTCATTGGGATGAAATGGGTGAGAGAAAGTATCTACATCCTGAAGCAGTTTAGAGGACCAATGAGGCCACTGAAAATGTTAGAGCTTGAATGCTCACCTCCCAGAGTAGATAGAATAGCTACACTGATCCTAAGCATAGAAACATAGAGTTACAAGTTGGGGAGTATGTTTTTCTCTGAGTTTCACCATTGAGAAGAGCAAAATAGTTTGGGAAGAAGGGTAAGTTGAGCCCTAGATTTGTGGGGCCTTTTGAGATCTTGAAGAGGATTGGACAGGTAGCCTATAGGGTTGCATTGCCCCTATCACTGTCAGGAGTTCACAACGTATTTCACATCTCGATGCTCCGGAAGTATATATCATATACAACACATGTGTTGTGTTATGGGGATCTAGAGCTACAGACATACTTATCATATGAAAAACAACAAGTTCAGATATTAGATAGGACAAACAAGGTCTTGAGGAACAAGAAAATACCTTTGGTAAATGTATTATGGAGGACTATCAAGATCGAGGAAGCGACCTGTGAGTTAGAGTCAGATAAGCAAGAAAAAATTTATATTAGGAGGGGATAGTTGTAATGCCTTGAAATCCCTAAAAGAATTAAGTGCATAGATTAGCGTGTCGAGAGGGCACATGCGATAATTATGTGTTAATTAAATAAATTATTTGATTTATATGCTTATATGATTGAGTATGCATGATTATGTGTATTAAATATGTTAAAGGCCCGCTTTTGTTGAAAATGAGCATTTCGTAATTTTGGCATGTTGAGGGTATATTTGTATTTTTATATGCTATGTATTTGAGACCACATTATTTTATGGAAATATCTGTGATATTCGGCTTGAGTCGGCCCAATTGAGAAATTTAGCGAAATAGTCACAACGGAGATTTATAACCAACTCGGGGTGAGCCAAGGGGTAATTTGGTAATTTTTTCATATTTTGGGAAACATTGGAATATTATTAGGAAAATATTAGCGTTTGGAAGATCAGTGGTATAATTGGGACTTTGACGTATAATTTGAAGTGTTATTAGAGTTTGTTGACCCTTGATTTGGTCAACGACACGGAGTCAAATAAACGACAAAGAACAAAAAGAAAATCAACAAGAGAATCAAATGGGAAGAAAGTGACACAAGAAATTTATAGTGGTTCAGTCCCAACTAGGTGGTAATGACCTATGTCCACTTTGTGCTCTTATTGATATTGAATCCTAGCTGTGTGATCAAAGAACTACGGTTCTTTGAGTTTCACCCATCTTAGGAGAATTACAATTTTGATGGATAATCACCCTATGCTTTTCTCTCTAAATACAAAGATTAAAAGTGACAAAGTCCCTTCCTTGAGCCCTCCCTTTCTTATTTATAGGCTCAATGGGGTTACCTAGGCCAATGGGCCTTAATTACAATTAAAATCAGCGTACCTAGGTAATAAAAGGAAATATAATGAATATAATTATTACAAGATTGTGTATCTCAAAGGAAGTAAATGGAAGTATGTGACCAGACTGGCTGCACTTAACCGCGAGACTTGACAAACCAACCATTATCTGGTCAATAGTCAAGCAGTATTTCTTCACTCGAAACCACACGTGCCAAACACGTGTAAGCCACGTGTAAGAAAATCTTGCCACGTCATCAGGAACCATTTTTGGGTAAACATTTGCCCCCCAAGTTTATTTTACTACGAACAGCATAAAGTAAACTTTTGAGTGTCCGACCCTTCACGTGCCCCACTAAATCTGTCAGAGTCGTCCATGCCTTCTCGAAAAAGGCAACCAATCATGTCTTTTTGGTTTCCCAAAAGCTGTTTGACAGCTATTGCACTTCCCCATGCCTTGAAAATTCACTCCTATCATTACCTCTTTTATAGTGCCACGATCAATATAAATAACCCATTATTTTCACTTTTCCCTTTTTACCAATCTTCTTTTCCTCAAGAACTCTGAAGAACTTCGAAGAACAAAACAAAACAGACTCAGAAAAACTTGCTGATCCAAGATGTATCTATCCAGCCGTTTGAATCAATGCTCGTGTCTTCATTACAATCTTCCATTCAAGTAAGCTTCTTGATCTATTCATCTTTGCTATGCACTGCTTTGAAATGTATGTCTTCCCTTTACTTTAGATCCTGAGTCCTTGAAAAAATTGCTTCGGGGTAAATGGGTATACTGATTTGTGCTTAATATGGTAGGAAAAAGATGCTTTGACGGGGTTAGTAATTAGTTTGGTAGTCAGGATAATTAATTTAGGGCGTAAAATCAAAGTACAATTTCAATTTTTAAGCCTGTAGAAAAACTAAGTTTTTCCCGCCCCTTCAGAGTCGGAAAAGTTGTTCCTGAAAAACTTTTCACTTCTGCTTTTTGATCTATTTTCCAAACTGTCCGCATAGAATTTAGTGTTTTTGTCAGAATGCTGCTGGTCGTATAAAAGCTTAACTTTTATACACGAGCAACATTATTCCAACTCTTAACACCTTTTAGTCTTTTGGGCAGTAGATTTTCATCTCCCCTTCTCTGTTCGCAGATTTTAATGCAAGATCTATGGGGAGGTGAGAGGCCAATCGATGACGACCTGCTCGTGGACGAAGAACAACTATCGTTACTCATACCGAAGATTCATTTTTCTCGTGCCCCATCCAATAGACCTTCGACCAGTCCATCAATCATAGGTAGAGTAAAATCCACCAGCCAGAAAAAGAAGCCAACCAACCCTCAAACAACTTAGCCTGCTCCTCGAGCTGAAATTCCTTCGACCAGTGTTCGAGCTGAAAACACTGATCCTGAAATCCAAACACACGCACAACCCCGGGACTTTCTTCGACCAGTTGTCGAATCGTACGTTGCTCCTCCTAGCCAAATCACTGCTAGAATACTAACCAATTACCTCAGGAAGTACAGACTTTCTGGGGTAACTTTTTTCAAACCTACCAACGACCAGCGGGCAAACTTGCTTGGCTATGCCTTCAGCGCCTGGTCGAGGTACCATATTAAGGCAGGAGCAATCTTGCCTCTTCATCCTTTTTTTCAGGGAGCGGCCAATTATTTCGAGGTCGCTCCTTCCCAAATAACCCCAAACGGGTATAGAATGTTCTCTACACTTTATATCCTTTATAGCCATGAAAAGTGGCCTGTCCCTACGCCTCATGAGATCAACTACCTGTTCGATCTTAAATCCAACCCCAACAAAGACAACACGGGTTTTTTTCATCTCTATCACCAGGAATCGACTCACGTCTTCCTGAGTAAGACTACCTGCAAGTCCAATGTAGGAAAGTACTTCCAGGAGTACTTTTTAACTACTGATCTGGTTTCCAACAACTTAGCCTTCACCCAAGGAGGTAACTTCTTTATTCTCTGGTCGCTTATTTCTTTTTATTTTATCTACATCTTCCTTAGAAAATTTGCACTCTTCAGGTCCATGGCAGGGACTAGCTCCTACTCTAGAAATGGAGATTCGAGCAACATCTCTGGCCAACATGATCGACGTAGAGAAAAGCGTCAAACAGCTGGTCACTGAAGCCAACCTAAGGCAGGCCGGTCTTCTGGAATCTCACCAGGATGTGAGGGAGTCAACGGTGGGGAGTGCCACTGGTGGAGAAGTTCCCGAGCACCACCAAGACGTGTCATAGCCTCTAAGGAGGAGGACAACTGGGGTGACAATTAGGGAACTTTCCAGCACGCTGCAAGTAGCCTCTCCCCCTGTCCCCTTGGGAAAGGGAAAAAAGAAAGTTTTCGAACCCTCTGCACCCATCAAAGAGTTTTCAGAACGGTACTGTCTTCTCACTCTTAGACAGTTTTCCCATTCCCTGTCATTTATTTGATGGGGAAGGCATCTTTAAGTACATAGCCAATTTTAATTCAGATTTCTTCCAGGCAGTGTGTGAGTGTAGCAGTAGTTTAGTAAGTAATGTAGCGACCAGTAGTTATAGCTCGGGTATTTTACTCACAATTTCCTTGTTCTCATTTCAATTCCATCTATATATATTGTTTAACTGTAATGCCCCAAATTTCCTAATAAGGTTTAGGACCTTGATTAGGAGGCCGGGAGGGCCATAATTGATTTAATATGTTATAAAATGAATATATGCATGTTAATGTGAATTATTTTATTATATGATGATAAATGCATGCGTATGGGAGTATTTAAAATGATAAGGGCATTTTGGTAATTTGGCCTGTTGAGGGCATATTTGTAAATTGGGTGCATATTGTAATATGTGAATGAGATTTCATTATTTTGGAGATATATTCGAGCTATGTGGCATGAGACGATCTTAGATTATGAGTTAGCGGTTTTATCATAACGGGGTCAATTTTGGGGTAATAGAAATGTTATTTGGTGATAGATTGGGAATATTTGAGATCAGGGTGAAATTCTGGAAGTTTTGACTATAGTGTCCCCGGGGGTGTTTTCGGGACCCCGAGCACTAGGTTTTATTTAAGGTTACTTAAGCTTGAAGTAGCGTGACAGATAAGAACATACGTTAGAAACTTCTCGTTCTCTCTCAAAACAATTCGTTTTACCGTTTGAGCCTTTTTGAGGAAATCTTGAGTTTTAGGAGTCGGAATCAAGCGAGGGTCGAGGCATAGCGATCCTAGGAAAGATTAGAAGCTTCTTAACCGAAGTATTTGATGAGAAACAACCCAATCGAAGGTAATCTAAGTTTGAAGTTTTAAGTTTTTAAAGTTTTGAAGCTTAGAATTGGACTTTGTTAATTGTTGAGTTTTTTGTCGGTTTGAGCTTTGGGTTTTGAAGGTTTTGGAGTATTGGGAAGCTTGGGAACTTTGATTTGATGATTGGGGAATGTTTGGGTATGTTTTTGGAGGATTTGGAGTGTTTAAAACGTGTTTGGGAATGGCCCAGGGTTGGGGGCCGCGACCCTGTTCTTGTGCGCCGCGGCCCTAGTTCGAAGAAGTAGGTGTCAGAAAGTGAGCCTTGCTGGGCGCCGCGGCCCTAGATGGATGGCGCCGCGGCCCTTGCCTCAGAGAACCCTGGGGGCCGCGGCCCAAGGTGCTAGGGCCGCAGCCCTTGCCCTGTTTTCACCCCGTTTGCTCGTTTTGACCCCGGGAACTTAGCTATGGGCCTCGGGAGTGTCCCTACTACTTGGATTAGTTTGGATTGATCTCTTGGGGGCTAGATATTGGTTTGGAGCCTTTTATTATCATGTTATTAATGGTGTTCCATATTTGGTTATGATTAGGTGACCGCTAAGGGCTTAAAGGTTGATCGTTCTCAAGGATCGTTCTTATATTGGTACTAGCTCGAATCTGAGGTAAGAAAACTGCACCCTGTGTATATGTGTCATGCATGGTTATTATGGATGCATGTTGGTTGATTATTGAGCATGACGTGCATGGCTATTATGATGCATGTTGATTGGCTACTGAATATGACATGCATGGCTATGATTGATGCATGTTGGGTGATTAAATGTAAACATTGTTAGCATAATGAATGCTTGGCAAATCTTGTCCATTTGCATATGATTATTATTGAGGCGTGCTGGATGATTAAGTGTGATGCATGTAATGCACGAGAAACATGTGATAGGGCATGCCATGAACGATGAATATGAGATTGGTCAGAGTTTGAGTCTCTGAGTTTGTGCATGATCATGACTGTGCTAGAAACTGTTTAGTAAGCATGTTGAATGCCCTATTCTTGGATAATTGGCATATGATACATATTGATAGCATTGCTTACTTGTGTATGGACTGAATACAGAATCGACAAAAGTGTTAGTATCAGCTGTGAGGCTGTGACTTATTTGTCAGGCTCGGCAGTGTTACTGGACACAGGTCAGGAAGCGCTGAATTACTTGTCAGAACGGCCTTAGCGTGAATCACGCAAGCCAACAGAGATTAGATCTAATAGATTACTAGCATTGAATGACTCAAGGAGCATTAATGCCTAACCGACCCTGAGGGTCGATGAATAAACAGAGCCTGAAGGCTAGTGGCTTACCTATCAGCCACTCTCTTGCTAGAAAACAGAGCTTGAAGGCTAGTGGCTTACCTATCAGCCACTCTCTTGCTAAAAGACAGAGCTTGAAGGCTAGTGGCTTACCTATCAGCCACTCTCTTGCTAGAAAACAGAGCTTGGAGGCTAGTGGCATACCTAACAGCCACTCTCCCGCTAGAAAAGAGAGCTTGGAGGCTAGTGGCTTATGTAACAGCCACTCTCCCGCTAGAATCATGTGATGTGCGCCCATTGGTTTGAAAGCTTTATATTCAGTGTGATTATAATGATAATCATTTGATAATGTTTATGAAAATTGTTATGTTTTCTTGCTGGGCTTCGGCTCACGGGTGCTATGTGGTTCAGGTAAAGGCAAGAGGAAGCTAGACCATCCTTGAGTTGGAGGGCTTAGGTGATGACGTGTACATATGCAGCTGCTCGACCGCCACGGTCGAGGTTTAAAGTGGAACTAGGGTTGAACCCTGTTTTGCCGCTTAGAATGGCTTGTTGTAAATATTTTCTGTAATAAACTCTTAATTGTATTTTCGGGATCCCAATGTATATGTTAAACGTTCTAGTGAAACGTTATATCTTAACCAAAATTTTTAATCCCTAAACCGCTAATCATACTTAGATCACGATTTTGGCCAAATGTCTCGATTAGCGAGTTTAGCACTATTTACAAGGCACACCGTAACGGTCCCAGGAGTTGGGGCGTTACATTAACTGCTCGCTATGTTTCCTTGTAGATATGTCATCTAGAGATGTGTTTGACCTCTACAACGCACTTGCTGCTCCTTCGAGAAAGAAGAGGGAGAACAAGTGACACCGTGGAGAGAGCAGCAAGGCTCCTTCAACCAAAAAAGCCTGGACTGAGGATCCTCCAGCAGTCATTCCCTCAAGAGAAACAATGCCTCCTCCGTCTCCACTTGACCATCCACCTCCCCCTGCACCAACCGACTAGAATCCTACCCCTTTAGTACCTGCCGACCAGACACCTCACGATCAACGTGGAGATGTCCTGACAAGCACCGTGGTCACTGTGGCCAGAGAGAGAATATACAAACTCTCAAATCACAAACGCAGCTGAGAGGCCATCATCAGCACCGACTCTATGGAGGCCAATCAGATAATAAACCGAGGACTGAATGAGATAGTCAGTGTAAGTTGCTTTCTATTGCTAAGTTTTATTTACTTTACTTTGTCATTTTTTACGATCATCTTATCTTTTTATCTAATCGTAGGGAATGCTGACTATAACTCTCAGCTGGCACCGCACGGGAGCTTTGGTCACCTAGACCAAAGAATCCGACTCCAAGCACACTGAGGAGGTAAAGGTGCTCGAGGGGAAAAACACTGAACTGTTCGAGCAAAGCTCCAAGCTGGCCAAGGAGCTTCAACTGTTTCAGACTGCTTTGACCAAATCCAATGAAGACAAAGAGAAGTTTAGGGAGTGCGCTACACTTAACTATCAAGAGGCCAAACAGCTTGAGGTTGAACTGATCGCAAGCAGAAAGAAGACTGAGGAGCTGGAAGGGCGTGTCTAGGATCTTGAGGAGACTAATGCCAGCAATTTGGATAGGTATAGGGGAGCTACCTTAGATTGCTTTTATGAGTTCTGGAAGCACAATCATGGGGACAACTTCAATTATCTTTCTAAGCGCACTACTCGCCTGGAGGAAGAAGAGAAAGCCAACACTCTTGCCTCCCCAGAAATATCCTTAGCCACGGGAATTGAAGGCGCGAAAAATGAAGCTAGAACCATTGTCGACCAGGAAAATCCTCAAGACCCTCCTGCCTCATAGTATTTTTGTTTTTCTTTTAACTTTATCTTGTAGTCAAGATATTTTATATTTTTATTGCTGCACAGGCAGCTTTTCTTTTAATAGACAATTACATTCGAGCAGTAACTGCTCGCGATGTAAAGGGATTCATTTTTGATATTATAATACTTTCATTTTATTATAACATATGTTCGCATGATCGAACTTAGCATAGTACATTTGTTTGATTTAACAAAATAACAAAATTTAATTTTGAAAAATACTCTAAGTACCCTAGCATACTCTTACTTATTTTTCTCATGTGTTTACATACCTTTTGATATGATTTGCTTACTAGATACCTTATATGCCCCTCAAGTGATTGACGAGGACCTGTTCGAACATTTCTGCTCAGAAATAATACTTGTAAAAATGATAATATAGCAAAACAACACACATATTAAGCAAATACTTGTAATAAATAAAATAGTTGGCAACATTGACTAGCTGTGCACAATCCCTTTTATTTCTCGTAATAAATGGACAAATCGTGTCTGTACGAGTGATCAATAAAATGATCTTACACTTATAAGCGATCAGTCATAAAAATGACTAACCCTTGTTCATAAACTTGTAAAAAGTAAAATTAATACAAGCCAATTCTTTAAGAATAATTGTTTATTGATAGTACTTGCGCAGGTGTTCTCCATTCCAATAGTGAGTAATGAGATCTCCATTTAAGCGAGCAAGTTTATAAGTTCCTAGATGGAGGACTTCTTCGACTTGGTACGAACATTCACAGTTAGGTCCGAGCACTCTAGCGGCTTGGTCGCGAGTGTTAAGGAAAACTCTTCTAAGTACTAGATCTCCCACATTAAATTTCCTTTCTCGTACTTTAGAGTTGAAATATCGGGAAACCTTTTGCTGGTAAGCTGCTACTCGGAGTTGGGCTTGCTCGCGCCTTTCATCGACCAAAACCAAAGACTCGATCAATAACTAGCTGTTAGCATCTAGGTCGTATGCTATCCATCGATGTGATGGCAGATCTAATTCAGCAGGCAGCATAGCCTCATACCCATAAGCCAAGGAAAATGGAGTATGGCCTGTTTCCATTCGATGGGACATCCTGTACGACTAGAGGACTTCAGGCAATTGCTCTGGCCATGTCCCATTTGCTTCCTCAAGCCTTTTCTTTAGAGTATCCTTTAGAGTTTTATTGACTGCCTCGACTTGTCCATTTTCTTGAGGGTGTGCGATTGAAGAAAATCTTTTGATAATTCCATGTCGCTCGCAGAAATCCGTGAACAGTTCACTATCGAACTGTGTGCTGTTGTCTGAGACAACTTTTCTTGGCAATCCATAGCGACATACTATGTTCTTGACCACAAAGTCGAGCATTTTCTTGGTCATTATGGTTGTAAGTGGCTCAGCTTCGGCCCACTTTGTAAAGTAATCGACGGCCACCACGGCGTACTTGACGCCACCTTTCCCTGTGGGTAAAGATCCAATTAGGTCAATACCCCATACTGCGAATGGCCACAGACTTTGCATCTGTTTTAGCTCATTAGGGGTTGTTCGTGGAATTTTGGAGTATGTCTGGCATTTATCGCACTTTCGCACAAATTCCATCAAATCTTCATTCATTGTTGGCCCAAAGAACCCTTGCCTTAGGATTTTCTTTGATAAACTCTACCCCTCATCGTGATCTCCGCAGAACCCTTCATGGACCTCTCGCTTTAATTCTTTGGCCTTTTCCTTTGAAATACATCTGAGGAGCGGCATAGAGTATCCTCTTCGGTATAGAATTGCGTCGACTAGGGTGAACCTAGCAGCTTGCCGCTGAAGAGTCCTGGCTTTGTTTCTGTCCGTCGGCAACACACCACGCATCAGGTACTCTATGAAAGGTGTCATCCATATATCTGTCACCATAATCACTAGAGAGGTTTCCTCTACTTGGATGCTTGGTGCGGACAGCCGTTCAACAGGCACTATATTTAGGGTGTCAGCATCCTTGGCACTAGCTAATTTGGCCAAAGCATCAGCATTTGAATTCTAGTCACGAGGTACTTGCTGGAGAGTATACTTATCAAACTGTGCCAATAGATCCTTTGCTTTACCCAAGTAAGCGACCATCTTTAGGCCCCTGACTTGGTATTCTCCAATGATATGATTAACCACCAACTAGGAGTCACTGTAGATTTCTAGTGAGTTTATGTTCATGTCTCCGGTAATCATAATCCTGCGAGCAGTGCTTCATAATCCGCTTCATTGTTGGATGCCGTGAAGTCGAATCTTATTGTGCAGTGGAATCGATGCCCTTCAGGCGTTATTAAAATCACTCTGGCTCCAGCGTGATGCCCATTAGAAGAACCGTCTGTGAACAACTTCCTTGAGGGAGCTTGGCTTTGAGGTTCAGGCACTTCTGGCTACTCGCTGTCTGGAAGCCTAGTGAGCTCTGCAACGAAGTTGGCCAACGCTTGTCCTTTTACTGCTACTCGTGGTAAGTAAGAGATATCAAATTGCCCAAGTTCAACTACCCATTTCAATAATTTTCCAGCGGCTTCTGGCTTCTACAAAACTTGTCGTAGGGGTTGGTCGGTCAAAACTGTGATTGGGTGAGCTTGTAAGTTTGGCCGCAACTTTTTGGAGGCTAAGATTAAGCAGTAAGCTAATTTTTCAATAGGAGGATATCACAGTTCTTCTTCTATTAGCATTTTTCTTACATAATACACGACCTTTTGCACATTCTCTTCCTCTCGTACTAGAACAGCACTAGCAGCATATTCTGTGATCACCAAGTAGATGAACAGGGTTTCTTTATCAACTGACTTTGATAGAATCGGTGGCTGCGACATGTGCGTCTTTAAAGCTTGAAAAGCCTGCTCATACTCCTTCGTCCATTTGAACTTCTTGTTGCCTCTAAGTAGATTAAAAAATGGGACGCATTTGTCCATCGATTTGGAGATAAATCTACTTAGAGCAGCAATCTTTCTGGTTAAACTTTGAACTTCTTTGATTTTCTTTGGTGATTTCATATCTACCAGGTTTTTGATCTTCTTAGGATTGGCCTTAATTCCTCGTGAGTTTACTATAAATCCCAAGAATTTCCCTGATCCAACTCTGAATGAACACTTGAGGGGATTCAGCTTCATCTGATATTTGTTCAAGACGTTGAAGCATTCTTGCAAATCTCTTATGTGTCCTTCTACTTTCTTTGACTTAACCAGCATGTCATCAACATATACTTCCATGTTTGTACTGATCAGTTCCTTGAACATGTGATTGACTAGTCGCTGGTAAGTCGCACCAGCATTTTTCAAACCGAAAGGCATTAATTTGTAACGGTAAAGCCATGTATCGGTCCGAAAGCTGGTGTGATCCTCATCAGGTGGATGCATACTGATTTGATTGTACCGGGAGTATCTCCTGCAAGGTGTGGACTGCCACAGATTGTGAGTAACGTACCTGCCACAGGAGCTGGCTACAAAGGTGGCGAGCATTGGCGTGCAGGCGCCTACTCGTTGCCTCCTTGAGCCTCTTGTTGAGACCCTCCTGCGGCTCGTATGTATCTCCTTAGGTGTCCATGTCTAATTAGGAACTCAATCTCGTCCTTCAAATGGTTACACTCATTGGTGTCATGTCTGTAGTCATTGTGAAAATGATAGAATTTTGTTGTATCTCTCTTGGAGATATCCTTCCTTATAGGTGTTGGTCGCTTATAAAGGACATTGGCAATGGTCGCCTGGTAAACCTCTGCTCTACTTTCGACAAGAGCCGTATAGTTGGTGAATCTCGACTCGTATCTATTACCTTTGGGGCATTTATTTTCAGACGTTGATGGGTCATTGTTCGCCCCTTTTCCCCCATTCTTACCATTGGGTTTATCTGACCCGTTGGCGGCTTTGGTCCCTTGTCTTTCGTAGGTGATTTCCCCTTGTTGGCAATTGCGTCCTCGAGCTTAATGTATGGATCAGCTCGATCAAGCAATTCCTGGGTACTTTTTACCCCATTCTTTCTTAGGTTGTTCCAGAGGGTAGAATGGTGCCTAACCCCAGCAGTTAGGGCCATCATCTTTCCCTCATCACCCACTGTTTTGGCTCCAGCCGCTGGTCGCATGAAACGTTGGACGTATTCTTTTAAGGGCTCTCCCTCCTTTTGGCGTATCTCAACCAGCTAGTTGGCCTGAGTGGGGTGTACGCGACCCGCGTAGAATTGTCCATAAAATTCCTTTACGAACATTTCCCATGATACTATACTAGAAGGAGGGTACTTAAAGAACCACTTATGAGCAGTGTCAGATAGGGTGGCAGGGAAGATCCTGTAGTGGGCATCGTCCGACACCTTCTGAATATCCATTTGTATCTCAAACTTGTTTACATGAGATACTGGGTCCCCGTACCCATCAAAGTTCGGCAGCACTGGCATCTTGAACTTGCTGGGGGTTTCTTCCACAGTAATCCTCTACACAAATGGAGTGCCTCTCCTCCGATCGTACTCAATGTGGGATGTTCGGCTCCCCACCAACTATTGTACCACCTGATTGAGAGTATCAATTTGAGCCTGAGCAACGTCTGGGATCGCTGGGGTGACTGGTGCCGAAGGAGTGTACTCATTGTGCCTCTCGTGTCTTTCGTTGAGCACGTCCCTCAGGTCATCTTATCTGCGCCTCTGTTTGCTAGCGCCCAGCCGATCAAAGACGTTATGTTGTCTGGGCTGGCCCCCAACGTTATGGCTCGCAGGCCTATTTTCTCTCAGTGGGAGGTTTCTATCTCCACCTATTTCCTCGCACCCTCGACCAGCATTCCTCTTGCCGGAATCGACCTCATTATATTTATGGCCATCCCTCAACTACGGCCGACTATGGCGCGACCGGCTGGTCACGTTGTTTCCTCCTCTGGCTGGCATATCCCAAGCGTCAGGGGGAGGCCTGCATTGGTCAATGGGTCACCGTGCATTATTATGTCGTGGGGGGGCCCTGATTGTAGAGCTTGACTCGTTGTGACTTCTGTTAGCAGACGGACGCTTCCCCCTGCTCAATGGATTTGGCTCATTGTCCCCTGGCCGTCTAGGGCTTCGGGAGGTTGCCCGGCCCTATTCTGCCTCTGGCACTGGGGATTTCCACAACCTGCTTGAGCAGGTTGCTGTTTATCAAGATCCTAAATTGGGACATCCTACTGAGCAACAGGAGGATGCTCTGATCTTTGAGGACTAGCTAGCTGGAGTGGAAGACTCGGATTTGGTGCTCGTTGCGGTGGTGCAATTGGTGGCTAATTCGGTTGAGAGGCCGATGCAGCTTGTCCTCAGGCCAACTAAATGGCTGCTTCAAGAGCGGTCGTGGCATCTCTCTTCCGACGGTCCATGTCCACCTAATACTCATTCAGCTCCTGACGCTGACGCTTAATCTCCCTCTGTTGTTGCGCCAGGGTGTTTGCCGCATTCTCTTGATTGACCCTCAGATTGGCCAACTCATCCTGCAACATATTCAGTGTTGTCCTCAACATCTCAAAATCTATTTCTTCCTCCTCAAATTCCAAGTGTGGCTCATTTTCAGCCACATTTGGAGGAGGTTGAGAGGAGGCAACGCCAGCAGCTTGTCCAGCTCTCTTGGATGTCTTCACCATATGATCTTCTTGAAGTTTCTTGAGTTCAACTCTCAATGAAAGCACCAAAATGTTGACCCTTGATTTGGTCAACGACACGGAGTCAAATAAACGATAAAAACAAAAAGAAAATCAAGAAGAGTTCCAAATGGAAAGAAAGTGACACAAGCAATTTATAATGGTTCAACCCCAGCTAGGTGGTAATGACCTACGTCCACTTAGTGTTCTTATTGATATTGAATCCCAGCACTGTAATCAAATAACTAGGGTTCTTTGAGTTTCACCTGTCTTAGGCGAATTTCAATTTCGGTGGATAATCGCCCTATGCTTTTCTCTCTGAATACAAAGATTAAAAGTCCAAAAGTCCCTTCCTTGAGCCCTCTCTTTCTTATTTGTAGGCTCAATGGGGTTACCTGGGCCAATGGGCCTTAATTACAATTAAGATCAGCGTACCTAGGTAATAAAAGGAAATATAACGAATATAATTATTACAAGATTGCGTATCTCTAAGGAAGTTAATGGAAGTATGTGACCAGACTGGTCGCACTTAACCGCGGGACTTGACAAACCAACCATTATCTGGTCGATAGTCGAGCAGGATTCCTTCACTCGAAACCGCCATGTGCCAGACACGTGTAAGCCACGTGTAAGAAAATCTTGCCACATCATCAGGAACCATTTTTGGGTAAACAGAGTTGTAAGCAAAAAGACTAAAATGCCCTTGAGGTTTGTTGAGAAAGGTCTTTGGGGAAGGGGCAGAATGGTCTTTTGACCCCAAAAGTAGTAGAAAATCTGCTAAGTTTTGGCAGCCTTCCCATGCGTTATAGCTTATTCACTTCCATTTCTTTTAGTTTCCTTCTTCAAGCATAACTAAGCATTAGACACTTGGGGAAGCTAAGATTTTCCTTCTAGTTTTCTCTTGAATTTTGAGGATTCTATGAAGGATTTTGAGCTCAAGGAGGAAAGTTAGATCCAAGCTCTCCTTCAGTCAATCATTTGCATCATTTTTTTAAACACTTATCAAAGCCTCAAAGCTGCCATTTTCGTTCTAGACAGAAGCACTAGGGTTTGGGGGTTAAATCTTTCAAATCTAAGATTTTATAAACACTTGGGAAGTAAGTTATAGTGTGACTTTGGTGTTTGTGGTATAGATCCAAGCTCTAGCGGTCTAAGGTACTCTTAATCCTCATATCTAGTCTATTTCTATTTTTCTTATTCTTTTCTTTTAATTCAAATCCTAACTCGTCAAAATGGTTTTAGTTAGGTACTCGATTTCTTTGAAGCTTAAGATTTTCGGTAAGTCTTTAGATCTTCTCTTCATCTTCTTTTCTTTAGGAAACTTATGGATTTTAATGTTTGGTTTTAGGATTTTCAAATCTCAAACTTGTCTCCAATATCTTGATTTTGGTAAGGAAAATAAGTTAGATTTTATGTGTTATGTGTTTGTATGTTTTTTTATGTCTTTAGTCTCTTGGGAAATATGGTTGCTTAGATAGCAAATCCCGAGATTTATATTGTTATCGTAGACTATAGTTGTGTCTAAACCTACCTCTAAAATAGTGGTTAAGATGACTATAGCGGTTTTTATCACATACTACGATAATGAGTTAATGACCATTAATATTGAAGTCTATTTTATGTTTTATGGTTTATGTTTTAGTAGTTTTCCTTATTGGGCATTAGGCTCATTCCTTTATGTTTAGATTGTGCAGGAAAATAAACATGGAAGGTGAGACAGATCTAAATAAATGAACAGATAGGGTCGATCGAGGATGACGTCGTTATTTTTGAATCTTTTGAATTATGTCTTTAAAGTTTCCACACTTAGTACATTGAATTTTAATTAAATATTTTGTTTCCTTTATTATTTTATATATAACCAATGGGATCCCGTATTTTTTTATTTTCTAATTATAAATAATAAAGTTTGATTATTTTATGTATATATCCAAAAGATAGTAGTTATGTATTAGTAGTTTTAAGGGTCTGAGGTATTTAAATTAGTCAGGTCTTTACATACTAATACAAGATCATGTCCTCATAAATGAATATGGAATTTTATTGATAATCATGTAAATTATTCAAATAATAATTATAATATTCAAATATAATAAAATTATACTTTAATTTAAATCAATAAAATGTCTTTACATTCTTTTAGCGCATAAATCCTAACAATCTCCCACTTGCTCTCAAAGCAAGTGAGGCATCTCCCTTAATCTCATGTTTCGTACATGACCCATAAACGACTTTGTTGGAAGTGTCTTGGTAAACGGGTGTGCCAGGTTTTATTCCGACGCTATCTACATAACCGTCACATCACCTCGATGCACAATCTTTGTAACAAGATGGTATTTCCTTTCTATATTCTTTCCTCTCTTGTGGCTTCTGGGTTCCTTGGAGTTAGCTACAGCTCCACTATTGTAACAGTATAAGATTAGTGGTTTATCCATATATGTTATTGTTGGAAAAAGCTTATACAGGATCTTTATTTATTTTCATGTATATCTAATATTAAACAAATTAATACGAGATAGCCTAAAACATGTTTCTAAAGTTGAATTCAAAGAGAAACAAATAATATAATACTTACAGTATACGCAACGGAATTAAGAGTCATTCCTTCAGTTTCTCTAACTCTTGTATCCTCTCTGTCGCAGAGTATTATCAAGAAACTGAACCGATCTTCTATTTTCTTCACGATCTTCCAATGTATCCTTAGAACCACCTATACTAGTGTGGGCAATTCTCAACACATGAGATAGATATAGAGAGAAGAAGATAAAATTACAAAGTGGCTTAGAAAAGGACTTGTGTTTAGAGAGAATATAAAACTATCAGAAAATCTAACTTGTGACTTATCTGTCGTCTCTAAAATCTTCTCTCTAAGCACTCCTTTTATAGACTCAATTAGGCCATTTAATTTAATTAAAAAATCAATAAAATAATAGCCATTTTGAAGCCCTAGGTCGAAATTATCATGGGCTATAGGCCCGTGAAATTTCCCATTTGATTATAAGCCCATTGGACTCAAAATCAAGGCTTGTATTATTTTCTATTGATTTAATTAATTAAATAATTATTTAAATCATTTATCAAATTAATTATTTATAATTTGAACCTTGATTTAAATTTATTTATTAAATTAGATACCAATTTATCTTAATTAATAAATCTGCCATAATTTCTCTTTTCTTCTCAAAATTACACAACTCTGTGAAACTATCCAAAATTGACATTGTCAACTTTGATAATTCTAATTGATAATTAAATCAATTAATTGAGACTATCTAGATGATTTTATCCAAGGTACAATGGGGACCATGGGCCTATGAAATCAAGCTCCAATAAGTTATCATAAATCTAACAAATAAATTTACTAACTTATTAATTCCTCGTGACTCCACTATAGACTTGGAATTGCACTCTTGAATTCATAGAACGCTCTATAACAAATATAGATACGCTATTAATTATCCATTGTTACAACCATAATTGTTACTCAATCCTCTATAGACGGTCTACAATGAGATAGGACTAAAATACCGTTTTACCCCTCATTGTATTTTATCCTTAAAACATTTAGTTCCTTGTAAATGATATTTCAGTAAACTAATTTAATTACTGAAATGAGATCTCTATCATTTAACACCTTGAACCAAACTAAAAGGAAACCATCGTTTCACTTCTTCATCAGAAGCTATAGATGTTCATATCTATGATTAACACTCCCACTCAATTATACTACCGAGTTCCCAAGATGTAAGTATGGGCTAGTCCGTAGGGTAAGCTGGTAACGAACAAGTCAAAGAACTCAAATAATACAATCAGTTAGAATACTAACCACTCAGAATTGAGATTGAATTGACCTATGGTCAACTATATGATATGAATAGAATAGATAATAACGGTATGTTTACTTATCTTATCAACTGTCAATATCGGTCCTGTCCGATGTAACAAATACATCTGATCTTATCTACTTTGCTAATGTTCTGGAAAGAACATAACACTGTAATGTGTAAGTAGATCATATCGTAGATTGGCATGTCAGTGTAAATTCAGTGCACTGACTAATTTAGGACTAACTTATTTTGAACATATAATCATATTTATATTCCACTGTGATTACGTCACTATAAATAAGATTAGCTATATGCTCGGGATTTAATAGAAGTTTATATTAAAAAAATAATCATGAAAATAAAACATGTGAGCAAAGTGATTGACCAAGTCAAAAAAATGATTTCTATTCTTTTATTGATAATAAAATGAGATTACAAAGAATTTGGGTTTTAATTAGGGCATAAAACCCCAACAGTTATTACTTCCCGATCAATGTAGAACTTCCCCAACCAATCCGCCTCCTTAGTTGTTTCACAAGCTGCTATATACTCGGCTTCCATGGTTGAATCTGCAATACTGGATTGTTTAACACTTCTCCAGACTACACCTCCTCAATCAAGAGTAAACACTGACTCAGATGTCGACTTAAGACTATCTTTGTCTGATTGGAAATCAGAATCAATGTATCCAGTAGGGTTTAACTCACCTCCTAAATATACAAGCATACAATCTTTCGTTCTCCTAAGATACTTGAGAATGTGCTTTACTGCAATCCAATGTTCCAAATCATGATTTGATTGATAACGACTCACAATCCCTACTACATAGCATATGTAGGGCCTAGTACACAACATAGCATACATAAGACTCCCAACTGCTGAAGCATAGGGATATTTTCTCATGTCATCTTCCTCATGAAGTGTCTTTGGACATTTCTCTTTGGAAAGAGTGATTCCTTGTATGGTCGGTAACTGACATTTCTTGGAATTCTCCATGGAGAACCTTTGAAACACCTTATCTATATACTTAGTTTGAGAAAGTGCCAAGATCTTGTTCTTCCTATCCCTTAGGATTTGGATTCCCAGAATATAGCTCGCCTCGTCCAAATCTTTTATTTGTAACTTTTCAGCTAACAACTTATTTACGTTTGACAATGTCTCTACATCGTTGCCAATGAGGAGAATGCCATCCACGTAAAGAACTAGGAAAACCACCACTTTTCCTTTGATATATTTATATACACATGCTTTGTCGACATTCTGTTTGAAGCCATATGTTTTAATTGTTTCATCAAAGGTGATATTCCAAGACCTAGAAGCTTGCTTTAATTCATAAATGGATTTCAACAACTTACACACCTTTTTATCTTCCTTATTCTTGATGAACCCTTCTGGTTGTACCATATACACACTTTCATCAAGACAGCCATTCAGGAAGGTTGTCTTGAAGTTCATCTGTCATATCTCATAATCATACGAGGCCGTTATGGATAAGAGGATGTGAATGGATTTCAGCATGGCCACAGGAGAAAATGTTTCTTCATAATCAACACATTCTCTCTGAGTGTAACATTTGGCTACTAGCCTTGCTTTGAAATTCTCCCCTTTCCTTTCTACACATATTTTCTTCTTGTATATCTATTTGCACCCAATGGGTCTGACATCTTCAGGTGGGCCTACAAGTTCTCAGACAATATTAGAATACATCGATTCCATTTCTTGGTTCATGGCTTCTTTCCATTTCTCCTTTTTAGGATCATCCATTGCCTCTTTGAAGGTTAATAGATTGTCTTTGTCTGTCATATCTCATAATCAGACGTGGCAGTTATGGATAAGAGGATGCGAATGGATTTCAGCATGGCCACAGGAGAAAATGTTTCTTCATAATCAACGCATTCTCTCTGAGTCTAACATTTGGCTACTAGCCTTGCTTTGAAATTCTCCCATTTCCTTTCTACACATATTTTCTTCTTGTATATCTATTTGCACCCAATGGGTCTGACATCTTCAGGTGGGTGTACAAGTTCTCAGACAGAATTGGAATACATCGATTCCATTTCTTGGTTCATGGCTTCTTGCCATTTCTCCTTTTTAGGATCATCCATTGCCTCTTTGAAGGTTAATTGATGTCTTTGTCTGTATCAGAAACAAGAAAATGTGCATCATGTTCATAGCGAATAGGTTGTTTCACAACCCTCCCACTACGGCGTTGCACTGGGGTTTCCTTATCAAGAATAGTGGTTTCCTCGGTTTGACGTTTATCATTTAATGATGAAGGTGATGGTATCTTATCAGCTGTGAATTCCTCCAAAATTAATTTGCTCTGAGGTTTATAGTTATTCATATAGTCCTGTTCAAGGAAGGTCGCATTAGTTGAAACAAAAACCTTTTGGTCCTTGGGACTATAGAAGTAACCGCCTCTTGTTTCAGAAGCATAGCCCACGAAAATGCATACTTCAGACCTTGAATCAAATTTCCCTGCTTTAAATCTGAGATCATGAGCAGGACGACCCCAAATGCAAAAATGGTGCAAACTAGGTTTGCTTTCATTCCATAATTCTAGTGGTGTTTTGCTTATGATCTTAGATGGGACCACCTTCAAAATGTAAGTCTTTGTTTGAATTGCATACCCCTATAACGAAAGAGGAAGTGAAGAGTAGCTTAACATAGACCTGACCATGTTCAAAAAGGTCATGTTTCTTCTTTTTGAGACAGCATTTTGCTGTGGCATTCCAGGTGTTGTGAGTTAGGATAGAATACCATGCCCCAACATGAAATCTTTGAATTCTAAATCCAAATATTCACCACCTCGATCTGATCGAAGTGTTTTAAGAGTCTTACCTAATTGCTTCTCAGCCTCAGATTTGAAATCTTGAAACTTACCAAATGTTTCAAATTTCCTAAGCACTAGGTAAGTATGACCATATCTAGAGTAATCATTAATAAAGGTGATGAATTACTCATATCCACCTCTTGCTTGTGCATTGATTGGACCATATAAATCGCCTTGTACAAGCTCCAAAGATTCTTTAGCTCTATTGCCTTTTGATAAGAAACGGTGTTTGGTCATTTTACCTTCTAGACAAGAATCACAAACCGGAAGAGTTCCAACTCTTCGTTCTCTCAAAGGTCCATCTTTCGTTAACTAGTTTATTCTGTCTAGTCCTATATGACCAAGTCTAAGATGCCAAATATATGTTTCATCCTCATTTGAAACCTTCTGTATTTTGTTTCCTTTCAGTTTAGCTACTTTAGATAATTCCAAGTTAATTAGCGATCGTTCAATTAATGAAAGCGTTTAAAGTCCGAACTTTTAATTGCACGTCTAAAGAAAAATTAAGAATAATCATATTATAAATAAAATATTCTAAAGTTAATACATGAAATAAAATTCAAAATATTAAAAGAAACAAACTAAAACATTGTTTAAAATAACAATAAAGTTTTTCCTTTTAATAAAACTAAACAATTATCCCAAAATAAATACCAATCAATTCAAAATTAACTTTTTCTTAAAATATCAGTTTTAAACAAGTAAATAAATAACTTATTATAAATAAGAAAATTGTTAATCTCTCTCTATATTAATCCAAACATGATTAATATTTATTTTGACATATAGTTTTTCAAAATAAAACTATATAGTTAAATAATTAATTAATTCATAATTATTTGATTGCTCATAACTATCACATAATTATTTCCCTACCCTACCATTGACCTATAATACGAATCTCCAATAAACCAGAATATTAATTAAACTATTTAATCTAATAATCATATTTATTAATTATGTGATTTCTCCACTATAGATATGGAATTTCACTCTAAGTATTTATAGAATTATAATTAGAGAGTTTTCTCTTGTAGTCCATTGACATAATCAATAAATGTAGTTGTGTCCTCCATTTATTGGTCGTTACTTAAAGTTGGTCAAGATTAATGTTTTACCCTTCTAATTACGTCTTGACTCTTAAGTACCGCTAATTCACTAGTGAATAATTAATCTGTAATTAAATTATAGATTTGAGTTCAATAACTATTAAGTTCTAGAATTTACCCTTAAGGGAACCAATATTCGATCTTTTAGGAAAGTACATACTCCATTATTGTAAATCATGTTCCTAGCCATTCATGATATTGAATCTCCAAAACAAAAGTCATTAGGCTCACTATACTAAAAAATTTTAACGAGTTAATCAAAAGATCAAATAAACATAAATAGGAGTTCATGAATACTCAGGATTTACATTGATCTACAAATGATCATCTAATATGATAAAAATTAAATCTTTATGTCAAATGGTAAATTTATAAAGATAATGAATTCTCATCGGTCCTATAATATATAATCTCGATTACACACAATACCTTTACTAAGATGTCTCCACATCAGCAATCTAAATCTAGATTACTTGCATCCCGTATGCTTTGTAAGTCGTACTAGAAACCATTCATTAAAGGTTCCTTATTTTAATATGTTACTGACTATTTTATTCATTGTATATGATCTTAATTCTCTCATACAATTACAAGATCATATCCTCATAAATGATTATGCAATTTTCTTGATATTCATGTAAATTATTCAAATAATAATTATAACATTCAAATATAATAAAATTGTCCTTTTATTTAAATCAATAAAATGTCTTTACATAATGTTAGGGCAAAAATCCTTACGCAAGACTAAGGATGGAGACTACATTATTAAGTGGATTTATTTGTGATATTCGTCTTGAAATGATCCTTATGAGTAATTTAGCGGAAAAGTCACAACGGGGATCATTGTGAGGCTAAGGGTATTTTGGTAATTTGGAAAGTTTTTGGGTTTATTGATAGATGGAAATTAATTTGGTGAGTGTTTGGGAACAGAGGATTTAATTGGGAATTCGTGGTGAAATTTAAGGTTAACAAGAATTTTGGCAAATGACTAAAGTGCCATTGAGTTGGTGTTGTGGATAAGTTAGAGTAAGGGCAAATTGGTCTATTTGGCCACTTGACTAGGAAAAGCAAGATCGGCAGGTGAGCATATTCTGGCACATATTCGTACACATCTCTCTCTCCATCTCTCTTGGTTTCCTTTTGAAAAGGGTTTTGTAACTACCTGGTTACTCCAAGATTGTTATTGTGAACTTTGAACCGTGCTTAACTCGCTAATCGAATCATTTGGTTATAAACGTGCATCTAGGTGTCATAGGCTAAGGTGAAAAATCTCGATCAAAAGGAAACGATATATTTTATTTAAAATATAAAAACTGTACATGGGCCCATAAAAGCATTTACATGTTATTTACAATCCAAAATGGTCATTACAGTGTAAAAATTACAACTCGCCAACCAAAGAGGAAAAATGTAGGGTTAACCCCTAGTTCCCATGAGAAACACCTTGGTCGTGGTGGCCAAGCCGCCGCATATGTACACATCACCACCTAAGCTCTCCACTCAAGGTTGGGTGAGCTTTTCTTTCCCTTTACCCGCACCACATAGCACCTATGAGCCAAGGTTCAGCAAGAAAACTCATTACTGCATGTATACAATATCAAATGATGATTATGACAAACATACTAGGCTTATAGCCCTAAACAGACAAGTGAATATCACTTATAGATTCTAGTAACCATGCTGGGGCTTGTAGCCCTAATCAGATAATGTTGAGATTCTAATAATCATGTTGGGGTGTGTAGCCCTAATCAGATGATGACTGGTGAGTAAGTCACAAACTTAAACCAGATGAGTGACCATGGAGTCACAAGCTTGAATCAGATAAGTGACTAATGTGTAAGTCACGAACATATACCAGATGAGTGACTATGGAGTCACAAACTTGAATCAGATAAGTGACTGATGAGTGAGTCACTAACTTAAACCAGAGGAATGACTATGGAGTCACAAACTTGAATCAGATGAATGACTGATCAGTTAGTCACTAACTTGGGCTCCAGACCCTTAGCCATGTTACGATGCAGTCACCTAGGCCTTCTAGCTCTGGCTCTAAGTAACTAGTCATTAGACTAGACAAGAGCTTTTGTTTTCATCGAACTTAAGGTCAGTCAAGCATTTCATGCTCATGAAGATAATGCTTATATCGATTAGATCTAATCTTTTTAGCTTGCTTTAAACATGCTAATATCGTTCTTGACTCATAAGCCAATACCATACGACCAAAGCTCAGGACCACTGCTAAACTTGACTAATAAGTCACAGCTTCACAGTCAATACTGAAACCATTGCAAATTCCTGACTCATAGGTTAGTGCCATTCATAGATAAGCAAGATTTCTAAGCATTTAATATGCTGTCAATGTCCATACATATAACACTCAACATGCCTCATTAATAACCATGCATGCCACATATCAGGTGCAATTTTTTTACCTCTGTTCGAGCGAGAAATAATAAAAGAACGACCCTTGAGAACGATCGATCCTTTGATTCCTTAGTGATCACCTAGTCATAACCAAATATAGCTTCCATCAATTAAAATGAGCAATAAAAGGTTCTTGACCCAAACCTCACTCCTGGGACCTTGAATCGTACCCAAACGGTTAGTAGATTGGATCCTGAGCCTTAGGAATTGAAACCCCGAGCCAAAAACCTTCAAAAGTGCCCAAAATAGGAACCTGGAAAAATAGGGTAGCGATGTAGCGTTGCCCCCCTAGCGCCATAGCGCTACAGACAGGGATGACTATCCCTGGATAGCGTTGTAGAGCCCTCCATTGGGCGTTGTAGCGCTACAACCAGGGTTTTTCTGCCTTGGTTTTTCCCTTCCTTCGACTTCTCCATTTCCAAGCTTCAAGCTCAATATGGAACCCTCTTCAATTGTTGAACACAACCCTAGACCCTCAAGGCTTAACTCCCTAGCTTGATTCCTCAAATGGAGCTCAAAAATTCAAAGAGAAAAGATGAACAGGAGAAGAAGAAAGAAACTCTGTTTTCTTAATCTTTCTACAGCTTCTAATGGTTTATATATATATCCTTAAGGTCAAAAGACCAAAATGCCCCCACGCTTAAATAAAACCCTTAACAGCCACCAAGGGCAAAATCGTCATTTCTCCTCTATCTCGTTAATCATAATTAACTCCCTCCAATTCCCATTATTCCCAATATTCTCAAATACAAATAAATCATATCCCATTACCCTTTAATTCCCAGTAATGCACTATTCGTCCAATTACCTCGAGACTCACCCCGAGCCCCGAAATCAACCCCGCTATGACCAGACCGCTAACTTATACTAAAAGATTGCCTCATGTCGAATAGCTCAAACAAATCCACATTATAATTTGGCCTCATCAATAATTCACCACATGCATGAAAATATACAATTATGCCCTCAACGGGCCAAATTACCAAAATGCCCTTATAATGAAATGTGGACCCACATGCATGCATTTATCATCATATAATAATATAATTCACATAAACATTCATATAATCATTTAATGGCATAATAAATCAATTATGGCCCTCCCGGCCTTCTAATCCAACCATTAAACCTCATTAGGGATTTTGGGGCATTACAGGTTTGAAGACTAAGGGCACCCAAGCTCGGCCAAGTGATCTAGTGGGGGATTCTTGTGAGTTTGCAGCTCTTAAGGGGGACTAGAGGTTGCTAGGATCATCGTCAACCTAGGGGAAATCAAAATTCAAAGGTAAGTTTCCATTCTTTGAGTATTTTTTATCTAATCTTAGATCATAGTGTTCTTGAGAAAAGTGTGACTTTTGGCATTCTGGAAGTCAGATGATTCTAGGGAGTTTTGGTATTGGTATTGCTGGTGGAAAACAAGATTGGTGGTTGATCTTCACTTTATTTTCCTGTGATTCGCGAATTGAGGTAAGGTATGGCTCAAAACTAAAATGATGCAAATTTTGGTTTTAATGTGTTTTTGTTCTAGTTTTGGGTATTTTGATGCGGGGTTGAGTTATGTTGTTATTTTATGGTTGATTGGGAATTTAAATATGTTAGATAACTTGTTTAAGGTTGAGTTTTAGATCTGGTTTCGTAAAGGAATTCGCAGGGGAGCAATTAGGGAAGAACACATTGGTTTCTGGGTATTTTTGGATTTCTGGAGATCTAGCGCGACCGCACTAGGGTCTAAGAACCTTAGGAATTAGGTTTCAATTTGAGGTTTTGAGGCTTGTGTCTTGACCGCGCTAGACAATGTGCGACAGTGCCAGTGCCCTAGAAACCGCAAAGTTTCTGTGGGCGCGACTTCGCTAGGGGCAAGCGCGACCGTGATAGGTGCCCCGAGGTCATAGTTTCTAAATTTTGGGGAAATGGCCCAGGGGTCTAGGGATCTATTTTGGGGGCCCACTTGGAGATACTTGGTGTACCACCTCAGAATTTTACTTAGTTAGATAGTAGTTTCTTACGCTGTAGTATTTTAGTTTTCATGGATATTGGTTCATGCCGGGAATTAGTCGGAAACTCATAAAGCTAGTTATGAATTTTATAAGTTTAGGCTATAGTTTAGAAATATTAATTTTATCATAAGGTTTATTAATGTAGTTGTTCCTAGATATATTATTTATTATAACCTAAGGTTTAGATAGAATAATTAAGAATGTGACATTTGTCACATGTATGTTTGTTAAGGACTTAAGAATTTTAGACAAATAAAATAATCAAAATCTAGAAAGTCTACAACCTTCCCTCAGATGTCAAGATCTCGTGTTACTCATTCAAAGTGGTTTAAACAACTTTAAGAGTGCTTAAAATGTGCAAAAACATGGTTTAGAGCATAGGCGTAAGTCGATATATCGTAGCTATATGGGGCGATATATCGCCTATGCTAATATGAAAAAACATGTTGACTTTGCATGAACGAAACCACAGACCCTCGAAAAAACAAGACAGGCGATATATCACCTATAATGGTGATATATCGACTCCATGAGCCACTTTTGAAAATTAGTGAAATCCAAAGCCAGGAACAATCCTCAATATATTGGACTTGTTCTTGAACGATTTTGACCGAGTTCTAGGCATTTGTTGAGCGGAAAATGTAATTTTTATTCAATTATTTATTCATTTTAATGGGAGTTAGTTTCATTCATTGACCTCTATAAATAGGACCCTTCACTCAGTCATTGCATCATCTTTAAAACACTTTTCTGAGCCTCCAAGCTGTTATTTTTCGTTCTAGAGAGAAACACTAGGGTTTTGGGGCTAAAGCTTTCAAATCTAAGCTTTTCTAAAACACTTGGGAAGAATTATAGTGTGATTTCGGTGTTTGAGGTATAGATCGAAGCTCTAAGCTATCTAAGGTACTCTTAATCCTCAGGTCTAATCCAGTTATATTCTTCTTATTCTCTTCTTTTACTTCAAATCCTAACTCGTTATAATGGCTTTTGGTTAGGTACTTGATTTCTTTGAAACTTAAGATTTTTGGAAAGTCATTATTTTGATGGTTTAGATCTTATTTTCATCTTCTTTTCTCTAGGAAACTTATGGTTTTCAATGTTTGGTTTTAGGAGTTTCCAATTCCGCACTTGTCTCCCATATCTCAAATTTGGTAAGGAAAATTAGGTAGTTTAGTTTATGACCTAGTTTTGTGATGTGTATGACCCTAACATTTCAGGTACATTAAGAAGATCAGTGGGGCTAGACCTAAGGTGTTCAGAAATGTATGACAGACCTAAGTTGATGTATGGTAGGCTCGGATGCCAAAATTGTATGACAGATTTATGTCTGATGCTTAATTGCCACCCCTGTATAAGCACTTATATTTTTCTTATATCTTTCTTGTTATTATGACCTATGATTATGATCTAGTATGACTTGTGATTATGATCTATGTTATGACTTAGAATATGTTATGATCTTGTATGATTAGTAAATTAGCATTGTTATGAATATTTGTTTGAACTATATGATTATATGGTTGCTTGTTTGTATATTCGTTACTTGGCTTAGAAGCTCACTCCTTATGATGTTGTTGTGCAGACAATTGAGGAAAGAAAGGTCGGTGGCGAGTGGGACCTAAGTGCTTAGTGATGTATTCATGGGGTCCATATATAGTCGAAGAATAATCAACGGGCCTATGATTTTATTTTTTTCAAATGTATTTTCTTCAAAGTTTTATTTTATTTATAATGTTGCTCGCTTTATTTTGTTAAAGTCTACTATTTTATTTTTGTAATGACCAGGGATCCCTTTGCTTAATCTAATTTTCTTAAAGAAAATAGCAATATTTGTGTTTATGATCTAACGTTGTGTTCTCGATAATTTATGATAGAAGTTAGGATGTTACACTTGGGGGGTGTTTCTAACATCTCCTTAACTAGGAATAGTAATTTTATGAGTTGGGGTTTAGTTTGAAGCTTGAGATTTAGATTCAATCCTTAATAAGAGTAATGTAACACCCTAAACTCCAGGGACCGTTACGGTGTGCCTTGTAAATAGTGCTAAACTTGCTAATTGAGTCATTTAGCCGAAATCGTCTAACTAAGTATGATTAGCGGTTTTGGGATTAAAAATTTTGGTTAAGGTATAACGTTTCATTAGAACGTTTATTATATACATTGGGATCCCAAAAATATAATTTAAAAGTCTATTACAAGAAAATATTTACAACCAGCCGGTCTAAGCGGAAAAACAGGGTTTAACCCTAGCTCTTGTCCTTCAAACCTCAATCATGGCGGTCGAGCAGCTGCATATGTACACATCGCCACCTAAGCTCTCTAACTCAAGGATGATCCAGCTTTCTTTTGCCTTTACCTGCACCACATAGCACCCGTGAGCCGAAGCCCAGCAAGAAAACTCAATATGCTCATGAACAGTAATAACATGTCATCAAATTATAAGGCTCACGCCTAGCAGATATAGCCCTAGCCAAGCAGGCAAACAAATCCATGTAATGATGGGTATCTAGGATAAGAAATCATGCCCTCCTGAGTGGATGACAATCAAGTAAATCACAATCAGATAAGTGAATTATCGATGGTGGTTCTGGTAACCATACCAGGCTGATAGCCCTGAATAGAGGAGTGACAGTGGTACAAGTCACTAAAGTGGGTTCCGTTCCCTTTATAAATAAGTGATCCTTTCACTAATTTAAACAGGATACGTGCATGATGATTAGTCACCAACATAACCTTCCTCATGACCCTAGAGTCATAACTATGGAACACTGTTCCCTAGCCATGTGACAAGCAGTCACCTAGGCCTTAGGCCCTGGCTCTAAGTAACTAGTTCTAGACTAGCCAAGCGCTTATAATTTTCATCGACCTTCGGGTCGGTCCAGCATTAATACCCCATATGAGTCATTCAACGCTGATATCGATTAGACCAAATCTTCATTCGGCCCTGCGTCCTCGACGCTTATGCCCTTTCTGACTCTCAGGTCAGTGATACGCGGCCAATGCCGAACCTGAACAGTTGGTGCCACACACAAGCAAGCAATGCTACCAAAAATATATCATATGTCAAATATCCAAATATAGGGCATTCAGCATGCTTACTTAACAACTACCAGCATAATTAGGACCATGCATAAACATAGAGGCTCAAGCTCTGAAAATCTCATATTCAATACTCAAAGCATGCCCTAGTCACATGTTTCTTGTGCGACACATGCATCTCATTTAAACACTTGACATGCCTCAACAATAACAATGCATGTCACATTTAAGCATCCAACATGCATCAAGAATAACCATGCATGTCACATATACACAGGGTGCAGTTTTCTTACCACTGATTCGAGCGAGAATTAATATAAGAACGACCCTTGATAACGATCAACCTTTAAGCCTTTAGCGGTTACCTAGTCATAACAAAATATGGGACACCATCAATAAAATGAACACCAAGGGTTCCCAAACCAAGATCTAGCCTTCGAGACATCAATCCCCACTAATCCGAGTAGTAGGAACAATCCTGAGGCCTAAAACCAAGTTCCCGAGGCCCAAACACTCAAACAGGCTCAAACTTGTCCAAGGGCTGCGGCCCTAACCCCTTGGGCCGCGGCGCCCAGCCACTCCAAGAGCAAGGGCCGCGGCGCCAAGAAAGGCCAAAACCTCCCCAGCTGCTTCTTCGAGCTAGGGTCGCGACCCCCAACCCAAAACCATCCATAAACATGTTTTCCATCATCCCAAACACCCCAAAAACATACCTAAACACTTCCAAATCATCAAATCAAAGTTCCCAAGCTTCCCAATGATCCAAAACCATCAAATCTTGTGGCTCAAACGAACCAAAAACTCAATGATTCACAAAGTCCAATTCTAAGCTTAAAAACTTTAAAAACTTAAAACTTGAATTACCTCCAATTGAGTTTTTTCCAACTAAATCCTTCGGCTAATAAGCTTCTAATCTTCCCTAGGATCACTATGCCTCGATCCTCGCTTGATTCTGACTCCTAGAACTCGAGATTTCTTCGAAAATGCTTCGAACAGTAGAATGAACTATCTGGAAGAGAAGAGAGGTTTTCTAACGTACGGTTCTATCTGACAAGCTACTTCAAGCTTAAGTAATAAGTAACCTCAAATAAAACCTAGTGCTTGGGGTCCCAAAAACACCCCCGGGGACATTAAAGTCAAAACTCCCATAATTTTCTCCTAATCTCAATAACTCCCAATTTATCATCAAATAACATCCTCATAACTCAATATCCCAATAAACCCCGTTATGACAAAACCGCTAATCAATAATATAAGACCGTCTCATGCCGAATAGCTCGAATATATCTCCATAATAATGGGATCTCATTCACAAATCATAATATGCACCCAAATATACAAATATGCCCTCAATGGGCCAAATTACCTAAACACCCTAATAATCAAATGTGGACCCACATGCATGCATATAACATCATATTATAATATAATTCACATAAACATGCACATTATCAATTAATGGCATAATTAAACAATTAGGGCCCTCCCAGCCTACCAATCCAGCCATTAAACCGCATTAGGGATTTCGGGGCATTACAACTATCCCCTCCTTACAGAAATTTCGTCCTCGAAATTTACCTGAACCACCCAGAATATAAATTTTGCACAACTGAGTCCCGTTTCCCAGGTCATTCCCTCGACCTCACTGTCTCTGTAACATTACCCTAATTCAAGGTACACTATGTTCCTCTTAACCTTATTCTTTCTGTTCCATATCTGGACTGGCAATTCTTTACAAGATAACTTAGTCTCAAATCTTCAATTCTCATAACTCAACTCATGAGTTACTTTTAACCCATGTCCCTAGCATGGAAATATAGAATACACCGTATATACCTGGCAGTGCCAAAGATAAGGCCAAACCAAAATCAACCTAGCCAGTCCTATCTAGGACTCAAACTGTTCTGCTATACTAGGGCTCAACTTGCCCTTAACTTATCACCCATTTCCAGGGTGGAATTCTTTAAGGAATATATGATCTTCTACCTGGAACTCTATGTTCCTGCCTAAAAATTTTCCATTTACTTTGAGAAGTGAGCATCCAAGCTTCAATCTCTAGTAATCTCAATAGTCCCTTGAACCACCTCAAGATCAAAATATATATTAACTCATTCATCTTATAAGATGTTCTTCCAATAATAATTGGATAACCCTCTCTCTCTGATTTATCATCAGTCTGAGAGTAATAAATTGTACTGAATTCCATCTATATACTCATCGCCTTCTTAACCCTTCCAAAACCTGGAAGTTGCAATAGAGTCTTCATCTGATAAGATAGACCTTGAGTTGACCTTGAGTTTCATGAAGGCATTCTATCTCTCTCACAAAGTGATCTGAATACTGATCAGCTGTACTATTTATCCTTGCTATAAAAAAAATCAACTCACTGGTAATACTGGTCCACAACGACTAAATGCCAACTCACGCTGACCCACTAACCTGGGCAAACCCACCGCGAAACCCATCGTGATGCTCTCTTATTTCCATTATGAAATACTCAAAGGCTACAATGGCCTCACCAATTTCTGACACTCTGATCTAACCTGCTATCAGGCTAAGAACTTATCATGCATTTCATTACATCCGTCTCCATCTCAGGCCACCACTATAAAGCCTTCATATCCTGTTACATTTCCATGATGTCTGAATGAAGAGAATTGGAAAGTAACATGAGATTCATCCAGAATTTCCCAATTAATCTCAATGTCCATCGGACTCCAAATCCGACTCTATACCACAATACATTCATATCTTATACTGCACAACTTTTAGCTAATCCAGCTAAGATTTTCCACTCAATCTTTCCTATCTGTGGTTCACTTAATTGTTTTCCTTTTGATCTTCTCTAAGATAATAATCTCCAACATAAAACTGGCCACCTGGCCCACCAGAAACTCCACTCTAGTTCTGGTCAAATTCTTTAACCAACATATTGCTTAGGCAATTACTTTTCTCTGTCACTGAGATGTCATAACAATCTCCAACTGATTCTGATCTGTAAAAAGACTCAGAACTATTTCCCAAGGCACCTGTAATATCCTTACCACCCAAGGACACTCCTGCCCCTAAGGCATTCTCTAACCTTGGCAAATTTCTACCAAGAAAACACCACAATACCATCGTCCAAGATGATCACAAATCCCATTCAAGTAATCCTTTGAATGCTTTATTCATCTGATTCATAACACTTGGCATTAAACATTTTTCTCAAATCATAACTCAGCACTCCCAGTGCCCTTATTTGATACAAGCACAGTCTTTTATATAACTTCCTCTTTGGTCTCTACCTGGTCCTAACCAGATCCAAGATCCACCTTGGAGAACACCATCTTACTCACTACTGAGCTTTTAATTATAATAATTCTATTGAGCCATACAAAACAGTGCCCTAAAACCTAAATCCATTCCTGGCACCAATCCAATCACCATACTATCTCTCCATATAAAAGAAACTCTGGCAAACCTCCTGGAAACACATCCAGAACTCACAGACTAATCTAGTCTGTCCTGACTCCACTGGCACAATCTAAGTGATATCCACCATACTAGCTAAGAGTTCCTATGCATCTCTCTGCAATAAAACTCTAGCTTTCAATACAGATGTCATCAGCATACAGAACCATGCACAGTGCCAACTGTCACAAGGCTTTTCCACTCTCAAGCCCAAGAGTTACTATACTTTCCTTGCCATTTAAAATTGCCCCATTCTTACTTAACCAATCCATAACCCAGATCATACCAAAGCCAGTCATAACCAACTTTATCAGAACTACTGATGAGTCCTTTTTATCATAACCCCACTCATTTCTTAAGTCACCAATACAGTATTGCCTTCCCATCACAACATAATCATGTGATCTTCATAACAACTCTATGCTTCTCTATATGTAACAAATAAAGAAACAGCATGGCACCAAAACCAATCAGTATAACTTAGAAATTAGAACTAGCAAACTAACCTGTCATCCCTGAGGAACTAGTCTCAGTCTCAAATTCTGACTGCATCAGAATGAACACTCGAGCTAGGGTCGAGCTGTCCATCCCCTTTTGCTCATCCCTCCTTCGTATTGGGCAATCCTTCTTATGATGTCCAAACATATTACATGAGAAACACGCCCTTGCTCGACATTCTCCTAGATGATGCCTTTTACATCGAGCGCATACTGGATATGTCTTTCGACTTTCCTTTTTACTTGCTCCAATAAGTGGAGGTACCACTATCTGAGCTCCGTGCTCTCCAGCACTCTGCTGCCCAATTTGATGTCCTGCGTTCTCCATAGCAAGAGCCTTCCCTACTACCTGAGCATAGGTAGAGACTTCATGCACTGGGGCAACTCTAATGCCCTGAGCTATTCCAGGATTCAATCCCTGCACAAACTTTTCCTTCCGAGCTACATCTGTGAGTACCATGTCTAAAGAAAACTTGGCCAACCCATCAAATCTACTAACATACTCGGTTACTGATGCCCTTCCTTGAACGAGATTCACAAACTCATTCATCTTAGCAGTCTTAGCTGTATCACAATAGTATCTTTCGTTGAACAGCTGCCTGAATTCTTTCCAGTCCATCACAACTGTGTCTCGTGTCTGGGATACTACCTCCCACCACGTCCGGGCATCATCCCGCAGTACACATGTAGCACAGATCACCCTATCGTGACCCACCAGTCCCATACTATCAAGAATGGAACTGATCATGCCCATCCATTGCTCAGCTCTGAATGGATCTAGGCCTCCCTCGAAGACTGGAGGGTAATACTCCTGGAATCCTCCACAGAGGAATTCCCATCTGTTCTCAACCCTAGGCTGAGCCAAAACTGGTGCCACTCCTGGCACAACAAAGGAAGAAGTGCTCCCCAGCAGATTCCATTGTTGCTTCAGACACCTAACATCTTCCTCATGCCTCTGCAATCTTGATTGCAAATCTTTGATCATCTGCTGAAAATTCATAGGGGCAAATGAAGAACTGATACCCTGGCTGTAACCCCCAGCCTCTGTATAACCACCACCAGGCCTCATTATCTGCCTTGAATATAAACCTGTTGATTAAATTTGCAGTCAATAACTTGACCCATTAATCAAGATGAGCATATCAAGAGCTTTCCCCACGGGAACAATCTTACCACACCAGAATCACAACCACTTGCAGTGCTAAAGACATGCCCACAACATTCATACATCAATCATAATTCCTACTCTTCCAACATTCATACCATGCCTCCAACTCCAGCATGCAAATATCACAATTATATACTCACAGAGCAGGTAATCATATAATCACATCCACATATATATATTCACGGAGCATATAATCATATAGTCAAGAGCCAGGCTTTATCAGAATCTCATGCTCCCTAATACAATGTGTAGGTAAAGCATTTACATTCTATTTAAGCAGTTAAGCACATAACTACAGAAATAGTTACCATTCCCTGAGTGAAGCTATCTTCAGTGACAAGTATGGACGCCCAGCTTGTCTTCAGGAACCATAAACCTTGGCTCACTCTGATACCAAGTTGTAATGCCCTAAACTTCAGGGACCGTTACGGTGTGCCTTGTAAACAGTGCTAAACTCGCTAGTCGAGTCATTTGGCCAAAATCGTGTAACTAAGTATGATTAGCGTTTAGGGATTAAAAATTTTGGTTAAGAAATAAAATTTATTATATACATTGGGATCCCAAAAATATAATTTAAAGGTCTATTACAAGAAAATATTTACAACCAGTCGGTCTAAGCGGCAAAACAGGGTTTAACCCTAGCTCCTCTCCTTCAAACCTCGGCCGAGCAGCTGCATATGTACACATCGCCACCTAAGCTCTCCAACTTAAGGATGGTCCAGCTTTCTTTTTCCTTTACCTGCACCACATAGCACCCGTGAGCCGAAGCCCAGCAAGAAAACTCAATATGCTCATGAACAATAATAACATGTCATCAAATTATAAGGCTCACGCCTAGCAAATATAGCCCTAGCCAGGCAGGAAAACAAATCCATGTAATGATGGGTATCCAGGATAACAAATCCTGCCCTCCTGAGTGGATGACTATCAAGTCAATCACAATCAGATGAGTAAATTATCACTAGTGGTTCTGGTAACCATACTGGGCTTATAGCCCTGAATAGAGGAGTGACAGTGGTACAAGTCACTAAAGTGGGTTCCGTTCCCTTTATAAATAAGTGATCATTTCACTAGCTTAAACAGGATACGTGCATGATGATTAGTCACCAACATAACCTTCCTCGTGACCCTAGAGTCATAACTATGGAACACTGTTCCCTAGCCATGTGACAAGCAGTCACCTAGGCCTTAGGCCCTGGCTCTAAGTAACTAGTCCTAGACTAGCCAAGCGCTTATAATTTTCATCGACCTTCGGGTCGGTCCAGCATTAATACCCCATATGAGTCATTCAACACTGATATCGATTAGATCTAATCTTCATTCGGCCCTGCGTCCTCGACACTTATGCCCTTTCTGACTCTCAGGTCAGTGATACGCGGCTAGTGCCGAACCTAAACAGTTGGTGCCACACACAAGCAAGCAATGCTGCCAAACATATATCATATGTCAAATATCTGAATATAGGGCATTCAACATGCTTACTTAACAACTACCAGCATAATTAGGACCATGCATAAACACAGAGGCTCAAGCTCTGAACAATCTCATATTCAATACTCAAAGCATGCCCTAGTCACATGTTTCTCATGTGCACATGCATCTCATTTAAACACTTGACATGCCTCAACAATAACAATGCATGTCACATTTAAGCATCCAACATGCATCAAGAATAACCATGCATGTCACATATACACAGGGTGCAGTTTTCTTACCTCTGATTCGAGCAAGAATTAATATAAGAATGACCCTTGAGAACGATCAACCTTTAAGCCTTTAGTGGTTACCTAGTCATAACCAAATATGGGACACCATCAATAAAATGAACACCAAAGGTTCCAAAACCAAGATCTAGCCTTCGGGACATCAATACCCACTAATCCGGGTAGTAGGAACAATCCCGAGGCCTAAAACCAAGTTCTCGGGGCGAAAACACTCAAACGGGATCAAACCTGTCCAAGGGCTGCGGCCCTAACCCCTTGGGTCACGGCCCCCAGCCACTCCAGGAGCCAGGGCCACGGCGCCCTACACCTAGGGCCGCAGCGCCCAGCAAGGCCAATGTAACGCCCTGGATAGCCAAGACCATTACACTGTGTGTTTATAAAGTGCCAGACTTGCTAGCCAACTCATTTAAATAAAATCGTGTTATTGAAACTATTAAGGAACTAGGGTTAAAAGCGTTTTGGTTTCAAAAGCCACAATTTTAATAAAAGAAAACATTGTTTATTTACACGGGATCCCAAAAATATCAGTTTAAAGGTCGTTTACAAAAGTTACAAGGTTCAAATACATTAACTAGCCATACTAAGGCAAAAGGAGCAGTTAGATAGATCCCTGTCCTGACTCACTCCTCGACCGTGGTGATCGAACAACTGGCTATGTACATTTCACCTCGGAGCTCTCCACCTCAGGCTTAGTCCACCTTGCCCTTGCCTTTACCTACACCACGTAGCACCCGTGAGCCAAGGCCCAGCAAGAAAACACAACAACAACAGAGCATGAACAATTAACAGACAAGTCAACATCTCACATTGCATCACATATATTCAGATATATCATCAGTCAGTATAATCAAGTATTCCACATACTAGGCATTTAAGTTCATAATATTCACAATTCACAAACGATAACCAAGGCTAGCGCCCTCAGGCCGCTCCCTCCGTTATCCCGTTGATCTTGGCTCCCAATGGCCAATTCGCGCCCTGTGCGCTAAAATCATGTACGGCACTCTTAGACCGCTTTTACATGTCCCATGGCATAATACCAACGTTGACACGATATATCTTTCGGGAGCACTTATTCCCATCACAATCATTCAACCGGATGCAGTTTTCTTACCTTTCAATTCACTAGTTCCCGATGCCTCGAAGCCGCGAGCATGGTCGTCTACCCCCAGCCTCTCCGAAGACCTAATCACAACACAAATGAAACTTCCTTTGTCACTAATCAATCCAAAACTATTTCCCGGAATCAATCCCACACTCTCGGAACCCCCAAATCCCTAAAACAATGCACCGAAGGCATCCCCTGAACCCTCGGAGCAAAGGCTCAAAATTGCAAATTCCTATGTCCTGAAATTGGCCTAGCGCCACGGCGCTGCCCTATAGGGCCGCGGCGCCTAGCAAGTCAGAGAGCACACTCTGCCCAGAAACAGCCTTGCGCCGCGGCGCCCAAGAACAGGGCCGCAGCGCTCCTTCGCGAACCCAGATTTCTGGGTTTTTCCTTACATTTTTCCCGAACCCAAATCATTCCAAACCATCCCAAATTCATACCTAAGCCCCAAAACCAACTCAAAACCCTTAATAGACCTCACAACAACCTAGAAACGTCATATCCTAGCTCAATTACACAATCATTCACAAAATTCACCCTTGAGTTCCATGCTTTAACAACTCAAACCAGAAAGTTAAAAACTCAAATCTAAACCCAACCCACACTTCAAATTCTCTAATTCATAACAGAGATAAGCTTTACAATCACACAGAACCCTTACCTTGAATGGAGAGTCCAACCTCTAGCTTCAAACCACCTTCTCCTTTTGATTATTCCAACTCTGAATTTATGCAAAACCAACCACCAACTTTTTTCAATTCATGCTTATCTTCTAAAAACCATACTTGAAACTTAAACAAATCAGAACTAAGTCCTTACCTCTGAATATTCTTGGCCTAGGCTTGATTGATAACTTCAAACCCCCTTGATTCTCCTTCCAAGAGCCAAATTCAGCTTCCTTCCTCTATCTCTCTTTTGCTCTATTTCTAAGTCTCCAAAATTCAGCATAAACCAATTTCCCAAAGTATTATACGTAATTGTATTTTCCTTTAGCTGAAACTCACCTATTCACTGCCAAAAGACCACTCTATCCCTCCATAAATATCCTTTTCTAACTAAACCTCAAGGGCACACTTGTCCTTTTACTAACATTGCAATTCTACCACTTTTCCAATAAAACCTGTTACTCTCTATGGTTACTAATAGTTACACAAGTTACCAAATCACCAGTTACCATTATCTAGCTTTCTAGGACCGTCTCGGCACGTGCATCGCATTGATATCACCACACCCACGTGGTACAATTCACATAGCATAATTATCACATAACATAATACACATAGTCATATAACATGCTTAAAATCTTAATCATGCATCTTAATCATTAAAACCACACATAATTCCCATTATGCCCTCCAGGCACACTAATCAAGGCCCTTAAGCCTTATTAGTGAATTTGGGTCGTTACAACTATCCCCTCCTAATAAGAATTTCGTCCTCGAAATTTACCTGAACAACTCCGGATACTGACCCCGCATAGCTGTCTCAAGCTCTCAGGTCGCCTCCTCGACCTTACTATTCCTCCACAGCACTTTAACCAGAGGAATCGTCTTATTCCGCAACACCTTATCTTTTCGATCCAAGATATGAACTGGTTGCTCTTCATAAGCCAAATCTGCCTGTAACTCCAGATCCTCAATACATGAGTCACATCTGAGACATACTTCCGAAGCATGGAGACGTGGAACACATCATGAACTCCAGACAACGATGGCGGCAAAGCTAACCTGTAAGCCACCTGCCCAATCCTTTCCAGGATCTCGAATGGTCCAATGAATCTAGGGCTTAGCTTGCCCTTCTTACCAAACCTCCTCACCCCTCTCAGAGGTGAAACTCGAAGAAAGATGTGGTCACCAACCTGAAACTCCACGTCCCTACGCTTAGGATCAGCGTAGCTCTTCGGCCTACTCTGAGACGTAAGCATCCTAGCCCGGATCTTCTCTATGGCCTCACTTGTCTTCTGTACCATATCTGGCCCCAGATATCTCCTCTCACCTATCTCATCCCAATGAATGGGTGATCTACACTTCCTCCCATATAACAACTCATAGGGAGCCACTCCAATCGTTGACTGATAACTATTGTTGTACGAGAATTCAATCAACGGAAGGTACTTACTCCATCAACCCTCAAAATCAATTACACATGCTCTGAGCATATCCTCCAACACCTGGATCGTCCTCTCAGACTGTCCATCAGTCTGAGGATGAAGGGCTGTACTGAACTTCAACTGAGTTCCCAAAGCTTTCTGTAAACTATCCCAAAACTTGGAAGTGAAGATAGGATCCCGGTCTGACACTATAGACTTAGGAACCCCATGGAGACGTACGATCTCCCTCACATACAGCTCAGCATACTGATCCACAGTATATGTCGACCTCACTGGAAGGAAATGGGCTGACTTGGTGTATCTATCCACTATCACCCATACGAAATCATGAAGTCATACTGTCCTGGGTAAACCTCCCACAAAATCCATAGTAATGTCCTCCCATTTCCATTCAGGAATACCCAAAGGCTGAAGCAACCCTGCTGGTCCCTGATGCTCAGCTTTCACCTGCTGACAAGTTAGGCATCTGGCAACGTACTCTACCACATCCTTCTTCATCCCGGGCCACCAATACAAAGTCCGTAGTTCCTGATACATCTTCGTGGTACTCGGATGAAGTGAGTACGGCGTCGTATGAGACTCATCTAGTATCTCTCATCTGATCCCCTCATCAGCTGGAACACAAATCCGTCCCTGATACCGAAGTAAACCAACCTCAGAGACAGAATAGTCCTTAGCTATTCCCGCTAAGACATCCTCTCTAACCCTCTGTAACTAAGCGTCTAACAATGGCCCCTCTCTGATCCGCTCTAGCAGGGTCGACCGTAGAGTAATATTAGCCAAACGGCCCACCAACAACTCTATCCCTGCTCTAACCATCTCATCAGCTAACTTCCCTGAAATCTGAACAGAACTATACAACTGACCCGGACCTTTGCGGCTCAAAGCATCAGCCACTACATTGGCTTTTCCTGGATGATAAAGAATATCACAATCATAATCCTTTACCCGCTCCAGCCAACGCCTTTGTCTCATATTCAGGTCCTTCTGTGTAAAGAAATACTTCAGGCTCTTATGATCGGTGTACACCTCACACTTCTCCTCATAGAGATAATGCCGCCAAATCTTCAAGGCAAAAACCACTGCTACCAACTCCAATTCATGAGTAGGATACCGTTGCTCATACTCCTTCATCTTTTGTGATGCATAAGCTATAACCTTCTCATTCTGCATCAACACACAGCCTAAGCCCAACCTCGATGCATCGCAATAAACAAAAAACTTCCCTTCCCCTGAAGGCAGACTCAACACTGGCGCTGTAATAAGTCGTCGCTTCAATTCCTGAAAACTGTCTTCACACTTGTCTGACCAGATAAACTTCAGGTTCTTTCTTGTCAATTCTGTCATGGGTGCTGCTATCTTCGAGAAGCCTTCTACAAACTGCATGTAGTACCCTGCTAATCCTAGAAAACTCTGCACCTCCGAGGCATTCCTTGGCCTCGGCCAATCCCTAACTGCCTCTATCTTAGACGGATCAAGCTTAATCCCATCTGCAACTACAATGTGTCCAAGGAATGTCATTTCAAGTAACCAGAACTCACACTTCTTAAACTTAGCATACAACTGATGCTCCCTCAACCTATGGAGAACCTATCGAAGATGGAACTCGTGCTCTGCCTCTGAGCTGGAATACACCAGGATGCCATCGATGAAAACTATAACAAATTGGTCCAGGAAATCCTTGAACAGCCTGTTCATTAAGTCCATAAAGGCTGCTGGGGCGTTGGTCAAACCAAAGGACATGACCAAGAACTCATAATGCCCATACCGTGTCCGGAAGGGCGTCTTAGGTATATCCTCATCCTTGATCCTCAGCTGGTGATAACCAGATCAAAGATCAATCTTTGAGAACACCATCTTACCCTGCAGCAGATCGAACAAGTCATCAATTCTTGGTAAGGGATACTTATTCTTAATAGTTAACTTGTTCAATTCTCGATAGTCAATACACATCCTCAAAGTCCCGTCCTTCTTCTTAACAAACAAAACTGGAGCACCCCACGGCGAGTAACTAGGTCTGATGAACCCCAAATCCAGAAGTTCCTGCAGCTGTATCTTTACTCTTTCAATTCCGCCGGTGCCATCCTATATGGTGCCCTCGACACTGGGTCTGTCCTTGGTGCCAACTCAATAACAAACTCAATCTCTCTACGCGGCGACAATCTAGGAAAATCCTCAGGGAACACATCCAAGAACTCACAAACCAATCTGGTGTCCTCCGGTCCAACTGGTGAAACTCTGATGGTATCCACCACACTAGCCAAGAAGCCTATACATCCACCCTGGAGTAGATCTCTGGCCCTCAATGCTGATATCCTAGGTACGTGGGGTCCATGCACCGCTCCCACAAAAACAAAGGGATCCTCGCCCTCTGGCTCAAAGGTTACCATCTTCTTCCTACAGTCAATGGTAGCTCCATATCTAACCAGCCAATCCATGCCTAGAATCATGTCAAAGTCCTCCATACTTAACTCAATCAACTCTACTGCTAACTCCCTACCATCAACTAGCACTGGCAGTGCTCTAATCCACCTCCTAGATATTACCAGTTCTCCTGTAGGCAATATAGTCCCAAATCCTGAAGCACTATACTCACTAGGCCTACACAGTCTATCAATCACCTTATCAGATACAAACGAATGCGTAGCACCAGAATCAATCAAAATAGTAAAGGGAGTGCCAGCACTAGAAAGCTGACCTGTCACTACCGAGGGACAAGCCTCGGCCTCTGCCTGCATCGGGTGAACACTCGAGCTGGAGTCAAGCTGTCCACCTTTCCTGTCTCTCCCTTCTTCACCGTCGGGCAATCTTTCTTGAGGTATCCCACCACTCCACACACATATCAGGCCTTAGCCCGACACTCGCCTGGATGGCGTCTCCTGCACCTCGTGCATTCTGGATAAGTCCTCCATGAATCACCGCCTCCCTGATGACCACCCTGAGTACCCCGACCTCCCATATCAAACCTAGGAGCGATTGGAGCATCAAGAGTCTTTCTTTTCAAATCACTGAGGCCTCCACCCCTACCAGAACCAGAGTATGGAGGCACCACCCTGCGGCCCTCCCTTCTTGCTGCACTATCCCTCCATATCCTATTCTCCGCTTCCTCAGCGGTCAGAGCCCTCTCCACAGCCTGGGCATAAGTAGTCACTCCAGGAACTGTGGTAATTCTTACATCTCAGGCTATCATAACATTCAGCCCTCTAACAAATCTGTCCTGCCTGGCTGCATCAGTAGGCACAAGATCTGGTGCGAACTTCACAAGTCTATCGACACAGGTCTGAGCTTGTGTTCGATCCGACACAGGTCTGAGTTGTCCCAACCAAAATCGTATCTGTCGGATCAGCATCTTCTAAGAAAGGAAACTCTTCATCAATCAAGAATATCTTCAATTATTCTTGCCTTTATTAGAAGAATTCTTTCTCAGCCTTTATGAGCACGAAAAATGACTCTATAAATAGGGCTCTAAAGGCAGTGAGAAAAGTGAACTCTTTTGTGCATTATTCGTGAGCATTATTGTAATATTTGTGAGAGTTCCTCTTTGTATTCAAGATCATAAGTATTCATGTGATCTTGTAGAAATATGTGTGTTTAGTTTTTAGTGGTGAATTTATACCATGTTCATGAGTGAATACACATTGTAATTTGAACACAACGTTTATAGTCTTCGAGAGAAGATTTTTACAAGCCTTGCGTCGAGAGGATGCAAGCACTCTCTGGCCATTGAAGGGAGTTCAGGTGGTTGAGCGTTTCAATCAAAATTAGATTAGTGAAGAGAAGTACAACAAAGTTGTGGCAAATCTCAAGAGGGAGTCTTGTTTTGTTTAAGTCAATATTTTTGTACTTATGATTCTTTATTAATTGGTTTTATTCTCTGGGCGTGGCCCCAAGGAGTAGGTTATCCGAAAGGGTTTCTGAACCTTGTAAAAATTCGTTGTGTTCTTTATTGTTTTGCACTATTTTTTTTTATTGTGTTCAGAATCTGTCGTGACAAGTTTGGTTTCTGTCCTGACAAAACTGTACTCTGTGTAAATAGTTAATTACCATTCCGCACTTTAATTAATTCACATGGTTTAATTAATTTGGTAATTACTAAAAACGAAATTTCAATTGGTATCAGAGCGGGTCACTAATTTCTGAGTGTGATCTTGGTTTATTTCGTTTGTTGTTCTTGTTCTTGCAATGTCTTTTTTCACAGAAGGAGATTCCATAACTCGCCCCCCTTTACTCAACGATTCGAACTATTCATATTGGAAAGTTAGAATGAGAGCCTTCATCAAATCTCAAGATGAAAAGGCTTGGAGAGCTGTTTTAAGGGGTTGGACTCCTCCAGTAGAAAGTGATGATATAACTAAGGTAAAATCTGAACTTGAATGGACTGATGCTGAAGATAAACTGTCCAGTTACAACAATAAAGAATTACATGCTATTTTTAATGGAGTTGGTGAAGGTTACATTAAATTGATTTCTTCATGTGTTTCGGCCAAAGATGCTTGGCAAATTCTTCAAACTCAATTTGAAGGAACTGCTGATGTCAAGCGTTCTAGGCTTGTTATGCTCACAACAAAATTTGAAAATTTGACAATGAATGAAAATGAAACCCTCACTAAATTTTATGAGAAATTGTCAGATATTGCTAACAAATATTTTGCTCTTGGTGAAAAACTTGAAGAGAATGTTTTGGTTCAAAAAATTGTTAGAGTTCTCCCTGATAAGTTTCAGACAAAGCTAACTGCAATTGAAGAAGCAAAAGATCTTGACAAAATAAAAGTGGAGGAACTGATGGGTTCACTTCGAACTTTTGAACTAAACCAACAAATTAGACAAAAAGGTAAGACAGAGGAAATCAAGGAAAAATCTATTGCCTTGAAATCTTCTAAAGAAAAGAAGGAAAGTTCGAATGATGGGGATGATGAGATGGCTCTGTTGACAAAAAATTTCCAAAAATACATAAAGAATTTGGGAAACAAAAAGGCCATATCCAAAACCCCAAAAGGTAATTTTTCTAAACCCTTTGAGACTAATAAAAAGGGTATTCAGTGCAGGGAGTGTGAAGGGTTTGGACACATTCAATCTGAGTGTGCAAATACCTTAAAGAAAAAGAAAGTCATGACAGACACATGGAGTGATCAAGAATCTGAACAGAGTGATGAGGAGGAAAATAGTGTTGCCTTAACCTCTGTTCACATAGGTATGGATTTCTCTTTAGTCGATTACAAGGATGTGTTATGCCTTAATAATTATGTTCAGAATAATGAGAATTCTGATAGTGATTATGATGATTCTGACTTAGATGAGGAGTCATTGAAAGAGTCTTATAAAATAATGTATGATCAATGGCTGGAAGTGTGTTCTGATAATCGTCTAATGGCTAGCAATGATAAAAAATTTGTTGAAAAAATTGAAAAACTTGAGATGATTATTGCTTCCAAAAATGATGAAATTAATTCTTTGAATAAAGAAATTGAGTTTTTGCAAAAAGGTGTCAAAATGCTTAATTCTAGATCTGGAATATTGGATGATATTCTTTTTGTAGGAAAAAAGGTTGGTGATTACAATGGATTAGGATCTAATGGATCTGAGTCCTCAAGAAAAACGATTTTTGTAAAATCTATGAATTATCCGTCTGTTGTGCCAACTAACCATGTTGCAGGAACAAGTCACTCTGCTGAGAGCACAAAGTCGTCATCTGTTGCAACAGATCTACAACTAAAGAAAATTCCTCCAAAAAGAAACATTGAACATTTTGTACCAGTTTGTCATTTTTGTGGGATGAAAGGACACATAAGACCTAAGTATTTTTCTCTGTTAAACTTGTTCAAAAAGAATTATGATAAACACTTTGGTAGTATGAATCAATTCTTGACCAAAAGAAATTCAAAATAAAAAACAATACGGGTCAAGAAAGTTAACTTTGTTTGCTTGGCTACTTTTACCTGTCACAAAATGCATGCATCTAGTTCATGGTACTTTGATAGCGGTTGTTCAAGACATATGACAGGTAATGCCAACATACTTACCAACTTCAAATCCTTGAAGTGTGGAGTAGTAACTTTTGGGGATGGTATGACAAGAAATATTTTAGGTAAAGGTACTCTAAACATTGAAGGGTTACCGAAACTGAAAAATGTGCTTCTTGTTGATGGGCTGAAAGCCAACTTAATTAGCATAAGTCAAATTTGTGACCAAGGTTTTTATGTTAATTTTTCACATGATGAGTGTAATGTTCTAAATCAAAATGGTGATATTATTCTCAAAGGTTCTCGTTCTTTGGATAATTGTTACACTCTCACACAAAAATTCGCATGTCATGCATCTTCATCAAGTTTTAATATTACTGACTTGTGGCATGAAAAACTTGGTCATATAAATTTCAAAAACTTGAAAAAGATTGCTAATGCAGGTCTCATCTGTGGTATACCCAAGTTGGGTAAAGAATCGCTTGGTAAGTGTGAATCATGCCAATTGGGAAAACAGTTGAAAATTTCCCATAAAACATTATCTGATGTTAATACTTTAAATGTGTTAGAATTATTGCATATGGATCTCATGGGTCCTATACAAGTTGAAAGTATTAATGGTAAGAGATACATTTTTGTATGTGTGGATGATTTTTCTAGATTTACTTGGGTAGATTTCTTAAGAGAAAAATCAGATACGTTTGAAGCTTTTCAAACTCTATGTACAAGATTGAGAGTAGAAAAAAATTGTAACATTGGAAAGATTGTACGAATAAGGAGTGACCATGGTAAGGAGTTTGAAAATTCTGTTTATGATGAATATTGTAAATCATTTGGAATTTTGCATGAATTTTCTGCTCCCAAAACCCCTTAACAAAATGGGGTAGTGGAACGGAAAAATCGTACCTTGCAGGAAATGGCCAGAGTTATGCTTAACAGCAAAAAACTCACAAAGAAATTGTGGGCAGAAGCTATTAATACAGCTTGTTACACAATTAAACGTGTTTTTCTGCATCCGGGTACAAACAAAAGTCCTTATGAAATCTGGAAAGGTAGAAAACTCAATGTTAACTACTTTCATGTTTTTGGGTGTCTATGTTATATTCTTAGAGATCGTGAGAATCTGGGCAAATTTGATGCCAAGAGTGCTATGGGAGTTTTTCTTGGTTATTCCACTAATAGTAGGGCTTATCGTGTCTATAATATGAGAACCCAAACTATTATGGAATCAACTAATGTGGTTGTAGATAATTTAAAAGATTTTTCTGAGTACTCCCATTGTAGAGTCCAAGAACTTTACTTAGCTAAGATAGATAATAGTATGATAGTATTTATAGCATTATCTTTGTAACTGTGGATTTTTGGTTCAGACTGGGAATTATTTGGACACTCATAGTAGTACTTATAGATTTTCTAAGTTTAATCTATAGTTTAAGAATATTAAGTATAACCTAAGGTTTGATTAAAGTGACTGATATTAAGGATTATATGTATTATATTATAAGGTTTAGACATCAACCAATAGGATTTTAAGCACATGTTATGAATGGTGATTAAGGATTAAGTATTTTTGAGGATTAAATCTAATAAGGAGTAAAGTTTGAATGTTATAGGGTCAGTCAGCAGCTTTGAGTACGTTGAGGGCTTAGTCAAGGCTGTTTACTCCATTCAAACTTAGCTAAAAATGTGTAATTTCGTGTTTAAATATTCAGCGTGTGCCGATATATCGCAGCTATAGGGGGCGATATATCGCAGCACGTAGATACGGAAAACACGAAACGATGCACGGTCGCCTCGGGCATACTGGCCCAGGCGATATATCGCCTACAGGGGGCGATATATCGCCTCCTTCAGCATGAATTCAAACTCTTTTGAATTCATTTCCTTTCAGCCATTCAAACTCCTTCAACAGTCCAGCATCTTTTGAACGAGTCTTCAGCCTCTGCTGAACGATTATTCAAATGATTTTCACCTAAAAAGCCATTATTTTTATTCAAGTAAAATCAAGATACTTTCATCCCCAAACTCTATAAATAGGACCTAGTACCCAGCCATTATTCACCTTTTGCTCTAAGTTCAGAAGCTGCTAGTGTTAAGTGAGTGTGAGAGTGTAAACACCTGGTTTGGGAAAACTATAAGCTTAAACATCATAAGCTTATCAAACACTTTGGGAAGTGAGTTCTATAGTATTTCGGTGGAGGTGTAGATTGGTCTTTCAAGTCTTTGAGGTAACCAAAACTCTAGTTCCTTTCTGTATTATGTTATTTTCTTTCTCATAGTCTTCTATTGAATCTCTAACCTTAATCTTCATTTTGGTTAGGGAATCTAAGTTCTTAAGCACATAAGTTCGGTAAGCATGTTTCTCAAATGGTTTAGTCTTTCCATCTCTTTCATTTCATCTCCTTTCTTTAGACTCACTCTTTCTTATGGTTTTAGGAGTGTTCCAAAAAGTCCCAACTCAGTCCATTATATCCCGGTAACTTTGGTAAGGAAAATAGGCTAGAATCTATATGTTTGTGTTTATGTTATCTTATGTGTTATGTTGTGATATGATATAAGTATGTGATGAATATGTTGTGCATGTGTTTGTTGTAGGCTTGGGCTTATGCCCTATTTGACTAACAAGACCCCAAAAAGATTGTGGGCATATGCCTATTTAGCTGGTAGGACCCCACTAATCTCATGGGCATAAGCTTGTTTAGTCTATGGGACCCCAAGTAATAATGGCCATTATAATAAGTGTATTATGTGTTATGATATGTCTTTACGTTATTATGAAATTGATGTGTATGACTATGTGTTAGATTTTTCCTTGCTGGGCATTAGGCTCATTCCTTTCTGTTTATGTGCAGGAAATAAGCTTTAGAGGCGGAAAGATTCGTGACGCTTGGAGGATGTGTATCGATGGTGAATGGAGTCAAGGGGCCGAGCGTTATTCGATTCGAGGATGTAGTCTTGTTTATGTTTTTATGGTTTTAAATGTATTTTCCGCATTTTCTATGTAACTCTTTTTAGTTTTTAAGTTATTTTTGTTTTAAAGACAATGGGTACCCATATCCTACTTATTTTATGAAAGTAAACTTTGTTTCTACAAGTTTCTGATAAATTATGGTATTTTCGTAAAAATGTAAGTTGTATGTATAGTTTCGCTAATGGTCCAAAAAGTCTAGAGTAGTGGGTCATTACACCCATGAGGAGGAAATTGACAGGCTCATTGATGTTCAACATCATAAAGAAATGGTGGATCTGATAGCACAGCCTTCGGAGGGGACAACAGCCACTGCTGACGTATCAAATGTCGATTCTGTCGAAACAACCATCAACCAGAGTAAAAAAGAATCACCCTTCTGACCTTATTTTGGGAAATCTTGAAGAGAGTACGGTCACTCAAAAGAGGTATGTAAATTTGGTTCAATTTGTTTGTTTTACTTCCACTTTGGAACCAAAAAATGTGAAGGAGGACTTAAATGATGAATCATGGATCAATGCTATGCAAGAAGAGTTAGATCAATTCACAAGGAATGAGGTATGGATTCTTGTCCCTAGACCGAGTCATACCAATGTTATAGGTACAAAGTGGATATTTAAAAATAAAACTGATGAATTTGGGACCATAATAAGAAATAAAGCTAGACTAGTTGCACAGGGGTACACTCAAGTTGAAGGAATTGATTTTGATGAGATATTTTCCCCTGTTGCAAGACTTGAATCCATAAGATTATTACTAGCTATTTCATGTGTTATTGGTTTTAAATTGTTTCAAATGGATGTAAAATCCGCATTTTTAAATGGATTTTTGAATGAAGAAGCTTATGTGGAACAACCCAAAGGGTTTGAGGATCCTTACAATCCTAATCATGTTTTTAAATTGCAAAAAGCTTTGTATGAGCTGAAACAAGCCCCACGGGCTTGGTATGAGAGACTAACTCATTTTTTGGTCTCAAAGGGGTACAAGAGAGGGGGGAGTAGACAAAACACTTTTTATAAAAAATGTTGATGAAAATATTATGATAGCACAAATCTTTGTTGATGATATAATGTTCAGTTCTACTAATGATTCTCTAGTGCAGGAATTTGTGAAACAAATGCAGGAAGAGTTTGAGATGAGCATGGTAGGAGAACTCAATTTCTTCCTAGGACTTCAAGTGAAGCAGTCAGATGAAGGAATTTTCATTTCACAAAGCAAGTATGCAAGAAGTCTAGTGAAAAGATTTGGACTTGATGCATCTAAACCTGCTAAAACTCCCATGGGTACTACGGTCAAATTGTCTAAAGATGAAAATGGGAAGAAAGTTGATCAAACTCTTTACAGGAGTATGATTGGGAGTCTCCTTTACTTAATTGCAAGTCGCCCTAACATCAGTTACAGTGTTGGAGTGTGTGCTCGTTTCCAAGGGAACCCCATGGAGTCTCATGTGACTGCTGTAAAAAGAATTATTTGTTACATCAATAATACTCTTGATGTAGGCATTTGGTACTCCAAAGAAACAAATTCTAACCTTGTGTGTTATAGTGATGCAGATTGGGCAGGAAACACTGATGATCGCAAAAGAACAAGTGGTGGTTGTTTTTACTTAGGAAACAATTTGGTCTCCTGGCATAGTAAAAAACAAAAATCCATCTCCTTGTCAACAACCGAAGCTGAGTACATTGCTGCTGGAAGCTGTTGTACTCAACTTTTGTGGATGAAACAAATGTTGGCAGACTATGGGTTTGATATTAAAACTTTAACCATTTTTTGTGATAATACAAGTGCTATTAATATCTCCAAAAATCCTGTTCAGCACTCTCGCACCAAACATATTAACATTCGTCATCATTTTATTAGGGAACTTGTTGAAAACAAAACATTGATTTTAGAATATGTTGAGACTAACAAACAAATTGCAGATATTTTTACTAAAGCCTTAGAAATGGCCAGATTTGATTCCCTCAGGAAATCCTTGGGGGTTTATTTTATTTGAAATTTCCAATAAATTGATTATCTTGCCTTGCATATGTGTTTTCGTAAATCTCTTGTCCTGTTTGGAAGAAATTTGATGAGCATTTTTTTTTTTTTTGTATTTTAGAAAATGATCGTTATAAGTCCTATACTTTGTTGGAATAAAAAACCATATTTGAAAATTTTAGACCATCCAATTCATATTTGATCAAATCATTATCATTGTATGAGCATTCCTAATCCAGTTTCTTTTTCAGGCTCCATTTTGGAAAAGAGCTACCTATACTGATGTGTGAAAGCCGACACTGAGTAAGTTGGTACGAGGTAATTAGCAATTGTATTGAAGGATACTCTACCAGCGTAAAGGGCTACCATCAGTATAAGAGTTATAGCCTCCATTATGGTTACAATTTGAAAAAAGGCTAAAATTGCCAAATATGGGCAATGACCCTAGCGTTAAAAGGCCAAAAAGAAACGCCAAATTGATTACACATGCACACACACATGCCTGTTGACTAGACTGTGTAAGTTGGTTGTAAGACTCATACATATAATGAATTGATTCAAATATGTTTTGTGATTGGTATATTTTTCGAATTATGGTCTCTTAGTATTTGATTTGTAACTCATTTCTCTAATTTGTGAAAAATATGGTTATCTTGTTTCTTTTGAACGGGACTTGGCATTTACATGGACACATATGGTATGGCAATCTACACCCTATTTTCGGAAATTTTGTAATAAAAATTAATAAAAAAATTGAAAAATAAAATCTGTTATCTACCGTGTACTTTATAAAAAAAAACAAAAAGGTTTGAAAAATTAATTGATGCAATTTATTTGTTTATCTCAATATATTCTAAAAATATTCAAAAAGTTTCCAATTTTGAGGTGTGAAAGAATTTGTCTTAAAAAGGAGATATTTTGGCATTTATCACTTAAAATCCGGTTACCCATTTTTGAACTTGCCTCATTTGTGTACCAAATACTTTATATATTCGGATTCCCTTTGGTTTTTTTAGAATCAGTGTTTTCTTGTTAAACCTCTCACATATAACTGAAGTGTTTAGGGTTTCTTTTTTTGTATGTTTCTCTTGTTTCTCTCTTAGCAGCCATGAAGACTCGAGGCTGTGGTTCATCCTCCAAATCCGTGAAGTCTCAGCAAGAGACAATTCCTAAATCAGTTCCCTCTACCACTCCTTCGGTCCTAGCATCAATCCCTGTTGTCTCTCCTACTCCAGGCCGTCATTCTAAAACCACAGCAAGAAAGAAAGTTCTTGCTCTTTCGGGTCCTATAAGTTCATCTATTCTTGGTGCTTCTAGTAAAGGAGTTACGTTCCTGAATTTGGATGTTGAGCCAATCCCAGCCTCAGCGGTTTCACTCGCCTCTCCTGAAGGTCAAATAAAATCCAAACCGACATTGGCAACTAGTCAGTCCAAATCTATTTCCACTGAAGCTATGTCTGATCCATCTGATCATGATTCGGAATCCTCTCTATCTCCTGATGTGTTGACTCCCAAGGCAAAGGGCGAACGTAAGACCAAATCTGTTGGAACAAAGAAAGGGAAGAAGGCCAAAGTGGCTCAATCTAAAGGTACCAGCTCCATCTCTTATTCATCTTCTTTATCTCATTTTAAATTAAAGGCCAAAATCAAGCCTCCTCCATGCACCTCATCGGAGGATGTCTCTCCCGAGACGGAAGACTCTCAGCCTGAGTTAGACCCTTCTTTGACCGAGCCAAATCCTGAAGTTCCTCTTGATGATTTGGCTGAGGATACTGAATTTGAAGAAGACCCATCTGAAGCCTCTCCTATTACATCTGGCCCAAAAGGCACCACTCCATTGGCATTTCCCAAATTGTCTTCCAAACTTGCAAAGCAAAAAGGTGCTCCTGCTCGTACCTCAGGTTCTTTCAAAGCTCATTCTCTTACATTCTGTTTTAATGATAATGAGAAGAACATGCAATTTTATGACCATCGCATTTTATTAGTGAGCGCAATTTTCTTTTTGCTCCTCATCGTGTTTTTGGGTATTACTTACTTTAGAGGAAAGAGGTTGGTTGCGATCCTTGTCTGGGTTTGATGGGTTTGTGCCTCGGGTTGTTAAAGAATTTTATGCAAATTTCAATGATGAGTTATTAGACCAATCTTCTTTTATGTTCCATCAAGTTTATGTTAGGGATCATTGGTATAAGTTTAGCCCGTTTGAAATTGCTAAGGCCCTCAATCTTGTCCCTGTGGAGATTGATGATTCTATTGAATTTGCAAAGGACCAATTTTTGTCTGAATTGGTTGGTCAAGCTATGGTGTGGCAACTGAGCACCTCTCTTCGAGTCACAGATTTCACTCATTACTATGGTGCTCTTTTCAAAATTTCTATGTTTAATTGGATGCCCATCACACATTCCTCCACCATCACTCAAGATATGGCATTTCTGTTGTTCAAAATTGTTACTGGAGTCACCATAGATCTTGCAGCAGTTATTTTTTACCAAATCATGTCCTTAAGTGGTGCCAAACGCAAGGGGCAACACTTGATGTTTCCACAGGTCATTTACAAGCTTTTGGACTCTCAACGTCCGCTGAAGAAGTCCCATGAGACCTTGACTTCTCCCTTGGTTGGTCCCACCTATACTGTCAAATATGATCATACTCCATCCACAGCTCGGAAAGTCAAAGGAATTAATCTTGCTGGTCCTGCTTCTGGCAGTGTTGTGCCCGACTCCTCTGCTGTCCCGACTGATCTTGCTGCTGTCCAGACAGGGATTACAAGTCTTTCTAACCGGTTCTCTCTAATGGAAGAGACTCAACGCAAAATTCTTGCTTCATTGGTCATTCTCAATGAATCCAACTCTCCTGCCCCATGATGATCCCAGACCTTTGATATATTTTACTTTTGTTAGTTGTAAAAGAACACTTAATGTGTCTTTCTTTTGGTTTCATTTTCTTGTTCTTTGGCATTTTTTCAGACAATGAGGGGGAGAGAGTAACTCTATTTTTTTTTTTTGGCACTTTGATTATGTTGACCTGCTGTTTCATATTGGTTTTTGTTAACTGTGCTTTGGTTATCTATCGCAGGGGGAGTCATTTTTTGATCCTTTTATGACTCTTATGATTTTTAGCACTTACTTGTGTTTTGCAGGGATCTTTTAAATATATATTCCTTGTCTATAAAATTTCCGAAGGGGGAGATTGTAAATCCTATAATTAGCATTTTTATAGAAATATCTTTTTCTTAAAAAGATTAAAAAAAATTGGTTGAATTAGTTGTTTCCCTTTATTATAATTTTCGGAATTGTTTGGTTTCCTTTATTACAATTTTCGGAAATCCACTTTCCCTTTTTGTGAATTTTGGACAATAATGTGCTTCCTTATTTGTCTCATTTTGTTTATAAAGGGAAAAAGTATATTGCAAATATTCGGTACTTACCCAAAGTGGTTTATGGATTATTTGCTTATATATTTTCTTGCAGCTCAAGGATTGCTAACAGGAAACTGGTTCTTTAATGTCATTTATTGTGTTTCCTTTTTGAGCTTGTTTTTTATCCGACACAGGTCTGAGCTGTCCCCACCGATATCGCATCTGTCGGATCAGCATCTTCTAAAAAAGGCATCTCTTCATCAATCAAGAATATCTTCTATGATTCTTGCCTTTATTAGAAGAATTCTTTCTCAGCCTTTATGAGCACGAAAAAGGACACTATAAATAGGGCTCTAAAGGAAGTGAGAAAAGTGAACTCTTTGGTGCATTATTCGTGAGCATTATTGTAATATTTGTGAGAGTTCCTCTTTGTATTCAAGATCATAAGTATTCACGTGATCTTATTGTAATATGTGTGTTTAGTTTTTAGTGGTGAGTTTATACCATGTTCATGAGTGAATACACATTGTAATTTGAACACAACGTTTATAGTCTTCGGGAGAAGATTTTTACAAGCCTTGCGTCAAGAGGATGCAAGCACTCGCTGGCCATTGAAGGGAGTTCAAGTGGTTGAGCGTTTCAATCAAAATCATATTAGTGAAGAGAAGTACAACAAAGTTGTGGCAAATCTCAAGAGGGAGTCTTGTTTTGTTTAAGTCAATGTTTTTGTACTTGTGATTCTTTATTAATTGGTTTTATTCTCTGGGCGTGGCCCCAAGGAGTAGGTTATCCGAAAGGGTTTCTGAACCTTGTAAAAATTTGTTGTGTTCTTTATTGTTTTGGCACTGTTTTTTTTATTGTGTTCAGTATCTGTCGTGACAAGTTTGGTTTCTGTCCCGACAGAACTGTACTCTGTGTAAACAGTTAATTACCATTCCGCACTTTAATTAATTCACATGGTTTAATTAATTTGGTAATTACTAAAAACGGAATTTCATTTTTCAATTTAACGTTTTCAATGAAATTTTTACATTTGTATAGTTTTGTCTTATTTTCTTCTTTCGTGTTGTGTTTAGTTGTTTAGGTTTATGTATAGTTGGTTATTTTAGTTGTTTTTGTTTATGTACAGTTATTCTGATGTTGTGTTGATTTTTAATTGGTGTTTAGTTATTCTAAGATATATTTTGAATTTATTTTTTTGAACATGTTAGTATGTAGTAGGTTGATGTCTAGTTATTGTTCAATTGTTGTTTTTTAGTTTTTTTTTTACACAGTATTTTTGTAATTAACAAACTTTAAAAATTGTATTTTGAAATCACTGCTACAAAAAATAGCTTTTAGGACACTCACATAGATGCGAGCCCTAAAAATATCTTCTAGATTTTTTAGCACACTCAGTGAGAGTCCTTAAAAAATACATTTAAGGACATGTAGTTTGAGCCCTAAATACTGATGTAGGTACTAAAATACTATAAAAAAAATTGAGTCATTTGAGACTTTTAATGGCACAATTTGAGTGTCCTAAAATATGTATTGAGGGTGCTCAAAGTGGGCCCTAAAAAATAATAAATTAATTAATTAATAAAATTGTCAATATTTAGTCATTATTTTCCTAATATTATTCATATCTGTATTTATATATTTAAATTTAAATTATGACATATAAAGATATATTTATGAAATTAGTATTAATTAGAAAAGGATTATTTTATTGATTTACAAAGTGGTGTTTTATTTATTTTTTTTAAAGAAAAAAACTAATTAGGCCAAAGCCCAAAGGGATGCCCTAATCCTATCAATTCCCTATCTTTGAACTCCCTCAATCGCACTCTCTCCCTCTGCTGCACTCTCTCTCACCTCACGACCGACAGAAGCTTGGGGCTTACGGGATGACGCGGAGGCTTTCTTGGGGGCTCATTGGGGTTAAAAGACGAAGGCTGACTAGGGGCCTGCGGGATGACGCGGAGGCTCGGTAGTTGCGAGGGTCTGGACATCGTTGAGGGTGTCTAGGGGGCTCATTGAGGCTAGACGACAAAGGCTCAGGGGTTGTGGCAGCAGCAGCATGCGTGGCTTTGTGGCTGAAAGCAATGGCTCGTCGACGATGGTATCTCCTCCTCTCTGTTGTTCTATTTCTCTCCCTATCTCTCTCTATATTTTGGTTTAGTTTGTTTTTGATTTCATTTTGAGGATTTTTGTTGCAGTAATGCTTGTGATTGTTGTTAGTTTTCTTTGTTGATGAAGCGGCACTTGATTGTAGTGGAAATGATTACTGAAATATGTTTTGTTTGTTTGTTTATTTTTTGTTCGACTCGCATTCAAATTTATTGGTTGGTTCATTATTCTTTCTTTATTTATGTATTTTTGTTCTATGATTGATTATTAGGTTTGTATTTGGTTATTAATCTTTTTTAAAATGTTTGTGATGCGATTTTGTAGTTAAGAATGCAGCTTGCAATCCAAAAGTTCAATTAATGTTGTGCACAAATAAAGTATTATCTAAGCCCAATGAGCACATGATTTCAATATCAACATAATAAAAATTTTAATATGGCTGATTTATTTGCAAGAAATGACTTTTTTGTTTTATGCACTTTATATATAATACCTCAACTATTAATGACAATGAACTGATAGGTTGTATTTAGGGACTTTGACAAAGAACTAATTTAGGTTATCCATGGACATAGCACTAATTTCGTGCCCTATTAGACTCCACATAGACTTTATTGTATAGCTATGTTAATTCAGTGCTCTGATAGACTCCAAACAAAAAAGGAAATTAATATATAGTAAAGCATATTCATATCTTGTAATACATTAGTTGAGTATATTATATATATATGGTGCTCTTATTTATAACTATATTATCTTTTCTTTTTTTGCTAAGTATTATGGACTTAGAATCTGATGCATATTACTTGCACGGTGCATAACTTCATATGTGTGCATATGTATATATTTATATATATAATTAATTTCTCATTTTTATTGTATATGTGGTAATGTGTTATGAATGATTGGTAATTGAGTTTATTAATGTCTATGTGATTTGATAAACTAACTAGCTTGAGCACTTTTGAACTGAGACAGATAAATATGTATTTAAAACTAACACTAACTACTTAGGCCATGAGAAAGTGTGATATTTTTAGCACAAATGCTTAGAATTCAAGACTCAATTTTGAGTAGCTTTCTATCTTATCCTTTTTGTTTTTTTAATGTTGCTAATTTATTTTTATTTTCAATAGAAATGTAGAAATTTTGGTATTTTATATTTGAGGCTATCCCGTTTTATAAGTATTATACAACTTTTATATAAATAATTTTTGTTATTGAAAATGAGAGTCATCCTTTTTATTTCTTCTACAACCTCAAGTTCTATATTTATTTTGTTTTGGTTAGACTTTAATGATGTTTATTTTGTATTGTAGGCTAAAATTCTGCTTAGATATTTAAGAAAACTAAGACAATTATTTAAGAGAACCAATGCAACAAGAAATTCTTATTCAAGATATTGGGTATTGTTTTCTTTCTTGCTTGTAAGAATTATGTAAAATGAGGTTTTTATTTGTGTATATAGTTTTGTTGTGTTTTACAATTGTATGTAATAGATAGATTAATTTCAATTGTAAAAGTTTGTTTTTAAAAAAAATATACAATTAAATTGTTAATATAATTAGTTTTATTAGTAAAAATTTTGTTATTTTAATCTATAATTTTTTAGATTTAGATTTGCATATAAATATTTTATTAAAATAAATATAAATTAATTTTTTTCAAATTAAAAATATAATTTTTAATGGCACGCATTGCGAGCCATAAAATAAATTTTTGTAGAACACACAAAGAGATGCATAAAAACTTTACTTAAATATACTCAATGAAATTTTTTAAGATACGCATTGCGAGTCTTAAAAAACTTACTTTTTAAAACTCTCAAATATAGTATTCACAGATAGCATACTCTAAAAAGTCTTTTTCGTACTAATGAAGAAAAAAATTAAGGACTGTAAAAAAAATAAAAGCAACAAACAAACAAAAAAACTTTTATGAGTGTTACTATTAGAAATGGAATTATCGACTCAATTTACACACGTGAACTCAAAGGTCCTTAATTAATGGTGTAAATTTTATGATTAATATATACTGCATATAGTGTTCTCGATATTCATCATTTCCAAATTTATAATTAGTTGGCCACATAAATCACTTTGCTCTATTGTGCCTTACTATATAATTGGGGACAGAATTTTATAGAGAATGTGAAACCATTATAGAAAATGGTAGCCGACTCATCATAACAACCAACATAAACTCGAGGAGAGAAGTACTTATTATAAGTACTAGACTAATTAATAAAGTTGAAAATTTTAATCCTGATGTTATATATTCTCTTATAAGTCATTCCATTAACTTAGAATTTAGAAAACATTGATGTATACCCAAAAGAAAAGGTTATGATGTGAAGTTTGGCTATCTATGTAACTGATAATTAGAAGATAAAACCTGATTACTTAATATCTTGTTTGACTCTAATGCTGGACAAGATCTAAGCAAAATCTCACCAACCAATCTCTTCAACCAACAATATTTTCTTTCGAAAAGGTCTTGCTAACCCTCAGATTCGGGTGTCTTTAGAAAATTATATTTTTAGATTAGACCTGCTAACATTAATTAATGATAATCTAAGCATGACATCATCATCTTTGAGTGTTATTACGAGAGCCTAAGATCAATTTCATTGTGTTATTAGTAGTAATGTTATGGAGTTATGCAATTATTACGGTCCATTGGCAGCACTATTGATGTAGCCAGGACTAAAACATTATAGGGGGCCAAAAAACAAAAAATATAAATTATATTAATATATACATGAACAATTTTTCTTTTAATTTTAGAGGTGCAATTAGGGATGCACAAAAGCTCCACGGGGACGGGGACCCACGGGGATCCGCCCCTAATGGGGCGGGGATTCCCCGGCTTGGTGGGGATCGGGGCGAGGACGGAGCTAATATTCTTTACCCGATTGGGGGACGGGGCGGAGTCGGGGATAGTACTCCTCGCCCCATTTCGTCCCCGATAATGTATATATATATATAGTATTAGGAATTATATATAGTATGTATAACGTTATAACTCTATTTCTATATATATAATATTAATTATAATTAAGCTAATTTCCTCTTTGATATATCGTTTAATGCATTAAATTTCTGGTTTTATAACAATTAATGCATTAATTCAAATTACACTATTTCATATATATTAAATACTCTAGCTGTTATAGAATATGGATGGACTCCAGCCACTCCACCGATTATGCTATTGCTAACTGTTTTATATGAATATGAAAAGTCTTTTTGAAGAGTGCACTTCAGAGACTAACCCTAAATAATTATTTCATATATATTTGATATTAGCATTTCTATCTAGTCCACTCTCCAATCTTTAGTCCAACTACATTATATTTTTTCTGTAAAACAACAACCTGTTCATAACTTGTGAGTTGTGAGTCCTCGTGATCGTGAGTCTTAAACAGAGTAGGAAGCACTATATTTCTTAACAACTCGTGGCTGCATCAATAAGGAGGAGTAGACAAAGGAGATTATTCATTGACTAGAATGGTAAGTATTAAACTATTAGTATTATTATTGTATAAGGTACTCTGTTTATGTATATTATTTAATGATAAAAACAGAGCTTTTTATCTTTTATGGTCAATATACAATGCTCAATATAGACATTGATAAATTATATACTTGAAAAAGGATTTGTTTATTTATTTATTTATTGGCAAGTAACTACTATTCATCTTATATGTATGTGTGCATGAAGTTTTGACCACGTAATTTTATACATAATCAACAAAAAGAATGAATTTTTATATATACTCATATAGGTTTTGTACTTTTGTGGATGAGGGTAAGTCTAGAAAGATTGTCATATGACTATACGAGCCTAGAAAATTGCATATTGCTATTAAATAATTTATTTAATAAATATATTATAAACTAGATAATGAATTGATATGCAAAACCTGATATATATATATATATGTATATTATATTTTTATACAAAACCTAATATATATTATTACATAGACGTATATGACACACTTTTTATTGGAGTATTCTAGTTTATCTGTATATGCAAATAATATAGTGTATGTGAATATAAATGTACATCTTTTTAAGTTTTCGTAATTAATTTTATATGTTTAAAAGTGTATACTTTGAATTTTTATAGGAAAAAATGACTGAGATTGGAAGTCCAACAGAAGAAACTCCATCAACATATGGACAAAATGAAGGAATAATACCCACAGGACCTATTGACCTTGATTCATCAATTCCTTCTTCTCCAAAAAATGATGAATCAATGACAGCAACCCAATCAAATGTTGATAGCGAGAAAACTGAGACAAAGAGAAAACTGACTTCCTTTGTTTGGAATCATTTCAAGAAGCAAAAAATTAATGGAGTTGACAAAGCTGTTTGCAACTATTGTCAAAAAATATTAGGAGGATCAAGCAAAAATGGAACAACACATTTGCGTGATCATTTTAACATATGTCCTCTTAGGAAGCATCGAGATATAAAACAATCAATCTTAAATCCAAGTAAGAAGAAGGATGGAAGTACTTCACTAGCTGCTCACAACTTTGATCAAGAGTGTTCAAGACACAAACTTGCTAAAATGATTGTTTTGCATGAGTATCCACTCAATATGGTTGAACATCATGGATTTAGAGATTTTGTCAACTCTCTTCAGCCATTTTTCAAGAATGTATCTCGAAGTACTATTAGAAGGGATATATTGAAGATATATGAGAATGAGAAGACCAAGACAAAGAACTCAATTAGTGACAATTGTAGTAGAGTTGCAATCACAACTGACATGTGGACATCAAATAATCAAAAGAGAGGGCATATGGTGGTGACTGCACATTATATTGATGATTCATGGAATTTGCACAATCGAATTATCAGGTAATAAGATAATTTGTATAATATTTTGTATTTTATGTGTATATTTAATATGAGTGTGTGCTAATTAATTACTTTTTATTATATGCATTCAGGTTTATATATGTGCCTGCCCCTCATACTGCTAAGTTATTAGCAAAAGTGTTGATGGAGTGTTTGGTTGAATGGTCTCTTGAACGTAAGTTGTCTACTCTTACTTTAGATAACTGTACTGTGAATATTGCCATGATGGATCAAATGAAAGAAAAATTGAGAAATGCTTCTTTACTAATGAAAGGTGAATTAGTTCATATGAAATGTTCTGCTCATATCTTGAACTTGATTGTCCAACAAGGATTAGGAGCAATTCAAGGTGCCATAGAAACTATACGTGAGAGTGTAGTTTTTTGGACTGGTACTCCAAAAAGAGTTGAAAAGTTTGAAGAGGCTAAGAAAGGATTATCATGTGCAAGCAATAAAAAGCTAGTGCTTGATTGTAAGACTAGGTGGAATTCTACTTATTTGATGCTTACTAGTGCCATTGTTTATAAAGATGTGTTCAGTCGCTTAATACACACTGAGAAAAATTACAAAAAAGAACCTAGTGAGCGAGATTGGCTTTTGGCAAAAGTTATGTGTGAGAAACTGAAGTTGTTTTACCATGTCACTGAGATGTTTTCTGGGACCAAATATCCTACTACTAATCTATTCTTCTCTAAGATTTGTGATATTTGGTTGTTGCTTAAGGAGTGTCTTAAGTCTTCATACGATGAGATTAGGATAATGGCATCAAATATGATGGATAAATTTGAGCAGTATTGGACTTCCATTCATGGCATATTAGCCATAGCAACTGTTATGGATCCAAGGTTTAAGATGAAATTGATTGAGTATTATTTTCCTAAAATTTATGTTGGTGAATATCAAAATGAAGTTGAACGAACTAGAATGTTGTGCTATGATTTGGTGAAAGAATACAAACCAAATGATGGAAAAGAAAATCTTCCTGATCCTTTATCCAATGCTTCTGGAGTTGGAGGGGATAGTGATGGATGTGTGGATCCTTTAGCTGGTTATGACTTGTTCGTTAGTAGTACTTCTAAGGTGGATACTTTCAAGTCTGAGTTAGAGTTCTACTTGGAGGAAGCAGTTTTGCCTAGGAGTGAAGAGTTTGATATTTTAGCTTGGTGGAAGACAAATGGTCTTAAGTATCCAACATTACAACAAGTTGCTAGAGATGTTTTGGCTATCCCAGTGTCTACAGTAGCTTCTGAGTCTGCTTTCAGTACTAGTGGAAGACATGTGACTCCTTGTCGTAATAGGCTTCACCCGAGTATGTTGGAGGAATTAGTATGTACTCAAGATTGGCTATGGGATGAGAAACTAGGTATGTTTATTATAAATTACTCTTATTATTTATTTTTCTTTTATACCCAAAGCAAAGAGCTTATAAAATGACATATTTTATTTTTTTTCTTTGATGACAACAACCAGTAATGCAATTTTTTTATCCATAAATATATATATGTACATTCATTTTATTGAAACGTGGTAAAATTCCACTTTGGTCAAAAAAGAAAAACAAAATTGGTGATTGGAGATAATCTCTTTGAAACATGGATAGTATTAGTAATATACATATATAATTCTTTTTGAATCATCTAGATTTCTATAATCAGATTTCTTGTTGAATTTTTTAGATGCATCACAAAATGAGATTTCACATAGTACATTCTTTGATGATGTTGAAGATGATGAAGCGGTAAGTTTAGCATTAATTATTTTTTTTTTGTTTATATTATTATTTTTTTTCTTTAAAATATATTTTTACTTATAATTGAAAATTTTCTTTTAGGGTCCAAGTTTTGTGGATTTTGATTCTTGAAGAAAGAAGGCTCTTGAATGGTGGTGATGACTATTAGTTTTCAAAGTTGAAGATGAAGATGTTATTACAATTTATTAAGTTTGTGTGTTTGTTTGGACTTCAAGTTTATGTTTATGGTCTTTAAGTTTATGTTTATTGATTTTAAGTTTATCATTGCAAAGTTTTTAATTTTGGAACTTATCTATATGACTATCAATTATGGAATGAAGAATTTAGTTTTATATTGTTTTAATTTGGTGTTTACAAATATTTTTTAATTTTGAAAATATAAAAAATTATTTGTGTTATCCAACTTTTTTAATAAACGGGTCCCCGTTATAGTGTTCATTACCGATGGGGATTCCCCGCCCCGTTCCCCGCCGGGGAATGTGCGGGGACGGGGCGGGGATGGGGGAAAATAATAGGGGTCGGGGACGGGGACGGGGAATGCATTCCCCGCACCGCCCCGTCCCCATGTGCATCCCTAGGTGCAATATGCATTTTTACATATATTTATATTAGTTTTTTTTTCAAAATTACATAAAAAAAAAAATTAGAGGGCCCGGGGGTGCCAACATAGGCCTGCAATAGCATGAGTTTTTCAAGACTCAATCTACATGACACTTAGGAACTAGTCCACTCTCCAAACTATACACATAACAGTCTTCCTGATAGGGGAATATCACTTCTCTAGGAGTCACGATTAAAAGAGAAATGACTCTTCTAGGAGGCCTACAAAAGATTATCTCTTACACACTCAAGTGATCACTTTGTAGCCATAATCCATATTGAAATTATGTAGTGGCCTATTAAGATTCTTTAGATTCATCACTTTTTCTATTTACACTCTAGAACTAGAAATAGGAGTATTTACTTCCAGACATTTCTTTACAATACATTATTATATTATAAGTTTACTGACTTAACCGTCGAAGTGTTTTGTTTTAGCCAGCATCATCCCAATATTATAAGGTATTATAATTTTAACAATATAACAAAATAAAGAATAACAATCACATGAATATATGGAAAAAAAAGTAGATAATGAGAAAGATGGAAAACTTTGTTATACCCAGATTTCGAGTTATAGTAAATATGACCTCGAAAGCTGAGTTCGAAATAAATGGTCTCGTGAGGGTTAGGGCATGCTCTAGGGTTGTAAATCGAGTCTGCAAAGTACGATACATGACCTCGAGTATCGTGACCTCGAAATGATCTCGATCTCGAAAGGTAGCTCTGAGAGCACCCTTATCTTCAGGAACAATTTCGGAGCAGGGGTCTTGAGCTCTATGTACTATCTCGAAAGCCACGTTAGCTCGGGAGATGTCACTGGCTCGGGCAATGATGGGAAACTTGGGAGGCAAGAGCCTTAGAGATACGCGATCGCCGCTTTGAATATCAACAAGTATTATAAACATGAGATGTAATCCTCATTTATTAATGTAAATCCCCAAGAATCGTGGGATATTATTTAATCAGTTATGCGTTTCCTGGTCTTCAGTGACGTTTCCTTTTTTATCTGATTATAGGCATTTAAAGCCATTTATTTTTATTCACAAAAGAGTAACTACCCAAAATATGTGGGATAGTATTCTGCATCCTTCTCTATAAATAGAGAAGCCATGCACCATTGTAAAGGACCGAAATTCTGATCCTTGAGAGAAAACTCTGGAGAATTCATACTAAAGAATTTTTCAGAGATAATCTTTAGATTAATAACAGAGACTCGTGGACTAGGCAGATTTAACTGCTGAACCACGTAAAAAATCGTGTGTTTGATTTGTTTGTTTCGTTTGGTCATTGTCATTCATTGTTTTTGTGCTCTTCTTTTATATGTTGACGAAAAACGGCGTCAACAAACTTCATCCTCTCCCTTTTATTGCGAGAAATTATCATAATATAAGGGAAAATCATGTGTTATTACATATATAAAGTCTAATAATCTTACAAAAGAACCTAGCAACTATATTAGATTGTTATTGTTGATGAATAATTTCATCAAGCATCAAATCTTGAGCATGCAAAGAATGCAACAAAATATGATGTTAGGTTTATTCATTATAAACCTCGAGGCCACTCCCTAGAGTTGATTATTGTGTATAACATCTTTGGAACTCCCAAGCTATATGGTATGACTTCTACTAAAATAGCTACACAACGCTTAAATTAAATTCATATTTCCAGCATAAATAACAATATTTTGTCAATAATTTGATCTATATATAATTCAATTTTTTTACGACAGAAAAACCAAACATTTACATTTAATTGCAGCAATTAGTACCATTTTATCAAATGATGGAGGTATTACTATTAATTTGTTAAATTATTAAGAACCCTATAATAAAATAATCTAATTTATTAAAAATTTGAAAAAGAAATAAAAAACCTTTAAATTTTATACCAACCAATATATATTATGTTTAAAAAATACATTAATGAAAAATAATGCATTTTTCTCCCAAAAAAAATGGAAAAAGACTAGATAACTCTAGCTCTTTTGGATTTTTATCATTAATTTTGTTTCTTGAACTTTCACTTTTTTTTGGCAAACTTACTCACTGTCATATAAAAAAAATAATTTTTAGAAACCACCCTATTAAAGACCCTAATTTTGCCCCAATAAATTTGAAATTTTCAAAAAGAGAAAACGTAGAATTTTTTTTACCTAATATTCTTCTTCAACTATTAACAGCAGTAATAATTGCCACGTCAAACAAAAATTAGTATTAGCAGCGACCCATGTCGCAGTTAATAATGACCCAGAGATATCAAGACCGTCACCTTCTTCTCTCCTTCATTTTCTTTTGCAAACAGACAACTCCAAACGCAGCAAACCCTCCGACCTCCCTCTCTCTCTTTCTGACCTGCGAACTAGACAGGCAGTACACTCATATCTCAACAGTTATATATATATATATATATAAATGTTTAATTGTTTTTTTATTTTATTATTTTTGTTTCTGTTTATTAACTTTGTTTTCTCTCTCTGATAGCTACGAAGAAAGTCTTCCAAAATCAGTTTTTTTTTATTATTTGGTTTTTCTATATACCAGTGTTTATATATAATTTTTAAAGTTTTAGATCTATTTTGGTCTCATTCCCATATTCCTTTTCCTTCTTTTTGATAAAATTATTGAATAGTTTTATATATTTGTGATTTCTTGTACTAGATTTAGACAGTGTAGGAAGTTTTACCATAGTTTTCTTTTATTTGTAAATCTGGTTTTCTTTATTATTTTCTTAGTCGTTCCAAGCTTTTTTTTTCTGGTTTTTGTTGCTTTTTGTTAATTAGGAATATATATTTGGATTTGGTTTTTGAAATCTATTTGATAATCTAATATGGATGGTCTGAAATTTATACACTATATCCCTAATTTTGCTATTGAAAAATCTATATTTATATATATATATATTCTACTAGAATCTCATTTTTTTCAATCATTTTTGTGTGGATATGGCTGATTAGAATCCCACTGTTGCATTCTCTTGCAGGAGTGATATAGATGGAGTGAAAGCCCATGGTTGCCTCACTTTTTGAAAGAGTGTATCCTCTGTGCTAGATTTTTTTTTCTTTCTTTAAATGCTCTATTATAGAATTCGCTTATTTAATTACATGTTATATATGTTGCAAAAGTTCATGATATATTTATTTTTGGTGTAGGTAAAACTTAAAGTTGATTTTGTTTGGCCCTCTCACTTTTGTATTTTAATTTAAATATTTTTTGTTGCAAATTTTGTGTGGTTGTTAGTTTCTCTCATGTTTCTTTACTATTTGATAAAATCTTAGTGTATTTCCCATATGGTTACCAACTGTCTGATAAAATGCTTCAGTGAATATATGAAACTTTTGCATAGATGTTGTGATTTTTGTGATTCTTTTATTTTTGATTTTGGATACTAAATTTTTTTTCTCTATTATTATTATTGGTCAAGCTTTTCTCATTAATATGGCATTTTTTTATTTGTTGGATAATGTATTAAGATTTTCTTTTATGCCTTTAGGAAAACAGGCTTTCCACATTACCGCTCGAAAGATCAAAGTTTGAACGTTTATTATGGTTTTAGTCATAATATCACTATTGTGATTTTTTATGATGCATTTCTTTTTCTGGGTTGTGTAGGAAGGTCTTCGACATTTCTCTCAGAGACACATAAGGTAATTGAAGAAGTTGAATTTTTTTTTAACACTACTTCATTTTACTATGTTAGGAGATATGAGAAAAGCATTAAAACTTGGAATCAGATTGCTGTTTAGGAATTAAAATGGAAACTTAGTCTCTTCATGGTGAAATATGTTAGTACATATATGTGATAAAGTTTTGCTCCCTGCTCACGTTAATCTCTAGTGCATCTCAAATATGTCATTGAGAGTTTGCCATGGTTCAATATTGATAATGACCAAGAATATCCAAAGTTTCCAAGTTATTATCTCTTTGTCCTATGCTTACTATAATTAAAAGCATTCAGACGCTGAAATTGTCTTTTATTAAATATACTTTGGCTGTATAGTTTTATTACATGCATCCTATCCATTTTCTGAGGAAGCATCATATTTCTTCTATGTTTATTCTCAGGTTAAACCTTTTCTCTTGTACATAACATCTTTTACTAAATTTTGAAATAATTAGTTTCATTGAAAACACTTGCTTCGTTTTCAGGTTATTTTGGTTTGGCTCTTCCCAAGTTAATCATTTATGGGATCATATCTTGAGTGTTCAGCACTGGTGGCTACGCATGGGATCATATCTTCAATGTTCAGCACATGTATTTTGACATTGCAATTGGATTTAATTTGTAAAGATTTTGTTCTCAAATTTTGGGAGACGGAATCCTAACATGGTTATTAAAAATTTTGTAGAACTTGCTACAAAATTATATATTACATTAATTTCATTTCAATTCCTTTTTTTCTTTTTACATTCTACACCATTTTGATTTAACAAAAACAAAAATGAACAAAACTACAACAAAACCTCTTAAAGTCACCTTTTAATTTTGTTATTTGAATGAATTAATATAAATATTGAACAAATTAATTTAAATATTTAAAAAGGTGTAATTGTTATTGTTTTTATGAACTAAAAAATTTTATTTAAATATTTTTTATATTTATTTTATTAAAAAATTATTTTTTTAATTTTACAAAACTATTCGGCTGACTTTTGTCTCCCCTAATAATAAAACAATAGCGGCGACTTTTTATTATTAGGGACGAAAATTGATCTAGGTAAGGGCGACTTTTTTTGTCGCTGCTAATAATCAACATTAGCGTCAAATTATTAAGGGCGATTGGTTAGGGGTGACATGTCATTAGGGGCGACTTTGGGTATTATTAAGGGCAACATCTGTCGCCCCTAAAGACCTTTTTTGTTGTAATGTTGCTTGCCTACACCTCTCATCCTTTATCGTTTACCTTGCTTTAGTGGTTGAGAATGGTGGTGGAAGAGTATGAAGATAATACATTTGAGCTTCCCAATGTTGGAGCTTCCATCTCAATGTATTACAATTTGAGGGGGAAAGACCACTTGGACTAGGATTGAGGTTCCATTATAAAAATAATTGGTGTTAAGTGCAGTAATTTTTAAGGACATTGTCGTTCCTACATATGTTACATGTGTGACTTTTTCACATCTAATATGACATCTTACATTTTGGCCTGAAAGTGTGGACATTATGAACGACCTTAGATACAACATGACCAAATGTGAATATTTGATAGAATGTCACAAGGCCGACTCAGGAAATTTGTGAGAATATAGGACATCACATGTAATAACCAAGTTATTATTCTACTTTCTAGAAAAAATTTTAATCTCGTTACTCTGAATGTGGATATGAGATGATTGCTTAAGTATAATAGTTTTCTAAGTTATGATTAAATTTTAGTATTAATTTAAAGTCCATGATAAGTTTGGACTTTATTAGTTAGAATAAGAGTCTATTATTTAATACAATATAAGTATAAGTAGATAGGTCACACATATTGGAAGAAATTATTTAGCATTTAAATTTGTTCATTAAGATATTTGTGGAAGTTAGGATAATAAGATAATTAAATGTAATTTTCGTAACTCTAGGGTATTGTAACTTGGGACCCCATTTTGACCTAGTTATATTACGATTTTGGGAAAATGATATTTCTAAAACGTTGTAGATAATTGAATTATCTTTCTAACGGTACCAAGATTGTCCAAATTTGACTAATATAGCTTCAGTGATGTTCACTTTACTGCAAATGAGTCTAAAGTTACGAGATTTCTAAGAAATATAATTGCGAGAGATTTAAGCTAAGTTGGAACAACTTTGAATTGAATTCCTAGATTATAGCATGTAGGCTTATGGAGGGAAGACTTGAATATAATTTAAACAATTAAATTTGAGGAAGAATTGGTTAGGTGGCGTGTAGACTAGCTAGGAACAAACAAACTAAATGGACTTGACCTTGTTTTGAACACCAAAGCTTAGGCGTGTGGCATTAGAGGAGGAAAAGTGGGAATTTGTTACACAAATATAGGGTGGCTGAAGCATAGGAGATGGAGAAGAGGCTTGGAGGAAGTTTTCAAAATTTAAATAAAGGTTGAGAAAAATGGGGAGAGAAACTAGGTGAGAGGTTATGCTTAGAGACTATAAATAGGTCCTTAAGCCTTTCATTTTACTCACAATTTTTGAACAAGCATGTTGCATAAAAACTCTCTTATTTCTTCATCTTCATTTCTTCTTTGGCCGAGATACACTACACCCCGATCCCCTATCATATTTTTGAAATTTAGCTCAACATCCTATCCTCTCAAATCTGAAACACTAAACCTCTACAAACACATTTCTACATTGAAACCTTAGTTTCACAAAGCCGAAACCCTAAGTCTATTGTTGGTAGAAACAAAGTTGGTGTTTAAGACTCTGGGAACTAGCTTTATTCTTCAAGGTTTTGTGGTTCATTCATAGTTTGGAATAGGGTATGTATTCAGGAGGTTAATGTATGATTTATTTGTTAGGGTTTTATGCCCTAATTAAAACTCAATTTCTTTATAATCACATTTATTATCAATAAAATAATAGAAATTATTTTTTGACTTGGTCAATCTTTTGCTCACATGTTTTATTTTCATGACTATTTGTTTAATATAAACTTCTATTAAATCCCGAGCATATAGCTAATCATATTTATAGTGACGTAATCACATTGGAATATAAATATGATTATATGTTCAAAATAAGTTAGTCCTAAGATTAGTCAGTGCACAGGATTTACACTGACTTGCCAATCTACGATATGATCTTCTTACACATTGCAGTGTTATGTTATTTTCAGAACATTAGCAAAGTAAATAAGATCAGATGTATTTGTTACATCGGATAGGATCGATATTGACAGTTGATAGGATAAGTAAACATACCGTTATTATCTATTCTAGTCATATCACATAGTTGACCATAGGTCAATTCAATCTCACTTCTGAGTGGTTAGTATTCTAACTGATTGTATTATTTGAGTTATTTGACTTGTTCGTTACCAGCTTACCCTACGGACTAGTACATACTTACATCTTGGAAACTTGGTAGTATAATTGAGTGGGAGTGTTAATCATAGATATGAACATCTATATCTTCTAATGAAGAAGTGAGATGATGGTTTCCTTTTAGTTTGGTTCAAGATGTTAAATGATAGAGATCTCATTTCAGTAATTAATATTAGTTTACTGAAATATCATTTACAAGGAACTAAGTGTTTTAAGGATAAAATACAATGAAGGGTAAAATGGTATTTAGTCCCATCTCATTGTAGACCGTCTATAGAAGATTGAGTGACAATTATGGTTGTAACAATGGATAATTAATAACGTATCTATATTACTTATATAACATTCTATGAATTCAAGAGTTCAATTCCAAGTCTTTAGTGGAGTCACGAGGAATTAATAAGTTAGTAAATTTATTTGTTAGATTTATGATAACTTATTGGAGCTTGATTTCATAGGCCCATGGTCCCCATTGTACCTTGGATAAAATCATCTAGATAGTCTCAATTAATTGATTTAATTATCAATTAGAATTATCAAAGTTGACAATGTCAATTTTGGTCACATAGTTATACAATTTAGAGAAGAAAAGAGAAATTATGACATATTTATTAATTAAGATAAATTGGTATCTAAATTAATAAATAAGTTTAAATTAAGGTTCAAATTATAAATAATTAATTTGATAAAGGATTTAAATAATTAAATCAATAGAAAATAATACAGGCATCGATTTTAAGTCCAACAAGCTTATAATCAAATGGAAAATTTCACGGGCTTAAAGCTATTGGCTATTATTTTATTTATTTTGTAATTAAATAAATTACCTAATTGAGTCTATAAAAAGAATGTTAAGTGAGAGTTGAAATCAGATGACAGACACTGGTTTTCTGATAGGTTTTAGATTCTCTCTAAACATAAGTCTTTTCTAAGCCTCAATTTTTCTCTTCTATTATTCTTCTCTCTGTATCTATCTCATGTGTTGAGAATTTTCCACTCTAGTCTAGGTGATTCTAAAGATACTTTGGAAGGATGTGAAGAAAATTGAAGATCGGTTTAGTTTCTTGGTAATACTCTGCGACAAAAAGGATACAAGGGTTAGAGAAACTAAAGGAATGACTCATTCATTTCGCTGCGTACAATGTAAGTATTCTTATCATTATTTCTCTTTGAATTCAATTTTAGAAACATGTTCAAGGTTGTCTCATATTAATTTGTTTGATATTAGATCTACATGAAAATAAATAAAAATCATGTATATGTTTTCCCAACATTATTAAGGTTTAGTGTTCGATTAAGGTATATGCCATTTAAACTCTAATGCTAGTTGTTGACTGCCTTTTTTGCTATCAACCTTAAAACAAGAGATTAAAGAAATAAGCAATACGAACACAAGAATTTTTACGTGGTTCAGGTTATAAAAGAACCCTAATCCATGAGTCTCTGGTATTAAGTGGATTGGAAGCTTGTGATGGCAAGTTCCAATGGTGTATTCTCATGCAGCGTTTAGATTGATCTGAGTACAAGGTGTTTTCTCTATGAAAAACCAAACCCTTTACAATGAGACTCTCAGCCCTATTTATAGAGGCTGGGGTCATTAATACTAATCATCAGTAATTAATACACATTCTTCTCATTATTGCATTATTGGGGGATAAATACCAATTAAATGCATTGGGTTGCAATGAATAGAGACCACTGCCCAAGCAAGATCTGCAGAGCCCACCGCAGAAAGGTACCTAGTTTATAGAGAACATGCCCTAGGTACTGGCAGGGCATGCTGTAAGTACCTCCATGTCAGACGACGTAGTGGGAGTACGAATTGTCGAGTTGTAGACTCAACAACACTGTTGACAGATCGCCCAAAAAGGTTATCATACGATCCTCTGGCACTGCAAACCCGCACTGGCTGACACCTGGCGCCTTATCTTAGGTCCGAGAACCGAAACCTCGAATCTGGGAGATGACTAAGGAAGGAGAGCCCTCGCCTTAATTTCCTGAGTTGAAGAGCCTCTAGCTCCGAGGACAGGCCTCAGAGAGTAATCTACCTTTAAGGTATCCATGGCCTACCTACTGGCGAAGACTGACGACCTCACCTAAAAGGTTCTTCGCCTCTAATAAAGCCATCAGGTGGTAACATACTCCGAAGATGTCTATGACCATCTGAGCCAGTCATTGTGAGTTTCCACGTGTCGGAGGCAAAAATATGGACCACATTTTCCCCCCAAGTCTTTACTCGCCCTCAGAGAGTGAAGACTTAAATTAAGAGGAGTGATTCAAAAAAAATTGAAGGGAAAAACGTTTAGGCTTTCCTCTGACGTCACTCTGAAGAGTGAACCCACGTGTCGATGCACCATTGTTGGGCTCTTCAATCCGTGCATTTAATTAGGGGTCAACTTCGGGATCCTAAACGTCTACTCGACACTCAAGGCGTCTTTTCCCAGAGAAACAATGATTGCGATCCATGCCTTTTGAACCCTGACCGTTGGATCATCCTCGTGACCTTATCAGGGGAAGCCATCCGACAGTCGTGGGGAAGTTGCTTTCCCCTTAAGTTTTATTGGGTATAAAACCCAGAAAAACCTCCTTAGTCTCACACTGTAACCATACAAAAACCAAAACCCTCACAAAAGCCTCTCTTCCTCCTCACCCTTATCTTCAACCATTTTTCTAGAAGCTCTGGATGATTGGCGTGAATTGTCTTACTTTTGGGCAAACGACAAACGATATTTCAGGGTCAGGACTCGCCTCAGTACCTACCTTTGTTTCATCTCGTGTAAGTGCCTTTCTGTTTTTTTTTATGATTGAGGATTCTTGATATATGTTTAGGAATGCAAGTGAGATGGCATTTAGGAATCTGTTTTTAGCTTTCAGAAGTCATCTTAGGCATATTCTGATACTAGGGACGTTCAAAGTGGCCCTTAAAAGTTTTATGTCAAATTTGCGTTTCTGGGCCTGTGACCGGAATCTGGGGAATTCCCAGATTCTGGTAGGTTCATCCCCTCCGCCCTGTCCTTCCCCGCATTTCCAAAATATTTTTCTTCTCCCCGAGCAGTATCCCTAGAGTCGTCTATGTTTTGGCCATCTTTCCTTCGGTTAGAATACTAACTCTGAGGAACTCTGATAGCTATACAAACACGGACAGAGGGTTAATAGTGGAGGATGTTAATAGAGCCCCGCTTCCACACCCTATACAAACGTATGAGGGCGATGGATTCGAAGAAAAGGATTATCACACTCTAATTCGACACCCTGATGCCATTAAGGCTATCATGAGGCACTATTCGGCCAAGAAAAAGTGTCTCATCCGCCTCTGTCGGGAGTCTGAAAGGGCACACCACAACGTCCATGGCCTAGGCGCCTGGAGCCAGGCCCACATGATGGTAGGGGCTACCCTACCCCTCAAAAAATATTTTGTGAACTTCCTGAAGTTCATGGGGATAGCCCCTTTCCAGCTTTCCCCAAACGGCTACAAAGTGCTCGCAAGGAAGTACATTTTGTATTGGAAGCAAAAATGGCCGGAGCCTTCACCGACGGAGATCCTCTACTTCTACAGCTTCCGCACCACTCCCTGGAAGAAGAACCCCAAATGAGACGTGTACTATGCCTTGGAAAAGTACACTGCCTTGTCGTTTGACTACAAGGCTCCTCACCATAACGAGAATCATTCTCAGGATTACAAGGACGCCTTTTTTTTTACGAACAGCTTCTCGACTCGCAGCAATCCAACCCTCATTCTCGACTTCGTTAGAGTTGGTGAGTATCTTCCCGTCCATGTTATCTTTCACATTTTTAGGGCTTTTTATTGTTTGACACTTAGTCAATTCCTTTTGAATAGGTCATTTCCGCCGAACCCACTACATCCAACTCTTCGATGATCATCTCTAGACGATGAAAGCTCTCCCCGACTGAGATTTGGACCTTAGCATCCTAGTAACTGAAGAAAACCTTATTAGGTCGGGGATTCTCAGCGTGGAACAAAGAATCAACAACCTGAAGCTAACCAAGTATCGCTAGTCCAAAAAGTCTCAAAAGTTGGCATCCCATCACATCAACTACATAGACGGGCTCGCCTAGAAGGCTTTACAAAAATGGCTGGCAGAGGAAAGGCTGGAGAGCATGCATGTTGCGAAAGTAGCCCGAGAAGCCCAGGAGGATCGAGAGCTCGAGGAAGAGCTACAGGTGGGGATGGAAGCCTCGCACGCTTCTCAACGTAAACTACCTCTGTCCCTATACCATGCTCCCCAAGTAAGGGATAGGATAACACGTTTGGGTGTCCTCAACTCTCCTTCGCTGAGGACAAATTTCACATCGGCGCTGGACTAGGGAAGAATTCCAAGATTACATAGATTTAATAGACATGTATCTCCACTGCCTGAGGAGATAGTCAGCTCCTCGGTCTTTATTCCCTTAGATCGAGTGACATCTTTCAACTCGACTTGGTTTAGCCAATATGGAACCAACATGAGTTGTGAGGTCAGAAATAGGATAAGACACCCTCATTGTCTGCACCAAGGCTTAACTCATGGTGGGCCTCCGAGTAGCTTATGTTTTGGCATAAATTCATTGTGGGAAATAAACTAACAGTTTGATTTGTTCCTGCAGCTCATACGGGGTTAGATGATATTGCCCAATCCGCCTTGAGGCTTAGGGCACCCGCAAGCTCTTCAGTGGGAGAGGGGTCATCACGCCCTCTGGAGCATCCAGAACCCCTTCCTCTAGCCAAGAGGCAGAGGGTCCTTACTCCCCCTACCGCCATTCCTGAAGTCAATCCACCCCTGGTATTTAAGATCCCATCCTCACCCAGGCCAGAAGAGGTGGTCCAAGACCCGAAGCAAGAGGTGGTCCAAGACTCGGAGCAAGAGGCAGTGCCACCCCATATCCATCTCCTAGAGTATCCCCAGAAGTATGAGGGCCACTGCTGGAGCAATATGAGAAAATACTTCAACATTTTGAAGCAAGGCTAGAGGAAGGTAACAAGTCTCTGCATGAGACAGCTAAGGCCCTTCACCAACTTAAGCCACCCCGAGAGAGGCCAACCATTCCTCCAATAGGTTGAGCCGAGCTGGAGAATTTATTCTCTTAGAAGCTAGGGGAAATTGTTGCCCCTCTCGCCGCCGAGCTCCTTCAAAGGGTCAGCTCCACTATGTGCGAGTTGACTGCTCGAAGTTTCTCCCAGTGGGGCGACAGCAACGAGGCCTCCCAAATTACCTCGTGTCGATATGCTTCTATCCGGGTACGCCAATCATTCTCACATTCCAATTTAGTTCATTAATTCTTTAGGCTAACCTTTTCCTATTTCCTTTTGAATTCTGCCTTGGCCTGCCAACATTTGGGAGACATCATGATGGAGAAATCATACGAACTCCAGAGGTCCCAAGAAAAAATAGCCTCCCTCAAGGAGAAACTTCAAGGCCCTCAGGAAGAACTCGTCTGAGCTAAGGTATCCCTCGAAGACGAGCAAAAATGCTCTCAGGAACTTGAAGAGGTTGTTCGCAAGGCAATCAAGGACATGCAACGGGCCAAGGAGGAAATGAAAACGGCCACTGAGAGTATGCATTGAACCCAAGAGGAGGCTGAGAAGGCCATAGTTAAGGTTGCCCAAGTGGTCCTTGAAAACTCCCAACTTGAGGAGCAGGCTAAGGAGGCCATCGACCGAGATGAAATAGGGGAGAGAAAAGCCCTCCATGTAATGGAAATGAAAAGGTCCTCTCGGTGTCAAGAGGAAAAGCTGGAGAAAGAAGTAGAGACAATCGTCGAGGATGCTTTCTACATGGCCTGGTTCCACAACCTAGACATGAGCTTGGATTTCACTAGAGAGCCCAATAAGTATAGACTTTCCTTCGAAGAGCGTCTCCTAGCAACCTAGGCTGCGAAAGCGGCTTCAGCTGCCGAGGTGACCCAAGTGGCTTAAATGACCGAGGCGACCCTGGCTACTTAAACGGCCCAGGCGGAGGGTGCTCCGAGTACAGAACCGATCATTGACCTGGTGAAGAAGGTCCCCATAGACTAGTAATAATTTTTACACTTAGGTCTGTGTGCCATAACTTATTGGGGTATAGACAAACAATCGCTCAAGACCCCAAGCATAGTTGTAATTACTTTCTCGTTTAAGAATTATGCAGCTTGCCTTGCTTTTTTATTTGGTTTGGTTCTATGAATTCAACGTAACTTAATTTCCAAGAAAATAAGCACTCAAACCTCTTTAAACACCTGGTTCTATAAATTCAACGTGGCTTGATTGCCACGAGAATAAGAACTCACACATGTTTTAAACACTTGGTTCCATAAATTCAACATAACACGAATGCCACGAGAACAAGAACTCAAACTGTTTTATGCCCTTGGTTATATAAATTCAACATAACACGAATGCCATGAGAACAAGAACTCAAACCATTTTATACACTTGGTTCTATAAATTCAACGTAACACGATGCCATGAGAACAAGAACTCACACCACTTTAAACACCTAGTTCTATAAATTCAATGTAACACGGATGCCACGAGAACAAGAACTTGAACCTTTTTATACACTTGGTTCTATATATTCAACGTAACACGAATGCCATGAGAACAAGAAAACACACCACTTTAAACACTTGTTTCTATAAATTCAATGTAAAACGAATGCCACGAGAACAAGAACTCAAACTGTTTTATACCTTTGGTTCTATAAATTCAACATAACACGAATGCCATGAGAACAAGAACTCAAACCCCTTTAAAGATGATTCCAGCATTTAGTCTCCTGTAGGCTTATATTCCTAGAAGTAACTTTAACGCGAAATTTACTATTGGTCCTAACTCGGCGTCCTATGTCCCTGTAATCCAAAGATTTTGGCTTTCAGGGGTCCTTGCACGTGGAACCGCTTGCCTCTTGAGTACGCGATACTTGGGCAGTCGATCGGAGACTTCCCTTACTCCTCGAGTGTATGTCTCAGAGAGTCCACTTGACATTTTAGATCTCATAACTCCTCGGGCTTAATGTCCTTGGGAGGTAATGCTAATAGGGTGTCCGAGTACACATGACTTAGGCATCCATTCACATCTCGGAGATTAGGATTTGGTTATTACTCCTCGACGCGCGCTGTCCTCAGAAGGTAACCTAAATCTCTAAGTTCTCATTACACTAGGTTTTCTCCAAGTTTTCTAGTTATGGGATATAGTGACGCTAGGGGGTGCTTTGCTCGTCGACTCGCCAAGCTCCCCATGTCACGGATTTCCCAGGGGCCGAGTACGAGGTTCTTGGCCTTCCTTTTGCATCTCGAGACCAAGAGACTTGGTCAGATCTCCTCAGGCTCGGTGTCCACGATAGGTGACAAAAGTATATTCTCACGCTACTTAGATTATCTAGCTCCTAGGCTCTAAGATTTGTTCTGCCTGGAACAAGCTTTAGTCTTCTAGGATAGACTTGACTAGTTTCCTAGAACTTTCTATTCTCAGGATAGTGATGCTAGGCTTACTCCTCTTGATAAACATAGTTTCCTAGGTCATTCCCTATGACGCGTAATGCTGCCCTAACTCAATGCCCCCCAAGTGATCGGAGACTAGTCTGCGATCACTTGTCCTAGCGAGCAGGTGCTTTTACATAGCATTAATAGAATAAAGGAAACCAATAAATATAAGCGGACAATAAAATTATTACCGTGTTTTTCATACACGATTTCCATTAAATATGCCCAAAGGCTACAAAAGGTATTACAAAAATAAAGAATGTTTGCTGCTCATATTACTGGTAATACTGGGGAAGATGCTCGGCATTCCAAGAGTGAGGAATTAGCTCCACACTTAGTCGGGCTAACTTGTATGTTCCTAGACACACAACTCTCTCGAATTGGTATGGGCCTTCCCAGTTAGGTCCAAACACTTCTGCATCAGGGTCTCAGGTGGCTAAGAAGACTCTTCGCAACACCAGATCTCCGACCCCAAACTTTCTATCTTTCACTTTCGAGTTAAAATACCTGGCTACCTTCTGTTGGTAGGATGCTACTTGCAGCTGAGAAGCTTCACGCAGTTCCCCCATGAAGTCCAGGGATTCTTGAAGTAAAGCATGGTTTGTGGTCGGGTCATACGTGTTCCGTCGGTTTGTGGAGATTAATGCTTCGACTGGGAGCATAACCTCATACCCATAGGCCATCGAGAAGGGAGAATGTCCTGTGGAGTTCCTGGCAGTGGTGCGGTAGCTCCACAATGCTCTAGGCAGCTCCTCGGGCCAAGCTCATTTTCCTGCTCCAACCTTTTCTTCAAAGTGGACTTGAGTGTCTTGTTAACTGCTTCCACTTGGCCATTGGCTTACAGATGGGCCACGGAGGGAAATTTATTGACGACTCTGTGTCGTTGATAGAAGTTCGTGAATACTTCATTGTCAAACTGCAATCCATTGTCGGAGACTATCTTCCTCAGGAGCTCATACCAGCAAACGATGTTCTTGATAACAAAGTCTAAGGCCTTTTTAGAGGTGATTGTAGTGAGTGGCTTGTCCTCGACCCACTTTGTGAAGTATTCCACGGCCACTATGGCATATTTCACTCCTCCCTTCCCTGTAGGCAAGGATCCGATAAGGTCGATGCCCCAGACAATAAAAGGTCATGGGCTGGTCATCTGTGTAAGCTCATTTGGAGGTGCTTGGGGAATGTTGGCGAAGTGCTAGCACTTGTCACATTTCTTGACATAATCCATCACATCTCCATTCATGGTTGGCCAAAAGTATCCTTTCCTTAAGATTTTTTTTTTGGAAAGGCTCTGCCCCCCAGCGTTATCTTCGCAAAAACCCTCGTGTACTTCTCGAAGAATCAAACTGGCTTCTTGCTTGGACATACATCGAAGCAAGGGCATATAGTAACTTCACCGATAAAGCCTATTATCCATGATTATGTACTTCAGTACTTGATAAAGTAGCTTCCGAGATATCTTCTTATCTTGGGGTAGCTCCCTGGAGACGAGATATTTAACTATGGGCTTCATCCACCCATCTTGGGGTTGTATAGATTCCACCTCATCTGGAGCTGAGATACTCGAAGACTCCAAGTAATCAATGGGAACCACATTGATCAACTTAACATCTTTGGTTGTGGCCAACTTGGCTAGGGCGTCAGCATTGGAATTCTGCTCTCACAGCACCTGCTAAATAGTGAATCTTCAGAAGTTATGCAGCATTTCTTGAGCCTTTGCCAGGTACGTTGCAATCTTTGTTCCCCAAGCCTAGTACCCTCTGATAACCTAGTTCACAATGAGTTATGAATTGCTAAAGATCTCGAGGCCCTCAGCCATGAGCTCCAGTGCCATGCGGAGCCCAACGATTAAGACTTTGTAGTCTGCTTCATTGTTAGAGGCGCTAAACCCAAAGCAGAGGGCACTATGCACTCTGTGACCCTCGGGGGAAACCAAAATAATTCCAGCCCCTACACCATTTTCATTTGAAGACCTGATAATGTACAACTTCCAGGCTGGTCCGGCCATTGAGGTACCCTCGGTCTTCTCCTGATTCTCTGTGCACTCGATGATGAAATCAGCGAGTGCCTGACCTTTTATGGCGATCCTCGAAATGACTTAACTCCACCGACCACTTCAAGAGTCTTCCCGACAACTCATGCTTATGAAGGACTTGTCTAAGGGAATCTTTTGTGAGGACCTTGATCGGATGCACCTGGAAGTAGGGTCTTAGCTTTCGAGAGGCCACCATTAAGAAAAAAGTTAACTTCTCCATCAGCGGGTACCTAGACTCTGCCTCGAGGAGCCTTTTGCTAACATAATTGATGGGGTGTTGAACACGACTTTCTTATCTTACCAATGCAGCACTGATGGCATCCTCCGAGACAACCATGTAAAGCAGGAAAGGATCTTTTTCTACTAGCTTGGATAGGATCAGAGGATTTTCCATGTGCGCCTTGAGCTGTTGGAATGCATGTTCGCACTCTTCCGACCATTACAAACCTCTGACTTCCTCAGAGGACATTAAAGAAAGGGATGCACTTGTCCGTTGCCTTGGAGACAAAGTAACTAAAAGCTGCGATCCTCCCTGTCAGGTTCTGGAAATCTTTATGTTTTCGAGGAGATGTCATCTCGATTAGGGCCTTAATCTTCTCGAGGTTCACCTCAATTACCCAAGCACTGACAATGAATCCTAGGAACTTACTGGAGGCAACCCCAAATGTGAACTTTCATCTCGTTTCGAGTACTGTTCACCGAGTGGCCTGGCTGCTGAAGCACGCATGCGCAGGAGGGGGCGACGCCAAGGGACGCACGCGGGGTGTGTGCGGATGCGCACGCGGATGCGCGTGCACATGGCAGCCAGAGGAAATTTTTTTGAGCAATTTTCAAACCAAAATAATTTTGTAATTAATTTATAACATGTTTTACACAAAATAAAGCATATATAAAAATTAATGGCATAGAAAGCACAACAAAATAACCTAAAATTGCTAATAATCACATAAAATTCAATATGCTTCATAAAAACATGAAAACCATCAAATTATTCAAACACATCAAAGAATCCAATTTTTAACATGTTCATGCATGAAAATAAAGATTACCAAAGACTCTGAGGCCAGTTGTTGGAAACTTTATACAGGATCTTTATTTATTTTCATGTAGATCTAATATTAAAAAAATTAATATGAGATAACCTAGAACATATTTCTAAAATTGAATTCAAAGAGAAAAATGATAATAATACTTACAGTATACGCAGCGGAATGAATGAGTCATTCTTTCAGTTTCTTTAACCCTTGTATCCTTTCTGTCGTAGAGTATTATCAAGAAACTAAACTGATCTTCTATAATCTTCATAGTCTTACAAAGTATCCTTAGAATCACCTAGACTAGAGTGGGCAATTCTCAACACATGAGATAGATACAGAGAGAAGAAGAAAAAAATAACAAAGAGGCTTAGAAAATGACTTGTGTTTAGAGAGAATCTAAAAACTATCAGAAAAGGACTTGTGATTATAAGCCCATTGGACTTAGAATCAAGGCATGTATTATTTTCTATTGATTTAATTAATTAAATAATTATTTAAATCCTTTATCAAATTAATTATTTATAATTTGAACCTTGATTTAAACTTATTTATTAATTTAGATACCAATTTATCTTAATTAATCAATCTGCCATAATTTCTCTTTTCTTCTCTAAATTACATAACTCTGTGAAACTATCAAAAATTGACCTGGTCAACTTTGATAATTCTAATTGATAATTAAATCAATTAATTGAGACTATCTAGATGATTTTATCCAAGGTACAATGGGGACCATGGGCCTATGAAATCAATCTCCAATAAGCTATCATAAATCTAACATATAAATTTACTAACTTATTAATCAATCTCCAAGAAGCAACCATAGTGACGTAGGACATTACAAATGGCATCACAACGTCGACCCAGCCAGAAGTGTGGCCGATAGGGATGTCGGACCCATAAGGGAGGGTGATTGTGATAGTCAGAATCTCATGATCCGTAGGGGAAAGACCAGGTAAAAGTTGTGCAATCCCACATCGCCTGGGGAAGGTCAAGTGTGATGATTCTAAGATTGTGTAGGTATGGGGCTACACAGTTGAAGATGGCTTAAATGGATTGATGGGTACTACCTATGCCAACAAGATGCATGTTCTTTTCAGTAGCCAAGAGAACACCAAAGTTAAGTGTGCTTGACCTGAAGCAGTCTCATGATGGGTGACCTCCTGGGAAGTTTTCCCAGGAAGCGTGCGAGTGAGGAAAAAAGCACGTTGGAAAGACTCGTGTTGGTTTGTAGGGCCAGTCTTCATTCCAAGAAGCAGCCATAGTGACGTGGGGTGTTACACTGGGCTTCTTGGATAAATCCGTTGGAGAGGAGCTTGTCAACCTCGGCCTTAAGAGCCTATTTCTGAGTTTGATCAGACGTCTTTTGCTTCTGCTGGATATGAGAAAAGTTAGGATCGATATTCAATGTGACCATGCGAACACGTCTTGGTTCTCTCAAAGGAAGCCTACCAATGCCCCTTAGACTTCTATTTTCAAGCTTCCCCCAACTTTTACTTTTCTATCGGGGGTGGAGGTATCAAGAACGACCTCAACCACCTCCTCTATCGGTTCAATGGACCTCTCTTCTTGAACCCTCAGGCCCAACTCGTCGGGCCCAATCTCTTGGATAGCTTGTACTTATAATGCCTCGGGCTTTTCAGGGACTTCCTCCTTCTCGGGGCCTTCATCCACCACCATCACGAGAGTTTTGAGGGAAACATTGTAACACTGTCTCGCCTATTTCTGGTCTCCGTGGACCATACCAACTCCTGCCTCTGTGGGAAACTTCATGCACAGATGGAGGATGGAGGTGGCTCCGAACTCCACCAATGTAGGTCATCCCAAGATGGCGTTGTACGCCGAGGAATAGTCCACCACCATAAAGATGAAGTATTTGAAGGCCTGGTGAGGCACCTCTCCAAGTGTTACATAGACCTTTATTTGTCCCATCGGGATGAGGGCCTCTCCCAAGAATCCGTAGAGTGTTAAGGCACATGGGAATAAGTCTGTCATGGTCAGCCCTATCTTCTCGAAGGCTGACTTAAATAGGATGTTCACCGAAGTCACGTTGTCTACTAGAATCTGCGCCACCATTTTGTTGGTGATTTGGCTCTCAATCACCAACGGGTCATGGTGTGAGAAATGCACTCTCCAAGCACCTTCTTCGGAGAATGTTATGACTTGGTCAGTCATTCGTGGTATTTTTCCAGGCAACTGAGCCAAAGCCATTACCTCGTCATCATGATTCAAAGCTTGTACATACTTGTTCTACAAGCTTCATGAGGTGCCACCTCAGTGGGGCCCTCCCGAGATGGTTCCTACCCGCCCGTTCACCGGAGGAGGTCCTTGTGCCATTGGATGTTGGGAAACTACAAGGGAAACTATTGGGACCTATGGGGCAAAAGGTAGTACCAGCAGTCCAGCCACGGGAGGTTATGCCTGACGCGCTCCACCCTTAGCGTATTGGTGGAGGTGTCCCAGCTTTATGAGATTCCCAATCTCATCCTTAAGTTGGTGGCACTACTTGGTGCGGTGCCCTATGTCGTTGTGGAAACGACAAAATTTTTCAAGTTCCCTCCTTTTCCTGTCCCTCCGGATGGGTTGCGCTTCTTGTAGTGAACGTGTTGCGCGATGGCCACGAAGATATTCTCTTGGGAGTCAACCAAGTTGGTGTACTCGAAATACTGGGAGACATACTTTTCACCAGATGTGACTCCCTGCTCTGCCTGTGTGATTCCACTTCCCTTAGGCTTCCGGCCCTTGGCTTTCCCCCCGCGTCTACTACTACCGAGAGCTTTATTGGATTCGGCAGGTTGGGAGGGGGCAGCAACTCTAGCACTGAATGCAAGCTAAAAAGCACTATATCCAGTGGGCGTTGCCCCATACCCTGCTGGAGCCATACTGAATCCAGGAGCAAGCATGGCGCTATAACCAAAAGGTGGAGCACCTTGGCTGGGTTGGACCCCCCCTGAGCCAGGTTGGATGGGAGAAAAGAGGGAATATTGAATTCCCGAAGCCACGGGGCCAGGTGCAAACGAAGTAGGGAAAATGGTGGGTGCTCCGAGTGCCCCAATCTGGGCATCCTCCCAGCTGATATATTCTTGTGCTCAATGAATGAAGTCATCGAGATGTCGACATCCCCTCCGTTGGAGGACATCCTAAACTAGGGACCCTACATAGATGCCAGCTTGTCATTCCATTAATTGCTAACCATCATCAACCCTTTTGGTTCTCGTCGCTTCCTCCTTGAAGCATTTGATGTATGTCTTGAGGGTCTCGAAGGGCCATTTTTTTATATTGGCCAAGGCGTTGACCTCAAAGCTTACCTTCTAAACTTCTATGAATTTTCTTCGGAAGGCAAACGATAACTGATGCCATGATTGAATGGCCCCTGACTAGAGCTTTTTGAACCACTCATCAGCTAGTCCCGTCAGGGTGATCGGGAACACATGACACTTAGCGTCGTTAGAGACACAATGCACCGACATTAATCTATTGAATTTAGACAAGTGGTCTGTGGGGTCCCAGCCACCGTCATAGGGCGGTATGGTTGGCATTTTGAATCCTTGAGGTAAAGGGGCCTCAACAATGTGAAAAGCACATGGTTCCACTTCTTCATCTTCCGAATCAGATTCGTGGCCTTGTCGCTTGGCCATTCTGAGCATGATTCGCTTTAGACTTTCTAACTCCACGCGGATCAGGTCACGATTCTCTAGGCGTTGAGATTATCCTGAAGGTCTGATGGCCCATACCCAGTGAGTTTGTGTCCTTATGCCTTATTATATCTTTGGGCATTGAGATTGTCTCACAGGTCAGCTTAACCTCGAAACGTCCCGTTACCCTCAGGACGAGCCCCTTCTGTTTCCCCGTCGGACTTGACATTTTCGTTTACCGAGACACTGATCCCACACTCTCGATTCTATTGGGCATTCCTTGGGTGGATCCCTGGACCATTATTCCTCCGAGGCTGGTGAGGTCTCGAGGGGACACTTGCTCTAGGCCTCACGCGGTCTGTATAATTGCATCGGGGCGGAGCGCCCCGAGCTCCATGGGTGCTGACAGCCTGGCGGTGCCCTCAAACCCCTGGGCCACCCTTCCCAGCCTGCTGAGGAACTTGGTGACCCTCGGGATCCTATCGATCCCTCTTTTTCTTTGGAGCAGGATTATCGTCAGCTCTTCCTTTACAACACTCCTGTGGTGGCATCAAGGTTCCAACTCTTGTTGGGTGCCCAACAGGCGCCGCAGCTGGTGGATCTCAGGCCTCTATAGTCGGGTTCTCAAGAGGCACTCTGGCTGCATTAACAGGTGGCACTCCAACAGGGTGCACAGGTGGCACGCCAGTTGGGTGCCCAGCTAGTGCACTGCCATTGGGGTCCACTCGTAGCCCCTGGGCTAGAAGAGTTGCCTTCATGGAAAGAACCATCTCATGTAGGGCGGCGATGTTACCCTCTTGTGCATTGATCTTTTGTTGTTGGGTGGCTACCTGCTCATAGAGCATCACCACCTCTGGCGTCTCCTCCGCGTGCATGGGCTGAGGGTATTCTTCCTCATAGTACCCCTGGTCGACGTTGTCATCTTAGCCGTCGTACTTGGAATCTTCATCGTAGTCCTCTACCATCTCAGGCACGTCCTGAGGTGGCTGTCAACTGGGTTCCCCTCCTTCCACTCTGGTTGGAGGTAGCACATCATCTGTAACGTTTATTCGAGTAGTCACCATGGTTGTAAGTGCTCTGAATGCTTTCTTCAGTCTCTCAATGAAAACACCAGAATGTTGACTGTCTTTTTTGATATCAACCTTAAAATGTGATATTAAAGAAATAAGCAATATCAACACAAGAATTTTTATGTGATTCAGGTTATAAAAGAACCCTAGTCCACGAGTCTCTAGTATTAAGTGGATTGGAAGCTTATGATGGCATTTCCAATTGTATATTCTCAGGCAGCATTTAGAATGATCTGAGTACAAGGTGTTTTCTCTCTGAAAAATCGAACCCTTTACAATGAGACACTCAGCCCTATTTATAGAGGTTGGGGTCATTAATACTAATCATCAGTAATTAATACACACACTACAAGAAAAAACAGTATTCATAACATTTAAAAACTGCTAACCGGGACTATTGATAACACTTCTGAAAATGCTAACATAGCCCTTGTTATTAAAAGTCCAGTCTTTTCTATAACAATTTTTTAATGTTATGTTCGATGTTATCTTAAACTATTCAATAACACATTTTTAGGTGCTATAATATTCAAATAATAACATTTAGATAGAGTTTTTGGTTATAAATTTGAAGTTTAATCTTGTACTTTTTTCATAACACTTTTCAACTGTTACATTTGATTATTTTGATAACATTTTTAGTTTGTTATATTATATAAATCATAACGATTTTTTACACTTATAATATGTTTTTAAATCATAACATATAGTAATAAAATTTTAAATTTTATTTTGATAAGTATACTTATATGGTTTTTTTTAATTAAAAGATTTTCTTTATTGTATTTTGATAAAAAAAAATTCAAAATTAATCATAAAATGTAATTCTCAATAGATTGATAAACCATAAGTATTACATTAAACAATAACTAATTCAAACCATGAATGTGTCTATTTCATGAGATCTTAGTTCTAACTTAAGTTTGAAAGCATAACATAATAAAGTTTTATAATCTTAAACAATTTTTACTTCAAAAATGAAAAATAGAAACATTACAAGATACACAAAAGTAAACCATGCGTGAAACTTGCTCCATCCTTCAATTCATCATCCTTTGTGCACTTGCTCCATATCTCTCTTCAACAACCTTATCCATTTCCAAATTTAGTCTAAAGCTCTTCCTCTTTTCATTGAGGAGTTTAACTAATTTTCCTGTAGGTATGTGTTTTGGCCTCTTTCCTTTTGTAGATGGAGGTGACATATCTTGTACTTGGCAAACTCTTTGACTAGTTTCTGATCAACCGTTTCTATAATTAGTACGAATTTTGATGAGTTACAAAAATCATATATAACAACATATTATCAATTATCACAAAAAAAAACTTATAATAAAAGTCTGAAAGAAAGAAATAAACAGTCATTCTTGGCATCAAAGAAATAAAAATTCAAAGTGTCATACTAATAGTAAAAGAGCGGATAAGCATCTCTTGGTCCATTTTTGCCACTTTTATCCTCATATTATTTTATATTTACTTTTTCCAGTCCATAAAAATGTAGAATTTTTACATTACATACGACTGTTTTAGTAGCCACTGCCAGCAAAAAATAAATAAATAAAAGACATATGTTGACTAAGAGAATATTCTTCGTGCTAGCACTTAGTCTACTTAGTGACTAAGAGAATATATATATATGTGAGGTAGCTTTACATATCCTATGTACTTCTTTGTAGAATTTTTGGTTCCTATAAGTGTATATCTGACAAGTATAGAATACCAAATTTGCTATACTCCTCTTGAAGAGTTTCTTTATACTTTTGGAGGACCCTGACATTTCTCAGTTTCTGGTTTGATTTGAACCCATAAGTAGATCACTAGTATTACATCACAATAGCTGTCATAGAAAACTCTTTCTTGGAGATCCTAGAAGCAACATGATTCTTCACTGTACAATATTTGCATATTCAGGTGAGGGTTAAGGTATAAATAGAAGAAAATCTTGGATTTTGGGACGATTGTGAAATTGAGGAAGTACTTTTAAAGGACAACTTTAAATTCTAAGATTTTAGCTGTTTACTTTCTACATGAATGGAACTCACTATGTCTATTGGAAAGGATCATTCTGCTCTGTCTCATAGCTGGTGTTTTGCACAAAACCAACAATGAGACAGTCAATCATTTATTTATTCATTGCCTTTTTCTGAAAGATTGTGGATAAATGTAAAACTATTTATAGTTGGAGGCTTTTTGGATTACTTTACAGTACTCTGTAAATTTGTTAAGTTTCAATTTTTAGGAGTGGGTAACGAAAATAGAAAGTAGCTATGGGATTCTGCTGTGATGGCTATTTGTTGGTCATTGTGCTTAGAAAGGAACAAGATAAATTTTTTAATATTGAAAAAGAGAATGATATTATTTGGGCTAAAGTGGGCATCTCAGTGATTTGTTTAAAAAGAATTCAGGAATTGTATTTTTGGTTTTTCAAGAGATTGAGCATTTTTTGTTATTTGGATTTCAGTGGACTTTTCATCTCCTTTATATTTTTTCTTTGACAATAGTAGGGTCTAGTTCTTATTAAACAAAATAAAATAATGTATAAATAATATGTTTTCTAAAGTCTATGGTTTAGCTCATTTCATTTTGTCAAACTTTCTGATTATGTTCATTGTGTTTCTCTCACACATAGATTATGATGAGAAGGCTGAAGATGTTGTTGATTATGAAGACTTTGATGAGCAATATGAAGGACCAGAGGTTCAAGCGGCCACTGAGGAGGACTATCTTTTGCCCAAAAAGGCATACATTTCTAATTCATTGGCTACTTTGAAGCCTACTGCATCTGTATTTGACGATGAAAATAATGATGAAGAAATTGAAGAGGAACAAGAGGTGGTTGATAATGATTCAAAGGTTCAGAACACTCTTTTGGGCAGGCTTGGTTAAGACTTTTATTTTGGCAACTTTTCTGTTAACTGTTCAATATTTTATAGAAGTGTATCATTTCTTTATTTGGTTGCTATCATGCATGTATAATTTTGTTTTGTTTTTGAATGTTTGTTTTCATACACATTCCAGCTTAAACTGTTTTCAAATGACTGCACTTTTTAGGCCTTCTTGCTTGGTAACATAATTATTTTTTTTCACCCTGAAAGTCTGGAACAGACATGATTTTGGTTTAAAAAAATAGAAACATGACTGGATACTATAAATTGCAGCTTATAAGAAAGGAAAAAACTATGTTTGGGAGTCTTCCAAAAATAAGAAAAACAAAACTCCATTGCTATGGATAGAAGATATTGTTTTCAACTTCCCGAAAGATAGAGAGAAACAGTAATAAATGTTATATCAAACACCTTTATGAATGTGCTATAAATGTAAAGTATTTGTATTTGTGGGTATATGTTTTCAACACAAAGTCCATATATGAATTTATTGGAGCAACAAGCAAAGTATGTGGATGCTTTGGAAATTCTCACTGGGAATTTAGGATCTCTGTTAATGATTGAAGTTGATAAACTACGTATACAGGTACTTTAGAATATTTATTTGCACTGTTTGATGTTTTTGGCTTGTCACCTACTCATGAACTCGTGAATATTGGTTATTACATTACATCTTATGAAGCATATTACATTAAATCTTTCATGTTTACAGAGGTTTAAGAAAATGGATAATTAATATAGGGTAATAATATTGATCCTCTAATCTTTTATAGGTGTATACAAAAGGGATACTAATCTTTTGAAGTTTATTAGATATACATCAAATAACTAACAGAAAATCAGAAAACATTCCAGCCATATTTATTAATCAACCATCAATCATTATCAATTCAAAATATTCAAACAACACACAAGTTTTCTTCCTTATTTCGCCGCAGCACACAAATTTCTCAGAACCTACTTCACTAATACACACAAGTTCTCAATCTTCCGTTATCACCGCAGCACACAATAATAATAATCTCAGAACCTACTTCACTATGGATGAATATCTAAGATATTCAAACTCCTCTAACATTTGCAAAGTATTTTAACAAAAATAAAAGATAACATACCTCTTGGAAACTGCTGCAAATAAAGTTCCCTCCAATCTGAAATTCAATGAAGCCACTAAAATGAAAGCAAAATTACATACGAATTAATAAACTATCAACATCATTCGACCTTTAATTAGGAGTCATCATTAAAAAAAATTACAACTCTTACAACCAAGAAACTATCCAAACCCACTATAGAGTCCTTGGAAACTAAAGCTCACAAAATAAAAAGAACAACAAAAATCTTAAATACAACGACAAGAGGCAGCAAAAGCAGCAGAAAAATAAATAGCAAAGGCCACCAATAATGCAACAGTTTGAAATAAAACCAACAATAAAAAGAAAAGCAGACACAACACACATTAAAAGAACAAAAAACCAAAAACTGTTTGTATTCCAATTTAAAGGGATGAAAAAAATCAGATTTATTATCAATACAAATAAGGGAAATGATAAATCCATGAAAGGTTGTTCTATCTTGAGCATTTTCTCTACAATAATGAATACCTTGAAAGTGAAAAAAATAGCCAAATGAACCAAACCTAGCTGAGATGAAAATATGAGATCCCTTTATAAATGCCTCAGTTCCCCAAAAGGTAACAAAAATAAAAATAGGGTCAAGAAAATACACAAGGACCCACATTCCCCAAAAGCTATTATAGCCAATGAAGAAGAGTGATGTTGGTTCATTATCAATGGTTCAGTGGAAATAGATATTAAAAATGATAGGTTCATATACAGTTGCTTTACCACCATGGACTGTCTTGACTCTTGAGACCAATTTTATTCCCATATAAGCCTTTCAATGAATACTAATAATAGCCAAGTAGAAAAGAAAATGCAGAGAACACCTCTTTGATTAAAGAGACCAACAATCAAATTCAACAAGAGTGGGATGGAGTGAAGAACAGAGAAGCCCTTAGATGGTTTAGCAGCAAAAACTCATATCAAAACAAATGTAGATTGCTTTATTTATTATCACCTATTAGAATAGTTCATGTATATGCATAGCTAAGAAAATACATTATATATTATCTTAATCAATAAAGAAAATCAGTAGAACAAGAAACCTTATGACTACAATTAAAACGTAACTGAACATGTTATATATGCAGCAATTATATACAATTACTATTGTAAACATCAATCATAACTCAGACAACTACAGCTGAAGTCCTCAACCTTAAAAGGAATAATCTCAAGACATTGCATCAACTTATAAAAAAGAAAATGCTAACATTACTTGTACACGTATATTCCATAAAAAAATTAAAAAAAAAAGGCACATGGGACAAGATAAACCACCACCCCACAAGAGAGCCCTATTGGCATCCTCCAACTAATTACTACGAACCAATTCCTCTGCCACAACTAAGTAAGCATAAATCATACTAAAGCCCCACAAATATTAGTTTTCAAATTCTCTTATAACATAAAATATAGTTTTCAATACATTTAAGTTATTTACCATATCAATCTATGCAAATAATAAGATTTTTGAACAATTTTAAATCTAACATGCATCTTTAAATAAAACTCACTTGCTAGAATGCTGCTAAGACTCTTCTCAACTGCTCTTCCAATAATATCATTGTTTGCATAATCAATTTCCACTCTTTTCATCTCCCAAAATCTATTTTAAAAATAATAAGAAAAAAGAAATCATTCCTTTTAAATCGAAGTCAATCATATTAAGTGAACTGATCTAAAAGCATGTTGCTTCATGCATTTTAATTTCTCATTAAAACCTGGCTAAAAGAAATCAATACAAAATATTATATAACCACTATGTCAAAAAGCAATCAGTTGAATATTTATATTAGATGAAATTAACGCATAAATGAGCAACTCTTAATATACCTTAATGTAGCAACAAGGAAGGGGTGGCCCTACACGGCTCACTGCTGTGTCATCTGCCTCAGAAAAAGCAGCTCCAGCAAAAGTTTCTGTCAAGCCATATCCTTGGCCAATAGGAGCCCTATTTAAGCATAATCAACCAAAAAGAAAAGTATGAAATAATAAGCAATAGATACACATGAAATGAAAAATAACACGACCCATTGCAAGAATTTCACAGTGCATAGTTAGTCTAGCATGGAACTAAATATGGAAGTATTAGCATCTAAATGAATTTGGACGAGTGATTGCGTGCATATAAGTATGACATATAACTTCACATGTGGACACACTAATCTAGTAGAGTTTGCAATCCAATAATTTAACCTTTTAATTGTATTAAATAACAAGGTTAAACCTCAAATTCAATTATTGTAAATCTCAAGAATATGAAATAATTACCCCATGCAGATATTGATGAAGCGTTGTGAATCCGCAGATAAAGGAGCTCCACCACAGAGCATAAATCTAATATCTCCTCCAAGTACAGAGCGTATTTTCTTAAAGATGATTAAATCCCACAGCATTTTTTCCAGTCCCCAGTCCCCAAGCCCCAAACCAGCTTCCTTATACAGCTGCCAGTCGATGTGTATATGCAAATGTAAAAAGAGTCTTCGCTAGACCCCCAGTATCCTCAACCTGATATTTATGGCCTTAATTAATTAATAAATAAAAACATATTCCAATGAGTGCATGCACCTGAAATCACCACAAAGCTAGGGGGAAAGAATTATACAACCAATAAGCACCTTTTTCAGTACTCCATCTCGAACACGATCCAATATAGCAGGAACTGCTGCCATGAGAGTTGGCTTTAACTCAGAAGCTTCTCCCTTGGTTCCCTTCTTAATTTTGTTTGATATGTCTGTTAAAGTCAATGGGGAACCATAACCAATTCTATATCCCATAGCCACCATGACAGACTGGAAAGTCACGAGTGTGTTACAACAAATTTTAGTGTCTAACATGCACAAGTAAAAGAACATATGTGGGTACCTCAGCTGCCAATTCAAAAACGTGAGCCAGGGGCAAGTACGCCAAGTAGACATCTTTTCTATTTAGTTCTGGAATTACTGTTATAACTGCTGCAGCAGTGGCTACAATGTTTCCATGTGTTATCATAACACCCTAGACAGTCACACCAAAAAATGTCATCATGCAATCTTGGACATTACAAATTAATTGCTCAAGTTTCAATACTTTCAGAAGATGATTGAACAAGTATTCAATTCAGAATATATACTTGTAAAGAAGAACTCCAAATTACATTTTTACTTGAACTAAAATGTACAGTAATTATTCACTTCCAACCAAGTTTCTCAAAAGAAGCCTTCTTCAATGAATAAAGACAAACATATGGAATCATTACATATTGAAATTTTATTTTATCACTATTAATAGGAAAACCAATTTTGACCATTTTATTTAAATCTAACAGTCATAATAAATCACTTTATCGATAAAGCATCAATGTCAAATAAATAACAAATATCATTTTTCATACAAAAAATTGACCCCTGCCAATAGGGAAAACACCCCTACCGAACTAGCTCCCTATATATTTAGATAGATATTTATTCACACACATAGACAAATTAATATTAATATGCATGTTGCACAGGACCTTCTGATTCAAAGAAAAAAGCCAAGTAAATTTTTGGTTTGGCAACTACCTGGTCAGTCTAGCAAGTTTTGTGCGAAACTCATTGAAGTATTTTGATTGGCCCTCTGCATTAAGGTAAACATGTAGCTCCTATTCTGCACATTTATGAAGTCTTTCCAACACAGAATCTGCCTCACCTGCACAAAAAGCCAAAAAGATAAGTTTAGAATCAAGCTCAATAATACTACTAACCTTGCAAGTACTCAAAGAACTGTCTCTTGGCATGTTCATGCTCTAGTAAATAATATCCATAAGCATATGTCCATTTCAAAACACGCCTGCACTCAACGATCTGAAAAAAAAAATAGTAAGGAAAACATTATTTCATTTCTTCGAGTGAGGAAATTGTACCTTGAAATAAAAGTTAAATTATCTTACTTGAAGCCAGACCTCTGTTATGAACTTTAGCTATGACTCAGGTTGGCACTGTATGTCACTCAGCTTCTCAAGCTAAAAATTGAATAAATTGTAAAACTTAGATAAGTAACAATAAGAACAGTCTCAGCCAAGTAAATGTAGAACAGGAAAACAAAAAAAAACAAAATCTGCCTCCCTCCAATCACAGGAATAACACACAGTTTATATATTGAAGATAAATATTTCTTGAGCAAAACAAAAGCAGAAATATCTTATAAATTAGGATAGTTACAACTGAAGAGAACTTATTTGTTGGCAGCAAAGTATTTTTTTTTTTTAAGTGACAAGTAGGCATGAACAGTTAACATACAAAAAGCTAATGTTATAAACAAAATAGGAAAGAGTCGAAATACTGTTCTCTTGGGATATACTTTGCTCAAAAAATAATAAGGCATACTTCTGCAGTGCTATTTCCTTTTCTATTCGAAAAAAAGAACTAAAGATCTAATTCAAGATTGGTGAACCAAAAGAACAACCACTTGAGGGGCATGTCCCACATTTTTATACATTAATAAGAACATGTGCCTTTGCTAATTAGTAATTGATTGAGTTAAAACTCCATGAATCCTAAAAGAAATTCGTGCATGGTCAAAACTATCAGCCTCTCAAAAATATACAATAAGCATGAGAGAGGGGGGGGGGGGGGGGGGGGGGTTAAAAAAACCAATAATAATAATATCCACCTATTAATTTAAGTACTTTGCAATTTGATCATGAAACTAACAATATATCACTTACATCATAAATATGTATATATATCACATGAAGAAATCTACAATTTGATAGCACATATCACACTAGATCATCACTAAACTAATAATTGGTTGAGAAAAGAGAAAAAAAAAAAGTAATAATAATGCTTACATGCACGCTCTGCATTTGCTGTAAGTCTGCAAGTGCTTTTTGCCTAGACTGCAATTAGAATGAAAAATAAGAAATTAGACTCCACCATTACGTATATAATAAAAGAGCAAGAATCCACAGTTCCTTGACAATCTAGTAAGGGTCAAAACAACAAATAATATCAAACATCACATTCTATTTGTTAAAACCTCACTACAAATATGAATCAAAGTCCAAGTAGCTGATAGGAATTAATTGACTTGTTATAAGAAACGGCTGGTATAAAATACTAAAAAAGGAAATAGCCACAATATATATACCATTACCAAGTGTTGTATTTTGTTGACCCACTCTGTCTGTAAATGATGTTAGTGGAGTCTGAACTGTATATTAAATAATATCCAGAAACCTATAGTAATTCTGTGACATTTTCATGTCTTGAAATACAAAACTCATGAATTCCTAAATTTCACAACTCACTTTTTGGACCTTGAGTTTGAAAAGAGTCATCAAGCGAAATGTATGTACCAATTATTGTCACAATTCAAAACTTATGAATTCATAAATGGGTTGATGATCTCTAAATACTAGATGCTTATGATATTCTAGATTACTATGTGGATATGGGCTTATTTTCTATTTCAATTCACTTTAAGTTTGATTTATAAAATTCAAATTTTGTTTAATTTTGATTTCATTCAGTAAGAACTGCATATTTGACCAGGCCTAATTATATGGACAGGCTATTGGAATTAGTGATAAGAATACATCACTCTCTTATCTTCTCACTCTTCTATTTCTATTTCTAACGCATTCTTCATTGGCCTTCCTTCACTCCTTTTATCTTTTCCCTATATTCCAATCACTAAACTGATCCTACAATTTCTTTTTAAAATTGGTAAATTATTAGCTGAAGTAAAAATTATTATTTTCTACAAAGTAATAAAAGTAAAACATTCCTGCATGAAACATTAGATATAAAGAAGCACCTAAGTAAACACGCAGAACATACATTCAACAAAACATTCCAAAGGTAATTGCAGCTATTAATACAAAGGGATATATCTATTAAATGAACGGGGAATAAAGCGCTTCTGTCAAAAGATAATAAGGTCAAAGTAGAAAGTGGGCTTGAATTTTTTTTATTTTCTTTTGGTGGGATTGGATTGGATAATATTTATCATTTGATTTTGTTGTGAAATTGGAGAGTGATTTTGTTGTAAAATTAGAGAGACTATTAAAAAAAATTATTAATCCTCCTAACATGGGATAGCTTAATCTAATTGCAAAACTTGAGAGATCATTTTATCCTATCCAATCCCTCATTTTTATGTATTGCAGGGTAAGAAAAAAAAAGTTAACAACTTTGCATCCAACTTATTTTCTCCTAATTCTATGTTTATCTCTTATATTTTTTAATCCAATCCCACTTTCCAAAGGTAAACTAAGGGTACTATTTTAAGATACATTGTTTCACTCTTTTTTTTTCCCTTAGAATCAACATTGTCCATGCAGAAAAAAAAGGAATGCTTCGCATATTGAGTGATCAAAATCTGCTATAAATCATAACAGAAGAATCATCAAAGTAAAAAGGAAAAAAGACTAAATTGAAACGTCAACAACTGAAAGAATATTAGCACATTTGGCGAACTGGTACATACCGATTGGTTAGTTGCCCATCTTTCGTAATAATGAGTATACCTCTCTAGCGAGTTCTTGGCCATCTCTCTTCTTTTCTCAGCTTCAATAAAACACCCCTTTGAGTTCCCCATTTCTGAATCCTCGTATAGTGAAAGAGTAGATCCTTTCTGAATATAGCAGTTATGAGTAAATAGTCATATTGTCCGCGACATACAATTCACAATGAAGTATAGAATAAAGTGCGTCTAGGCACACAAATTGTTATCCAGTGTGGCTCGACTATTATTTTGTCAAAAACTAAAGCCTCTCTTAAGCTTCAAATGAGAAATCTAGATAGAGTTTCATCGCAAAGTATTAACATAAAGTACCTATTGACAAACAAATGATTACCCAATCCCATTATAGTTGATCAGTAATGTCATCCGAAACTAAAATTTCTTTGCAGCTTTATAAGGAAATAGATCTAATTTCACCGCAAAGTCTTTTTACATAACAACGAAAATTTCAACGAAAATGTTTCTCTTGAACATTGAACATATCAATATCTTATAATCTTCATAGCTGTTTCTCTTGACTTAAAATATTGTAAAATTGCATATCAATCTAGTTTCTATCAAAGATGGGTTTTTTATCATATCAACTACAACTATGAAAAAGAAAAGGATAGGAGCAAAAGTAAGCAAATCAACTACAACATTCAGCCAACAATTTGTATTATGAGGGATGAGAGAAACGAACCTGAGATAGTGGGCGTGAGGCAGAGATAGATCTCTGGAAGGCGTGACTTTGTGAGGCATGACTTCTCGAGGCAGAGAAAGAACTCGTGAGGCAGAGAAGCTCCACTCTGGAGCGTGTCTTCGTGAGGCAGAGATGAGTTGAGAAGACTTCGTGAGGCGAAGAGACAAGACGAGAGAGAGACTTCGTGAGGCGGAGAGACAAGACGAGAGAGAGACTTCGTGAGGCAGAGAGGGCGGAGAGACGAGACGAGAGAGAGACTTCGTGAGGCGGAGAGGGCGGAGAGACGAGGCGAGAGTGAGAGATGGAGGCTAAGAGAAATCTTTCGGGTAACTTAGATTTAGGGAATTTGGCATATGAGACTAAACAAAAAAAATTCATTTTGGCGCCTGAGGTATATTCATATGGCGCCCAAATATGTTCCGTGTGTTTTTAATCCCACCAATAATAGCACTTCTAAATATATGCTATTATTTAATGTAATATATACTAAAAATTGTTGTAGTGACATTCTTCCCATTATTGCATTATTCAGGGATTAATACCAATTCAATACATTTGGTTGCATTGAATAAGGACCACAACCCAAGCGAGATTTGCGGGGCCCACTGCAGAAAGGTACCTAGTTTATAGTGAACATGCCCCAGGTACTGTCAGGGCATGTTGTAAGTACCTCCATGTCAAACAGCGTAGTGGGAGTGCGAATTGTGGAGTCGTACACTTGACAACACTGTTGACGGATCGCCCAAAAAGGTTATCATACGATCCTCTGGTGCTGCAAACCCGCACTGGCTGACACCTAGAGCCTTATCTTAGGTCCGAGAACCAAAACCTCAGACTTGGGAGATGGCTGGGGGAGGAGAACCCTCACCTTAATTTCCTGAGTTGGAGAGCCTCCAGCTCCGAGGGCAAGCCTCAAAGAGTAATCTACCTTTAAGGTATCCACGACCTACCCACTGACGAAGACTGATGACCTCACCTAAAAGGGTCTTCACCTCGAATAGTGTCCTCGATAGGTAACATACTCCGAAGATGTCTATGATCGTCTGAGCCAGTCATTGTGAGTTGCCACATGTTGGAGGCAAAAATACAGACAACACTAGTTTATATAAATTTTATGGTTTAAAGGGCACTTTGGGTGTGTAGTTCTAAGGATCTTAGTGCAATCATTCTCTTATCTCCATTTTCAAGGTAAGGAAATTAGGCAGATATTTATGTTAGAATATGTATGTGTGATATGTATGTATGGTGTATGTATGGCTAACGTTGCAGGAACATGAGGGATTTGTACATGAGGTAATGTGGCTCTAGTTCGCCTATTACAATTATCTCTACCCTCATAAACTGTCTGTTTCATTAATATGTATGAAAGAAAATTAGGTAGATATTTATGATAGAATTTGTATGTATGGAATATATATGGTTAACGTTGTAGGAACATGAGGGATTTGTACGTGAGGTAATGTGGCTCTGGTTTGCCTATTACGGTTATCTCCACCCTCATAAATTATTTGTTTCGTTATTGTGTATGTAAGGATATCCTTGGTTTTCCCTAGGTTCTCTTTTGGATTAAGCTATGATATTAGTAAGGTTTATGTATGATTTTATATGGTTATGCATTATAGGTATATGTATGTGATATAAGACTTGTTAAGTGACCTTTTGCTAGGTATTATGTGATTGTTTGTATTTTTTTATTGGGCTTAGAAGGTCACTCCTTATGATTTATATGTGCATATAAAATTAGGTAAAACGTTAGACTGATGAGTGCAAGTTGATTTCATCCAACAGTGTGTGTATCAGTGAGGATCATATAACTAATGGTGGTCAAAGGGAACACACGTTTTTATATTAGTTTTTATTTATTTTAAATAAGAGATTAATAATGTTTCTTTATTTTACATTATTTTATGCATTGAAGATTCTAACGTATGTTTTCTTTTGGCTGGGTACCCTATTGCATTGTTTATAATAAAAAGGGAAACATTTACTATTAGTTTTCAATGCTTGGATTTATTATGTGATTTTATTGAATAAAATATGGGCGTGACATCACAAAGCTGGTCGAGAAATTTATATCGACATACATTGGAAAGGTCCTAAACTGAGGTCAAGAATGGAATGCAGTGGAACTCAAACCTGATTATGGTACCATATTACAATTTGAGAGGGGAAATGTCACTTGTACTAGGATTGGGGTTCCATCTTAAAACCAATTGGTGTTAAGTGGAGTAAGCATTTCCTTTATAAGGATATTGTTGCTCCCAAATATTTTCCACGTGCGACATTTTTCATATCTAATACAATGTCATTGAAGCTTTCCATTTTCATCGAGATTGAGGAGTTACTAAAATAAACAAAAGGTATTGCAATGACATTTGTTGCTGCAATAGCCCCTGAGAGTCATCACAATAAGCCATGTCGCCACTAAAAAAAATGTTTCAATTACTTCATCGATGTAGCGGTCTTTTGCAAGGATAATTTATGTTGTTGTAGAAAGGGTATGTTGTTGTGGCAACCATATTACCACAAAATGATATTAAGTTTGTCATGTTAGGATATTTATGGTAGCGAATAATTCAAATAATGTCGCCACAATTACTATTTAAAATATTGAAAAAAAAAACTATCCTACTCTAGCCTAATTTGGTAGCGTAATCGCCATCATCATCATTATCCTCCATAGGTTCATTGGTAGGCGGTGACAAAGGAGGGTGTGGCAGCCTGACGTTTACCATCTCCATCAGCTCTTGCATAGTCGTCTGATTCTGAAAGTTAGAAAACAGGATAATTATCAAAGGGAAGTTGATCTATTTCGATCACGTGTCTAAGGTTTTCTTCATGAGATTGACCATTTTTCCCACTATATATTGCATTAAATGTGTTGGTAAAAATTATAGTTGTTGAGGTAGTGTGGTCTACGTGTAATTAAAGTGGCACCTGAGACTGTGTGCCTAAGATTGACTACCGCTAGAGGATCCCTTCAATGCACCACTATCCTTGCTCGTGTGGCTTTTTTGTACATTGACCAGCTGATACATTCTTTACAATTGCTCTATGATCGATCGTGGTGGGGGCATCAGCCTTCTTATTGACAAACTCATGCTTACCTAGACAATGGGACGACTCAAGGCTAAAGTAATACAATTACTTATGCCTGAGATCGACAAAGTTTTGATATTTCTAAAGATGAGACTGGGATCTTAACATGCCACATCTACCTCAAAATGTGAAGGTGCATTACTCGATGTGCTTGTTACATCCCACATACCATATAGTGTTGATAACTAATATGATAATTTCACAAATTACTACTAGTATATTTTTATTATTTATTACTATTAAGTTTTGACAAAAAATATATTCAGCCAGAATAAATTGTATAATTTGTGGTTATTTTTTTAAATAACAACTTAATTAGAATAATATTTTTTTAGTCACAATATTTAGAGTAAAAATTATATATTTTGAGTACATAATGTATTAGATAGACATCTTAAATTGTGGAAAATTCAGGCATCTCAATTGGCTAAAGTTTAACTTATTAATTTAATTAGTAACATATACATATGTATACCATGGGTAATTTTGCCAAATAGTACATTTCTTTTATAGTCACTTTACACAACAACTTTGTTTTGACAATTTTTTGCAAAATAGTTTCTGACACTCCTGTCTCAAATCCTAGACAGCTAGCAAGGAATTCTAAACAGTGCCATTTTTTAAAAACTTATCAAAATGAAGCCATACTATAAAGTGATATATAAAGGTTCTATTTCCACTAATTACCATTTATGCTATATATTTCATTTGAACTCATGATGTTAATTACCATAAAGATATCATATATTTGACGACGAATCACCACAAATTTTTTTTACTTTAGACACAACAAAATTTGTGCTAAAAAAATATAAGTATACCTATGTCATCTTTAAAAAAAATATGTGGCTAAAAGTATTAATTACAAAAATCACAATTTATTGTGACTGAATGTGTTCTTAATTATAATTAATTTTATCATTATATATTTTAAGTTGTGTTTAAAGCTACATTATTAATAACTTGTGACTAAATATTATTTTTTAGTCACAAGCAAAAAAAAATTTGTGACTAAAAGTTATATATAATTACAAAAAAAATATGTTAGGAATAAAAAGTTTATTATATGGTGTACTCTCTCATGTATTTGGTACATGGATAGTTTATTCCCATTATATATATATATATATATATGAAGTTGTACATTGTAATTACTTAGGATATTCTGCAAATTTCAAAAAATTAATAATGATATATTGTGCTAAAAACATCATTATTCAAATAGTTTTTTGTATGTGTGCTTTTTATATATGTCACTACAACAAAAAGGGTCTTTAGGGGTGATGGATGTCACCCCTAATAATTCCCAAAGTCACCACCAACCTATTGCAACTAATATTTCGACACTAATGTCGATTATTAGCGGCGACAAAAAGTCATCCCTAATAATAAGTATTAGCAACGATATTTTCGCCCCTAATAAATTGGTCACACCTACTAATCAAGATTCCTTGATCATGTTTCGCCTATGATAATAAAAAGTCATCCCTAATAATATAATATTAGTAGCGACTTTTATATTATTAGCGGCGTCAAATGTCGCCCCTAATACTTTTATATAATTAAAAAATATATATTAAAATAAAATATTTAAATAACATTTTTTAATTTATAATATGAAAATTAAATATGCATAAAATTAATAATTTATTCAAATTACACAACTAATACAATATCACCCAAGTCCATTATATAAAATTTATTGTTTAATACAATAATATATAAAACATATCAACCCTCGACGTCCTCTGTATTGTCCCCTTCTTCTGGTGTCTACGGTGCTTGTGGTGTTTGCGGAGGCATCGACCATAGATACTGTGGAGGTATCGATGATCCTCCAAGTCCATACATGTATGGATAAGGATATGGCAGAGGTTGAGAGAACAATCCACTCATATGAGGAGACACTAATTGGGATGGAGGTCCACTCATATGAGGATGATAAGCCTGAGGGTAAGGAGGCGTTGTCCATTGATACATATATGGCTAAGCCGAAGGTTGAGATGGCAAAGTTGGTGTAGGCATGTTGGGATGGCCTGGTGAAGGCTCAGAAGCTAAAGCTTAAGACGTGTGTTGTGTCTAAGGTTTACAAGACGAGCCTACATACTTCTTGAAAAATCGCCGACATGTATTTTGCATCTCCACATTTGTTGTCGGGGATTTTTCATGTGGAAGTTGCTGGTGCACGTACTGACACTGCTCATTCATGGCCTTCACAATATCAACAAATTCACATATTTTCTTAGTCGACTGTTGACGTGGTGCCTGAGACTGAGTGTTTTGAGAGGGACGAGTTAATGCTTTTCCCTTTAATTTGTGGCCAACTCCTCGCTGATGACCCCGCCTTTCACCAAGAACTTGACTTAGAATCTTCATTTGATCGAATGAGGAAGAATCATCGATACCAGATTAAACTGTCTGCCGAGTCTAAGCTTCAAGAGTTGACTTTAACTTAACCTGTTTTTTTAAAAAATTATAATACAAAAGAAAAATGTAACTATTTGAATTGATAATAAAGTTAAACTTACATAATCTCGTCCAACATCCTCGTCGACAAAATTCTTGTTCTTTTTGGTCCAGTGATACTCCCTCCATTCCTCAATGAGGTTCAAGTTTAACTAATAAAGAAAATGAGAATGTTAGAGAACTTAGAAATTCATACAAATTTATTAAGTTAATAATTTGACTTACTTTTTCGTGATGATTACACCGCTAATTATGTCATGCCTTGTGTTGTAGAGTATTTCATTTGGTCTCGGTTTATTTTGTTCTTCACTGAGCGTGCAATAAACTCTAGACTCCTGAAAAACTCACAAATTTGTTTCCACTTATCGGTGTTAACATCTTTGGGTGGATTCTTTAGGACCTCGTCCCAATCATCTGGTCCTTTGTAGAAATTTTTGAAGTGAGTGTGCCGCTCAATTTTCCCATCTCATTATCTCTCAACCATCTTAGCATCGATGCTGTCAATGAGAGTGGTATAATCTGGTCGCCCATCTATTTGATAGATGTGCTACAATCAAAATAAAATATGTTAATCGTGATGGAATTATAATACAATTATTATTAAAGTAAATTCGAAAAATTTCACCTTCACTTTACTAATGACATTGTCCTTATACTGTTTTGAGACACTTGTCCTATCCTTGTAATATCCTGGAACCCGCTGATGGATTTGGGTGCTTAAAAGGCGAACAAAAGCAGCATGTTCCATTCCCACCAACTTGTACATGATAGGGTCAACCACTATGGGGAGTGGATGTCCAGCTTCTCGCCTTCTGTCATCTAAATTTTTCCCAACGACAGGCCCACAGCCTTTTCTCTTTGGTGGAGCTACTGTGTTGTTTTAAATAAGTTCATCATATAATTTAGTATGTTGTATAATAAGGTCTAATTAGAAATAAATAAAGAATAAATTTTAAAATACCTGACTCGCAACTCGATGGGATCGTAGTAGGATCCGATGGATCTTGGCCACCACCATCTCTACCATTGTATGAAGTTACATCTACTGACATCTTTAAACTAAATAAGAACAATTTGTATGTTAGTATGAATATCAAATATATATTATTTATGAATATATATATACATAACAAATCCATAAATCGTTTAACATTTATGATATATAATTATTTAAATATAAAGTTTTTATTATACAAATACAAGAACTAAGTACAATAGTCACTGCCATCACTTATCAAATTAACATCTATTAGTGAAACATGATTGGAGTTATCATCATTACCAAGGTCAACAAGTAAATCATCCTCGTCATTAATAAAATCTGCTTCTTCTACATCTTCGACTACTTCTTCATCATCATTAATAAAATCATCAGTATCTTGAGCAGTCGAATAAGGTCGAGCGACTATGCCTATGAATATTGCTGGTTGATTAGATTGTTGAACAACCAACTCCCAACGATCAACAGTCAATACAAAATTGGATGAGTTTGTCTCATGTACAACATCAACATCAGCAATCTGATCAGAACTATCCCAAATATCCCAAACTTGCCTATGATTCACTTCTTCAACAACTTCCGAAGCTCGACCTCTAAGTAGAACATCGAGATTGAAAACATGTTTAGCTTGGCTAGCAAGTATGTATGGTTCATCTTTATACCATTCACCACTCACATTTACACTATAAAGACCCTATCACGACCCCCAACCCTACCCGACCCTATAAAGACCCTATCCCAACCTCCGACCCTCTAAAGATCCTATCTTAACCCCCGACCCTATAAAGACTATAATGCCCTACTACCCTAGAATCGTTACCATGTGATCTTAAAATGTGTCATTAGCTCGCTAATCGAGGTTTTAGACAAAAAGGTAAAACTAAATTAAAGTAAAGACTCGTTTAATGAAATTCAAATAATAAATGTTTGACATTCATTTAAATCATAAGAGTGTTAGGGATCCCAAAATATTGTTTTTAAAACATATTTACAACTCAAACATATTTATATAGTCGACCTACGCAACAAAATCAGTCATTTATAACACGTTTCTCAAAGTTACCCTAGCCGTTGCGGCCAGGTAGGCCAAACATGTACGCGTCGCTCCATGCCTTCCAATTCATGCTTGGTCGACCTTTCCTTTGCCCTTAACTGCACCATGGAGCCCCTGTGAGACGAGGCCCAACTAGAAAACTTCACAGCACAACATATAATAATTTATTTCAACAAATGCATATTTAATCAAACACGACAAACAATCTACAAGTTCCTATTAGAATTCACAACAGTGGTCTACACCGATCAGGGTGTGTTACCAGGCACCGATTTCACGGTCTTAACCAAGCGGGTGAGTACAACATCCTTAGAGGGTCTCTCCCTGGCTGCCTGCATACAACATGCTTAATGTCAATCCTGGCCTTTTCCGCTCTCGGTCTTTACCATTCCCAACCTTTACCATTCCAAACCTCTGTTGATCTCGGCCCTTGCCACTCCCGGCCTTTGCCGTTCCCTGCCTTTTCCGCTACCGGCCTTTGTCGTTCCCGACCTTTGCCGCTCCGTCACAAACACATGTATGGCGTAATAGTTGCAAACAATACACATAACACTAATCACATTATAGCTCTACAGGAATAAACAATTTTCTTACTTGAGTCCCGAGCGAACCGTATAGTGCGTTCCCGAGCACGATCCCCTAAACCCGAGCCTTAGCGATAAAACCTAGTCACAACGCAATAATAATAAATATCCATCAAACCCTAAACCAATTAAATTTTTTGGAACAATATTCTAGCCTCCGGGACCTCAAATTCTACTAAACCAGGTAGTAGAATCCTTTATGAGCCCTTAACTTTGAGTTCCCGAGCTTAAAAATCTGTTTTGGCCATTTCCCTTTTATTAGAGTTGTGGCCCAGCCCTATAAGGCCACGACGCGCTACAAATCAGAGAGCCTAAGACTCTATATCTCTTGGGGACACGGGTCGTGGCGTGCCCTAACTTGTGCCGCGTCACCTGGGCGTTTTAGCAACCCTCCTAGGCCTTCTGGGTTCATGTGGATCGCAGTGTGACCTCGCGAACCCATATATTCTGGGTTTCTTCCTGTGTTTTCTCGAGCCAAAATCACCAGTTCACACCCCAAACTTGCACCAAACTCAAAATTACACTCAATCTTATAACAACACAGTATAACCGGCGTATAACCATTAAAACTAAGCTAAAATCTCAGCATAACTTAGAATCCCAACCCTTAAATTCAAAACTCTAGAACACCCTAAAGACTAGATCAAAGCTTAATCAAAACAACATTTAAGGCTTACCTCAATTGGGAATTACACCCCTGAGCCGAACCTACACCAAACTTGGCCTTCAGCCTTCAATTCCTAAGCCAATTCCTCCAAAATGATGCAAACCCCATTCAAGACTCAAGGGAGAGAGATAAGGAAAGAGAGTTGCTGGGTTTTTTATTTCTAGAGTTATCTGAAAGTTTCCCACAGATTATAAGTTTATCTAGGTTAGGGGAAAAAGACTAAAACACCCTTAGCCTCAATCTTAGTTCTTTAATGCCTCCAAGGGCAAAATCATCATTTGTCACATTTCCTACTAATTCCTCGAGCATTCCTATAAATCCCTAATTAATCTAGGTATATCCAAATAATCGTTAAATAGCTACCCATTACCCGATAACCCCGAGTACGTACTGCGTTCCTAAAATACCCCTAGGCTCACCCCGAGCTGAGTATTAGACCCCGTTGTGACTATTTCGCTAATCCGCTCACTAGGATCGCCTTGGACCACACATCTCAAATCTATCACCGTAACCCTGGGGTCTCAGCCATAACACATACATAATTACATTTATGCTCTAAACAGGCCAAAATTGCAAACATGCCCCAATTAACATAAATGGGCCCACATGCATATTTAATACACAAAAACATGCATATCTAGCCACATTTTCAAACAAATCATTTACACCACATAATCACACATATTTTAAATTAATTCCACAGATAAGCCCAATTATGCCCTCTTAGCACAGTAACCAAGGCACTCAGCCTTAACAACAATTTTGGTATGTTACATCTATCCCTTCCTTATTGAAATTTCATCCTCAAAATTTATTCAAATGTCTCGGGATACTAATTCCGCAACTCTGAATATACCTTCAGGGTCTAGTCCTTTACCTTGCCATCTCTTTATAACACCCTTGCTAGATTGACAGTCTTATTCTATAAGAAATCCAGAATTCCACTGGCTTTTCATTGCACAATAAATTCCACTGAAATTCCAGGGTCTCTTCACCCAATCAGGGGTAGTACTCAACACCCTTCCCTTAACATTTGCACCAATAACACCTTATGAGCCTCTACCCATGTTGGGGTAAGGCTAATTTGTAGGCCCCTGGCCTGATCCTTATTAGGATCTCACAAGTTTATCAAATATAGAGTCAAAACTCCTCTTTCTTTCCTAAACTATCTTACCCTTTTTAGTCCACAATACTTGGAGAAATACAAAATCTCCAATCCTGGAACTTCACACTCCCATGTTTAAATTTGCAAACTCTTATGTCCTTTTAGTAAATTAGGCACTCATGCCATTACAATCCTTAACAATTTCATTGGCTTTCTGAACCGACTCTGAACCGGAACACTTCCTGTCCCACGTTTCAGTTCTCAGAATGAGTACTTCTCGCCCCCTATCTCACAATATCTTATTCAGAGTCACTTTATTCGTCGACCAGCATTCATCACCATGACAATCCACTCCAGGGATCGTATCTACCTCAATATCTCAAAACTTACACATTTGAAGTAAAATACTTAGAGTTCTAGTTGTTCCTTCAAGTTGTCAGTCTGTCTGAAGGTAACCATTAATTCCAAATCCCAATCTTATACTCGTCGTCCTCAATGATCCTTTTTCAGAACATGGGAACCTAAGTGTCTCAATCCGACACTATCAACTTTGGTGTCTAGTGGAAACGTACGGTCTCCTTTCGCACTCTCTCTTTTGATATCTCACTCACACAAACCATAGTGTGTTAACCCAATATGTTAAGTCACAACTTTTCACATCCACTAATCTCATCCGCAATCTGAGGTGATCCACCCTTACGGTCCATAATTATATCCCTCCACATTAACTCTAGGATACCCAAGAGTTATAATAGACCTTCTGGCTTTTGTTTATTGTTTCTCACTTACTAAAAGATTAGGCAGTGCGCCTCCTAGTATACAAATTTTAGGCCTTAACACCCATTCAATCTTCTTGGATACAACAATTATAAGGGGAAACCTAAGACTAGTCCTGAATCTCCCCCTCGACCCTAGCATCCATCAGATCACTCATCTGATCTGTATATCGTAACCTATCCATGCCAAAGAGGTAGGATTCTTAACCATTCCTACAAGGTCTTCTTTCTGTGTTTCATCGTTGTTCATAGAAGTATATCTTCCAATTATCAATCACAGGTTCCATACAAATCCCAGACATTATTTCACTCTAACTGTGGCTAACCTGCATTACTATCCCTTCATTCACTGTGAGGTACGAACAATCACCCTTTCAATTTACACACGAGTGTCCCCTCCTAGTCCTTGACGTACCACAATATAACTCCACATTTCAAACAAAGACAGTGTCTGTCGTACCGTCCTCTGATGTCAGTCCATTACATGCATATTTTAATACCATGACGTGCTAATCAACCTTTATTTCTACTTATAGAAACCCAACACGTAACTATCCATTCAGACAAACTATAGCTCCCTACGTTTTTTCATTCAAAGGTTTGGCATTCCTTGGAGACCTTTCAAGTGAAAACCGATGTGTTTTTGCCAGTCTGACCATGCTTCTAACCCCTAAGGCGTTCTTTTAGAAATTTCCTTACGACTTCTATCTTAACTGAATCATACATAATCCCATCAGTTCCCATAATATGACATTGAATATCATCTGGAGAAATCGAAAGATATCACTTCTGGAATCTTACCGGTAATCCCTGCTTCCTCAGCCTCAGTAGTATCCACACAGGTATTACTCGTATTTTGTTCTTAACCAGAAGTAGTCCAAAACATTCTTGATCAAGCTAGATATGACTTGTCCAAATCATCCTTGTATTCTCCACTTGTTGAATTTACGTGGGTCGCTGAAGCATCGGTCAGCTCAAGATCCTTCACTGATAACCCATCACATCATACTTGGTGCGGGTGGCAATTCTTGGAATGTCTCTTTCCTTGATCCTCAGTTGGTAATAACTAGATCGAGGGTCAATTCCTAAGAGCGCTATCCTACTTTGCAACTGGGAAAATAAATCCTTTATTCTTGGCAATGGATATTTGTTCTTAACAATTACTTTATTTGGCTATCCATATGCAGTACACATTCTCCCAGAATTGGCCTTCTCCTTAACAAATGGCATTGATATGTCCCATGGTGAGATGCTTTGTCTGATCACCCTTAAATCAAATAACTTCTTTGAGTGAACTTTTAATTATTTCTTCTTGGCTAGCATCATTCTTCATGATGTTTCTGATACCAATTCTATTTCTGCTTTAATCCCATAGCACACTCAATTTCCTAGTCGTGACACCCGAAAATCCTTATAAACCCATCTGAAATCCCACTGACCGATCCAGTATCCCTCTAATTTAACTGATATAATAGCTAGGCATCTTTCGAATGCAATCGGGTCATTTCCTTTAAAACCCAAAAGTCACCATCCTCTCTTACAATCCATGGTTGTCCCTTAATGGAAAACTAATCCATTCTTAGGATCATACCAAGATCTTCATATATACATCCCAATCAATTATTACTGCTAACTTTCTACCCATAATACTCTAACCCATTTCCTGGAAATTACCAACTTTTCCTAGCAGACACAAGATCTCAAGCCCCATAGCGTAATAACCATACAGTATGTACCACATATTTATTCATCCACTAACAGATATGTAGCACAAGACTCAATCAGTACAATATAAAGGGACGAGAACTAGAAAGCCAACCAATTGTCTCCGAGGAACTAGCCTCGGGCTCTGACTGCATTAAGGCAGACACTCGAGTCGGAGTCGGGCTATCCGCACTCCTTGGTTCTCCCCTCTTCGATCTCGGGCAATCTCTCTTAAAGTGCCCAACTATTCCACATAGAATACATGCCTTGGCTCAGTATTCTCCCGGATGGTTTCTCCTACACCTAGCGCACACTGGATAACTTCTCCAGAACTCATTGTCGCCCTGCATACTATGACCCCTCCTATTAGGACCAAGAGTAGTAGAACTTTCAGATGTCTTTCTTTTTTGGTAACTAGAGCCTCTGCCCCTACCTGATCCTGCAAATTGGGGTACCATTATTTGAGCTTCCTACCCTACAACACTCTCGCTTTATATCCCACCTCTACCGTTCTCTATACCAAGGGCCCTTCCTACTGCCTGAGCGTAGGTAGAAATCTCATGGACTGGAGTGATCCTAACTCTCTGGGCTACCCCAGGGTTCAGTCCTCGATTGAATCATTCCTTTTGGGTCACATCCGTTGGTACTAAATCAAAAGAGAATTTGGCCAACCCATCAAATTCGTTGACATACTCTGTCACTGTCTTACTAAAAATAACCAAATTCATAAACTCATTGGTCTTCGCAATTCAGACTGCATCACAGTAGTACCTCTCGTTGAAAAATTGTCTGAATTCCTCCCAACCCATCATAATAACATTCCAAGTGTGGGATACCACTTCCCACCACGTTAGGGCATCCTCCCAAAACATGTATGCAACGTCTCAAATATGCTAATAAGGTTTAGTGCCTTGATTATCGTTCCGGGAGGGCAATAATTAATTTAATAATGTTATTACATGGACTAAATGACTATGTGATTAGAATTGCATGTTTAGGTGAATTAAATATGCATGAGAGCCAATTTTGGTTAATAGGGGCATATTTGTAATTTTGGCCCGTTGAGAGAATAAATGTAAATTATATGTGTGTTGTTCTTGAGACCACGAGATTGTGGAGATTTATTTGTGATCTATGATCCGAGACGATTCTAGGGAGTAGAATATCGAAACAGTCACATCGAGGTCGAATACCTAGCTCAGGGTGAGCCTAGGTGTATTTTGGGAATATATTACGTGTTTGGAGTTAATGGGTCACGGGTAGTAATTTAATGATTGTTTAACTATATCGGGGGTTAAATGCGGAATTATAAGAACACTCGAGGAATTAGCGGGAAGTGGCGAATGATGATTTTACCCTTGGTGGTGTTAGAAAGGACTAAGATTTACTTAGGGGCATTTTGGGTATTCTACAGCTGGAGATAGACCTGGTTTTGGCCAGAATCTACAACTAGTGAGAAACAAAAAAACACAACACTCAGCCAATCTCTCTCTCTCCCATGTTCTCTTGCTCTCCCTCTCTTCCTTTTGGTGTAAGTGGAAACTTGGCGGAATTCTTTGGGAAAAAAAATAGCTGAAAGTTGGGGAATTTGAAGCTTGTAGAGATTGGAAATAGCTCTGGTAGAATCATCAATTGAGGTGAGGTTAAGTTTCTGCTGTGAATTTTTTTTTAATTTTGCTAACGTTCAAGCCCTGGTATGATTTTGAGATTTTGATGAGATCATGAGCTGGTTTTTGGAGTGTTTATATTCACTAAGTTGCCTAGATACGAATTCTAGCTTTAATTCTAGGTATAGGGGCTGAACTTGGTATGAATTAGTAAGTATGGTTGAGGAAAACGTAGTGAAAATTCATGGGATTTCTGGGTTTTTGGGCTCAAGCCGCGACCCTGTTCTTCAAGCGTCGCGACCCATATGAACAAAGAGGCTTGGGAGCCTCTGAAATCGTTTAGGCACCGTGACCTGTATCCCCTTGATGAGTGCCCAAGGCTATCTGACTGGTGGCATGCCGCATCCCTAATGGGCTTGGCTGCAGCTCAAATAGGGAATTATGGCCAATATGTGGTTTTAAGCTCAAGAACCTAATTTTAAGGGCTCGGGAAGGATTCAACCCGGTTTAGTAGAATTCGAGGTCCTGAAGGCTAGAATATTAATTTGAAGTTCTTAATTGATTAGGATGTCTATTTATTAATGCGTTGTGACTAGGTTTTACGTCAAGGCTCGGGTTTAAGGAATTGTGTCCGGGATCACATTAACCAATCAGCTCCAAACACAGGTAAGAAAATTGCTTGTACCTGTAGAGCAGGGCATGGCCTTATTATTTGTGTTTCATTTGTGTGTGAATACCTTTAAATGTTATGGCATGTTGTGAAAGATTATAAATGAATGGTGAAAGCTAGAACGGTGAAGGTCGGGGACAGCGAAGGTCGGGATCGGCATTAAAAGCATGCTGAATGCAAGTTGCTAGTGCGAGACCCTCTAAAGGTGTCATACTCACCCTTTCAGAGAAGAGCGTGAACCTAGTGCCTGGTAAAGAACTTGGGTTGGCATAGGCCACTATATGTTGAATTGATTATCTGTTTAAGATGTTTATTACTAGATTTAATTGTGATATGCTTTATGTTGAGTTTTCTTGCTGAACCTCGACTCACGGGTGCTCTATGGTCCATGTAAGAGCAAGGGAAAGGTCGACCAACCATGAGTTGGAGAGCGTGAAGTGACGTGTACATGTTCGACCTACCTAGCTGCCACGGCCAGGGTTTTTTATGGAATTTACTATAAATGATTGATTTCATCGATTAGGTCGGCTATATTGAAACTTTTGAATTGTAATACATTTTTGAAACATTATTTTGGGATCCCATTGTATAAATTTTCTAACTTTAATGAGTGTCCAAATATTTTATAATTAACGTTCGTCAAATGAGTCTTTACTTTTATTTAATCACACTTTTTAACCTAAAACCTCGATTAGAGAGTTAATGTCACATTTATAAATCACATGGTAATAGCTCTAAGGTAGTAGGGCATTACAACTTGGTATTAGAGCATGCCAGGGTTTATGGTTCCCGAAGATCGACCTAAAATGTACGCTCGCTGCCAGAGACAACCTCGACTCAGGGTTGGTCGGTATTAAGTGAATTATGAGTTTAGTTGCTTCTCTGAGTTGCCATGTTTGCCTGAATATTATAGATAGAGCATGATGAATATGTTTGTATATATGTACGATGTCAGGGCACGACCCCTTGATTACTATGTGCTTATGCAATGTGTGGGGTGTGTTGATCAGCTTTTTGTATTTGATTAATGGGATTGGGAGGTGGTTTTTGGATATTATTATCATCCGGATGATGTGTGGGGTCAACGATTCCAGGCATGCTGAAGCTATGCCTCAGTGATCGATTAGACTTCGTGGTAATATTTCCGAAGATGACAACCAAGGTCAGAACCCTCCACTTGCCGAAATTGAAGCGAGACTTAAGCGAACGGAAGATGAGCTCCGAGTGCTGAGGTAGCAGGCCCCTCCTCGGGGTATTGGATTGCAGATTCCATAGACAGTGGAACTAGTGCTAGCCCAGCCTATGATGGAGGACAGGTGGGAACCATTATATGAGAGATTCAATAAGCAATACCCTCCCACCTTCGAGGGTGGTCCAGACCCACTGCGGAAAAAGCAGTGGATGAATATGACTTCTTCCATTCTGAATTTTATGATGGTGGAAGGGAACGAGAGGGTGGCCTGTGCCAGTTATATGTTGAGACAAAATGCCCGCATCTGGTGGGAAGTTGTGTCCCAGAGGAGGGATGTGACAATTATGACCTGGGAAGAATTTAGAGATGTCTTCAACGAGAAATAGTACAGTGTTGCGGTTTGAGCTACAAAGGTGGATGGATTTATCAACCTGACTCATAATAGAATGACAGTTACAGAATATGCACTGAAGTTTGACCAATTGGAGAAGTTCACGCAGAACTTGGTGCCTATATATATGGCATGGAGGGATTGATTTGTACGGGGGTTGACGTCATGATAGCCAGTGATGTTAAGATAACATTAGATCCGAGGACTACCACTTATGCCCAGGTAGTAGAGAAGACACTTACAACTGAGGGGACTGAAGATCAGATTTAGAGAGAGTGCGCCATAAAGCACGATGCTCAAAGGACGATGCCTCCTTTCAATAGTTTTAGTCAAAGTAGTGGCCCCAGTTAGCAGAAGAGAAAGGCCCCAAATTATTTTGTTCCTCCTAGTCCATATAGGAGGGCATGGGGTGCTTTCAGTGGTCGTCAGGGCGAGGGAGAGAACTAGAGGAGCTTCCCAGAGTATCCTCGGTACAGAAGATGACATCAGGGGGATTGCAAAGTCAGAGCATGTTTCACTTGTAGGAGTGTCAGTCACCCGAGGAAGGACTGCCCATAACGAAGAAAGAAAGAACTGAAGAAGAGTGACAGACTCACTCCAGCTATAGTGTTCACCTTGACCCAGAACAAGGCTAAGGCTAGTCTCTTGATCGTGACAGGTTAGATTTCTAGTGTCGGTTCTTCTCGTTTGTGTAGACCTTGTGATATGTATGCTACTGGATTCAAGACTGTGTTTCCAACTGGGGAACTTGTAGTCTCTAGGAGATGGGTTAGAATATTACTAGTAGAGATAGACAGTAGGGAGTTGTCTATGGATCTGATGGAGTTAGCAATGGATGACTTTGATATGATTATGGGGATGGATTGGCATCAAAGTAAGGGGCAACGATACACTGCAAGCGAAGAATGGTGATATTTGAACCGAAAGGTGAGATGCCATTTGTATTTGTGAGGACAGTGAGTGGGCCACGAGTACCTATGATCTCTGCATTGAAGGTTAGAGACCTAATGAAAGAAGGTTGCATAGGATTCCTAGTAAACATAGTGGATACTTCTAGGATTGTTTCTGTTGGACCAGATAAGACCATACTGGTATGTGAGTTTCCTGATATATTTCCAGCACACCAACTAGGGTTGCCACCACACTAAGAGATCGTTCGTCATAGAGGTTGCGCCAGGGGCAGAGCCAATATCTAGGACACCTTATAGAATGGCTTCAGCAAAGTTGAAAGAGCTGAATATTCAGTTGCAGGAGTTGCTAGATCTAGAATTCATCAGACCCAGTTTTTCGCCATGGGGTGCTTCAATATTGTTTGTTAAGAAGAAGGATGGACCCTTAAGAATGTGCATTGACTACAGAGAGATGAATAAGTTGACCATTAAGAACAAGTACCCACTGCCTAGAATCAACAACTTGTTGACCAGCTACAAAGGAAGACGGTGTTCTCTAAGATTGACCTTGGGTCTGGCTACCATCACTTTAGGATTAAGGAGGAGGACATACCAAAGACCGCATTCCGTATGAGGTATAGACATTATGAGTTCCTAGTCATGCCCTTTGGATTAACCAATGCCCCAGCAGCCTTTATAGACTTGATGAATAGGGCCTTCAGGGATTATTTGGATAATTTTGTGACCGCAATCATTGATGATATACTTGTGTACTCCTAGTTAGAGACAGAGCACGAGTAGCATCTTCGTTTGGTACTATAACGGTTGAGAGAGGATAGGCTATATGCTAGGTTCAGTAAATGTGAGTTTTGGTTGCCCCCAAGTAAAATTTTTGGGCCATATTGTGAGTAAGGAGGGGATTCTTGTGGATCCAAGCAAGATTGAGGCAGTGAAAGATTGGCCTAGGTCGAGCAGTGTACCAAAGTTTAGGAGTTTCTTTGGATTAGTAGAGTACTATCGGCAGTTTTTCAAGGGATTCTCTAGAATAGCTACATCGTTGACGGAGCTAACACGCAAGAAGACCAAGTATGTCTAGACAGGTTGATGTGAGAACAGTTTCAAGGAGTTGAAGTGGCGACATATCACTTCTCCGGTATTGAGTCCTACATCAGAAAATGAGAAGATTGTAGTCTACTGCGATGCTTCGAGGTAGGGTTTGGGGTGCTAATTGATGCAAGCCAAAAAAATGATAGCCTGCGCATCAAGACAGCTGAAGGAGTATGAGCAGTGGTACCCCACTCAAGATCTGGAACTGGCAGCGATGGTATTTGCACTGAAGGTATAGATGCATTATCTGTATGGAGAGAAGTGCAAAATGTACACCAACCATAAAAGTTTAAAGTGTTTCTTCACTCAGAAGGACTTGAATATGCGCCAAAGGCAGTGGATGGAATTGGTAAAGGACTACAATTGTGACATTTTATACCATCCAGGGAAGGCAAATTTGATGGCCGATGCATTGAGTCGGAAGGGCCCGGGGCAACTATTCAATTCGAGGCATATATCAAAGAGGTTAGTTGAAGAGATGACCAGAGCAGGAATTGAATGGGTAGTTGGTCAGCTAGCCAATATCACTCTTAAGTCCAAGCTCCTTGAGAGGATCTAGGAAGCACAAAAGGAGGATCCACAGTTGAGAAAACATAGGGAGGATGTCTTAGCCGGAGTGGCTAAAGACTTTTCTATTTCAGAGGTGGGTTTACTAAGGTATAAAGGTCGGATTTTCATTTTGATGGATTCGGGTATCAGGATAGAGATTATAGATGAATCTCATACCATTCCTTACTCCTTACATCCGAGTACAGGGAAGATGTACCAAGACTTGAGAACTTTGTAATGGTGGCCGGGGATGAAGAGGGATGTAGTGGATTATGTGGCCAAGTTTTTAACATGTCACGAAGTGAAGGTTGAACATCAAAGGCCAGCAAGGTTGTAGCAACCTTTAGGTATACCGGAGTGGAAGTGGGAGGATATCACCATGGACTTCGTGGTTGGATTACAATTGACAGTTGGACAATATGATTCTATGTGGATGATTGTGGATATGCACACCAAATCAGCCCCCTTTTTGCATGTTAAAACAACTCAAACGGTGGAGCAGTATGCTGAGACGTATGTGAAGGAAATTGTACGACTTCAAGGGGCTCTGAGGTCGATAGTATCTGACAGGGACCCCACCTTTAGCTCTATGTTTTGGGAGAGCTTGCTGAAGGATATGAGCACGCAGTAGCTATTCAGTACCGCCCATCATCCTCAGACGGATGGACATTCGGAGAGGACAATTCAGATACTGGAGGATATGTTGCGGGCCTATGTGTTGAATTTTGGGGGATGTTGGAGTAAGTATCTCCCTTTGATTGAGTTTTTGTATAATAACAGCTATTAGGTGATCATCAGAGTGGCTCCGTATGAAATTTTATATGGGAGGAAGTACAGATTGCCCATCCATTGGGATGAGATGGGTGAGAAGAAGTTCTTAGACCCTAAGGTTGAACAGAGGACCAACGAGGCGATTGAACAGATTGAGCTCGAATGTTCGCCTCCTGAAGTTAATAGAAGAGTTGCCCAAACTTGAGACGTAGGAGTGTAGAGTTTTGGGTCGGTGATCATGTGTTCCTCAGAGTCGCTCCTTTGAAAGGAGTAAAGTGATTTGGAGTGAAAGGCAAGTTAATTCCTAGGTTTTTTGGCCCCTTTGAGATTCTAGAACGGGTTGGAGAAGTAGCTTACAGATTGGCAATACTTCCAGCCTTATCAGGGGTTCACAACGTATTTCACGTATCCATGCTCTAGAAGTGCGTATTAGATTCTACGCGTGTACTGAGCTATGAAAACCTAGAGCTCGATCAAGATTTTCCCTATAAGGAGAATTCAGTTCAAGTCCTAGACCGAAAAGATAAAGTCTTACAGAACAATACCATTGCCTTGGGAGCTTGAGACTGATATGTAGGATCGATATCCCGAGTTACTCAAGTAAATTTTGAGGATGAAATTTATGTAAGGAGGGATAGTCGTAGCGTCCCAAATTTGCTAATAAGGCTTAGTGCGTTGATTAGCGTGCCGGGAGAGAAATAATTGATTTAATTATGTTATTACATGGAATAATGGATTATGTGATTAGAAATGCATGTTTAGGTGAATTATATATGCGTGTGGGCCCATTTTGGTTAATAGGGGAATATTTGTAAGTTTGGCCCGTTGAGGGCATAAATGTAAATTATATGTGTGTTGTGCTTGAGACCACGAAATTGTGGAGATTTATTTGTGATGTGTGATATGAGACGGTTCTAGGGAGCGGAATAGTGAAACAGTCACAACGGGGTCGAATGCCCAACTCGGGGTGAGCCTAGGGGTATTTCTAGAATATAGTACGTGTTTGGAGTTACTGGGTAACGGGTAGTAATTTAGTGATTGTTTAATGATAACTCTTGAATAAAGAGTTATTTCATGTGCTTTTGAACTTATAATTGTGAAAAAACCATGGGTGATGTTAGTTTATTTTTAGCTTTTGTAGCTAACCTTGATGTTTTCATCATCTTAATTAAGTTTAATTATTTTTTTTTAGTTTTTAATAGTTATTGGGTTAAAGGTAATAGTTTCATGGATAAATATTCGCACAAGGAATGAACTAACATGTGAAACTATTTTGAATTAATTTTGTTGTTGATGGCTGAATTATCAGGTTTGTTGCAGCAAAACAGAAGCATTTTGATTAGGAAACTTTTGGGCACATGGAACACGTGGCAGTCAATGAGTAAGCTGGAAATTTTGGCTGAGGTGGCAAGGGCAAAAAGAATTAGTCAACATATTGGAGAAAAAGACAAAAAGAGAAAGGAGGAATTGATGTTTTTGGAGAAAAAGGAGCATTATGGTACTTTTGGGAAAAGGATGAGAAAACCTAATATACACAAAAGTGGGTTTCAGCCGTAGGAAGGAGGCAGCAGCCATTTTTGGAAAAGAGGGGAGAAAAACTCAGAATATCAACAAGGAAGGAGGACAAACAAAGAAAGCTCAAGCATCATTTTGGATTTGTTCTTTCTTTTTTTCCTAAACATTATTTTATTAATTTTTTGAGTTGGATTCTAAATCTGAATATTATGGGCTATTTTGATTGTGAATTAATGTTTATAAACTCAGCCATGAACTAATTTTTAGGTGGCTTGAATTGTTGATGAACCCTATGTTATAGTCTATAAATTTCTTGCACTTTATTCTAGTAAAATCTCTTTTGTTCCTTCAAGTGTGCTTATATTAATTTCCTGTGGTTGTTTGGCCAACAATGGCAAGTTATTTAATAATGTTTAATGCTTAAAAGATTAAATGTAATGGGAAGAACTTGGATGACACAAGTCATAATCTAGGTTAGGATATGTTAGTAAGTAACATAGGGATATGTTATTTTCCTTGTGTAACTTTTGAGAATTAAACTTTGATTTGTATTCTTAAATCTGATTTTGCATAGGAATATGTTTAATTAGGTAGAATAATTAATGTCATAAAATTTGGGAAAGTTTTATGGGTGTTTAAATGAATTCTTGTTTACCTGGGAGTTTTGCTAGAATATTGCTGCATCAATCTGTCCGTAAGTTGTTCAGGAGGAATAATATAGGGGAATTCAATAATTCAAGTCCATTTTGCAATCCATAAATTTCTCTCAATTTTCTTGTTCAGTTCAGCTTTTAATTTCAGTATTTCCATTTTTTTTTAATATTTTGCTTAGCCTATAAACAACCCCCTTGATTTTTAATTTCTTAAAATTGTTTGGTAATTGTTTTGCTTATTTTTTTTTAATTGGCAATCCTTGTGGAGACGATTTTCTTATCATTATATTACTTGTGTGATTGCGTGCACTTGCGTATTTAAAATCAAATATTAAATTGATCACAACAAGTTTTTGGCGTCGTTGCTGGGGATTGAAATTAGAAATTTTTGTAATATCAATTACTTGCAATTTATTTATTTTTCTTTGTTGAGCTGACTTTATTTGCTTGCTCTTGTGTTTTCTCAGGTGATTTACTATATGAACGAGCAAGAAGACATTGAACTAGCTCCTATTGACCTTGAGATTGAAAGAACAATTAGAAGAAGACTAAGGGAACAACGTGCTCAAAATCACCTTAATATGGCTGAAGAGGTTGAAGGAGTTGAGGGTGCTAATAATGTCACTAACACAATTGCTATGGCTGATGATAGAGAGAGAGCCATAAGGGAGTATGTTGCCCCCATGTTTAATGAGATCAATCTGGGCATTGTTAGGCCTGAAATTCAAGCACCCCAATTTGAGTTAAAGCCCATTATGTTCTAAATGTTGCAAACAGTGGGTCAATTTAGTGGGCTGCCTACTGAGGATCCTCATCTTCATCTTCGTTCATTTTTGGAGGTGAGTGATTCCTTCAAGCTACAAGGAGTAAGTGATGAGGCCCTAAGGTTGAAATTGATCCCTTTCTCTTTGAGGGATCGAGCTAGAGCTTGGCTAAATACCCTTCCTCCCGACTTGGTGACTACATGGAATGAGTTGACTGAAAAATTCTTGATTAAGTACTTCCCTCCTACCAAAAATGCCAAGTTTGGCAATGAAATTATGTCATTTCAGCAATTGGAAGATGAATCATTTTGTGAAGCTTGGGAGAGATTCAAGGAGTTATTAAGGAAGTGTCCACACTATGGGATCCCGCATTGTATACAAATGGAAACTTTCTACAATGGGCTCAATTCTTCCACTCGTATGGTGTTAGATGCTTTAGCTAATGGGGCTATTCTCTCTAAGTCCGGTAATGAAGCCTATGAAATTTTGGAGAGGATAGCTAGCAACAATTATTAATGGTCCAATGTTAGAGCCTCAACAAGTCAAAAAGTGGCTGGTATACTTAAAGTGGATGCATTGACAGCTTTGATCGCTCAAGTTTCTACAATGACTAACCTTCTCAAGAACATGAGTTTGGGGGGAATGGTACAACCAGCTGCTATGGGAAAAGTTGTCAATGTATCTTGCGTTTATTGTGGAGATGGGCATGCATTTGAGAGTTGTCCGTCAAGGAGCTAGTTCAAGCAGAGCACCAATGCAAATCAAGACTACATATCCACCGGGGTTTTCTCAACAACAACCAAGAGCTCAACCACCTCCTCCTCAAGTGTCGCAATCAAGCTCGTTGGAGAGTTTAATGAAAGAATATATGGCCAAGAACGATGCTGTGATTCAGAGTCGAGCGGCATCCTTGAGGAACTTAGAAATTAAAATGGGGCAACTAGCTAATGAGCTAAGGAATAGACCACAAGGCACCTTGCCTAGTGATACTGAAAATCCAAGGAAAGATGGTAAAGAGCAATGCAAGGCGATCACTTTGAGGAATGGTAAAAATCTGGAATTGACTGATGAGAATTGTAAGAGAAACAGCGAGCCCACTTCAATCCAAAGTAGTGTGGACAAGGGAGACAAAACTATGAATTCAAAAAAATTCAAATGCTGATCCTGAAGCAATTGGTGCAGCAATTCTTCAGCAAAATGCAATAGAGAAGCCAATGAGCAAGCCACCTCCACCATTTCCTCGACGTTTTCAAAAGCAGCAACAAGATGGTCAATTCCGAAGATTTTTGGATGTTTTGAGGCAACTCCACTTCAACATACCGTTGGTGGACGCTTTGGAACAAATGCCTAATTATGTGAAGTTCTTGAAGGATATTTTGACAAAGAAGAGGAGGCTTGGTGAATTTGAAACGGTTGCTTTGACTGAAGGTCGTAGTGCTATATTGAAGAATAAAATTCCTCCAAAGTTGAAGGATCCGGGCAGTTCCACAATTCCAATTTATATTGGGGGACGAGAAGTTGGTAAAGCTCTTTGTGATTTAGGAGCAAGTATTAATTTGATGCCCACGTCCATTTTGAAGAAGTTGGGAATTGGAGAAGGCCGAGAACAGTGAAGGTCGAGAACGACGAAGGCTGCGGATGGTGAAGGCTGAGAACGAAGAAGGTTGAGGACAGTAAAGGCTAGGATCAGAAGTAAGCATACTAAATATAGGCCGCTAAAGCAAGACCCTCTAAGGGTGTTTTACTCACCCGCTCGGTGAAGACCGTGAACCTAGTGCCTGGTAAAGCACCTGGGTCGACATAAGTTGCTATATGTTTAAACAATTATCTACTTAAGTTGTTTATTACAGGATTGAATTGTGATATGCTTTATGTTGAGTTTTCTTGCTAGGCCTCGGCTCACAGGTGCTCTATGGTGCAGGTAAAGGCAAGAGTAAGGTTGACCAACCATGAGTTGGAGAGCATGGAGCAACGTGTACATGTTCGGCCTACCTGGCTGCCACGGCCGGGGTTATTTAAGGAATTTACTATAAATGGTTGATTTTGTCGCTTAGGTCGACTGTATTGAAACTTTTGAATTGTAATACATTTTTTAAATAGTATTTTGGGATCCCAATGTATAACTTTTATGACTTTAATGAGTGTCCAAATCTTTTATAATTAACGTTCGTCAAATGAGTCTTTATTTTTATTTAATCACACTTTTTAACCTAAAACCTCGATTAGCGAGGTAATGGCACATTTATAAATCACATGGTAACTGCTCTAAGGTAGTAGGGCATTACAACTTGGTATCAGAGCATGCCAAGGTTTATGCTTCCTAGAGATCGACCTAGCATGTACGCTCACTACTAGAGACAAGCTTAACTTAAGGTCAGTCGGTGTTAAGTGAATTATGAGTTTAGTTGCTTCTCTGAGTTTCCCTGTTTGCCAGAATATTATAGATACAGTATGATGAATATGTTTGTATATATGTACGATGTCAGGGCACGACCCCTTGATTGCTATGTGCTTATGTAATCTGTGGGATGTGTTGATTTTCTTTTTGTATTTGATTAATGAGACTGGGAAATGGTTTTTGGATGTTATTATTATCTCAGACGTGTGGGGTCAATGCTTGCAGGCATATTGAAGTTATGCCTTGGTGACCGATTATACTTCGTGGCAATATGGCTGAAGAAGACAACAAGGTTCAGAACCCTCTACCTGCCCCAACAGAACTGGCAATATCTGTTTTCCAAAATGGAAGCAAGACTTCAGTGAATGGAAGATGAGCTCAGAACATTGAGGCAGCAGGCCCCTCCTCGGGGTATTGGGTTACACATTCCACAAGTTGTGGCACCAGTGCCAGCCCTGCCGGTGATGGAGAATAGGTGGGAGCCTTTATATGAGAGGTTCAGGAAGCAACACCCTCCCACCTTCAAGGGTGGTCTAGAGCAACTACGGATAAAGCTATTGATGAATATGACTTCTTCCATTCTGGATTTTATGAGGTGGAAGGCAAGGAAATGGTGGCATATGCCAGTTATATGTTGAGAGAAGACGCCCGCATCTGGTGGGAAGTTGTGTCCCAGAGGAGGGATGTGACAGTTATGACCTAGGAAGAATTTAGAGATGTCTTCAACGAGAAATACTACATTATTGCAATTTGAGCTGCAAAGGTGGATGGGTTTATCAACCTGTCTCAGAACAGAATTACAGTTAAAGAATATGCACTGAAGTTCGACCGGTTAGCGAAGTTCGCGCTGGACTTGGTGCCTATTGATATGGCATGGAGGGATCGATTTGTATGGAATTGAACGTCATGATAGCCCATGATGTTAAGATAACATAAGATTCGAGGACTACAACTTATACTCAGCCAGAGTGTTCACCTTGACCTAGACCGAGGCTAAGGCTAGTCTCTCGATTGTGATAGGTTAGATTTCTAGTGTCGGTTCTTCTCGTTTGGGTAGACCTTGTTATATGTATGCTAAGGGATTCAAGACTTTGTTGCCAACTGGGGAACTGGTAGTCTCTAGGAGATGGGTTAGAACATTACTAGTAGAGATAGACAATAGGGAGTTTTCTATGGATCTGATTGAGTTTGCAATGGATGACTTTGATATGATTCTGGGGATGGATTGGTTATCAAAGTATGGGGCAACGATAGACTGCAAGCGAAGAATGGTGACCTTTGAACCAGAAGGTGAGGTGCCCTTTGTATTTGTGGGATAGTGAGTGGGCCGCAAGTACCTATTATCTCTACATTAAAGGCTAGAGACCTAACACAAGAAGGTTACATAGGATTCCTAGCAAACATAGTGGATACTTCTAGGATTGTTTTTGTTGGACCAGATGAGAGCATACTAGTATGTGAGTTTCCTGATGTATTTCCAGTAGATCTGTTAGAGTTGCCACCACACCGAGAGATTGAGTTCTTCATATAGGTTGCGCCAGGGGCAGAGCCAATATTTAGGACACCTTATAGAATGGCTTCGGCAGAGTTGAAAGAACTAAAGATTCAATTGCAGGAGTTACTGGATCTAGGATTCATCAGACCCAGTTTTTTGCCATGGGGTGCTCCAGTTTAGTTTGTTAAGAAGAAGGATGGATCCTTAAGGATGTGCATTGACTACAGAGAGATGAATAAGTTCACCATTAAGAATAAGTACCCACTACCCAGGATCGACAACTTGTTTACTAGCTACAGGGGAAGACGGTGTTCTCTAAGATTGACCTTGGGTCTGGCTACCATCACTTGAGGATTAAGGAGAAGGACATACCAAAGACCACATTCCGTATGAGGTATGGACATTGAGTTCCTGGTCATGCCCTTTGGATTAACCAATGCCCCAACAACCTTTATAGACTTGATGAATAGGTCCTTCAAAGATTATTTGGATAATTTTGTGATCGTATTCATCGATGATATACTTATGTACTTCTAGTCAGAGACAGAGCACGAGCAGCATCTTCGTTTGGTACTATAGCAGTTGAGAGATTATAGGCTATATGCTAAGTTTAGTAAATGTGAGTTTTGGTTGCCCCAAGTAAAATTTTTGGGCCATATTATTAGTAAGGAGGGGATTCTGGTGGATCCAAGCATGATTGAGGCAGTGAGAGATTGACCTAGGCCGAGCAGTGTACTAGAGGCTAGGAGTTTCTTGGGATTAGTAGAGTAGTATCAATAGTTTGTCGAGGGATTCAGAAGAATAACTACACCATTAACTGAGCTGACGCATAAGAAGACCAAGTATGTGTGGACAGATAGATGTGAGAATAGTTTCATGCAGTTGAAGCGGCGACCGATCACCGCTCCGGCATTGAGTCTCCCATCAGACAATGAGAAGATTATAGTCTACTGCGATGCTTTGAGGTAAGGTTTGGGGTGCGTATTGATGCAAGCTGAAAAAATGATAGCCTACGCATTGAGATAGTTGAAGGAGTATGAGCAGAGGTATCCCACTCGTGATCTGGAAGTGGCAGTGGTGGTATTTGCACTAAAGGTATGGAGGCATTATCTATATGGAGAGAAGTGCGAAATGTACACCAACCATAAAAGTTTAAAGTATTTCTTCACTCAGAAGGACATGAATATGCGCCAAAGGCATTGGATGGAATTGGTAAAGGACTACAATTGTGACATTTTATACCATCCAGGGAAGGCAAATGTGATGGCTAACGAATTGAGTCGGACGGGCCCAGGGTAGTTATTCAGTTCGAGGCAAACATTCAAGAGGTTAGTTGAAGAGATGACCAGTGCAGGAATTGAATTGATAGTTGGTCAGCTAGCCAATATCACTCTTCAGTCCACTCTTCTTTAGAGGATCAAGGAAGCACAGAAGGATGATCCACATTTGAGAAAACATAGGGAGAATATCTTAGCCGAAGTGGCTAAATACTTTTCAATTTTAGAGGTGGCTTTACTAAGGTATAAAGATCGGATTTGCGTTCCGATGGATTTTGGATTAGGTGAGAGATTCTAAAAGAATCTCATACCACTCCCTACTCCTTACATCCGGGTACGACGATGATGTACCAAGACTTGAGAGCTTTGTAATGGTGGTCGGGGATTAAGAGGGATGTAGTGGATTATGTGGCCAAGTGTATAACCTGTCAGCAAGTGAAGGCTGAACATCAAAAGCCAACTAGATTGGCAACCTTTAGGGATACCGGAGTGGAAGTGGGAGGATATCACCATGGACTTCGTGGTTGGATTACCGAAGACAGTAGGACAGTATGATTCTGTGTGGGTGATTATGGATAGGTACACCAAATCAGCCCACTTTTTGCCTATTAAAACAACTCATATGGTGGAGCAGTATGCTGAGTTGTATGTGAAGGAAATTGTTTGACTTCATGGGGCTCTGAGGGTGATAGTATCTGACAGGGACCCCATCTTCACCTCTATGTTTTAGGATAGCCTGAAGAAGGCTATGGGCACATAGTTGCGGATCAGTACCGCCTATCATCCTCAAACAGATGGGTAGTCTGAGAGGATGATTCATATATTGGAGGATATGTTTTGGGCCTGTGTGTTGGATTTTAGGGGATCTTGGAGTTAGTATCTCCCTTTGATTGAGTTTTCATATAATAACAGCTATCAGGCGACCATCTCAGTGGCTCCATACGAAATGTTATATGGGAGGAAGTGCAGATCATCCATCCATTGGGATGAGAATCAACGAGGCGATTGGAGAGATTAAAGTTAGGATGCTCGCCTCCCAGAGTAAATAGAAGAGTTGTGCAGACTTGAGATGCATGAGTGTAGAGTATCGGGTTGGTGATCATGTGTTCCTCAAAGTCGCTCTTTTGAAAGGAGTAAAGCGATTTGGAGTGAAAGGCAAGTTAAGTCCTAGGTTTTTTGCCCCTTTGAGATTCTAGAACGAGTTGGAGAGGTAGCTTACAGATTTCTAATATCTCCAGCTTTATCAGGGGTTGACAATGTATTTCACGTATCCATGCTCCGGAAGTACATATTAGATTCTACGCATATACTGAGTTATGAAAACCAAGAGCTAGATCAAGATTTATCTTATGAGGAGAAGCCAGTTCAGATCCCAGACCGAAAAGATAAAGTCTGGCGAAACAAGACCATTGCCTTGGTAAAAGTGTTGTGGAGGAACAACAAATTTGAAGAGGCAACTTGGCAGCTTTAGATTGATACGTGGGATCGATATCCCGAGTTACTGTGGTAAATTTCGAGGATAAAATTTATGTAAGGAGGGGATAGTTATAACATTCCAAATTTGCTAATAAGGCTTAGTACCTTTATTAGTGTGCCGGGAGGGCAATAATTGATTTAATTATGTTATTATGTTGAATAAATGATTATGTGATTAGAAATGTATGTTTAGATGAATTAAATATGCATGTGGGCTTATTTTGGTTAATTGGGGCATATTTGTAATTTTGGCCCGTTGAGGGCATAAATGTAAATTATATGTGTGTTGTGCTTGAGACCATGAAATTGTGGAGATTTATTTGTGATGTGTGATCCGAGTTAGTTCTAGGGAGTGGAATAGAGAAACAGTGACAACGAGGTCGAATACCCAGCTCAGGCCTAGGGGTATTTGAGGAATATAGTAAATGTTTGGATTTACTGAGTAACGAGTAGTAATTTAGCGATTGTTTAAGTATGTCAGGGGTTAAATGGAGAATTATAGGAACACTCAAGGAATTAGCGGGATGTGGCGAATGATGATTTTACCCTTGGTGGTGTTAGAAAGGGACAAAGATTTACTTAGGGGCATTTTGGGTATTTTACAGCTAGAGATAGACTTGGTTTTGGCCAGACTCTAAAACTAGTGAGAAAGAAGAAAAAAACACAACTCTCAGCCAATCTCTCTCTCTCCCACGTTCTCTTGCTCACCCTCTCTTCCCTTTGGTGTAAGTGGAAACTTGGAGGAATACATTAGGAAAAAATAGTAGCTGAAGGTTGGGGAATTTGATGCTTCTAGAGGGTGGAAATAGCTCAGGTCGAATCATCAATTGAGGTGAGGATTTTGGTACTGAATTTTTTAAGTTTCTACTGTGAATTTTTTTACATTTTTCTTTGGTTCAAGCCTTGGTCTGATTTTGAGGTTTTGATGAGAACGTGAGCTAGTTTTTGGAGTGTTTATATTGACTGAGTTTCCTAGATCGAAATTCTAGGTTTAATTTTTTGTATAGGGGCTGAATTTGGTATGAATTAGTAAGTCTGTCTGAGGAAAATGTAGTGAAAATGCATGGGAATTCTGGGTTTTGGGGATCAAGTTGCGGCCCTATTCTTTAGGCGCTGCAACCTATATGAAGAAAAAGGCTTGAAAGCCTCTAAAATCGTTCAGGCGTCGCAGCCCGTGTCCCCTTGATGAGAGCCCAAGGATCTTGGACTGGTGGCATGCCGCGACCCTAATGGGCTGGGCCGCAGCTCAAATAAGGAATTATGGCCAATGTGGGGTTTTAAGCTCGGGAACCCAAATTTAAGGGCTCGGGAACGATTCTACTACTCGGTTTAGTAACATTCAAGGTCCTGAAGGCTAGAATATTAATCTGAAGTTCTTAATTGATTAGGGCTTGATGGATGTCTATTTATTGACGTGTTATGACTAGTTTTTACGTCAAGGCTTGGATTTAGGGGATCATGCTCGGGATCGCATTAATTAATCATCTTGGGACACAGGTAAGAAAACTGCTTGTACCTGTAGAGCAGGGCATGGCCCTATTATTTGTGTTTAATTTGTGGATGAATACATATAAATGTTATGTTATGTTGTTCATGATTATAAATGAATGACGAAGGCCGAGAATGACGAAGGTCGGGGAAGGCAAAGGGCAGGATCGACAGTAAGCATGCTGAATGAAGGCCAGTGAGGCAAGACCCTCTAAGGGTGTTGTACTCACCTGCTCGGTGAAGACCGTGGACCCAGTGCTTGGTAAAGCACCTGGGTCGGCATAGGTCACTATATATTTAATTGATTATCTGTTTTAATATTTTATTACTGGATTGAATTGTGATATGCTTTATGTTGAGTTTTCTTGCTAGGCTTCGGCTCACGGGTGCTATATGATGCAAGTAAAGGCAAGGGAAAGGTCAACCAACTATGAGTTGGAGAGAATGGAGCGACATGTACATGTTTGGCCTACCTGGCTGCCACAGTCGCGGTTGTTTGAGGAATTTACTGTAAATGGTTGATTTTGTTACTTAGGTCGACTGTATTGAAACTTTTGAATTGTAATACATTTTTGAAACAGTATTTTCAGATCCCAATGTATAACTTTTATGACTTTAATGAGTGTCCAAATCTTTTATAATTAACGTTCATCAAATGATTCTTTATTTTGATTTAATCACACTTTTTAACCTAAAACCTCGATTAGCGAGTTGATGGCACATTTATAAATCACATGGTAACGACTCTAAGGTGGTAGGGTGTTACAATGTACGTGGCACAAGTTAATCTATCATTGCCTACCACTCCCATATAGTCATGGATGGAGCTAATCATGCCCATTTTTTGTTAAGCTCTGAACGGATCTAAGCCTTCCTCCAAAACTAGAGGATATATCTCCTTTAATCTTTCCTACAGTAATTCCCATCTGTTCCCACCCTCAGGTTGAACTGAAAATAGTGCCATTGTTTTCAAAACATACGGAATAGTGTTCCCTGATGGAACCCACTGTCTCAAACACCTAATCTCTTCCTCTTGCTTTTGCAATCTTACTTGCATGGCAACAAACATATGTCGCCCATCCCAGGGCAGATGGAGGATTTTGGCCTTGATTGTCATCCGCAACCCCACTATTAAGAATGTCTGGTCCAGTTGACTACCTTGGATACATAGCTTTTGAATATGTCTGCAGTCAACGACTTAACCTATCTGGCATGATGGTCACATCTGAAACTACTCTCCGAGTAGGGAAAAACAACATAATAGCCACATACAATAAGCATACCAAGATACAAGTCTATGTTGTTATTACTCTCTATATTAACAAGCAGATAAGGCAATTCAGATAATCAATTAGACAAATATTTCACTTAATACCAACCAACCCTGAGTCGAGCTTGTCTCTGGCAGCAAACGTACAAGTTCGGTCAATCTCCAAGAACCATAAACCTTGGCACGCTCTGATACCAAGTTGTAACGCCCTACTACCCTAGATTCGTTACCGTGTGATTTTAAAATGTACCATTAGCTCGCTAATCAAGGCCATGGTAGCCACTCATAGGCAAAGGACATTCAACCAAGAGTAGAATGATGGACTACTTAATGCATCCCTCGATATGATTGAAGAAAAATGAGAAGAGTCACCATTACAGCTCGCCCATTATCAACAAAAAACCACTCGCTATTTTAATTCTAAAGTTAAGACGCGTAGATTTGGATTGGGCGATCTGGTTCTCGGAAGGGTATTTCTAGCAAATAAGGATCCTGTTGACGGTGAGAACTCATCAACTAAGTCAAGTTAGAGAAATAGAAATGTAGAGATTATCAAAAGAAAAACTTTAGAAATCTAAGTAGAAACTCCAAGAATAATTGCAGAAGAAAAATGGTGAACTCAGTTTGTATTGATTATGGTGCAATGCTACAGTAATTTTTCCAAAACCCCCTTCCATGTGGAAGTGGGGTTCATTTTATAGTGGGCTCTAATGGCCCTGGATACACTGTGGTCCAGGGGACCAGGTGGTACACAAGTACACTGTCAGGAGAGTGGTCTCAGGGGTAGTGGTGTTGGCTCCAATACGTGGTCAGATGCCATGATGATGTCTCCGCTACTTATTTCGTACGAATGTCAGAGGAGTGGCGCCAGGCGTAGTGGCGCAGGTGGTGATGGTGTCAACTCTGACATCTGACCAGAGACATACATGCCATGTCCCCTCTCCTAGTACTCCCACTACTTGTCTGGCATGAGTATTTGTATCAGACATACGAGGTCTTAAAGGTCGTACCCCGTACAAGATTGTACTAGTACGATCCTTTTGAATTATACTTGGGCTTTTACCTCTAAATGTTGGAGTCTTGATAGGTCTTCATAGGAGACATCAACTTGAGGTGTCAGGTGCGAGGAGAAGCCCTTGGGTTGGTTGTGTGCAGCGCTTGTAGGCGTGTGCGTGACACCGCCTCGCGAGGCTCTCTGGTGCTAAGCCTTGTGCGTGCGGCTAAGGTTGGGGTGAGACACTGTCTCGCGAGGCCGCCTGGTGCTGGGCCTTGTGCGCACGGCCGAGGGTAGGGCAAGACATCATTTCGCGAGGCCCCCTGGTGTTGGGCTTTGTGCGCGCGGCCGAGTCGTGGGTGAGACACCGTCTCGCAAGGCCACCTGGTGCGGGGCCTTGTGCGCATGGCCGAGGGTAGGGCAAGACATCATCTCGCGAGGCCCCCTGGCGTTGGGCTTTGTGCGCGCGGCCGAGGCGTGGGCGAGACACCGTCTCGTGAGGTCGCCTGGTGCTGGGCCTTATGCACACGACTGAGGTTAGAGCGAGACATCATCTCGCATGGCACTAGGGGCTCACGAGGCCATCAGCCAAGGGCCAGGGGAGCAAGGCATTAGGGGCTCGCGAGGCCATCTGCCAAGGTCCAGGGGCACGAGACGCTGAGGTTTCGTAAACCTGTTGCGAGGCCATTCAGGATAGCCATGTTAGGCGCTACCTTGCTGAGTACGCGAGGCGCGAGATTCCTCCACTCGCGAGGCCATCAGGTGCACTCGAGGCGTGGCCTCGCTAGGTGCGCTGAGAGGAGGCTGGTGCGAGACAATGGCGGCCCGAGGGGATCGCGGCTCAACCACGTAATTAGGCGCTTATGGGACCTTGCCACTTGTTTTGGGTCTTCTACAAGCATGAAATTTTGAGCATCCACACTTGCCCCCCAGTCTAGGAGAGGACCTTTAGGTGCTTTGGTAGACTCTTCTCTTTAATTCTTATAAATAGGCCCCCATGCCAAGCCTATTACTTACACTCTATCTCCTTAGCTTAGTGGTATTTAGACCTTTGCCCCTTTCAAGAGGTAAGGGATTCAATCCCCCACAACCTCACTTTTATTATAGTTTCCTCCTGTTTTTATATATATATTTGGGAAAATTCTTGGTATGTCTATACCCCTTAATATATTTGGAGTCTAACACATCTTTTCTGTTTATTTTTGCAGATGCGTACTTTCGACCATTTAGCTATTTTTGACCGTGACGGTACTTTTGGGCCTCAACCTCCTTTTGACCACGACAGTGTCTCATTTTTACTGCTTGAGGTATATTCTCTTTCTCCCTTGTTTTCATTGGGTCAATATTAGCACCACTCGAGATGGGGTACGTTGGCCTGAGCCTGTCGTGAGTTATTTATAAGGCATGCCCCTTTATTCACACCCCGTGGCAGGTCATTTAGAGTGTTTGTGCCTAGAAATTTTGAGCCCGCTCCTTTGTGTTTTGTAGCAATCCTCTCATTTATACGTGAACCCCTTTTTGCTTTCGGGACAAGATCTCATGGCTAGTGACGGTCCGTTCGGCATACCTCCGGGGGTTGAGTTTGTTGACTTGTCTTCAGACTCAGAGTGCCCTAAGGAAAACCCTTACCAAGACTATGACTCCTTAAGGCAGGCCCGTATTCGTCATCTTGAGCACATGGCTGAACTTAGGCGTAAAATTTGGGTGGTGGAGAGTGAAATTGACTCAGTGTTGAGAGGAGACGGAGCACCTTTCCCCCCTGACCTTAGTGACCATGTAGCGAGCCTTAGGGTGACCCTTTTAGATTTGCAAGGGGAGTTGGAGTTTATGGAGGGACATCTTCTGCCTGAGCCCTCTAACCCATCCTCGCCTGATGACTGTCATGGGGCCGCTTCTGCTTCTCTTCAGCCCTTAGTTTTGATCTTCCCTAGCTTAGCGCTTCCGCAGCCGGTGCCCCGGTGGAAGACTCTTGCTAGGAAGAGAAAATGGAGGGCCAAGTGTTCTGTCTCTTCCTCACCTTTTTCTTTTGGTTTTGCAGATATGCCGAGGGCACGACGACAGGTATCCACCAATGAACTGGACAATGCTCCTTTAATGGCATCCACCCTGGTGTCACATGTGTCAGAAAATAAACTGAGGGAAATTGTGAAGCACTACCGCGTTCCTCCGGAGTACGCCTTATACACTCCTTTGGAGACATGCCGGGCTGACTGCCCTAGTCCCGGCTTCGTGGCCCTTAGTGAGCACATCCTGAAGGCGGGTGGTACCATCCCGTTACACCCGTTCTTCGTTGCGGTCCTCAATTACTTTGACCTTGCTCCACTTCAGCTGGCACCCAATAGTTGGTTGACCTTGAGCTGCCTTTTTATTGCGTTTGCGGAACTGGTGAAACTTGCCCCTACGGCACTAGAGGTGCATTTCCTATACAATCTCATGCCCTCTCCCAAGTCCAAGGGCTTCTATTACCTGCAAAAAGCCAATAACGAGGTCCTTTTGATAGAGGGCTCAGTGTCCAACCCGGGGTCCTAGAAGCAGGAATTTTTCTTCGTGAAAGGCCCTCTCTCTGTTCGCGAGCACTTCCGTGCCACTCCCAGTAAGTACCCTAAGCGACATTTTCTCTCTTCTTCTTTTTTGTAACTTATTGTTTGATGACTTATGTTTGTGTCGACCATGGTGTGGATTATGCAGAGCAATTCCCCGAACCCGTAGTCGTTGGGTCGGAAGCGAAAGTTGTGAATATGCTTTTCAACGCCGACCCTGCTATGAAAAAGGTTGCGTACCTATTCACCGTGGAAAATCTGAACCTCCACAAGCTGTCCCCAGTCTTAGATCCCAAGTTGTTGTGGACCATCCCTGGGTCCAAGAAGATGAAGGCGGCATCGGCCGAGCCTTGCCCAGATGAAGGTGGGGCTAAGGATGTGCCAGAGGAAGCCTCCCTTGAATGCGGGGGACCTCACCAACTGTCCTCGTCTCCTAGGGGATGCCCTCCTTTTGTCTCTTTCGACCCGGACATAGCCTCCTAATCCCAAGACCAGCATGCCATTCTGGGGCATTTTGTTTGCCCCGACCTCGAGGACTATGACGCTTTCCCTCAGGCTCCCCTCGACCCTGGTCCATCAGGGGCTTACTTTGCAAAGCTTCCTGCACCCCCTTCTGATCTATCGAGGCCTCACTTTTCCAATTTTCCTACGCCCCCTCCCATTTCAGCGAGTGGGTCATCTGTCCTCACCCAGCCAGGTGCCCCTGGCCTGGATGGGGCGCCCTGGGTGAATCACATGGCGACCTCTTATGGGCGGCGGTACGTCCAAATCGCCTCAAACCTCCCCGAATCTCACTGGAACGGTCTTGGGAGTTTTTCCCTGTCGGACCTTAGGGAAACTATACATACATTTTTTTTTGTTACTTATTATTGATGTTGTTAACTTTCTTATGCAGGCCTATACTGTGGCTCAGCAGTTTGCCGACTCGGCCAACAATCTCTCCGTGTCGAGTACTGAGAGGGACCGTCTCACGGCCCGGGTCCAGGAGCTCAAGAGAGAGCTTAATGAAACCCAGGCTAAGCTAAAAAGGGTTCGGACCAAACTTGCTGCCTCGTCAAAAAGGAAGAAGAAGGCGGTTGTCAAGGCCTCGATGCTGCAGGACAGGGTTACTAGCCTAGAGGGCGAACTCCAGGGTGCCCAGGCTACCGCGGCTGCGGCGCAGGAGAGGGTCGCTTCCCTAGAGGCCGAACTTGAAGTTGCTAAAGCTAATGTAGCCGCGTCGCAGGGGAGAATCTCTTCCTTAGAGGCAGATAGGCAAGCTATTGAGTACAGGTCCATAGAGCGCGCCCTTTATGGTGTGTGGAGGCAGGATCCCAACTTTGATTTTTCTTCTTTTGGTGAGCACGCCGTTGCTCGAGCGGCTGGGTGGAGCGCCCATGGCAGGAGGCCCTGAAGTTGTTATTTCATAACTTCTGTCAGCTAGCCCGCTGTGGGTGTATGCTCATTTTGAGCCTTTGTAATATTATTATTATTACTTTTTTCTTGTAAATCTTGTCATGTTACCAAGACTCCTTTTTTAATATATACATGTGTGGTTATTTATCTCTTATTCCTCTGTGTTTGAGGTCTTTTTGAGCCTGGATGATGGGGTTTGGTAGGTTTCACTCTTTTATTTATCAGGCTAGAGGTCCTTTGGAGCCCATGTGAAAGGGTTCAATGGGTCCTTTTTTGGTGCCCCTTGACTTTGTCTATAAGGATATTTAGACCCCTTGGGTTCTAGCTATCCTTTTATATATTTTTGCGCGCGCTTATTATTTTTTGCGAGAAGCGTCCTTCTCGTCATCATTCATAGTACTATTTTTGCAAGGGTCTCTTTTAGGACCCTTTTTGGCTAGACGGCTTGGTGGCCGCTCTAGGCTTATTGGTGGGTGCTCTCTCTAAGGTCTTTCCCCTTGTGGGAGCATCTGCCTTTATTTGGAAGTGTGTTTTTTTTTTTTTTGTAAGACCTTTTGGCCTCCTTGATGTTCATAAGGGTAGCTAATCCTTGTGAACCCAAGAGAAGCCTTGCAAGGTCCTCTCATTTGTTAGGGTTCACCGCGAATTGCATTCCTCTTTCAAGGAATTTTGTTTAAGGCTCTGATGCAAGGGGTCCTTTTTAGGAGCCTCCTATTAGAGGGTCCTTTTTAGGATCCTGGTGCAAGGGGTCCTTTTTAGGATCCTCCTGTTAGAGGGTCCATTTTAGGTTCCTCCTTTTTAGGAGCCCTTTTTAGGTTCCTCCTGTTAGAGGGTCCTTTTTAGGATCCTCCTTTTTAGGAGTCCTTTTTAGGTTCCTCCTATTAGAGGGTCCTTTTTTGCTTGCTGTATGTTTTTGCCTCCTGTCCTGCCCCCCAAGTGTTTGGTGAAATTTATTCGGCAGGCACTTTGGCTGATGCTCGCATAGAGAAGAAAAATAACACGTGAAGTTGCGAACAGTTTCATTCATAGCATGTGGTTTACAACGGCATGTATAAAAAAGGGTTACATCTAATTGGGAGGTTACCTAGGTAGCCTCTTTGATTCTTACTCACAAAGCTAACATAACAAGGAACAAACTAAACATAGGTCTTCTTTGCACCGGGTGCCGAAGCCTCACTGGTAGCATTTCTCGAGGTGTTCCGTAACTCGTGGGTCCAACTCGTGTGGGTCGTGCCTTCATACACAACCATTTCCATCAGCACCGATGGTTTTGTGGCTGTGCGGAGGGACATGTTATAGCATTCCCTCGCTTCCTTCTGCTCCCCTTTCATGCATGCTACTCCCCCAGGGGTTGGCAATTTCATAGCTAGGTGATACACAGAAGTTATCACCTTCAATTCTCTCAGAGAGGGTCTCCCTAATACCGCGTTGAAGGCTGAGGCGCAACCCACCACGAAAAATTTTTCCATTATGGTGGTTTGCCTGGGTTGTTCCCCCATGGTGAGGGCTAATTCAATTGCACCTAGGGGCTGTATCGAGTCCCCTGTGAACCCGTAAAGGGAGGAATGGCAGGGTTTCAGGTGTCAGACACTCAGTCCCATCTTCTCCAAAGCGGGGCGATGCAGGATGTCTACAGAGCTTCCATTATCCACTAGGACCCAATGTACTCTCATGTTCGCAAGCTGGACAATTAGCACCAGGGGGTCATTATGAGGGAAATGTACCCCCTGCGCGTCTTCTTCAGTGAAAGTTATTGAGTCATTCTCGCCCTTGAAACTCTTCGAGGGGTGTTGCTCCAAACTTAAGACGCACGGTGGTGGACTTCGTCTGGCCTCCTTGGCATATTTGTCTCGTCCCTTCCTTGAATCGCCTCTGAATCCTGGACCTCCAAAGATGGTCCTGACCTCTCCATGTACTTCTGGGCCACCTCTCGCGCCCGCGGGGGGGACGCTCCTTCTTCAAGCCTTTGGTTCTCCTTCCGCACATATCTGCCCAAATGTCCCCTGCGGATGAGCTCCTCGATTTCCACCTTCAAATGGTTGCACTGTGGCCGATATCCTTGTGATACTGGAAATACTTGCTGGGGTCTCTTTTAGACCGGTCTTTTTTCATTAGCGGGGGCCTTTTGAAAGGGACCTGGTTTTTGTTCGTAACAAAAATATGCTCTCTCGCATGGGTGAGGTCAGTGTAAAAGGTGTAAGGGCCCTGTAGGCGCTCATCAGAGTGTTGATGCTTCCGGGGTCGATCATCTCTCGTTCCCTCATAAACCCCCTTCTTCTTTGCACCGCTTTGGTTTTGTTGGACCGAAGGTTTCGGGGGCAACGGGCCTTTTCCGACTTTAAGGTTCTCGTGACCATCCTCCACGCGAATGTATTTTTGTGCCCACTCGTAGAAATCGTCCAAGTGTGTGACCTCCCTCTTGAGCATGTTATCCCATAACTTGCTTCTTGGGCGTACTCTAGCTGTGATGGCCATTTTCAGCTCTCAGCGGGTCAGGCTCCCTACTTTAGCTGCCTCCATATTGAACCTGTGAATATAGCTCTTCAGACTCTCGTTTTCTCCTTGCTTCACATTTGTGAGGCTGGTGCCTGGCATCGTGTAGTCTCGCACGACGTGGTGCTGCTAGAGGAATTCATCAGAAAGTTGTTGCCAAGATCTGATGGACCCTGGTCTAAGTCTTTTGAACCATTTGTACGCAGGTCCTTTTAATGTAAGAGCGAAGCAATGACATCTCGCCCCGCTGCCAATTCCCCTCAGCTTCATCAGGTCGTTAAATGTGTCTAGATGGTATTTTGGATCTGCGCTTCCTTCGTAGGGGGTCATATGGGGCTCCTTAAAGTTGGTTGGGAGCCGGATGGCTTGGATCTGCTTGATGAAGGGTGACTCATGATCGAACTCTTCCTCAAAGGCTTGACCTCCGGAGGTAGTGACGATTTTGCTTCGCAGGCTCCTCATTTCTGTGCCCAGTTCTTGCCTTCTCTTGCTTAGGGAATACCTCAAAGAGGATGGGTTAGGATCCCCCTTTCACTTGCCTTCTCGTGGCGCCATAAGGGGTGTGGTCCTTTTACCCGCCCTCTTTTTGTTGAGCTCTTCCCGTAGATCTGAGGGTGCTCTCTTTGAGGTGACCTCTTCATTGTTACGAGGGGCAGCATTGGTCTTCGGCCCTGGCCCCTGGGGCTGCTTCGGTGGTCCGGGGCGTTCATGCTGCTTCATCCAGGGGGTGTTACTAGTGGAGAGTCGAGTCCATCCATCATCTACTGGGACAGTGGTTTCTACTCCCCCCCCCCCCCCCAGCCTCTCTCTTTCCGCTTAGGAAGTGTCACGTGTGATCTCCCTTGCAACAGGCCATTTAGCACCTCTTGCATGTTCTCCAAGGTGGTTTCTAGCCTCTGATTCTTACGGTGAAGTTCTCGTATCTTATAGTTGTAGAATTCATACTTAGAACTAGAGCTCATGGGGTGGACCCGAGGGTGCTTGTCAGCCCGACGCTTCAATGGGCCTGGATCCTGTCGACCGTGGTTTGGCACCTCCTGCCTCGGCGCCCCTTGCCGGGGCGGTTGCCGACCTTGGGCGATCCTCCTCAGGTGGGACCGCTGGGGATGAGGCCTCACTTTCGTATCTAGGCGCCTCAGGCTCCCTTGGGGCCTCCATGTTTGCAGGTGGAGGAGGATCCATCATGGAGGCTTTTAGCTGATCTCCGTCAAGGTGGACTTCCACCTCGCGCGGCTCTCTCAACCATTTCGAACGTCGAGGCATTTTTTCTTATCGGAATCGACGGAAGAACAGTGACTGGCAATCTATTCTTCCCACAGACGGTGCCAAACTGTTGACGGTGAGAACTCGTCAACTAAGTCAAGTTAGAGAAATAGAAATGTAGATATTATCAAAAGAAAAACTTTAGAAATCTAAGTAGAAACTCCAAGAATAATTGCAGAAGAAAAACGGTGAACTCAGTTTGTATGATTATGGTGCAATGCTACAGTAATTTTTCCAAAACCCCCTTCCATGTGGAAGTGGGGTTCATTTTATAGTGGGCTCTAATGGCCCTGGATACATTGTGGTCCAGGGGACCAGGTGGTACACAAGTACATTGTCAGGAGAGTGGTCTCAGGGGTAGTGGTGTTGGCTCCAATACGTGGTCAGATGCCATGAGGATGTCTCCACTACTTATTTCGTACGAATGTCAGATGAGTGGCACCAGGTGTAGTGGCGTAGGTGGTGGTGGTGTCAACTCTGACATCTGACCAGAGACATACATGCCACATCCCCTCTTCTAGTACTCCCACTACTTGTCTGGCATGAGTATTTGCATCAGACATACGGGGTCTTAAAGGTCATACCCCGTACAAGATTGTACTTGTACGTTCCTTTTGAATTATACTGGGGCTTTTACCTCTAAATGTTGGAGTCTTGATAGGTCTTCATAGGAGACATCCACTTGAGGTGTCAGGTGCGAGGAGGAGCCCTTGGGTTGGTTGTGTGCAGCGCTTGTAGGCGTGTGCGTGACACCGCCTCGCAAGGCCCTCTTGTGCTAAGCCTTGTGCGTGCGGCTGAGGTTGAGGCGAGACACTGTCTCGCGAGGCCGCCTGGTGCTTGGCCTAGTGCGCACGGCCGAGGGTAGGGCGAGACATCATCTCGCGAGGCCCCCTGGTGTTGGGCTTTGTGCGCACGGCCGAGGCGTGGGCGAGACACCGTCTCGCGAGGCCGCCTGGTGCGGGGCCTTGTGCGCACGACCGAGGGTAGGGCAAGACATCATCTCGTGAGGCCCCATGGTGTTAGGCTATGTGCACGCGGCCGAGGCATGGGCGAGACACCATCTTGCGAGGCCGCCTGGTGCTGGGCCTTATGCGCGCGACCGAGGTTAGGGCGAGACACCGTCTCCCGTGGCGCTAGGGGCTCGCGAGGCCATCAGCCAAGGGCTAAGGGCGCGAGGCGTTGGGGGCTCGCGAGGCTATCTGTCGAGGGCCAGGGGCGCGAGACGCTAAGGTCTCGTAAATCTGTCGCGAGGCCATTCGAGGCAGCCACGCGAGGCGCTGCCTTGCTGAGTGCGCGAGGTGCGAGATGTCTCCACTCGCGAGGCCATCAGGTGCACGCGAGGCGTGGCCTCGCTAGGTCCGCTGAGAGGAGGCTAGTGCGAGACAATGGCGGCCGAGGGCATCGCGGCTCAACCACGTAATTAGGAGCTTATGGGACCTTGGCACTTTTTTTGGGTCTTCTACAAGCATGAAATTTTGAGCATCCACATATCCCAAGGACAGTGTTTTAGGCCTGAATTGGGAGGGACCATATCAGGTCATTCAGGTTTTGCATGAAGGAACTTTCAAGATAGCTCGGCTGAATGGGGAAGTAGTTCCACGGACCTGGAACACCCTACATTTGAAAAAAATATTATCAGTAGTACCACCATCAATGTAAGGCTTGTTTATAAAAGCCATTTGATTAAATAATAGATGGATTATTAAATAATTTCCTTTTTATATTGTATTTGTTCGTGTTCTAATGTTTGTAAAAGCAACCAAGAAAGTTTCTACATTCTGGTTACTTGGGGGGCACATAACTCGAGGTTGGAAAAATTAAGCCTACTCGATAAGATTAACAAACTTAGAGCTTGGAAAAATTTATTATTCAATGGCATTTTAAGAGCTCGAGTTTTCAGTAAACCTAGCACGAACTAAGTTTAAATCATTTAAAATCCTGGACGTAAGCAGGTCCAAACTTTAGAAGCTTGGAAATATTGATTAACAAATGGATTTTTAAAGTTCGAATTTTCAATAAACCTAATGCAAACTAAGTTTAAATCATTAAAAACCCTGGATATGGCCAGGTTTGAGGCCTAATTCTTGACAGGTAGGGTACAAATAACCAAACAAAACTTGGATATAACCAAGTGTGATAAAATCTATCCCGATCTAAAAATTGATTCCTAAAATCTCGAATGTACAAGTCTAAGGATTCATAAACATGAGAGATAGTAAAGGAAAGATAAATGGATCAAAAAGATGTATATTGAAATAAAACAAGCAAATTTTCACGAGGAGAAAAAACTTTGAACTGAGCCCGAAGGCACTTGTTTAATATAAAAAAACTGTAAAATAATTACAAAGAAAAACAAATACAAAGGAGATTAGTGGGTTCCATCAGCTGGCCCTGAAGATGTGACCTCCTCGCCATCTCCCTCCGCCATTCCGGATGCATCGCCAGTCTCCGTCGGTTCTTGCAAGAGCCGAGCCTTAAATTTTGCAAGGTAAGGATCCCACAGCCTAGGTCCCATGAAAGAGAAGTTTCCATCCGAATTGAAGGCCCAGTAGTGGTACAACATCTCTTCCATGGCCGACGATGAGGCCCCCTATTCTTCTTTGACTGTGGCCTCGGCCTCAAGCAGTTTTACTTTGGCTTCATCAACCTCGGCCTGAAGTTGTGCAGTTTGAGCCTGGGAGGCAAACAATGCAGTCTTTGCAGTCTGTTCGCTTTCTTTGGATGATGCGAGAGCTGCCTTGGCATCAAGCTCATTCTTCTGAGCAGCCACCAAGGTAGCTTTGGCAGCCTGCTCGCCTTCTTGAGCTGCAGTCATGGCGGTTTGGGCAGCGTTCAGTTCAGCCTGGAGCTCATCATTTCTAGCCCTAGCACGGGCTATGCTATGAAACTGGGCCAGGGTAAACTGCAAAAAAACAAAACAAGTCAGAGATATACCCTTGGTCACAATAAAAAGAAATTTTTCACCAAGGAAAAAGAATTTACAGTGAGGTTCATCCCCATAGTTAATTCCATGACATTCTCCAGGCTGCGCTCCTCGATGGTCCGCAATCCCTCGAGTTGGCCTTATAGGCGTGCCCCACCATATGGCTCGCAGTTTCATAAATGATACCCCGAAAGGATTCAGGGATCTTCTACAGGTCCTGAGGATCTAATGGTATTCAGACGGTGGGAGCTGGGGGCTCGGTTTGTACCACTTGAGCCTGGGGAGGCACGAAGCGAGGCGGGGGAGGAGGAAGTTGCTCGGTAGTGACCGTAGCCACCGGAGTTGTCTCCCGAATCGAGCTCATCTCCTTATTTTTGGTGGGGGATTTTGAGGTGTTTCCCGCTGCAAAGGTGGCCTTCTTCGTAAACCTGGGCCCGAGCCAGCTTTCTTAGTCTGGAAAGCAGTTTGAAGATTAGGAGCTCCTGGTTGTTCCATCTCCTTGCCTGAAAAGAACAAAAAGAGTTAGTTCAAAAAAATAATGTTTAAAAAAGCATTTGTAAAGAAAGAAAGAAAACAAAGATCCTACCCTCTGGGCTGGGTGAGGAGTCTATTATCACCAACTCGGGTGTTTTGGCTGGGATAGGCACGACCTCCGGCCTTGGAACTAATGGAGGAGAAGGGGAGTCAATAGTTAATATTCCTGGGATCCTAAGGGGTTCAAGATCTGGTCCTTCCTTGGGGTTGGATTCATCTACATACTGTCTAAATCCAGGGGCAAATGCACCCTGGAGCAGAGAAGGTCAGGTCCTACGGTTGGTCCCACACTCCTAAAAAATGGCGGATCTAAAGTTTAAAGTGTTATCAACTACGATTGTGCCCTTAGGATAATTATTTTGATGGTGTACCACTAGGTGGTCTACACACTAGAGCAGGGTTATATTTCGATCCGGGTTATAGGGATGACGATGGACGAGCTGGTTTGCATTAAAACGAACTAACCTAAAATTGACAACAATCCTATCTAATTCCCTAAAGGGGTATGGGTTACCTTGGCCGGAGGGGCTGGCTACTGCCCCTGACGCAACTCGTTCTAGATCGGGTTCCCGAACAACCTCGAGAGCTCGCCTTTTTCACACTAGAGGCACCTCGTCCTCTTCACCCTCCTCGTCCTCAATGACTGGCAAGGCCTCTTGAGAGGATGGAAGCTCGGGGATCACCGGGAGGGCAGCCCGGCTCCTCAAGGCCAGTGTTTGACCTTCGCCGATAAACTTGCAAGCCAGCATCGTGACATCATTCATGACCTGGCAGTAGTCCTTCTCACTAGGGGGAATCCCATAAAACTTCTCATACTGACCCCCAAGAGTCACAGACTTTCCCGTCCTCGCAAATATGGCTGCACGAGAAACAAATTCAGTTAAGACAAAAAAATATATATCTTAAATGAAAAGTCATGAACTGAAGTCACAAGGATGGAAGACTTACGAGGTCGGTTGAAGTACCGATGTTCACAATTTCAGAATCCATTCGACATAAAGAACAAGTCTTTATAGTCGTTTGGATGACTGGGAAGCTCAATGACGGAGGCCTTGTTAGGGAATCATGTGAGGTAGTAGAATCTGTCACCGCGTCCCCTCTGGTCGGGGCTTGCCTTGAGGCAGAAGAAAGACATAATGTCTACTGGAGTGAGGACCTCCCACTCGTGTCTCAAGAACAAATACTTCAGTCCCGCCAAAAGTCTGTACGAGTTTGAGGGGAGCTGAAATGGAGCCAGCTTCACGTAATTTAAAAAATCCGTGAAGTACTGGTCCAAAGGGAGGAAGGCCCCAGCCTTCAGATGCTCATCGCTCCAAGCTGCAAAGTCATCTTGGAGAGGGGAGCAGCTCTGTTCCCCTTCAAACGCAGGTCGGACAAGGAGAGTTCCAGTTCCGACCTCTATTTGTGGCTCAACATGATCTTGTTCACTCTCCCCTGAGTCGTGATCTTTGAAATGATATGCTCAACCTCGAAGTATGCATTGGGATCGACCACGATCTCCTCCACCATCGGACCGAAGTGCGAGATGGGAGATTCTGGGGCGATCTGCTTCCCTTTGTTCTTCTGTTGAGAAGACGAGCTCGAAGCATTCTTCTTTGGGGCGTTCTTCTTTTAAGGAGTCATCAGATCGCCTAACGATAGAACGGCCTACTTAGCAGGCAACCTAATAGGATCTAAAACTATGACGTGAAAGTATGAAGGAAATGGTTTACTTTTGATACACGAGCTAAGGTTAGCCTCAGCCCTATCACATGATGCCATGAAATATCCTAAGCTGCGCGCCTCGGTTTCCTAACAAACCCCTGATATTTAGGGATCTATGTGTCAGAATGTCAGACCACTACTTTCCTTGGGAGGCAGTTTAGTGCAAAACCACCTAAGAAAATGTAACCTCTAAGCTGTCTGGTTCTAAACCTAAAAACTCTTTATTTCCTTTACCCCTAATGGGTATTCTTTGAATTAATGCACCATTAGGATTAGCCAGATTTACCCAGAAATTTCCCAGTTTTATGAACGTTTTATTTCTAAGACATTTTTTTACTCACCCATTGAACCTAAGAACATTTAGAAATAGCCTACCAGTGACTACAATAAGTGTTGATGAACATGGTAAAGAATAGAAAATCCATTTTAAAAAAAAAAAAGGAAAAAACTTTTCAAACCAAAGAATGAGATACTTACAAGAAGTGTGTTCGTCGACGGTAAGATGTACACTCAACAACGGGAAGCTCCTGGAAAGCTTCTGAGTGACTGGGCACAATGGACAGTTTTTTGGGAGAGAAGAGAGGCTTGGAAGTGCAGAAAAGGAAAAGTTTTAAATGAAAGGTGGTGAAGTTTGAAATTTGGTCATCCTATTTATACGTAAATTTTGTAGATTAATCTGAGCCATCCAATTGGGTTAGTTCAAGATCCAAGGGCCAAGGTTAAATAGACCAAACGGCGGCAAAAAGGTGGCAAGACAGTTATTGCAGTCCTCGAAACCCGAACACACGCCAATTGCGGTACACCACGTGTCCAGTACTCAAGTAGTGGGCAGGCGTGGTTTTATTTAACAGAAGTCTAAAAGCCCCTACTGTGTAGGTCAGAAAGTGACGACGTCATACACGAGTAGGAGCTTGGGGGGCAAGTGTTGTACCCTAATTTTAGCCCGAGTTCATTCACTCAACTCGGGTACAGCTGGCAAATAAATATACAGAGAAATAATCAAGGGAATGATATCTGCTTATTATCCACGTGGACAACTCCAGTTTCATGTGGTCACGCATGGTGTTAGGCGTCCTGGGTTTAACCCGAGCTACGGACATGAAGGCTATGAAGCACAAGCTCATAATATTAAAACATTTGTTGAAGCACGAGCCTGGAAGAAATATCCAGCTCATGGTAGTTCTTGTATATTGCATATCCATAGATCCCCAAAGACTCGGGATCCCTTTATACGTTTATTTATGACCAAGCTGTCATATTTAATATCCCAAATATTTACCTTGTGATCAGATCATATCCCAATATAATTGAGAAGTATTTGTATTAAATGTAATAATTATGTAAATGGACGATTGACTCTCGCGGTTACCCAATTATGTCCATGAAATTCCCTTATAAATACTGGTCTTATCCCCAAAAATGGAGATTGATGACGTGGCAATAGAGGTGACAAATGGCAGTACATGGTCCGTAAAAGACACATTAAATAGTTAATAAATACATTAACTCCTCAGAGTTGTGATAAAGTGACCTGGTAGACTGATGAAGAGTTTTGACTGCTTGAGAGTGTCACGTCCAAGCCAAGTACATTCGAGGAGCAGTCCAAGTGCCCGGTCGGACCTTGGTCCGATGAAAGGCCAAGGTGAGGTTGGACCTTGGTCCGAGGAGAACCCAAGAGAGTGGTCCGAGGAGAGCCCAAGGGACCTTGGTCCGAGGAGACCCCAAGAATGTGGTCCTTATGCATATGTCCAGCAAGTGCATGGTTGTCCAAAGAGAGAAATGGCATGCTAGAGGAGAGTGCCATGTTAAAGGAGAGGAGTGCATGTCCTACCACCATGCACATATCCGACCAACAAGTGCATGTCCTACCAGCAAATGCATGTCCTACCAGCAAGTGCATGTCCTACCAGCACTTGCATATGTCCAGCATGCATGTGTCCGACCAGCACTCATGAATGGTCAGTAGGAGATATGGGTCGACCAGATAGAGGAGGACTAAGTCAAGATTCCCAAAAACGGCTTCAACAAGAACCGGTCTTGGCACACACGGGAATCTCTCATTTTTCCCACAAATTGGGGGTTTTGTTGCATTTTGAAAGTTTCTTTGTAATTTAAATATAATAAATATAAGGAAATATCCCGATTCAAGGGGATATCAGATGTACGATCCTAAGCCTATAAATATATGGCTTGTGGGATCAGAAAGGGGCTTCTTCTGCTTCTTTTGAGACTTTTGGGAAATTTTGGGTCTGAGTTTTCTAGAGAGAGAAAGTGCTGGTATCATAAGGAATTCTTGTATTTTAGCAATCTGTACTGAAGAAACTCAGTTGGCTCAGTCCATCTGATCTTGAGTACAGATCTATAATCACAACTCTAAGTGGATTAGGCTATTACCAACATATTGGGGCTGAACCACTATAAAAATTGTTGTGTTATTTACTTTCTGTTCAAAAACCGTCTGTGTCTTTTTATTTCTCTTGAAGGTTTATCGTTTTTGACGTTCTCACGTCGTTGGCCAAAAACTTGGTCAACAACTGGGAATATTTGACAAGAAAGGGGACCATTCATCTGTAATACCGAAACTCTGCCAAAATAGAGAGAGTGAAACAACAATAATATAGATTCGTGGACTAGGTGGATTTTAACTACTGAACCACGTAAAAATTCTGTGTTCTTGAGTGAATTCATTTATTTTTCATTACGGTTTTTTAAGCACTAATCTACTTGTATTATTTCTTAATACACTGTTCGCAAAAAACTGTGTCAACATATATATATACATAAATATTTATATATAAACACACGGCCACACATATATATATATATATTTATACACACACATATAAACATATATACATTTATTCACACAAATATAAACACACGACCACACACATATAAATTAAAAAAAAACATATATATTTATATTTACCGCCAGCGGTGTGGTGGCTCCGGGGTAGCGCAGCGATGGGGCAAGCGGCCTCAGGGGAGAGAGAGAGAGAGAGAGTTTGCGGGAGAGAGGGGGAGGGGGGGGGGGGAGCTCTGGGGCGGTGCGATGCAGGGTAGGCGGCCTCGGGGTGGTTCCGCGGAGATAGAGAGAGAGAGAGGGTGGGGAGGCATTGCTGGTGGGTGGGTGGGGAAGTGGCGGCTGAGAGAAGGGGTGGGTGGGAGAGTTTGAGAAATGAAGAAGAAGGGTTGAGAAAGGGGGTTATCGTGGGGATTATTAGCGGCGACCCGAGTCACCGTTGATGTTTTTTTGAAACACATGGCGACTATTAGCGTCGACATATGTCGCCGCTAATAATCAATTGAAATTTTTTTGTGGGGAAATTCACACGTTTTTTTTTGTGTATTTATTAATTTATTAGTTGCCGCTAATCATATTTTAAATTTAAAAAATTTATCTAATATGATATCACATCGAACATGCTTTGTCATCGCAGATATTGGCATTATTAGTGATGGCTTGTGGTCCCCGCTAAAAATCATTTTTATTGTAGTGTGTGTGATATAAGACAAGTTGTTTTGATTTTATTTTTGGTATAATAAATTATTTTGATTTTTTTTTAAATTTGCAAGATATCTTTCAAATACGTGGACCATAAACCATTATATAAAAAAATGGGTATAAACTATTCACACTCCGAAAACAGGAGGGTGTGGACCATAGAATTTCCCAAAATATTTTTGTCTTGGTAAATTTATTTTGGACTTTGCGCACACGTCTAAAACATACCGAGAATAGTGATAAGCAGCCTAACGATATAATACCTTTGTCGGCAGTTCCGTATATCATTAGCTATGTATAAAGAATTAGCCTATGTAATTATTTTAGCCTAACTATTTAGCTATTTAATGATTTAGCCTATTCCTTTGAGAAGTAAATATTTGATAATCAATTCATTTCATATATTTACCCTACAAACTGGCTATATCTCGTACCTATGGTTTAGCTTAGCCATTTTAGCCATAATGATTTATCCTAGCTATATTTGGTGAAATATTTGAGAATGATCAATAGATTTCATATTTAATTTACTGATCCAATAATTAGCCAGCTAGCTTACGTTACATTTTACATAACTTTCTATAGTTGGCATCCACCTTTTCAAAGGGGATAGATTTGAACCCATAACTACAAAACAAATTAAACAAAAAAACAAAAAATATACACGGAACAAAGTAAGGTACTATTTGTTACACAATAATGACAATACAATACAAGTCACATTTGCATTGCATGGATATTCTACACACAAGATGAAGAAGTTTTTATTAGATATGAATATGACTTGCATTTGAGAGACTGTCCTATAAAATCGAAGTCGTCTCCTACATTTATATATTTTGTGAAGCAAATATTTAACGATCGTGAGTGTATTAACCTGCAAAAAATCGCATTTAGTATGTGACTCAGTGCGCATGGTGACGTCGAAAATCAACCAAAACAGTTCCCATTTGACTAGAGATAGATTACATAAAAAAAATTCAAACACTTTTCCTTTTAGCGTACATTAATATTATATCAACAAGTAGGTGCAAATAGTTTTGGGCCACTTTCTATATAGCTTTACATTAATTCTATATGGAGAAAGCTCAAAGATTAGAATTTTTTTTAAATAAAAAAAAGTTTGACTTTTAACAATTGTGGTCAACAGCCGTAGGCCATTATATGAGACAAGATACGAAAAAAAGAGAGAAAGTGTGAGTGATAATCTGGGAAAGTAATACAAGATTATATCCATAGAATTAAGCTTACTTTTATAAATCCTTGTTGGGGAAGAAGGAGCACTTTCATAAGAAATTTCTTGAGTGAAATGCTGACACAGTCACGTACAAGCTATATAAGTCAATGAAGATCAAGATTGTACAACAAAAATATGTTTAGAGAGATGATGACATACATTAAAAGAAAGACTTTACGACAGAATAATATTATGGCACTAGACAATTTTGGTTGCATGGTTTGGTTGGATCACTCATCAAAAGAAAATTTGATCATTTTCATGTGCTCATGTGAATCAACATGGGAATAATAATAATAAGAGAAGAAGAATAATGGTGATGTTTCCTGTTGTGATGTGAGAGTTCATTACAACAATGAAATCATGAAAAATCCAATATAGGTATCGCCATATCTGGATAAAATGTAAAAGTGTGTACTTTATTTAATTCCCATGGAGATCGATCGTAATTTCTTTGGGCTTGACTTGAGATTGGGATGACAAGGCAAACAACTTGGTTGTATCTAAACAGGATTCACCACAATATAAATATAAATATATATATATATATTTATGTATGTGTGTATATGTATGCATATAACAAGTGGCCAAGTGGGTTGGCCACTTGTTTTGATGAGGATCGTGAATAATATGTATGATCATGACCTGTCGTAATTTGCATATATATATATATATATATATATATATAGTACTAATTTCTTTCACTATGGAGAGTACTACTTTATACGAGTATAATTACCTATATATATAGTATATCTATATAGGTTTATCCATTTAGTTCATGTGCTGTACTTTTTATTTTATTTTTTGTGTACATGATCAAACAAGACAACTACTTAATTTGGTTCCAACCATAGATTGGGCAAGTGCTAAATATACTCGAATATATATGGAGTCTTGAAAGTGGACTATATGTGACATGCATGACGGTATGTTTTAAACTTTATATCTTTGAAATATATATATATATATATATATATACAGCACATACAATTTATAACATCCATATATTCACGCACAAGCAAATTGATTCACGTGTTCGAAAGTCTATTCAAATATATACTCTAGTCTTTTCTATTTTGATTGCGGACAGTATACATTAGAGCAACTCCAGAGCCTCTTTAGTTTTAGTTGCCAGACTAAAGTAAGTCCCAATATTATTGTATATAATTTTTTTTATATTAAAGAGATAATAGGGACATTCGCAACGTTGTTTTTTATTTAGTTTTTTTTTTTAAAAAAAAAACTAATATTTTATTATATATTATGTATTTTTGGTAACTAATAGAGTTGCTAATATTGTAGTTACTCTTAGTTATTGTTTAGTTAGAGAGAATGAAAATAGAAAAATAAGAATGAGAATGAAAAAATTAATAGGAATAGAATGAAATAAAAATTAATATAAATAAAAAAATTATTAATTTTGTTTCAATCTTACATTATAATAGTCATTTTTTTTATTTTTAAATGGAATAGTCATTCTACTAAGAAGATAAAAAAATATTTCATTAGAATTTAATTCAAATAATCTAAAATACAACTAAAAAAAAATGAATAAAATAAAAAAAAATTCATTTAATTCCATTCTATAACCCCAAAACATAAATCACCTTAGAGAATAAGGAGCAAAGAGTTACGATGGGGTGTGGTGTGGTGTTGGACATGGTCTCGACAAAGTGGTAAAAGTGTATTACGCAGACGTACATAATGTTGGGAAAAAGTTTGAAAAAAGAAGGGTAATGACAGTGTACAAAAACTCAACTTTGGGGAGAAAAAAGTCACATTTTACGTATCAGAAAATGACCCACGTGCCCCTGTCCCGTGTTGACCAAAGCCCTAGACTTAATATAGTCATCGTGCGCATTCACCACACCCATATATACCCATATATGTATATATGACTCCTTTTAAGAAGAGGAGAAAAATAATTTTGTGCACTCACCCATTACCAAAAAACAAAAATAAAGTACTTTGAAAATGTTTGATCATAATGAAAGCGCGTTTACACTTATAAAACTCTATTCTACATTTTTCAAATTTAAAAAAAAATACTAGCTTCTGTATATGATATTTTATGATGGTCTGAAAATATTGTTTGATAATCAAATGTGTTGATTCAGCCCCCTATATATTTATATATACATATATAATAAGAAGTTCAAATAATGCTTGAAAATCAACGAGGTTCTAAAACATCTAGACATGTCGTAGGGATTTTGGATTCTTAATAAGAAGAATTCATTAAGTCTGATCTTCATGCTTAAGCGTTAAGCAATTATTTCTGTTGTTTTTCTGAATATAAATAGATTTTTATCTTTAAAGTCTAAAAACTAAATACTCTCACTCACACCTTTTTATTTATTTATTTTTAATCTCATTTTTGTAAAAAGATATATAATATTACTAAGCTATGTTTATATCACATCAATCATCTTGTTACCCTGGATCATCTTTGAATGTGAACAATTTACTCTATATAAAAAATAAATAAATTCCTTTACCAATTAGTTATATCTTTCTTTTTCAACAATTAATTGAAAATAACTTTTTTTTTTATTTTTATCCATCAAACTCCGAAATCAATTAGTAATAATAAGAAAAAAAAACTAACTCAAGAAAATGAAATATTTATCTTCAATTATTTTTAGTGTTTTGGTCTTTTTTTCTGTTCTTTATAAACTATTTCTTCTATATAATAAGTATGTAGATAACGAAATTTTTTTAATTTTAACGATTTATTTTGTTAACTTTAACGAAATATTCTAAATATTTAATGGAATATATCTTTAAAACTAACTTGAAAATAGATATTTATCAATTATATTAATATAAATTTAAATATTATAAAACATCATTATTATAACAATATTTAATATAAAACTACATATGTAATAATTATATTAATATAAATTCAAATGTTATAAAATATCATTATTATAATAATATATAATACAAGACTAGATATTTAATAATTATATTAATATAAATTTAAATATTATAAAATATTATTATGATAATAATATATATTTCTATTTTGTTACTAATTATATTAATATGAATTCAAATATTATTATTATAATAATATTTACTACAATACTAGATATTTAATACTTATATCAATATAAATTTAAATATTATAAAATATTATTATAATAATATATAATATATAATCTTAATTTCTATAATAAAAAAGTTATTTAAAAAGGTTATTATATTATATATATTTAAAAAAAATGGTAAACAGTATTTTAGTTTAATTTTTCATTTAATAATATGTTTATGTTATTTTTTTATATATAATTTTTTTTATTTAAAATATTTATATGACAATGATATAAATTTAATAAATTATATAAATCAAACTAAACAAATATCTTATTTATATCTATTATATATATATATATATATAAATGTAGTTTCTCTTTTTCTCTAAAAAAAATTTAACCAATATTTATTAGAGTAAAACGTATTAATTGGCTATATATTTTTATAGCTTCTAATTAATTTCTTATCAGTAACATTATTATTTGATGTATTTTTTTATTATTATTTTGGTATTCATTCTTAATTTTCTTTGGCTTTCGTTTGGATGGTGGGATTGGATTGGATAAGTTTTATATATAATGTAAATTTTTCATCAAATTGGAGAGGATGTTGCAAAAATTAATCCAACAACCTAGATAATCTCTCTAGTTTGGGATAACTTAACCCCATTTAAAAATTTAGGATAATTTTATCCCACTCTATCTCCATCTATATGTATTTTCTTGATAAGAAAAAATAATTGTTACTTTACTTCCATCATATTTTCTTCTAATTTAATACTCATTAATTCTTAAATATTTTTTTCTTTTATATTTTTAATCCAATCTATTCCTATCCAATACCACTTACTAAACGTGACCTTAGAGTATTGCTAATGGACACTACTAGGTGTCCAACACCACAAGAAAATGACATATTCTATTGATGCAATTCAATATCGGGTCTCACACATTTTAATTTGATAAATATTATAAGTTATCACTAACCAACTATAGGATGTAATCTCATGTGGTGTTAAGCACATTAATGTGTCAAATATCAACACTCATTTTTATGATTTGGTATCAAAATTTCTATCATATCATCTATATAAATAATCATGTACAATAAAATTATCAAATATTTAATTAGAAGAAACAAATGTACTAATAATACCAGTTATGGAATCTTCAAGCTTCAACACGTCTTTATAGATTCTACTTTTAATATTGAATACTAATATTATTGCATCTGCCTCACCTAAATTTATTTTCTAGTTTGGTGGTTGTTAATCTTATTATCCCGTTTATAATTTTAAATTGAAGGATTATTATTTTCACTCCCCTTCATAAATAAATAAATAAAAGTACAAGCCACTTCCTCCTAAAAGTAATGGAAGGAAATTGAAAAAACAATAACATCCTCAAAGACTGCATTTACTCCATCAAAATAGTTGGAATCCTCTTTCTTTCAACATTTCACTGTTACAAATCCATAAGAAAAAGCAATTGACTTTATGAAATGGAAAGATAAATAAAATAAAATAAAAAGGAAAAAAATACAATGAACGAAAAACTTGGATTGGGTAAAGGTGGGTGAGGGGAAAAAATCATGGAGGAGATAGATAATGAGAGGGAAAAAGAAAAAGGGGTGGGTGTAAAGATTAAAGAAAAAGTCACAATTAGGGTATCAAAAGTGAAAAATCTTTCATAAATTATATTAAAATGTGTAGTTTTAGCAAAAGTGTGGGATAAAAATAAAATCTCATTTGTTTTTCCTATTAATGACCAACCACGAAATAAACAAACTCACTGTGTAAGGTCACAACTAAGCATATGAATTAATAAGAACTCTTAAGTCAAAATCTGAAAGCAATCATTATTCTAAAAAAAATGCAATTAAATAATAAAAAATTGTTTCTAATATGGTTATTACTTTTTCCATTTTGATATATAGTCACTCTCCATCGTCAATTTTATTAGTTTGGGTTAATTGGGAAAAGTTGAGGTTGTTCAAGTCTTCAAAATACTAAATCAAATTCAATCCTCATTATTCATTCAAATCTACTTAGTGCTGAAGGTTTGACTAAAATTAAAATTATAAAATCAACACTTCTGCATATTAAATTCATCCTTTTTGTCAGTAACCAATGCAATTATACTTTGAATTTATATATAAATATATATTATGAGTTTTGGAGAAAGTTGATTACAAATTGTCAAAAGCAATAGTTCTATATAATAAAATATAGTGAAAGTAATTTATTCAGTTTGCATTCTTGGATGGGTTTAGAATTATTTTGTGTAATAAATTGAACTTGATATTTGAAATATACATTTAGAGAGGATGAGATGAAATATGTCCCAAAGGTGTAATTTTGATCCGTTGAACACACTTAGGAAGAGTTTTTTAAAATTGTAACAAGTGCTTATAAATATGCCAACTCATGCAGTGAAAGTTTAATTAGAGATTTAACTATTTGCAAAAATGCCATAATTCTAAACTACTTTGAGAAATTTTATTTTTTGTGTTTTTGGGCGATTCTAAATTTGAGCTTACTGGTATTCTATTGCTCAATGCTCAGAACCGACCCTGGGCTTTAACCAATTGTCAATCATGGACACAACAGACATCTGGTCCTCAATTAGAAATGGGTTTTACAATAAACAAAGAGGAAATTATATTTTTGGGAATTTTAAAAAAATATGGCTTTTATATCATCAATGTGCAAAAATATGAGAATTATACTTTTTTTAACGTGTATGAAAAAATTTATTAAAGAAAAAGTTAAAGTATAAGAAATATAATTAGTAGCTAACTAAAATATAAAAATGTCACTTTTTTTTATCATAATTATGTTTTTTTTTTATTTTGTTGGTAATTTTATTCTATTTTTTTAATTTTTAATTTTTTCCTTCATTTTTTTATTATTTTTTCAGTTTTTTGGTCTTTCTTTTTTTCATTACTTATTTTTCTTCTATTTTTTCCTTTTTTTTTTCTACCAACTTTTTCTTTCATCCTTTTTTTTCTTTCCATTTTTCCATTATTCTTCTTCTTCTTTTTTTCATTTTTATTCATTTATCTATTTTTTTTTCTTTCATTTGTATTTTTTTTTTTCATATTTTTTCAGTTTTCTTTCTTTTTTTTCTTCATTTTTGTATTTATTATTTTCTCCTTCCATTTTTTTCTTTTTTCACACATATGAGTTTTTTTCTTTCTTTTTTTCTTCTACTTCCATTTTTCTTTTTTTTTTCTTTTTTTTCTACCAGTTTTTTTATTCATATTTTTTTTTATTTTCATTTTTCCATTATTTTTCTTCTTCTTCTTCTTTTTATTTTCATTTATTCATCTATTTTTTTCCTCCATCGTTTCTTTTGTTTTTTTTTTTCATTTTTGTACTTATTATTTTCTCATTCTATTTTTTTTTCATTTTTTTCACACATATATTTTAACATTACATAATTATTTTACTATATTTTATTTATTATCTTTTATTATTGTGATTTTTTTATAGTTTTTTCCACTATATTTAAAAAATTCAAATCAATTTTTTCAACATTTTCTTTTTACTGTAACACTTATAGGAATACCAAAATTTGGAAAGAAAACTAATAAAAATATGAAAACGTGAATGAGTAACTGGTTACCTTCGCGTTCTTTGTGTGTATATTTCTGGGTGTAACTGGTTACCTTCACGTTGTAATGTGTGTGTATATTTCTGGGTTATTTATGGTAACTGGCTACCTATGTTACTAAAATCATAGTTACTTTTTTTTTATGAAAGTATTCTTCCTCTTTTTCCTTTAAATTTGATGTTTATTTTCATATTTAATATGAGTAACACGTCACTCCTCTTATGGTAACTGGTTACCCCTCTTATGGCAGAAAGTTATTCATCTCAGGATAACTGGTTACCCCTCCTGGTACATGTTATTTAACCTAACTCTAGGAATTTTTTTTTACATAACTGTCAAAAATCAATCAAGTAATTAGTTACCTTACCAAGGATTTGAAAAAAAAAAAGGTACAATCTAAAAAAAAAAAAACATGTTTATAATAAATAAAAAATCATTTTTAAAACAATTCATATTACAAAAAAAAAAAAAAAATTGCAAAACAACCAAAAAAAAATTTAATATAAAATTAGTAATATAAAAACAATATAAAAAAACAAATAAGCTAAAAAAATAATAATCAAATTACAAACATACCATTCTAAATTAATAAAACTTGATTAAGAGTAAAACTAGGACATAAACCAACTTTTATACAAAAATATGGGAAAACAAACCCATAAAAGTGAAAATTCTTAAAATAAAACCATAGATTAACTTTTTTGAAAGAAAAAAAAAAGCCATATTTTTGCTCTCTATTAACAATCTCATATAAAATGTAATTTCCTCTATATTTTATATGAGATTTTTAATAGAGTCTAAAAAAATATGGTTTTTTTTCTTTTCAAAAAAGGTTATTCTAAGGTTTTTTTCTTAAGAATTTTCACTTTTATGGGTTTATTTTCCTATATTTTTGTATAAAAATTAGTTTATATCATAGTTTTACTCTTAATCAAGTTTTATTAATTTTGAAGGGTATGTTTGTAATTTGATTATTATTTTTTTAGCTTATTTTTTTTTTTATATTATTTGTATATAACTGAATTTATATAAAAAAAATTCTTTGGTTGTTTTGCAATCTTTTTTTTTTTTGTAATATGAATTATGTTTAAAATTATTTTTTATTTCTTATAAACAATTTTTTTTCCTTTTTTTTTTAGATTGTACGTTTCTTTTTTCAAATCCTGGGTAAGGTAACCAATTACTTGATTGATCTTTGACAGCTATGCAAAAAAAATTCTAGAGCTAGGTTAAATAACATGTACCAGGAGGGGTAACCAATTACCTTGAGAGAAATAACTTTCTGACATAAGAGGGGTAACTAGTTACCTAAGAGGGGTGACGAGTTGCTCATATTAAATATGAAAAGAACATCAAATTTGAAGGACAAAGAGGAAGAACACTTCATTAAAATAAAAGGAATAAGTAATTATGATTTTAGTAACATAGGTAATCAGTTACCATAAAGAACCCAGAAATATACACACATCAGAACGTAAAGGTAACCAGTTACCCTCAGAAATATACACATAAAGAACGGGAAGGTAACTAGTTACCCCCAGAAAATATAAACACAAAAAACGGGAAGGTAACCGGTTACCCCACAGAAAATATACACACAAAGAACGAGAAGGTAACCAGTTATTATTGTGGGGGTAACTATTACCTATTTTATGGGTAACTAGTTACGGTCAAGGTAACTTGTTACGCCATCAAGGTAACAGGTTACCTTATAAAAACTTGACATCTATTACCTTAGAATAAATACAAGTAAGTGGTTATCCTTGATAGTCATGGCAACTACACTAGTACATCCATCCTTGAAAGAAGCATCCGTAAAAATGAATCAATCAGTCTTAGTGATTACATATAATCAAGCACTCCAATTAAATGTAATTGGAATAATGTTACAAAACTTTCATTAGGTGATGGACCCAAAACGGGTATGTTTTAAATATTTATAACTCGCAAGCGTACGAATCGTATATGAAATATAGTGTTCGTGTAAGCATGAGATCGAACCCAAAGGAGTTGTCTAAAATCAAAAGGAAAACTATTTTAAATCAAAATTAATAAATTATAACCTAGCTCCAAAGATTGATGAGATTTTTGTGACAAGAAAATCAAATAAGAGACAATAATAAAGAAATTAAAGACATTATATATAAATAAATTAATAGTAGAAATCAAGACGGTAAAAGAAGATTATTAAGGTATTAGAATTCACAAAATGTAAGTTCAATAATATTTATAAGTACATTGATTCATCAGTTTCATTAATAGTAGAAATTAATCAACTATCAGTTATTCAAATTAGATATTCTATTTAAGTAAAAATTATCATGGAATTGTAGGATTTATCTTCACTTTTAAAATTATAATTTCAAAGTATTTAATGTAAACCAATCTAATAAAATAACAAATAAATCAATGAATATTATGATTTTGCACTAATGAAAACAAAGTGTAAATATGGTCTAACAATAAAAAAAACAAGATATTTAAGATGAAAGAAAATACTTGAAGAAGAAAATCCATAAATTTTATTGCACAAAATGGGAAATCAACATACAACATAAATATTATTTAGTTACATATTGTTTCATCATCACCTTAATAATCTTAAAAAGATTAGAAACTCATAATTAGAATAGAAATTACAAACATAAATAGGAAAATTTGGAGGAAGAACCCCCAAATTTTTCCTCTACAAACTCATAGAAAAAAATGACCAAAAAGAAGAAAAAGATGAAGAGAATGGAGTGGTCATGAAAGTGTAGAAATTGTAGTGTAACCTCCTCCTAAAAATAAGCACACCCAAATTGTCTTGAAAATTTCCTATTTATAGCCAAAATGAGAGTATTAAAAGAATCAATTTAAATTAATTAAATTGATTAAATTAATTAAATAAAGTAATTATGGCAAGTAGGGGTAAATTTTAGAGTGTCGTGAAAATGTGTCGATAAGTTGGGTAAAAAAAATGGCAATTTTGGAAAAAGGGGGACAAGGGAACATTGGTGCCTTTGTTGGGCTCAAGGGAGAGAAAATGGTAGGCATGGGGGCTGGTGGCTGGGCCAAGTGGGCTTGATGACTGCGTGAGCCTGGGCTCAGTTGGGAGCAACTGGGCGTGATGGGCTAGCTGAAGGAGGGCTTCGGCTGGGCTTGGACCTGATGGAGGCAGGCAGCAGCTGGGAGAAGGCTTCGGGCCTAGGGGTAATGGGCCAGGCTGCTGAGGGCTGATGCGATTGGGCCAAATGAGTGCACAGGAGAGGCAAGCCCACAGTTGGGGTTGGCTGAAGGGCCTTGGGCCGAATGGAAGCAGGTGGCTGGGCCTGACACTTTTAGCTTTTGATTTTCAAAAATGCCAAATTTCCTTCTTTTTAAGCTTTCTTTCCTTTCTTCTTCTTCAAGCACAAAAATGCAACATATTACCTACACAAAATAATATAAATTAAGTCATGATAAAATATTTTCAATTATAAAATAAACCATATTAATTCTTTGAAAATATTAATTACAACTTAATTTAATTTAATATTTAGTTTCAATAACTTAAATAATTAACTACAACATTTTATAACAAAACAACTATAAAAACACACAAAAATATATAAAATCAAAATAACCCCAATAAATTCAAAATTACTTAAAAACTCAATAAATCACTTAAAAACTGAAAGACTAAGCAACAATTAGCATAAAAATGTAGTAAAATAATTGTAGAGTTATCATCAAGTAAAAGTGTAATTTATTCAACATAGCATACCAAAATTAGACATCTTGAAGCTAACTTGAACTCTTTTTTTTTTTTTAACTAAAACTTTTCTTCATTGAAAAGCCATTACACTAAAATTTAACATGATTAAATAAAATGTTTTCAAGGATGTCAACTAAGGATAAGTCCCCATAAATATTAGCATTACAAGTCAATATAGCAAGCTGATGAGTATAATCATTTAGTGTAGCTCCCAAACCATGCCTAGTTCCTAAAACTTGACAAGATCAATGAAATAACCTTAAGCACAATCTTTATCAAATCATAACTATACCACAATCCCAAATTTCTAATACTATACGATATAAGTTAAGGAATACCATGTCAATAATCAAGTGAGTTTTGAGGGAGTACAGCTTGATCAACAACCATATGACCCTATAGTTGTATATGAGTATGAGCAAACATAACTGCATATTAAAGCTTACATTATAAGGCATATCTGACATTAAAGGCTATGCTTCATCATATCAATGAGACATTAGAAAACAAATAAATGATGGCAAAGAACCAATATCACCATTATCAAAGATTCAAAATTAAACTTTGATGGAAGGAATAATTACCTTAAACATTAGTTTCTCATTTCTTCTAAAGCTTGCATGTCGTATAATGGCTGGAGGTGGGAGGAAAAAGAACAAGTAACGAATTACGATATATATATATAATATATAAAGAAGTTATAACATGGAAAAGATTACGAACATAGTTTTTTTGAGCAAGTAACATACCACGAAGTCTAATAGCAAGTGCACAAAGTACAGTCAACAAAACCAGTAGAAAAAAACCAAAGAATAAAACTTACTGTCACAAGAAAAATGTATATAATAAACAAGAAATATAAATCACATAGTAACTTCTAATTTTATTTAATTACCGTAAGCTACCAAAGCAAAAGTTACAGAGAAGATATGGAATTGTTTCCAAACATCAATACCTGAAGAAAACAACAAAACAATTCAAACCCCAAATTCCACCCTAGACAAAATTTATCTCAGCAAAGCAAAGCTCAAATCCAAATCATGTTATTATTGTTTCAGTAGCTATACATTATGCAATCAGTTCTTAGTTTTCAGATTCTATTACCAAATCATGCGTATTCAAAATACAAAATTACATGCTCCCATTTCATTTTTTTCGTTTATTCATAGGAAAATGATGTGTATTCATTTAAGTTTAATTTAAACAATGCATTTGTAAATTATAAAGAACGTAGAATTTATGATTGTGATTTGGTTACCTATTTCTTTTGCGTTGATGATGTAGTTTTTGGATTGAATGTTGTTGAAGATTGTTAGATCTATTCAAATTCCTTCTATATATTGTTTTTATTTGCTTCTTGATCGGTTTCTGAAGTGCTTGTCACCCGAGCTTTGATCGGAGAAAATCAAAGGTGAATATCAAAGTACTTTGTGATCACAACTTTCCACAGATCGGAGCTTCAGAAGTTTGCTGGTAGTGATCAGATTTTGATAATATTTTCCAAGAATTTAAGGTTTGATCGGAAATGAAGATTTGAAGAATGATCAATTGGTTTTTGGGAGAAAAATTTGTCGAGTTGCTTGTTTGCTTGATCACAGAGATGATCGTTTGGTTTATGGGAGTGATTGGAACAGCAATTCCCAATATACGCCTACTTGATTGATGTGTTGTAGTTCAAAATTCAGTTTTCTTAATTAGTTGCGAATCCGAATTTTTTTCCATAAATTCTTTAACTTCTTTTTAATTTTTTTCATAAAATTTGGGAAAAGAATTTTTCCCATATTTTTGCAAATAATATGTGTAAAACCCATAATTATGAAAATTCCCCAATTTTCAGCAAATCCAAAATCTTTAGCATAATGATTGAAATTATTATTTATTTTATCTTAGGGAAACAATATTGGGTGTAATAATGATAAAATTATATAAATTGTTGTTATCTGCTAATTCCCTCTTCTTATTTATTTATTTTATTGTCACTTCTTGGATCAAGGTTTTTTTTAAATAGTATACCTAGAATAGATTTTATTTATAAAAACACCTTCACTTTTTTTGTTTACAAAATCTTTACCCATTTTAAAAATTATACTCTCAATTTAGAAATAATGCATACCAAATTGTTAAGAAAAAACATAGTTTATACACATCCCACAAAATGTGGGTTGAATCCCACAAAATGTGAACATTTTTCAAATTAATGCACAAAAAACAAAAAAAGAGGAAATTCGGAGGACTAAATTCTTATGTTATTCTAGGTTTATTAAAAGCTACCTTTTGGTTGCCTACAAAAAATTTAAGATATCAATTGATTACCTTTTAAAACATGACTTAATTTTTAGTTTATATTAGAGTATCTTACTATTTAAGATGCATTTTGGCTACCTTCAGATCTATTTTAGCAAACTAATGAGTTACGAAAAAATGTGTTTATCATACATTTAAAAGTTAACATATAGTATCCTAAACAAGTCAGTTTTAGTTACTTTTCTATTTGGTTAATAAAAATAAAAAATAAAAGTAACCACAATTCAAGCATAAATACAATTTAACAAGCTACTATTTGGTAGTTTATTATTTAACTTAATATTTGGAAATGTATTAGTAAGTTTTTTTTTTAACTTAATTGATCATGTTTAAGATACATTTTGGTTACTTTATAAGCTATTCTTAAAACATATGAGTTGCTTTTTTTTTTAAATGCTTGTCTTTTAGGATATTATTGAATAACTTTTAATTTAGTGAAATAACAAGATACGATTTGCTAACTCATGAGCGTGGTTGGTGTTGAATTGTGTTTAAGTTAGAATCTTAGTTACTTTTTTGTTAACCAAATTTAAAAGTAATTAAAAAAATATTTTTGGAGCATAACAATTTCTATCATCTTCTTTGACAATGGCGAAAAAACCTGGGCTTTTCCATATACCAAAATGACTTCCTCAAAGAGAAGATTGTGTTGGTAACACTCTTGAATCTAAACAATCATTTGTTGCGCCAGAAAATGCATAAAAAGTGACAGCAATGATGTTAAGGAAAATGGTGGTTGGGTTTTGTTTGTCTCGAGATGTTTGTTTTAATGATACCGTCCCTCAGCCTTAGAGTAGATTGAGTTGGCTAGAAAATACAGTCAAAGCCACATCTCCCACGACCAATGTGTGTGGCTTGCTCTAACGTCGGGTTTTGACAAAACTTTGGTGTCAAACTTGTTAGCGAGTGCTCTTCCTGGGTGGCTAGTGCGTGGGGGGTGGTCAGAGCAATGACAATCAACGACTAAGCATTGTCATCATTGTCTGTGGAGAGAGTGAGAATAAATGGGAAAAGTAAAAAAAATTGGTATATGTGTACTTAAAGTTTAAACACTATTTTTGTAAATAAAATACAAAAAATGTCTTCACCTCCAATTTTTCATTTATTTTTCCAGTGAATGAAGATCAATCTTTCCTCACCATGTATGTATATTTTCCAACCCATAAACATTTTTTGCCTCCAACCACCCATATTTTTTAAAGGGATAACTTGCAAAGTACCCAGATTTAGGATTAGTTAATAAAAAGTAGCTACTAATAACATTTAGTTGAATATTACCCACTTTTTAATCACATTCCCCATATTATCCTTAAAACACTACTAGAAGTCCAATGTAAAAATCTCAATTTTTGCCTCTGTGTGCTATTTACTTCCATCTTTAAATAATCTTCTACTAGCTCCACTAGTTCAATATGAAATGAGAAGGATATAATTGGTATGTTAATGAAATATTGGGTATTAAGGTCAAAATCTAAAATAATTGGTGAAAATGAAAGAGGTTCCTTTAAATTGAGTACCAAATCTAATTTCTACTTTTTTAAAGGATGTGATCACATTACCTTTTTTTTCTTCTAATTTTCATAAATAATTTTAAATATATCACACTAATACGTGCATATTATCTCTCTCTCTCTCTATATATATATATATATATATATATATATATAAAGTGTGTAAATAATAGAATTTTTTTGTTTTAACAGAATTGTTGGTTAACTTAACGGAACATACTTTAAAAAAACAAAAAATATATATTTATTAATTATATTAATATAAATTCAAATATTATAAAATATCATTATTATGACTAGATATTTATCAATTATATTAATATAAATTCAAATATTATAAAATATAATTATTATAATAATATTTAATACTATAGTTGTTATATTATTTTATAATATGATATTTAGATTAATTAATGTGAAATTGATTGTCACATATTGTAACATATAAAAGAGAGTTATAATATTTTGATATATATGAATATTCAAATATGTAACATATTTGGAGTTACAAATTTATAACTTCCAAATATTACCCAATAATATGTAGATTTGATGTTACACATTTTGATTTGAATTTCTCAAAAGCATAAGAGATATGGATGCTAAAGATGTGATTTTAACTCTCATAATATGTTTGAAAGTAACAAAATCAAGTGGGAATGAATTTGGAATGTTTTAGAAAAGTTTGGAAAATTGGTAGCTGAAAAACATTATGGTCGTGGCCAGTGCTTGTCCCAGGCTGCGGAATGGGGGACAGAAGCTAGTGGCCGCAGCCAGGCTTATCTCAGGTTGCAGCCAGAGAGGCTGATGACCTTTTGATGACCTTTTCTAAATTTCGGTTTTATCTAATTTTAAATGTTTTCAACAACCAAGTAACTTACAAATCTCTATTTTAATTACATAAAACATCAAATTAAACATTGGTAACATCCTTGGGGGTTGGTGGAATTTGAAATAAAAAGTGTGTATCTAAACTCTATAAATAAGAGTCTATTGTTCACTTGCAAGATACACCAAATTCTATCCACTAGAGCACTTGGCTAGAAATTCACCATAGATGCTTGTTTATCCCAGAAAGTTATTTCTTTTGTGAAAGTTCCCTTAGTGCTTGAGATAGGAGAAATTAGCTTTTGGACAAAGGTTGTAAACCTTGTTCAAGTTGGTGATCTCCAATGCTCTTCACTTTGGTTGTGTGAGTGAGACTTTTTGTTCATTGTTCATTGTTCTTGTTCTTGTTCTTTTTCTTTTCTACTATTGTTTTTATCTTCTTTTTTTATTGTCTATTCACTCTTTTACTTGTATCTTTTGTTTTAGGGTTGTAATATTCTCTATATCTTTTCTTCTACTACTTCTAGTTTATTTGTATCTTTTTGTCATAGAGTTGTATTTTCTATTACTATCTTCTTCTACCATTTTCTATATTTACATGTATCTTTTGTTATAGAGTTGTAATCTTATTTAAACATTCTATTTGTCTTTTGTATTATTTTTTTTAGAGTTGTAAGAGTTTTTACACATTTCCATTGAGGCAATTTACATATTACTAACAATATTATATATTTATTAATTATATTAATACAAATTCAAATGTTATAAATATTATCATTATAATGTTGTCGTATTATTATTTGAAAAAAAAACCATAAACAATATTTTGGTTTGATTTTTCTTAATATGTTTATGTCATTTTTTTTATATGTTATGTTGTTTATTTATTTAAAATTTATATGACAATCATAAAAACTTAATAAAAATAATTAGTAAATTTTCTAAATAAAACTAAACAAACGTGAAATGCACGTTGATTGCACCTAGTATCTCTTCTATATAATAAGTGTATAGATAACGGAAATTATTAGTTTTAATAGTTTTTTATTTTCTTAATGTTAACTTTAACGGAATATTATTATATTTAACAGGATATTCTTATATTTAACTGTAGTTTGTAAACACTTAAAACTTAAATAAAATAAAATAAAAAATAATTAATTAAAAAAATTAAACTATGATATTTTTGAGATATTTTATAATGATAATTATTTAAAAATAATAAATAATTAAACAAATTAAAATATGATATTTTTGAGATATTTTACACTGATAATTATTTAAAAACAATAAATAATTAAATAAATTAAAATATGATATTTTTGAGATATTTTACAATGATAATTATTTAAAAATAATAAAATCATACGTTTTATAACTTAAATAAAATTTAATTAAACTTAAACTCACTTATTAGAATAATATCATATTAAATATATAATATATTCTACTATGAATTAATGATAATTTGTTTTTTTTTTTTTAAAAACAAGTAGAAACTTAAATTTAAAATCCACATATAATATTTAATATTATATTAAACATATAATATATAATTTATTGTTGTCACTCCCAAATTCAAAAGTTAGAACAAACATAAACTTAAACAAAAATAAATAAATTATTTAATTAAAATAAGATATTTATTTAAAATTTATATAACATTAATATAAACTTAATAAAAATAATTAATAAATTATATAAATAAAATTAAGCAAACGTGTATATTACTTCTATCTAATATATAATATACGTGGCTAATGATAAATAATAAATTTATTAAAATAATTTCTCAACTCTAATTATAGTATACCGCATTATTGACTATTTTTTTAATTCATTTTACTGTTTGCATATATAATTAGTCATATTGCGATTGAATATTTTATTTGAAAAACTCGTCCGCCAAGCTCACCCGCTCGATTTGTTCTACTAGAAAAACTTGAATTATTTTAGGTAAGATCCACAAACAAAAGCAAAAGTTGGTCAATTATATAACATGATTTCTAGGTTTTCGAGTTTTAGGTTCAAACTAACACTCGATTCTTTGTTGTACGGTAACAATTTTATTTTGTATTCTTTTAAAAAAAGAAGAAGAAATTGGTATTAGAAAATGAAGGATTAATTCTAACTCTCACGTCCTCATGACTCGTTCCCTTTTCCCCTTTATTTCAACTATCTCATTGTTCAGTTGTGGGTCTCTCTCTCTCTTCAGACCTCACAAGCAACACCACAACATAACTCTCTTTAGCCCAATGGTAATGACGACAGACATCCACAGGAGAATTTGTTCTTTTCTTTAGTCCTCATAGGCCATGGCGAACATCTTTCAGGGTCAATCCCGACAAATATTGGCCCTTAACAAAATTAATTTTTTTTGGGATTTTTTTCTTCTTTATAAATATACATTTTTTATGTTTTTTTTTTTACATTTTTACAACCCGGAGTTTCTTTTTAATCAATTTTACTAATTCAAAATTTCAAAAATATGATTTTAAAGTTTCATAATTATAAAAATACACTTTCAACTACTGATAAAGTAGTTTTTATAGTGTTTAGAGTTGTTTTAGGAAAATTTTGAGCTTATTTAGTTATGTTTGTGCAGTAAGATGCTTTTGTTGCCTGTATTTGATAATATTTCAGGATTTATGGAAAAATTGATAAATGACTGTGTTTGGCCTCAAAAAGATGTGATTTGGTGAAACAAAGGCACCTAGCGTTGAGTATTAGAGTCGTGGCACTGCGATTAGATAGAGACGCCAAATCTTGAGAAGTCGAGGGTCGCGACGCTACCTTTGAGAGTTGCGACGCTATTGATTGGTTAATTAAAGTCGCGGTGAACCTGCAATAGAGTCGTAGTGCTTGTTGAGGCAAAGCCGATATGGATTTCAATTCTTGGACACGGACCGCGGCACTTCATTAATGGGCCACGGCGCTTGAGGCAGTCATAGTGAGAATTAGGGCATTTTACGCAGGGGCAAAAGTGGAATGTCTCATTAAAAACACAAACAACTATATAAGTAATATGATTACGATTTTAAAAAAAAAAAACCTATGAAGAGACTGAAGGAAACACTATGTGGAAGCACAAGCTTGGATACCAACTTGTTCTATCATTCTTTTTCTTCTTTTCTTTTACTTTCTCTTGTAGTGATGTTATATTTAGTTTAATAGGTTTTATTTTGTCTAGCATGAACTAATTTCTTATTTAAGGTGTTAATGGATTCCTTTGAAACCTTATGACGATCTAATGAAGTTTTATTGAATTCTCTATCAATATTGTGAATTATTTGTCTTGCATTTAATGCTTGGGAATGCTTGATCACCATTTACATGATTTATATGATTTTAACCTGAGATCTGAGAAACGAATGATAAATATGCAATAGTCAAATAATCATAGATTTATATTGGACGTGAGTACCTATATGATTTGTGTATCTAAAGGATTACATGTTTAATGCCTGCAATATGTTAGTTTACCACATAGATGTAGAAGATTGTTTATTGTAGAGAATTATAAGTCCTAGTAAGAATATAGTTTACAAATGTAATCCACTATCACAATAGAAATAAGAATTCTTAAATTCACATTAGAGAGACATAGGTGGATAGTTGATGAAGTTAATAACCCATATTCTTCTTCAATTGAATTAATATTTAGTATTGAGCTCTCTATTGTTCTATTTTATTGTTTTGTTGTTTTATTCTTTTAGTTTTATAAATTCTGAATTCATTATTTGTCGAATAAATTAGAATTAAAGAATAATTTTTGGTAGTTAATAACAATATTTGAGGGAACGATACTTGATTTATCACTTTATTACTTGTTACGATTGTGTATACTTGCGTACATAATTTCCTCAACAACTAGATATCAACCCCACAACAAACAGTGTTGGAAAAGCAACGTAGAATCAACTAGATAACAACCTCATAGCAATACATCGTTTAAAAACCAATTGCAAATCAATTAGACACCAACTCATTGCATCAACCAAAAATAAACTAAAAGATAACAAAAAAGCAACATCGAAAGACTTATCCCTCCATTTTAATCTATGTAAAAAATAAACTCAAAATATATCTCAAAACAACTAAACATATACCCAAAATAAACTAAAAAATAACTTGAAAAATATTATCATTAAACACAATGATTATTTTTCAAAATATATATATATGTTATCCCCGTTTCCTGCCATGGGCCCGGGACTGTGTTCAAGGCCCACTAACTACCCAATGGAGGTTGGGCCCAGTCCAGGCCCGTTTGGCAAGGAGCAAGACGGATATCGATAGCCCAATTTTGAGCAACGCCCGGAAGGCGTCCGGGAAGTATTGTCCAGGATGGTCATCCGGGAGACGATTCAACTGGCTAAGGATAATAGTCGGGATCGGTACGAATGGTCCCGAAGCCCGGTAAACGATCCGGGCTTATGGTAAATGGAGAGGGACAGAGGTAAACGGACCCGGGTTGAGTCCCCAAGGTTGGCAGGATAATGCATCCATGACCCTGACTCCGCCCTGCGAAGCGTGGGAGTTGTCCCCACGTTTCGCATACGGAAAAGGCCACCTCGGGATTGTACGCTGCTGGTTCAGACCTGTGCCGCCACTGCTCTGACCGATCTTGTCCCCTAAATCTGTCTAGTAATTCGGAATGCCCAGAACAAAAGCTCAAATTTGTCGGATGATAGTTACGGTTTGGGCTGGCCCAGTGGGCTCAAGTTAGCATTTTTCTTTGATGTTTTATTTATTCTGTATTGGGCTTCCGATAGAGAAGCCAGTAATAGTTATACCTTTATTGGGCCCGGGTCAGCCCGACCCACGCCTAGTGCTCCTGTGAACCTCTAAATACATGTAACAGAGCACTGGAGAAGGGACCTTTTTTTTGGCATGCATACTGTTACTTTGCTAAAACGAAGAGAAAACCCCATTGTTGTAGACTCTCTAAGTTCTAATACAATTGTCTCGTGGACTAAGGCTCGCTAATGCCCCAACCACGTAAAAATCTTGCTTATAACCTCTAAAACCTTTCTCTTAATCTCTCTTATCTTTTATTATTATAGTTTTTGAAAATCTCGGTAAACATTTTGGTGCTTTCATTGAGAGCCTGAGAAATCTAGTGTTGACATCAAACCTCTACAACAATGGTGAATACAAGACACACCACTTTCGACCCTACTAATCCAGAACAGAGCAATGGAGAACCACTGCCCACCCAACCTCTTCCTCGAAGTCCACCTAAGGACGCTCCTCATCAGACGTCCCACCCTGACGAGTCACAAGACTATGAAGGTGGAACAGAGTACAAGGAGGACTATTATGAAGAAGAGGAGGGGAGTGAGGGGGAATACCCTGACGAAGCTGAGGATCCTGAGATCCCAGGAGTGGACCCCAACCAGGAGGATCTGGAGGTGACTAGACTGAGGCAGCAAGTCCTGGACCAGGAAGCCAGAATTGCTGAGCAGGCGGAGGCATCTCGACGGATGCAAGAGTCCCTCCAAGCCTTATAGGCATTCATAGCCGCGCAGGGTCCGGCGACCATTCTCCCAGCTGGCCCGCCTCCGAGAGTGCAACAGCCCACTCTACAGGCCATAATCGGAGCCCCCGAAGATGTGAGGTCGACCCCTCCCCTGGAGCTGTTTCTTGAGCTAGACCCAAGAAACCCGGCCCGGGAGAAAAAGAAGGTCGAGGGAAAAACCACAGGGGAAAATCCCCTCATCCCGAGAGCCGAGACCAGTCCCCAGCCGCTCCCTAGGAAAGAGAAGGTGCACCCCGTCCCAGGACAGGGCCACCCAACCAATCCGCAAGGGACGCGACCCCAGGATGCTAGGCCTCGGTATGCCCTAGGGCAAGCCGAACGGGAAAGGTCTTTGCACCCCAGTGCTTCGGTGAACAAAAATCGATGGGAATGCCCGCATAGCGGGGAGCATCACGCCCTTAGTTCTGGGGACGACAAGTCCCAGGTGGACCTGCGCGATAGGCTGAACGCTCAGAAGGAATAGGCCCGTAAAGAAAATATTTGCCCCCGAGGTGGCGACCTTAGGAACAACATCAACGACAGGAGGAACGAGAGAGTTCCCCTAGAGGATGGCGTGGCCAGGAAGCTCATGGAGCAATTGGTCGCTTTGAAAAAAGTCACGGACCGCTTGGTCCGCAAGCAGGAAGGAGCAAACACCGACTCCGATGAGGAGGACAAAGAGCCCTGTGCGAGGCACATCCTGGACATTGTGCTCCCCAAGGGATTCAAGATGCCAAGTCTCACTGCCTATACTGGGAACATCGACCCCAGGGATCATTTGTCCCGGTACAACTGACTTATGACCGTGGCCCACGTTAATGATGACGGCAAGTGTCTCTGTTTTTCGATCACTCTCGGCGGTCCCGCCGAGGAATGGTGGAAGAGACTCAAGCCAGGATCCATCCAGTCCTGGTCGGGGCTACAATCGGCATTTCGCAAACAGTTCATGGTTGCCATGAGGATGGACATGCAAATTAGTGCCCTCACCAATCTTAAACAGCTCCCCGCGAAGACACTGAGGGCCTACATCCAACGTTTCACCGAGGAGGCCTCCAAGACCAAGGTGGACGATGGGCAATGCCTGGTGGCATTGCAATCCGGGATCCGGGCCGGGTCCCCCCTCTGGGATGACATGCAGCGTAGCAAGGCTGCTACCTTAGAAGAATTCATAAGGAGGGCCCAGGGGTTCATCAATTGGGAGGAGGCTCAGATCCAGGCGTTCGGATGGCCGCCGGCACCTCAGCCCAATGCCCCGACATTCCCAGGATACGGGGTGTAGTTCCCGGCATAGCCCTACGTCACTCCCCCAATTGCCCCAGGTTCGGCGGCTACGCCCGGGTTTACCTACACCAAGCCTACAGTGTACAGTCTTGCCTCTTCAGAATATGCCCCAATCCAGTCTGCCCCCTTTTCCGAATATGGAGCCGCACCAGTGGGTCACAGCACTGCCCCCGTCGGGGGCCAGCAGTCCCAGGTGGGGGGGACTGAGGCAAGTGCTAACCCATCCTGGTGGAAGAGGTCTAGCAAGGGCCAAAATCATTCTGAGCCGGTAAGAAAGGCAAGAAGGGCTACGAGCCCCAGTATTCGGAATACACCAATGTGGTGGACACCAGGGAGAACATCTTCCTGGCCACAGAAAGGGCGGTTCACTACTGGAAGCCTGCCCTCATGTTCAAAGGAGGGAGGAATTCGAGAGATACCAACATGACCCGCTGGTCATAGATGCCCAAATCGCCAACAAGCTGGTGTCCCGGGTGCTGGTGGACGACGGAAGCTCCGTCAGCATCTTGTTCAAGCCCGCCTTTGCTGCGATTGGCTTGACCGAAGTGGATCTGGCATCGTGCCCAACCTAGATCTACGGCTTCAATGGAGACACGTTACTCCCCATGGGAAAGATCCAGTTGCCTGTAACATTGGGGAGCGAGTTGCAGCACTCGTTCAAGTTCTGCACATTCGTGGTGGTGGATTGCCCCACTGCTTACAATGTCATTTTCGGCCGGCCCGCACTAGTTGAGTTCGGGGCGATCACCTCCATCCGTCATCTTTGCATGAAGTTCCCTTGCGACAACAGAGGGGTGGGGACAGTCCGGGGGGATCAGAAGAGCGCCCGAAAGTTCTACCACGTGTCTGGGAGGAACCCTTCGAGGAAGTCATCGACCTGGTTATTCCTCCCCCCACTGGAAGAGTGGTCCGAGAGGAAGATGAACTGGACCTGAGGATAGGAGACGACTGCGTCTTGGAGCTCATGGACGAGATTGAGGAGGTGTGCATTAGTGACACCGATTTGACCAAGATAGTCCAGGTCGGGAAAAATCTGCCGGCAGAGGTCCGAGCCGCCATAATCGCCCAAGTAAAGGAAAACCAGGATATTCTAGCTTAGTCCCATTCAGATATGACGGGGATCGATCGTAACATCATCTGCCATGCATTGAACATCGACCCGAACGCGACCCCAGTCTGACATCCGGGTACGAGATCTTAAGCTTCATGGACGCTTACTCCAGCTACAATAGGATTTCCATCCATGTAGCAGACCAAGAGCACACCAGTTTCCAAATCGACAAGGGAATATACTTCTACATTGTCATGCCCTTCGGGCTCAAAAACGCCGGGGCCACATATCACAGGCTCGTCAACCGAATGTTCCGGGCCCAATTGGGGCGAAACATGGAAGTTTACATCGATGATATGCTGGTTAAGTCCAAGACATCCGGGAAACATTCGGACGACCTGGCTAAGGCTTTCGCGGTCATTCGGAAGTATGGGATGAAGCTGAATCCCAAGAAATGCACTTTCGGCGTGGCCTCCGGGAAGTTCTTGGGGTTCATAGTGAGCTTCCGGGGAATAGAGGCCAATCCAGACAAGATCAAAGCACTAATTGATATGCCCTCTCCCCAGAAGCATAAAGATGTGCAAAGTCTGACCAGGCAGATAGCCGCCCTAAGCCGTTTCGTCTCTAAGGCCAAGGTCAAGTGCATCCCATTCTTCAATGTCCTTCGGAGAAGCCAATACTTCGAATGGTCAGCTGAGTGCAAAGAGGCTTTTCAAAAGCTGAAAGAGCACCTGGCCTGAGCGCCGATCTTGGAAAAACCGGTGAACGGAGAGCCCCTATATCTCTATTTAGTAGTGACCGAGCACGCGATCAGCGCTGCATTGTTGCAGGAGGAGGAAAAAGCCCAGCTCCCGGTCTACTACGTAAGTAAAAGGTTGTTGGGGGCTGAGTCACGGTATCCACTGATTGAAAAATTGACATTTTTTCTACTGATGGCGTCATGGAAACTCCGGCCTTACTTCCAGGCCCACACCATAAAAGTTCTGACCAACCACCCCTTGCGGCAAGTGTTGCAGAACCCCGAGTCATCAGGGAGACTCTTAAAGTGGGCCATGGAGCTAAGTCAGTTCGATATAGCCTACGTTCCTAGAGTTTCAATCAAGGGGAAAGCCCTAGCCGACTTCATCGTGGAATGTTCCAGGATCACCTAGGCGGACGACCCCGCGGATCCCGCGGAGCCCATATGGAAGGTGTTCGTGGACGGGGCCTCGAACGAGAATGGAGCAGGGGCCGGAATCATCCTAGTGTCACCACAGGGACACCAGTTGCAAAACGCTTTGTGTTTCCATATCAAAGCATCGAACAACGAGGACGAGCACGAGGCATTACTGGCCGTGTTGCGTTTGGCCCGGGAAGTAGGGGCCACGAACCTGGAGATCTACATTGATTCCCTGATGGTTGTCAGGAAGGTCTCGGGAGAATATCAAACCAAAGGGGAGAGAATGGAGGCTTATGTGACATAAACAAGAGAAATGCTACAAGCGTTCAAGAGACACACCATCCGCCAGATCCCCAGAGAGCAAAACGTGTTCGCAGACACGCTAGCAAAATTAGCCATCGATGCCGAAGCAGAGCTATCCGGACTGGTCCCCATTAACCATCTCCCCATGCCAAGCATCCAAGTATCTGCGATCAATGCCATTGACCACTCCGCGTCCTGGATGGGACCCCTTGTCCACTACCTAAGAACCGGCGGGTTGCCAACAGACAGGGCCGCAGCCAGGAAGCTTCAGTACCAGGTCCACAGGTACGTCATGATGGAAGGAATGCTCTACCGTAGGGGGTTGTCCATGCCATACCTCAGGTGCGTGGATTGAAATAAGTGCCATCCTGCATGAAGTGCACGAAGGCTTCTGTGGAGACCATATAGCCGGACTCAGTCTATCCAAAAAGAACCTGCGCCAAGGATATTTCTGGCCAACTATGAAGAAAGACTGTATTGACTACGTCCGCAAGTGCGAGCAGTACCAAAGGTACGCGAAGGTCCCGCGAGCCCCGCCAACGGAAATAACCCTGATGACAAGCCCCTGACCTTTCGCTGTGTGGGGAATCGATCTGGTAGGATCGCTCCCGACCTGGAAGGGAGGGTTGAAATACGCCATCGTGGCCATCGACTATTATACCAAATGGGTTGAGGCGGAACCCAGGAGTACAATCACCTCGAAGAAGGCCCTAGATTTCATCATCAACAATATCGTGTGTCGGTACAGACTCCCCTACAAGATTGTATCTGACAACGGAAAGCAGTTCGACAGCATCCACTTCACAGATTTTTGTGAAAGACATGGTATCGTCAAAAGCTTCTCCGCGGTCGCCAGGCCCTAAGCAAATGGGCAGGCAGAGGCCGTAAACAAAATCTTGAAAGGGACGTTAAAGAAAAAACTCCAAGCCTGCAAGAGTAAGTGGCTCGAAGAGCTGCCCCGCGTGTTATGGGCTTACCGGACCACTGAAAGGACATCCACCGGGCACACTCCTTACTCCATGGTTTACGGATGCGAAGCCCTCATCCCTGTTGACACGGCCATCTCGTCTCACCGAAGAGACACGTACGAGCCCGCCCAGAACCATGCCTTACACCAGGAATCCCTAGATCTCATCGAGGAGATCCGGGAAGAGTCACAAGTGCTGCTGAAGATGTACCAAGGCAATATTTCCCGACATTTCGACTCTAAAGTAAAAAGCTGATGGTTCAAAACCGGCGATCTGGTCCTGCGAAGAGTCTTCCCTGCCACCCAATATCTGGGAGTGGGGGTTCTGAGCCCGAATCGGGAAGGGCCGTACGAGATCCAGCATGAAGTGTGCCCCAAAATGTACCGTTTAAAGCGCCTCGATGGCACGGAAGTCCCAAGAGCCTGGAACGCGGAACATCTCCATAAATACTATCAAAAGTCAGGAGAACATGCTCCATTTTTATATTTTTGTTGTAAATAATGTACGCCTCAGGGCGATTCCTTGAATAATAAAAATGGCGTGTACAAAACTCCATAAAGAAATGTTATCAAATAATGAAAATTCTACTCAAGTGACCCCAGACCAGTCTCCGCTCACTTTGGGGGGTATCCCCGGTATGTACAAATACCAGGCGGGCCGCAAGGCTCAGGCCTAGTCCCGACTCAGATCGACAATGTCTTGGGGGGGGGGGGGTACAAACCCATTTGACAAAGCCTCAGGCTGGCCCCGCCCCAGACGAGCGATGTCCGGGGGTATAATAAAGAGGACCAAGCCTCAGGTTGGTCCCGCCCCAGACGAGCGATGTACGGGGGTATAATAAAGAGGACCAAGCCTCAGGCTGGTCCCGCCCCGGACGAGCGATGTCCGGGGGTATAATAAAGAGGACCAAGCCTCAGGCTAGCCCCACCCCGGACGAGCGATGTCCGGTGGTATAATAAAGAGGACCAAGCCTCAGGCTGGCCCTGCCCCGGACGAGCGATGTCCGGGGGTATAATAAAGAGGACCAAGCCTCAGGCTGGTCCCGCCCCAGACGAACGATGTCCGGGGGTATAATAAAGAGAACTAAGCCTCAGGATGGTCCCGCCCCGGAAGATCGATGTCCGGGGGTGTAAAAAAGAGGACCAAGCCTCAGGCTGGCCCGCCTCGGACGAACACTGTCCAGGAGATAAAAGTATCTGGTATGCCCCAGGGCAAGGACATAGCCCGTGACTGTTAGAGTGCGGGTCCCAGGTGTGTGCAAAAGTAGTATAGCTCAGGCCATGGGAGCCTAGTCTAGGTTTCAAAATAAACTAATCGAACCCCGATGGCCCAGGCCATCAGATTTTCAAAGTTGAATACTGGACGGGTAGATTCGGTAATGACTATCAACTCCCTAATGGCCCAGGCTGTTGGGTCCTAGATAACGGGATTAAAGTAAGTTGACAAGTCAGGAATAATCTAGTTCAGGCCTTTGGAACCAGGACTAGATGCTCAGCACGGTGATAAAAGAAAAAAGTTCAACAAAAATAACATAAACTGGATAAAACACTACAAATTGTCTTGGACGTGTACGCGTTCGTAAAAATGTTATTACAAAATAAAGAAAAAAAGGGCGAGATAAAGATCCGGGTCTAGGCTTCATCATCCAGGAGCTCCGCGTCCTCTTTCTCCTTGGCCTCAAATTTGGCTCTCTTTGAGTCCTGGTCAGGAAAGATCAGGAGGTTCATGCTCTTGTCCTTACGCCAGGCCATGTAGATGACCTCCTCGAAGGTGATGCACAGCATGTCGTCTGACTGCTCTTTTGTGCGACGGGTCTCCTCGTGCGCCTTCACCTCCTTGCGAAGTGAGCCGTCCAGCTCATGGATTCGAGCCTTTAGACCTTTGACCTTCTCCCGGTCCTGGATAGGCTGAGTCGCAGCTGCCTCCTCTGCGGCCTTTACTCGGAGAAGCTCCGCCTCCAGAAGGGCCATCTTCTCGTCAGCCTCGGCTTCTTTCCGAGACATGGCCTCTTCAAGTCGGAAAGTGACCCGATCGAACTCTGCGCGATCTGTTTCGGCCTGAACAACCGCTTTGGCCAGGGACTCATTTGCCTGGGCTGTCTCCGTGGCCAAGGCTTCCTTGGTGGCTTCCCTTTGGTTCACGGCCGCCTCCTGCTCCAGCTGGAGCGTCTCCATCTTCATGGCCGCCTCGGCCACCAAGTTAGCATTCTGATGGGATAGGAGAGCGTTTGAGAACAAAGAAAAGTTAGAAGAGTCCTTATTGAACAAGGAAAAGGAGAAAGAAGATGCAAAGAAAACTTACAGCAGTGGCTTGATGGCGGAGAGCTTGGGAAATGAACAGCATGTCTGGGTTGGCGATGGTGACGTATCGCTTTAGTTGGAGATTAGACATGGTGTTCCCCACCTGATCTAGCAGGTCTGCCGTGAATGGGGTCGTGTCCTGCCCCAGGTTAGGGCGGAAGCCCATCTCGGCGACTAGCCGATCCACGATTGGCTGAGGGGCACTGAAAATCGTCGGGCGCTTAGCGAATTCAACCCGATGACGAATCGTCAGGGCCTTGTAAGTCTCGACCCTCCTTTCCCGGCCACTCTCCCAAGTTCGGGAAATAAGCTTGGACTGCTCATTCCGCAAGACGGCTTCCCCATCCTCGGGTAAGGCCAGATGGATGGGAAGGACCGGTGTTGCCGGAAGGTCCTTTGTGGCGAGGCGAATTTCCTCGAAGGACTCTCCAGTCAAGCCAGCCCGCCTCGTCCGGGGCCTCTTGTTCCCGATTTCTGCCTCCGCCGCGCCTAGTCCCGCGGCCCTCTTCCCGGAACTCTGGCTTACCGCAGGTCCCAGCTCCAGATCGATCACCGGGGGGTGAACGAGAAGATTGGGGACGGTGGCCGGGTCCACGGCCGTATTATAAACTGCAGCAAGTGCAACCTGGCCGGGTTGAGGATACGCCCCTGGCATTTCCTTGCTGTGGGGGAGTTCCGGGCCTGGCACCTCAGGTGTTTTCTTGGTAGCCTTCTTTGTCGCGGCCTTGGCTGCCCTGGCAGCCTGCATCTCAAGGAGCTGCCTCATCTCATCCACGGGATCAAACATGTCAAAATCTCCTGAAACAAACACAAATGAAAAAGAGTCAGTATAATTAACATGCAAACAGAGAAGTCAAAACTAAGAGTGGCCCAGGACGAACCCTTATCTAAGCCCTGGACATAACTTAATTCATCTAGCGTGAAAGAGTAGACTCGGTCCCCCATGTCATCCGGGTTTACGAAATTCCCGTATTGGAGGAACTTGGACAGGTACATGAGAATTTCCGAGCCTACGGGAATGGGAGATGACTCGTCTCCCTGTCAGCCCCGAACGCGGGACCTCGAAGGCCTAGCCTATCCCTAGCTAAGTCTCCAACTTGGGGAGCATAAGTCAAAAGCATAGGTGAGTTATCTTGCCCGGATACGCTAGCCCCAGGGGTCCCCGTGTTCGGCAGTTCCTCCTCGAAGAAGGCTTCCAGCTCCTCGGAAGTGGCCGCGTCCTTCGATTGGGCCAAGTCCTTCTTTCGCTTGGTCGCGTCCGTGAGTGCCGCGGTCTCTACGTCCCTGATGTGCTCCAGGGCCAGCTGCTCCTTTATATCAGGATTTTTCTCGCACTGTATTCCCTGGAGGCTCGGGGCACTGATCGTCTGGTGGGCCACGATCAATCCGATCAGTCAGAGGTTTTTGGTGGTGATGTAACCCCCCACGTCCAGATCCTCCGCGCTCAGCTCGGAGTAGAGTTTCTTCCGGTCCAAAATGAACTGGGTGAGAGGAGTCTGGGCAAAAGGTCCTGCCATCCGAGGTAATACAATGAGAATCGAGAAAACACTTACCCACTCGCTGGAAGGCAGGCAATGTAGAGAATCGAGAAAACACTTACCCACTCGCTGGAAGTCCAGCATCAATGTGGGGTTCTTCTCTATGAGGAACCCGGACATCATGAACCAGTAGTGTCGGACGTCCGGAGGGTGCTTCCAGGCACTAGTAGGAGCGGGGTAGTTGCCCCACGACTTGAGCCTATAGAAGTCGTCCAAGGTGTTGTCCTTGGCGTTGACCTGCGGCTCCATCTTGTAGAAATAAAAGATTTCTGCGGGGGTCGGCTCTGCGATCTCCTTCGCGGCACAGAAGACGCGCCATCCCGCAAGCAATCGGTAGGCTTGGGGCAGAAGCTGGAAGGGTGCGATCCCCACGAATGTTAGGAACTGCACGAAGTAATCATGAAGCGGGAGCGTAGCTCCCGCACTGATGTGGCCTACACTTTAGGCCTCGAACCCATTCACGGAGGTGTGCGCCCGCTCCTCTTTCCTAGCCAGGCGGTTATGGAAGAGTCCGAGAGTTGACTCTATGCCCAAGCGGTTCTCCAGGGGGTACAACATTCGGTAGTTTCAGAACAGGTTCGGTACCGCATCCATCTCCCATCTGTTGCCTTTAGGGGTCCGGGATCTGGGAAGAAGGATAGGGCCTTGTTGACTTCCTCCTTCGAGTGAAGGGTGACGCCCGATGTCATGGCTTATTGTTGACCCTGATTTTGGGCAACTGACACGGAGTCAAAATACGCTTGACGTGGATGAATGCGTTGAAAAGAACGTGATGACGAAAGTAATAAGAACACGATATTTTATAGTGGTTCGACCCCAGGAACTGGTAATAACCTACGTCTACTTAGATTGTTATTGATGTGAGTATCAAAGGAGTGATCAAAGAACTAGGGTTCAATGAGTTTCACTAACCTCTTAAGAACAATACAATATCTCAAATATGATTACTCTAGTCTCAAATAATTCGAAAGCAAAAAGTCCCTTCCTTGAGCTATCTTTCTCTATTTATAGGCTCAAGGGGGATTACAAGAGTTTGTTACAGATATAATCTCCTATATAATCGGATACTCAGGAGATTGTAGGAGTCAATTTCGGGATTTACAAAGATCTTTATGGAAACATCATGTTGCATGCGGAACCATCGACCAGACTGGTCGCAGGTAAAGCTAGGCCGCCTATGGCTTATAATGTGTCTTCTGGTCGATATCCTAGCAGAGTTCCTCCAAGTGTCAGCCACGTGTCCAGGAATCACCTGCCACATCATCTATGCCAATTTTTTGGATAACATTTGCCCCCCAAGTTTATTTATTACGAGTAATAAATAAACTTTTGTGGCAACGACCATTCGGTGAACCCGCCATACGTGTCAGAACCCTTCGTGTGTTCTTGGAAAAAGCAACCTACTCTTGTCTAATCATGTCTTTTCACTTCCCCAGTAATAATTCGACGGCTATCTCGCTTCCCCATACTTTGAAAAAGGGGAAACTGATGATTAATCCCTTTTAATGCATAGACAAAACTTATATATAACATCTCTGAAGTTCCCTTTTTCTTTTTACACACGCCATTACTCTTTCAAGAAACCCTAAAACCAGAGCTTCCATTTTCTTCCAGAGACCGTCCTCGTGCGTTCTCAAGACTCAGCCCGAGAGTTACCTGATCTCCGATAACTCTTACCAATCTTCTCGACCTTCTTTTTGGTAAGTCTTTGACCCTTTATGCTTCATATTCTTGTAATGCATGTTTCTGTATGTTTACAGTTGAGTTTATCTACTTCTGGGTTGAGATGCTTGTCAGTAGAATGTCTTGTGGGTGAAAAAAGTTGCGAGTTAGTTTGATAGTTGGGATCATACTTTTTAGGACGTAAAACCGAAGTAAAAATTTGATTTTTAGGCCAACCAAAAAATAGGTTTTTCCCGCCCTAAGGGGAGTTGAAAAAGCTTTTACGAAAAACTTTTTGCTTTCACCCTTTGATCCGTTTCTCAAACTGTTCGTGTGAAATTTTGTTAGCTTTTGTTAGAATGCTGATGTATAAAAGCTTAACTTTTATTCTCGAACAGCGTTATTCTAAAATGTCTTAAAAATTCTCTACCCTCACCTCCCCATTCTTCTGTTTGCAGACTTTAATGCCATATTTGTGGGGAGTTGAACGACCCATCAACGATGATCTTCTTGCCAAGCTGCTCGAAGGCGAAGAACAACTGACCGAAAGAATTCACGAGATCCCTTTTTCACGATCTTCTCCTAGACCTCATCCATTACCTCCTCAAATGGCCCGTTCTAAATCCTTAGGAAAGAAAAGACCTGACTCCGAAGATAGCCCAAACTCTCCTGCCCAACCTGATTCACAGGCTAGGGTTCCTTCGACCAGCGGTCGAGAAAATCCTACTCCTGACCCTAATATCCAAACTAAAGCCCATCCTCGTCATTAGAGTCTGCCTGATGTCGAGTGGTATCTCTCCCCGACCAGCCAAGTCACTCCTCGGATGCTTGCCAACTACCTTAGGAAGTATCCTCTCACAGGGGTCAATCTCAAGATTCCTGCCGCAGACCAAAGGGATAGCCTTCCCAGAGGTGTATATAGTGCTTGGTCTAGGTATCATATAGAGGCGAGGGCTACCCTCCCTCTACATCCTTTTTATCAGGGGGTGGACGACTATTTTGGTGTCGCCCCCTTCCAAATTACTCCGAATGGATATAGAATACTGGCCGCACTCTATATCCTGTAAAAACTTAAAAAATGTCCAGAACCTACCCCCCATGAGGTCAATTATCTCTTCGACCTCAAGTCCAACCCTCAACAGTATGGGACGGGCTTCTTCCATCTTTGTCACCAGGAGACAAACCGGACATTCTTGAGTGACACCACGCACATATCCAACGTGGGGCAGTACAACAAGGAGTACTTCCTTACTCCGGACATGACCAGCAACAACATGGCCTTCGCCCGAGGAGGTAAGTGCTATTTTTACTGGTCGATACTTTTCATCAGCGAGTTTTCCTTCATTTTTCTTAAAGTACACTTTGTCTTTCAGGCCCATGGCTACATCCGACCCCAACGCCAGACATGGTGTTGAGGTCCACTGCATTGCCCAGGATGACAGACGCAGAAAAAAGCGTCAAGTCCCTGGTTACTGATGAAAATTTGAGGCTATCTGGCCTCCTGGCTCCTCGCCATGAAACAAGAGGACCCGTGGTTGCAGATGCCACTGCCGAGAGGGTTCCCGAGCAGCAACCCCCTGTGTCCCCTCTGCGAAGGAGGCTGACAGGGGTTACCATCAGGGAACCCACGGGAAATCCTTTCGCAGAAAGGCCTTCTGCACCCCAAGGAAAGGGGAAACAAAAGGAAACAGAATCTGTTGTGAACTTGGGGGAATCCTCCGATGAAATCGGTACAGTTATTTTGCTTTTAAATAGCTTGCCAATTCCCTGTCACTTGTTTGACGGGGAGGGCAACTTTACGTATGCTCCAAATCTAGGGTTAGACTTCTTCGTGCCAGATAATGAGTGTGTGACTAATAGAGTCAATAGTATAGCGACCAGTAGTTGTAGCTCAGGTTTTAAACTTTGTGACCTCTTTCCTGTTTTATCAAGAGTTCTTATCTGCCTTTATCTTATCATTTGCATATATTCATTTGTACACAGATATGGCCACTCCCAATGTTTTTGACTTATATCAGACCGAGGAGGAGGTAGAGGTCCTTCTGGTTCGGCGAAAGACGTCCAGGAGGCATAACTGCGAATCGAGCCAAGGACCTCCTGCCAAGAAGAGTCGAACAGAAGATCCTCCCAAGGATGCGCCAACTGGGCAAAATTCTGCCCAACCTTCAGTTCCTGTTGAGAAGGAAACCCCGCCTGCTACGACGAACCCTTCACCTGCAGCCGCCAATAAACAAACCCAGCGGGATGAAGCTCTTGGGGCCAAACTCTTGAACCGCACCTTGCGAGCGGCCAAGGAACGCCTTGCACACATCATGAAGTACGATCGTTGTAAGGATGTGATGGCTGAGGCAGAGAAAATGGGGGTCGGCCAAATTCTGAACAGGGCCCTAAACGAAATGGCCAGCGTAAGTGCTTTTTATCTCTTTGGCCTTAGTCTTTTATTCTTTGCAACAGATTCTAACTTTATCCTTTGTCCACAGGCCTTGCTGACCGCAACTGCTACTCGTACCCGTGCCCAGGCTACCATCGACCAGGTTCGGGCAAAGGCCATCGAGAGATACCAGGCGAAAGCTGTGGAGGAGCTTCAGGCTGCAGAAGACAGGCATGCCGGGGAGTTGGAGGCGGTCACCCAGCAGAAGGACGTTGCGGTGGCAAAGCTGGCAGAGGTCGAAGCTTCGAAGGTAGCTTTGAGGAAGCAGAGGGAGGAGTACCAGGAGGCCGGCCGAGTCAAATATCGCGAATGCAAGAGACTCAAAGAGGAGAATCTTGCCAAGGACAAGGCCATGGCTGATCTTGATAGCCAAATAGAGCAGCTGAAGCTTGCCAACGCCAAGAATCTGGAAAGGTATAAGAATGCGACGCTTTGGTGTTTCTATAACTTCTGGAAACACAACCAGGGTGCCAACTTTGACTACCTTTCAGAAGATATCAGGAATCTTGAGCTGGCCCGCTGCACTGCTCGATTGGCCGAAGAAGGGGAAAGAGCAAGGATCCCTGCTTCCCCAAGCATCCAGCCGGCCACTAGCGCAGAGGAAGGAGGAGTTGTTGAGGATGAGGCCAACCAGACTGCTGAGCAAGACCCTCCTGCTCCTACTGCTCCTTAAACTTATTTTCTTTTTATTTTTCTTCAATTACACGACCCACGGGTCATGATGTAAAGACTATCTTTTTTGGATTTGCTGCATGGGCAGCAAACTTTCCTTTTATTCGAACGTACATACAAGCAGTGATGCTTGCGGTGTAAAAGATTGCATTATAATGTTATAATATTTTCATTTACTATAACATATGTCCGTATGACCGAACTTAGCATAGTACTTTGGTTTGATTTAACAAAATATGAATTTTGAAAAATACTCTAAGTACCCTAGCATGCTTTGACTTATTTTGTTCATGTGTTTACATACCTCATGGTACGCTTTGCTATCGATGTGCCTTATATGCCCCCCAAGTGATCGAGGAGCTTTAGGTCCTGGGTCACTTGCCTTGACCACAACCTGTTCGAACATTTCTGCTCGGTAGGAAACGTAATACTTGTAATACAGAAAAACAACACACGTAATGAACAAATACTTGTAAAAATAAATTTACAAAGGTTGGCAAGAATGAATGGCTGCGCACAGTCCCTTATAACCACGTATTAAAAATGGACTAAACATGTCTTTACGAGTGATCCTAAAAAAAGGATCTTACATATATAAGAGACTAGCCATACAACGTGGCTAACCCTTTTTGTGAAACTTGTAAAAAGTAAAATTTAATACAAGCCAGGCCTTTAAAAAGGACTGTTCACTGATAATACTTGCGCAGGTGTTCTCCATTCTAATAACGTGGAACGAGATCTCCGTTTAGGCGTGCAAGTTTGTAGGTGCCCGGATGAAGGACTTCTTCAATCTGGTAAGGTCCTTCCCAATTAGGTCCGAGTACTCCAGCAGTGGGGTCGCGGGTATTTAAGAAAACTCGTCGTAGCACCAAGTCACCAACGTTGAATTTTCTTTCTTTTACTTTTGAGTTAAAGTACTGGGCGACCTTTTGCTGGTACGCAGCAACTCGAAGTTGGGCTTTCTCCCGTATCCCGTCAATTGAGTCTAGGGACTCCATCATCAGTTGGCTATTCTGGTCCTGGTCGTATGTTATGCGTCGATGTGAGGGGGGATCTAACTCGACAGGTAACATAGCCTCATATCCGTAGGCTAAGGAAAATGGGGTATGACCTGTCGCTGTTCGGTGAGACGTTCTATACGACCAGAGGACTTCAAGCAGCTGCTCTGGCCATGCTCCTTTGGCGTCTTCAAGCCTCTTCTTCAGGGTGTCCTTAAGAGTTTTCTTCACGGCCTCGACCTGCCCGTTTTCTTGGGGATGCGCGATTGACGAAAAGCTTTTAATAATAACTCCGTGCCTTTCGAAGAAGTCGGTGAATAAGTCGCTGTCAAATTGGGTTTCGTTGTCTGAAACTATCTTTTGGGGCAAACCATATCGGCAAACAATGTTCTTGATGACAAAGTCAAGAACTTTCTTGGTCGTTATGGTAACGAGTGGTTCAGCTTCGGCCCATTTGGTGAAGTAATCAACTGCCACAACTGCGTACTTCACTCCACCTTTTCCCGTGGGCAGGGATCCAATCAAATCTATCCCCCATACCACAAAAGGCCACGGACTCTGCATCTGCTTCAACTCGTTTGGAGCTGCTCGTGGAATTTTGGAGAACCTTTGACATTTATCGCATCTTCGTACAAACTCCATCAAATCTTCATTCATAGTCGGCCAGAAGTAGCCTTGCCTTAGAATTTTCTTTGCCAAAATCTGCCCCCCAGCGTGATCTCCACAGAAGCCTTCATATACCTCTTTCATTAGTTCCTTAGCTTTTTCTGGTGTAACGCATTTGAGTAGTGGCATTGAATACCCTCTCCGGTACATAACACCATCAACCAGTATGTACCTAGCGGCCTGCCTTTGTAGAGTTCTGGCTTTGTTTCTATCTGTTGGTAGCACACCGTTTGTCAGATACTCCAAGTAAGGTGCCATCCATGTATCCTCCATTCGAATTTCCATACTGGCTTCAACCGCTTGTATGCTTGGCTCACTCAATCTTTCTACTGGCACAATGTTCAAAGTGTCAGCATCTTTCGCACTCGCGAGATTGGCTAAGGCGTCTGCGTTTGAATTTTGATCCCGCGGTATTTGCTGAAGGGTATACTTCGTTAGCTGGGCTAGCAGGTCTTTGGTTTTATTCAAGTAGGCCACCATTTTTAAGCCCCGCGCTTGATATTCCCCTAGAACTTGATTCACCACCAGCTGTGAATCGTTGTAAATATCAAGCGTCTTTATGCCCATGTCTTTGGCCATTCTCAGTCCAGCGAGGAGGGCTTCGTATTTGGCTTCATTATTTGATGTGGTGAAGTCGAACCTAATGGCGCAGTGAAATCGATGCCCTTTTGGCGTTATCAATATCACTCCCGCTCCTGTGTGGGATTCATTGGACGACCCATCCATGAATAACTTCCACGAAGGAGCTTTCTCTTGAGGCTCAGGCGCACTAGGCTGTTCGCACTGTTCGCTGTCTGGGAGTTCGGTGAACTCTGCAATAAGATCAGCCAAGACTTGTCCTTTTACTGCTGCTCACGGTGAATATGTGATATCGAACTACCCTAGTTGGATTGCCCATTTTAATAAGCGCCCAGCCGCCTTGGGTTTTTGGAGGACTTGCCGAAGGGGCTGGTCGGTTAAAATTGTGATGGGATGGTCTTGGAAGTAAGGGCGTAGCTTCCTTGAGGCCAAGATTAAGCAATATGCTAACCTTTCAATGGGTGCATATCTTAGTTCTGCCCCAATCAACCTCTTGCTAACATAGTAGTCCACTTTTTGTACGCCTTCTTCCTCTCGTACTAGTACTGCAATAGCATCAACTTCAGTGATCGCCAGGTAAATGAACAAAGTTTTTCCTTCGATTGGCTTTGATAAAATGGGAGGCTATGCCATATGCGCCTTCAAGGCCTGAAAAGCTTGTTCGCAGTCTCCTGTCCATTCAAACTTCTTATTGCCCCTAAGTAGATTGAAAAAAGGGACACATTTGTCTGTTGACTTCGAAATAAATCTACTCAGGGCTGCGATTCTCCCAGTTAAACTTTGTACATCTTTGATCTTCTTTGGCGATTTCATGTCGATCAGGGCTCTTATCTTGTCGGGGTTAGCCTCGATTCCTCTTGAGTGGATATAACTTCATCTGGTATTCGTTCAATACATCAAAACATTTTTGTAAATCCTTCACATGTCCTTCTGCCTTTTTAGACTTTACCAGCATGTCGTCCATGTATACCTCCATGTTTACTCCGATCAGCTCTTTAAACATGTGATTGACTAGCCGCTGGTAAGTTGCACCTGCGTTTTTTAGTCTGAAGGGCATTACTTTATAATAGTATAAGCCCCTATCGGTTCGAAAGTTGGTGTGATCCTCATCAGGGGGATGCATGCTAATCTGGTTGTATCCTGAATATGCATCCATGAACGAGAGGATCTCGTGTCTTGCAGTAGCATCGACCAACTGGTCGATCCTTGGGAGTGGGAAGCAGTCTTTTGGGCAGGCTTTATTGAGGTCTGTAAAATTCACACAGGTTCGCCATTTGCCGTTAGGCTTGGGAACCAGCACTGGATTGGAGACCCACGATGGATAAAATGCCACCCTGATGAACCCATTCTCCTTTAATCTTTCAACTTCTTCTAATAAGGCTCTCGATCGATCCTTATCGAGCATCCTTCTTTTTTGTTGCACGGGTGGAAAAGTCTTATCTATGTTTAGGACATGGCTGATAACTCCAGGGTCTATCCCTGCCATGTCTTTGTGCGACCAGGCAAAAACCTCCTGGTTCTTTCGCAAAAATTCCACCAGTGCATGCTTCGTGGTTAGTTCTAATTTTTTCCCAACCTTCACGACTCTGGTCGAGTCTTTTTCATCGAGTTGGACCTCTTCTAGGTCCTCGACGGGTCCAACATTCTCTTCAAAATCCCCAAAGTGAGGATCTAGATCTCTATCCTCACTTTGGGCAACACCCTATATGGTGACCTCATCACCGGATTGAGCTTGTGTATCAATTTCCATTTGCAACCTATCTGAGGTAGTGCTCTTTGATGTTCCGTTTTTCGCCTTTGTGACTGAGGCATTGTAGCACTCTCTGGCTTCCCTCTAGTTCCCCAACACGTGTCCTACCCCTGCGTCTATCGGGAACTTCATGACTAAGTGCCACATAGAGATGACGGCCCGTAGATAAACCAGTATAGGCCTCCCAATGACAACATTGTACGCCGAAGGACAATCGACTACTACAAAAGTAGCGAGTAATGTCCTGGTAGCAGGTGCTGTACCTGTCGTCACTGGTAGTCTGATCGATCTGGCAGGGGCGAGTCCCTCACCAGAGAAGTCGTATATTGTTTGGCTGCAAGGCTCCAGGTCCTTAATGGAAAATTTCATGCATTCCAGCGAAGACTTATACAGGATATTAACTGAACTTCCTGTATCGACCAGCACTCTCTTCACCATCATGTTGGTCATTTGGATATCCACGACCAGCGGATCGAAATGTGGGAACCGGACATGCTGGGCATCGCTATCAGAGAAGGTTATTTCACCCTCTTCTGATCGAGCCTTTTTTGGCGCATGGTCCTCCACAATCATTATCTCGAAGTCCTAGTCATGGCGCAGAGTCCGAGTGTATCGTTCCCTGGCCTTTCCGCTATTTCCCGCGAGGTGCGGGCCTCCACAAATGGTTAAGAGTGTGCTAGTCACGAGGGTAGGCTGCAAAGGCGGCGAGCGTTGGCATGCGGGCGCTTGCTCGTTGCCACCTGGAGCTTCTCGTTGGGAATTTCCCGAGGCCCGTACGTATCTTCTCAAGTGTCCTTGTCTAATAAGGAACTCGATTTCGTCTTTCAGCTGGTTGCATTCGTTGGTATCATGTTCGTAGTCGTTATGATAGCGACAGAACTTGGTAGTGTCTCTTTTTGAAATATCCTTTCGAATGGGGCAAGCTTCTTATAAGGCACACTGAAACTCGTGGCCTGATAAACCTCTCCCCAAGACTCAACAAGGGTAATGTAGTTAGTGAACCGAGGTTCATAACGGTTACCCTTGGCTCGTTTATTGTCGGAGGTGGAAGGCTCATTGTGCGGCCGTTTTCCACCATTGTTGCCATTGCCGTTACCGTTGCCGTTGCCTTTGCCGTTGCCGTTAAGTTTGGACCCATTGGCGGCTTTGGCGGGCTCGGTTGCTTTTTTATCCTTGCCTGAAGGCTTTCCATCGTCGGCTATGGCATCTTCGAGCTTGATGTAACAATCAGCCCGATCCAAGAATTCCAGGGTAGTTCTAACCCCATCTTTGCGGAGGCTCTTCCAGAGGGGGGAGCGACGCCTAACCCCTGCGGTTATGGCCATCATTTTGCCTTCGTCCCCCACTGTCTTCGCTCCAGCTGCTGCTCGCATAAAGCGCTGGATGTAGTCCTTCAGCGATTCTCCATCCTGCTGGCGAATCTCAACCAGCTGGTTTGCCTCGGTCGGATGCACACGACCTGAGTAGAACTGTCCATAAAACTCCCTTGCGAACATCTCCCAGGAAACTATGCTTGTAGGAGGGAACTTAAAAAACCACTCCTGTGCGGCATCAGAAAGTGTTGCAGGGAAGATCCTGCACCGAGCATCTTCGGACACTTTCTGAATGTCCATTTGTATCTCAAACTTATTGACGTGAGATACCGGGTCACCGTACCCATCAAAATTTGGAAGCGTAGGCATTTTAAACTTGCTAGGAGTCTCTGCCATAGCTATCCTCTGGACGAAAGGAGTGCCTTTCCTCCTGTCGTGGTCGATATGAGATGTTCTTCCCCCGACCAGCTGTTGTACCGCCTGGTTGAGGGCATCTATCTGGGCCTGCACAGCGACAGGAATCGCTGTGGCTTTTGTTGCTGGGGGGATGTTCTCGCCATGCCGCTCTCGACGATCGTTGAGTACATCTCTCAAGTCCTCGTCTCTTCTCCGCTGCTCGCTAGCTCCGAGCCGATTGAAGACATTATTTTGCCTGGATTGCCCCCCAGCGTCCCGTCTGCCGGGTTGGTCATCTTGAGGTGGCTGATTCCTGTTTCCACCTCTTTCATTATACCTTCGACCAGCATTTCCTCTGCCATAATCGGCTTCATCATAATCATTGCCATCTTTGAACCGCGATTGGCTATGATGGGATCGACTGTTTCCTTGATTTCCTTCCCTGGCTGAAACGTCCCGCGCGTTAGAGGGTGGCCTACGCTGGTTGTTAGGTACCCGTGCATTATCATGCCGTGGGGGACCTCAGACCGCAGAGCCCAACTCTAAGTTCCTCTTGTTACCAGGAGGATGCTGTCCTCTGTTCGGAAGGTTCGGCTCGTCGCCCCTATGACATCTAGGACTACGAGGCTGATGCTCGGTCCTATTCTGCCTCTGATGCGGGGGATTTCCGCGACCAGCTTGGGATGGAGGCTGTGCCTCAGGGTCCAGTGGTACATCATCACGAGGCACCTGAGGCTGCTCGGGCCTTTGTGGGCTCGAAGGTTGGATAGGCGGGCTAGGATTGGGACCCCTGTGCGGTGGCCCATTCGCAGGTTGATCAGGCTGCGAGGCAGGTGCAGCCTGATTCCTGGCTAATTGCAAGGCTGCTTCAAGGGCTGCCATGGCTTCGCTCTGGCAACGGTCCATCTCCGCCTGCCTCTCACTTAACTCTGCGCGCTGCTGTTCAATCTCTTGTTGCTGCCGCGCCAAGATTTCGGCAGCACTTTCCTGACTGGCCCTCAGATTGGCCAGTTCTTCGTGCAATGCCCCCAGAGTACTTTTCAGTGTCGCATCATCCATTTCTTCCTCCTCAAATTCCAAATGTGGCTCATCCTCAGCCACGCTTGCAGGAGGAGGCGGGTTTGATGGTGCAGCGGCGGCCGCCTGTCCAGTTTTCCTTGCAGTTTTCGCCATTGGTTTTGTCAACGGTGATATATCAAGCTCTCAATGAAAGCACCAGAATGTTGACCCTGATTTTGGGAAACTGACACAGAGTCAAAATACGCTTGACGTGGATGAATGCATTGAAAAGAATGTGATGATGAAAGTAATAAGAACACGATATTTTATAGTGGTTCGGCCCCAGGAACTGGTAATAACCTACGTCCACTTAGATTGTTATTGATGTAAGTATCAAAGGAGTGATCAAAGAACTAGGGTTCAATGAGTTTCACTAACCTCTGAAGAACAATACAATATCTCAAATATGATTACTCTAGTCTCAAATAATTCGAAAGCAAAAAGTCCCTTCCTTGAGCTATCTTTCTCTATTTATAGGCTCAAGGGGGATTACATGAGTTTGTTACAGATATAATCTCCTAAATAATCAGATACTCAGGAGATTGTGGGAGTCAATTTCGGGATTTACAAAGATCTTTATGGAAACATCATGTTGCATGCGGAACCATCGACCAGACTGGTCGCAGGTAAAGCTAGGTCGCCTACGGCTTATAATGTGTCTTCTGGTCGATATCCTAGTAGAGTTCCTCCAAGTGTCAGCCACGTGTCCAGGAATCACCTGCCACGTCATCTATGCCAGTTTTTTGGAAAACACTTATGATTTGGGAGAAAAGCAAAAACAGACCAAGTAATCAGTACCGAAACCCAAGAAAGTCGGTTAAGGTACTATCATTAATCAATAATAGTAATCAGATAATTCACAGATCATTAATCAAACACTCAATAGACCACATCGTTCACATAATCAGTGATATCAGTCAACAAACCAATAATCAATCATCCAGGTAATAAAACATGTCATAGGCATCAGATTAACATCAATAAACATATCATTCAATAACTAGGGTTGACGCCTTTAGGCGGCACCTTCTACTTAAGTCACTGTCTTCGACTCACTTAGGCTTAGCCCAGTGTTCAACCCACTGACTTTGGCTCGCTTAGGCCAAGCTCAGTGATGATTTAATTAACCTCAACTACCAGTGGCCGAGTCGTGTCCTTGTGCGCCAATATTAATTCCAGCACTCTTAGGCCGTTTATCTCATGTTCACATGGCATAATACCATCATACAACATTTATATTCAAATATAGGGAGCCTTTAGTACCATCACAGCCACACAAAAAGGGTGCAGTTTTCTTACCTTTAAATTCTGAGTGGATAACGCGAAATGGTTCTGAGCACGATCCTTAGCTCCGAGCCTTGGCGACAGACCTAGTCACAATTCATAAATGGTACTTTGATGAGTTTAAAATCCATAGGACAATCCCGGGACTAAACTCACGCTCTCAGGACCTCTAATTCCACTAAACGAAGTGGTGAAACAGTCCCCCCGAGCCCCCAAGCAAAACCCCCTAAAGTACCTAAAAACCAGGTTCTGGAGGCAGGGTAGTGCTACATTGCTACCTATAGGGCGCTACAGCGCTATACACAGAAGCCAAAGCCCCCCAAAAATGCAGCCTAGCGCTATAGCTCCAAACCTAGCGCTACAGCGCTAACACCAGAAATGGCACTTTCTGGGTTTCTCCTTCGAACTTTTCCGAGCCAAAGCTTCAAGTACTCACTCCAGTCATCATCTAAACTCAAAATTAACTATAGAACTTCACTCTACACATCATAGGCAACAAAACCTAACCAAGTTTTTCCCAAAAACTCCAACCAATCCCCAATACCCAAATTCAACTCTCAAACCCAAAGTACCAGAAATAACAGAGTAGAACCCAAAAATTCAAAGATAATCAGTCATAAATTTTTACCTCAGTTGTGACTATCTTCTCACAAGCTTCCACCTCCAATTTCTGAGCTTAAGTCCTAGCTAAACCCTCCCTACTTCCATAGCTTCAACTCATCTACAATCCTTTCAAAATCCCAAAATAAACACATGCTCCAAGCTCAACTACTCAGTGAATTCAAAGTTAAAACCTTACCTGAATTAATGGCCTAAACTTCTCTGAATCCTCTAGCTGTTCTAAACTTGCCTTCCCTCAGCTTGACCCAACCTAGTTCCTAGCCTCAAGTATGAATTTTTAGCCCTTTTGTTCCTTAGCTTCAAAGTTCCAAACGAGAGAGAGAGAGACGGAGAGGGGATACGTGGGAAATGAAAGAGAGAGTTGAGAGTTTTCTTAAGTTAATCCACCACTTTCTATTATGTTCTAAAATTCTAAATATCCCACCTATAAAAAGGGCCAAACTGCCCCTCCAACCTTATAAACCATTCAAGGGTGCTTAAAGGGTATTTCAGTCTTGTTGTTCCCAGTTCCCGCTAATCCCTCAAGTGTTCCTATTAACTACCAATTAATCCCGTCATCCAATTAATTATCAATTACTTATTCATTACTCAATAAATTCCCAAAGTATTCTCCAAATTCCCAAAATACGCCCCATGCTCCCCCGAGCCAGGTGTAAGTCCCTGCTGTGACTATTTCGCCAATCCGCTCACTAGGACCGTTTCAAGCCACATGCTGCAAATATATCCACATAATAATGTGGTTTCAACAATTATCACATATAATTGCATTTATGTCCCCCACGGGCCAAAATTACAAATATGCCCTTATAAACAAAACAGGGCCCACACACATATTTAATCATCTCCAATAATCATACAATCATGCATGCCACACAATCATGCATTAAATCATTTATTCACATAAATACCAATTATGCTCCCCCAACACACTAATCAAGGCCCTTAAGCCTTATGAGAAATTTTTGGTCGTTACAACTATCCCCTCTTTATAACAATTTCGTCCTCAAAATTTATTCGAACACACATTAGGTAACAAATTTCATATCTCTGTCCATAACTCCAGAGTCCAATTCCTTACCTTTAATCCCGCAATAACACTCTTACTAGAGTGACAATCTTGTTCCATAAGATCTTATCTTATAACTGTAATCTCATCAACGATCATTTTCCGTCTTGTTATTGACACCAATAATACCCATAAGCTACCACCCACACTAGGGTAAGGCAAACTTGTAGGCCCTTGACCTAACCCTTGGTACGATCTCAGAACTCTTGTTAAATCAGAAATCATACTCCCTTTTTCTTCCCTAGAATATCATACTCTTTCTTGTCTGCAATGCTTGGAGAATTATAAGTCTCCCATTCTGGAATTTCGTATTTCGATACTCAAATCTTGCAAACTCTTATGTCCTTCCAGATAGGTAGATATCCCCGCCCTAATGATTCTCATAACTTCGTTGGTTTTCTCCCGAACCAATACTGATCCATAATACTCATTGTCTTTTGTTTCCTTACTTAAAACCAACGCTTCATGCTTCCTATCTTACCATATCTTATGCTGGGTCACCTCAGCCGTAAGCCAGCATTCATCACTGTGACTGTTCACCAAAGGACTATACTTTTCTTGATATCCCAGACACTTGCACATTCAATGCGCAGTTCATTAAAATAACCATCAATCCTTCAGATTGCCATTCTATTCGTAGACAACCAATAATTCTAGGTTCCAACCTTATTCCCTTTGTTCTCTATTTCCTTTCAATATAAGAATATCATATCTTTTCTTATTTTTGTCTTATACAAAATGGATTTGATTTTGTTTCCTGGTTTTGATTTTTGAAGTTGGTGATTTGGGATTTACATAATATGGATGGGTGATTACAGGCTTCCCTTTTATGAATTTTTTGTTCAAAAGGAGTTTTTTTTTATGTATTTGAAAAACTCACAAACACAACTAAGTTTTAAGTTTTAATTATGGGTTTGAGTTGTTTATTTGCTGAGTCTCAAAAAGATGAACACAATTGATAAATATAGTTTGAGTTAATTCAATTAAAAATATTAAGTTTATTCAATTTAATTTCAAACATATTTTTCAATTAAAATAAAATAATTGTTTTCGATTTTTATTATTAGTTTTTATTATTTTTTATTAGTAGTTAGTTATTTTATAATTTTAAAATAAATTAATAAGAATTTAATCAAATATAATGTAGACTATTAGGAGCATGACATGTGGCATCTTAATGAATCCAATCTGCACTTCATGGAGTTGGTAGTAACATATGCAACAAAAATGTAATTTTGTCACAAAAAAAATTAAAAATTAGGTATATAATTATTTAAAATCTAAATCATCAGGTATTTATGCTGCAAATACTTCTAAAATATATTTACAATATTTTTTTAATTTTGTAATAGCATGTCTTGGTGGAGATTTTATAGATGTATTTATGGTAATACTAATAGACTCTCAATTTTCTTTTATATATTTTATCTTAGATGGGAGGTAAGCAAAGAGTTAGGATTTTACAATCTAATTAGTATGATTAAAAAAATGGTACATATTGTATAGTTGCGCTTTGTGGACATTTTAAAAAACTTTTATTACGATAGGGTTTTTTTTTTCAATTGCAGTCTATATTCTTTACACTTTGTAACACTTAGGTCATAAAAGTTTATTTTGTATTAGTTAGGTCCCCAACCTTTTCAAATTGTATCATTTAGGTTCTTAAATGCTATTTTTATTTCTTTTTTCTTTGAAAATACATAAAAAAAAAATACCAAGAAATTGTGAATCAATCTTCAAAAATTTGAACCTCTTAATTTATGACAATATCAAACATGACATTGAAAAATATATATTTTTATAGAATTGTTAAAATTATTTAATAGTTTTATAAATTAAATAATTTTTTTAATATTAATAATTGAAGTATCCTGAGATTATCGATATGTATTGTGTACACATTTATTTTTATTTTGTAAAATTTTTATAATACAACTACTTATAACTAAGCATATATATGCACATAAATAATTTTATATACACTATTCACTTATAAGTTGAATTATTGTTAAAAAAATGTATAAAATAAACAAGCATAGATATAATAAAAATTAATATTATCCAGATAATTGAGATAATATAGTTATTAGTATTAATCAAAAAACAATAACGTTGGTAAGACTATTTTTTTTTAATAAAATACTATTTTAATTTATAAAAATATTAAATATTTTTAAAAATGCCATGAAAATAAATTTTTTTTCAACGTCATGTTTGTTATTGTCATAAATTAAGTGTCCACATTTTTTAAGATTGATTCACTATTTATTTTGTAATTTTTTATGTATTTTAAAATACAAAAGAAATAAAAATAACATATAAGGACCTAAATAATACGATTTAAAATGTTGGGGATCTAACTGATGCAAAATCAACATTTGGGACCTAAGTGTTGTTGGGAATATATGGCTTTATACTTTGCAAATCAACAATTAATAGTGAGAATAGTTCAATATTTGAAACCCTAAATGCTAAGCAAGAACCTTATTCAAAGTATGAATATTAATCTCGATAATCAAATAAACATGTACATGATAAGAATGTTAATCTTGAATATAAGAAACTAAATGATTAAATGATGATAAGATGAACTTAGAAACATTTAATCATCAATACTAACAATGGAAACAAAATAGAGTAATATAAAACAAGGTTAGGGTTAGACATATATAACCTTTGATTTAGAGTAATTTGAATCTTCAAACTTGGAGAACTTCTAAGGCTTATACACAATAAGAATATTGTTGTCCAAAATCTCTATTCTAAGTATTTCCTTCTTGCTTGAAGCTTCAATTAATTAGAATGAGATTTTGGATTTAACAATCCTTAAAACTCATGCAAGTCAAGTAAAGTTTGATGAGTTTTTTGGAGAAAACTTTGGTATTTGAGAGCTAGAGCGAGCAAGGTTAGAGAGAGAGTGGGAAAGTGTGATCAATGTTTTTCAACTCTAATAACTCATATTTTTAGTGTAGGCATCATCATTAGTCTAACTAATAGGATTAGAGCATTTAAAACACATCATTTGGAGCATTTTATGTAAACTTTATCACCATAAAAGACCACCCAGTCGATGTATCGCCTGCATTTAGGAAATACGTCGCTTACTGTCAAGAGATGCATCACCTACTAGGGCCTTTGAAGCCCTTCTCATTTTGGCGATGCTACGCCATTTAGGGGTTAACGCATCGCCACCCCTCCAACTTTGGACCCTTCCAATGGTCCAAAAATTTCTCCAAACCAAACCTTTTGTGAATGTTTGGATACCTCATTGTATCACTTTAGACCCGTAAAAGTTACTTTTAGATGCCTTTTAAACAATCTCATGTTTTCACTTCTCTTTAAGTGAAAATCGTTAAGTGTTTTGCACCTAAACGTGTAAACATCTTAACCATTATATTTAACCAATCTCAACATTCCCCCACTTGGTTAAATATAATCCTCTTTTCTTAGCTTAACAATTTTGTTGCATAAAATAAAGTATATTTTGATTTGAACTTTATCTTAGTTAAAGTATTACAAAGTCTTATTGAAGTCATTGGTGTCTAAAAGATTGAACAAAGTACCCCTTAATGATAGGACCGGTAACACCTCACACACCTCCACTTGACCATTCATTTTCCCACTGTCGCGCTTAGCACTTTCATGGCCTTGTGCTCATCCATTTCATGAACTTTTCAGCGAGAAACTCCAACTCCCATGAGAGGCGACACCACCTGTAAGTTCGAATAGGTTAAGTTCTTACAACATCTTTGCTACCTTTGGAGATGTTCGTTGCACACAACTGAACTTCATTAAAATTCCTAGGCTTAACCCTCACTCAATAGCAACCAACGCTAACCTTCCTTGGATGGAACTCATGACTTTGTTAGTGTTGAAACTATTCTCCCAAAAACTTGTTCTTACCCATTGAACTCTTGCCCTTGATGTTCACAAGTTTGGAATTGGGTTGCCATGATTGGTGAATGTTTATTCTAGGAGTTTTAGTCCCATCCCTTTTGAAGTGGAAGTTACTAACCTTTTTGTAGGAGGTTTTGTAAATGGATCCACTAAGTTCTCACCTGTATTAACATATGAGATCGATATGATTCCTCTTCGAATCAATTGTCTCACATACTCATGTCTTCCACTTATATATCTAGACTTTCCATTATATATGCCATTATAGGCTTTAACCAATGTGGCTTGACTATAACAAAGTATCGAGATCGTCGATACCTCATTAGCAGAAATTGGGATCTCCAACACGAGATTCCTAAGACACTCAACCTATTTGTTGGTTATCGCTAGAGCTATAAACTCAGCCTCCATGGTTGAGTGTGAAATACATGTTTGTTCCTTAGAACCCCAGGAAATTGCCTCTCCTTCGACCATAAACAACAAACCACTTGTGGAGAGATTATTTCCTACACTCGATATCCAACTCGCATCGGAATATCCTTCAAGTATTTTCGAGAAATTTGAATATTGGAGGCCTAATATTGGAGGCCTAGCTGCTTGGTCCTTTTATGATACCCTAGAACTCTCTCAATTGTTTTCCAATGTTCCATACTTGGATTGCTAGTAAACCTACTTAGTTTACTAACCGCATATGCAATATCCGCTCTTGTACAATGAGCGTCATACATTAGACTCCCTAACGAACTTGCATACTCAAGTTGAGTCATTGCACTACCATTATTCTTTTCAAGCTTTATGGTTGAATCAAATGGTGTATTTGCCTCTTTGATTTTGAGATGATTAAACTTGTCAAACACTTTATCAACATAGTGTTCTTGACTTAAGGCATAACCCCCACTATTTCTTCTCACTTTTATACCCAAGATGGTATCAATCTCTCTAAGGTCTTTCATCTTGAAAGTGGAAGATAAAAACCTCTTCGTTTCTATTATGCCTTTCATATCATTACTCAAAATCAATATATCATCAAAATATAGACACACCAAGATGACATAGTCATCACAAGTCTTAGAGTATAAGCACTTGTCCACATTATTGTGTTTACACCCATCCAAAATTATAACTTTATCAAAATTTTCATGTCCTTTTTTCTGTACCTGCTTTAAACCATATAATGATTTAACAAGCCTACACACTTTATGTGTTGGGATTAGTGCCCTTTAAAGCATATGTTTGAACAATATTTTATGAAATAAATAATTGAAATGAATTTTTGTATATATTGTTTGTTTATTATTATTATTATTAGAATAATATTATATGAATATCAAAAAATTCTCAAATTCGTTATTGTGATTACAATCTTGTATTCGTACGAGAGAATTAAGATTGTAGGGAACAAATTTAAATAGTTCGCAGTAAAACAAAGTTATGTGGAATCTTTGGATTAAATACTGTAAGTACGACTCACTGGTATTATGAATACATCTAATCTATATCTAGATTACTGATGTAGTAGGACATCTTAGTGGAGGTACTTTGTACAAAGTGGTTATACATGAACATGACTTGATATGTTATTAATACTTTATAATATTGTTTACTTTATAAGTATTAATTAAACATATCAATAAGATGATCATATACAAATTAATCTTCATCCTAATGTTATTATGAACTTCTGTTTATGTCATATGAGTTCCTTGATTCACTCGTTACGGTTTGTCATAATGATCAGGTTGAAAACTTTTGTTTTGGGAACTCATTGATTTAAATGTTTGGGGACATAATATATAGAAATAGAATCTATACATTTCCTAGAGGAATTGAATAATGGTTCTCTTAAGGGTTGGCTTTTGAAACTGAAAGTGTTTACCCAAAAACGGACTACCTGATGACGTGGCAGGATTGGTCTACATGTGGGATGCACGTGGCAGTTTTAAGTGAGTATAACCTGGTCGCATAGATTCATTTATTTCCTTCAGATATAAAATATTGTAATTACGTTTTAATTATAATTTTTGTTATTACCTAGATACGCCCGTATTAAATATAATTAAGGCACATTGGCCCATGTAGAACTCCTTGAGCCTATAAATAAGAATCAAATGGCTCAAGAGAGGAGACTTTTTGGCTTTAGTACGCTTGAGCTTAGAGAATCTAAGAGAGAAAAAGAGTATTTTTATCCATCACAATTGTATCACTTTGATAACTAGTGAAACTCATGAGCCCTAGTTCATTGATCACTGTTCTTGGAATTCTCAATCAATAAGAACACTATGTGGACATAGGTTATTACCATTTTATTAGGGCCGAACCACTATAAACTATTTGTGTCGTTTATCTTTTCATCTTGATTTCATCTCATTTTCATCTTATTTTTTATCGTTTATCTGACTTCGTGTCATTGACCAATTCGAGAGTCAACATTTTGGTGCTTTCATTGAGAGCGAAACTCAAGACCTCTGAAAAAGATCAAATGGCGAAAGCATCCAGAAAGACGGGAAAAATTTCTGGTGCCGCACCAACCCAGACTCTTCCACCAAACGTGGCTGAGGATAAGCCACACGTGGAGTTTGAAGAGGAGGAAATGGATTCTGAGACCTTGAGGACAAGACTGATTGTGTTACAGGAGGAGTTAGCCAATCTGAGGGCTAATCAGGATAATGTGGCTGAGACGATGGCGTTGCAATAGAGGGAAATTGACCGACAACGTCAAGAGTTCAATGAGCGGCAGGCCGACATGGACCGCCGACAGAGAGACGCCACTGTCATCCTAGAGGCAGCTATTCAGTTGGCCCGGGGACAACCGACGCCAACCTTTCAACCAGATCTGCCACCAAGTGCATCGCCACAACATGGTCCACACCAAAGTCATCCACAACATCATCACACTCCACCTCAGCCGGCAAACCCTCAGAGGCCAGAGCATCCTCCTGCAGTTCAACAGGATATTCCATTTCAAGATCCTGAGCAACCACCACCTTCTCGCGCTGGTCGAGACAATCCCCAGCATCAAAGGAAGAATAGGGCCGGGCAGCCTCCCCAAAGCCCTAGAGGCCAAACTACCGAGGAGCCGAATCCACTGAACAGGGGACAACGTCCTTCTGCTAGCAAAAGACAATTCGAGTCAGGCTCTGCGGTAGGGGGCCCCCCATGACATAATAATGCTCAAGGACCCATCGACCAACGCAGGCCTCCCTCTGATGTTCGGTATGTGCCAACAAGAGGAAGAAATAGTGCGATCAACAAGTCGCGCCATAGACGGTCGCATTTTAGGGATGGCCATGACTACAATGAAGATGATTCCAGCAGAGGAAATGCTGGTCTAGGGCAAGGAGACAGGGGTGGAGAACAGAATCCCCCACCAAGAGAAAATAGGCCGACGAGCCAGAATGTTGGGGGCAGCCTAGGCAACCTAACGTATTTGATCAACTGGGCGCTAGCGAGCAAAGGCGTAGGGATGATGACTTTACAGATGTACTCAATGATAGACGAGAAAGGCATGATGAGTATGCCCTTCCTAGCATCGGTCGCCCCAACGATACCAGATGCTATACATGCCCAGATCGATGCGCTGAATCAGGCCGTCCAGCAATTAGTGGGAAGCCGAACATCCCATATCGAGTATGATCGGAGAAGAGGCACTCCATTCATACAAAGAATAGCGATGGCAGAAACCCCGAGCAAATTTAAGATGCCAATATTACCCAACTTCGATGGATTTGGAGACCCATTATCTCATGTGAATATATTTGAGATACAAATGAACATCTAGAAGGTGTCAGATGATGCTCGCTACAAAATCTTTCCGGCCAACTTATCCGATACTGCTCAGGAGTGGTTTTTCAAATTCCTTCCTGCTGGCATAGTGTCATGGGAAATGTTCGTGAAAGAGTTACTAACTAAGCAAAGCATATCAACAGGTATATGTAAACACATGAGCAAAATAAGAGAACACATACTACGGTACTTAGAGTATTTTTCAAAATTGTTTAAATTTTGTAAAATCAAAGCAAAGTGATATGCTAAGTTCAGTCATGCGAACATGTGTTATAATAAATTGCATATCATAATATCAAAAGCAAATTGCTTTACACCGCGAGCAGTTGTTGCTCGGATGTAATTGTTAATTAAAAGGAAAAGTTGCCCGCACAGCAAAAAATTATCTTGACATCACGAATCGCGGTTCATGTGTCCTAAGTTACAAATTAAAATAAAAATAATTAAAATTATGGAGAAGCCGGAGGATCTTGTTGGAGCTGCTGGTCGATGGAGGCCCCAACTTCCTCGTCAACACCGTCAATACCCGTCGCCAAAGAGATTTCAGGGGATGCCTGAACTTTCTCCTCCTCTTCAAGGTGAGCAATGCACCTGGTTAGCTCAAACTGCTTCATATGCTCTGGAAAATAGTCAAATTTTGCTTCGTAGTTGTTTTTCCAGAAGATATAAAAGCAGTTAAATGTGGCTCCCTTGAACCTCTCCAAGTCACTGGCGTTAGTCTCTTCGAGCAATTTGACTTGCTCCTCCAGCTCATCAGTTTCTTTCCTGCTTATCGCCAGTTCATCTTGCAGTTTAGAAGCCTCTCTGTAATTAATCAATGCCGCCTCCTTGTACTTCTCTTTAGATTCAGTTACTTTGGCCAGGGACTCCTTGTGTTGTTTTAGCTCTTCGGCCAGCTTGACATTCTTCTCTAGCAGTTCGGCGTTTTTCTCCTCGGCCGCCTTAAGCTGCTCGGCATGTTTAGCCTCAGCCATTTTGAGCTGCTCGCCAAGTCGCTCTTCATAATCATTAGCCAGTGCCTCCGAGCAACGCCAACCAGTGCTCATGGTTAGAACTCCATGCGTCAGAAAAAAGATAAAGCTGTTATTGGAAATAAAAAGACAAGGTAAACAAATAAAGCACAACAAAAATGGCAACTTACGTTAAGCACTTCGTTCAGCATGCGGCTGAAGATCTGGTCGACTTTCAGGGAGCCAGTGTTGCTGATGGCTTCTCGGCTGCTCCAGTGCCTTGATAGCTTCTTCAGCTTATTATTGGCTAACCTGAAAGCCATGTTCATGAGGGCCTCTCCATGAGTATCTCCTGTCTAATCAGAAAGAGTCTGGTCGGCTGGAGCTAGGAGAGGAGTCTGGTCGACGGGTGCTGGTGGAGAAGTATGGTCAGCGAGAGCTGGAGGATGTATTGTTTCCTTGGAGGGAACAAGGTATAGGAGGATCCTCGGTCTGAGCCCTTTTCGTTGGGGGATTGCTGCTGCCTTCCCCAGGATGCTGCCTAGTCCCCATTTTCTTGCTCGCAGGAGCAGTGGTTAAATGGGTCTTCGACATACATGACTACAGGATAGAAACAAACAATCAGGCAATGTAAATTTAGGTACTTACTAAAGCAAGGAAATAAGAGTAAGGAAAACTCTAAGTAATATACCCGAGCCCTTATTACTCGTCGATACATTATCTATTGTACTACTGCTACACTCACTCTTTGCCTTGAAGAAGTCTAAATTTAAACTAGTCATGTATTTAAAGTTGTCGTCCCTGTCAAATAAATGACAAGGAATGGGAAAACTTTCTAAGAGTGAAAAGTCAGTATCGTTCTCGTCCGAGGACTCAAGTATGGGCTCGGGGTGTTCAGGAAGTTTCTGCTTGCCCTTTCCATGTTGAGCAGGGACAGCAGCTGCTCGTGGAGTTCTTGAAGTTTCCCTGATGATCACTCCTGTAGCCCGTCTCCTCGGGGGTTATGACACATCCTGGTGCTGCTCAGAAATTTCTCCCCCAGTAGCACTCCCCGCTGTTGACTCCCTCACATCCTAGTGAGGTGCAAGAAGGTCGACCAGCCTTGGTTTGTTCTCCATGACCAGCTCTTTGACACTTTTCTCAATGTTTGTCATGCTGGCCAGGGTTGCTGCCCTTATCTCCATTTCTGGAGCAAGGTCTGGTCAGTTGCATGGACCTGAACAACACCGAAGTTCTAAAGAATGTATAGAAAAGCTGAAAAAAATCAAACGACCAGGGAGTAAAAAGATTTACCTCCTTGAGTGAAGGCCAGGTTATTGGCGACCAGAACTGTTGTAAGAAAGTACTCCTAGAAGTACTTCCCTGCGTTGGACTTGTAGGTGATGTCGCTCAGAAAGGTGCGAGCGGACTCCTGGTGGTAAAAGTGGAATAACCCTGTGTTGTTGTGCTTGGGGTTAGACTTGAGATCGAACAGGTAGTTGATCTCGTGTGGTGTTGTTACATGCCACTTCTTGTGATTATAAAGGATATAAAGTGCATAGAGTACTCTATATCCATTGGGGGTGTTTTGAAAAGGAGCGACCTCAAAATAATTGGCCACCCCCTGGAAGAATGCATGTAGAGGCAAGGTTGCCCCTGCCTCGATGTGATACCTCGACCAGGAGCTGAAGGTGCCCCCAGGCACATTTTCCCGCTGGTCGAGTGAAGGCTTAATGAGAGTTATCCCAGGAAGGCCATACTTCTTGAGATAATTGGTTACCACCCTAGCTGTAATAATGCTAGGAGGCGCTACATACCATTCGACCTCTGGCCTAAGGACATCGCGAGGTCGGGCTTTAAGTTGAAGTTCTGGTGATGAGGTGTTTATGGGCTGAGGGTTGGTGGAAGGAACCTCAGTGCGAGGGGCAGGCTGATTAGCAGAAGGGTTGGTTGTTTTCTTTTTTCTTTGAGCAATTAACTTTACGGGACCCATATTTGTTGGGCTGGTCGGAGGTTTGTTTGTTGAGGTGTGATGAGATAAAGGAACTTCTGAAAAGGGTAACGACGACTATTCTTGATCTTTGAACAATAGTGTGAGCAAGTCATCGTCAATCGGCCTCTCACCTCCCCACGGGTCGTGCATGAAAATCTGCAAGCAGAAAATGGGAGATGGGAATCTACGACCAATAGACAGAAGAAGTGGAAACGTTGGGATAACGTTGCTCGCGTATAAAAGTTAAGCTTTTATACGACCAGCAACATTCTATTGTAAACACTAAAAAGCATGCGAATAGTTTGGAAAAATGGATTAAAAAGCAGAAGTGAAAAGTTTTTTCAGGGAAACTTTTCGACTCTCAGAGAGGGTGGGAAAAACCCATTTTTTTCGAGTGCCTAAAAATTGAAATTTTACTTTGATTTTGCACCCTAAATCAGTAATCCTAACTCCCAAGCCAATTCCCAAGCCTCATTTAGTGTCTTTCCCTACCTTATCATGCTACTACCTACTAGCTCAATTACCCCAAATCATTTCTTCAAGCACATTCGGAAACTCAGATACCAAAACATCAGAAAACTCAAGGGATAACTATTGCATGGCATATCAGAGACAAATAAGCTTAAGAAACTTACTTGAATAAAAGATTGAAGTGAAGACACGAGCGTTGATTCGAACGGCTGGGCAGATACTCCACGGATCACCAAAGTTGTCTAAGTTTTTATGAGTTCTTCGTGTTTTGTTCTTCAGCATCCTTTAGGAAAAAAGAAAAAGTAAAAAGTAAAAAGTGAAAATGATGGATTATTTATATTGATCGAGGCACGATTAATAAGGTAATGATGGGGGATGAGTTTTCGAAACGTGGGGAAATGTGTTAGCCATCAAAATTCTTTTTGGGAAATTGCAACGACATGATTGGTTACCTTTTCAAAAAGGCACTGACGGCTCTGAAAGGTCACGCGAAGGGTCAGTCGTTTAATTAAGGCCCATTTGCCCATGTAGAACTCCTTGAGCCTATAAATAAGAATCAAAGGGCTCAAGAGAGGGGACTTTTTGGCTTTAGTACGCTTGAGCTTAGAGAATCTAAGAGAGAAAAAGAGTGTTGTTATCCATCACAATTGTATCAATCTGAGAACTAGTGAAACTCGTAAACCCTCGTTCATTGATCACTGTTCTTGGAATTCTACATCAATAAGAACACTAAGCGAACATAGGTTATTGCCATTTAATTGGGGCTGAACCACTAAAAACTATTTGTGTTGTTTATCTTTTCGTCTTGATTTCATTTCATTTTCATCTTATTTTCTATCGTTTATCTGACTCCGTGTCGTTGACCAATTTGAGGGTCAACAAAAAGGTTATTGAGCTCAAATTCATAAATCAGTTTATGAATTAATCTTCACTAGTAAAGTTAATGGTACTTAAGGAAACAATATATAATTAAAAAGGTTAAACGATAATTAATTCTTACTTTAATTATGAACCATTAATAGAGGAATGAAATGTAGGTAGTGATTAAATTGATGAACACTTTTATGTTTTAAAAGTACTCAAGCAATAAATGTCTATAATTACAAGAGTGCAATTTCATATTTTTAGTGGAATAATATTGAGATTAATAAATTAAGGTTATTATATTAAAGACTTTTAATTGATAATCTAAATTTATTGGAGCTTGAAATTATATGTCCATAGGTCCCTGAGATGGCTCTATCAACACTATTCAAGGTAAGAGTTAAAATTGAGAAAAATGAGGAAAATGACATATTTGGAAGAAATTTTTTCTTCAGGATCAAATATGTAATTGAGACAAATTAATTTTTGAAATTAATAAATTATATTTTCCAAAATTATTTCAGTTTTTTCGAAAAATAACATTTAAATAATTAAGATAATTAATTTTATTTATTTAACTAATGTGAAAAAGATATTTCTTATAATTAAAATTGGATTTGAATTTGAAATGATATATACTCTTTAATTAATCTAATAAATAAGTTATCAGGTTTATATATTTTTTAATAAATAATACTTAAAAGAAAATAGTTGGAATACATCCCTGAAATCAGGGATGTGTTACACACCAACTACAGTGCATGTCGTTGGCGTGTGTAACAGAGTCTAAGAATGAGTCTTGAATATTTCTTTTTTTTATTTAATTATTTAGTAATTGATTTATACTTTGAATTTAAAAAATTTAATTAATTCTTTTATAAATCTATCAAATGGAAATAGTTTCAAAAGACTTTTGAAAGAAAGAAAATAGATCGTATTATTTTCTCTATCCCTAAAAACTGTAACAGAACTAATATTCTAAGATATCATGTGTTAAGAATGTCTTGTGAATCTGAAAATTTTCCCTACCATTACTCTACACGCCCACTGTAGAGGGCGAAATCTACAATGATCAAGAAGGATGGATCGCGGGCACTGACAACCTGTGGAACAAAGGAAGAAAGATCGTGAAAGCGTTGGGACACCGGGATGGTGCCAGCTAAAGGGACTTCGACGGTCAATTCAGTAAGCAATTCAAGTATAGAATAAAAAAATGTAAAGAAAGTAAACAATAAGTAAATAACTCCACTATAGAATGGTGGTGAGGGGTTGATCTTAGTGATCGGTCCAGTAGTATTAGAGATATATTGGGAGCTTTTGAGTGAATGCTTGATAGGAGTTCCGTTAATCTATTCGTCCTCCTCTTCAAAGGTCTAGAAACTTGCTTTTATTGAGTTTTGAATGGCTTGTTACTTAGCCACTGAGGAGTGACCATGAGAGGTGATCTTCCTCCTGAAAATGAGGAAGTCCCATTCTCTTGGGTGAGTTGTAGAATGACTTAACTTCATTCCCCATGTTTTTTTACTTGTTCTGTTGCTATAAAGCATTTTGAGCTTAACAAGTGGTCAAAGCTCAACGCTATTCTTGATATGTGGGCTCATGTTTGTTTGGGGTTGTGATTGGGTCTAATTGTTCAGAGTAGCTTCTTATTGACTGGACTTGATGGGCTCTTTAATGTTTAATGGGTTGTGGGCCGATGGCATGATTGATTCAGACCTAGTGCAATTTATGGCCACTACAGTTTGTCTCTTACTTTCTGAGTCAAGTTAAGTTGGCTCGGAGAGTAGTAGCGTCGACTGGCGAAAAATTGAAATATGCAATATTTATTGAAAATTCTATTGAGTGACCTATAGAAGGTGAAAAATGTTGGATTAGTGCAAAGGTGTGACTTCTTTTCATTAAAAAAAAAAGAACAATTTGAAATAGAGCTTGATAATTTTATAATTTATATCTATATAAATCTATTATAATAGTTGTTAGGTTTATGTAAATAAAACATATTTTAAGCTTATGTATCTATTGATAATTATCACATATATATATTATTAAACATATATATTATGTTTAAATGTTTACTATTATGAAGTATAATATATTATTACGTGTAATATATTTTATAATAAATATTACTTATGTGTGATAAATATATATATATATTATTAAGAATAACACATATATATGTATATAAACATTTTAAAGAAAAAAAACATACTATTAGGCCTAACGTATGGGCCATAGAATATGCATGGATTTTTTCTTGCTAAGTGTTCACCCAACGTAGTACTCAGATCAGGACAAAGAGTATTGGAGCAGTGCGATGCAGGAGTGACCTTTTTAATTTTCTAGTTTCCCTCGCATATGTATTGTAGTCATTCTACGAAGGACATATGCTCTTTTAATTGTTTAGGACTTTAGGTCCTTTTCTTTTTGCTTTGCCAACTCCATCTATATTCTGGAGAGGAGGTCATGACTGGCAATGTTATTCTTTCAGCAATTCATCGACTTCCAACAACTATAGGTGAGCTTCATTTGATTCTTTGTATTTTAAATGCATTTTGGCATATTTTCTAGAATCTTAGGATTTTTTGTGGTAGATTTGTGAAATGGAATTATAGGGTTTCCATGAAAAGTTTGAATGCTTTTGATATTTTGGCTTTTTCATATGGAATAAATGATAGGAAAAACTTAAATTTGTTTATGGGCTTTGGTGTTTGTGGGCTTTTTCTAGGTTTTGATTTGGTAAGTTTTTTGCCTAAAAATTGACTAAGTGTTTGAGACAATTTGGTGGATTGTAGAATGAGAAAATGTTAGTTTTGGCACCACTTATTTATTTGGGGATTATAGAGAGTTAGGATTGGTGGACCCAATATTGTCCATCTGTCTTGGGATTGTAGTGTACCAAATAGGGTCACTTCCAAGTTTTTTATCCATCTAGGGATCGTAGGGTACCAAAGAGAGTCATTCCCAAGCTGTGTATTCGTATTGGGATCGTAGGATACCGAAGAGTCACTCCCAAGTTGTTTATCTGTCTAGGGATCGTAGGGTACAAAAGAGGGGCACTCCCAAGTTGTTTATTCATCCAGGGATCAATCGTAGGGTACCAAAGAAGGTCACTCCCAAGTTGTGTATCTGTCTTGGGATCGTAGGATTCCAAAGAGTGTCACTCCCAAGTTGTCTATCTGTCTAAGGATTGTCAAGTGTTGGATGAGGGGGAACCTCTATGGTGGTGTCCCTGGTAAATATAAGGACGGTCGCGAGGATGTGCTGCCCAAGAACTTCTTTTTTCTGACGTAGGATGATAAAAAGGGAGTACCCCTTAGGTTGTTCCTAGTGTAGAGCACTGAGTCGTAATACTTTGCTGGATCGTGAATAAGTGTTATGTGCCAAAATGGGGCACTTTTATTAGTGTTTCTAGTGGAATTGTCATGTGTGGGAATAAAGCCTTTGAGGTTCTATGTCTTTAATTTGTTATGTGCAATAGACACTTACGCTTTTGTGTTGTAACTTTTTTTTTTAATTATTTTTTAAATTTTTTTATGATTTTGACAACTCATCATTAGTAGGAGTTAATGTCGAGCGTTGGGGCTGCGTTCTACCCCATATTTGTAGAGGTAGATTCTGATACTGATAGTAAAGATCAGCAGGTTATCAATATGGATGATGATTTTGATGATGAGGTTCTAGATGCTTTGCCTATTAATCATGTTATGATAGTAGATGATTATTACGGTGAGGATATTGAGGACCATGATGTCGTCGGGTTGGTGGTACCTGGTGAAGAAGCCCCTGTGATGGGTTATGTCTTGGAACAACTGGTGGGTGAAGATGTTGGGCCAAGTTTTTCTGGTCAATCACAAGTGGTCAAATTCTAAAACCTAATTGATAGTTCCCCTTTTAGTTAAGAAGAGATTATCTTTTGGTATTCCTCGTAGTATTAAGATGAGGGTACCCAGGTTGGTCGAATGGATCGATTGGGATACCCCTGGTTGGTGTGGTATCTACGAGTACACCTTTCATTAAGGCTCCAGGTTCCCTTTCCCTCCTTTTGTTTCAAAAGTACTTAAATGGTATCAGATAACTCATAGCCAACATATGCCTAATGCATGGAGGGTGCTTTTAGGAATCGAAAGGTTTACTTAGGTATTTAGGATGAGTGTTGAGCTGGTAGAGTTTCGTGCTCACTACACAGTAAGGGAACATGATAAAGAGAAGGGGAGATATATTTTTGTGTCTCGTGATAAAAACAAGTCATTGGTTTGTAATATAAAATCCAATGACCAAAGATGGAAGGATTACTATTGTTTCTTCCATGGAGAGTAAATGTTCACACCTGGAGCCGATAGGTTTTGTAATGCCCTGAAATCCCTAATGCGGTTTAATGGCTGGATTAGTAGGCCGGGAGGGCCATAGCTGTTTAATTACGCCATTAAATGATTATATGCATGTTTATGTGAATTATATTATAATATGATGTTAAATGCATGCATGTGGGTCTACATTTGATTACAGGGGTATTTTGGTAATTTGGCCCATTGAGGGCATATTTGTATATTTTGGTGCATGCTTCTGATTAATTGTTGAGGCCACATTATAATGTGGATTTTTTCGAGCTATTCGACATGAGACGATCTCTGAATATAAACTATCAGTTTGGTTATAACAAGTTTAAGCTCGGGGCTCAGGGTGAGTCTCGGGGTATTTCGGTGATTAGAGCGTTACCGGGATAAGAATAATTAGTATTTGAGAATATTGAGAATAGCGAGAATTGTAAAGCGTTAATTATGATTAACGAGATAGGTTGAAAAGGGCAGTTTTACCCTTGGGAGTCTTTAGAAGCTTTTAAATGACCTAGGGGCAAAATAGTCATTTCATCCCTAGGATATATATGACCTTCGTAACCTGTAGAAAGAATAGAGTAAAACAGAGCCAAGCTTCTTCCCCCATGTTCATCATCTCTCATTTATCTTCCTTGGAGTTCTTGATCCCAAATTGAAGAATTAAGCTAGGAAATCAAAGCTTGGATGTGATAGACTTAGCTCAACCATTGAAGAGGACTTAGATTCAAGCTTGAGGTAAGGTTCTAGTCCTATTTTATAGTGTTTTTCCCTGTTTTTGAGCTCGTCTTAAAGTTTGGAGTTTTGGTAATGGAATGGGGAATTTGAGGAAGTTTTGATTGGTGTAAAGCTTGGGTTTTGATGGTTATATGGTAGATAAGTTGTGGTAATAATTGGTGGAATTTCTTAGTGATATTGCGAGAGTTTTTATAAGGTTTTGGAATATGTTTAAAGGAGAAAAACAGATATTTTTGGATGAATTTTGGGTGGGGCCGCAGCTCTGTTCTAGAGCGCCGCGACCTAAGCTTGTTGAAGAGGAAGGTGGTGCTGAAAAAGCCTAAGGGCTGCGGCGCTTGAGGCAGGTGCTTGAGGCGAGTTGCCTCTGTTTTTTGGGAAGGGCTGCGGCGCTTGAGAGCCATCTTGGCCAAAAGTATGTTTTTGACTTAGGGATTCAAACCTTAGGCCTCGGGATCGATCCTACTACTCGGTTTAGTGGGGTTTGATATCCCGAAGGCTAGGTCTTGGTCCGGGAATATTTTATTATTCATTTTATTGATGGAATCCTATAATTGGTTATGACCAGGTAACCGATAAGGGACAAAAAGACAGATCGTTCTTATATTAATTCTCACTCGAACCAGAGGTAAGAAAACTGCACCCCATATGTGACATGCATGGTTGTTCATGAAGCATGTTGATTTTGTAAATATGGACATGGATTGATTGTTGAATGCTTAGCAAACCTTGCTCACGTGTGCATGGTACTGACTAATTAGTCAGAATTGGCAAAGGTGCCAGTATCAACTGTGAAGCTGGGACTTATTAGTCAAGTTCGGCAGTGATACTGGGCACTGGTCACACAGTGCTGACTCATAAGTCAGGACGGCCTTAGCGTGCTCAACGCAAGCCAATAAAGATTAGATCTAATCGACATCTGCATTATATGACTCAGAAGAGCGTTAATGCCGGACCGACCTCAAGTTCGATGAAAACTAAAAAGCGCTTGTGTGACTTACCCATCAGTCACTCATCTGTTAAGTTAGAGACTTACCCATTAGTCTCTCATCTGTTTAAGCTAGTGACTTACCCAGCAGTCACTCTTTTGTTAAGGCCAGTAACTTACTCAACAGTCACTCATCTACTTAAATTAGTGACTTGCTTGTCAGTCACTCAATATGGTTTATCAGAACCTCAAGTGATACTCACTCATCTGTTCAGAGCTATAAGCTCTGTGTGATTATAATAGTAATCAGTTGTTAATATCTATATGCATATCTGTGTTTTCTTGCTGGGCTTTGGCTCATGGGTGATATGTGGTGCAGGTAAAGGGAAAGAAAAGCTCACCCAGCCATGAGTGGAGAGCTTAGGTGGTGATGTGTACATATGCGGCCGCTTGACCACCACAGCCAAGGCGTTCTCAGAGGAACTAGGGGGTTTACCCTATTTTTGCCACTTAGGTCGGCGGGTTTGTAAATTTGAAACAGTAATGACCATTTTGAGTTGTAAATAACTTGTAAAAGTTTTGATGGGCCCATGAACAGTTTTATGTACTTAATAAAATATATCCTTTCCTTTTTATTGGTTTTCCACCTTAGCTTGATAATAACACTTAGAAGCACGTTTTTAACCAAAGGACTCAGGTAGCGAGTCAAATTTTTGGTTCACCATAACTGTTATGGGTTAACCAAGGCGTTACAGGTTTCCTACTAGCCGGCGGGTATTAGGTAGGTGTCGTGTGCTAGATTATCTCATCTATTTTTCCTGTGTATTTTGTTTCCAACCCATTGAAATTCTAATGTTTGTGTTTTTATTTTTTGTAGATAAAGAATTGACAACACTTCCTGCTCTATCGTATGACAGTGACCAGAATTTGAAGAAAAATTTAGCAATCCGTGAAAAGCAACGAAGTTGGAAGAACTTGTTGAAGGAATCAGATTTGATTTCCAGTCTTCTTTGGAGCAAAGACGAGGGGCGAAGTGAAGGTAATATTCTTATTGGCACAGATGGTCGAATTCCTATTTTTTTTGTTTTTGAAGTGTGCTTTATAATTAGTTGGTACCATGTTTACTCTTCTTAACCATCTGACAGAAGAAGAACGTAATTTGGTGGAAAATTTGGTGGATAAGTATTCGAAAATGATGTCACTAAAAATGTCTTCCGGTCCTGATGCCTTGCAAAAATCCAAGAAAGTGGCGAGTAAGAAAAATGAACAATCATCGGTTGTAGAGCCTTCAGTAAACCTCATGCCCTCAAAGAGTTTTGCCCCTTCAAAGGTCATTGAAGGAGGTGAATCGAGCAAGAGGCAGAGGGTTGATTTTGATGAGGAGGAAGAAACCATCATCGTCATTATCCCAAAGAATACTTGTGTGTGTTTGAACGCTTTGTCAATTGAAGGACATGTCGAAGCCCTCTTGTGTCCTCATGATGAGACTTGTTTGAAGGAAATAGGATCTGTTGAGTCATCCAATGATTTGGTGTCTGGAGCCTATCAAGTAAGCACCATTTTTTACTTGTTTTACTTTTCATATTTTTTTTTTGCACTAACACTCTTTTGTTTTTACATATGCTTTCTAATGCAATTCATATTCGCCGATACCATCAACGCCTCGGAAGGGAAAACTTTAAACTCAAGAAGTCCAATACTGAGCTTTGGTCGGGTCTTATGAAAACTGACGAGAAACTTAAGGCAAGTAAAGAATTAAATGAAGAGTTGAATAGGAAGTTAAAGGATAAAGAGAGCGAAGTGGCTAAGGAGAAGAATAGTTCAAATGATTTATGTGCTCAGCTGGAGGACATTGCGATGAAGGCCATGTGGAAGGTTCGTAAGGAAATGCTGACAGAGTTCAAAGAAGGTAAGTATGAAGATTGGAAGTTAGATGAAGAGTTAGGACTCTATGCTAGTATGTTTAAGGATAAAGCTAGCCCTACTGACAGGGGGTCACTACAAGAAAAAATAGTATTCATAACATTTAAAAACTGCTATCCGGGACTATTGATAGCACTTCTGAAAATGCTAACATAGCCCCTGTTATTAAAAGTCCAGTCTTTTCTATAACAGTTTTTGAATGTTATGTTCGGTGTTATCTTAAACTATTCAATAACATTTTTAGATGCTATAATATTGAAATAATAACATTTAGATAGAGTTTTTAGTTATAAATTTGAAGTTTAATCTTGTACTTTTTCATAACACTTTTCAACTGTTACATTTGATTATTTTATAACATTTTTAGTTTGTTATATTATATAAACCATAACGATTTTTTACACTTATAATATGTTTCTAAATCATAACATATTAAGGTTTTTTATTGTGATAATGGTACTTATAAGTTTTTTTTTTAATTAAAAGATTTTCATTATTGTATTTTTGATTAAAAAAAAATCAAAATTAATCATAAAATATAATTCTCAATAGATTGATAAACCATAAGTATTACATTAAACAATAACTAATTCAAACTCTGAATGTGTCTATTTCATGATATCTTAGTTCTAACTTAAGTTTAAAAGCATAACATAATAAAATATTATAATCTTGAACATTTTTTACTTCAAAAATGAAAAACAAAAAATTACAAGATACACAAAAGTAAACCATGCATGAAACTTGCTCCATCCTTCAATTCATCATCCTTTGTGCACTTCTCTTTGTTGTGAGTCCATTTGTTGTGCACTTGTCATTACAGTAGCATATCAGCAGGACCTCTGAGTATACAACATACAAATCAACACTGGATACTCTGACTGAATGTATTTTCTGAAAAATAAAAAATTAGTAATTGAAGAGTTAAGCAAACCGGGGTATTCTCCGGATGGAAACGGCACTGACTGGAGTCTCTGTTTCAGGTCGTACAGTAAGAAGACTTTTCACCTAAAAATAAGCAGATTGAACAAGTTAAAGAGCAGAGTACAAAGTATGTTGCCCGCTGTTAGTTCCTTTGATAAGTCAAATTTAAAATGCATCTAGTATACAAACATCTTCTAAACATTCACATTCTACTATTCTAGCACCCACCAGAAGCAGTCCAATAACGTTCTTCGAATTCCCAGAATAGACAGGAACTCGACTATGCCCCCGAGCAAGAACTTTTCCCATAGCCTCCCTGTGTTATTGAATAAAAGGAGGAGAAAATGAGAAATACAGTAAAAAAAATATAATTTTTTTCTGCAACAAACTTCTGCTAAGAAAACAGAAAATAACTGTACGACGAGAAAACACATTGAGCTGTCATGTGATTCAAACATTCCTAACTTTTCAATTGCAGCATAAGACATGTTTCAGTAAAACATGGGTCACGCCATTATGATATGCCAGAGCACTGTATGCGAAAATAAAAATAAAATGTACAAACTATCCTCAGTGAAACTTTGTGTAAAAAGGTGACAGAACTATTGACAAGCCAGCAACTAATTGGGATGGTGTTCCTAAGATGATAGGCTAGGAGCCTAGGACTGATATCACAGCTAAAATATCCTTCTTTTAACACAGTCTATCACTACAACAACAACAAAACTTTCTATATTTTCTTCTTTTATAAAAAAATAGTTTCTAAGGTCGAGTGACTGAATCTTTGAAAATCAGCTAAAAACAGCATGTAAACAAAAATTGTGAAAACCAGTAAAATCCAATTGATAGAAAGAAAGAACAATGAATTCATGACCAAAACTCACCAGTCCAACTTTGAATTGACATCTAAGGAAAACGTTGATTCAATGGGTGTCATAGCCTCCTCAGCTGTCTGTTTTTTAAGATTTAAAAAAAATTAATAATAGAAAGAAAGTAAGGTGCTGATTTTCTAATCATGACACATTATTGCAAGCTTACTATCATATTCAAGTTACAATTTCAGTATGAGCATAAAGAGTGAAATCATTATACATCAAAATGAAACTATAATGACAAGAAAAGTTTCAGAATGCTCTTTAAACCAAAAGATAAGATGACTGGGGAGTAAAGTAAAAAAATCCAAACAACTTTAAAACAGAATATTGAATAAGCGAGCTCGAGAGAGAGAAAGATTTAGCATGAGCACAGAGTTTCAAATAGCTATACTTAAAAATGAAATTACAATTAAAAAAAATAAGTTTTAGCCTCTTTGGTATAGTTCTAAAGACTCAGAGAGAGAGAGAGAAGTAGAAGAAGTAAAATAAACTTTCATATTCACCAGGATTTACGTCCACCTCATATAATAGTTGGATATAATACTATCACTGGCATAAATGCAAATTAGAAGGAAATGAATGTAAGGAATAATGATATTTCTGTTAAGACCTTACCTTCTCAGTTAAATCTAGTGCCCCACTTATAATTGTTGTCTCGTCATGTGTAAGCTCACCACTCTTGCCGGCCTATTATGACAAGATAAGGAAATCAGAACTAATGCCAAGACATAATATCTAATAAACCTGAATAAAAAGAAACGCATTGATAGGATAATTTATAAATTGCCAAAAGTAAAATTGCATGACTTAAAGCTTGTCCAGTTGAAAGATATCATATAATATTAAATGCCTACAAAATTTAAAAGCACCATAAAAACAAGTCCGTACAAACCTTTTCCCAAAGTATGTACTAAAAGGAATTAATAAGAGATAAATTGAACAGAAAGCAAGCCATAGGCAAAACAAGTGCTGTAAGAAATTTGGTGACCTTCCGGCTGGATAATGCATCTGTTAAACGTGGCTGCACCATTGCATCTAGCCTATCCTCTAGGACCTCGAGTTGCTTTCTCACATTAGCAAATTCAGCAACCTAAAATGAGCAAAACGAAAAATAAAATATCAAGTTAAAATCATCAAAATTTATAAATATCAAATGCAGAGTATAATGTTAAAACAATTTATAGAAAAATATTACCTCCCCAACAGTAGACAAGCAATGCCTCATGTTAGCTAAGGTTTCTGCAACCCTTGGAAGATCACCACTGGCAAAAACATCTTCCACAGTTGAACTTAATTGAGTCAACCCAGCAGCATCCTGTTGATCCATCAATGAGTAAATCAAATGCAACATCAACATTTTCCAATACTGCACTGATTATAACTTCTATGATCAAATACCCACCTGCAATGTCTCATAAGCAGCTTCCATTCTCTGCTTAACAGTATCAACTTTGGCCAGAGCAGCTATAGATTCAGCTGATGATCCTTCAGCCTGCATATTAAAACCAATTGTTTGAAGAGAAGAGTATTGTTATACATATGTATCAAGTGAGAAGCTAAAATCTCAAACCATATAAACAAAGCTAAACCGGCAACAGCTGTCTACCCATGTAAATTAAATAAACCAATTACATTAGTAAATGTACTGAAACGTGGGTATATCAATGTGAACCTGCTACTATAATTTATAGTAATGCTCTACAACATATTGCAAAGCAGAATATATATATTTAGGCAACTATTTCAGTTATGTGTGTATATCCATGCATATAACTCAACGTAATTCCATTGTTCACATTAGCAATAATCTATTCATAATATCTACATTTATTTTTAAGCAGAAAAGGTAAAAACGAGACGTTTTAACCAAAAGGGTGCCCTGCCTTCTTGTAATTTATTCCAAAAATCTATGAACTCATTGCCAAGAGATTGAGCTCAAAAGGTAGCACAAACTACACAATTGTAGTTCTCAAATATCCAAAAAAAAACTAATATCTACATTCACCTCGTTAAAATTTCCATATTAGAGCAATCACACACCAAAACAGAAAAGGAGCAACTCAAAACGCAAAGAAGAAAAATTACACATACGGAATTGAAATTATACAAAAAGTGCTATTGTTAAATATATATAATATATGTGTGTGGTGTGTGGTGTGTGGGTAAAAAGAAAACACTTTGAGACAATCCAGATACAGATAGGCAATAAGGCTAGATGTCAAAGGAGAAAAGAAAGCACCTCAATAGGGCTTCATCAAGTAAATCCTTTCTGTTGGTCATTCCAATGAGCAAGACATTATTCAAAGCCTCTACACCATCTATATGCAAAGTAACTAATCTGTCAGCCATAGATTACATTGATAAAATTCCCACAGTTAGAAAAGTTGAGTCTTTCCCTTGTAATAGATATTATTATAAGACAAAAATTTATAAAATATCCCAGGCTCAAAAGTTGAAACCATTCACGTACTTTTGTAAGCAGTTGATTTAGGCGTTTAGAGAGAACCCATATTCAAAATGAGTGTTGTGTAAAATAATAAAAAAAATGAAAAGTAAAGGCGCCATTTATAATTCACTTGGCGCTAAATATTTCTACCTGAATATTTTAGAGCTAAAAATCATTAATAACACTCTAAAAAAGGTGCTATATCTTAACGTAATATTTACTCAAAATTCTTGTAGTGAACATTAACAACAGAAGCCAAAAGATAGAATTAGAAAACATTCTTCCAATATTTGATAAAATCAGATAAAGAGACTCCTTTAACTCTTAAACATTATAAAAGAAAGAAAGTCATGAGAGATATTTAGGACAGAGAAAGTGATCTGTGAGATATTGAGAATGAAAGAATGTGGAGTAATGAAGAGATTTTTTACTTTTTCTTTCTTTATTTTTCAGAAAACACTGAAAACAACTATTTGGTGTTCTCGAAGTACTCTGTTTTCTTTAACTATGATTTCTAATAACTGTTCACTGAGATGCCAAACACCCTTACTTGTCTTCGGAGAATCAATTTTTAAATCTAAAAACAGAAAATAATAATAATAATAATTATTTAGTATTAACACCAAACAACTCACAACTTATGTGAGGCGAGTTGACAGTAAAAAAATGAAGAACTCTTCTCTTTCTTTGCAGCAAAGATGAGAGATTATATCATCATAGCCAAAAACTCTTCTCTTTCCATGACACACAAAATAAGTACTCATAATACTTATGAAAATCATATAACAAAATTATATATTTGAAACAATCATTTCTTTATCAGTTCAAGATTCTACTCAAGACCCCACAAGACCAGTGAAAAGATACGTAAAGAAAGTGCAATAAGCTTGTCCTTTGGCACCATAATCCAACAAAGCAAAACGCAGAAAAAATGGAGAGGTTTATACAAGTTCAAAACATTAAGTATAATAAATAACAAAAATGATACAACAAGAGCAAATCAAACAGAATGCAACAAACATCATCAATGATGGAATCTTGTAGAATCAACATGTTTACCTGAGGATGCTCTGCATTGAAGGGTGGAATACCAACAATCAATTCAAACAAAATCACACCAACTGACCACCAATCGGCAGTTGTACCTGCAGGGGATGGTAAAACAAAGGATTAGTAATCCATCCATCTTAGTAACTGATCACCAACCACAAGAATCACAATCACAGTACAACATCATACAAGCTTACGGCCTTTAAACCTTATCCCAATACATCATAATGAATAACACAGAATGATCTCACTACATCATAATGGATAACAAACTTATCTCCCAGATAACTATACTATTCTAGGCCACTAAATTAATTGGAGTTTAGTAAAAATAAATTGAAGAAATTCAATGCACCTCAAACAGAAAGAGGACTATACAAACCATGTCATGTTCCCAATAGTATCTCTGGTGCCAAATAGTCAGGTGTGCCAACAGCAGAACGTTTCTTTCGTCTTTCTTGCTGATGCTCAGGCACAGATAACTCGAGCTCATCTTCCACCATTAGAGATGTGGTACTTACGGCTGGGCCGGATAATTCATCAGTACTGTTGATAAGACCAACCTTTGAGAGCCCAAAGTCGGTCAACTGTTAAGAAAATGAAGAAAGCATTTGCATACCACAAACAGAAAACCATAAAATCAAATTTTGTGTTTACAATGAGCATTGAAATTGTTTTAAAAAAATGTATACTCATCTGAATCAAAGGGAATTTTTATTATAAGAAACACAATTATGTAATAGATAATCACTTATTTATTATTGAAGATGAGAAACAATATGACCTCAGGCCAAGCAAATGCATGGGACTTGTGAGTATTCAAATTGACAGGCATTCAGGATGTAAGCTTAAATCAATCAGGACTTATGAGTATTCAAATTGCCAGGCATTCACAACTTCTTACATAATAACCTACTAATAGATGTAAAGTACATTAAATCAAGACCAATGTAGTTTTAACACTAGAGATGTGTATTCACTAGAACAGGACAGCCTAAAAACATACATAAATGCACTTGTGTGCACACTCCTAAAAACATGCCTGTGCCAGTGTAAAAGATATTTACCTTAATATGACCATCATGAGCAATTAATAAATTATCTGGCTTCAAATCACGATGAACCACACAAAGTGAATGTAAATATTCTAGTGCAAGCACCTGCCAACATAAAAGAACAAGCCTAAGCTGAGATACAGAGTTGAACAAAAACTAGCAGTGGAAGGTTTCAAAATAAGAAACAATGAACTTACCACTTCTGCTATATATACACGAGCAACATCTTCTTCTAAGCAGCCTAAATTTCTCAACAACGAATATAAATCCCCTCCATTTAAATACTCCATCACAAGGTACAAATTTTCTCGGCAAGTGAATGAATAGAAGAAGCGAACCTGATATATTAACAAAATGTAAGAGAAACATTTCTCTCTCAAGATGAGGTTAATTTGTTAGCTAGATAGACCTGCTCACCACAAAGGGATTGCGAACTGAAATCAAAATATCACGTTCCGCCAAGATACTTTCAACTGCATTTTTCCGGATCATGTCAGCCTTTTTAAGAACCTGTGGCAGATAGCACAAATGAACAGTTGTTCAGTGCTTATTTAAGAAACATAAAGAACTACAAGGAGAGTTAACTGTGCAACATGAGAGAGACTCATGGGTTAAAAATTGAGTAGATAAATATTCAGTAAATCCCTGTAATTTTCACAAAATCATTTAGTCCACATGCGTCACTGATTCAATCTAGTAAACTACCTGCTTTTTTCAAGCATGGAACTAAGTAGACAAAGAATTAAGTAGTGGCTTACAAAGGGAAAGCTGTCTAAGAACGCGTAGCATAAAATAGATGAGAAACTATCAGGAAGATCAATATGATTCGCAGAAAAATAGTACAAAAAGATAAAAGAATAATAATCCTCATTATTTAAGAGAAATTAAAAAAGAAACCTTTATGGCAAAAAGGTCCCCTGTTGTTCTCTTTTTGGCCAGGAAAACCCGTCCAAAAGCCCCCCATGAGTATTTTAACATAAATAGATTCGAAAATTAAATATCTTTAAACCAGTATACAACCACAAACACTTAAGAAAACAAATTTTTTGACATTTATCTATATCACTCTCTTGGAGGCATTTCAACAAACACATTATATGCAACCAAGAAAGCTTTATCATAAGCATCATTCGAATTTCCAATATTTAACTTCAAAGGCCAAAAATCTATTCTCTTCCCCTGTCTTATAACAACAAGAGGTTCTGACTAAAACACTTGAAAATCAACTTCTTCAAACCCAAAATATATCATATTCAAGTTCTAGAGATACCCTATTCGGAAAATTATTGGAGACCTGAACTAAAAAAAAAATTAGCTTGAAGACCCAAAATATGCCATTTACTCAGTATATATTATGTGTTTTATCATGTAGTCAACATATAAAAAATATCATATTAAGTGCATATATAGTTGGCATTGGTGGCAGCGGCTTTGAAGGAAAGCAGGGGCTTGCTGCTAAAATGGATAGATCGATCGAGATGAGAAGATTAGAGATTGAGAAACTATTGATGGAGAAAAGAGAGTGAGAGTGCAGCGTCCAACGGATGGGGAAGTCTATTGAGAAAAGGCATTTGGTTTCAAGAACGGATATTAATTTGAAATCTGAAAAAAAAAATGAAACATATACCTCACAGTCACCTGGGTTCATGCTTCAATCCCTTCCATTGAGCAGCTGAAGCACACCATGACCACACCATTGCTGAAGCGATGAGCTCTTGTCCTTTTCCATCGCTGTGTATCTCTATAGCTAGCTAGAAGCAAGAACCCAGGTGAAGGGTGAGAGTGGGAGAAAGCCGAGAAAGCCGACTGGAGAGTGGGAGAAACCCAGGAGAGAGACTCTGAGAGAAAGAAAGAGCGAGTGAGAGTGGGAGAGAGCCGACTGGAGTGTGTGAGAGAGAGAGGCAACGTGTAAAGGATTTTAGTTTTTTTCTTTTTGTCATTTTCATTTGGCGCCCACTATATTTTCATTTGGCGCCTATTGCTTTACACTTAATAAAAAAATATTTTCTGTATCTTTTTTATTTGTATGTATCAATAACGTTTTGAATAATATGCTATATTTTGGTGTTATATTTGGTCAAAATTGTTGTAGTGGGTCTATTGGTCCTGGGTTTGACACGAGTATTCCTCAAGACAAAGAAGGGGGTGACTATATCGTTGAACCCGTCATTGGGGATATTGTTGAGCATCAGTCCATTGTTGATATTGAGGTGACTTAGTAGTATGTTGAGCATTATTGCTCAGTTGAACAATGTTTAGTTTGAAAACACCTAGTTTATTTTGATGCTTAGAAATTTGTTGGTTTAACATTATGATGTTGTTTGTTGAGTCTTGTGATGCTCTTTGTTGAGCCTTTTGAATGTTGAACTATGCTTTATACCGTATTGTTGATAATTTTGATGGTTGAACCACGCTTTTTATCATATTTTAGAATGTTGGTAGTCGACTGTGATTGATGTTCAGTGAATATCAAAGAAATTGACTAGGTATAAAGTGATTGTGATCACGGTCCTCTACCAGGTGGTCTGTAATTATCTTAGATGGCACCCTTGGTAGCATTCTACAAGGATGTCAAACGTCAGGCATCAAACAATAGTTATTCATCGTTCATCTACCTGGGATCTGTTCACCGATGGGGACCGTCGAGTGTTGGACAATGCCTATATATGGCCATCCACTTGATTGGTGTCCGTCCATCCGAGATCCGTCCATCTGTCTAGGGATCATCACGTAACAAGTGGGGTAACCTAGGGCCATCCATTCATTTGGGGATGGTCGCGTAGCAAGGAGTGCCAACTTGGGGCAATCCAGCCGGCTGGGGATGGTCACGTAATAGGGACGAGCAACCTAGGGCCAACCATTTGTTTAAGGATGGTCACGTAGCAAGGAGTGCCAACCTAAGGCAATCCATCCTTCTGGGGATGGTCACGTAACAAGGAGTGGAAACTTAATACCATTCATTCATCTGTGATGGTTAGGTAGTAAAGGGATGGTTGACCCGATTTAAGGGGCAGAGGAAAAACTACAGAATAATTGTTTTGGAGGATGAACTTATAGATCATTTTTCCTTGGCGTAGTTCGACTTAAGAGATATATTTACATAACTAAACTAGTCTACATAGAATGGTGATTGATTACTCATGTAAGATTTGACCAAGTATAAATTTTATTGTAAAACGATATTATTCATAATCAAAATTTTTATTCAACTGAGTAGAATAAAAGTCAAGCTTTGAAAGAGGATTTTCTAACCTTGATGTAGAGTCCAAGAACTTTACTTAGCTAGTTAGATAGTAGTAGTAGTAATAGTAAGAGCTAGTAGTAGTTATAGTATGTTTTTTACTATGGATTTTAGTTCAAGCCGGGACTTAATTGGACACTCGTAGCAACACTTGTAGATTTTATAAGTTTAACCTATAGTTTAAGAATATTAATTATAACCTAAGGTTTGATTAATATGACTGACTATGAAGATGATATTTATTATACTATAAGGTTTAGAAAGACCCAATAAGATAGTAACACTTGTCATGTATATGCTTAATGAGAAATTAAGTATTTTTTAGGAATAAGTTTATTAAGGTTAATATTTGAAAATCCTAGGGTCTGCCAACAGCTTTGAAATCGTTAAAGGACTTAGTTAAGGCTGTTTACTCAATTCAAATTAGGCTGAAAAAGTGTAATTACGTGTATAATATTTCAGTGTATGCCGATATATCGCAGCTCTGGGGGGCGATATATCGCCACACGGGGAAACGAAAAAACACATAACTTCGCACGACAACTTTGACGAGCCTTGGGAATATTAGTCCAGGCGATATATCGCCTAGCATGGGCGATATATCGGCTACAGTGCATGATTTTTGAATAATTTTGAAACTGAGCTCATTTTAATCTTTAACCTCTTGATAAGTCCGGAATCTTTTTGACCGAGTCTTCAGCCTTTGCTGAACGATTATTCAAATATTTTTCAATTAAAAAGCCATTATTTTATTCAAGTTAAATAAAGATCTTTTCATTCTTGAACTCTATAAATAGGACCTAGTACCCAGCCATTTCTTCATTCATCAAGCTGAGTTCAAAGCCTACAAGCTGCTAGGATTACTTTAGAGTCTTAAACACTTGGGTTGCGGTTATAAGCTTTATCATCTTAAGCTTATCAAACACTTGGGAAGTAAGGTTTATATTGTATTTTGGTTTCGAGGTGTAGTTCGGTAATAGAAGCATTCAAAGGTATTCATATTCTAGTTCCTTTCTGTATTGTTTCATTAGTTCTTATAGTTTTTCTCTACTCAATTCCTAACTCAGTATTCTTTATTCTTGGTTAGGCATCTAAGTTCTTTGAACTTGAGGTTCTTGTTGGTAAGTATCTTCTCGATGGTTTAGTTCATTCTTTTCATTTCTTTCTTTTAGAATACTCACCTCTCTATTAATGGTTTTTAGGAGTGTTCCAAAATCCCGACCTTGTTCTCATCACCCCGGTATTTTGGTAAGGAAAATAGGATAGTTCTTATATGATATGTGCTATGTTTATAATAAAGTGTTATGATTATGTTATAGTATGACTTTATGTGTTATGATATATGTATGTTTGGGGCTTATAGTTGTTATATAGTAAACCCTATCACATTTATGTTTTGGGACTTATAGTTGCTATATAGCAAACCCCAACACTTTTATGTTTTTTGGGCTTATAGTTGCTTAACTAGCAAACCTCATTGTAGTTTGAGGCTTATAGTTGCTTAGTTAGCAAACCCCAATAGTCACCATGTACATGGGTTAGAATTATGATATATGTGTTATAGTATATGATATATGTTCATAGTTTATGTGTATGATTATGTTTCATGCTTGTAGTAGATTTTTCGTGCTGGGCATTAGGCTTATTCCTTTATGTTTTATATGTGCAGGAAAATAGTTATGGCGGCGGGAGGGTTCTTGGCAGCCTGGGAACGTGTATTGAGGGAGAATGGAATCGGTGGACTGCGTGAACGATTTGAGGATGAAGTGTTTAAGTCTTATAAATTATGATTTCCATTTATTTCTGTACTTAAATTTGTAACCAATTTATTTAAGTTATGTTCTATTTTATTTTCAAACAATGGGATCCCATATCCTAACTGAATTTTTATGTATTTTAACGTTGGTTTTATAGTTTTTAATAAAGTTACGAATATTTTGTATGTAATCTATTCTTACGATTAGTATCTATGAATAGTAGTTATTAATAATCTAAAGTCTAGAATAGTTGGGTCGTTACAGTTGGTATCAGAGAAACGGTTCATTCGCATGAAGTTCTCCTCGATACACACACTCAAAGCTCTGAATCTGACCACCAAGTAAGTATTTAAGTTATAGTTATTATGTTTATACGTATAGCTAACGATTTTAGTCTTTATGTTTTCAGTTAAGAATGAACGGAGCATTAACTTATGAGGATATCTGAGCCATTAAGGCTTTAAAAATTATTAGAGAACCGAGAAACACCGTAGGAGTGCTAGAAAGAATCACTTGGAGGCTGCTTTTGTTCCATAGAGAAATAGGTCACCTCCAAGAATCTAAGCAGATCGTGATGAGAGCAACGGAGAAATACGTTTTAGTAATTAGATTATTTAGAGATTATCATACTGTAACAGTAGCCTTAGAGGAAATATGGGAAACAATGGATGATGAAGATGAATTGCGGGTAGCAATGAGATATTATTTTCTCTTAATTAGGTTCACTTCAAAAATGTAATTTCATTTTACAAATGAGCAAAAGCATAGAATTTTTATGAACCTTCCTCGAGGGCATTTTGAGGCACATGATAATGAGGACTATGAGGAGTAAAATGATGATATGCTAGATGAAGGATCGAATATAGAAGATCCCGATTTTTAGAATAATTAGTTTCATTATTTGTTTTAATATATTATTTGTTTTCTTTTAAGGTTGTAAATAGCGAAAAACTTTATTTTCCAAATTAATATCATGGTTATTTTTGTTATCATATATGAGTTTGATTTTCTTTGGCAATCATAATAAATAATAAATAAAATAAATAATGACTAAGTTCAGTGAGGGTGGATACAAATCAATGAACCAAGTTTCTATATTGAGAGTTAGGGGGCCATAGTAGTGGGAACGATTTTAGTGATCCCAACCCTCCCTCAATATGGTTAACTTTGGAACAAAGATGAGTTTCGAGCCTGAGAATTAAGTCCTATAGGATGATTAGAAACAGACTTCGAAAATAATAAAGATGGCTTGTTTTTCTAAGTATAGAAACCCACTCTAATAATAAAGAAGACTTATATAATTTCCATAAGAAGTCATAATTAATAGGTCCGAGATATGTTTGTTTAGATTAAGTTTTTGCCTTAGAGCCTATTAGGGTAAAGTTCTGACATATTTATCTCAACTGTTAGAACTCTGCTGCGATGTCGCTCTGAAGATCTGCTCACACCAACGGAAACGCCTCCAATGCTACACCGGTGAACAATGAAGCCCCTCCGGTTCGTAGAAGGGGAGTGCGTGCTGCTGCCAGCCGCAATGCGCCGCTAACACCGCCGGTTGATAACACTGCAGAGATCGCCAGACTGCGACAACAAGTCGAGAAACTATTGCGGCAACAGTGACAACAGGCTCAGCCCCAGACTCAGCCTCCGCCGCAGCCACAACCGCAGCAAATGGCCTCAGCACCCCAACAAGTTGGTCCATACTGGGGATGGACAGTGGCGAATTATACGTCGTATCCAGTACAGCACATGGAGCCAGTTTATGAGCGGTTTCGTAAGCAACACGTTCTGAACTTTGAAGGGACTACAGACCCCTTCGCAGAAGAGTGGCTAAGAAATGTTGAGCCAATCTTGACACGCATGAATCTAGGCAACGCGGACCGCATATCCTGCGTTTCGTCTCTGCCAGGATATGGTGGGACTTAGTCCAGTAAATGCATGATGTTGCCACTATGACTTGGACTCGATTTGTGGAGCTGTTCCACAATAAGTACTATAATTCAGTTGTACTTGCTTCAATAGTTGAGGAGTTCGCTGGCCTAAAGCAAGGAAGTTTATCAGTGGCAGAGTATGCTCGGCAGTTCGACCGTTTGGCTAAGTTCGCACAGGAAATGGTTCCAACTGATTATCTGAGGGTGTCTAAGTTCATTAGAGGACTTCGACCGAAGATCAAGCTAGGGGTTAAGCTAGCAAACCCAGGAAACACTACTTATGCCAACGTTCTAGAGACAACAATAGAAGTAGAAAGGCTGCAGGCTAATGTTAGTAAGGAAGAAGCCAGTAAGCCTGAGCCTAGACAGCAGGGTCAATCTCAGACAAGTCAGAACAACAACCACAATAGGAACAATTAGTCCAGCCACAACAACCACAATCAGTCCAGCAACAACAACAACAACGGTCAGAAAAGAAGGCATCCTGACAACAAACAGTCCGACAGCGATAAAAGGGCACGGGCAAATAATGGAGGAAGTAGGTCGGGTTATGTAGAGTACCCGCCATGTGCTAAGTGCCAAAGGAAACATCCAGGGGAATGCCGGGAAAAACCAAAGGATGTTACAACTGTAGTCAAGAGGGACACCGAAAGAAAGAATGTCCTCAGCTCAAGTCAGAGGGGAAAAAGGAAGATAAGATGGTTCCTGTCAGGGTATTTGCCTTAACCCAAGGAGAGGCTGATGCTAGCAATAAGGTGGTCACAGGTCAGGTTTATATCCTCAATAATATATGTTCTGTATTATTTGATTCGGGAGCTACTCATTCGTATATCTCGTTAGGAATGATAGAAAAACTAGACAAACCTTGTGAAAGATTTAGAACTAGGTTTGTAACCGAGTTGCCTTCGGGCAAAGTAGTTCTATCATCACGGATAGTACGAGGCGTACCAATCAAGATTGAGGACATGGAATTAGAAGGAGACCTGATAGAACTGGAGATCAAGGACTTCGATGTGATACTAGGCATGGACTGGCTAGAACGGCATGGCGCAACCATCAACTACAAACACAAGAAAGTGACGTTCGAGACTCCTGACGGCCAGAGATTATGTTTCATGGGAAAAGTTTTAGGATTACGCACACCGCTAGTATCATCTCTTCAATCTCAAAGAATGATAGAAAAAGGATGTCAACCATTCTTAGCCAGTATCACATACGTAGTACAGGAAACACCGCTTAAAGTTGGAGCGTCCGTATTGTAAGAGAATTCCCAGAGGTATTTCTCGATGACTTACCAGGGATGCCGCCGACTCGGGAAATTGACTTCACGATAGAATTAGTATCGGGCATCGAGCCTATCTCCAAGGCACCATACCGGATGGCACCTACAGAACTCAAGGAGTTAAAGACGCAGCTGCAAGGAATCCTAGACTTGGGTTTTATTAGGCCAAGCCATTCGCCATGGGGAGCACCAATTCTATTTGTGAAGATGGATGGAATCATGCAGATGTGCATAGAATACCGCGAGATAAATAAGGTAAAGATTAAGAAAAAGTACCCACTACCCCGGATTGACGACTTATTTGATCAACTCCGAGGTGCGACTGTATTTTCAAAGATTGATTTACGGTCCGGGTACCATCAGCTCAAGGTGCGGGGAAAAGATATTCCTAAGACAGCCTTTAGAACTCGTTATGGACATTACGAGTTCTTAGTTATGTCTTTTGGTCTTACCAACGCACCAACCGCATTTATGGACTTGATGAATAGGGACTTCAAGGACTACTTAGATAAATTCATCGTAGTGTTCATCAAGGACATCTTAGTATACTCCAAGGACGAAGTCGAGCACGAGGAACATTTGAGGTTGATTTTGTCACGACTAAAGGAGCATCAACTCTACGCCAAGTTCAAGAAATGTGATTTTTGGCTTTCGCAAGTGGCGTTCCTCGAGCACATTATATCCAAGGACGAAGTTGTAATAGACCCATCAAAGGTAGAGGCCGTGAAGGATTGGCCAAGACCGAAAAACGCATCCGAAGTAAGAAGCTTTCTGGGATTAGCAGGATATTATAGGAGGTTTGTTGAGGGCTTTTCTAAGATAGTCACTCTCACCAACCTGACCTGGAAACATCAAAGATTCAACTGGAATGATAGATGTGAAGAAAGCTTCCAGTTGCTTAAAGACAAGTTGTGCTCAACACCAGTACTCTATGTATCGACACCCAATGATAAGTTCATAGTCTATAGCAATGCGTCGAAGCAAGGGATGGGTTGCGTGCTGATGCATAATGACAAGGTGATAGCCTATGCCTCAAGGCAACTGAAGGAGTACGAGCAACGCTATCCAACTCACGATATGGAGTTGGCAGCGATGGTCTTTGCATTGAAAATCTAGCGCCATTAGATTTATATGGACCCCAAAAGTTTAAAGTACTTATTTACTCAGAAAGAGCTCAACATGAGGCAGCGCAGGTTGTTAGAGCTAGTGAAGGATTACGACTGTGAAATCTTATACCACCTGGGAAAGGCAAACATAGTTGCCAATGCGCTAAGTAGGAAGAGTTATGGAAGTTTAGCAGCACTAGCAGGAATAGAAAAGCCGCTACAGAAGGAGCTGATCAGTGCCGGGATAGAAATAGTTGTCGGTAAGCTGGCTAATTTGTCTATCCAGTGAAATCTGCTAGAAGATATACAGATTGGGCAAGGGCATAACGACACACTAGCGGCACATATGGATGCAGTCAAAGAAGGCAAGGCAACAAATTTCTCAATATCAAGTCAAGGATTATTGAGATATAAGGATCGGGTATGTGTGCCAGATAATCAAGGGATCAAGATGGCGATCCTAGAAGAAGCACACAGTACCCCGAACTCAGTTCACCCAGGGTCGACCAAGATGACACATGACATCAAAACAATCTATTGGTGGCTTGGGATGAAGAAGGACATAGCGGAATTTGTGTCTAAGTGTTTAGTATGCCAGCAAGTGAAAGCAGAACATCAGTGGCCCGCAGGCTTATTGCAACCGCTTAGCGTACCAGAATGGAAGTGGGACGATATAGCCATGGATTTCGTGACAGGGTTGCAGAGAACGAACAAGCAGCATAATTTCGCTTGGGTAGTAATAGATAGACTAACCAAGTTTGCTCATTTCCTTCCTGTTAAGACTTCATACACGGTGGATCAATACGCAGACATATATGTCCAAGAGATAGTATGGTTGCATGGAATCCCCAAGACAATAGTGTCAGATAGAGGATCAGTGTTTACATCGAGATTTTGGAGAAGTTTACAGCAAGCCATGGGTACTAAGTTAAGTCTTAGTATAGCTTTTCATTCTTAGACGGACGGTCAGTCCGAGCGTATGATTCAAATTTTAAAGGATATGATGCGCACTTGTGTACTTGATTTCGAAGGATCATGGAATAAGTACTTGTCGCTGATAGAGTTCTCCTACAACAATTGCTACCAGTCGACGATCGGCATGGCACCTTATGAGTTACTTTATGGAAGAAGGTGTCGATCGCCGCTACACTGGGACGAGGTAGGAGAAAGGCAGCTTCTCAGTCCCAAAGCTGTAAGGAAAGCTCAAGAAGTAGTAGCGTTAATTAGACAACGTATGCTTGCTACTCAAAGCTGTCAAAAAAGCTATCCTGATGCCAAGCGACGCGATGTAGAATTCAAAGACAGAGATCAAGTCTTCCTGAAGATATCTCCTATGAAAGGTGTGAAGCAGTTTGGGAAGAAAGGCAAGCTTAGTCCCCGATTTATAGGTCCTTTTGAGATATTGGACAAAGTGGGAGCAGTTGCGTATAGACTGGGCCTACCGCCAGCACTAGCATATAGCCACAACGTGTTCCACATCTCAATGCTACGAAAGTATGTGTTAGACCCATCACACGTCCTCAAGTACGAAATGATAGCATTCCAAAAAGACTTGAGTTACGAGGAACGACCGGTTAGCATCCTAGATAGAGGGATGAAGATAGAGGGATGAAGCAGTTACGGTCCAAGAGTATTCTGATATTCAAAGTCCTATGGAGTAATAGTTCTGAACGAGAGGCAACGTGGGAGTTGGAGGAGGACAAGCAAGGCCAGTATCCGAAATTATTTGGTAAGTAAATTTCGAAGACGAAATTCTTTTTAGTAGGGGAGAATTGTAGAGTCCAAGAACTTTACTTAGCTAGTTAGATAATAGTAGTAGTAATAGTGAGCTTCTCCTTACCTTTACCTGCACCACAAAGCACTTGTGAGCCAAAAGACTCAGCAAGAAACATATTAAATAGTTCACAGAGTAACACATCTCTCGAACAGTAATAACTAAACCTGGTGAAGTTATTATACAAATCAGCAACCATAGGGTCACGCAAGTGCGTGCCGCACTTCCTTTCAATTTGTTGGCATCTGAGCCAGTCAAGTGCATGTTGCACTCCCAGGGTGGCCCAGCCATGGTGGCCGGCACTCCACGTGCACAATGCCAATCTCAGCATATAAACTGAGTCCTTTAAGTCCTTGACTTATAAGTCAAGCCTCACATGCCCCCGACTTGTAAGTCGAAGCTTTAGGACCCTCGAGTTATAAGACCAGTCTTTCGAAGTCCAATATGCCCTCGAATAATAAGTCTATCCCCATTTAACATTCTAATAACCATCTGGTTTATAAATCGAGCTTCCCAGTCACAACAGACAATCACATATCTCATATAGCATACATATCAACAATTACAATGCATTATAATACATTCAAACAGCAGTCATAGGCATAATCTTAATTATGCTCATTCCAGTGTACCTAATCAGATATCCACAAACATAATTATAATCATGTTCATTAACAGAGCCAAAGCCTTAATCATATCTATATTCACCATTGACTAAGCTCTAATCACGCATTCACATAATGGGTGCAGTTTTCTTACCTTCGATCCGAATGCAAGTTACTAGCGACGCCCTTTGAGTACGATCCCTGATTCGAGCCCTTAGCATAGACCTAGTCACAACCATAATAAGGAATTCCATCAACAACGAGAGAATAAAAGCTTCCAAACCAAATACTAACCTCCGGGTCGTCGAATTCCACTCAACAAGGAAGTAGAATCGACCCTGAGCCCAAGAGGTTAAGTTCCTGACCTGAAAACCTCATTAGGGCCAAAAATCCCCTTAAGGATCGCGGCCCGCCTCTAAGTCAGAGGCTCGGCCTCCTTGGAAAACCAACACGCGCCGCGGCGCTCCCCTGAGGCGCCGCGGCCCGCCTCTGCCTCCGAGCCCTCCTGGCTCCTTCTTGCTCCATAGGGTTGCGGAGTACCAAGAACAAGGCTGCAACCTAGCCCTTCAAACCCAGAATTTTTGGGTTTTTCCCTTAGTTGAACCCAACTAAAAACCACCGAATTCTATCCCAATCTTCCAATTCAATTCCCACAATTAACACAACCCTTTCTAGCAACAAAACCTGACTAATTACCATATTAAAACTAATCAATAATCTCAAAGCTCATCCTCACAACTATCAAACATGCAAAACACCATAGCTCTCAATAGATCAACAGAAGTGACATAAGAACTTCAATTCAGAACCCTTGCCTCAGCTGTATGACTCAAGTGTTAATTGCTCCCAACAATTCCCTAGTTTCAAGCCATCCTTCCAAGCCAATTTCCTTCAAATTAACCCAAACCACTTAAAGCTCCAAGAGATGAAATATAGAACGTGAGAGAGAATGAGAGCTGCTGAGACTCTTTTTACTTAAGTTTCCTAAGTCATCTAAGGGGTTCTCAGCCAACCAAATCCTAAATTGAATGGAAATGACCAAATTGCCCCTTGCCCTTAGCCAATTCATCAAGTGCTCACAAGGGCAATTTTGTCCTTTGTCTCAAACCCCGTTATCCGCAATTTACATCCTTTACCCGTTACTTCCAATATTCTCACATGATTACCAATAATTTCTCATTACCCACTAATTCCCGGTAATGTACTAAATTACTAAAATACCCCCAAGCTCACCCCGAGCTGGGTATAAAATCTCGTTGTGACTTTTCCGCTAACTTGCTCATCAGGATCGCCTCGCGTCGAGTAACCCAAATATATCCACATAATAATGTGGTCTCAATCACACAAGCACATATTTGCATTTATACCCTGAATGGGTCAAATTACTAAAATACCTTTCTTATAAGAAACGGGCCCACATACACATATTTAATATTTCTAACATGCAAGCATAATTATATTATAATATAATTCACATAATAACTCAATTATTGCCTCCTGGCCCCCTAATCCAGACACTAAGCCACATTAGGAAATTTGGGATGTTACAGAGACGAACGAATCAAAAGTATTAAATTTGTACCAAATGAGGGGCCAAACGACCAAGTTTAGCTTAGGCAGATAGTCAAAGTAATTGATTTGAATAAAGTGTAGAAGTTGCAAAGTCAATAATAATTCAATAATACCAATATATATAGGATAATTCTATGGTGCATACCTTTTGTGTTTCCCGGCTCGTGAACAGTTTTTGGCGCGATTTTTTTTATAACCATGTATATTATAGTTATTTAGAGCAGCCAGCAATTTTTCAAGAAATTCCAAAGAATTACAATGCCGAAAACTAGATTCAAACATGCTTTTTTCCACGAGCATAAAAAATAAGTCACGAATGCAACAACCTGTTTGAACCTAGTTTTCAGCACTGTAAATTATTTGAAATTTCCTGAAAATTTGCAAGATACTCTAAATAACTACAATAAACACAGTCATAAAGAAAATCGCGCCGAAAATACAATGGTATGCACCAGTACCAAGGAAGTATCTTATATCTCTTCTATCTAAAAAGTGTGTAGATAACGGAAATTCTTAGTTTTAACGGTTTTTTATTTTTTTTCCGTTAACTTTAACAGAATATTCTTATATTTAAGAGAATATTCTTATATTTAACAGTAGATTGTAAATATGACTTAAACTTAAATAAAATTAAATAAATAATTAAACAAATTAAAATATGATATTTTTTAGATATTTGACAATAATAATTATTTAAAAAATAATAAAATCATATATTTTATAACTTAAATAAAATTTAATTAAACTTAAACTTAATATTATATTAAACATATAATATATAATCTTTTTTTATCTCTGCCAAATTCAAAAACTAGAACAAACATAAACTTAAACAAAAATTAATTAATTAATTAATTAATTAATTATTCAAAATATGATATTTTAAAAATATTTTATGATAATTGAATTAATTAAATCATATTTATTTAAAAATAATAAAGGCCTACATATCATTTTTTTTATCTTATATATTTGTGTGATAGTTTGTTTTTTATCAAGTGATTGAAGCTCTTTTTCTTCATCAAATTCACCAAAAGACATTGTAAGATATATTAAAAACTAAAAATAGTTTATGCATGTATGCTACTGTCTACACTGTGACTTTTTCTATTCTTATTTTATTTCTATTATTAATTTATTTTTAAATATTATTGTATTTTATATATATATATGACATTTAGTCATGTAAATATATATTTATGTTAATGTTGTATTTAGATATCATATTTTATTCTATTATATATATATTTATATTTAAAACACTAAACTATTTTTTATTAAAATTATAGACAATGTTTATAACTTTAAAACTATCTAAACGTGCATTACACGTTATTTATACCTAATATATATATATATATCTTATGTAAAGAAGTATGGATATTGACACAAGACATTTCTCCTATTATGCGTAATTTTCTTCTTTACTTTTTTTTGGTTCTTTAATTGTAAATGGGCTGCTAGCCAAATTTTAACTCAGCCCACCTTCAATTATTTTAATTTTGTGATTTTTTTTATTATTTTCTAATTACTTTTTGTTAACTTATTTTATTTGTTAACTTTTCAGCCTCACCAAGTTATATAACTGCTTTAATAATTATGCTTTTACATAATAAAATATTAAAATTTCACAATTAATTTTTACATGTACTGGTATTTGTTTAGAATTTTTTTTATATTCTCTAAAACTTTTTAACTAAATTATATAATTGTAATTATAAGTAGATTATTGTTTTCATTAACATTAAAAAAGTATATAATAAAATATTAAAGTAAAGATTAATGTTTTGAAAAATCTAATTAAGAAATTTTTACATTGTTGATAAAAAGCAATTATTCCATATGTAACATACTTTATTTACATTTCACTATTATTTTTTTCATATATGATATCTAGACAAAAATAATATTAGATTATTTTATTTGTAAAACTTTTTATTGAAATTAGATTAATTAAGAGTTTATTATTCTTTACCTTAGTTAATTATTAGAAAAACATATTTAGTTAATAAAAAACGGGTGAAGAGTGTCATAGACACACTATCAAAACTAGTGTATATATATGGGTGTCTAGGTGTATATGAGTCATTTTCTATTAATTCCAAAATCATGGCGGCCGGTCTGTTTTATATACTAATTAACAAATCATTATTCATTATTCATTATTCAAATAGTATAAGTTTCCTTACAATATGCATTTATGAGCGTGTGCGCTTTATTCACATAGTTTTTCAGTTTCAAAAAATATTTTAAAAATAATTATATATATATATATATGTCTTTCTGTGGGTGTATATATACCTAATCTAATCAGCCACCGTAACACTTGTAATTATAAGAAGAAGAGAAAAAGGAGTAAATTTGTATTTGATAAGAGCAATATACATATTTAGGAAGCTTGTATGGGTGGTCGTCTCTATTTTCGAAACCTATAGAAATTATAATTCAATTTTCTTCTTTAAAACTTTTAAATAATTTAGAGTACTGAAATCAGAGTTCAAACAATCTATTTTATATGTGTATATAAAAAAAAATCAAGCACACATGTAACTGACTATTTGAATTCTAATTTCGATATTATAATTATTCAAAATTTCTCAAAAACTGATAGAATATCTACTATAACTACAATATATAGAGACATAACAAAAATTAGATTACAATTTCTCTATGTATGAAAACAAAAATATCCCTACCGTTATAGGTAAAATTAATAATGTTTTCCTATATATGTATAAATAGGGAAATTCTGTGTACACCCTATTTTTGGATGTACTGGTACACCCCCTTTTGTTTTGTGTACTTATACGATTTTTGGCACAATTTTTTTTTTTTTTTTTTATGATTGTATACATTATAGTTATTTAGAATATTTACAAATTTTTAAGAAAATTTGAATAATTTACAGTGCTGAGACAGGGTTCAAATAATTTCTTGTACTCATTATTGTTTTTTTTATATATGGGTGGAAAATATTATGTATAAACTCTATTTTTAGCACTGTAAATAATTCTGATTTTTTTGTAAATTTACAGAATGTTCTAAATAATTATAATGTAAGCGAACATAAAAAAAATTATGCCAAAAATTATTAAAATAACAAAAACATGAAGGGGTTCACCAAAGAAACACCGTATATTATATATGTAAAAAAAATTAAGAATATGGTGGTGTTTTATCTCCCCTAAATTTTATTCTTTTGTTGTTATAACTACGATCTCGTGGTGGAATTCCTCCTATAATATTGTATCTTTTTTCTTACTATTATATTTGGTTTTGACAAAAATAGTACAAACACCAATTTTGCAGGGTCTTACTACAATAATTAGTACTTTTTAAAATTCTACAAAAATAATGATTCTCCTCTTTAATCTCACATTTACTAAATAATTAGTAAATATTTATTCTCCTCTTTAATAACTAGTAAAGATATCAATGCAGACATCATTCATATGCTTATTTATTTGTCAAATCTGTAAACTCTTTGTAAAAATAAAATCAAAAGCATTCCACTTGTGAACTAGTAGAAATATTTCGGATTAATTGAAAATTTCAATAGAATAATTATTGTACAAACCCTATTAAATTTATATTTTAATTCTACATTAAAAAAACGCCATAATAATCTATTTAGTTTTATTAGTTACGCATAGGTGTGAGAAGAATTCTATATTACTCTTTAGGAAGATTCATTTGAGACGATTCTCATGCTAATATCGAGATTATTGCCTAAACGAGAAAAAAACTTAGCAAATTACATGCCCGTTTATCATGACCATGTACGTAATTGCAGTCTTTTTTTTAATTTATTTATTTACACTTAAATCATTTCAAATTTGGTGAAGACAGAGTAAGAAAGAAACTTCATATAAAATTTCTTTAGAAGAAAAAATCTTGATACAAAATTTCTTAAAGCTTGAAACTTTCTCTAAAAAATAGAATTTATTTTATAATAATTAGTATTTTATTATTTTTTATTTTAAAAGGAATAATAATTAGAATTGGGTGGTATGAGATTACTTGTGAGTTTACTCTCCTAATACCAGTGCTGTGCAGAAATTTTTACAATCCGCCAAATCCGAATAATCTGCCCAAACCAATTCGAATAAACCGACAAAAATTTAAATCGTCCAATTGTTACATTAGGCGGGTTAAAAATAATTATCAACCCGCTCAATATAACCCGACCCGCCAATTAAGAACTTACTATTTTTAATACATTTAAATGTATTAATATATTATATAGTTTTGTTTTAATTTTTTTACTATAAATTTATAATATTGTTTTAAGCTTAAAAAAATAAATTTCACACTATTAGTACTATTACAACAAAAAATATAATCTTAAAAAAAAAAATACACTACCTCTTCGGTTTGGATGGGTTGACCTGACTAACCTGCTTAAACTATTGGACGAGTTAAATTGATTTTTTTTATTTAAGTAAGTTACGAATTCACTTTTCTTAACCCGATTATAACATTAAATAGATAAAAATATCTTCTAATCCCATGCTTTGCATGTAAAGAAGGTGTTCTAAAAAAAAAGCAAGATAAAAATTGAAAAGCGGTTTTGAAATTGATTTAAAAGGACTTCCTAAAAACCAGGAGCTAAAAGCCCGAAACCTCAGGTGACGTTTTTCCACGTCGTATTGTTGGAGGTTTCGACGTGACCCAACTCTGACTACTCTTACGTATATGCCACGCGCTTACCCACAAATTGACTATCTTGCCCCTCACCGACCTTCACTTCCCGAATTCAATTCCACGTGTTTCAGAATCTTTTAGCGAACCATTTTCTTGTCCTTGAGGACATGGTAAATCTTCCCAATTTACAATTAATTTGTTTGTTATTTTATTATACATATATATAAAAAAAACTAATTTCTGATTAGGTCTCAGACCAGATCAACAAACCAGAAGCTGATTATAAAGTCCACATCTAACCCAAAAAGGTAATCCTTTAAACCATTGGCGCTAAATTTTACAATAATTAATCTCCAATTTGAGAATGTTTAGGAGTTTTGGACCACATATTATAATAGGTCCAAATAGGCAATTTAAAAAAATTAAGCTTAATTAAGGAATAATCAATCTTTGTTAGTTTCAGTGGAGAAGAACCTGCAGAGAATAAACAACGTCAAAAGTTAACTAAAAAAAATAGTCATTATTTTATGATATAGACACGATTGCAGAGTTCAAAAAATTAAAATATATGGTTCGTCAAATTATGATTTGATTATGATAAAACTATATAAGATGCAATGAACTTGAGAAGAAACAGTGACACTCCAAAATGAAAAGATTTATATATTAAATATCTTGATATTAGGTAGGTCCAACAAATACCGGCTGTTTAGTCAAGTTAATTTTCCAATTTGGGTAGCTTTTACAGGGAATATGATAAGTATTTTAGGGAATATTAGCTCTATACATTGTAGCATCTATAGTCTATATAATTATATAAATGATTTTCTTTTGTATGGTCATATTTTGATTGGACAAAGTAATATAAATATATATACAGTGTTTGGATTGCTTTTATAGATAAGGATGCAAATTGAGATGATATATTAAACTATGTAATCATCCATGATAGTTGGGTGGAGAAATTTAAATGTCCAAAGTTGTAAGAGTACTAGATTGAGGTAGCCCCACAGATTCTCGAGAAACAACCAGGTTCCAAGACATTATTAAACAAACTATCAAGTTAATTAATTAAATGTGACTTTACTTGAGGAATCAATTACATTATTGATTATCCCAACTTTATTCCCAATGTTCGATATTTAATCATCAAAGTTTTTGCATGCATGACCCACAAATTATGGGCTAATTTAAATCCTTAATTAATTGACACATTCTAATATAGATCTAAAATCTTCATGTTGTGTTGGTCTGTTTGGAGGAGGAGAAATGACTGTGTGTGGAATAATAGGAAAGGCTCAACGTATGGGGTCTTGCTCCTAGTTGATTCTACCTTGCAGGCCTGGGTTAGTGCTCAAGATCGCGAAGTGGCTCCTTTGCCAAATTACTTATCGTCTGCTGATGGAGCTGTAGTGTGGAGAAAACCAAGAAGGGGAGACCTTAAGGTTAATGTTGATGCAGCCAATTTTTTGGGGGCAGAAACTTATGGTTTTGCGGGTGTAGCCCAGGATCACAATGGAACTCTGATTGAAGCTTTCTCGGTCTGTAGGAATGGTGCGATCAATCCTGAATTGGGGGAAGCCATGGGTCCGTGAGGCACTGAGCTGGATCAAACGTAGGAGATGGACAAATGTGGTGGTGGAGACAGACAGTTTGATGGTTATCCAAGCTCTTAGAAGTAACATTGTCATGACTTCCTATTTTGGGAGCATTATTGATGATTGTAAACTCCTATTAAAGGACTTGATTTCAGTTTCTATTTATTTTGTTAAACATTCTGCAAATGAGGCTGCCAATGCTTTGGCTAAGTCCTCCTCTGTTGTAGCTGAACGTACTCTTTTAAGGGATGATATCCCCTCAAGTGTGTTGGATGTAATCTTTAAAGATAGTTGCCAATAAAGTTCACACTTTTATTCAAAAAAAAAAAGTATAAATATAAAATTATTTGTTGGAAGATTCTAATTTTCATTATTTTTATATTTTCTTATTTGACATAGATTTTAATAATAATAATTTAAATAATTTCTACTTGTCAAGTATTTGCACAACAAATAAAATAAAAGAAAACACTGTTTTATTTTATTAGTTGACGCCTATTTTATTCATAATTTATAATATTTTGAAAATATAAAATATTACCAAATGGTATATTTTAGCATTTTTAAAAAAAAGTTATCGAATAATGTATTTTCTCAACAAAAAAAAAATTGTATCAAACATGAATAAAGACTTCAGTTTAATTTCATTTATTATTAAGGATTATAATTATGACTTTTTTAAAAGAGAAAAATTGACAATTTCAAGAAATATATGCAATATTAATTTTTTTAATTATATTAAATAATACTTGTGCTAATTGGATGCATTTTGAATATTGAAAGTAACCAATTTAATCCACACTTTATTTTTATAACTAATTTTGTTAAATATATATAAAATAATAATATTACATTTGTTAGAAAATAATATGTTGCATCAATGAGAAATATGTTAATTATTACAACTCTAGACAAAATAGGACAAATAAAGCAAATATTGATTAAATAAGATTACAACTCTATGATTGAAAATTACAAATAAAATAAGAAGAGAAGTAGAAGAAAAAAATAGAGAAATACAACTCTAAACAAAATATACAAATAAAGTAGTAGTGTTGAAACAAAAGAAATAAAAGATTACAACTCTAAACAAGAAATACAATTAAATAGAAAAGAATAAATAAGATGAAAAGCAATTGCGAAAAATGAAATAACAAGAACAAGAAAAGAATAACACTCTCACTCACACCACCAAAGTGAAAAACATTGAGGATCACCAACTTGAATAAAGTTTACAACCTTTGTCCAAAAGCTTATTTTTTCTTATATCAAGCACTAAGGGAACTCTCACAATTTGAAAATAACTCTCTGGAATAATCAAGCCCCTAGGTGTTTTCTAGCCAAGTGCTCTAGTGGATAGAAAATGTTGTGTCTTACAAGTGAGTAATAAGACTCCTATTTATAGAGTTTGAGATACCCTTTGAATTTCAAATTCCACTAACCTCATGGCTGTTACCAATGCTCAATTGGATGTTTATGGAATTAAAATGGAGATTTGAGAGTTACTTAGAATGTTAGAACCGTTCAAATTGGAAAAAATTGAAAATTGGCTTTGGCAGTCAGCCTCACTGGCTACGACCTAGAGTATCAGTGGCCGCGACCACTGGCCTCTGTCCCCCAGGCTACGGCAAGGGATAAACAGTGGTTGCGGCCACAACCCATTTTCAGTACATACTTTTGTGCAATTTTCCAAACAATTCCAAATAACTCTTAATTGATTTTGTAACCCCCAAACACATTATTGGGGTTATAACCAAGTCTCCAACAGTCATTTCACTTGTGGCTTTAAGAAGTTTAAATCAAAATTGTGTAATAAAAAATTTACACAATAATGGGCAATATTTGAGAGTTACAAATTTGTTACTGAAATTGTAACTCTCATTTTGTATGTTATAACATGTGCATTCTTTGTCATATTTATTTAATCTAAACAATATATTAAAAATAATATAACATTCCCCCACTAGATTAAATAGTTCTCTACTGTAACACTTATTTAATCAATCGACATTATATTTAAAAATATAACATATCCCCCACTTGAATAAATAATAACTCTCTCTCTCTCTCTCTCTTATAGAAGTCATTGCATTGGTTCATAAAGTAAAGTGTTCTTCAACTTGAATTTTACTATAGTGTAATTATCACAAAATTTGTTGAAAATTTGGTTGCACGAGGCATTAAACCATCTTTCCATGATAACAAAATCGGTGATAACACAAACACATTTTCCATGTTCACTTGACACCTCTATGTCTCTCTTTGCACCGTTAATGGCCATGTGCACTTTCCATTAATGAACGTTCTTGAGACTACTCCCAATTATCATGAGAGGCGGCACCACGCCTAGGTCCATATAGGTAGAACTCTTACAATATTTTGTTACCAAAAATACTTGTCTTCACAAGACTGAATTCTATTAAAAAACCTCTCGGCTTTAACCCTCAATTTGGTAACTCACAAGTACTCAACATCTCAGATGAGACTGTTTTGAGTACAACTAATATTCACTTGATTGACTTGTTATTACCTATTGAACCTAACATTAGTTAAGTAACTAGTGTTAAGATATGTTACCATCAATCGTGAATCTCTTTATGGAGTTTATGTCCCATCCCTCGAGATGATGTAGCCACGAAATCTCTAGTTAATGGCTTAGTGAAATGATCCACCAAGTTTTCACTTGTTCTCACATAGGATATTGAGATGACTCCTCTTTGAATCAATTCTCTTACATATCCATGTCTGTTGCTATCAATTTAATATTGATTTTGAATACGCAAGTGCACGTAATTACACAAGTAATATAATGATAAGTAAATCGTCTCCACAGGGATTGCAAATTAAAAAAAGTAAGCAAAACAATTACTAAACAATTTTAGAAATTTAAAAATCAAGTGGGTTGTTTATAGGCTAAGCAAAATATTAAAATTAAAATGGAAATACTGAAATTAAAAACTGAACTGAACAAGAAAATTTAGAGAAATATATGGATTGCAAAATGGACTTGAATTATTGAATTCCCCTATATTATTTATCATGAACAACTTGCGGACAGATTGCTACAGCAATATTCTAGCAAAACTCTCAGGTTAACAAGAATTCATTTAAACACTCATAAAACTTTCCCAAATTTTATGACATTAATTCTTCTACCTAATTAAACATATTCTTATGCAAAATCAGATTTAAGAATGCAAATCAAAGTTTAATTCTCAAAAGTTACACAAGGTAAAGAACATATCCCTATGTTACTTACTAACATAACATAACCTAGATTATGACTTGTGTCATCCAAGTTTTTTCCATTACATTTAATCTTTCCAGCATTAAGCATAATTAAATAACTTGCCATTGCTGGCCAAACAACAACAAGAAATTAATGTAAGCACACTTGAATGAACAAAGGAGATTTTACTAGAATAAAGTGCAAGAAATTTATAGACTATAACATAGGGTTCATCAACAATTCAAGCCACCTAAAAATTATTTCATGGCTGAGTTCATAGTCATTAATTCACAATCAAAACAGTCCATAATATTCAGATGTAGAATCCAACTCAGAAATTAATAAAATAAAGTTTAGGAAAAGAAGAAAGAACAAATCCAAAATGATGCTTGAGCTTTCTATGCTTGTCCTCCTTCTTCCTTATTGGTATTTTCAGTTTTTCCCTCTCTAATTTTTCTGGTCTTCTTTGCCAAAAATGGCTGCCGCCACTTCTCTCCAGCTGAACCCTCTTTTAGTGTATGTTAGGTTTTTCTCCCCTCCTCTTTCCAAAAGTACCATATTGCTCCTTTTTCTCCAAAAACATGAAGTCCTCATTTTTTAAGATTTTTGTCCTTTTCTCCAATATGCTGACTGGTTCTTTTAGCCCTTGCCACCTCAGCCAAAATGTCAGCTCACCCATTGACTGCCACACATACCTTGTGCCCCAAAATCTGCCTGATCAAAATGCTTCAGGTTTGCTGCAGCAAACTTGAATATTCAACTATCAACAACATAATTTCATCAAAATAGATTCATATGCTAGCTCATTCCTTTGTGCAGATATTTATCCATGAAATCATTATCTTTAACCCAATAGCTATTAAAAACTAAAAAATAATTACACTTAATTAAGATAATGAAAACATCAAAGTTAGCTACAAAAACTAAAAATAAACTAACATCACCTATGATTTTTTCACAATTATAAGTTCAAAAGCACATGAAATAACTCTTTATTCAAGAGTTATCATACCCCCAAACTTACAACATTACTCGTCCTCAAGTGATGACTCTAAAAACAAAATACAACTAACAAAAGACACAAAAGGCACAAACTAAAAACAAAAGACAAGAAAACACAAAAGACAAAACACCACAACAATGGACAAACTTTGCTATGCCAATGGTAAAAAGGGGAAGGCTCTCAGGAAATTTTATTTTGAAAAAGAGAAGTTGAATTTCAATCTTTCACAAGTTTTAAACCAAATTCTTCAAGCATTAATGTTGCTGCCAAAATATGAATAAAGTGTTTCACCCTTTAGTGCATGCATAGCTTTTCCTAAACAATTTCAATCACCAAAAATCAAGCTAAACCTTGGTTTTCAAGCTTAAATAATGTCTCCATAAGTTACTTAGTGATTCCCTCTCCACTAATGTAGACAAACACCACACCAAAGATCAATAGGACTTTATCAAGCTTGTAATGATAGGCTAGGGTGAAGATAGGATAAGAGAGATAAATTTTGGCTCAAATCACCCTAAACACCTCAATCTTTCTAGGACCTAAATACATAAATGCATACATTAATTTCCCCCAAAGACAACCCCACAACACAATATAAATCTTGCCATTAGCCTTTATTACTAACATACAAAGACAAAACTACAACAACTTTCCTTTATTTGAAAAGTACACCCCCAAACTTATTTACAAACATACATATTACAAACGTACATACTTTTTTTTTCTTTTTCTCTTCTGATTTTTTCTTCTCTTTTTTTTTTAGATGCTTTGATGCAAGGGAGTGCACTCATTAATTTTTTCTTTTTTTTTTCTTTTTGGATGCACTATTTTTTTTTTACTATGAAAATAAACAACTGGATGGCAAGAGTACAAGAAAATTGAGAAAACACTCTCCCCCCCAAACTTAAAATCAACACTGTCCCCAATGGTGAAAACAGGCAAAAGAAGAAAATGAAAACGCTCACCCAATTTTCTCGCATCCACTCAACTCAACTCAACTCCCCAAAATACACAACAAATAAATCCTATAAAGAACAAGGTGCTAAAAGGGTGTGGTGAAAAAAGATGATTATATATATGTAAAGGTAGGCTAATGAGTGGCTAAAAAAGAAAAGTGACACTTAAGCTCAATGGGGTGACTAGGGATAAAAAATGCATACAAGGTAGGCTTCAAAGGTTCAAACGGTCCAAAGATGGCCTAAATCATTTCATCGGTGTGGTATCGTCTAGGATTTCGCCTCAAGGAAAATCACTAAGTAATTCTAGAAACTTAAGCTCTCACAAGAAACTAGCTCTTTCTAGGGTCTCAAAATTGTTTAATCGAGCTATGCACAAACTAAAAAGAGAAACACTCTCATCAACCGATTACTAGCAACATTCACACCCAAAGAATTAAGTTTAAAATTTAAGAAAGAAAGACATTCAGCTGCAACTTAGATTGATTATATATATATTTAAGTTTGCAAAGTCATCATTGAGCCCCCTAGTTAAACACTAACAAAAGCAAAGAATATCCTCAAAAGAACGACAACACAACAAGACAAAGACAAACTAAAACAGAACAAAGATAACTATTCCAACAAAGTACCTTCCTAGCAACAAAACACAAGGCAAATGACTCAAATTTCGGTGCTCACTACACAAAAATCACCAAAGAAACATAACTAAGTACAACACAGAGCACCCAGTACACAAAACACAAAAATCATTATCAACACTTGAGACCAAAGTATAACACAACACAAAAATTTGCCAATGAGTAAGAACTACATCTAAAACAGAGAAAACAAAGAAACAGACATAAACAAAATCAAATTGGGGAGTAGAGTTCAGAAATGCTCATTCAACGAATATGCTGGCTCTGCTCAAGGGATGCACAACTAGGTCACTCGGTGCTTGGGTGAGGCACAGCTAGTTGCATACGGAGATTGCTTGATGATGTGCATGGAGCTCCTAGAATTCTTGCTGGCCTGGGCTAGATTCTCTCGAATTTGGGTCGAGTTGGTGTTGATTTGGTGGCTGGTGGGGTAGCTTTGGTGGGGGTAGAAGCATTTATAGTGGCTGGGGAAGGCAGGAGTAATGGGGAATTAGGGATTTGGGTATATACGGATATATATATATTTTTTAGATATGATAAATTTTTTACTGAAATATATATATAGATTTCGTATAGTTTATAGTATATACATATTTATTATTATTATTATTATTATTATTATTATTATTTTAAATACATATTTCAGTATATGCATATAATTATATATATATACATATATATAGTAAAATATGTATAAATAATATTAAATATAGTACATATATATTTTTTATAAATATAGTATTATATATATATGCCTCTGAATGAAACCATGACCCAGGATTTTTTTCCTGCCCAGATTGCTAACATTTTGCCCAAGATTTGCTTCAGCAACCCAAATTTGACGTAACTCTATTTTTTTCGGATATTTTTGCGTACATATTGCTGAAGCAAAACTCTCGCAAAACCTTCAGACTCCAACATGACTTTCAAAACACCCTGTTTCTTGATTTCTCAACACCTGAAACACCAAAATACACATAAAACCACTCCAAAACATCACAATAAAATGGAATTAAAATTGCAAAAAATTAAAATTAAAATTAAAAATGAAAATAGTTAAACACTCATATGTACATATATATATATATATTTTGTTCTTTCCTGTCTCTTTTGTTTTTTTTTTTTCTATAAACACTATTATTCTACACTGGCTTCTTTTTGGGTTGTCTTTAAATTAGTGTCTGAATCACTTGACAACCCAAACTTTAATGATCCTCCAAAGTGATGGAGGTCTTCTCGCGGTTGACCTCACCTCCCCAATAATGTTTCAGCCACTGCCCATTCACTTTAAACTCCCTTCCGGATTGATCTTCGCGAACTTCAACTACTCCAAAGGGGTAAACTTGCACCACTGTGAATGGGCCAGACCAGCGAGACTTTAACTTGCCAGGAAATAACTTCAAGCGCGAGTTGAAGAGCAATACTTTCTGCCCCTTCTCAAAGACCCGAGCTTGAATTTTCTGATCATGCAACCTCTTAGTTTTCTCCTTGTACAACTTAGCATTTTCATAGGAGAACAACCTCATCTCTTCCAGCTCATTTAACTACAACTTTCGAGCTTCTCCAACAGCTTGGAGATCCATATTCAGTTTCTTAGTGGCCCAATATGCCTTATGCTCCAACTCAACGGGCAAATGGCAAGCTTTCCCAAAGACCAAACGATACGGTGACATTCCCAAAGGGGTTTTGAAGTCGTTCGATAGGCCCAAAGAGCATCATCCAAACGCTAAGACCAATCCTTTCTACTAGGATTCACCGCTTTCTCTAGGATTCCCTTGATCTCCCTATTGGATATTTCAACTTGACCGTTGGTTTGGGGGTGGTAGGCGGTGGCAATCTTGTGCTTCACACTATATTTGGCTAATAAAGCTGCCAAAATCTTGTTCACAAAGTGGGTGCCTTCATCACTTATAAGCGCCCTTGGAGTGCCAAAACGGGTGAACACATGCTTATGTAGGAATTTCATGACCACCTTGGAATCATTAGTAGGACTTACCACTGCTTCAACCCACGTAGAGACATAGTCAACAACTACCAAGATATACAAATTTCCAAATGATGGTGGAAATGGCCCCATGAAGTTGATTCCCCAAACATCGAACAATTCCACTTCAAGGATGTTATTCAAAGGCATTTCACTCCTTGCTGAAATATTTCCAACACGCTGGCAGCGGTCACAACTCTTAGCAAATTTATGAGCATCCTTGAAGATAGAGGGCCAATAGTAACCTGATTGAAAAACCTTGGCGGCTGTTCTTTGCCCACCAAAATGTCCACCATAAGGAGCTGAATGACAATGCTCTAGTATGCTAGAAACTTCATCCTCAGGCACACAATGCCTTATGATTCGATCTGAACATTGTTTGTACAAATAGGGCTCATCCCAATAATAGAATCTCACATCATGAAAGAACTTCTTGAGTTGCTGCCTATTCAAATCAGGTGGCTGCAAACCACTCACCAAATAGTTGACAAAATTAGCGTACCATGGAGTAGTGGTTTGGTTCACAACCAACAATTGCTCATCAGGGAATGTCTCTTTAATAGGCCATTCACTTTGCTTTTCACTTCCAGCTTCAAGTCTAGATAAGTGGTCAGCCACTTGGTTCTCCGTTCCTTTTCTATCCCGAATTTCCAAGTCAAATTCTTGAAGAAGCAACACCCATCGAATAATTCGTGGCTTATCATCCTTTTTGGCAATTAGATACTTGATCACTGAATGGTCTGTATAAACCACTACTTTAGTCCCCACAAGATAAGCTCTAAACTTTTCAAAAGCAAACACCACCGCCAAAAGCTCTTTCTCAGTGGATGTATAGTTCAATTGGGCATCGGCTAATGTCTTGCTTGCATAGTAAATGGAATGAAAAACCTTATCTTTTCGCTGCCCAAGTACAACACCCACAGCAAAATCACTAGCATCGCACATCAATTCAAAGGGGAGAGACCAATCCGGAGCTACAATGATGGGTGCAGTGATAAGAGCCTTTTTTTAAAGTCACAAATGCTTCTTGACACTCCTTGGTGAACTCAAATGCTCGATTTTGGTCAAGTAAGGAACAAAGGGGCTTAGAAATCTTTGAAAAATCCTTTATAAACCTCCTATAGAAGCCCGCATGCCCCAAAAAGCTTCTAATCCCCTTGACTGTAGTAGGTGGTGGCAATTTTTCTATAACTTCCAGCTTTGCTCTATCCACTTCTATGCCCTTGTTAGAAATTCTATGGCCCAGCACAATGCCTTCTTGAACCATGAAATGACATTTTTCCCAATTGAGTACCAAGTTTGTTTCTTCACATCTAGCCAAGACTTGCTCCAAGTTAGCCAAACAAGTGTCAAAAGACTCCCCAAATACTGAAAAATCATCCATGAAGACTTCAAGAGACTTATCCACCATATCTGAAAATATTGCCATCATACAATGTTGGAAAGTGGCGGGGGTGTTGCACAGCCCAAAAGGCATCCTTCTAAAGGCCAAGGTGCCATAAGGACAAGTAAAGGTAGTCTTCTCTTGGTCTTCCGGCACGATGGAAATCTGATTATAGCCTGAATACCCATCAAGGAAACAATAAAACTCCTTTCCCGCCAACTGATCAAGCATTTAGTCAATGAATGGCAGTGGGAAGTGGTCTTTACGAGTAGCCTTATTCAACTTCCGATAGTCCATACAAACACGCCACCCCATCACTTGTCCTATGGGAATCAACTTATTATTTTCAGTAGCCACCACCGTGACTCCACCTTTTTTAGGAACACACTGAATTGGGTTGACCTAAGAACTATCTAAAATTGGGTAAACAATTCCATAATCAAGCCACTTAATTATCTCTTTTCTAACCACTTCCTTCACGATAGGATTAAGCCTTCGCTGCTGCTCAACGGAATTATTACAACAATCCTCCAACAGAATTTTATGCATACAAAATGAGGGACTTATCCCTTTGATATCCGCCATAGTCCAACCAATGGGCCTTGTGTATTTCTTCAAAACAGCCAGCAACAAACTCTCTTTTTCAGCTCCTAACATGGCTGAAATAATCACAGGCAAGGTCTCATTATCTCTCAAATAAGAATACTTCAAGTGACTAGGCAAAGGCTTTAACTCTAATTTTGGTGGCTCTTGAATAGAAGGCTTAGGAGGCTTAAAATTCCCTTCCGACAAGTTCAATGACTCAAAAGGCCTCCGAAATTTTGCAAAGGGATGCTTTGACTCCACCCATGTAACTTGGCTTTCTTCCTCTTCACTTAAGTTTTCAAGATCTTCAAGTGACCTCACCCCCACTCCATCTTTACAAGCTTCCTTATGGAGTTTTTCAGCGACAATAGACTCAATTACACTTAGCCTAGAACATTCCTCAACCTCATCCAGAAACTTCATAGCATTGAACACGTTGAAAGTCACTTGTTGGTCATTCACCCTCATAGTAAGCTCCCCTTTTTGTACATCAATCAAGGTCCTCCGGGTAGCTAGAAATGGCCTACCCAAGATAATAGGAACATCTCTATCCGCTTCATAATCAAGGATGATGAAATCAGCCAGAAAGATGAATTTATCAACTTGCACAAGTACATCTTCAATTTTTCCTTCCGGGTGCGCCATAGAACGATCCGCTAATTGCAAAGTGACTGTGGTTGGTCTTGCTTCTCCAATCCCTAACTTCTTGAAAATTGACATGGGCATCAAATTAATACTAGCCCCTAAGTCACAAAGTGCTCTACCAACATCTCTACCACCAATAGAACAAGGAATTATAAAGCTGCCCGGATATTTCAATTTAGGAGGAATTTTACTCTTCAATATAGCACTACACCCTTCAGTCAATGCCACTGTTTCAAATTCACCAAGCCTCCTCTTTTTAGTTAAAATATCTTTCAAAAACTTCATATAGTTGGGCATTTTCTCCAAAGCTTCCACCAACGATATATTGATGTGAAGTTGTTTCAAAACATCTAAAATTCTCCGGAATTGACTATCTTGTTGCTGCTTTTGAAAGCGCTGAGGAAATGGTGGAGGTGGCTTGCTTATAGGCTTTCCTGAAGCATTTTGCGAAGGAATTGCTGTAGCAATTGCTTCAGGATCAGCATTTAAATTTTTTGATTTCACAGCTTTGTCTCCCTTATCCACACTACTTTGAATTGAAGTGGGCTCGCTGTTTCTAGTACAATTATCCTCAGTCAATTTCAGATTTTTACCACTCCTCAATGTAACCGCCTTGCAATGCTCCTTTCCATCTTTCCTTGGATTTTCTGTGTCACTAGGCAAGGTGCCTTGTGGTCTATTCCTTAGCTCATTAGCAAGCTGCCCCAATTGAGTTTCTAGATTCCTTAAGGATGCTGCTTGACTCTGAATCATAGCATCATTCTTGGCCATATATTCCTTCATTAAACTCTCCAATGAGCTTGATTGAGACACTTGAGGAGGAGGTGGTTGAGCTCTTTGTTGTTGTTGAGAAAACCCTGGTGGATATGTAGGCTTGTTTTGCATTGGTGCTTCGCTTGAACTAGCTCCTTGACCTCCCCATGAGAGTTTGGATGCTGCCTCAACCCCGGATTGTAAGAGTTCGAATATGGGTTATTTCGATTGGCATTTTGATTCCCCACATAACAAACTGAAGCAGGATTCGATGGACAACTCTCAAATGCATGCCCATCTCCACAATAAACACAAGAAACATCGGCAACTTGTCCCATAGCAGCTGGTTGTACCATTCCCCCCAAACTCATGTTCTTGAGAAGGTTAGTCATTGAAGAAACTTGAGTGATCAAAGTTGTCAATGCATCAACTTCAAGTATACCAGGCACTTTTTAACTTGTTGAGGCTCTAACATTGGACCATTGATAATTGTTGCTAGCTATCCTCTCCAAAATCTCATAGGCTGCATTATAGGACTTAGAGAGAATAGCCCCATTGGCTGAAGCATCTAACACTATACGAGTGGATGAATTGAGCCCATTGTAGGAAGTTTCCATTTGTATACAACGCGGGATCCCATGGTGTGGGCACTTTCTCAATAACTCCTTGAATCTCTCCCAAGCTTCACAGATTGATTCATCCTCCAGCTGCTGAAATGACATAAAATCATTGCGAAACTTGGCATTTTTGGTAGGAGGGAAGTACTTCATCAAGAATTTTTCAGCCAACCCATTCCATGTAGTCACCGAGTCGGGAGGTAGGATGTTGAGCCAAGCTCTAGCTCGATCCCTCAAAGAGAAAGGGAACAATTTCAACCTTAGGGCCTCGTCGGTCACTCCTTGTAGCTTGAAAGAATCGCTCACCTCCAAAAATGAACAAAGATGAAGGTGAGGATCCTTAGTAGGCAGCCCACTAAATTGACCCACTGTTTGCAACATTTGGAACATCACGGGCTTTAACTCAAATTGGGGTGCTTGAATTTCAGGCCTAACAATGCCCGAATTTAGCTCATTAAACATGGGGGCAGCATACTTGTAATGCCCCAGACTCCAGGGACCGTTACAGTATGTCTTGTAACCAGTGCTAAACTCGCTAATCGAGTCATTTGGCCAAAAAAGTGAAGCTAAGTAAGATTAGCAGTTTAGGGATTAAAAACTTTGGTTAAGATGTAACGTTTCATTAGAACGTTTATTATATACATTGGGATCCCAAAAATATAATTTAGATGTCTATTATAGAAAATATTTACAACATGCCGATCTAAGCGGCAAAACAGGGTTTAACCCTAGTTCCTCTTTCAACCCTCGGCCGTGTGGTGGTCGAGCAACGACATATGTACACGTCATCACCTAAGCTCTTCAACTCAAGGATGGTCTAGCTTTCTTTTGCCTTTACCTGTACCACATAACACCCGTGAGCCGAAGCCCAGCAAGAAAACCCAATATGCTCATGAACAGTAATAACATGTCATCAAATCATAAGGCAAACACCTAGCAGATATAGCCCTAATCAGGCAGGCAACAAATCCACGTAATGATGGGTATCCAGGATAAGAAATCCTACCCTCCTGAGTGGATGACTACCAAGTCAATCTCAATCAGATAAGTGATTTAACACTGGTGGTTCCGGTAACCATACCGAGCTGATAGCCCTGAATAAAAGAGTGACAATGGTACAAGTCACTAAGGTGGGATCCATTCCTTTTATAAATAAGTGATCCTTTCACTAGCTTAAACAGAATAGGTACATGATGATTAGTCACCAACATAACCTTCCTCATGACCCTAGAGTGATAACTATGGAACACTGTTCCCTAGCCATGTGACAAGCAGTCACCTAGGCCTTAGGCCCTAGCTCTGAGTAACTGGTCCTAGAATAGCCAAGCACTTATAATTTTCATCGACCTTCAGGTCGGTCCAGCATTAATACCCCATATGAGTCATTCAATGCTGATATCGATAAGATCTAATCTTCATTCGGCTCTGTGTCCTCGACACTTATGCCATTTCTAACTCTCAGGTCAGTGAAACACGACCAGTGCTCAACCCGTTGTGAACTTGACTAATAAGTCACAGCTTCACAGACGGATCTGACACCATTGCCGATTCTGACTAATAAGTCAGTGCCACCCATAAGCAAGCAATGCTACCAAACATATATCATATGTCACATATTCAAATATAAGGTATTTCGCATGCTTACTTAACCACTACCAGCATAATTAGGACCATGCATAAACACAGAGGCTCAAGCTCTGACCAATCTCATAATCGATATTCACGGCATGCCCTAATCACATATTTCTCGTGCGTCATATGCATTACATTTAAACATCCAACATGCATCAAGAATAACCATGCATGTCACATATACACAGGGTGCAGTTTTCTTACCTCAGATTCGAGCTAGAATGAATAAAAGAACGACCCTTGAGAACGATCAACTTTTAGTCCTTTAGCGGTCACCTAGTCATAACCAAATATGAGACACCATCAATAAAAATGGTCAACATAGGTTTCCAAACAAATATCTAGCCTCCGAGAGATCAATCCAAACTAATCCAAGTAGTAGGAACACTCCTGAGGCCTATAACTAAGTTCCTGGGGTCAAAATGTGCAAATGGGGTGAAAATTGGGCAAGGGCTGCAGCCCTAGAACCTTGGGCAACGACCCCCAGAATTTTCTGAGCCAAGGGCCGCGGCGCCCAGCAGGTTCCTCTTCCCCACCTGCTTCTTCATGCCAGGGCCGCGGCCCCCAACCCTGGGTCATTCCCAAACTCGTTTTTAACACTCCAAAGCCTCCAAAATCATACCTAAACATTCCCCAATCATAAAATCAAAGTTCCCAAGCTTCCCAATGCTCCAAAACCCTCAAAACCCAAGGTTCAATCGAACCAAAAACTCAACGATTCACAAAATCTAATTCAAAGCTTAGAAACTCGAAAAACTCAAAACTTAAACTTAGATTACCTTTGATTGGGTTGTTTTCCGTCAAATCCTTCGATTAAGAATATTCTAATCTTTCCTAGGATCGCTTTGCCTCGACCCTCGCTTGATTCCGACTCCTAGAACTCAAGATTTCTTCAAAAGGCTTCGAACGGTAAAATGAGCTAACGAGGGAGAGAGGAAAGTATTTTCTAACGTATGTTCTATCTGACAAGCTACTTCATGCTTAAGTAACCTCAAATAAAACCTAGTGCTCGGGGACCCAAAAACACCCCCAAGGATATTATAGTCAAAACCTCCGAAATTTCATCCTGATCTCAAATATTCCTAATTTATCATCAAATAAATATTCTTATTACCCCATAATTGACCCCATTATGACAAAACCGCTAATCCATTATATATGACCGTCTCATGCCGAATAGCTCGAATATATCTCCATAATAATGGAATCTCATTTACAAATTACAATATGCACCTAAATATACAAATATGCCCTCAACAGGCCAAATTACCAAAATGCCCTTATAATTATAAATACACCCATATTCATGCATTTATCATCATATAATAATATAATTCACATAAACATGCATATATTCATTTTATATCATAATAAATCAATTATGGCCCTCCCGGCCTCCTAATCAAGGTCCTAACCCTTATTAGGAAATTTGGGGCATTACAATACTCCCTTATGGCTCTCTCTCTATCATCAGCCATAGCAATTATGTTAGTGACATTATTAGCACCCTCAACTCCTTCAACCTCATCAGCCATATTAAGGCGATTTTGAGCCCATTGTTCCCTTAGTCTTCTTCTAATAGTTCTTTCAATCTCAGGGTCAATAGGAGCTAGTTCAATGTCTTCTTGCTCGTTCATATAGTAAATCACCCGAGAAAACACAAGAGCAAGCAAACAAAGTCAGCTCAACAAAGAAAAATAAATAAATTGCAAGTAATTGATTTTACAAGAATTTCTAATTTCAATCCCCGGCAACGGCGCCAATAACTTGTTGCTATCAATTTAATATTGATTTTGATTATGCAAGTGCACGTAATCACACAAGTAATATAATGATAAGTAAATCACCTCCACAGGGATTGCAAATTAAAAAAAGTAAGCAAAACAATTACTAAACAATTTTAGAAATTTAAAAATCTAGTGGGTTGTTTATAAGCTAAGCAAAATATTAAATTTAAAATGGAAATACTGAAATTAAAAACTAAACTGAACAAGAAAATTTAGAGAAATATATGGATTGCAAAATGGACTTGAATTATTGAATTCCCCTAAATTATTTATCCTGAACAACCTACGGACAGATTGCTGCAGCAATATTCTAGCAAAACTCCCAGGTTAACAAGAATTCATTTAAACACTCATAAAACTTTCCCAAATTTTATGAAATTAATTCTTCTACCTAATTAAACATATTCCTATGCAAAATCATATTTAAGAATGCAAATCAAAGTTTAATTCTCAAAAGTAACACAAGGCAAATAACATATCCCTATGTTACTTTCTAACATAACCTAACCTAGATTATGACTTGTGTCATCCAAGTTTTTCCCATTACATTTAATATTTCCAGCATTAAACATAATTAAATAACTTGTCATTTCTGGCCAAAAAACAACAAGAAATTAATGTAAGCACACTTGAATGAACAAAGGAGATTTTACTAGAATAAAGTGCAAGAAATTTATAGACTATAACATAGGGTTCATCAACAATTCAAGCAACCTAAAAATTATTTCATGGCTGAGTTCATAGTCATTAATTCACAATCAAAACAAACTATAATATTCAGATGTAGAATCCAACTTAGAAATTAATAAAATAAGGTTTAGGAAAAGAAGAAAGAACAATTCCAAAATGATGCTTGAGCTTTCTATGCTTGTCCTCCTTCTTCCTTGTTGGTATTTTCAGTTTTTCCCTCTCTAATTTTTCTGGTCTTCTTTGCCAAAAATGGCTGCTGCCACTTCTCTCCAGCTGAACCCTCTTTTAGTGTATGTTAGGTTTTTCTCCCCTCCTCTTTCCAAAAGTAGCATATTGCCCCTTTTTCTCCAAAAACATGAAGTCCTCCCTTTTTCTGATTTTTGTCCTTTTCTCCAATATGCTGAATGGTTCTTTCAGCCCTTGCCACCTCAGCCAAAATGTCAGCTCACCCATTGACTGCCACACGTACCTTGTGCCCCAAAATCTGCCTGATCAAAATGCTTCAGGTTTGTTGCAGCAAACCTGAATATTCAGCCATCAACAACATAATTTCATCAAAATAGATTCATATGCTAGCTCATTCCTTTGTGCAAATATTTATCCATGAAATCATTATCTTTAACCCAATAGCTATTAAAAACTAAAAAATAATTACACTTAATTAAGATAATGAAAACATCAAAGTTAGCTACAAAAACTAAAAATAAACTAACATCACCCATGATTTTTTCACAATTATAAGTTCAAAAGCACATGAAATAACTCTTTATTCAAGAGTTATCAATGTCTTAGACTAATGTGTCTAGAATTCCCATTATACACTCCGATGTATGCTCTAGCCAATGTTGCTTGGCTATCACAATGTATCGATATAGTGGATACATTCTCTTTGATTAGGGGTATCTCCATCAAAAGATCACTTAACCATTCGACATCTTTGCCAATAGCGGCTAGAGCTATGAACTCTGCTTCCATAGTGGAATGAGATATACATGTTTGTTTCTTGGAACCCCAAGAAATTGCACCCCCACCAAGTGTAGTGGTGGACAAGTTGTCCCCAAGATTGGATATCCAGCTTGTATCTGTATATCCTTCTAGGATTGAAGGAAATTTGGAGTAGTGAAGGCTTAGTCCTTTGGTTTTCTTGAGATAACCTAGGACTCTCCCAATAGCCTTCCAATGATCCACACTAGGATTACTTGTAAACCTACTAAGTGTACTTACCACAAATATTATATCAGGTCTAGTACATTGGGCGGCGTACATAAGACTCCCTATAGCACTTGCGTACTCCAATTGAGCCACCGCTCTTCCTTCATTCTTCTCTAATTGTACACTATGGTCAAATGGAGTATTGACATTTTTAACCTTGAGAAGGTTAAATATGTTCAATACTTTCTCAATATAGTGGGCTTTCCCCAAAGCAAAACCCCCACTATTTTTCTTCACTTTGATACCAAGTATGGTATCAACTTCTCCAAGATCTTTCATCTTGAAGGTTGATGATAGAAAACTCTTCGTTTCGTCTATCACTTTCATGATATCACTTAGAATAAGCATGTCATCCACATAGGAAAAAAATGATCACATATCCCTTACAAGTTTTGGAATACAAACACTTGTCTCCATTGTTATGCCTAAACCCATTAGACATGATGGCTTGATCAAATTTCTCATGACATTGCTTAGGAGCTTGTTTCAATCCATATAAGGATTTTACAAGTGTACACACTTTATGTCCATATCTTGGTAGGAAAAACCCTTTGGGTTGTTCCATATAAACCTCCTCATTGAGGTCACCATTAAGGAATGATGTCTTGACATCCATTTGATGAACATACAAGTTGTGTATAGAAGCCAAAGTGAGCAAAATTCTTATAGAAGTTGTTCTTGTAACAGGCGCATAGGTATTGAAATAATCAATACCCTCTTTTTGCCTAAACCCCTTAGCTAATAATCTAGCTTTAAAGGTTTGAATAGTGCCATCAGTGTGGTATTTCCTCCTAAATACCCAGTTACACCCAATTGGCTTAGACCCCGGTGGGAGGTCTACCAATTCCCAAGTGTTGTTGGAAAGAATGGAATCGATCTCATCATTGATGGCTTCTTTCCAAAATGCACTATCTCTAGATTGCTTGGCTTCTCTATAAGTCTTAGGATCATCCTCAATGAGAAGTACAATAGGAATTTTCCTAATGACTTCATCTCTATTTCCTTCTACCATGTAGAAAGAAATCCATTAAGAATCTATCTCATCCAATCCTAGACTTTTCTCCTTTCTAACCCTTTGACTTCTTCTAAGTTCAATAGGTTGCTCAATATTCTATTGAGAATTCTCCTCTTGAGAATCATTTTTGGATGTAGATGCTTGAGAATTGTTCTCATATAACAAATTCTCCTTTAGAGATGTTGATGCTTGAGAATTGTTGTCACATAACATGTTCTCAAAAGAATTCAACTTCTCTAGATTCAATCACAACATTAGACTCTAATTTTAATAGCCTATAAGCTTTACTATTGCTGGAATAACCAACAAAAGCACACTTTATGGCTCTTGAACCTAACTTTGTTCTATTAGGTTCATTTTTCTTGCAGTATGCAAGACACCCCCACACTTTGAAGTACCCTATATTGGGTTTTCTTCCTTTCAATAACTCATATGGAGATATCTCATTTTTCTTCATCGGTATTCGATTAAGAATGTGACAAGCGGTTAACAACGCTTCACCCCATAAGTTGAAGTTCAACTTAGAAAATACCAACATAGAAGTTATCATCTCTAGAATGTGGTGTATAAGGTGAGGTGCACTCATGAATTATGTCATTTTCTTCACAAAATGCATTGAATTCATTAGAGAAGTACTCTCCTCCTCTATCACTTCTTAGCACCTTAATCTTTTTATTGAGTTGATTTTCAACTTCTAATTTATAAACTTTAAAAGCATCAAAAGTCTCATATTTATGCTTTAAAAGAAACACATAGGTATATCTACTAAAATCATCTATAAAAGTAAGAAAATATATTTTACCACCTCTAGTTAAAACACCATTTAATTCACAAAGATCACTATGGATTCAATCTAGTAAATGAGATGATCTTTCTACACTAGGAAATGGTTTCTTAATCATTTTTGCCTTAACACATGTTTCACATTTTCAATAGGTTTTAATATTGCTTGCAATCATACCACATTTTACTACTCTTTTCGTGGTTGAAAAACCTATATGAGATAGTCTAAGATGCCACAAAAATAAAGAATCATACTCAACAATATATGCATAATTAACATCTTTATTGATAACATTGAAAGTTACATCATTTGTGCACAACTTAACCATACCCTCACAAGAGTACCCCTATCTCAAAAATACATTTGATTTGGTAAGAATAAGTTTACCGGACCCAAAAACGTCTTTAATGCCGGGCTTTCCAAGCAAATCACCACTTACCAAGTTTCCACTCATTTCGGGAACATAAAGGACATTCACTAATGTGACTTTCTTGCTGGAGATGAAAAATACTTCAATGGTACATTTGCCAAGTACCTTGGATTTTCCCTCATTTCCCATTTGAATCTCATGGTTGTCCTTTGACTCTTCAAAGGTCTTGGACAATGATTTGTCATGGGTGACATGGACGGTGGCATATGTGTCATACCACCATCCCTTCACTTTTCCTTGGACCGCATTCACCTCACAAAGGGTAGCAACTATATTCTCCTCTTGAGTTGCATTTACCTTAGGTCCTTGTTGGTATTTTCTATGACTACACTCTTTAGCATAGTGACCCTTTTTCCCACATACAAAGCAAGGACTTTTCTCACCCTTCAACTCGTTTGGGTTGGTTTTTGGTCCCAAAGATGTCTCATTACCCTTCTTGCCTTTCCCTTTATTTTTTTTGGATGTTTTGGTTGTGACACCGCATTTTCTTTGGAAGTCTCTCCATTAGAACCCTCCACAAGTTTGTCTCTACATATCAATTCCTCCTCGATTCAAATATGCTTTTGAATTTCCTTCAAAGAATAATCCTCATTTTTATTAAGGATTCTTTTCCTATAGCTCCTCCAAGTTGGTGGTAATTTTGTCACTATAGCACCAACTTGAAAGGCCTCGAGAAGCTCAATCTTTAACACTTTCAATTTGTTAACAATTATTTTTAGCTCATGTATTTGAGGAAGAATAGGTTTATCACCAAAAAATTTGAAATCGATATATTGAAAAATTAAAACTTTTTTGTACCTTCCTCTTCCGCCTTGAATTTTGTCTCAAGTGCATCCCAAATCTCCTTTGCTGATTTGGTCTCGATGTAGAGGTCATAGATCCTATCATATAGGGCATTGAGGATATGATCCCTACAAAGGAGTTTGTCCTCTGCCCTCTTCCTTCTATTCTCTACCACCTCGGGAGTTTCCTTGTCAGATGGTGTTGGGAGAGGTTCAAGTGTGGACTCTATGATGTAGGCGATCTTGAGAGTGGTCAAGAGAAACCTCGCCTTGTCTTGCCACCTAGTGAAATTTGATCCATCAAACCTATCCAACTTGACTAGGTCTTTGGTTCATGATTTTGATAATTGTTATCCAAAGAATAGGCGTGGATGACGTGGTAGACATTTTTGACACGTGGCTGACACCTAGCAATGTTTTGTTCGACTATCGACCAGTGAGATTGCCCTGACATAACAGTTGAATATTATATACGACCAACCAGGTCGTATACTCTGGATATTTGGAGAAGATCTTATGCAATTATGATCATATCCGAGATTATCTCCCATGATTCCTAAATATCTGATTAATTAGGAAAGAATATCTGTAACTAATTCATGTAACCCTCCTTGAGCCTATAAATAAAGAGAAATAGCTCAAGGAAGGGGACCTTTTTTTGGCTAATTCAAGTTTACACTTTACAAGATAATTAGAGCTATTATCTTATGATTGTATTATTCATCTCTCTCAGGTCTGTGAAACTCAGAGAACCCTAGTTCTTTGATCACTCCCTTGAGAACTGATTTCAATAATAGCTTAAGTGGACGTAGGTCATTACCAGTTCTTGGGGCCGAACCACTATAACTTTGTGTGCTGTTTATTGTTTTTTCCATTAGATCTATTTCAACACTTTACATCACATCAAGCATTTGACTCCGTGTCAGTTGACCAAATCAAGGGTCAACATTCTGGTGCTTTCATTGAGAGCTTGAGGCGAGATTGTTGAAGCATTAATGGCAAAAACAACAAAGAAGACTGGGCAGGCGGCTGGTGCTGCACCATCTCAACCTCCTCCTACTCCAAACATGGCTAAAAATGAGCCACACTTGGAATTTGATGAGGAGGAATTGGACTCTGAGACGCTGAGCAATACCCTGGGGGTATTGCAAGATGAATTGGCCAATCTGAGGGCCAACCAAGAAAGTGTTGCGGAGATTATGGCGCGGCAGCAGCAAGAGATAGAGCGTCAGCGCCAAGAGCTAAGTGAAAGGCAGGCGGAGTTGGACCGTCGTCAGAGGGAGGCCATGGCAGCCCTCGAAGAAGCCCTGCAGTTGGCCAGGAATCAGGCTGCACCTACTTCACAGCCTGATCAACCCTCAAATGGGCCACCTCAAAGGGGTCCCAATCCTAGCCCTCTGATCCAGCCGACGAGCCCTCAAAGGCCTGAGCAGCCACCAATGCCTCTGGATGACGTCCCACCAAGGGATCCTGAGATGCAACCTCCATCTAGGTTGGTCGCGGTAACCCCCCACAGCCAAGGCAGAATAGGGCCGGGCAGCAGCCCCGTAGTCCTAGGCGCCATAGGGGTGAAGAGTCGAACCCACCGAGTAGGGGACAATGTCCTTCTAGCAATAGAAGGAACTCAGAGATAAGCTCTGCGGTCAGGGGCCCCCCACAGCATGATAATGCACGGGGACCTACCGACCAGCGCAGGCCTCCCCCTAATGCTCAGGAAGTTCCAGCCCGAGGAGGCAACCGAGGGGACAGTCGGTCCCACCATAGCCAATCTAGGTTTAGAGATGGCCATGGTTACAATGAGGCCGACTCAGGCAGAGGGAACGTCGGTCGGAGGAATGAAGAGAGAGGTGGAGGCAGAAGCCCACCACCTAGAGAAGACCAACAAGAGAGACGTAACGTTGGGGGGTAGCCCAGACAAAACAACGTCTTTAACCGGCTCGGAGCAAGCGAGCAGCGGCGAAGAGACGAAGACTTAAGGGATGTACTCAATGACCACTGGGAACGGCACGATGAGTACACCCCCCAGCAGTAGAGACCCCAGCGATTCCTGAAGCCGTGCAGGCCCAAATAGATACTCTGAACCAAGCAGTGCAACAGCTGTTCGGGGGAAGAACGTCTCACATCGAATACGACAGGAGAAGGGGCACTCCTTTCGTTCAGAGGATAGCTGTGGCAGAAACTCCCAGTAAGTTTCAGATGCCCACACTTCCGAAATTTGACGGGTATGGTGACCTAGTATCTCATGTCAACAAGTTTGAGATACAGATGGACATTCAGAAAGTGATCGAAGACGCTCGGTGCAGGATCTTTCATGCAACACTTTCTGATGCTCCACAGGAGTGGTTTTTTAAATTCCCTCCTGCAAGTATTGTACCTTGGGAGATGTTCGTAAAGGAGTTTTACGGACAATTCTATGCGGGTCATGTGCACCCAACTGAGGCAAACCAGCTGGTTGAGATACGCCAGCAAGAAGGAGAGCCACTGAAGGATTACGTCCATCATTTTATGCGAGCAGCCGCTGGAACTAAAACAGTGGGAGATGAAGGAAAAATTATGGCCCTAACTGCAGGTGTTAGGCGTCGTACGCCTTTGTGGAGTAGCCTCAGGAAGCATGGGGTTAAGACTACCCAAGAATTCTTGGATCGATCTGATCGATACATCAAGCTCGAAGATGCCATTGCCAGCGAGGGAAAAACCCTAGGCAAAGATAAGGGGATTGAAGACCCCGCCAAAGCCGCCAATGGGTCAAAACTCAACGGCAACAGTAAAGGCAACGGGAACGGCAATGGCAACGGCAAAAATGGGGGGAAAAGACCCCATAATGAACCTTCCACCTCCGAGAGTAAACGCGCTAAGGGAAACCGTTACGAGCCACGGTTCACTAACTATACTGCCCTTGTCGAGTCTCAAGCAGAGGTGTATCAGGCCACAAGTTCTAGTGTGCTTTATAAGAGACCCGCTGCCATTAGAAAGGATATTTTGAAAAGAGATACCACCAAGTTCTGTCATTTTCATAACGACTATGGACACGATACGAACGAGTGCAACCAGCTAAAAGATGAAATCGAGTTCCTTATTAGACAAGGACACTTGAGGAGATACATACGGGCCTCGGGAACTTCCCAATGAGAGGTTCCAGGTGACAATGAGCAGGCGCCTACACGCCAACGCTTGCCACCTTTGCAGCCTGATCCCGTAGCTGGCAATTTACTCACCATCTGCGGCGGCCCGCACCTTGCGGGATCGGGAAGTAGCGGAAAGGCAAGGGACAGATATGCTCGGACCCTACGCCATGACCAGGACATTGAGATGATGACTGTGGAGGACCGGGCATCAAAGAAGGCTCGGTTAGAGGATGGTCAAATAACCTTCTCTGATAGCGACGCCCAGCATGTCCGGTTCCCGCATTTCGATCCGCTAGTCGTGGATGTTCAAATTCCCAACATGATGGTAAAGAGAGTGCTGGTCGATACAGGAAGTTTAGTTAACATCCTGTATAAATCTTCGTTGGAACGGATGAAGTTGTCCGTCAAAGACTTGGAGCCCTGCAACCAAACCATTTACGGCTTCTCTGGTGAGGGACTCGCTCCAACAGGGTCAATCAGACTTCCAGTAACAACAGGTACAACGCCCGCTATCAGGACATTACTCACTACTTTCATAGTATTCGATTGTCCTTCGACTTACAATGTTGTAATCGGAAGACCCATACTGGTTGACCTTCGGGCTGTCACCTCAATATGGCACCTAGCCATGAAATTCCCAACAAACGCAGGGGTAGGACACGTGTTGGGAAATCAGAGGGAAGCAAGGGAGTGCTATAATGCCTCAATTACTAAGGCCAAGAAGGGAATGTCGAAGAGCACTCCCCCAGAAAGGTTGCAGATGGCCATTGATATGCAAGCCCAATCAGGTGATGAAGTCACCAAATAGGGTGTTGCCCAAAGTGAGGATAGAGACTTAGATCCTCGCTTTGGGGATTTTGAGGAAGATGTTGGACCTATTGAGGACCTCGAGGAGGTCCAGCTTGACGAAGAGTTTCCAGCCAGAGTAGTAAAGGTTGGTAAAAATTTGGAAGCAACAACAAAGCACGCACTTGTGGAATTTTTAAGAAAGAACTAGGAAGTTTTCGCCTGGTCACATAAAGACATGGCTGGGATAGATCCTGCAGTCATCAGCCATGTCCTGAACGTCGACAAGCTTTCCACCCGTGCAACAGAAAAGAAGGCTGCTCGATAAAGGCATATCGAAAGCCTTAAAAGAAGAAGTTGAAAAACTGAAGGAGAATAGGTTCATTAGGGTGGCGTTTTATCCATCGTGGGTCTCTAATCTAGTACTAGTTCCCAAGCCTAACGGCAAATGGCGAACCTGTGTGGATTTCACAGACCTTAATAAAGCATGCCCAAAGGATTGCTTCCCACTCCCAAGGATCGACCAGCTGGTCGATGCAACCGCAAAACATGAGATCCTCTCTTTCATGGATGCATACTCAGGATACAATCAGATCAGTATGCATCACACTAGTTTTCAGACCGATACAACGTTATACTGTTATAAAGTAATGCACTTCGGACTGAAAAATGCTGGTGCGACTTACCAACGACTAGTTAACCACATGTTTAAGGAGTTGATTGGTGTAAACATGGAGGTATACGTGGAGGACATGCTGGTAAAGTCGAAAAAGGCAGAAGGACATGTGAAGGATTTACAGGAGTGTTTCAAGGTTTTGAATAAGTATCAAATGAAGCTAAATCCTCTCAAGTGTTCCTTCGGAGTAGGATCAGGGAAATTTTTGGGGTTCATTGTCAATTCGAGGGGAATCGAAGCCAACCCCGAAAAGATCAAAGCCCTGATCAATATGAAATCGCCGGTGAAAATCAAAGATGTGCAAAGTTTGACTAGAAGGATTTCCGCACTCAGTAGATTCATTTCAAAATCGACGGATAAATGCATCCCATTCTTTAACCTACTTAGAGGCAACAAGAAGTTCGAGTGGACTGTAGACTGCGAGCAGGCTTTCCAAGCCTTAAAAGCCCACATGCACAACCTCTTGTCTTATCAAAGCCTATAGATTGAGAAACTTTGTTCATTTACCTGACAATCACTGAAATGCTGCTAGTACGGTGCTAGTAAGAGAAGAAGAAGGCATACAAAAGGCAGTGTATTATGTAAGCAAAAGGTTAATCGGGGCCGAATTGAGGTATCCTCCAATCGAAAGATTAGCCTATTGCCTAATTTTGGCCTCAAGGAAGTTACGTCCTTACTTCCAAGCCCATCCCATCACAGTCTTAACTGACCGGCCCCTTCGACAAGTTCTACAAAAACCAGAGGCTACTGGATGTCTGTTGAAATGGGTAGTCGAACTCGAGCAGTTCGATATAACGTATTCACCGCAAGCAGCAGTCAAAGGAAAAGTCTTGACTAACTTCATCGCCGAATTTACTGAACTCCCAGACAATGAGCAGTGCGAAAAACATAGTGCGCCAGAGCCCCAAGTTGAAGCTCCTTCGTGAAAGTTATTCACGGACGGATCGTCCAACAAATCTCACGCAGGAGCAGGAGTGATATTGATAACGCCAGAAGGGCATCGATTTCACTGCGCGATTAGGTTTTATTTCACCGCTTCAAACAACGAAGCCGAGTATGAAGCCCTACTCGCTGGGCTAAGGTTGGCCAAAGACATGAGCATAAAAGTGCTGGATATTTATAGTGATTCACAGCTGGTAGTGAATCAGGTCTTGGGGGAGTATCAAGCACGGGGTCTGAAAATGGTGGCCTATCTGAACAAAACCAAAGATCTGTTGGCGCAATTTGAGAAATATACCCTCCAGCAAATACCCCGAGATCATAATTCAAATGCAGATGCCTTAGCCAAACTCGCGAGTGCAAAAGATGTTGACACTTTAAATATAGTGCCAGTGGAACGGCTACTCGAGCCGAGCATACGAGCAAATGAAGCCAGTATGGAGGTACGGTTAGAAGATACATGGATGGCACCATACTTGGAGTATCTCACGAGTGGTGTACTACCAACAAATAGAAACAAAGCCAGAACTCTTCAGAGGCAGGCTGCTAGGTACATACTGGTCGATGGTGTTCTATATCGAAGAGGATACTCCATGCCACTGCTCAGATGTATTACACCAGAAAAGGCTAAAGAACTGATGATGGAGGTACATGAAGGCTTCTGTGGAGATCATGCTGGGGGCAGAGCTTATCGAAGAAGATTTTGAGGCAGGGTTATTTCTGACCGACTATGAACGAAGACTTGATGGAGTTTGTACGAAAGTGTGATAAGTGGCAGAGGTTTTCCAAGATCCCACACGCAGCTCCTAATGAATTAAAGCAGATGCAAATTCTGTGGCCCTTCGCAGTATGGGGTATAGATTTAATCGGGTCATTGCCAACAGGAAAAGGTGGAGTAAAATACGCAGTTGTAGCAGTCGACTACTTCATCAAATGGGCCAAAGCTGAGCCACTTGCCACCATAACGACAAAGAAAGTTCTTGACTTTGTCATCAAGAACACTGTTTGCTGATATGGATTGCCTCGGAAGATTGTCTCAGACAACGACACCCAGTTCGATAGCGACCTATTCACAGACTTCTGCGAAAGGCATGGAATCATCAAGAGCTTTTCTTCAATTACGCATCCACAAGCAAATGGGCAAGTCAAAGCGGTAAATAAGACACTAAAGGATACCCTAAAGAAAAGGCTCGAGGAAGCTAAAGGAGCATGGCCAGAAGAGCTGCCTGAAGTACTCTGGTCGTATAGAACTTCTCATCAAATAGCAACAGGTCATACCCCGTTTTCCTTAGCATACGGGTATGAAGCTATGTTTCCAGTCGAGTCAGATCTGCCCTCACATCGAAGAATCACATACGACCAAGACCAAAATAGCCAACTGTTAATGAAGTCCCTAGACTAGGTTGAGGAGAAACGAGAAAAAGCCCAACTCCGAGTAGCTGCGTACCAGCAAAAAGTCGCCCGGTATTTTAACTCTAAAGTAAAAGAAAGAAAGTTCAGCGTCGGAGACTTAGAACTTCGAAGAGTTTTCTTGAACACTCGCGACCCAGCTGCTGGAGTACTCGGACCAAACTGGGAAGGACCTTACCAAATTGAAGAAGTCCTTCATCCAGGCACCTATAAACTTTCACGCTTAAACGGAGATCTCGTTCCGTGTTATTGGAATGGAGAACACCTGCACAAGTACTATCAATAAACAATCCTTCTTAAAGGACTAGCTTGTATTAATTTTTACTTTTTACAAGCTTTGAAAAAGGGTTAGTCATGTCATATGACTGATCTCTTATAAGTGTAAGATCTTTTAAAGATCACTCGTAAAGACATGTTTACTCCATTTAAATACGAGAATTATAAGGGACTGTGCGCAGCCAGTCATTCTTGCAAACTTTGTAATTTTTTACAAGTATTTTTTCATTACGTGTGTTGTTTTACTGTATTATAAGTTTTACATTTTATACCGAGCAGTAATGTTCGTACAGGTCGTGGTCAAGGCAAGTGACCAAGGACCTAAAGCTCCTCGATCACTTGGGGGGCATATAAGGCACATCGATAGCAAAGCATACCAAGAGGTATGTAAACACACGAACAAAATAAGTGAAAGCATGCTACGGTACTTAGAGCATTTTTCAAAATTTATATTTTGTTAAATCAAACAAAAGTACTATGCTAGGTTTGGTCATACGAACAGATGTTATAATAAAGCATAAATATTATAATGTCAAAGGAATCCTTTTACACTACGAGCAGTACTTCTCGGATGTAACTGTTCAAATAAAAGTAAAACGGCTGCCCTTGCAGCAGTAAAAATGAATTGTCCTTACAATAACCTATGGGTCGTGTAGTTGAGATAAAAGAAAGAAAAAAGAAGATTAAGGAGCTGGAGGGTCTTGAGGAGCGCCTTGGTCGACGGTTGGGCCAGCTTCAGCATCTGCACCGTCGATGGTCAAGGCAAGTGACCAAGGACCTAAAGCTCCTCGATCACTTGGGGGGCATATAAGGCACATCGATAGCAAAGCATACCAAGAGGTATGTAAACACACGAACAAAATAAGTGAAAGCATGCTACGGTACTTAGAGCATTTTTCAAAATTTATATTTTGTTAAATCAAACAAAAGTACTATGCTAGGCTTGGTCATGCGAACAGATGTTATAATAAAGAAGAAATATTATAATGTCAAAGGAATCCTTTTACACTACGAGCAGTACTGCTCGGATGTAACTGTTCAAATAAAAGTAAAACGGCTGCCCTTGCAGCAGTAAAAATGAATTGTCCTTACAATAACCTATGGGTCGTGTAGTTGAGATAAAAGAATGAAAAAAGAAGATTAAGGAGCTGGAGGGTCTTGAGGAGCGCCTTGGTCGACGGTTGGCCCAGCTTCAGCATCTGCACCGTCGATGGTCAAGGCAAGTGACCAAGGACCTAAAGCTCCTCGATCACTTGGGGGGCATATAAGGCACATCGATAGCAAAGCATACCAAGAGGTATGTAAACACACGAACAAAATGAGTGAAAGCATGCTACGGTACTTAGAGCATTTTTCAAAATTTATATTTTGTTAAATCAAACAAAAGTACTATGCTAGGCTTGGTCATGCGAACAGATGTTATAATGAAGAAGAAATATTATAATGTCAAAGGAATCCTTTTACACTACGAGCAGTACTGCTCGGATGTAACTGTTCAAATAAAAGTAAAACGGCTGCCCTTGCAGCAGTAAAAATGAATTGTCCTTACAATAACCTATGGGTCGTGTAGTTGAGATAAAAGAAAGAAAAAAGAAGATTAAGGAGATGGAGGGTCTTGAGGAGCGCCTGGGTCGACGGTTGGGCCAGCTTCAGCATCTGCACCGTCTATCCCTGCTGCCAGGGAAATCTCTGGGGAAGCAGGCACTCCTGCCTTCTCTTCTTCTTCCAGATGAATGGTGCACTACGTCATTAGAGTCCTCCTCAAGAATTCGGACAGATAGTTGAAGTTAGCCTCCTGGTTATGCTTCCAGAATTCGTAGAAGCAGAGATGAGTGGCTTCCTTATACTTCTCCAAATCCTTGGCCCCAGCCTCCTCAAGCTCCTGCATTCGTTTTCTGAGCTCCTCCGCCTCCTACCTGCTGGCGATCAGATCAAGCTCGAGCTGTGTAGCTTCTTAATAATTGTGCTTGATGCTTTCCTTGAACTTTTCCTTGGATTCGTTGGCTTTCCTCAGGGCGTCCCGGGTTTCCAGCAACTCCTTGGTCAGAGTAGCTTTGTCCTCGAGCAGTTCATCTTTCTGCTTGGACAGCTCCGTCTTCTCCCTAAGCAACTCACCATTCTGTTTAGCAAGCTCATTATTTTTAGCTTCGAGTGCTTGCTTAGCCTTGGCGAGCCTGTTATCGAAATTCCTCCCCCGAGACACCAACGCCCCAGTACGGCGCCAGCCAGCGGTTATGGTTAGCAGTCCCTGAAATCAGACGGAATAAGATAAAACAAGGTCAGGGAATCAAAAATAAATGATACATCAGAAGGAGTTGACTTACGCTAACTATCTCGCTCAATCCTCTATTGAGAGCTTGATCAGCTTCCATAGAGGCAGTTTCTGTAATAGCTGCCTGGCTGCGTTTGTGCTTGGAGAGCTTATATATTCTCTCCCTGGCAGAACTGACCACGAGGCTGGGCAGGGAGCCTTCGGGTGGAGTGTACAATGTATGGCTGCTAGGAGCCTTAGGAGAAGGCTGCTGGTTGGCGGAATTTGAGGTCGGCTGCTCGGAGGGTGTTGGAGGTGGTGAGTTCTCCTTCGAAGGGGCTGTAGCTGAAGGATCGTCGGTTTGCACCTTCTTTGAATCAGCCTTGCTGCTTTCCCCTCAAGCCCTCTTGTTGTCCTTCTTTTGGCCCAAAGAGGTGGCAGCAGCCCTGTAATGCTCGAACACATCCTCGGAGTCCATATCTGCACAAAAAGAAACAATGCGAACAGTAAGACAAAATGGTCACGTAGGGCAAAAGAATGAAAGCAAAAAGATTACAAGTAAAGTACCTGCGCTACAACTATTGGTCGCTACATTATTTATCGAACTACCTATTTCCTGGAAGAAATCTGAATTTAAGATGAGAGCATTCTTAAAGTTGCCGTCCCCATCGAACAGATGACAGTGAATTGGCAAATCGCTTAATAGCAAAATTAATGTACCGTTATCATCCGATGATTCGTCAGAGAGTTCGGTAGGCTCGGTGGCCTTTTGCTTCCCTTGTCCCTTAGGAGCCAAGGGCCTCTCCGTTTGGTGAGTGTCAGCAGGTTCCCTGATTGTAACCCCAGTTGGTCTCCTCCACGGAGGAGACGCTTGGGGTTGCTGCTTGGGTTCCACTTCGACGTGAGCATTTTCCGCCAAAGGCCCACTCGTCGGTGGTTGAGGGTCCCAGAGGCCAGCCAACCTAAGGTTAGCCTCTGTAACTAAATTTTTGACACTCTTCTCAGCATCTGGCATGTTGGCTAAGAGTGCCGCCCTTGACTCCATCCTCAGAGTTGGGTTTGGTCGCAACCATGGGCCTAAAACACATTGAAAGTTCAAGACATTGTGGCAGAAAAACACCAAGTGAAGAAGCTAGCGACGTGAAAATTTTACCTCCTCGTGTGAAAGCCAAGTTGTCTGCGACCAGGTTAGGAGTAAAAAAGTACTTCTAGTGGTACCTCCCCACGTTGGAGATATGGGTGGTGTCAGTCAAGAAAGTGCGTCTGGTTTCCTGATGACAAAGATGGAAGAACCCCGTGTCTTCTTGGTTGAGGTTAGATTTGAGGTCAAACAAAAAATTGACCTCATGTGGCGACAGGGCAGGCCAATTTTTTTTGGCTATACAGGATATAGAGTGCAGCAAGCACTCTATATCCATTTTGGGTGATTTGGAAGGGGCAACTCCGAAGTAGTTGGCCACCCCCTGAAAGAATGAGTGAAGAGAGAAAGTGGCACCTGCCTCAATGTGAAACCGCGACCAGGCGCTGTAAGCACCCCCAGGAAGATTAGCCCTTTGGTCGAGGTTAGGTTTGGCTAGGGTCACCCCTGTTAGATTGTATTTATTTAAGTAGTTGGCGATCATCCTGATCGTCACTCTACTCTCAGCGACAACATGCCACTCGACATCTGGCTGAGTAGCGTGTTGAGGGCGGGCATGCCTTTGCACATTTGGGTCAGGAATATTTTCGTCTCGACCACTGGTCGAGGGAGCATCGGCAGTAGACTGACGAGAGGTGTTGGGAGTTTTTCTTTTTCGAGCTTTAGTTTTGGTGTGAGCCATTTTTTAGGTCGAAATTGGGGAAGTGTTTGGGTTAAGGCGAGAAAAAGGAATGTCTGGTATTAGAATCGAAGGTTGTTCTTCATCTTCAAGTAGTTGAACTAAGAGATCGTCGTCGATAGGTCTTTCTCCTCCCCACCGGTCTTGCATATGAACTGCGAACAGACAAAGGAGGAGATAAGACGCACAACCTGGGAACTTATGTTGAAAGTGAGAATAACGTTGCTCGCATCTATCGACCGGCAGCATTCTAACCGAACACTAAGTTTTATGCTATCAGTTTGAAAAACGAATCAAAAAGGAAAGTAAAAGGTTTTCTAAAAAGAAGCTTTTTTAACTCCTGAGGAGCGAGAAAAACCCAGTTTTTCAACTAGCCTAAAAATTGAATTTTTACGTCGATTTTACACCCTAAACCTATGATCCTGAATATCAAACTAATTCCTAACTTATATAAATGAAAAGTACACTGCCCTATCAAGAATTAACGGTATGAAAAAAGTCCTCACAAATCTCTACTCAAGAACATGAAAAGTCTCGGAACTCAAAAGCAGTATGCATGAAATCTCAAAGAGTTTAGAAGACGAAGAAAATTACCTGGATGAAGGTTGGAGACTCTGAAAAATAGAAGCTTTGGGTCTGAAGGATCCTCGGCAGGACGTCTAAGACTTTCGAAGCTCTGAATTCTGGGATGGAGTTCTTGAGAGTTCTTGATAGAAAATGGTGAGTAAAAGATTATAAGGGGGATGAGGGAGTTGCTTATAGAAGCCAAAGTGTAACAAAAAGTAGCAATCATGACTTTCCCTTTTTCGAAGCATGGGGGTGTGTGACAGCCGTCGGGGTGGTTTCTTGAAAACTTAAAAGGCTTGACTAGACGTGATTAGGTCACGGTTTTCAAAAACGCACGAGGGCTCTGACAGATTTCATGGGGCATATGAAAGGTTGTTTTCCTAAGTTTACTTATTGCTGGTCGCAATAAATAAACTTGGGGGGCAAATGTTATCCAAAGAATAGGCGTGGATGACGTGGCATAAATTTTTGACACGTGGCTGACACTTGGCAAGGTTTTGTTTGACTATCGACAAGTGAGATTCCCCTGACGTAACAGTTGAATGTTATATACGACCAGCCAGGTCGTATACTCCGGATATTTGGAGAAGATCTTATGCAATTATGATCATATCCGAGATTATCTCCCATGATTCCTGAATATCCGATTAATTAGGAAAGAATATCTGTAACTAATTCATGTAACCCTCCTTGAGCCTATAAATAAAGAGAAATAGCTCAAGAAAGGGGACCCTTTTTTGGATGATTCAAGTTTACACTTTACAAGAGAATTAGAGCTATTATCTTACGATTGTATTATTCATCTCTCTCAGGTCTGTAAAACTCAGAGAACCCTAGTTCTTTGATCACTCCCTTGAGAACTGATTTCAATAATAGCTTAAGTGGACGTAGGTCATTACCAGTTCTTGGGGCCGAACCACTATAACTTTGTGTGTCGTTTATTGTTTTTTCCATTAGATCTATTTCAACACTTTACATCACATCAAGCATTTGACTCCGTGTCAGTTGACCAAATCAAGGGTCAACAATAGTCTCAACATCCATTGAAACAAACAAAGGAGTAAGCTTTTGAATGTCAGAAAATAATATGTTGCCTCAATGGAAAATATGTTAACTATTACAACTCTAGAAAAAATAGTACAAATAAAGAAAAGATTGATTAAATAACATTAAAACTCTATGACTGAAAATTACAAATAAAATAAGAGAAGAAGTAGAAGAAGAGAATAGAGAAATACAACTCTAAACAAAATATACAAATAAAGTAGTAGTGTTGAAACAAAAGACATAAAGGATTACAACTCTAAATAAGAAATACAAGTAAATAGAAAATAATAAATAAGATGAAAAGAAATTGTAGAAAAATGAAATAACAAGAACAAGAAAAGAAGAATACTCCGACTCACACCACCAAAGTGAAGAGCATTGGGAATCACCAACTTGAACAAGGTTTACAACCTTTGTCCAAAAGCTTATTTTTTCCTATCTCAAACACTAAGGGAACTCTCACAATTTGAAAATAGCTCTCTGGAATAATCAAGCCCCTAGGTGTTTTCTAGCCAAGTACTCTAGTGGATAGAAATTTTGTGTCTTACAAGTGAGTATTAGGCTCCTATTTATAGAGTTTGAGATACCCTTTGAATTTCAAATTCTACCAATCCACATGGTTGTTACCAATGTTTAATTGGATATTTATGGAATTAAAATTGAGATTTGGGAGTTACTTAGGATGTTAGAACTGTTCAAATTATAAAAAAGCTGAAAATTGGTTTTTGTTGTCAGCCTCACTAGTCGCGGGCAGGAGTATCAGTGGTCACAGCCACTAGCCTCTGTCCCCCAGGCTGCGGCCATGGATAAACAGTGGCTGCAGCCACAACCCATTTTTAGCACATATTTTTGTGCAATTTTCTAAACGGTTCCAAATAATTCCCAATTAATTTTGCAACCTCCAAACACATTATTGGGGTTAAAACCAAGCCTCCAACAACCATTTCACTTATGGCTATGAGCAATTCAAATCAAAATTGTGAAACAACAAATTTTCACAATAATGGGCAATATTTGGGAGTTACAAATTTGTTACTAAAATTATAACTCTCAAATATGTTACACATTTGAATACTACACACTATCTAAATGTTGTAACTCTCATTTTGTATGTTACAACATGTGACACTCTTTGTCACATTTATTTAATCTAAAAATTATATTATAAAATAATATAACAACATTTTCATATAGTTGATACAAGCAACAATAGTGATATAATAACAATTATTTAAAAAATAAATGAAAAATATCTGAAGTAATACTTAAATTTTTAATTTGTGAATTTTATGTTTGGTTTCGTATCAAATTCAAATGTGGAGTTTAAATTTAATTTTATTATTTCAGTTTTTTACATGTAAAGTATAAATTATTTGCTATATAATTTGATGTTGATTACTAATTTTATTGTTCAAAAAGTGAAATTATAAATATTAGGTAGAATTATAAAAACTAATAAATAGTCTTTAATTTTTTTCCCAAAAAATTAACCGATCTAAAGTAACCAATCCAATTCGTATTTTTGTGGATTAGATTGGATTGGATCCAAAATATGAAATCTGCATTTGAATAATGCAGATTAGATTGAATAAACACCCCTAATCATATCTCAAAAGTTATCAAATTGTACAAAGCGCGTTCTACCTGAATGTGAACTCTAGTTCCAATATGACAATATTTACTTTACAATATATCATAAAAGCATGCTAGAGAGAACAACTTCATCAAATATATATATGACACAAATAAGCTTCCAAAGACTCGGGTTCGGGATGAGCCTTGTGGAATGCTCACAGGCTTCCCACAAGGCTCATCCCGGACTTGAGTCTTTGAAAGTTGTGGGCTCCCAGTCTAAGAAGAGAGCTAGGGCTTTTAAGGCCCAGTTGGGATTGGATGGGGCTCATGGAGCGATGGAAGGCCAAGGCCCATTTAAGAAAAGGAAGTGGTCTGAAGAAGTGAAAGAATGCACTCGTGGGATTCTGGGAACTCCCCTGAGGCAAAGCTTAGGGCTCACATCTCCTAAGGATAATCTACGCCAACAACGAAAGAAATAATAGAATTCAGAATGAACCCGGTTGCAAAGGAATTAGTGGAATCCTTTATCCCCTCTTTCATTCCACTAAGATCAGACTCTAATTAGGCTTCGTCTAATGTTGATTTGAGTTTAGCCAAGGGAGAAGAACGTAATGGAAGGGGGAATCTATCAATCCTTCCTTGGGCTATTCATTCCAATCATAGACTCTCTAAGTGGAAGGCTAGAGCCAGGTTGGCTCCACTATCGGCCCCCACCAAGGAAGAACAATCAGAGGGTGTGGTTCCATTCATTGTGCAACTCCTACCAACTCTAGTGTTGGTTCACCTGTGGAGCATGCCCGAGGGTCATCTCCATAGGAGTCATGATCATTCTGGTGTGGAATTTTCGAGGGATAATCCATACCTCGACAATTCATGAATTGAAGGCCTTGATACAGTCTCACAATCCAGACTGTATATTTATTTTGGAAGTTAAAGTTAATCCAAATAAGGTGATTTCTCTGTTAAGGTGTTGGTAGTTCTATCATACTATTTCGATTCCCTAAAAGGGTCTATCAGGTGGGTCATTGTTTGCTTGGAAACAGGGGTTCGAGTTTGAGAATATTTTCTCTGATAGTAACCAAATTTTATGGGCTTGTGTATCTAGACCCCTCTTTTGCTCCCTAGTTGTTGTCTTTGGTTTATGGTCCCTTGTCCTCTAATGGAAATGATGATTTCTGTAATTCTTTGTTGGGTTTAGGGGCGAGATTCTCGTGCCGTGGTGTATTCTGGGTGATACTAATTTCATCATTACTCACCAGGAACGAGTAGGGAGCAGCAGGTCATACCAATTTCTCCCAATCATTCAGTCTTTGCTTAATAGTTAAGGGTTATCTCAACTAGACATCAAGGGTTGGGCATTAACTTGGGACAATCATTGTGACAAGCACTTCAATATCATGTCTGCCCTTGATAAGGGCATCGTTAATAATAGTTGGAGGGAGTTGCACCCTAAAGCAAGTTTGCGGTCCATCCAAACAATCAACTTTGATCATCGACCTATTTGTTTAAATAATGTTGGATGGGAAAAGGGAGGCAGAAAGCAATTTAGATTTGAGGCCTATTGGACAAGAGATGAAAGGAGCAATCTTGTAATGGATCACGCCTGGTGATCCTATTCCCATCCTAATCTAACCACAAAGCTTTTCAGAAGGATAGAGTCCAATAGGGTGGCTCTTCTCAAGTGGAGTAAGGGTCAATTTAATAAACTGAGGTATGATATTAAAGAATTGGAAGACCAGTTGAAGTTATCCAGACCAGTTGAATGTTATCTATACCAGCACGGGGCCCCCGGTGTCTTGGAAGTATGAATTTATTATCAGAAGTTGGGTTAGGGAGTTACACAAGAAGATGGAAAATTATTGGCAGCAGAGGTCGATAATTGAGTGGCTGAAAATTAGAGATAAATGCTCCAAATTTTTCTTCATTTCTACCACCATAAAATGTCAAAGAAATGCCATTGAGTGTATAAAATGTGAGAAAAATTCTTGGCTCTCTTCGAGAAAGGAAATCGGGGAAGCGTTTCTGGATTATTTCATAGGTATTTATTCTGTTAGTAATGGCTCGACGAGTGACATCCTTAATGTTCTTGAGTTGTTCAGTGATCAGTCTTCTTTGATTGATCAAGGTTGCCTGTCTAGTATCCCATCTCTTGAGGAAGTGTGTGAGATATTTTTCTCTATGGGTAGTTTAAAAGCGCCCGGACCAGACGGAATGTCAGCTCTATTTTTCAAGACCTATTGGGAAAAAATTGGGAGTTCTTTTGATGAAGTTGTCCTTGAATGCACAAATGCTTTAATGAAACTAATTTGGTTATGATTCCTAAGGTTGACAATGCATTCAAAATCTCTCAATATCGGCCTATTTCCCTTTGTAATTCTACTACAAGGTTATCACTAAGATTTTAGCTAATCACCTTAGGTTGTTACTTTCGGGTATTATTTGCCCATCTCAGGCTACTTTGTTCCTTCTCGATCAATCCACGATAATATTATTAATCCTTCAGGAGGCCATTCAATCTTTCAAAAGGAAAAGGGTTTCTTTGATATTAAGATCGATTTGGTTAAGGCATATGACCGTCTAAATTGGAATTTCATAATGTCAATTCTTAATTCTCTCCATGCTCCTTGGTCTTATTGTAACTATGTGTATAAATGTATTTCAGCAACATCTTTAAATTACACCTTTATGGGAGCCTAGTTTGTAAAGTTATTCCAAAGAAAGGATTACACCAAGGAGACCCTTATCTCTGCAACGCCCTGGCTACCCCAAGACAGTTACGGTGAACTTTAAACCGTGCTTAACTCGCTAATTGAGTTCTTTGATTATAAACATGCATCTAGGTGTTATTAATAGGTTAAGGTGTAAAACCAATCAAAAGGAAAGGATATATTTTATTTAAAACATAAAATTGTTCATGGGCCCATAAAAACATTTACAAGTTATTTACAATCCAAAATGGTCATTACAGTGTAAAATTTACAACCCGCCGACCTAAGCGGAAAAAATAGGGTTAACCCCTAGTCCCTCTGAGAAACTCCTTGGCTGTGGTGGTCAAGCGGCCGCATATGTACACATCGCCACCTAAGCTCTCCACTCAAGGCTGGGTGAGCTTTTCTTTCCCTTCACCTACACCACATAACACCCATGAGCCAAAGCCCAGCAAGAAAACTCAATACTGCAAGATTATAATATCAAACAATGATCATAATGATCATCCAGGGCTTTTAGTCCTAATAGAAGAACGACAGTTGTAAAAGTCACTAAGGTGGGTTCTGTTCCCTTAACAAATAAGTGACCAAATCACTAGCTTATATAGGATAAGTGACTGATAAGCAAGTCACCAATGTAAACCAAGGGAGTGACCATAGAGTCACAACTGTGGGTTTCGTACCCTTAGCCATGTGACGATAGGGTCACTTGGCCTTCTGGCCCTGGCTCTGAGTAACTAGTCATAGAACTAGGCAAGCGCTTTTAGTTTTCATCGAACTTAGGGTCGGTCCGACATTAATGCTCATAGTGAGTCATTCAATACAGATGTTGATTAGATCTAATCTTTCATCGGCTCTGCGTTCATGACGCTTATGCCACTCCTGACTCTTACGTCAGTAACACACGACCATCGCTCAATACTGTTGATGAACTTGACTAGTAAGTCATAGCTTCACAGACGGATCTGACACCTTTGTCGATTCTAACTAGTAAGTCAGTGCCATTCACAAGTAAGCAAGATCTGCTTAGCATTTAATATGCAATAAATGTCCACATTTAAACACTCAACATGCCTCAATAATAACCACGCATTTCATATATATAGTTTTCTTACCGTTGGTTCGAGCGAGAATTAATAAAAGAATGACCCTTGAGAACGATCAACCTCTTAGTTCCTTGACGGTCACCTGGTCATAACCAATTATGGGATTCCATCAATAAAATGAATAAAAAAGGTTCCCGAACCAAGACCTAGCCTCTCGGACATCAAATCCCACTAAAAAGGGTTGTAGGATTGATCCCGAGGCCTAAGGTTAAAGTTCCCATGATCAAAACACTACTTTGGCCACAGAAACCCTCAAGCGTCGCGACCCCATCTCTCTGAGCCGCGGCCCCCAACCAAAACAGAGGCGTCAGCCCCAGGCACCTGCACCAAGCGTCGCAGCCCTCCTTCCCCAGCACCGTGGCCCCCAGGCCCTTCAGCTTCACTGCCCACCTGCACCAAGCTCGGGCCGCGGCACCCCAAGAACAAGGTCGCGGCCCCACCTAGAAACTCAGCCATAACCCCAATTTTCCACTTGTAAATCCTTCCAAAAACCTATCCAAACCTCTCAAAATAAAAAAAAATCAAAGTTCCCAAACATACCAATGATCCAAAATCATCAAATCCCGAGGCTCAAACAAATCAAAAACTCACCAACACACAAAATCCAAATCAAAGCTTAGAAACTCTAAAACTCAAAACTTAAAGCTTAGATTACCTTTGATTAAGTTTTTTCTCACTAAATCCTTTGGTCAAGAAGCTTCTAATCTTTCCTAGGATCGCTATGCCTCAATCCTCGCTTGATTCAGGTTCCTAAAACCCAAGTTTCCTTCGAAATTATGACGAACGGTCAAAAAGGATAACCGGTGCCAGGGAAAAGGTGTTTGAACGTAGTTTTCCTTCTGATAGGTTACTTCAAGCTTAAGTAATCTAAAGTAAATCCTAATGCTCGGGGTCCCAAAAACATCACCAGGGGAAAAATAGTCAAAACTCTTAGAGTTTCCTCCTGATCTCACTAACTCCCAATATATCATCAAATATTCATTCTAATTATCCAATATCCCAATAATTGACCCCGTTATGACAAAACCGCTAACTTGCATCCCACGATCCTCTCATGCCAAATAGCTTGAACATAATAATGGGATCTCATCCATAAATCACAAACATGCACCAAAATATACAAATATGCCCTCAATGGACCAAATTACCAAAATGCCCTCATAATGAAATGTGGACCCACATGGATGCATTTAACATCATATTATAATATAATTCACATAAACATGCATATAATAATTTAATGGCATAATAAATCAATTATGGCCCTCCTAACCTACTAATCCAATCATTAAACCGCATTAGGGATTTTGGGGCATTACAATCTCCCTACCTCTTTATCCTGGCAACGAAAGCTTTATCTAGATTGATTCTGAGAGCCCAGAGGGATAGGAAGATTAATGGCATATCTTTATCTCGAGGAGGTCCAAGGATTACACATCTCTTTTTTGTGGATGACCTGATTTTATTTGGGAGAGCTAATGTCGAGGAGGCTTCTGCTATCTGGAACTGTTTGGATTAGTTTTGTAGGGCCTCGGGCCAAGCTATAAATCACTTAAAATCCACCATCTTTTTTTTTTAGTAAGAATACTCCTTATGCAGAGAAAAGACACATCAAATAAGTCTTGGGCATTTATGTGCTGGTGGAGATTCTTAAGAATTTGGGTCTCTCTTTGTTTCATTCTAGAAACAAAACTTCTGACTTCAAATTTGTTCTGCACAGAGTTGTGGCCAACCTGGCGGGGTGGAAAATGAAATTATTGTCCAAAGCTGGTCATGCTACTCTCATAAAATTGGTGGCGTTGTCTCTTCCTTCTTATGCTATGTAAACTGTGGCTTTTCCCAAATTCTTTTTGAATAAGGAGATGCAAAAGTGAGAGCCTTCTAGAGGGGTCATAACAAAGAGAAGAAAGGGTTGAACTTAGTGGCTTGGGACAAAATTTGCAAACTGAAAGCCTTGGGAGGCCTTGGATTCAGGAGGTCAATCAATATGAATGCTGCTTTTTTGGCGAATTGGGGGTGGTTATTAGTCTCTGGTCATCAATATTTTTGTTGTCAAATCCTTAAAGCCAAGTATCTCAAGGGGAAATTGTTCTTATCAGCTCAAGCTCATCCTAAGAGATTCTTATATCTGGAAATCTTTTGTTAAATGTCATCCCATTATTACTAAGGGTGCATGCAAAATGCCTAGGTTGGGAAGAAGCATGAACATATGGGAGGACCCATGGGTTCCTTACTATAATGGATTCAGACTGATCCCAAAGGTAACCCCTTCAATTAGGTTCTTCTATGTGGCTGATTTCTTGCACTTGGGTGCTAAATAACGATGGTAAATTTTCTACCAAGTCAGCTTATTTAAGTCTCATTGATATTGACCATAGTTCTTCACTGCTATCCAAATAGGAGTGGTTAAGGATTTGGAAAGCTAAGGGCCCAGAGGGACATAAATTCTTATGGTGGAATATCATATGGGAGGCCCTCCCTACTCGATCAACCCTGGAAAAAATATTCCATGTAGATAATTTGGAATGTCCCCTGTGTAACTCTTAGCAGGGAACCACTAAGCACCTTTTCTTGTTCTGTGATCTTGCTAGAAGAATTTGGTTCACATCTCCTTGGAACCTCTCACCAGACAGGGATGGTACCCCGGGATGTCGAGAATGGCTTAGATTCTTGCGGAATTCAAGCAATCAAGGTGTGGATACTGATAAGATCTTTTTGTTTGCATCTATTGTTATCGACACAATTTGGCGTGTAAGGAACGAAGTTACTCACAATTGGGGCAACTGGTTGTGGATAAATTAATTGTAGGCATCAGAAAGAATTACCAAGAACAATGCTCCATTTTCTTTCCTGCCCAGCTACGGTCCTCACTGTGTATCCAAGACACCATTTAGACACCTCCATTAGAAGGTTAGGTCAAATGGAATTTTGATATGGCGTTTGGAAAATGGATTATGATGCTTAGTGCAGTTGCTAGAAATCACCAAGGGGATATTCTCTGCATTGGTACCAAGGCTGTTTCTTCTTCTTCGTCGTTGGTAGGAGAGAGTCACATTACTACAAAAAAAAAAGGTCATTTGCGTCAGTTCCACACTGCCACAATTGACTTTTTGCGTTAGTTGAAAAAGTGACGCTAAATCCCATGACGCAAACCAGCCTGACATTCGCGTAGTGGAGCACTGATGCAAACCTGGCATTCGAGTCAGTGGGGAACTGACACAAATGCCAGATTTGCATCAGTGCTCCACTGACACGAATGTTAGACATTTGCGTCAGTGCTACACTGACCCAAATGTCAAGTTTGCATCAATGTCCCACTGATGCGAATGCTAAGCTAGTTTGCATCAACGCTCCACTGCCACAAAAGCTAAAAAAATGTAATTTTTTTGCGTCAGTTAGGAACTGCCACATAATGTTTTAACCAAGAAAACTTTAAATGTTTATGCTGGTTCCCTTGGCCTATTCGATAAAAAAACAATAGCAGAAACAGAAAAACAGTAGCAGAAATAGAAAAACAACAACAAAAATAGAAAAACAGCAGTATAACATAAGTAAAAAACACCATATATAAATCAATAAAACATTTGTATAGTTAACATTTGTTATTAAAATCTACAAAAGTAATTCAGATTTCAAAGTAATCTATGTATATAGTTATACCTATTGTATTCTAAATTTCTAAGCATTAAACACTTAAACTAAAGTTTTCTCACCAAACTTGCTAATTTTCTAACTAAGATACACCAAAATTGATTCACTCCACTCATCTTGTATCTCGTTGATTTTGTCAGCCGTATATGGTGTTGTATTCTTAAACTATTTAAGAAATATTTAAAATAATAAGTTAGAATTAATTCATCAAAATAAAATCATAAGAGATATTTTAAAAAAAATTCAAAGAGTAAAATAATACCTCATTTTTCAAGTAGGTCTTCGGTCTAGGCTGTGAAATCAAATCTCCAGTAAACTTCATAATGTAATAGCCACACTCGGTAGGCCCAGTTTGGTTTTGATACTATTACAACATATTTATACAAATGTAAGTATCATATTTGGCAAGTTATTATAATAAAAATATGTCCAAAACTTTAATAAGATAAATAATAATTTACTTACTTTAGGAACACAAACTTTTAGTTTAATAGACTCTTTTGTCTTCGGTGTGTATCGTATTGATCTAATGCCCTGTACAAAATATTAATATTTATCCAGATGAGAGTCTGGATGAAATCGTAAATTGACTTAGTAATATATATATATATAACTTACATGATAATTATCTCCTTGATTTCGGGACAAAAATGTGAATTTACAGGATCCAAAAATGTCATTGAATGACTGTGTGGCTGAATCAATACTAACTTCCAATAAAACCTACAACCAAAAAACTTTTGTGTAAGATATTTATCAATAAAAAAGTATATGGATATAAAATTAAGTTGACTTACTTGTTATTCCATGAACAAATTAGAAATTGTATCTAGCTCCATCTGTAGAAATCGTTCGAAGAGATTTTTAGCCCGTGCTTCATTGGTTCCTCCATCAGTGGACACTAAAGCAGGATGCATGAAAGTGTACATGTAGTTAAACCCCTTAGTTTGCACTAAATCATCGAACACCCTACATATAAAAAAGTCAATAAACTAATAAATTTCAAGTTACACTAATTAAACTATAAATTTATAAACACCATTGTACCTCATATATAATGTCAGATTAGTCTATCCAATCATCTCATAGTTGCAAAAGTGGAGGATATCATCTTTCAATAATCGAGCATCGTTTGAGAATCTAAATACCCTTTCTACAATCGAAACTTGGACGTTAGCGTCAGTGGGGGCACTCACGCTCACGATGCCATTAACAACTTCAGTGCCCCACTGACTCAAACGGTCCCCACTAACACCGTTAGTGTTCTAACTGATGCGAATACCCTTTCATTTGTGGCAGTGCCCAACTTCCACAAATGTACTTCAATCAACAATGTCAGTCAACTGCGTTGACTGACACACAAAATAAGTATCTTGGTGTAGTAGCAGGCAGGTCTTCTTTGTCTGAAACTAGCTAAGGAGAAAGATCATAAGTTCATAGTGGTGGAAGGTGGCTCTTCTCAAGCTATCAATGCGTTGATGGGGATTGAAGTTTAATGGCAGATGAGAGATTGCGTTTCTATTGCTATGGAAATGATGCATTTATTGAAGGTTGTTGCTTTACTTTGATTTCCCATTCTGTTAATTTCATGGCCCACAATGTTGCTAAATGGGCTCATTTTTGTAATCACTCAGGCTGGCTAGATCCTGAGATGATCCCCCAGAATGTATTGGAGGACACCATTCAGTGGTGTGCTTAACTCTGTATCTTTCCTCTATCTTAGTTGCAATGGAATCTTGAATGTTTATTTTCGAAAAAGATAGAAATAAGCAATATATTTCAAATATTTTTTATGTGAAACATATTGGTTAAATATTATATTTTATAAACCATATAGCCTCTAACGTATGTACTTTTGACCCACGTTTTGGCCAACGACACGGAGTCAAATATGCGAGAAAAGATAAAACAGCAAGTAAGAAAGATAATCCAATGGAAGAGAGGAAAACACCAAGGATTTATAGTGGTTCGGCCCCAAAAGATGGTAATGACCTATGTCCACCTAGTGCTATTATTAAGATTGAATCTCAAAGCCGTGATCAAAGAACTAGAGTTCTTGGGTTTCACAAACCTTGGAAGAAATAAAACGATGGATAACTACAGTATAGCTCTCTCTTTTTCTCTATCTTAGCAAAAAGATTCAGGAATCAAAAGTCTCTTCCTTGAGTTATTTCATGCATATTTATAAGCTCAAGGAGGGTTACATGGGCCAACAGGCCATATCTCTCCTTAATAATGATGTATCCAAGTCTTAATGAGGAATATTCAATGTATTAATTATAAGATTACAGTGTAAGAAGGAAACAAATCAAGTTATACGACCAGCCTGGTCGCATTTAAAAGTTAAGCCCTGACGAAGCGGTGTGCTTCTGGTCGAAAGTCGAGCAGTACTCTCTGCCACGTGTCAACTACATAGGAGAAATCCTTGCCACGTCATTAGTAGCCATTTTTAGGGTAAACATTTGCCCCCCAAGTTTATTTATTATGATCAGCAATAAGTAAACTTAAGAATCTGACTCTTCGAATACCCCATGAATTCTGTCAAAGCCACCCATGCTTTCTCGAAAAAGGTTACCAATCATGTTTAATCAAGTCTTTTCGGTTTCCCAATAACTTGTCTGACGGCTATCACACTTCCCCACGCCTTGAAAAGTTACCCTTTTATGATTACCTTGGTAATCGCTCCTCGACTAATATAAATAACCCTTCAGAATCAGTTTTTAATTTTTATGTTTTAACTTTATCCTCAAGAAAACCGAAGAACTAGGAGCTACATTCCCAGGAACCCAGAAACTCAGACGAATCACGAAGCTCTCGCCCAGCCGAAATAACTTAGTTCCTCAGAACTTTACTCCATCTTTCATACAAGTACGTTTCTTCAAACCTTTCAGTTGTTAATATTCCATGCAACACTTGTTTGTTGCTATTTCTGATTTATGAGTTCTTGGAGATTTTTTACTGTTCTTGACTGAAACTGTTTTGGGGAAATTGGGAATGTTAACCGATGCTTGAAAGGGTGATGGAACAACGTCTTGTAGGAGTTAGGAGCCAGTTTGGTAGTCGAGATTGTAGACTTAGGGCGTAAAATTGAAGTAGAAATTTGATTTTTAGGCTAGTTGAAAAACTGGGTTTTTCCCGCCCATTCGGAGTCGAAAAAGCTTTTTCCCGAAAAACTTTTTACTTCTGCTTTTCAATTTGTTTTTCAAACTGCTCATATAAAACTTAGTGTTTTTTCTAGAATGTTGTTGGTCGTATAAAAGCTTAACTTTTATACGCGAGCAACGTTATTCTAACTCTCAACACATATTTTTAGGCTTTATGTTCTCACCTCCCCCTTTCTCTGTTCGCAGCTTTTCATGCAAGATCCATGGGGAGGTGAAATGCCCATTGACGACGACTTGCTTGCCCAATTTCTTGAAGAAGAAGAGCAACTGTCGTTGCTTATACCAGAAATTTCTTTTTCTCGAACCCCACCCAATAGACCTCAGCCAAACCTTCCAACCATGGGTAGAGTAAAATCCACTGCCCAGAAAAAGAAAGCTTCCAACCCTTCTAACCAGCCTACTCCTTAGGCTGGAATTCCCTCGACCAGTGGTCGGGAAGGAAATATTTCTGACCCAAACATTCAAACTCGTGCTCAGCCCCGAAACTCCGTTCAACCAGATGTTGAATGGTACATCGCACCTGTCAACCGGGTAATGATCAAGATGATCGCCAATTACATCAAAAAATATGGACTCCCTGGGGTGACACTAGTCCAACCTACTCAAGACCAATGGGAAAACTTTCCTGGAGGTGCCTTCAACGCCTGGTCAAGGTACCACATCGAGGCAGGAGCTACCCTGCCTCTTCATCTTTTTTTCTAGGGGGTGGCCAATTACTTCGGGGTCGCCCCTTTTCAAATAACTCCCAATGGGTATAGAATGCTTGCTGCACTCTATATCCTTTATAGCCATAAGAAATGGCCCGTCCCCACACCACATGAGGTCAACTATCTGTTCGACCTAAATCTAACCCCAATCAAGAAAACACGGGGTTTTTCCACTTTTGTCACCAGGAGATAGGTCGCACTTTCCTGACTGACACCACCTACATCTCGAATGTGGGGAGGTACCATCTGGAGTATTTCCTGATGACTGACATGGTTACAAACAACTTGGCTTTCACTCAAGGAGGTAAAGTCTTTGTAGCACTGGTCGTCAATCTTTCTTCAATTTTTTGCTGCATTTTCCTTAGAAATTTAGTGCGTTTCAGGCCCATGGTTGCAACCAAACCCAACTCCAGACATGGAGACCTGATCAGCCCTCCTGGCCAGCATGACCGACATAGAGAAAAGTGTTAAACAGCTGGTCACAGAGGCCAACTTGAGGTTGGTCGGGATTTTAGCACCCCACCAAAACGTGAGGGAGTCAACAGCGGAAAGTGCCACTGGCGAGGAGATTCCCGAGCAGCACCCGAATGTGTCACAACCTCAATGGCTGACAATCGAAGTGACAATCAGGGAACCCTCCAACATTCCATGAGCTGCTGCTCCCCCCACCCCTTAGGGAAAGGGAAAAAAGAAAGCCACTGTCCCTCTCGAGCCCCTTGACGAATCGTCGGACGAGAACGGTATTGATCTCTCGCTCTTAGATAGTTTGTCAATTCCATGTCACCTATTTGATGAGGACAACAATTTTAAGTATGCTCCCAATTTAGATTCAGACTTCTTCATGCTAGAGAGTGAGTGTAACACTAGTACATTATATAATGTAGCGACCAGTAATGATAGCTCGGGTATTGCACTTACAATTTTCTTTGTTTCTTTTCCTGACATAACATACTCAATCGTTTATACTATCTCATTGTTCGTGTATTTTCTTCTTTTACAGACATGGACTCCGAAAACATGTTCAACATATACAGTGCCCCCGAGGCTCCCTCGAGCAAGAAGAAAACGAGCAAGAGGCATCCCGGGGAAAGAAGTAACATGCCTCAGGCCAAGAAAGCCCGTACTGCAGACCCTCTAGTAGATGGACCTTCAACAAATACAACACCACCTCCTTATCCTCTCGAGCAGCAAACTCCTCCTGCTCCTGTCGGGTCGACACCTTCTCCACCGGCCCCAACCGACCAGACTCAGCAGGCTGCTCCTGCTTCCATAAGAGCTGACATATCGAGTCGTGCCTTAAGGTTGGTCAAAGACAGGGTGGCCAAAATTTTGAAGCACGAATGATGCCGAGAGGTGATGGCTGGGACAGAGACGATGGACGTCGACCAGATCTTAAACCGCTCATTGAATGATTTGTCAGTGTAAGTTATCTTTTTCTGTGGAGACAGCCCTTTTACACTCTACTCTACAGTCAGTTTAACTTTCGCTATGATCACAGGCAATGCTGACCCTTACTGCCGGCTGGCTTCGCTCGGGTGCTATCACCGAGCAGTCCATGGCTTTGGAGCAACGACACGCTGAAGAATTCCAAGCTGCCGAAGCGAAATATGCTGAACATCTTGAGGCAGTGCTTAAGGAGAAGAACAAACTGGCTGAGGAGTTAGTGAAGAAGGAAACTGCTCTGGATAAGGCCGTCAAGAAAAGAGACCAGCTTAAGGAGTCTAACCGCGTCAACTATCGCGAATCTAGAAAGCTCGAGTAGGAATTGATTGCGAGTAGACAAGAGACTACAACCTTGGAGGGCCAGATTGAGAAGCTGGAAAAAGCCAATGCCAGCAATTTGGAAAGGTACAAGAACGCCACGGTTAAGTGTTTCTATGACTTTTGGAAACACAACCAAGAGGCTGACTTCAACTACCTTCCCGAGCGCGCAAGGCATGTTGAGATAGCCCGCTGCGTGGCTCGACTGGCGAAAGAAGAGAGAGCAAGGGTACCTGCTTCGCCCAAAATCCCCTTGGCAACTGGCGTGGACGGGGTGGACAATGAAGCTACAAATTTCGTCGACCAAGGTACCCCTCAAGATCCTCCAGCTTCGTAGTCTGCAATTTTTCTCTTTTAATTTTTCAATTACACGCCCTACAGGTCGTGATGTAAAGACACTTATTTTCCAATTGACTATTTATTGCTACATGGGCAGCTTTTACTTTTAATTGAACAATTACATCCAAGCAGCGACTGCTCGTGGTGTAAAAGTATACATTTTGATATTATAATATATTTTCATCTTATTATAATATCTGTTCGCATGACCAAACTTAGCATAGTACTTTTGTTTGATTTAAGAAAATACAAAATTTTGAAAAATACTCTAAGTACCCTAGCATGCTTTCACTTATTTTGCTCATGTGTTTACATACCTTTAGATATGCTTTGCTTACTAGATACCTTATATGCCCCCCAAGTGATCGAGGAGCTTTAGGTCCTTGGTCACTTGCCTTGACCAAAATCTGTTTGAACAATACTGCTCGTAGCAAAATAATTAAAATTGTAATACAACAAAACAACACACGTAATGAGCAAATACTTGTATAAAATACTATAATTGGCAAGAATGACTGGCTACGCACAATCCTTTATATTTCTTGTAATAAATGGACAAAACGTGTATGTACGAGTGATCAAAAAGATCTTACACTTATAAGCAATTAGTCACATAAAATGACCAACCCATTTTCATAACTTGTAAAAAGTAAAATTAATACAAGCCAATCCTTTAAGAAGGATTGTTCATTGATAGTACTTGTGCAGGTGCTCTCCATTCCAATAGCGAGGAATGAGATCTCCGTTTAAGCGAGCAAGTTTATAGGTGCCTGGGTGAAGGACTTCTTCAATCTGGTATGGCCCTTCCCAATTAGGTCTGAGTACTCCAGCAGCTTGGTCGCAGGTGTTTAGGAAAACTCTTCGAAGTACAAGATCTCCTACATTGAATTTCCTTTCTCGCACTTTAGAATTGAAATACCGGGCGACTTTTTGCTCATACGCAGTTACTTGGAGTTGGGCTTGCTCACACTTCTCATCGACCAAGTCTAGGGATTCCAACAGTAGTTGGCTGTTCGAGCTTTTATCGTACGTTATTCTGTGATGCGAAGGCGGATCTAACTCAACAGGCAACATAGCCTCATATTCATAAGCTAAAGAGAATGGAGTATGGCCTGTTACTGTTCGATGGGAAGTTCTGTACGACCAAAGGACTTCAGGCAATTGCTCTGGCCACACCCCCTTAGCTTCTTCTAGTCTTTTCTTTAGTGTATCTTTTAGCGTTTTTTTGACCACTTTGAGTTGTCCATTTGCTTGGGGATGAGCTAATGAAGAAAAGCTCTTGATAATGCCATGCCGTTCACAAAAATCCATGAATAAATCACTATTGAACTGGGTGTCGCTATCCGAGATGATTTTCCTTGGCAATCCATAACAACAAACGATGTTCTTGATCATGAAATCCAGCACCTTCTTGGTTGTTATGGTTGCAAGCGGCTCAACTTCGACCCATTTAGTGAAGTAGTCGACAGCAACCACAGCATACTTGACGCCGCCCTTCCCTGTGGGCAAAGATCCAATTAGATCTATGCCCCAAACTGCAAACAGCCACAGACTTTGCATCTGTTTAAGCTCATTAGGGGCTGCTCGTGGGATTTTGGAGAACCTCTGGCACTTGTCGCACCTCCGCACAAACTCCATCGAGTCTTCATTCATCGTAGGCTAGAAGTATCCTTGTCTCAGGATCTTTTTTGACAAGCTTTGCCCCCTAGCATGGTCTCCACAAAAGCCTTCGTGTACCTCTTTCATTAATTCTTTGGCCTTTTATTTTGAAATACATCTGAGGAGTGGCATTGAGTATTCCCTTCGGTACAAGATTCCATCGACCATGATATACCTAGCAGCTTGCCGCCGAAGGGTCCTGGCTTTGTTTCTGTCCGTTGGTAACACGCCTTGCATCAGATACTCTATATATGGTGCCATCCATGTATCCGCCATTTGGATTACCATAGTGGTCTCCTCTGCTTGGATGCTTAGCATAGACAGCCGCTCAACCGGTACTATATTCAGAGTATCAGCGTCCTTTGCACTTGCTAATTTGGCCAAAGCATCAGCATTGGAATTTTGGTCGCGAGGTACTTGTTGGAGGGTGTATTTGTCGAACTGAGCAAATAAATCTTTTGTTTTATTTAAATAGGAAACCATCTTTAAACCTCGCACCTGGTATTCTCCCATGACTTGATTCACCACCAGCTGAGAATCACTATAGATGTCAAGAATCTTTATATTCGTGTCCCTGGCTAAACGCAACCCAGTGAGTAATGCTTCATACTCGACCTCGTTGTTAGAAGCAGTGAAGTCAAACCTGATTACACAGTGAAACCGATGCCCTTCCAGCGTTATCAATATCACTCCCGCTCCACCGTGGCACTCGTTACAAGAACCATCTGTAAATAATTTCCACGAGGGAGCTTGGCTTTGACACTCAGGCTCATTAGGCTCTTCAACCCGCTCGCTATCTGTAAGTTCAGTGAATTCTGCAATGAAGTCAGCCAGGGCTTTCCCTTTTATCTGTGCTCGCGGCAAGTAAGATATATCGAACTGCCCAAGTTCGACTGCCCATTTTAACTATCTACCTACAGCCTCTGGTTGTTGCAGGACTTGTCGTAGAGGCTGGTCGGTCAAAACCGTGATTGGGTGAGCTTGAAAGTAAGGCCGCAACTTCCTGGAGGCCAAAATTAGGCAATAGGCTAGCTTCTCGATGGGCGGGTACCGCTGTTCTGCTCCAATTAGCCTTTTGCTTATATAGTAAACAACCTTCTGCACGCCTTCTTCCTCCTTTACTAAAACGACACTTGTAGCATATTCCGTGATCGCCAGGCAGATGAACAAAGTTTCTTTATCGACCGGCTTTGACAGGAAGGGTGGTTGCGCCATATAACTTTTTAATGCTTGAAAAGCCTGCTCGCACTCCTCCGTCCATTCAAACTTTTTGTTGCCTCTAAGTAGATTAAAAAATGGAACGCACTTATCTGTTGACTTCGAAATGAATCTGCTGAGAGCGGCAACTCCCAGTTAAACTTTGAACATCCTTAATCTTCGCTGGCGATTTCATATCGATCAGGGCTTTAATTTTCTCAGGATTGGCTTCAATTCCTCTCGAGTTAACTATAAATCCCAAGAACTTCCCTGATCCTACTCCGAAGGAGCATTTAAGGGGATTCAACTTCATCTTATATTTGTTCAAGATGTTGAAGCACTCATGCAAATCCTTTATATGCTCTTCTGCCTTCTTCGACTTGACTAGCATGTCGTCGACATAGACTTCCATGTTTGTGACGATCAACTCTTTAAACATGTGGTTGACTAGTCGCTGGTAAGTTATACTAGCTTTTTTCAAACCGAAAGGCATTACTTTGTAACAGTAAAGCCCTGTATCAGTCCGAAAGCTAGTGTGATCCTCATCTGGGGGATGCATACTAATCTGATTATACCTGGAGTATGCATCCATGAATGAGAGAATCTTGTGCCCTGTAGTGGCATCGACCAGCTGGTCGATTCTTGGGAGTGGGAAACAATCCTTGGGGCAGGCTTTATTAAGGTCTGTGAAATCCACGCACGTGCGCCACTTGCCATTCGGCTTCAGAACTAGCACAGGATTAGAGACTCACGATGGATAAAACGCCACCCTGATGAACCCATTCTCCTTCAGCTTTTCGACTTCTTCTTTCAAGGCTTTTGATCTATCTTTTTCGAGCAGCCTTCTTTTTTGTTGTACCGGTGGAAAACTCTTGTCGATGTTCAGGACATGGCTGATGACTACAGGGTCTATTCTGACCTATATTTATGCGACCAGGCAAAGACTTCTTGGTTCCTCCTTAAAAATTCCACCAGTGCTTGTTTCGTCGTTGTCTCTAAGTTTTTACCGACTTTCACAACCCTAGTCGGATTTTCTTCATCGACCTCTTCAAGGTCCTCGACGGCTCCAATTTCCTCCTTAAAATCCCCAAAGCGAGGATCCAAATCTCTATCCTCACTTTGGGCAACACCTTAATTGGTGACATTATCACCTGAGTGGGCCTGAGCATTAGTTGCCACTTTCAACTCTTTTCCGGGAACATCTCTCGATACACCCTTTTTTTCCTTGGTGATCGAGGCATTGTAGCACTCTCTTGCTTCCCGCTGATTTCCCAATACGCATCCTACCCCTGCGTCTGTTGGGAATTTCATGGCAAGGTGCCATATTGAAGTGACGGCCCGTAGGCTGACCAGAATTGGTCTCCCAATTACAGCATTGTATGTTGAAGGATAATCAACTACTATGAAAGTAGTGAGTAATGTCCTATTAGCAGGTGCAGTACCTGCTGTAACTGGAAGCCTAATCGACCCTGTTGGGGCGAGCCCTTCACCGAAAAACCCATAAATGGTTTGGTTGCATGGCTCCAGGTCTTTGACGGACAACTTCATTCTTTCGAGCGAAGACTTGTACAAGATGTTGACCAAACTTCCTGTGTCGACCAACACCCTCTTTACCATCATGTTGGCAATTTGTACATCTATGACCAGTGGATCGGATTGTGGGAATCGCACGTGTTGGGCAATGTCTTTAGAGAAGGTTATCAATTCCTCCTCTGTTCGAGCCTTTTTTGGTGCTCAATCCTCCACACTCATCATCTCGATGTCCTGTTGTGGCGTAGGGTTCGAGCATATCATTCCCTTGCCTTCCCACTGTCTCCTGCAATATGTGGGCCTCCACAGATGGTGAGTAAAGTGCCTTCCAAAGGAGCTTGCTGTAGAGGTGGCGAGCGTTGGCGTGCAGGCGCCTGCTCGTTGCCACCTTGAGCCTCTCACTGAGACCCTCATGCGGCTCGCACATATCTTCTTAAATGTCCCTGCCTGATCAGGAACTCAATCTCGTCTTTCAGCTGTTTACATTCATTGGTGTCGTGCCCGTAGTCGTTGTGAAAATGACAGAAATTTGTCGTATCTCTCTTGGAGATATCTTTCCTTATAGTTGCGAGTTGTTTGTAAGGAATGCTTGAGCTGGCCGCCTGGTAGACTTCAGATTGGCTTTCGACAAGGGCCATGTAGTTGGTGAATCTCGGTTCGTATCGGTTGCCTTTGGGGTGTTTACTCTCAGAAGCTGAGGGTTCATTGTTCGCCCGTTTTCCACCGTTCCTACTACTGCCATTCCCGTTGCCTTTGCCGTTGCCATTGGGATTTTCTGACCCGTTGGCGGCTTTGGCGGGTTCTTCCTTGGGCCCCTTGTCTTTTGTTGGCAATTTCCCTTCGTTGGAAATCGCGTCTTTGAGCTTGATGTATCAATCAGCCCGATCAAAAAACTCTTGGGTAATTCTTACCCCATTCTTTCTGAGGCTACTCCAGAGGGGTGAATGGCGAACTCCAGTAGTTAGCGCCATCATCTTACCCTCATCGCCCACTGTCTTAGCTCCAGCTGCTGCTCGCATGAAGCATTGGACATATTCTTTCAAGGGCTCTCCCTCTTTCTGGCATATCTCAACCAGCTGGTGCCTTTGTGGGGTGTACGCGACTCGTGTAGAACTTTCCGTAAAATTCCTTCACGAACATTTCCCAAGATACTATACTAGCTGGAGGGAACTTGAAGAACCACTCCTGAGCGATGTCAGACAATGTCGCAAGGAAGATCCGGCAGCGGGTGTCTTCCGACACTTTTTGTATGTCCATTTGTATCTCAAACTTATTAACGTGAGATACTGGGTCTTCGTACCCGTCGAAGTTCGACAATGTAGACATCTTGAACTTACTGGGGGTTTCGACTGCAGCAATCCTCTGTACAAAGGGGGTGCCCCTCCTCCTATCTTACTCAATATGGGACGTTCGTCCCCCGACCAGTTGTTGTACCGCCTGGTTCAAGGCATCAATCTGAGCCTGAACAACTTCTGGGACTGCTGGGGCCACCGGTGCCGGGAGAGCGTACTCGTCGTGCCTCTCACGGCGGTTGTTAAGTACGTCCCTTAGATAATTGTCTCTACGTCTCTGCTCACTAGCTCCTAGCCGACTAAAGATGTTCGGCTGCCTGGGTTGCCCCCCAGCGTTGTGGCTAGCTGGCCTATTTTCTCTAGCTGGGGGGCTTCTGCCTCCACCTCTTCCTTCATTTCTTCGGCCAACATTTCCTCTGCCGGAATCAGCTTCATTATAGTCATGGCCATCTTTGAATTGTGGCTGACTACAGCGTGACCGGATGTTCACACTATTTCCTCCTCGGGCTGGCATTTCCCGAACGTCAGGGGGAGGCCCGCGCTGGTCGTTGGGTCCCCGTGCATTGTTATGCTGTGGGGGGCCCCTGATTGCAGAGCCTGACTCGATGTTCCTCCTGTTTGCAGAAGGACGCTACCCCTGCTCGATGGATTTGGCTCTTCGTCCCCTGGGCGTCTAGGGCAACGGGGTGGCTGCCCTGCCCTATTCTGCCTCGGGCGCTGGGGATTGCCTCAACCAGCCTGGGTTGGAGGTTGCTGCTTAGGATCCCTAGGCGGGACATCATCCTGAGCCATAGGCGGCTGCTCTGGCCTTTGAGGGCTTGCTGGCTGGAGTGGAGGGCTTGGATTAGGACCTCTTTGAGGTGGTGCATTTGGTGGTTGATCTGGCTAGGAGAATGGTACAGCTTGACTCCTAGCTAGTTGAATGGCTGCTTTAAGGGCGGCCATGGCATCCCTCTGCCGATGATCCATTTATGCCTGCCGCTTACTCAGCTCTTGGCGCTGGCATTCTATTTCTCTTTGCTGCAGCGCCATTGTCTCCACAACATTCTCCTGATTGGCCCTCAGATTAGCCAACTCATCTTGCAACACTCCTAGCGTTGCCCTCATTGTTTCAGAATCTAGTTCCTCCTCATCAAACTCCAAATGTGGTTCATTCTAGGCCACATTTGGGGGAGGAGGTGGGGATGGTGCAGCGCTAGCAGTCTGTTCAGTCTTCTTAGATGTTTTCGCCATTAGATTTTCTCACAATTTTTTGTCAAACTCTCAATGAAAGCACCAGAATGCTGACCCACGATTTGGCCAACGACACGAAGTCAAATATACAAAAAAAGATAAAACGGCAAGTAAGAAAGATAATCTAATGGAAGAGAGGAAAACACCAAGGATTTATAGTGGTTCGGCCCCAAAAGATGGTAATGACCTACGTCCACTTAGTGCTATTATTAAGATTGAATCTCAAAGCTGTGATCAAAGAACTAGAGTTCTTGAGTTTCACAAACCTTGAAAGAAATAAAACGATGGATAATTGCACTATAGCTCTCTCTTTTTCTCTATCTTAGCAAAAAGATTCAGGAATCAAAAGTCCATTCCTTGAGTTATTTCATGCATATTTATAGGCTCAAGGAGGGTTACATGGGCCAACATGTCATATCTTTCCTTAATAACCGCGTATCCAGGTCATAATGAAAGAATATTCAATGTATTAATTATAAGATTACAGTGTAAGAAGGAAACAAATCAAGTTAGACGACCAGCCTGGTTGCATCTAAAAGTTAAGCCCTGATGAAGCGGTGTGCTTCTGGCCGATAGTCGAGCAGCACTCTCTGCCACGTGTCAACTACGTAGGAAAAATCCTTGCCACGTCATCAGTAGCCGCTTTTAGGGTAAACATGTACCTATCATTTTATACTTTATATTCTATATTTACAAAATCGTTTCAAAAGTTTTCACTAATACTTTGTAATTGGAATTGAATGTAATTCAAGGTAAATAACTACTACAAAAAGCGAGTTCTAAAAAAAAATTTAGGGCACGCCTCCTGCGAGTCCTCTATTTGAGAGCCTTAAAAAGTGAAGTATTTTAAGAATGGCTATCGTCGGCGGTGGAGCCACCACTCCACGGTGGTGGTTCGGGAGGATAACGTCTGGGCTTCGAAGCCCAAGTCATAGGGAGCGTCGTGGTGGTGGTGGTTCTTCTTGGAATGACCTAGAATGGCCGGATTTGCACTATGATTTCTTGGACCTCCATGGATTTCAGCGAACGTCGACTTCCAATTCCGATGGCCGTTGAGTTCGATCCTTTAGTGGGGTTTGACGCTCAAAGCACAAGGAATGCAGTGGTGGTGGTCGTTTGGGTTGGGGTGGCTCGAGGCGGTCAGAAAACACTTAGAAACTTACCACCACCGCGACTTTGAATGACTATAGACGACAGAGGAGGGCGCGTGTGGGGCTGGGCTCGCGGGGTCGAAGGTCGCCGACCTTCTGCGTCGCCTGGTCCGGCGCGTGTCGGCAGTGGACGGCGGTCAGGCCTCGCATTGGCGCATGCAGGAGAGAGAGGGAAAAAGGAGATTGCTCCTTGTGTTTCTTCCTTTGTGTGCTGATGAGAAAAATGATGCCCTAATATAGCCCAAATTTGAAAATGATAAGGAATTTTTGTCATTTTTTACTTAAAAGTTTTTATGGCACATTTTGGGAGCCCTTAATACTCTTTCAGGACACTCAAAGTAAGTCCTTAAAAGTCACCACTAATATGACACTTAAATTTTCTATTCACGTTTGTTAGGACCCCCATATATTTTTAGGACATTTATTGCGAGTCCTAACATGTGTTTTTAAGGACTCTCAAAAACTACAGAGACATTTTTTAAGACTTACATTTAAGTGGGTGTCATAAAATGGTGACTCATAAATGGTATTTTGTAGTAGTGATATTATATTTTGTATGTTTGTTTAACTACGTATAATTAAAAAGTAGTTATATAATTGTAGATCATTGAACTATACTAATTACACTTCCCAATTATCATTACTTCGTGAAAATGAGGTATAATTACTAAATACTATTAATTATAAATAATTTTATTATATAATAGTATTTTATTATATAATTATTAATTATCATAATAATAAAAATTTATATATAATTACCACTTGACATTTAATCCACTTTATATTTTAAAATACAATATAATTATTAGGATGTGTAATTACAAGACCTAATGTGTTATTACATATAGTAATTACACAATAATGACTTTCAAACATACTCCTAATTTTCTTTTTCTTTTTATAGCCGAACAAAAGATTTTACTGGTTCTATCGGTCTATCATAAATTCCATACTTAATAATGAGAAAAATGTTTGTTTTGCAAATGGAAATATTATAATTAAAAAAAGGATAGGAATAATAATAATATAAAAGCGCCCACAGGGCATAAAGAAAACCAAATCTGTGTGGAAGTGTTTGATGGTATTACCCAAAAACCGGTATTAATTGAAAGGTAGCCCCTAATAACAAGGAGTTTAGTAAAAATTAAATAAATAAAAAGCTACGATTTTCCACAAAATATGGCTGATACCACGTCAGCTCCCACTCAATGCCACATCTTCTTGCATTGCATCTCAAATAATTGATAACAAGTATAATAAGCTTCTCCACATGCATATTCCACACTACTTCTATTATTATTATTATTATTATTATTACTTACGTACAACAACTAGATTAAAACGTCTAATCAGACAGGGACGGCTGTTCCCTAAAAACGATGTATCGGTAGACTATTCCAATTTTTTTAATACGATAGTTTATATCGTTTATATGGTAATTATTTATGAAATTTTGTAAATTATTAAAATATTATAAATAATTTAGGATTAAAAAAAGTAAAATTTTGAATAATCTTTTTTTCACTCGTATAAAAAAAAATTAATCAGGTATATTATATGTTATTTGAATTCAGTTTTTATCACTCTAAATTATTAAGAATTTTTAAAAGAATTTATAAAATATCTTAAATAACTATAATGTACATGATTATATAAAAAAAATTAGATTTACAACTTATCAATGTGCCAAAAACAACAAAAAAACCGAGCAGTAGGTTTTTTAAAAAGACATTCCACAACTACTCTCTCTATTTAAAAATATAATGTTTATTAAATCAAAAAATTAGGTGATTAAAAGATAAGTTACTAAGTTAGTTTGTAATATAAGATTCATTGTATAAAAGGAGTAACATAATTTATTGTACAAAAGAAGTAACATAAATTATCAAATTTTGAATTTAAATTTGTAATCGATATGATAATCAGTATTAATACACTATATTTATGAAATATTTATTGTATAGCTAAATGGAGTAAGAACTTTTAGGTAATCAATAAGAATTGATACCTTAAATAAGGTCTTGCAGTTTTCATATTGGCGACATGTTGTCACATATGTGACCCTTTTGAATTAGAGTAGTGATAGATTCATGTCTAATTTTCACACTTAAATTACATATAATGTGTATCTAATCATAATTATATGTATTCTTAAGTGAGATCTACGTAATATTTAATTATATGATTGAGATCAATTACATATATTTAAATATACAAAATCCATTTATCATTACTCTTTTAATTAACAGTTCCAAAAAGTGTTACAACCTTTTAAATCTCTTTTAGATGAGTTTTAACACATCAAAATGTTCATATAAATAAACAAGAGTTACTGTATCTTTCACACCTATGAATGGTAGTCGTATACAACTTTAAATTAATTGTCTACCTTTAATTTTAAAAATTCAACTGAGAGTGGGAATATAATTTTTGGACAAACTTTTTTACACTTGTTCAAATTTGTATTTTTGTGCGTTCTTTTTTCCTGAGTTGTCTTTTCTTCTTCTTCTTTCTACTATTTTCATTTGTAACTCATCATCTACTTGTATTTTTGTATCATTGAGTTATATATTTGCTTTTATTCTTTTTTGTAAAACAATCCAACTTCTAGTTTCTGAAAGAACAAAAGAATCTAAAAAAAAAAAGGAATAATCATATCATACGTATAGCCTTTTCAGCCAAATCCAATTGAATTATTTTGATCGAACTCAATCATCAATTAATAAATTTTTTAAGAAGAAGGAACGCCACTAATTTCATATGATTTATTACGATAAATTTAAATTATTTGAATTAAATTCAAATTAATTTTGTGTTTGGAATGATGTTCAAATGGTATATTCTGCCACGCTCAGATCACATGCAGTATAATAATGATTTAGGTGTATATTGCTGTGAGTAGTCTTGTCATTTGGTTCCTCACAGTGACTAATCACCAACTGATCAAGTGATCAGCCGTGTCTTAACATAAGTACATTCTTTCACATTTTTTAAAAATTAATATATGTATGTATTTTCAGATGATCACTGTCCTTATTATAAGCTATATATATAAGATATTCACAATTAGCTAGTGGTAGATTTAATTATGCCTTTGTTTTTTTTTTATGAAGACACAAACGAATCCAGACTTCTCATACAAAACAACGACAAACAATGAGGCACTTAGAAGAATACGTAACACAAATAATTATTTATAAATTTTTAGTTTCAATTGTTTTTTATTTTTTTTTAACTATAATGAAATATTTTAATATTTAACCTTAGATTATAAACCTAACTTAAACTTAAATCAAATTAAATGAATAATTAAACAAATTAAAATATAATATTTTTGAGATATTATACAAAGATAATTATTTATAATAATAAAACTATATATTTAATAACTTAACTGAAATTTACTTAAATTTAATATTATATTAAACATATAATATATAATATTTTATTATCACTGTCAAATTCAAAAACTAAAACAAAAATTAATTAATTAATTAAAATAGAATCTTTATAAAAAAAAATGTGTAGATAACATAAATTCTTAGTTTTAACGATTTTTTATTTTTTCGTTAATTTTAACAGAATATTCTTATATTTAATATAATATTCTTATATTATTAACAGTAGATTATAAACATGACTTAAATAAAATATATAACTAAACAAATTAAAATATGATATTTTTTAGATATTTAAAAATAATAAATCCATATATTTTATAACTTAAATAAAATTCAATTAAACTTAAACTTAATATTATATTAAACATATAATATATAATATCTTATTGTCACTGCGAAATTCAATAACTAAAACAAACATAAACTTAAACAAAAATAAAAATAAAAAAATTAATTAATTAAAATAGAATATTTTAAAGATATTTTATGATAATTTAAATTATTAAATCATATTAATTTAAAAATAATAAAGGCATGCATATCATTTTTTTATCTTATAAATTTGTGTGATAGTTTATTTTTTATCAAGTGATTGAAGCTATTTTTCTTCATCAAATTTACCAAAGGATATTGTGAGACACATTAAAAACTAAAAATAGTTGATACATGTATACTACTGTCTACACTATGACTTTTTCTATTCTTATTTTATTTCTATTATTAATTTCTTTTTAAATATTATTGTATTTTATATATATGTCATGTAGTCATATAAATATATATCTATATCAATATTGTGTTTAGATATCATATATATAGAGATTATTGATATAAATATTTATATATACTATAGAACTATAATTCATTCTATTATATATATATATATATATATTTAAAAGAAATATTGAACCAATTTTTATTAAAATTATAGATAATATTTACAACTTTAAAACTAAGCAACATGTATTTCATATTATTTTTATCTAGTATATATAAATGTTTATTTGTTTAAGAGTTGAATGGATAAAAAGTTTTTATTGCATTTTAAAATAATAATAATAATAATAAATATTAATAACTCCCCTCCAAGATCTTAAAATGTTGCATGCATGGCATTTTTACCAGAAATATTTATATATCTACTATAATATTCACCATTAGATGGATGGGTGAGGTATTATAGCTCCAAAATATATATCAAAAAAGTATTCTTAGATGTTCTATTTTCTCCTTTTTTTTATTATTTCATATTTAAATTTAATATTTCTCTCTTCTCACTCCTATTTTCTCATTTCTCATCATTATTCCTATTTGAAATTAATAAAAAATATTAAAAATATAATATCTAAATAATATAAAAAAATAGAGAACTATTGCATGGTGTGATATATAAAATAAAAAAAATTAATAATATATTTTAAAAAATAGAGTATAAAAACCATGAAAGTGCTCAAATTAATAATTGAAGTCATTAAATTCGTATAACATTAAGGTCTACAAAATTGAGTATTACAATTAAAATTAATAGTTGATTTTGCACATGTAATCATCATTTCTTAGGGAATCGGAGTCTCTGATTTCCTTTTAGATTATTTCTTCATTATTGTATTCAACATGATTTTGTTTTTGTAAGTTAATTAGTTAAATAATATTATATATACGAACCAGCTCCACAAAAGTGTCAAGTCTCAAAACTTATAATAAATTTGTTATACACACCTCAATTGTTGTTTTTTAGTCAATAATTTTTGGGGAACATTTTTTTTAGAACTAGTGAACACAAAAGGTACATAATGTAATAAATAAAAAGTGACTAGACAGAAAAAACAAAGGGAGGGAACGTAAAAGAAAATTATTTCAGAGGTATTAAATAATTTTGAAAATTTGCGTGGCCGGCCGGGCACGTACACGACTGGGGTATGCATGTGGGTCGGTCGTTGCTATATATATATATATATATTAGAGGTAAGTTACGTGCATTTTGCACATTTGTTTAGTTTTATTTACAAAGTTTATGAATTATTTTTATTAAATTTATATTAATATCATATAAATTTTAAAATAAATATCATATTTTAATTAAATAATTTATTTATTTTTGTTTATGTTTGTTCTAATTTTTGTATTTGGGAGTGACAATGAGATATTATATATTATATATTATATATTTAATGTAATATTAAATATTATAGGTGGATTTTAAATTTAAGTTTATTGCTAGTTTGTTAAAAAAAAATAATTTGTTGTTAATTCACATTATATTATATTATATGTTTAATATAATATTATTAAATTAAGTTTAAGTTTAATTAAATTTTATTTAAGTTATAAAAAATATGATTTTATTATTTTTAAATAATTATCATTGTAAAATATCTAAAAAATATCATATTTTAATTTGTTTAATTATTTATTATTTTAAAATAATTATCATGGTAAAATATTTTAAAAATATCATATTTTAATTTGTTTAATTATTTATTAGTTTTAAACAATTATCATTGTAAAATATCTCAAAAATATCCTATTTTAATTTTTTTAATCATTTATTTTATTTTATTTAAGTTTAAGTGTTTCCAAACTACAGTTAAATATAAGAATATTCTGTTAAATATAATAATATTCTGTTAAAATTAACCTTAAAAAAATAAAAAACCGTTAAAACCAAAAATTTCCGTTATCTACACACTTATTATATAGAAAAGATATATATAAATGAATTTTTTTTTTAAGTATGAACATCACTTTTGCCTTTGCCGTCAAATTATTTTATATATCTGGCACTTGGATGAATTATGATTATGTTTGGTAAAATTTTTGTTTTTAAATTTTTTAAACAAAAAAATAGAAATATAATTTTATTTTTGTTTTTTTATTTTTAAAAAATAAAAAATATATTCGGTAATTATTTTTGTTTTTTGTTTTTAAAAACAAAAAATAATAAATGTGTTTGATAATTTTTATTTTTATTTTTTTTAACAATATGAGGTGTTGATTTGAAAAAAACAAAGAAATAAAAGTCGAAAACAGTTTAAAAAAAATTTAAAAGTGAAAAAAATTCTATTTTCAAAATTTAATGAATTTTAATTAAAATTTAAAAAATAATAAATAAAAATAGAGTTATCAAACACAATTTATGTTTAATTGTCAAATTTTTAATTAATTAAATAAAAAACTATTTTTTTTAAGTGTTACCAAATAGCACTATAATTTATTAGACAGGGGTATCACTTTTGCTCCTAACGTAGGGGCATCACTTTTGCTCTTACCGTAAGAGCATTTTCTATTTTCAGTACTTGATGACGTACATGATAATTATAACAGATATCCCGCCAATTTTTGAGAAATCCTGAATAATTCACGGTGCCGAAATTAGAGTTCAAACAGTCATTTGCGCGCGTGCCTGATTTTTTTTATACATGTAGAAAACAGACTATTTAAACTCTGATTTTGACACCGTAAATTATTCAAAATTTCTTAAAATTGGTGAGATGTCTGATATAAGAGTATAATATACGTCATCATACAAAAAAAATTGGATTATAATTTCTCCAAGTACTAAAAATAGAAAACGCCCATACAGTAGGAGCAAAAGTGATGATTCTACCTAAGAAACTCCCTATCTATATTTATGAATTTTTTTAGGTAGGGGCATCACTTTTGCCCTTACTGTAGGAGTGTTTTCTATTTTTGGCACTTGTAGAAATTATAACCTATTTTTTTTGGCATGATGACATACATTATAGTTATAACATACATGATGACGTACATTATAGTTTACATACTATTTAAAGTTTAATTTCGACACTGTAAATTATTCGATTTTTTTTTTAAATTGGTAGGACACCTACCATAACTATCATGTACATTGTCATACAAAAAAATTAGTTTATAATTTCTCCAAGTACTGAAAATTAAAATATCTCTACAGTAGGGCAAAAGTAATGCCCCTACCTAAGAAGCTCCCTATATATTTATAGGAATTTTCTTAGGTAGGGGCATAACTTTTGCTCCTACTATAGGGACATTTTTTATTTTCAGCACTTTGATAAATTATAATATATTTTTTTTGTATGATGACGTATATTATAGTTATAACACGCATCTCGCCAATTTTCGAGAAATTTCAAATAATTTACTGTATCGAAATTTGTGTTCAAACAGTCAGTTGCACGCGTGCCTAATTTTTTTTATACGAGTAGAAAACCGATTGTTTGAATTCTTATTTTACCACCGTAAATTATTCAAAATTTCTCAAAAATTGACAGAATGCCTACTATAACTATCATGTGCGTAGTTATATATAAAAAAATTGAGTTATAATTTTTCCAAGTACCGAAAATAGAAAACGCATTTATAATAGGGGCAAAAATACTTCAGAAACTCGCTATATTTTATATATATATATATATTGTTGACGGTGAGAACTCGTCAACTAAGTTGAGTTGGAAGAAATTATCAAGTTAGGATCGTCAATAAAAAAGCTATAGAAATCAAAGCAACAACTCAAGAATTATGACAGAAAAACAATGGTGAAATCAATCAATCTTTCATTAACTCTCAAGCCTTTGCTACAGTGAAACTCCCAACCCCCTTTCAGGTGGTGTTAGAGTTCATTTTATAGTAGGCTCTAATGGCCTTAGGTACATAGTGGTCCAGGAGACCATGGGGTACATAAGTACTATGTCAGGGGAGTGGCTTCAGAGGTTGTGCTCGTACATCCAGTACAGGAGCAGGTGTCAGGAGAATGCCTCCACTACTTGTCTGTACCCATGTCTGATGAGTGGTGGCAGGCGTAGTGGCGCAGGAGGTAGTGGTGTCGGCTTTGACCTTTGGCCGTAGACGTACGGACCATGACTCTTATCCTAGCAGTCCCATTGGCACTGGTATCCATACTCAGTACTAGGTCGTACAAGTACGTCCCATTCGACTCGTATTGGAGCCTCTAGGCATAGGGGTCTCAAGGTGTAAGGAATGGGACCCTTGGTGTGTGCTCTGGTCCTGGCGTGAGGTGGAGATCTTGGGTCTTTGGCACGAGATGCCTGAAGCCTTCTGAGGTCACTCACGAGTCTGGTTGATAGGCATGTGGCCTTGACGGATGTCTAAGGATGCGTAGCGAGACGCCTTCCTTGCGACCCCCTTGGTGACCCGGCTCCCTAGCCGCTCACGAGGCCCCCCTCCTCTCGCGAGGCCATGCGAGGCCACGTGAGGCTATGCTTGGGTGAGGCCATGCGAGGCCATACTTGGCGAGGCCATGTGAGGCCACACTTGGCTGAGGCCACGCGAGGCCATCCTTGGGCGAGGCCACGTGAGGCTGTGCTTGGGCGAGGCCACGCGAGGCCATGTGAGGCCACACTTGGGTGAGGCCACGCGAGGCCATACTTGGGTGAGGCCACGCGAGGCCATCTTTGGGCAAGGCCATGTGAGGCTGTGCTTGGGCGAGGCCATGCGAGGCCACGCTTGGCTGAGGCCATGCGAGGCCATCTTTGGGCGAGGCCATGCGAGGCCACGTGAGGCTGTGCTTGGGCGAGGCCAGGCGAGGTCATACTTGGCAAGGCCATGTGAGGCCACACTTGGCTGAGGCCACGCAAGGCCATACTTGGGCGAGGCCATACGAGGCCACGTGAGGCTATGCTTAGGCGAGGCCACGCGAGGCCATCCTTGGGCGAGGCCATGTGAGGCTGTGCTTGGGCGAGGCCATGTGAGGCCACACTTGGCTGAGGCCACGCGAAGCCATACTTGGGCGAGGCCACGCGAGGCCATGTGAGGCCACGCTTGGCTGAGGCCACGCGAGGCCATCTTTGGGCGAGGCCATGTGAGGCTGTGCTTGGGCGAGGCCACGCGAGGCCATGCGAGGCCACACGAGACCATCTTTGGGTGAGGCCATGCGAGGCCACGTTTGGGGCCATGGGCGCGACGCCGAAAGGCTCCAGCGAGGCCATGGGCGCGACGCCGAGACACTTCAGCGAGGCCACGGGTGCGACGCCGTGGGCACTCCAGCGAGGCCATGGGCGCGACGCCGAGGGCACTCCAGCAGGGCCATGCGGGCTTGGACGCAAGCCTATAGGTGATGGGGCGTGAGCCTATATGCGCGAGATCACCTTGCGTGACATGATCCTAGGCCTGCTAGGCCGTTGCGAGAAGGTGGCGGCTCGATCGCCTCGTGGCTCAAGTAGGCACTTGGGCCTCCGAGGGACCTTAGCGCCTGTCCTAGTTCTTTTATGGGCGCGGAATATTGAGCGTCCACATATATATATATACATTACACATAATTGTGTGTTGATCTTATCTGAATTTGGGTTTGATTAAAAGAAAATATTAGCTATTGATCAAATTATGGTTTAATAATAATTAGAAGTTTCACATGAGATTTTTCTGCTGCTGTCGGCAACACTAAATGACATTTCTAAGTATATTTTATTACTTAAATTAATTAATAAGCATGCAAGTTGGACTATTAAAATAGATCGAACACACTCCCAACTCTCCTAGCCACTCGCATATAATATGAATATATAATCATATTAATCTACATATCTTTTCCATGTAATAAATGTGGAGATGGGAAAATTTTATTTTAACGATTTTATTTATTTTTCCGTTATCTTTAACGAAATATTCTTATATTTTTATATTTAACGGTAGATTGTAAACATGACTTAAACTTAGATAAAATTAAATAAATAAATGATTAAATAAATTAAAATAACATAATTTACAATTATAATTATTTAAAAATAATAAAATCATATGTTTTATAACTTAAATAAAATTTAATTAAACTTAAACTTCACGTATTAGAATAATATCATATTAAACATATAATATAATATAATCTACTATCAACTAGCAACAAACTTAAATTTAAAATTCACTTATAATATTAATATTATATTAAACATAAAATATATAATTTCCTGTTGTCAGCCAAATTCAAAAATAGAACAAACATAAACTTAAACAAAAATTAATTAATTAAACTATGATATTTTAAAGATATTTTATGATAATTTAAATAATTAAATCATATTTATTTAAAAATAATAAATACATACATATCGTTTTTTTATCTTATAAATTTGTGTGATAGTTTGTCTTTTTATCAATTGATTGAAGCTCTTTTTCTTCATCAAATTCACCAAATGACATTATTAGATACATTAGAAACTAAAAATAGTTGACGCATCTATACTACTATCTACACTATGACTTTTTCTATTCTTATTTTATTTCTATTATTAATTTGTTTTAAAATATTATTGTAATTTATATATATGTCATGTAGTCATGTAAATATATATCTATGTCAATGTTGTGTTTAGATGTCATATATGTAAAGATTATTGACGATATAAATATTTATATATACTATAGAACTACAATTCATTTTATTATTTATTTTTTATAAAAAAAAAAACAGTGAACTAGTTTTTATTAAAATTATAGACAATGTTTACAACTTTAAAACTAAGCAAACGTGCATTGCACATTTATATATATATATCTTGACGCGATTTTTTGCCAACAGTAGATTAAGAAATCGAATAGGGAGATTAGTGCTAAATCATAAACCTTAATGAAATAATGGAAAGCCTCTTGTACACACACAAATTTTACATGGTTCAGTGGTTAAAATCCACCTAGTCCACGAGACAATATTATTAATTTTCTCTCTCAATTTTTGCAAAGTTTTAATAATACAAAAATAATTGTTCATTTCCCTGTCTATTATTCTTGATATTTATAGAGGAATCTCCTGGACAGGTTTGGGTAACCGCGTGAATAAATAAGGTATACATTTAATACAGATTATTCTCATTTACATTGAGATATGATTTGATAACAGAATAGAATATACTCTGACTATCTCGGATAATAAATGACAGATATGCGATACAGCCTAGGCATCAATGAGCGTATAAGGAGCCCCCGAATCTCTTGGGATCTTTTAGTATGCGTTTTGTCTAGGTTTCCACAAGCTGAATATCTCACCTAAGCTCGTGTTCAAAGACTATCTGAACCCTAGTTCGTAGTAAGCTCAGAGTGCCCAAAGTCGGATCTGACCATTATAAATCTCGAACTTGATTATTATCTTGAGAGGCAGTGCGATAATAACTTGTATACCATGTATGAACTGGATTGAGTCTCGAGCTGCTCAAATCATTGTTAAATAGATATCTTACTTGACTATTTTTCCACATATTCATCTGCCAACAGTACTCGAACTAAGAAATTGAACTCGAGCTATTTTTAAGGAGAAACAATATATATATATGTATATATAAAGTAACAACAACAAATTTACTAATTAATAATTAGAAAACAAATATTGAATATTTACCTTAATTGCTGATATGACATTATGACTCCTGCAAAATAGATATGGCTCATAGATTTTGAGTTTATTTTAGATATTATATATATAAAACAAAACAAAACAAAATTTTGATAATACTTTTAAACAACACAATTTATCAATATATTTAATTTTTTATTGATTAAAATGAAATGAAATAAAGATTGTATTATCAGAGAATAGATCAAATTCAAAATTTTATTAAATCTCAAAATAACTCCATTTGTCTTCTCATAACACTTCCTATAAAAGTTAAAATATAAAATTTCTTACATTCACTTTCAAAAATAACTTTTAAAGAAAAAAAAAACTTTGATATCTAATCTATTCTATATAAAAAGTGTGTAGATAACAGAAATTTTTAGTTTTATCGATTTGTTTTGTTAACTTTATCGCAATATTCTAAATATTTAACAGAATATATTTTTAAAACTAATTAAAAATAAATATTTATCAATTATATAATATAAATTTACATATTATAAAATATCATTAGATATTTATTCATTATATTAATTTAAATTCGAATGTTATAAAATATCATTATTATAATAATATTTGATACTAGACTAGATATTTATTAATTATATTAATATAAATTTAAATTTGATAAAATATCATTATTATTATAATATATAATACAAGACTAGATATTTAATAATTATATTAATATAAATTTAAATGTTATAAAATATTATTATTGTAATAATATATAATCTTAATTTTTATAAAATTTTGCTATAATAAATATTTAGTAATTATATTAATATAAATTCAAATATTATAAATTATTATTATAATAATATTTAATACAAAATTAGATATTTAATAATTATATTAATATAAATTTACATGTTAAAAATATTATCATTACAATAATATTTAATACATAACAAATACATTATATATAAGTGTCATGTGTGTACAAATAGTATAACCGTGTAATTAAATAAAAAATTAGAATAACATTTATCTTCAATCAAGAATAAATAAGTTTATTATCTAATTATTGAGGTATAATTTAAATAATATCATGAATATTTTGTGCCTTATATAGTAATTGTGATTTAAAAGTTTATCGTATAATATTTTTTTAAAAAGTCATAATAATATTTTTGTTTAATTTTTTTTAATATGTTTATGTTATTTTTTATATATAATATTGTTTATTTATTTAAAATTTAATAAATTTTTTAAATAAAATTAAACAAGCGCCTAATATTATATATATATATCTTTATATAATGCTAAAAATATATTTTACTCGTATTGAAATCCACAGAAGCGACCATGCTTTAGAAAAGTACTTCCCATAATTATATATATAAATGAAAATGTTAGAGCCCCGTGATGATGAAATTCAAGCAATTTGCACTTAAGTTAATACAAGTTGGTGTTATATATCTTATATTTTCCATAAAGGTTATCATGTGTATCTCAAAGTAAAATAAAAAAAATCAGTTAAATGGGGGCTGTGTCAATTTAGTAGAGCTGTGTTGCAGGGAAAAATAATTACAACTGTGTTATGGGAAAAAAATTATAGCTATGTGGTGGAAAAAAAAACTATTGAATGTTTAGTAAATTATAAATTTTAAAGTATTGTGAGTTGATAATTTGTATTAAAGTGTTGAATAAATTATATGCTAAAAATAATGTTAAATATTAAAAAATTAAAATAGATGTCATATTTATTTTATTAAAATAAATTAACAGATTCTAAATAGATTTCAATATAAATATTGTATCTATTTAAATATGTTAAAATTAAAATATGTTTTGATTGTACACTAATATAGTAATCATTATAAAAAATGTTATATTATATACACGTATAATTGTATATATATATTATATGTAGTTGGTGCGGCTAAGATTCTAAGTATAATGATTATGGTATAATATTTTAGTCATGATATAATCATAAATATGTAAAAGTTATGTGCAAAATTTTTACTTTCTATGTCTTCTTTAATTATTTCCCTTTTTATTTTATTTTTCCTAAAATTTAAAATTGATATATATTTGATAAATTTTAAATTGAAAATACTATAATATTATAGTGTATGATAAACTCTATATTAATGTGTTTTATTAATATAAAATTTCTAAAATAAAAAATATTTAAGATTTAAATATTATTTATGTTATTATTATATATTTAAATATTTTAATTTGAATTAATATATAATAAATAGCTAAATATATTTAAATAAAAAAACACATTTATTAATTAAAGAGATTTTTCAAAAAGGTAGGTAATCATTTGGTATCTTGTGTTTTTGCAAAGTATCATTTTGGTACCATCTGTTTTCAATAATGCTGGAACCCTGTATTTTAAAATCGTATATATTTAGTATCCTAAACTCAAATTTAATTAATCAAATTTAACTAATTTAATCAAACTGCTGTCAATTATGTAAGTTCCAAATTTAAATTTAATTACTTAATTACATATAACTGATGACAGTTTGATCATATCAACAAAATGTTATTTATCAAATATAAGTTCAGAGTATCAAATATGTATAATTTTAAAATACAGAGTACCATATGAGCATTATTGAAAACAGAGGATACCAAAATGATACTTTGCAAAAACATAGAGTACTAAGTAAGTAAATTCCTTTTTCAAAAAGCAAGTTGTGTTTTAGATTTTAGTTTTAGCTTTTCATAAATTGTTCACTAAGTTATTTTCTCAACCAAATACTTTTATTGTACTATTTTTTAAAAAATCAATTTTTAACTTAAAAAAACTTGTACCAAATTGGTTTACTAGTATTGTTGGTTGTTGTTATTAAACATTATTTTGACCATAATTTTATGTATTTTTAGTCCTGTACGAGTTAAAAATATAATGCCAGTGGAGTGTATAGATATATAAATATATATATATATATATTGTTTGTTATCATATATGTAAAATATTATAGAATTATAAATGGTAGTACTATATATTGTCATGTATAATAATAATTTAGATTCATTAATTAACCAGCACATTTTCTGAATTATTTGTATTCATTGAATCTATACTACTATGCAATATATATAAAGTCAAAACGATACATGTTGACAACTTCTAAATAATATAAATGCAAATTAAGTCATTCTTAATACTCATGAACTCATCAATATGTATAATTTTTTTTTAAAGGAACAATATGCATATAATTAAGTCACTAGTATTTGCATTTAAGAGATCTTAATATAGGTTGATACATGGATATATTAGTAATAAATACCTCTTTATATAAAAAAAATTGTGCAGATAGATAATGTAAATTCTTGATTTTAAATAGTTTTTTTTGTTAGCTTTAATATAATATTCTAAATAGATATTTATTAATTATTGTTTACCGAGATTTTCGGCAACTATCTTAATGAAGGGTATTTACTGATAATAATAATGAAAATGGAAGATCGACGCAAGGGTTTTACGTGGTTGGGGCGTTAACTAGCCTTAGTCCACGAGTCCATGTATAAATCTGTATTAGAGCTAGGATAAGCTTTTACAATGGAGTTTTCTACTTATATTTGAACAGGGGTTCTGCCTTCTCCCCCTCTTTTACGTTGTATTACAACTTGTATTTATAGGACGAGGGGGACATCTGGTTTGGGCCGGATCCGACCCGGACCCATCCGAGGAATGTACACAAGGGACCTCCCTAGTGGAGGCCCCAGCTAAAAAGATATACAGTACACCAAACCCAAACCAGCTCAGGCCCAATTAGTTGCCCTGAGACGCAAGCATTCCCCCGACAAAACGGCGCTTTGGCTCTGACCACTTCGAGTCATGATGCCGATTTGGGAGACAAGACCGGTCAGAGTACTTGGCTGCGCAGTCCTGACACGCCAGCAGATAATCCCAAGGTGACCCTTTCTGCATGTGAAAAGTGGGGGGACAAGGCTCACGCGAAATGAGGCGGTTTCAGTGTCCTGGACGCCTAGGGAAGAAGCGGTCCAGGTTCGTTTACCCCTGGCCCGCTATGTTTACTCCGAGCCCGGACCATTCCAGGGCCGGGACGGGGATGCAATGGCCGCGACAGTCCAGGCACTCCGGACATTGCCGGGACCGTTCAAACTGGAGACGAACCCTGAGGAACGTCCTAGACCCATATATGCAGGCCCAGCCCGGAGTCATCGGGCAAGGCCCAAATACCGAGTTGGTCCCCTGACCGTGGGCCGGGGCGAAGGCCCAAAACCCTGACAGGAAATGGGGATAACAATAATATTAATATTGTTGACAGGATATTTCGTCAATTAAATATAAGAGTAATTAAGTAAATATACGATTCAGTAAGAAAAGAAGAACACAAATTTTAACGTGGTTCAGCAGTTTAAAATCTACCTACGTCCACGAGTCACTTTTATTGAACTCTGCGTGAAAGCTTCAAGGAAGAGTGATTTCATAGAGTGTTTCTTAGTACAAAATGGTGTATCCCTACAAATGACTATTCCCAGACTATTTATAGGCCTAGTTACAAGAATTCTCTCTTATTCTTAGGGATATTACAAGATACATCAGGTCTAAATTGGGATAACAAATCCCATAGTATAAACGCAATTGATCACATTTATTATGAATAAACTTCCCTAAACAATAGGGCTAATTACACGGTTTTGGACTAAATCCCTTGATTGTAGGGATTTCCCAATAACATCTTCGTGCATTAAGTTAACGCATCTTCGAGCTTGAACACCACCCCAATGCGCTTTCGAGACACACATAGCTTCGAGCTCATCATTCCAGTTGTCGCCACCTCGCTTGGTTGATCTTTCAGAATCGTATTTCGGGGAAGACCCTTGTTGCTTTCAAGCCTGGAACTCATGCTCGAGCGCTGGTGACGTAGCTCTGGAACTTCGTGAAAAATTATACAAGTGTGATGCTAACACTTGTTATTCCCGAGCTTACATTTTACGAGCCAACATTTCGAGGTTGTTTATTTATTCTCGAATTTTGGGTGTAACATTTTGCCACCTCAAAAGTGTTGGTTCGAATCCTATGAGAATGAAACTTTTGAACTTCACTTTCGAAAAATGTGCCCACCTATCATACTCGAGTGTGGGTACATGTTGTCATAGGGATGGATACTACGAGTACTCGAGTACTCTCTATCTGCACACGTCTTTTCCTATTCCCCCTTTTTGCTGTCGGTTTTCAAGTTCAAACGTGGTCCATTAGAGCACATTTTGATGTGATAAAAGGGCTCAGATTCCCCTCCCCCCCTAACCCCATATTTTCGCCTATTTAAACCCTTTTTACATCTCCTTCATCTTCACTTTTTATTTCATCACCTTTCTGAAAAAGATTTTCAAACCAGAGCTCCAACCCTTACATGTTTTTCAAGCCGAAAACAACAAAGCAACCTTCAATCGCTTGGTTCAGTTGGATTGTTCCTGTTTCTGATCTTTCAGTCAACGATCCCTTCATTCCCACAATCAACTTTGGGTAAGTTCTTAAACCCTTTTTCATGCACGGGAAGGAAAGAAAAACCTTTCCTAGTTCTTAATTTGTTCTTTAGATTTTTGTTGTAAAATGGGGTTTTTGATTTATGTGAGTGAATAACCTTGATGGATAAGAATCTGTTTAGGCAAAAATTCGATAGAAAAGTGGTAAAAATGGCATCTGTTACACCCAAATTTTGAGATCAAATAGATAGCCTCAAAATATAGGCTCGTAAAGAGTAAACTCGAGATTAACAAGTGTTAGCAGTACACTCGTACAAATTGACAAACAGTTCCAGATTTGCTATCAGTACTTGAGCATGAGTTGCGGGCTCAAAGATATCAACCTTGTCTGAGGAATGAGTTTGATTGACTTAGCGAGTGAGGAGGAGGCGACAACTGGAATGCTAAGCTCGAAGCTCGATGACGCGTTTACCACACAGAAAATCTGTTAGGAAATTCCTATTTCTTTGGGATTCATTTAAACCATGTGTCGAAACCCTAGTTTTATGGGATCATCATTTCAATAACGCATTTAAGTTTTATTGTGATGATTATTTAGATATTTATTTGAATTTAATTATTTGATTGTAACTTCCCTAAATGGGGGGAAGATATTCTTACAACTAGGTCTATAAATAGCCTGGATTTGGTCATTTATAGACATGCACAATTTTGTACTGAAAAGAGACTGCCAAATTGCTTTCACTTGAAGCTTTCACATAGAGTTCATAATAACAATGACTCATGGACGTAGGTAGATTATAGGTGCTAAACCACGTTAAAAATCTATGGTTCTTCTATTCTTCCTAAATTGATTGTTTATTGCTCTACATAATTATGTTGACGAAAAACGGCATCAACAGTTTGGTGCTTTCATTGAGAGTATTAAGAAATTCTTCTTATTGTTTAGTGTAAAACCTCATGCACAACAACAATGACTAGCTTGAACATCCCTGGAACCAGTGGGCGACCATTACCTCAAATCCCTGAGGAGCATACCCCACGAACTGAGGACCCTCCCTGAAGGCCTGGAAAATAACCCATCGTGGACCAAAGTCTTGATGAGGGGAGTGCCTCATCATCTTTTAGAAGATGGTCTGGTCAGAATCCTAGGCATGATGAGGATTTATACTCTAATCTTGAAAGATAAGTGTCAATAGTGGAGCTAGAAAATCGCAGGTTGCGTGAACAGCTGGCCAAGGCTGCGCGGCTAAATGAGGAGTTGGTAAGGCAAGCTGCTGATGTTCAGGCACCACCCCGAACGGCCAGAGGATGACCTAGGGGAAGTTCGGCTGCCAGGATGGCCGAACAAAGGGCCCAACAAGCTCAAACGAGACCCAGGGAAAACACCATAAATAACCGGCCTAGAGAAGCTGTTCAGAACCCTGTTAGGAACAACCCTACAAGAAGTGTTCCTGCACAAATTGGGAATAATCGAGCTCCCTCGATAGCTCAGAATGATAACCTAGAGCCTGTCCAAAATAACCCGGAGCCTTCCAAACCGAATGGAGGGAGGCCACCACCCTCGCCGATTAGGCATCCTCCTTCTCCAATAAGACATTCCTCTCCAGTATAGGATGTATCCTAGCCAGTTCCCAGTGGGAACTAGGCAGAAGATAGGGCACCTCAGAGGACTTCTCAAAGTGTTCGAAGTGGGAGCCGAGGCAGGAGCCATCGGGCTGGAACCGGGCATAGGGGCGAGCGTAAGGCCCCGAGAGAGTCTCATCTGGGACATAGAAAACCTCAACCATCTGGGAGTCATATGTCAAGGTCACGAACGACCGGAGTGAGGATGTACGTTGAAAATCCACCCCATAATAATCGAGCCCCACAGCAGCAACAACCAGAAAGAAATGTCAGTTTCATTTGTGGAAGTCAGGATTATAGTAGGTCGGTAAGTGTGTATAACACCGAGCCTAGAAATTACGAGAATTATCAAAATGATTATCCTAACCTTCAAGATCATCTAAATCAGAACCGGTGGCAATCTAATCAGCCAAACCCAGACCTGTAGACACACTTAAATACCTGGCGAGAGCCTCTACAACCAGTATATGGGAATCAATATAACCCTGTACTGCGACAAGGAGCTAGAGTTCTTACGAACAGTAACCAGCTGCCAGTAGTGTAAGCTCCCCCTCCAGTGGATCTGGTCCAAGAGAGGTTCAACTAGCTGGAGGAGGAATTTAGGCTCATTTAAGAGGGGGAAAATTTAAGGAAAAGGCTTACGATTCTGACGAGGAGCTCAAGCCTTTTTCCCCTCATATCTCAAATGCCCCATTTCCTCATGGCTTCAAAATACCCCACGTGGTGCCCTATGATGGGACTACTGACCTAGGTAGCCACATGAGTACGTTCAATACAGTAATGCGAGCTAGTAACGTCGGGTATGAGTCAGATATATGCTATTCCCAACCACACTCACTGAACCAGCGAAAAATTGGTTTGTCAAATTCCAGAGACACTTGATCTCATCATGGGAGAAATTTTCCTAGGAATTCAAGAAGCAGTTCCAGGCCATGAAGAGCATAAAACCTGAGGCATCAGCCTTGACCAATGTCAGGAAACAACCAGGTGAGTCACTAAAAATTTGCCTGGCAAGGTTCAACATAAAAGTGGCGCAAGCTCGCAATGTCGATGACAGTGGTCATCTCATGGCAGTACGAGCTGGAGTATTTCCAGGGAGTCCCCTTTGGGACAACATGCAAAGGCGACTGGTGAGTTCAATAGTCGAGTACTCAGAGATTTGTCAATGTAGAAGAGGCAAGGTCGGCTGTCAAGTTAACTACTCCGCCTGTAATAACTACAATGAAAAACGTTAACTCAGCCACCACCTCGGCTACACCCTCCACATTGTGACCCTCAAGAGATAACCCTTCTAAAAGAAAAAAGAATGAAGGGAATAACTTAGAAGTTGATGGCGGTAAGAACACGAAAGTTAAAAAAATCCTTCTCTATTTATACAGTTTATACCGAGCTCACAGATACTCTGGAAAATATATTTGTCACAAATGAAAATTAGGTTCCTTTCAGGCGACCTGATCCGGTGCGAAACCAAAAATTCAAAAGGGATTCAAACAAGTTCTCCAGATTTCCCAGGGATATAGTTCATACCACTGATGAATGCAGAAAGTCAAAGGATGAGATCGAAGGTTTAATCTCAAGAAGCTACTTCGGGCAGAAAGTTTGAAACCGAAATTCAGCCCAGGCTTCGCTTCGACAAAAGGTAGCTTTGACCCAGCCTGCCTAGCAATCTGTGTCCCCACATGCGAGGGAGGATAATCAACCTTCCCCAAATGATGGAGAAGATGTAATAACCATCGCGGGGGGGGGGGGGGGGGGGACATTGCGGTTGTGTAGAAATGCCCAAATAGGTATGTCAACAAGCTCAAAATGGGAGATGGATCTCCCTATGAACCTGAATCCCGAGCTCCGAAACAGCAAAGGGTTGAGTCCCAACCCATTACCTTCACCGAAGAAGATGCCTCACATGTCCAATTCCCTCATAATGACCCTCTGGTCATAACCTTTCAGCTTGCGAATAAAAAGGTGCGTTGAATCCTGATCGATAACGGGCACTCAGTCAACATCCTCTATAAGGCCACTCTGGAAAAAAATGGGACTTTTCGTTCGAGACCTGAAAGCCTGTGCGACAACACTATATGGATTTTTAGGGGAGGGAATTGCTAGTACGTGTTCTATTGAGCTCCTAATAACCTTGGGAGACTACCTAGTCTCGATAACTAAGATAATGGAGTTCATCATGGTTGACACCCCTTCGGCCTACAATATACTACTTGGGAGACCAACTCGATTGGTCTGGGGGCAGTTACATCTATTAGGCACCTGGCCATAAAATTCCCAACACCCAGTGGCATTGAGGCATTAAAAGGGGACCAACTCATCGCCCGAGAATGCTACAATATCTCGATGAGGGGTAAGAGCCAAAGAAGTGCGCATGCACTAGTTATTAATGAAGAAATAAGCGAAGCAGTATACGAGGTCGAAGAGGAGATCGACCAAAGGATAGATGAGGACAGGGCTGAACTTGGGCCAATTGAAGAGCTCGAAGACAAGGAGCTCGATGATAAGGACACCACGAAGGTAGTTTAGATTGGGATGAACCTTCCAAAGGATGCGAGATAGCGATTAATCTGCTTCGTGAGGGAAAACTAGGATGTATTCGCATGGTCGCACTCAGATATGATTGGTATCAACCCAAACATTATAAGCCATGTGTTGAACATAGAAAAAAGCTTTCCACCAAAGCAACAGAAAAGAAGACTCCTAGATGACGAAAGAAAGAAGACCTTGAAAGAGGAGGTCGAAAGACAAAAAGCAAATCGGTTTATCCGAGAGGCTTTCTATCTGGTTGGATAGCCAATCTAGTTCTGGTCTCGAAGCCCAATGGCAAGTGGCAAACTTGCATTGACTATTCGAACCTTAACACGACATGTCCAAATGACTCCTTTCCCCTACCTCGAATCGATCAACTCGCGGATGCTACCTCGGGTCACGACATCATGTCGTTCATGAACGTATATTCTAGATATAACTAGATAGCCATGCATGCACCCGATTAGGAACACAAGCTTCATGATTGATAAAGGGGTATACTGTTACAATGTGATGCCCTTCGGACTTAAGAACGTCGGGGCCACATACCAGAGACTGGTAAATAGAATGTTTGCCGAGCAAATAGGGAACAACATGGAAGTGTATGTGGATGATAAGATGGTCAAGTCCAAACACAATTGTAACCATGTTGATGATCTCGCAGAGTGTTTTGCCATACTCCGAAAGTACAACATGAGACTCAACCCGCAAAAATGCTCATTTGGAGTATCTTCGAGACAATTTCTTCGATTTATAGTAAACGCTCAAGGCATAGAGGCAAACCTGGATAAGATAAAGGCCTTAATTGACATGATTTCTCCTTGAAAGCATAAAGATTTCTAGAGTTTAACTGGATGAATGGCGGCTTTAAGTAGGTTCATGTCGAAATTACAGACAGATGCCTACCATTCTTTAATCTTTTGAGAGGGGAAAAAAAGTTTGAATGGTCAGATGAATGTGAGCTCGCTTTTCAAGCCCTTAAAAAGAAACTCACTGAATCACCAATCTTACCCAAACCAGTCACAGGAGAAATATTGTACTTATACCTCGCTTTTCAGGAGGATAAGAAAGTACAAAATCCTATTTATTATGTCAGTAAAAGGTTACTAGGGGCAGATTAAAGGTATCCATTGATGGAAAAGCTAGCCCTGTGCTTGATACATGCGTCCTAAAAACTTTGACCCTACTTCCAAGCACATCATGTACATGTACTGACTGATCAACCATTGAGGCAGATATTGTCGAAACCCAAAGCATCCAGGAGACTATTGAAATGGGCAGTCAAACTTGGGTAGTTCGAGACCACGCATCACCTAAGAAAGATGATAAAAGGATAGACCTTTGTATATTTCATAGTCGAGTGCACTGGAATCTCAAACGAGGAAGTCATAACCCCAGCTCGCGAGTTGTTGAGACTTTACGTTGATGGTTCTTCAAACGAGAACAAGTTGAGGACAAGAGTTATCCTTTTTACCCTGTAAGGAAGCAAGTTTCACTCAGCTCTACGGTTTGTCTTTGAGGCATCAAACAATGAAGCTGAATACGAGGCACTATTAGTAGGACTTTGAATAGCTTCCGTGCTAAAAGAAAAAGCCATTCACTGCTATAGTGACTCCCAATTGGTTGTTAACCAGGTCCTCGAAGAATACCAGGATCAAGGGGTTAAAATGGAAACATACTTGGAGAAGATCAAAGCAGCTGTTGGACAATTCGAATTTTACGAGATTAAGCAAGTTTCATGGGAACAGAATTCGAATGTAGATGCTCTAGCACGACTCACCACAACTAAGGAAGCTGAGAGACTCAATGTGGTACTCGTTTAATTTCTATTGATGTCAAGCATAAAGAGCCTGAAGAAGATGACATCAGCATGATAGACTCACAGCCCACTTGGATGACTCCCTTAATCGACTACCTCAAAACTTAGAACCTCCCAGCAGACTGGAACGAGGCTAGAAAATTGATGTACAAGATACCAAGATACACTATCTTAGAGGGGAGATTATACAGAAGATGATATTATATGCCGTTATTAAGGTGTGTAACTCTACCCAAGGCTAGAAAGATCCTAGAAGAAATCAATGAAGGATTTTGCGGGGATCACACCGAGGGGGCGTAGTTTGTCAAAGAGGGTAATTAGGCAAGGATATTTCTGGCCTACGGTGAAAGCAAAATCGTTCAAATATGTCAACACTGAGATAAATGTCTATGATTCACATCAATCCCAGGAGCTCCACCAATCGAGTTCACCATGATAAGCCCCCATGGCCATTTGCGGTATGGGGAATCAACCTAATAGGATGAATCCCAACTTGAATAGGGAGACTCAAGTATGCCATAGCTGCTGTCGACTACTTCCCTAAATGGACCGAGGCTCGACCTCTAGCCACAATCACCTCAAAGAAATTCTTGGACTTCGTGGTAAAAAAATATAATTTGCAGGTATGGGGTACCAGGAAAAATAGTGTCGGACAACGGAACCCAGTTCGATAGTGAGCTATTTACACAGGTTTGCGAAAAGAATGAAATAATCAAGAGCTTTTCCTCAGTATCCCATCCACAAGAAAATGACTAGGTCGAAGCTGTAAATAAGACTTGGAAGAGTTCCATTAAGAAGAGGCTCGAAGAAGCTAAACGAAAATGGCTAGAAGAATTACCATAAGTCCTATGGGCTTAAAAAATAACAGCTTAAACCTCAACAAGACATGCCCCATTCTCTTTGGCTTACGGTTGCGAAGCTACGTTTCCCATTGAGGTCAAAATTTTGACGATTAGACGTGACGCATACAACTAGACCTCAAACTAAAACCAACTCGTGGAAACCCTAGACCTAATTGAAGAAAAATGAGAAGAAACCCAGCTTAAAAATACTGTATACCAGCAAAGGGCCATAAGGTACTTCAGTAAGAAGGTTCTAGATAAACACTTTGGATTGGGAGATCTAGTGCTTAGGCGTGTGTTTTTGGCCACAAGAGACCCATCTGCAGGTGTGCCCAGTCCTAATTGGGAGGGACCTTACCAAATTGAATCCATTATTCGACCCGATGTTTATAAAGTAGCGAGATTGAATAGAGGATTGGTTTCGCGAGCTTGGAACGGTGAAAATCTATGACCTTATTACCAATAATACATGAATGATGTTTATTTAATTGTAACCAAGCTTGTATTTAATTTTTCTTTTTATTAATAAAGCATTTTTCCTTATTCCAATTGTATTTTTATTATTATATCTTTTGTAAGCTCCTGAAATTCAATAACCTAAGATTTTACAATCGTATGAGATTATGTTTGGAATAGTGCCCTTAAAGAAATTGTAGTTGACAAATGTTTTAAATGAAATAAATAATTGAATTGAATTGAATTATTATTATTGACTGGTTTTTTAGCCAACTGACGTGGAGTCAAATTAATTAGTTCAAGAACTTTTAGTAGAACATTCAATGAACAATAAATGAGCCAAGAACCTAATAATAATGAGCAATAAATAATAATGAACACCATGATTTATAGAGGTTCGACCCCAAGAATTGGTAATGACCTACTTCCTCTTAGCTTTGTATTAATCTTAAAGGCTTACACAAGATCACAAGGGATTACAAATGGATTTCTATGTGTCAAATACAACAAAATATGGTAGAATCGCTACTAGGTATGAAAATAGGCTGCTAGGTGTATATCTAAATATCGATGGTAGGCCAATTTCCTCATCCCCTCCCACTGTGGTGGAGGGCTTGTATTTATAATGCTCTCTTAGCCCAGGGGCTGCGCACGGAATAATTGATGGTGGAAATATTCCCTTATTCTTGCATGTAGGTACATTCCTATTTGTTAGGAAGCTTGACCGAGTCTTCAGGGCTGTTAGGCGTCCTCTGCGGGTGGTCAGGCGATTCTTGTTGACTTCTAACGGAGAGTGCAACTTCTTTTTGTCGACCAGGTTTGGTTGTCCATCACACCGAGAAACTAAGTGTTATACCCAAAAATTAGAGATCAATAACGTGGCAATAGAGGTGACAAATGGCAGTACATGGTCCGTAAAAGACACATTAAATAGTCAATAAATACATTGACTCCTCAGAGTTGTGATAAAGGACCCGGTAGACTGACGAAGAATTTGGACTGCTTGAAAGATGTCATAACCAAGCCAAGTGCACCTTGGTCCTAGGAGGCTAAGGAGAATGCATCCTAGGAGGCTAAGGAGAATGCGTCCTAGGAGAGCTAAGGAGAGTGCCTCCTAGGAGAGCTAAGGAGAGTGCATCCGAGGAAAACTCACGAGGGTGGTCCTAAGAGACCCCAAGAGAGGGGTCCTAGGAGACCCCAAGGATGTGGTCCGAAGAGAGACCAAGGGACCTTGGACCGAGGAGAAGTCCAAGGAGATTGCCTCAGACTTGTCCAAGGTGAGAGGCAAGAGGAGGATGCTTCGGACCATCTTGGTCCGAGGAGAGCCAAGCACGCATGGCTTTGGTCCGAGGAAAGCCATGCATACATCACTTTGAACCAAGGAAAGCTTGAAGGAGTAACCAACATGCATGTGAGACTACGTCAAGAATTGGTTTAGGCACCCGGGAATCTCTCATTCTTCCCACAAATGGGGGGTTTGTTACATTTTGAATTTTGAATGTTTCTTTGTAATTTAAATATAATAAATATAATAAAATATCCCGATTCTAAGGGATCAGTCGTATGACCTTAAGCCTATAAATAGAGGGCTTATGGGATGAAAGAGGGGCTTCTTCTGCTTCTTCTTTCTAGAGAGAGAAAATTGGGTATGTGTATTCTAGAGAGAGAAAGTGCTGATATTTGAGAGAACTCTTGTATTTTCACAATCTGTACTGAAGAAACTCAGTTGGCTCAGTCCATCTGATCTTGAGTATAGATTTATAAATCACAACTCTAAGTGGATTAGGCTATTACCGACAATCGGGGCTGAACCACTATAAAAATCATGTGTGTTATTTACTTTTCTTGTTTATACCGTCTGTTGTCGTTTACATTCTCGTGAAGGTTTGTCATATTTGACGTTCTCACGTCGTTGGCTAAAATCACAGTCAACACTAAGCCTCTGTTGATAGTATTGTTAGGAACGAGTTTCCTAAATGCAGCGGAAAGGTGGTGGGTTGGCCCAGTGTACAACAAAAATTTTATAACATATTTAAACTAACTTTAAATATGCAGATCCTTTAATATACATACATTAATCATAAGCAAGAAAATAGAAAATATACCTCTTGATGCCTATCATGTGTCATTGCTATCTTTTTGTAATTTGAACGAACTTCCTATCCGAGCTGCTCCCAGGTACTCACACCAAGATCTTCTACAACGTTCTCTACACCTCAAGAAGTGTGTGGGCACTTTGAGAATAAAGGATGGTTAATTTCTGATTCTACTTGATGTACTCAACACATGAGATCAAGAGAATAGACCTGAGATTGGTTCTTTATCTTTTTCAGGGAGAGATAGAAAAATATCGTTCTTTTTCACAGAGCGAATTCTTGAGTGTCTTGAGTATTATCTCAGTCTTCTGATTATTTTATAATAAGTCTTACTTAAAAAGAAAATATTCAAATTTTAAAAAATAAATCTGTAATCAACTTACAATTTATCTTTTAATTAATTAATTATCTTATTAATGAAAATATCCAAAAACTAATTTTTGAATTTTCTATTAATTAATTAATTGAATAAATAAAATTAAAAAATCTATCCGTGAAAATTATGCAGTACACGCCACACACAGGTCATGTACCACCCTATATTTTAGAGATATTTGATTTTTCTATTTTTATTTAATTATTTATTCAAACTACTTTGTCAGATAAAAATCTAACAACTTAATAACTATTTCAAATTTGAATTAAATATCTTTTTAACTCATTATCAAATATAATTAATTATTTGAATAAATATCAATCTTTTAAATTCAAATTCAATTTGAACTTATCAGATTATTATCTCCTACTCAAATAAAGATATTTAATTAATTATACTAATTAATTAAAACCAATAATAATTTCAAAATTAAATATTTAATTTATTATAATTTCAAAAATTATAATTAATTAATTATTTAATATAATTTCAAAAATTAATTTAATTATTTAATATAATTTAAAAAATTACAAAATAATTTAATATTAATTAATTTTGTTAATTACAATTAATTAATTAATCACTATTATCACATAATTGCATATTTGTCCCGAAGAACAAATTTATTTTTAAATATGTCTTTCAACCATTTTTCCCTTTATTTCAACTCTTGCCTTGAATAATGTTGATAGAGTTGCTGTGGGGACTTATGGACCTATATTTCCAAGCTCCAATAAATTTGAAATTATTAATTAAACTCTTTAATTAAGTAATCCTAATTTATTAATATCATGATTACTCCACTATAAATATGAGACTGTACTCTTGTAATTATAGACATTTTATTTACTGAGTACTTTATAAAATAAAGCATCCATTGATATAACCATTACATACAAATTAACCCTCTAATAATGGTTCTTCATTAATCGGGAATAAAATTACCGTTTTACCCTTCTAATTATATTTTATTTCCTTAAGTACCATCGACTTTACTAGTGAAGGTTAATTCATAACTAAATTATGAATTTGTGCTCAATAACTTTTCAGTTCCAAAAGTCAATCCTTAAGAGAACTATTATTCAATCTCTTACGAGAGGGTATAGATTCCATATTTGTATACTATGTCTCCAACCATTTACATTAATGAGTTCCTAAAACAAAAGTTTCTAGCTTGATCATTCTGACAGACCTTAACGAGTGAATCAAAGAACTTATATAACATAAACATGAGTTCATAGTAACTTCAAGATTAAGATCTATTTTTATATGATCACCAGTTGATATATTTAATTAATACTTTGTAACAGTATTTAACTAAGTATTAATAAACATATCTGGTCCAGTTCTATATATTCTCTAATAAATAAAGTACCTCCACTAAAGTGTCCTACTACACTAGTCATCCGGATCTAGATCACATGTATTCATAATACTAGTGGACTGTACTTGCAGTAATTAATCTAAAGATTCCATAACTTTATTATACTACGAACTATTCAAGTTCATTTATCTCAAACACAATCCTCCCGTACCAATACGTGTTTGAGATCACATATATGAACTTAGGAATTTTTCTAATATTTACATAATATTATCACAGAATAATATAGTTCATAAAATATATGCATAACAAATTCAATTTATTTATTTATTTCTTAAAACAATGTGTACTACATATGCTTTCAGGGAACAATTCCCAACAAGTAGTCGAGCAGTAACTTTCCGTATACCCTGCAGGTATACATCGATAAGCCTATCGAGGGGGCTTGCCCAGCTTACTCCACGTGTCCCAGCTTGATGCCATGTCAAATATGTCAATTTTTGGGATAACATTTGCCCCCCAAGTTTGCAATGGTGCTAAGCAACATGAAGACTTTCTTCTAGAGACCACCCCGTCCAGCCTGGTCAGGGGTATATGCTCCTTGCTACGTGGCATAGCGTTTGGTGCAATTAATAGCCTTAGTATTTCTTCAAGTTTCCAAGAAATGACTTTTCACTCTTTCCCACCTCTTTTTGGAATCATAAAGCATCATGATGGCCACTCTTAAAAATTGTACCGACGGTTGTGCAGTTACCGAAGAGTGGGCTGACATATGAGGCGGTTAAGGAAACGTGATTGGAGAGACGTGCGTGCGGGTGTGCTGACGTGTCTGGGGAGATGTGCCTATAGAGATCGAGGGGACTGCTAATTGGACGGATGCATTAAATTCTTGCAGGGCGAAGCTCCCTTCTTTTTGTCTATAAATAGGGGTGCCCCAAACTCTCTTCCTTTTTCACCTTCTTTTTCACTTCATGCCAACCAGATCCAACATAAAAACCTTAAACTTTCTCATCTCAGTTTGTTCGAGAACTAACCCGTGCCTAGACTTTTGCGTCTCACAATCTTCACACTCCTGCAGAAAGTAAGTTTTCCAAACTTCTCTATTTAACTTGGCAAAGTATGTGATAAATTTTTTTGTTCTACGTTCTTGACTATAGTCATAGGTGGTTTATTGAGAAGATCTTTCGGTAGTATTTGCATGTTGCTTGGATCTAGGTTTGACTGAATGTTTTGGGTAGTTCCATGAATGGGTTGCTCGTATTAGCCTTTGATTTCATGAAAATCCACCTCACGGTGCCCCTTTATGACTGATTTGTGTTTGGTGTTCTTGAAGAACAGTTCTTGAATTTTTTTTTGAAATTTTTTCGTTTCCTCGGAACTTCTTACTCCTTAATATGCTTTATTTGCTGGTTGGTGCTTCCCACAGTTTGTCATTTATACTGGTCAGTATAATACAAGACGTATACACCGACCAACACTATTCAGTGCTCTCACCTCTTCCTTTCCCTTTTTCTTGTACGCACAGACCGCTGGGGAGGTGATCACCAGGCTAACATTGACCCGTCGGAGCACTTACCGTGTAGAGGTACCGTCCACTTGGAAAGGCCCTCTTCCATTTGCGATTATGGCTAGCACAAATAATACTGCTTGTGCCGATGATGCACAAAATCCCCACGTGGCCCATTGTGCCACTAGAAATCAAGAAGCACCGCCCACCGATGAAGGGCCGACCAGCTCTGGCCAGGAGGAAAAATCCGAGCTAGAATACACCACAAAGATTTATTCTTAGGCTATTCTAAACCTGTCTCATGAGTTGAAAGAGCCCCCCTTATACTCAGCTCCTGCAAGTACCATCTCTGACATGCAACTAAAGAATGTCAAGGAACATTTCAAACTTGGGAGTGCCATTATTCTCAAACCCACAGCCACACTTGTACCATATTACTGCTGGTGCCACCTTGCCCTTACTGCCACACTTTCAGAGTGTGGCTGATTATTTTGGGATTTTCCCTACCAAAATTAGTCCTCAAGGTATTAGGTTTATGTCCGCCTTGTATGTCCTGTATAAATCCGAAGGCTAGTCGGTGCCCTTCGCACATAAAGTGAATAATCTATTCGACCTCGAGTCCAGCCCCCGCCAGGGCTGCTCGAGGTATTTTTATTTTACCCATAGGGACTCAGACATCTATCTGGCCAACACCGAAGCTATTTCAAAGGTTTGGGAGTATGCTAGCCAGTACTTTATCATTACAGACATTGCTTCCAACCACATTTCTTTTCAGCGCAATGGTCCTTTCAGCTGTCCGACGCCTACTATAGAAATGGAGAAACAGGCTCAGAAGTTGGCTGCTACGGAACCAAGCAGCGAAGACCTGGTCACCTAGATCTCTGAGGAGAGGCTCGTTGGTGCTGGGCTCTATCCTAACCCTAAGGCAAAGGGTAAGAGCAACACACCCAGCAAAGAACCGCCAAGAAATCAACCTTCCAGCCAAATGCCACCCAGTAAGAAATAGAATAATACTATTGTACCTCCTGCCAGACCTTGTATTGCGCACAACACCCGGAGTTCGCCCGACATCTCTATCAGAGAGACCACTGAGTAGAGTACTCAAACTGAACATGCCCCCCAACACTGAAAGGGGAAAGAGATCCTAGTTGAGTGTTTGGATCTCAACTTGTCAGAGAGCGATGAGGACACCCCACTCGAGGTCACTGGCTGCTCGAAGGGAGCGACAGAGGGTGATCTAAGACTACCTATTTGCACTTATTATAGTCTGTTTGTTTATTTTTGCATATTTCGACCCTGCTCGTTCTACTTTCTGACCTCTTGTTTTTCTTTTGTAGATATGTCATCTGCATTCTTTAAGAAGTTTGCCCAAAGACAAACTGGTAATTATGCTTGAGAGACTCCTTCAGTAAAATGCAAAAAAACCAAGCCTTTGCCTCTGGTAAGTCGTTTATCTACTCAGTGTTTTTGTCGATTTCTCCTATTTGTTATTTTTTCTGACTTTCCTCCTTTAATGTTGCAGAGCTTCTTGGCGCTTAGTTATGCTCACCACTGAGTCAAGATGTTAAACAAGCAGGTGGGCAGTTTGCTGAAGGAATTTGAAGAGAACACCTCTCTAAAAGCACAGATTGAACAGCTAACCAAAGACGCTCAAGGCACCTCCCATCAGATCCAGGAGCTACAAAAGACTGCAGAGCAGTTCTCAACAAAGAATGAGTATTTCAAAGTTGTTGCTGAGCAAAGGGAGTTATATGTCAACCAGTTGGAAACAAGTGTGGAGAAACTTAAGTAAATAGCCCAGAACAATGTTGAGGAGGGGAGGGCAGTACAAAAGGAAAAAGAAGACTTGGAGGAGGCCCTAAATTCCGGGAAAGCTGTAAGGGTTGTCGATGTCGTGGCCTACGAGGCTTTTGGCATGACTACCTTCTATGACTTATGGGTGCGCAGTAAGGGGTCGACTACAACTATTTGGGAGAGGCTTTTTATGAGCTTATGCAATATTGTACTAAGCGAGAACAAGGTGAGGCCTAGACTACGTCTATCGAATAGATTCCAGTTGTTCAGGATCCTGATTTCTCTATCGCCGAACAAGACAATGTGGGGGAGCATGTTAATACACTAGCCCCTGAGGATTCTGATTTGTCCTCCATTCCGAATGCTTCAGTTGACACCACCGTCTTTGCCAACCAGCCTCAAGAGCCGCCTATCATCCATCCCCAAGACCAACCAACTGACCAGCCTCAAGACCATTGAAGTACTTAAGATTTCTATATTTTCTTTTATTTTTGCAGAGACAAAAAATGGCTGAGCCAAGCAGCTTTTATTCTTGAGCAATCTTTTATTTTTGTTGAGACAGCATGGTTCAGCCGAGCAGCCTCTAATTTAGAGCAGTTAGCACTTTATCTATAAAATGCTTCTCGATTTGACCGCATATATGCTCATATCTTACTTTTCCTTACTACTCGGCGTATACTATTTTTGGAGCTGTGCGGCTCTGTAAATCGGAGCTGTTCAATTTTTTCAAATGAGTTGTAAACAAAAACTGTTCAACCCGATCTACAAAAATTGTTTTATGGCTCTTTTTGTTGCTTGGTACATACCTACTGAGCAACGCGCAAGCACTTTAACATTAATAAAAATTAATGTTTCTAAGCCCTTTTAATTACACACATTTTTCATTTTCTTGTCCATGTATGACTATGGTGCCCCCCAAATGACCGAGCATGATTCATAACTCTTGGGTTATCCTCTTGGTCACTTGCTAACTGACCAGAGTTGCTCATAATAACCTGCTCGGGACCAATTAGGTTTTCCAAAACCTACGAAGGTTTCATACACTGTCGACAATCCTTGAAACAAATCACTAGTTAGCAAGATAATCATTGTAAACTAAGGCTTGTAAAAAAATCGACAAAAATTGTGTCTTATTGATTAAAATTTAATCATACAAGCTGTGTCACTACAATTGTAGCTTACATTCATAAATACTAATTATTACAATAAATGGGCAATTCGTGCATGTGCATAATTAATATAGCTAATTTAAGCTAGTCGGTGGTAAGGGCAATTCGTGCCTGTACCGACCATTCAACAATCACTTAAAAGTGATCTTTATAGTACTTCCTTAGCTGTTCCCCATTACAGTAATGGGGGACAGATACTAGCTGGAGATCTTCATCATACCTTGCTAGCTTGTACGTGCTGGGTGATACTATCTCTGTAACTTGGTAAGGACCTTCCAAACTTGGACCTAGTACTTCTTCCAAGGAATCTTGAGTTTCTAGGAATACTCTTCGCAGGACTAAATCACCCACGTCAAACCTTCGTTCCTTAACTCTGGAAATGAAGTACTGAGCAACCTTTCGCTAATGGGCAGCTAGGCATATGTTGGACCTTTCGCGTCTTTCTTCAATCTGGTCTAAGGATTCGGCTAGTAGCTGATGGTTATGATCCTGGTCGTATGCCGCATGTCTTCATACCCATATGTAAGTGCAAATGGGGTATCACTAGTGGCTGTGCGCTCGGTAGTCCTGTATGACCAGAGTACTTCAAGCAATCTCTTATGCCAGTTTCGTTTAGCCTCTTCTAGGCGTTTCTTCAGAATGTCTTTGAGGGTTTTGTTAACTGCTTCTACCTACCCATTTACTTGAGGGTGCGAGACTGCTGAAAAGCTTTTTGTGATGCCCTACTTGGCACATAAATTAGTGAACAATTGGCTGTCAAACTGGGTGCCATTATTGGACACTATCTTCTGAGGTAGACCAAACCTACAGATTATATTTTTTACCACAAAGTCCAGTACTTTTTTGGAAGTGATGGTTGTTGGAAAAAGCTTATACAGGATCTTTATTTATTTTCATGTATATCTAATATTAAACAAATTAATACGAGATAGCCTAAAACATGTTTCCAAAATTGAATTCAAGAGAAACAAAGAATAGAATACTTACAGTATACGCAGCGGAATTAAGAGTCCTTCCTTCAGTTTCTCTAACTCTTGTATCCTTTCTGTCGCAGAGTATTATCAAGAAACTGAACCGATCTTCTATTTTCTTCACGATCTTCCAATGTATCCTTAGAACCACCTAGACTAGTGTGGGCAATTCTCAACACATGAGATAGATATAGAGAGAAGAAGAGAAAATAACAAAGTGGCTTAGAAAAGGACTTGTGTTTAGAGAGAATATAAAACTATCAGAAAAATCTGAATTGTGACTTATCTGTCGTCTCTGAAATCTTCTCTCTAAGCACTCCTTTTATAGACTCAATTAGGCCATTTAATTTAATTAAAAAATCAATAAAATAACAGCCATTTTGAAGCCCTAGGTCGAAATTATCATGGGCTATAGGCCCGTGAAATTTCCCATTTGATTATAAGCCCATTGGACTTAAAATCAAGGCCTGTATTATTTTCTATTGATTTAATTAATTAAATAATTATTTAAATCGTTTATCAAATTAATTATTTATAATTTGAACCTTGATTTAAATTTATTTATTAATTTAGATACCAATTTATCTTAATTAATAAATCTGCCATAATTTCTCTTTTCTTCTCAAAATTACACAACTCTCTGAAACTATCCAAAATTGACCTTGTCAACTTTGATAATTCTAATTGATAATTAAATCAATTAATTGAGACTATCTAGATGATTTTATCCAAGGTACAATGGGGACCATGGGCCTATGAAATCAAGTTCCAATAAGTTATCATAAATCTAACAAATAAATTTACTAACTTATTAATTCCTCGTGACTCCACTATAGACTTGGAATTGCACTCTTGAATTCATAGAACGCTCTATAACAAATATAGATACGCTATTAATTATCCATTGTTACAACCATAATTTTCACTCAATCCTCTATCCTTCACCGTTCCCAGCCTTCACTGTTCTCGGCCTTTTTCGTTCTTTCATAAACATGTATAACACAACATAACATTCATAATTATTTACACATCTGTTAAACATAAACAATAGGGTCGCGCCCTAAAACACAAACAATAGGGCCATGCTCTACTCTACGAGTACAACCATTTTCTTACCTTAGAACCAAGTGCAACATACAGTAAGAACGACCCTCGAGCACGATCCTGTCCTGAGCCCTGGAAAAATCCTAGTGACAACCCGAAAATAATATCCTCATCATGGTTCAATTTCATAAACAAACTTCAGGACCTCCAATTCCACCCAACACGATGGTGGAACTGTCCCCCGGTCCCCTAAGTCCTTCTCAAGCTCTAAAAATGAAGCCTGCTGAAATTAACATAGCGTTGGGGAATTGGGGCACTCAAAGGTGTTGTTGGGGCTCCAACCACCTACAAACTTAGAATTCTAGGTTTTTCCCACCTGCGTAATCCCCGAATTCAACCCCCCAAATCCAATCTAAACATACCCCAAACTCAAAATTCAGCCTCAAAACTTTAGTAACATACCAACATCAACAAAACCAAAGCCTACCCTAGAACAAAACTCCATTAAAAATCAAAAACCCAATCTTGAGCTCTGAAGATCAAGAACACCTCAAGAACGCCCATAAACCCAACTCAAACTTGAATCAAAGCAGAGGTTAGGGCTTACCTCAGGGATGAATTGTGTTCTCCTAGCTGCAGATTACCCAAGCCTAGCTCAAGCTTTCAATCCTCTCCATTTTTGAGCCTTTTCTCCTCCAAATTCCAAAACCCCTCCAAGTGCAAAGAGAGAGAGAGAGAGAGAGAGAGTAACGTGATAGAGAGAGAGGAGAGCTGAGAGTTTTCTTTTGAGTTCCTTGCTTCTTCAGATTACCCAAGCCTAGCTCAAGCTTTCAATCCTCCCACGTTTTGAGCCTTTTCTCCTCCAAATTCCAAAACCCCTCCAAGTGCTAAGAGAGAGAGAGGAGAGCTGAGAGTTTTCTTCCGAGTACCTTGCTTCTACTAGGTTATGAGTATATCCTCCCTTAGGCTAGGAAATGACCAAAATACCCCCTAGTCACACTTTGGTTCCTCAGTGCCCTCAAGGGCAATGTGGTCATTAACCACCACTTCTCACTAATCTCCCAAACTATCTTATAGTTCTCCAATTAATTCCAACATCCCAAATACTTATTAAATAATTTTCCATTACTCGATAAACGCCGGTGATGCACTAAATTACCAAAATACCCCTAGGCTCACCCCGAGCTAGGTATTCAACCCCATCATGACTAAGCCGCTACTTGGCTCGCTATGATCGTCTCGAGCCGAATAACTCAAATATATCTCCACAATCCTGTGGTCTCAAGCACAACACACATATAATTTACATTTATGCCCTCAACGGGTCAAAGTTACAAATATGCCCCTATTAAAAAAATGGACCCACATGCATATTTAATTAACCTAAACATGCATTTCTAATCACATAATCATTTAATCCACGTGATAACATAATTAAATCAATTATTGTCCTCCCGACACGCTAATCAAGACACTAAGCCTTATTAGCAAATTTGGGACGTTATTGTATCCTTGCCTTAAAATATTCATAGACAGACTTTGCCCCCCAACATGAATTCCAAAAAACCCCCATTTACCTCCTCCAGTAGTCGTCTTGATTCTGTTTGGTTGACACATCTCCGCAATGGCATGTAAAATCACCTTCTGTACATAACCCCGTCCACAATTAGGTATCGAGCAGCTTTCCTCATCAATTTTCTAGACTCATTACGGTTGCTAGGCAGAGTTCCGTTCTCTAGATAAGATGCAATTAGGGTCATCTAGGATGGAGTATCGTCAATCAGAAGGACTGGCGCTGGAAGGTTGATACTGGGTTCGGCTAGGTACTCAATGGGGACCAGGTTGGCCTTGTCTACTATAGTACTACTGGCCAATCTAGCCCGTGCATCTGATGTGGCATTCTGTTCTCTTGGTATCTGTTGGATGGTGTATTTCTTGCACTGAGCAAGCAGGTCCTTGATTTTACTAAGATAGGCCATATTTTTTCTCCCCGAGCAGTGTACTCATCGAGGACCTGATTAACAATAAGTTGTGAATCACAGTATATATCCAAGAACTCAGCCTATACTTTTTTTGCTAACTTTAGGCCCACAATTAATTCTACGCACTCCACATTGTTATTAGATGCGTTAAACCCAAAATGGAGTGCACAATGGATGTGTTTCCCTTTAGGCATTATTAGTGTAAGACCGGCCCTAGACAACTGTTCGGTAGACGAGTAGTTGACATGCAGCTTCCAGACTTGTGCTTCATTCTCGCAATGATTAGTACTAGACTTTGGTTTTTCGGTGTTCTGCTCATCACTTGTACTAGGCGGTGGTCCAGATTCTGATGGTTGCTCAGCCATTTCCTCGTCTATTTCGGGTACCCCTGTACACTCAGGAACAAAGTCTGCTAGAGCCTGGCCTTTAATTACTATTTGAGGATGGTAGATGATTTCTTATTGCCCTAGCTCTATAGAATATTTTAGTAGCTGACTAGAGGTGTCCGATCTTTGCAGGACTTAACGCAATGGTTGGTCAGTAAGGACCTTGATGGGATTAGCTTGGAAGTATGGACGAAGTATTCTGGAAGAAAGGAGTAGGCAGTAAGCCAATTTTTCAATTAGAGGGTACTCACTTTCTGCTCCGACTAGCCTTTTACAAACATAGTAAACTAGATGTTGGACTCTGTCCTCATCTCTGACCAGGATTGCTCTAACAGCATGTTCCGTGACTGCCAGGTATATGCACAGTTCTTCACCCTCAAGGGGTTTGAAAGGAACATGGGTTATGCCAGCTGTTTTTTTAGAGCTTGAAAGGCTTGCTCGCATTCCTCAGTCCATTCAAATTTCTTGGCACCCCTGAGGATAATAAAAAATGGAATGCACTTATTAGTTTATTTGGATACAAACTTACTCAGTGTTGCCATACGCCCTGTCAGGCTTTGCACGTCTTTGATCCTAGGAGGTGAGTGCATTTCCAGCAATGTTTTTATTTTCTTGGGGTTTGCTTTTATTCCTATGGAGTTAGCAATAAACCCCAAAAACTTGCTCGAACCTACACCAAAAGAGCATTTCAAAGGGTACAATTTCATTTTGTACTGCCTCAGAATGTTGAAACATTCCTCCAAGTCACCAATGTGCCCCCCAACCTTTTTTGATTTTAACAACATATCATCAACGTAAACTTCCATGTTATTGCCAATTTGGTCCTTAAACATACGGTTTACCAGCCATTGATATGTAGCTCTAGCATTTTTTCAGGCTGAATGACATGAATCCATAGCAGTATAGCCCCACGTCTGTGCGAAAACTGGTGTGCTCCTGGTCAGGGGGGATGTATGCTGATTTGGTTGTACCTCGAGTAGACATCCATAAACATTAAAATTTCGTGACCAATTGTAGCATCCACCAGCTGGTCAATTCTTGGAAGTGGGAAGCAGTATTTCGGGCATGATTTATTTAAGTTCGTGAAGTCTATGTAGACCCTCCGTTTCCTTAATGAAATTGTTATTATGAAGCTTCTCCTCCTCCTCCTTTAACGCCTTAGCCCTATCTTTATCTAATAACCTCCTCTTCTGTTGTAAGAGCTTGAAGTGGGCAGTATTAATATTAAGGGTGTGGATTATAACTGTGGGGAAAATCCCAACAATATTCTCATGGGACTAGGCAAAAACATCTTGGTTGTCTCGAAGGAACTCGATCAAAACAGATCTTATGTCCTCGGACAACCCTTTCCCCACCTTAACAACCCTGGTCGGGTACTTTGGGTCAAAGGGGACCTCTTCTAATTCTTTGATTGGGCCAATGCCTATATCAATGTCTCCAAAACGGGGGTCTATGTCCCCCCCCCCCCCCCCCCCCCATTTTGGGCTGCATCCTATTTCTGGCTACGAGGACCTACAAGCTTTGCAGGTCATACAGGGTTGGTCGACCTATCATTGCATTATATGGAGAGGGGATGTCGATTGCAACGAACAAAGCCATGATAGTGTTGCTCTTAGGTGTTGTCCCCATTGTTAGTGGCAACCTTATTCTTCCTGCAGGGTGTTGGAAATGTGCCCTGAAAGCATATGTAGTGGACATTGTTTTTATGAAATAAATAAATAAATTGAATTTGTTATGCATATATTTTATGGACTATATTATTCTATGATAATATTATGTAAAGATCAGGAAAATTCCTAAGTTCATGAATGTAATCTCAAACACGTATTAGTACGAGAGGATTGTGTTTGAGATAAATGAACTTGAATAGTTCGCAGTAAAATAAAGTTATGGAATCTTTAGATTAATTACTGCAAGTACGGTCCACTAGTATTATGAATACATGTGATCTAGATCCGGATCACTAGTGTGGTAGGACACTTTAGTGGAGGTGCTTTATATATTAGAGAATATATAGAACTGGACCAGATATGTTTATTAGTACTTAGTTAAATACCTTTTCGAAGTATTAATTAAATATATCAACTGATGATCATATACAAATAGATCTTAATCCTGAGGTTACTATGAACTCCTGTTTATGTTATATGAGTTCTTTGATTCACTTGTTAGGGTCTGTCAGAATGATCAGGCTAAAAACTTTTGTTTTGGGAACTCGTTAATATAGATGGTTGGGGACATAGTATACAAATATGGAATCTATACCTTCTCGCAAGAGATTGAATGATGGTTCTCTTAAGGGTTGACTTTTGGGACTGAAAGGTTATTGAGCTCAAATTCATAATTTAGTTATGAATTAACCTTCACTAGTAGAGTCAATGGTACTTAAGGAAACAAGACATAATTAAAAGGGTAAAACGGTAATTTTATTCCCGATTAATTATGAACCATTATTAGAGGGTCAAGTTGTATGCAATGATTAAATCAATTGACGCTTTATGATTATAAAGTACTCAGTAAATGAATTGTCTATAATTACAAGAGTTCAATCTCATATTTATAGTGGAATAATCATGAGATTAATAAATTAAGATTATTTAATTAAAGAGTTTAATTAATAATCTCAAATTTATTGGAGCTTGGAATTATAGGTCCATAGGTCCCCATAGCGGCTCTATCAACACTGTTAAAGATAAGAGTTGATATGAAGGGAAAATAGTTTAAAGACATATTTAGGAAGAAATTTGTTCTTCAGGCCAAATATGCAATTATATGATAATGGTGATTAATTAATTAATTACAAATTAGTTGTAGTTAACAAAATTAATTAATATTTAATTATTATATAATTTTCGAAATTATATTAAATAATTAAATTAAATTTCGAAATTTAAATAATTGTAATTTTCGAAATTATGATTAATTAAATATTTATTTTCGAAAATTTTGGGTTTAATTAATTAGTAGAATTAATTAAATATCTTTATTCAAGTGGGAGATGATAATCTGATAAGTTCAAATTGGATTTGAATTTAAAAGATTGATATTTATTCAAATAAATAATTATATTTGATAATTAATTAGAAAAAAAAAGATAGTTAATTTGAATTAGCTATCTGGTTGTTAGATCTTATCTGACAAAGAAATTTGAATAAATAATTAAATAAAATTTGAAAAATTAATATCCCTAGAAATTAGGAAGCTACACGTTCACACACAGTCCATAGACTGTGTGTGGCGTGTAGAGCAGTATTTTTTCAAGGATGGGATTTTCAATTTTATTTGTTTAATTAATTAATTAATGGATAATTCGAAAATTGGTTTTTGGATTTTTTCATTAATGGAATGATTGATTAATTAAAAAGTAAATTGTAAAATGGTTACAGATTTATTTTTTAAATTTTGAATATTTTCTGTTAAGTAAGACTGATTAGATTATTATTCAAGAGAAGAGAAGTGAGTGAAAGACAACTCAGATTATTCGCTCTGTGAAAAATAGAACGATAGTTTTCTCTCTCCCTGAAAATAAAGAACCAATTCTCAGGCCTATTCTTTTGATCTCATGAGATGAGTATATCAAGAAGAATCACAAATAAACTATCCTTCATTCTCTAAGTGCTCACACATTTCTTGAGGTGTAGAGAACGCTTTGGAAGATCTTGGTGTGAGTACGTGGGAGCGGCTTGGATATGAAGATCGTTCTAAATACGAAAAGATAGCAAGGACACTTGATAGGCTTCAAGAGGTATGATTTCTATTAGTATCTTGTTTATGATTAATGTATGTATATTAATGGATCCGCATATTTAAAGGTAGTTTAAATATGTTACAAAATTTTTGTTGTGCACTGGGCCAACCATACCACCTTTCCGCTGCGTATTAGGAAACTCGTTCCTAACACAGGGGCCATGTCACTTCTTGTGAACATGTACAACAGCTGCTCGCATGGCTCTAGGTCTTTGATGCTCAAATTCATTCGCTCTAGGGTATTCTTGAACAGGATGTTGGCGAATGACCCATGGTCGATCATTTTTCGGGCCATAATCATGTTGGCAATTTGGACTTCCACCACCAAAGGGTTATTATGCAGGTGACACACATGACCAGTGTCTTCCTCGTTGAATATGATGGGCTCACATTCATAATGAGGCTCCTGGGAGTATGCTCCTGGACATACAGTACATTTTCATACTACTCGTATCTAAGAGAACGAGCAAATTTTTCTCGTGCCTTGCCATTATTACCGACCAAATATGGTCCTCCATAGATCATATCTAATCGACTAGCTACTGGTGGTGGTAAGAGAGGTTGATTACCCTGATACTGTTGCGGGGATTGTTGCTGAGGATGCTAGTCGACAGTCGTCCGTACATACTTCTTCAAATGAGCATTGTTTTGTCGAATGAGAATTCTATCTCTTCCTTCAGGTGGTTACATTCATTGGTTTCATGAAAAGTCATTATGAAACTGGCAGAACTCATTCATAACCCGTCTGTTAACATCTTTCCTCATTGGTGGAGGTGTTTTGTACGGTACGACCACCTAGGTAGCGTTGAAGACATCTGCACGGGGCTCCAACAAGATGGAGCAAGTAGTAAACTTAGGAACATACTCTCATGGTTTGGGCTGCTCGGTAGCTTTAGGCTTCTTATTGCCATTCTGGTTACTACTACTTCCAGCTCCAGTACCACGTTTGCCATTTTTATCCCCATTTTTACTTTCTCCTACCGTGTTAGTGGTATTCCCAACTTCTGTTTTTCCCTGCCTAGCAGTTGCTTGAGTTGGATTATCTACCTTCCATTCAGCTTCCTCAAGCTTAATAAATTCTTCTGCCTGACCAAGGAACTCCTAGGTGGTACGCGCAGACTTTCTCTTCAAGCAACTCCAAAATAGGATTTTTACCTTGATTCCTGAGTTGATGGCTATCAATTTACCATCACTGCTCAGGGATCTCACCCTGGTGGCCTCCTGCATAAAATGTTGAATGTAGTCCTTTAAAGGTTCATTATCTTATTTTTTTATGTCCACCAGGTCAATCTGCTCAACCAGAAGGGGCATTACCGAATAAAATTGGGATTAGAATATGCGTTAACTTGGGAACCCCTCTGCCTCTCCATTTCAATGTCCGTCAACTTGGGAGTTGTTAGGTCTCTTACTAATCGTGTTAACAGATCCACCTGCACCTGGATGATGGGTCTGCAGCTACTTAAGGTGGTGCTGCATTGCGGACCTCATCCATTCTCGAGTCCTGAAGAAGCTCAGACGAAGCTATATTAATCGAGTCTCGATTTTCCCTGCTGCGAATGAGAGCATCTCATAAACCTTCACCTCCCCTGGGGCCCATTCGATTGAAGAAAGAGTTTGGTTGTGTCCTTCCCCCAAAATTTTGGCTATCTGCTCGGCCTTGTACTAGAGGTACTCCTTGGAACCCTTCACCTTTGGGTGGTTGATTGATTGGGGCACCCTGCCCTTGTGGGATAAACTATCCTTTGGGATGGTTACCCTTTTAATCTTGCTATTCTATTGGCGGACTTGGCTCGCTGCCTCGTCATGATTATATCCATCGACATAGTGGGTTTTGTACGCATTACTAACCTTTGGTTCCTCCCTTCTAGATCTTGGTCAGTACTCTTGGTGCTGTTTGTATTGACCAGGTTGTTGTTGGTTGTTTCATGGCTGATCACTCCTATTTGGTGCTGGTGCTCGGGGGTAGCCATCTTGTCCTGCAGTACCAGGATTTCTGTCATAGGCACATCCCTGAGATCTCGGCCGAAAGTTTCCTGCTTGGTCTTGTCCCATGAAGCGTCTTGGAAGGGCCTATTCATCAGCTGGTAAAGGTTGCCTATTGTTGTTGGCTTGGGTGCCTCGACCAGATTTGTGACTCCTGGTCGGACCCTGATTCCAATTCTGAGGTTGAGCCTCTGGTCCATTCATAACTCCATCACCAAAACCAAATATAGGAGGACGTTGTTGGTTATGGGCAGTTTTTCCAGCTGCAGTCCCCACACCCCGAGTCTGCTACTGTTGTATATAACTGTGGATGGATTCAACAACCTCCCTAGTCCAACGCACCATGTCTTTCTGACAAGCCTGTACCTCCCGGGTATGTCGATCCATCAATTCTTGGAAATCTCTCCTTTGTTTTTCAAAAGCCTCGTTAAGGGCCTATTAAGTGGTAGCTCGCCCTTGGTTCATAGTGGCAAGCTGATATTGCATCTGTCCCATGACCTCTCTTATCTGCTCAATTTCGGGGTCAAGTCCTTCGATACCTACATGGGGTTCATATCGCCCAGGACCTCCAGCTCTTGGTCATGGTTGGTTAGTACCCCTTGCAGCACCTGCACCTGAGGCTCATGCCTTAGTAACTCCTGTATAGGTAGTATCCCCATACCCGGCTGTAATGGGCCTTGCAACCTACCCTTTAGCGCCAGGTGGGTTTCTAAGTGGCACATTAGCTCGCCCCCCCCCGGTTCAGATTGCTTATTGAGGGAACTCGGTGCGACGATTCAGCTTCGCGCTCCGGAGGTTCTTGACTTGATATTCTTGTTGAAACCACCATCTTTGCAGTAATGAAATTCGAATGTGATTGTTCTTGCTCTCAATGAAAGCACCAAAATGTTGACTGGTTTTTTAGCCAACTGACGCGGAGTCAAATTAATTAGTTCGAGAGCTATTAGTAGAACATTTAATGAACAATAATTGAGCCAATATCCTAATAATAATGAGAAATAAATAATAAAGAACACTAGGATTTATAGAGGTTCGACCCTAAGAATTGGTAATAACCTACTTCCTCTTAGCTTTGTATTAATCTTAAAGGCTTACACAAGATCACAAGGGATTACAAATGGATTTCTATGTATAAAAGACAACACAATAAAGTAGAATCGCTACTAGGTATGAAAATAGGTTGCATGGTGTATATCTAAATACCAATCGCTAGGCCAATTCCCTCATCCTCTCCCACTGTGGTGGAGGGTTTGTATTTATAATGCTTTCTTAGCCTAGGGGTTGCGCACTGCGTAATTGATGGTGGAAATATCCGCTTGTTCTCGCAGGTAGGTACATTCCTATTTGTTAGGAAGCTTGACCGAGTCTTTAGAGATGTTAAGCGTCCTCTAAGGGTGGTTAGGTGATTCTTGTGGACTTCTAACAGAGAGTGTAACTTTTTTTCGCCTACCAGGTTTGGCTATCCATCATACCGAGCAACTAAGCCTCTGGTGATAGTATTTCGATCAGTATCTTGTCGTATACCTCGCAAGTATACACTAATTATCCTGTCGGGGGGGGGGGGGGGGGGGTCTGCCCAGTCTACTCCACTTGTCCCAACTTGATGCCACGTCAAATATGTCAATTTTTGGGATAATAATTATATATATAAACTATGTCTGATATTATGTTGATAATATTAAGTAAATACAGAAAATTCCAAAGTTCATTTATGTGGTCTTAATGTCATATTGGTATGAGAGGATCAAGATTTAGATAATGAACTCAAAACAGTTCACAGTAAAATAAAGTTATGGAATCTTTAGATTAATTACTACTAGTACATTTTAGTAGTATTATGAATACAATCGGCCTAGATCCGGGTCACTAGTGTAGTAGGACACTTTAGAGAAGATACTTTACATATAGTGATATATAGAACTGGACCAGATGTGATTCGTTAATACTTGTTTAAACACAGTTTCATAGTATTAATCAAACACATAAAATGATGATCTTAATGCTAAGGTTACCATGAAGTCCTATATATGTCATCTAATCCTTTGATGCAGGCGTTAAGGTTTGTCAGAATGATAAGACTAAGAACAATTGTTTGGGGGACTCAATCATATTTATGGCTGGGGACATAGTTTTACAAATATAGAATCTATACCTTCTTATAGATTGAATAATGGTTCCCTATTAAGTTTACTTTTTGAATTGAAAAGGTTATGAGAGCTCACATCGCAAACTTTTTGTGACACAACCTTCACTAGTATAGTCAATGGTAGACTAGGAACTAGATATAGTTAAAAGGGTAAACGGTAATTATATTCCCTTTTACTTATGAACCATTAATAGAGGATCAACGTTGTATGTAATTATTATATCAATGGATACTTTATTCTTTAATAAAGTACTCTGTAAATATATGTCTTTAATTATCAAGAGTTCATTCTCTTATTTATAGTGGAGTAATCATGAGATTAATAAATATGATTACTTAATTAAAGAGCTTTGATTAATAGTCTAATATTTATTGAAGCTTGATATTATAGGTCCATAGGTCCCCATGGTGACTCTATCAACACCATATCAAGGTAAGAGTGAGACGAGGGTAAAACTATAATTTGGAAATTTGAGAATAATTTTATTCTTCTGGTCAAATATACAATTATATGATAATTGATGTTGAATAATTAATTTAGATTTAATTGTTAAATTTTTGAAAATATATTTATTTATTTAAATATAGAATTTTGAAATATATATAAAATAAATAAATTAATTTTTGAAATTAATTATTTTATTTGAGTGGGAGAAAATAAAAATGGTAAGTCAAAATAATTTTGATTTATTGATTTTTAAAAGATGATGATAATGATGATCATCAATTTGAATTTTGAATTTAAAATTTAAAATTTAAATTTGAATTATGGTTGAGATCTTTTCCTTAAAAAGATAATACCATATTTTATAGGAATAATTTATTTAAATAAATAAAAGCAAATGGGAAAAATGAAATATTCCCTGAAGGGAATAGTGCTACGCGCATGTCACAGTCCATGCGTGTAAGATGATACTGATAAAATATCATTATTGTTTTTATTTTATTTATTTAATTAATTAATAATTTTAAAAAATATATTTTTCAAATTTGGTAAGTTATATATTACCTAAATCAATTCCTATCATCATTATGATTGCATATTATTATTATTATTATTTTGAATAATAATGTAATATATAATCTATATATATATATTATGTGATGATAAGAAATAGAAAGTGGTGATTTAGAAAAAGTTTCATAAAATTGTCAAACAAGAAATTCTCATCTTCTATTATTCCAACTTTTCTCAAGCCATAATCCAAGTACTCATATGTTGAGATAAACTTGTGATTTCTAAATTACAAACCATTATTCTCTATGTGCCCACACACATCTTGAGGTGCAGAGAACACTCCGGAAGATCGTGGTCTGAGTACTCAAAGCGTTGGATAGGAAGATCATAATTTATACAAAAAAACTCAAGGACACTTGATATAATTCAAGAGGTAACTATTTCTGTTCTTGAATAATTGTATACTTGTGCATATGATATATATAAGTATGTGTATAATTATATATATGTTGCATGATTAATGATATTGCATATTAATGGTTCGTGTATTCATGTATTCTTGAACATATAAACTATTTATATGAGAGTTAGAAATTTTGTTGTTGTTAATCAACTAGGACCACCATGCCATTTCGCTGCACACTTTGATTGTTTTTCCAACAGATTAAGGGGGCATATGTGGTATACAATCATACCACAGGCTCGAAAATATAGCATCAATAAAAATAACATTACAGTGGATGGATTATTAACCAAACACGAATAAAACAACTTTGGAACAAACTAGCAAACACTAATCGGCACAGTCAAAAGTTGGAATTCTAGATAAAACCAACGAAATTCATGATTCGAGATCGGACTGGAATTTTTTGTAAACATTTTTGACCTCGCAACCTCGAGACCATACTTGAGGAAGAAGAAAAATGATTATATTTAAGCAAGTAATAACCAGACTAACGAGATTACGTGCCAATAAGCATTTTTTTGAAAACAAAAATACATGGTAAAAGTAGTATTCGACCTTGAGTATAACGGGGTCAAAATTTTGCAATCAAATGTATAAATATATGGAAGTTTGAACCTAAGCACGTTAGTATTTGTATAGATAAACATATATAAAAGCAAGTCCTTGTATGCTCGAAATACTTAGAACCTTGAGTATGATGCATAAGGATGAGACGAAAGTTATATATAGATAATATGCATAAAGATTTCAAGAAAGAGATTTAAGCATAAAAAAACTACTATAAAAAAATTAAGCATTCATAAAATAACTCAAGCCCTAAGAGGACATCAAAAAGTTTCATTACTAAAAAAGATGATAAGGGACGCAACCTTTGTAAAACAGATAAATTACTTCTTGCTGGTAGGAGCAGACTCGACCTCTTCTCATTTCTCCTCCTCGCCAACTGCCTCCAAGGCGGTGCTCGCAGTCACCTCTTTCTCAACCCACTGAGCCTTCTATTTGGTCAGAATCTCCTCTTCCTTGTCCATTAGGAATGAGGTGTCCATCTCAGGATTAAGATACCACATCTTGTACATAGCTCGGTCAGTGGCCCACTCCTTCTTGGTAATGAACTCCTTGAGCATACGTTTCTTCTCATCCTCAAGGATTTCATAGGCGGAACTCTTCTCCTCTTTAAGGCACTCGGTCTCAGCCTTGGTAGCGTCAAAGTTCGCTGTCTTGGTGTCAAGCTCCGCCTTCAGGCAACTGGTTTTAGCCTCGGAGGAGGCGAGCTTATCCTGGGTGGCATCCTCAGCCTTGGCCTAGGCATCCCTGGCATCTTTAATTGAATTTTGGGTCATGGACTGGGCTCCCTTGGCCTCTTTCAGGTTGTCCTTGGCCTAGATTTGAGCTTGATTGGCATCGTTGATTAGTTTCTTGTAAGTCGCGACATTCGAGGAAAGGAGGGAGTACTAGCGCATGAATCCGAGGAGAGCCTGAAGGGCAAAACAATAACAGATAGAGAATATAAAAATAACTATGAAATTAAAGAGTTGAATAAGTAAAGCAGAAAGTAAAAACTTTCGTTCCCTTTTTTTCTCTCTTCCATGGCGAAGAAGAAGCGAGTGGTCCGGAAGTTAGCATCTCGATCGTCTGAGCATGAATCCAATAGCAATCAGATTACTGAGAAGGAAGAAATCAGTGGTGTGAGGTCTACGGATGGGTTAAATTTGATAGCAGATACGATAACAGATGGGCAAACAGTACAAGTAGCTTCGATAACAGAAGTGGTAACAGATGGTGAATCTGAGATCCTTCCGACTCCGACACTTGACCGACGACTGAGTAGGGATTGGGCTAAGGAAGTGGAAGAAGATTTGGATGCTAATGCTGGTCAGGAGACGCTTCAGGATTCAGCACAGAAGCATTGGAACTCATTTGCGAAGGAAAATAGGTTTGTTCGAGATCCTCATCTTACATATCAGGAACCTCTGCTTAAGAATGGCATTAGGATAGCACAAGTTGACCCGGAGGAGGTGAAATTTCAAGCAGCGAACTGGAGTTCTGCTGTAATATGTATGGTTCTAGGTGCGAACCCTCCAATGGCGGTGTTTGAGGGATATATCAAGCACATTTGGGGCCATCTTGGGATTGCGCAAATTGCTCGTATGACCATGGGCTTAACGATGGTGAAATTTAATGATGAGGCGACTAGGGACCTGGTTTTAGAGAATGGTGTTCTTCAGTTTGATAGAAAACCAGTAATAGTTAGACCGTGGTCATCTGATCTTAATGCGGTGAAGTTAATCCGTTCTGTTCCGCTATGGATTAGGCTTCATGATTTAGGTCTGCAATACTGGGGGAACAATTGCCTAAGTGCTTTGGTCAGTACTGTTGGGAAGCCAATTATGGTGGACCAACATACTAGGGATCGCACCAGGATCCAGTTTGCTCGGGTTTTAGTCGAAATGGACATCACGGATACACCACCAAGAGTGATTCAATTTCTAAATGAAAATGGACAGCTGGTGGAATAGAGGATTGACTACGAATGGCTACCTGTGAAATGTAAACAATGTTTGGGTTATGGTCATATAATGGCAGACTGTAGGAAGGGGGATAATGAGAAGAAAGAGAGGTATGCAGAGAAGAAGGCTCATGTGTCTAAACCAGAGGTTATTTCTCAGAACCCTCCTTTATCGGTTCCTGCTTCTCAGTTGGAACCATCTGGATTCGGAAAATCTGTTGATCAAACACTGCAGAATTTTGTTTGGAAAACTCCTAGAAGGGCTGTTGGTTTACGATTGAAGGAACCAGTCCCAGGTTCTAAATCTGATCGTGACCAAACTGTTGGGAATAGGTCTGTGAATAAGTTCAGTATTTTACAGGAAGAGATGGGTAATGTGGCAGAGGTGACCGAGTGTGGAGATACAAAGGGACCTGATTTAGTTTATACTTAATCATGGATTGTTGCAATATAGGAAGCTAGAATGTTAGAGGCTTGAATAATAAGGATAAGCAAGATTCTGTAGTAGAGTTTTGCAAGGTTAATAAAATTGGAGTAGGGGGTTTGTTAGAAACTAAGTTGAAAGGGAATAAAGTTCAGGAGATGATGGACAAAAAAATTGCTAATTGGGATTTTTTTGGCAGTGCTACTGTGGAGGGCAGGTTATTGATTATATGGAGAAAGGGTTTTGTTAGAGTCATAGTAATTACTGAGTCTCCTCAACATGTTCACTGTGTGGTCAAATTGGCTGGTCAAACTGCTGCTTTTTGTCTCACCTTTGTCTATGGTTTTAATACCATTGAAGATAGGAAGTTGTTATCGCATAATCTGTCTCAACTGAAGTTTCCTGTTTCATCTTGGTTGCTTCTTGGGGATTTTAACTTAGTGTTTAATGTTGATGACCGAAATGGTGGAAATCCCATAACACAAAGTGAATTGGCTGACTCTAACTACTGGTTTTCTCAGGCCCATATTGAAGCTCTAAAAATTCATTATTCGGTCTTCACTTGGACTAACAATCAGGCTGGTTCTAATCGCATCTATTCGAAGATAGATCATGTTTTTGTCAATGAGGAGTGGCATGATCACTTTCCTAACACTGCTGCTCATTTTAGTTGGGAAAGTATATCAGATCATTGTTCTTGTGTGGTTTCGGCTACAATAACAAAGGCTATTGGTATTAAACCCTTTCGTTATTTCAATTTCTGGGCTAATCACCCTGATTTCAAGAGATTAGTGGAGCAAAATTAGAAGAAACCGTTGGCCAGTAGAGGTCTCAAAGGGATTTTCTTAAAACTGATGAGAGTGAAGCACTGTCTCAAGAAGTTTAATCATGAAGTGATTGGTGACATTGGGAAGAATTATCATGAAGCAAAGGCTAGATACAGCGAGGCCAAGTTACAGGCTCAATCTCACCCGAGAGACCAGTACTTTCAGGAGCAAGAATCTATTGCAGCAGCTAATTTTGATGCTCAAGATAAAATGTACCATAAATTTCTAAAGCAAAGGAGCAAAATTACTTGGCTGAAAAAAGGTGATTCCAACACCTCTTATTTTCATGCTTGTCTGAAGAAGAGGATAATGGAGAACATAATTACTTCCTTCATGACAGAACAAGGTAAAATTATTGAAAACTTTCCTGAAGTAGTTCAGCATTTTCTCAATCATTTTCATAGCTATATGGGCAGTAGTGGTACTGTCAGAACCAGATTAAACTTGACATGTTTGGAGCAGGGATATAAGCTTTCCTTAGACGATCAGCTAGGTTTGCTGAAACCTTTTACGTTTAAGGAAATCCAGAGAGCTATTTTTAGTATCCCTGATACCAAATCGCCAGAGCCTGATGGTTTTGGGTATGGTTTCTTCAAGGAAATGTGGTCTGTTATAGGGGGAGAAGTTTGCGCTGCTGTGTCAAATTTTTTTGAAACAGGTCTCATGCCCCAAGAGTTTCATAATACTTTGATATCCCTCATCCCTAAGCAAGAGAATCCAGCTAAAGCAGTTGATTTCAGACCGATCGCGTGTTGTTCAACAATTTATAAATGCATATCAAAATTGCTTTGTTCTAGAATTGCTACAGTTCTCCCTTCTCTGGTTGGCCAAAATCAAGGAGCTTTTGTCCAAGGGAGGTCTATTGCTCACAATGTGATGATTCTCCAAGATATTTTGAAGAACTATAGGAGGAAAAACACTTATTCTCATTGTAGTATCAAGATAGATATTAGTAAGGCCTATGACACAGTGGATTGGAATTTCATTGAAGACCTTCTCAATGCTTTAAATATGCCCAGTAGATTTGTTCAACTAGTGATGACTTGTATTAGAAGCACTACCTATTCTCTCCTTATGAATGGTAGAATTCAAGGTGGTTTTCAAGGGGCTAAGGGTCTCCGACAAGGTGTTCCTTTATCGCCGTTGATATTTGTTTTGATTATGGATTATCTTACGAGAAGTCTTCTTCATGCAGCTCACAGTTCTCAAGTTCGATACCATCCGCTTTGCAAAATTTTGAAGTTAATAAACTTATGCTTTGCGGATGACTTGATTCTTCTTAGTAAAGGGTCTAAGCAGTCTATTGGAGTTCTTAATGAGGTCTTGAATGAGTTCAGTAATACTACTGGGCTCCATATCAATATTAATAAGTCTCAAGTTTTCTTTGGAGGGGTTGCTCCTAGGGAGAAAGGGGAGATCATAAGGGATCTTGGTTTGGCTGAAGGTGATTTCCCTCTAAAGTATTTAGGGGTGCCTTTAAGACCAACTAAATGGAAAGCTGAGGACTGTGGGATTATCATTAAAAAAATCAAAATGAGACTTCATTCTTGGGGAAGTAGACACTTGTCTTTTGCTGGTAAAGTGCAATTAATTCATTCAATCTTACTTGGTCTTCGAAATTATTGGATGAGTATTTTCATCCTTCCTCAGAGTGTTTCTAAAGAGATTGAGAAACTTTGTAGAGGCTTTCTTTGGGGATTAAATGGGAATAGAAGCAAAATTCATATGGCCTCTTGGGAGAAAGTGTGTCTTCCCAAACCTTTTGGAGGTCATGGGTTTAAAGAAGGGTCCAAATGGAATCAAGCTATCTTAGCTAAATACATTTGGGCAATTACTGAGAAAAGAGATCTTCTGTGGGTCAAGTGGATGAATGCTGTCTATCTCAAGGGGGTACCCATTTGGTCTTATGAGTTAAAGTTAGACACAAGCTGGTATTGGCGCAAACTTTGTCGATTGAGACAAAAATTTTCCTTAGCTAAGATTTCGAAGGCAGGCTGTTCCGGTAGATTCGGTGCTTCTGTTCTATATAACAGCTCTCTACCTCCTTCCCATTTCAGCTATCACAGAGCCATTTGGAGTAGCCTCAATCTTCCTAAGCATCGATTTATGTTATGGCAGGTTATGAATACTCATTTATTAACTATGGACAATTTGAGTAAATTTCATTTAGTCCTCGATTCCTTGCTCTGTCCAGTTTGTGGAGAACAACCTGAATCTCATCAGCATTTATTTTTTTAATGCATTCTGTCTAGATGAGTGGTGGAGTTAGTGTTCAGTTGGCTGGGTTTTAGAGGGTGGCCATTAGAGTTTGCTGGTTGGTTAACTTGGCTCTCGCTGAAAGCTTCTAGCATTGTTAGGCTCATCAGCATTGCAGTTTATGCAGCCACTTGTTATTGTATTTGGCTGAACAGAAATAGGTGTGTCTTTGAAGGCTGCTCCTAATCTGAATCTTTACTTGCTTTTGACATCAAGAGTATAGTGATCTACAGATTATGTGTTATTCAAAACAGGAAAATGTCTAGACTAGAAAGGAACTTTATACATAGATTAACATGTAATTAGTGTTTTTCGTTTTTTTTATTGGATTTGGAGGTTCAGTTTGTTGATCCTCTTGGTTCGGCTCTCATTGTGTTGTATTTTGGTGGTTGATTAATGAAGTTTCTTCTTCTTGATAAAAAAAAAATAAGTAAAGCAGACTTACAGAAACCCCGAGCTTGAGAGACTGGTCGAAGAGAGTCGTGGTGTTGTCTCCCCTCAAGAACCTCCACAAGTTGTTGTCGAGGTTGTTCCATGGTTGGCCAGTCCACAACAGCAAGTCGGAGCACAGGTCGGCTCCTATGGCTTTGGCCTGGTTTACCAAAGGATACTCTGGCATATGTGGCGCCACGCAAAACTTGCGAACAACAATTGGGGTTGGGGCACCTGCTGTCTTCGATGCTTTCGGCTCCACAATTTTTTTACGTTTATCCTCAGTGAGGACTTTACTCGGGGGAGGAGGAGTAGCAGGAGTCTTGGTCTTTGGCTCACTGGGGATAGCCTTCGAGGTCGCCAAAAGAGGGTCCTCAGTAACCCCTGCGACCTTAGGGGGATGAGCATCCTTCTTTGAGGTCACGCAACCTCGCTTGTTTCCTCGGGCCTAGGGGGGCATCTCAAGGATGTTATTGAGGTCTGAGTCCTTTTTGCCTGAAAAAGAAAAAAGATTGATTATGTTTAGAAAAAAGAAACTATATAAGTTCAACATTGAAACTGCTAAGTAAATGGAACCTAACTTGAGGAATCCTTTGAGCTCGAGCTCGAGGACCATGAAATCTCCCTATCTTCTGATGAGGCTAAGGGGGTCCCTTCCCTAAAAGTAGGGGACACCCTCGATAGGTCCCTATAATCATTAGTCCTATATTGGACTGCTATCCCATCCCAAACTTCATTTAAATTGTACATTGTTTGGTATCTCCCCAACCAACTATTGAACCTATGCACCTTAAGATATACCCCCGACCAGACCATAAAATTATTCTAGAGATCAGTAAATAGGACTACAACATTGGGTTCATGTCTAAGGAGGATGGGAGACAACTTGGATAGGTCTAGAACAACTTTACCTCCATCAGACGAACTCATCGAGGCCTCATCTTGTGCTTCAGTTCCCAGGCGAAGGTTCGACTGGGCAGGGAATGGGGCCGCATGAGTGTGAGCTCGAGTGTTTACCCCTAGAAGGAAGCTTGGTGGTTGGTAATGGGACGTCTTCCCACCTCGAAAATTTGCAAATTCTGACGCCATTTGTAGACTCGCCTTCGCCAAAGAGACCGCACCCTTGAAGCCTGTCCTCGTGAAGGAGATAGGTGAGGGACCGCTGGCCATAGGAGTGCTTGAAAATCTCTTCTCGGTGGTATTTAATGTCCTTGGTAGGTTGCAGGCAGTGATAGTTGGCTGAACAAATGATTGGAATGAGCATTATGAGCTCGAGGTATAAAAAAAAAAAGAAATCAAAGTGACATATGGCAAAAACCTTATGGATCCATTGAAATGAGTAAAATCTGGATGGAAAAAGGCCATTAGTTTAGAAGAATATGGTCATGAAGTTGGGAGGATGGTTGGGATGTCCTCGAACAATGTTTTCTCCTTGGGGTAGCTCAAAATATAACAAAACCCATCACCCCCGTGAGCTCGAGAAGAGTTACTTTCGAGGTAGAAAATATACAAGATCTCGCGTGTCGAGGGCCCATCCAATTTCATAACATGGTAGAGCGACCTTAGGGCTTCCATGACCCTATATGATTTGGACTGAAGTTGGAACAGGATAATGCTAACAGAGCCGGTGAAATTCCAGAAGTAGTTCCTCAGAGGCAACAATGCCCCAGCTCGGATATGTTCCCGACTCCAGGTTGCGAGCTGAATCTTCTTGTCTTGGTTGTTTTCACCTGGAGTGAAGCAACTCCTTTCGTCAGGGTTGGCGAGCTGATACACCAGCTTCCCAGTTAGCTTTAGCCCATGGTAAGTTAGGAGTTCCAAAATCTGTACAGTAGATGTGACAGAACTCTGGAAATGTTCACCCTCTAAGAAAGAGTTCTCCAAGGCCGGGGGGAAGGGATTTTGGGGACAGTGTGTGTGGTTAATTGGTTTGATGTGCTCTCCATGAAGTCGAAGGAGAGTTCACCCAAAGAAAAATCTATTGTCACTCTATACTTGGGATCAAGCGGAACTGGTCGACCCTTGGGGTTTGGATCCGGATGCACAACAAATTGTAATAGCCTTTTTTTTCTTCTTTGACCTCGTCAATCCAACGATGGAAATGGGCACGAATGTCTTCCTGCTCGAGGCACTCTTTGTGTTCCCGGATCAGTCACTTGTTTCAGGAAAATAAAGACTTAATTCGAGGAGACGGTGGATGGAAAATAATCGCGAGCTCGAGCCACTACCTACTCTTTGAATACGGCGACATCCAACAATAAAGAAAAAGGTGAGGGCCCATTATTTAAAATGAATAGGAATAATTAAAGCTTGATAACTCGAGTTTGCAAACTCGAGATAACAAGAATGCGTTAATCGAGCATGAAGGCTTGAAATAGCGAGACGGACTCAAATGCCAAAATTGAGCTATTAAAAGTTCAGGCATTGAGAGTGGACCAAGGTGAGAGTGGGGCAGTTACTTTCAGTTTGGGGTATCCCGAATTTCTAGGAAGAAATGGGCAATTACCCAAAAATTAGATATTATCGGGATAAATGCGTTAAAATCCATTTCTTACACTACACAAAACCTATAACCTATTACCCCATAACCTAAATAGGTGCCATTTTTGCATGTTTTTATAAATTTTTTTGCCTAAACAAACCTTTATTCACTACAAATACTCATCCATAAAAATCGAAAACTCTCTTTTACAAAAAAGATTTCAAGAACATAGCAAGAGCCGAAAGAGTTTTCTCATGCATGAATACCAAGAAAAAAATGTGATATACAGAAAAATCAAGGTTTAAGAACTTCCACAAAGTTGCTCCTGGGAATGTAATGATTGTAGATTGGAAGATCAGGGGCAAGAATGAGGCGATGGAACCAAGCGAACCACAATTGCTTTGCTTCTTTGGCTTGGAGAACATGCAATGAATTGAGGGCTCTGGTTCATGTTTTTCTCTTCTAAAGATTGAAAAGCAAAAGGGAAGAGGAAGAAGGTGAAGAAGGGGTTTAAATAGGCAAAAAAAATTAGCATTCGAAGGGAAATTTGAGCCCTTGATTCGGGTTAAAACGTGATCCAACGGACCACATTTGATTTCAAGAATTTGCGGCAAAAAAGAGAATAGGAAAGGACGTGTGCAGAAAAAAGAGTACTTGAGTACTCTTAGGTTTTAATCTCCTAAGGACACATGTCCACACTCGAGTGTGGTAGGTGGGCACGTTTTTCAAAAGTGAAGTTCAAAAGTTCCCTTCTTAGATAATTTGAAACAACACTTTGGAGGGGGAAAAATATTACACCCAAATTTTGAGATTTAATAGATAGCCTCGAAATATAGGCTAGTAAAGAGTAAGCTCAGAATTAACAAGTGGTAGCAGTACACTTGCACAAATTGACAAATGGTTCCAGATGTGCTATCAACGCTCGAGAATGAGTTGCAGGCTCGAAGATATAAACCTTCTCTGAGGGATGAGTTTGATTGACTCAGCGAGTGAGGAGGAGGTGACAACTATAATGATGAGCTCGAAGTTTGAATGGTCTCGAAAGCGCATTAAATCGATGTTCAAGCTCTATGATGCGTTTACCACACAAAGAGCACGTTAAACAATGTGTTGAATCCCAAGTTTTATGGGATCATCATTTAAATAACCCATTTAAATTGTATTATGATGATTATACATATATTTATTTGAATTTAAATAATTGATTCTAACTTCCCTGAAGGAGGGGAAGATATTCTTACAACCAATTCTATAAATAGCTTGGATCTACTCATTTGTTGACACACACAATTTTGTACTAAAAAGAGACTCTACCAAATTTCTTTCACTTGAAGCTTTCACACAGAGTTCATAATAATAGTCACTCGTGGACGTAGACAGATTATAACAATTGAACCACGTTAAAAATCTCTGGTTTCTTCTATTCTTCCAAAATTGATTGTTTATTGCTTTACATAATTACGTTTACAAAAAATGACGTCAACAACATATTTATTCAGGTTATGGGATAATAGGTTATAGACTTTGTGTAGCACAAGAAATAGGGTTTTAACGCTCAAGAACCGATGATATCCCCATTTTTGGGTAGATGCCCATTTCTTCCTAGAAATTCGAGATACCCCAAATTGGAAGTAACCTCCCACTCAAGCGTGGATCTAGTCTTCGTACCCCAGGCTTATAACAACTCTGTTATGGCATTTGATCAGTCTCGTTATTTATTCTATCTTGTTATTCTATCAATTTTTTTCTTTCCTATTTTTTTTTTTTGTAATGACCCCTCACCCTTTTCTTTCTTGTTAGATGATGCAGTCTCCAGAGAATCATTGGGGTCCCACCCACCGTCTCCTCAAATTGAGTCTTTGTTTACTCAAAACCAATGGTTAATTCAAGAGGACGAAGAGCATCTTGAATAGGAAGACAAACGAACCCACTTTCGATGTCAGATTGACCATGTCAAAGAGGGGAAGCGAAGGAGATTACGGTTCGTCATGTATCCTGATCAAGATTCCAAGGTCTGACCAATCCTCCTAGACCCCAAGTGTAGGGTTGCCATAACATTTCCCTCAGATGAGCTCTCCATCGAATTCATGGAGAGTACATCAAACCAAATAGCCAGTCAAACTGTCCCGAAGTTATTTCTGTCCCGGCCTCGGAGAGTTCTTTCTTCGAGGCTGAACACAATTGGAGCTCTGTTACCTCCACATGACATATATTAAACATCCTGTCTTACCATGGATTAAAGTTGTCAAGGCAATTAATATGTCGCCCTGCCAACTCCAATGAAAGAAGCTGCTTTGCTCCAGTTGAAGACAACCCGGGGAAGAAGGTCAAGCTCGCAGCTTGGAGTCTCGAGCATATGTGAGCTGAGGTGCTACTGCCCTTAAAGGAGTATTTCAAGAATTTCACCGACCATGTTGGTATCGCCCCCTTCTAGCTCCATTCCAACTCATTTAGGGTCCTTGCAGCACTAAAGTCACTCTACCATGAGAAGAAGTGGGATGGACCCTCGGCACATGAGATTTTATATCTCTTTTGCCTGAAAAGCAACCCATCCCGAGCACACGGTACATATCTTTGGAGAAATGGCAAGCTCATATAGAGGCAGAGGAGGCCAAGCTTACAGCTGAGGAGGCGGCAAAGGCCAAGGGACAAGTTGGATCGCGAGATGCCAAAGCGTCCAATCCATGAGGATTCAAATATGGGCTATGACCGATGGTAATTTTTTTTTTTTGTAATAATCATTTTTTATGCCCTTGGGGCAAAGACAATTTACAGCTCGAGCTTGAGCTATTTTTATTATCTTATGAATTCTTTGCTTTAATGGTAGTTTTTATTGTTTTAATTTTCTGGCTCAAATTTTTATGCACATCATCCTCCTTTAGCCTTTTGCCTTAGTATTATGCATCATATTTCGAGCTTATTACTAAGGGTCCGCTTTTACACTTGTTTACTCACACAAGTACACGTTCAAGCTTAAGTTCAAATTTCCATGTAGTTGGTACATATCTTTTCCGACTGCTCATTTTCGACCATGTTATTTCAATGTGGAATGCTACTTATACCATGTGTTTTAGAAATACTTATTGGCATGTAGCCTCGTTAGTCTATTTATTTCTCTCTAAATAATTGTAACTTTCCTCATCCTCGAGTATGGTCTTGAGGTTGCAAGGTCAAAATATTTTGCAAAAAATTCCAACACTGTTTCAATTTACGAATATTGTTGGTTAATCTAGAATTCTAACTTTATCCTTGTATTGATTTATTTGTACTGGTTAATCCAGACTCGTAATGAAATTAAGTTTGTGCTTCGTTATTGATCCATGCACTTATATTTATCTTCGTGCTTGGTTAGTGATCCATGCACTTGTATTTATTTTTATTTTTGCTATATTTTTTCGAGCTTATGGTATGGTTGTATACCATTTATGCCCCCTAAAATTCCTATGATTGAGAGATCTTAGGTTATTGAACATTGAGCGCTTGCAAAAAATAAAAAATAAAAATAGTGAAAATGAATTAGCATTTTATTTATAAGAGGCCTCATTATATGCACCTTAGCACCAAGTCTTCCAACCCAAAATGTCTATCTCAAACCTTTTTATTGAAATATCTTGTAGCCTTTTGCTGGTATACACCATTTTTGAGCTGGGCTTCATCTCGCTTTTCTTCAATTAGATCTAGGGATTCCTTGAGTTGGTATTGGTTTGAGTCTTGGTCATATGCTTCTCGCCTTATAGTGGGAATTTCGACCTCAATTGGTAACATTCCCTCGCAGCCGTAGGCTAGGGAGAATGGTATGTGTCTGGTTAAGGTTTGAGCGGTTGTCCTATAGGCCCATAGAATTTGTGGTAGTTCTTTGGGCCATTTGCCTTTAGCTTCTTCAAGCCTTTTCTTCATAGAACTCTTAATATTCTTGTTTACAGCTTCGACCTGACCATTTGCTTGGGGATAGGTCACTGAGGAGAAGCTTTTAATAATCTTGTCTTTCTTGTAGAACTATGTAAACAACTCTCTGTCGAATTGGGTTCCATTGTCCGAAACTATCTTCCTTGACATCCCATATCTGAAAATGATGTTTTTTACCACTAAGTCCAGAACCTTCTACGAGGTGATTGTGGCTAGATTTTAGCCTCGATCCATTTTGTGAAGTAGTCCACGATGACTGCTGCATATTTGATTCCTGCTGCATATTTGCTTTGGGAGGGGTTACATATCGTAATAACGACATGGAATATCCTCGTCTGTACAATCTCCCTTTCAAGATAGTGTAACTTGGTACTTTGTACATCACTTTCCGGGCCTCGTTCCGGTCAATAGGCAGGTTCCTAGTTTCAAGATAATCGATTATAGGTGTCATTCATTTAGGCTGCAAATCTATCATGGTGACTTCAACCTTGTCGGGCTCGGTTATGCTAGGTTTCGGCTAGAACTCTAATGGTACCACGTTGAGTGTGTCAACCTCCTTGGTTGTGGTGAGTCGAGCTAGGGCATCTTCCTTTGAGTTCTATTCTTGCGAAACCTGCTCGATCATGTAGAACTCCAATGGTTTGAATGCCTTTTTGACTTTTTCCAGGTATGCTGTCATCTTAATCCCTCGAGCCTGGTACTCCCTTAACACTTGGTTGACTACAGCCTGAGAATCGCTATAACAGTGTGTGGCTTTAGCTTTTAGCTCGAAAGCTATTCGGAGTCCTGCTAGCAGTGCCTCATATTCAGCTTCGTCATTTGTAGCCTCAAAGGCAAACCTTAAGGCCGAGTGAAACTTTCTTCGTGACGAGGTTATGAGGATAATGCCTACCCTTGATCTGGTCTCGTTAGAAGAACCATCGACATAAAGTCTCCACAGCTCGTGGTCTAGGGTTATGACTTATTCGTTAGCGATTCTTGTACATTCGACTATAAATTCAGCCAAGGCCTACCTTTTATCATCGTTCTTGGGTGATATGTGACTTCAAATTGCCTGAGTTTGACCGCCCATATTAATATTCTTCTGGATGCTTCAGGTTTCGCTAATATCTGTCTTAGCGGCTCATCAGTCAGCACATGAATAGGATGCGCTTGAAAGTAAGGTCGAAGCAATCGAGATGCATGGACCAAGCATATTGCTAGTTTTTCCATCAGTGGATATCTCAATTCAGCTCCCAACAGTCTTTTGCTGACGTAGTAGACCGGTCTTTGTACTTTTTTATCCTCCCAAACGAGCGATGCACTGATTGCATACTCGGTTGTAGCGAGGTACAAGTACAACATTTTCCCCGTGACTGGTTTGGATAAGATTGGTGGCTTAGCGAGATGTTTTTTAAGAGCCTGGAAGGTTAGCTCGCACTCATCTGGCCTCTCAAACTTCTTGCCTCATCTCAAAAGATTAAAGAATGGTAGGCACTTGTTTATAGATTTTGAAATGAACCCACTTAACACCACCATTCGTCCAGTTAGGCTCTGAACATCTTTATGATTTTGAGGTGAAAGCATATCAATTAAGGCTTTTATCTTATCCGAGTTTGCCTCGATGCCTCGAGCGTTTACTATAAATCCAAGAAACTTCCCCAAAGATAGTCCGAACGAGCATTTTTGTGGGTTAAGTCTCATGTTGTATTTTTGAAGTATAGCACAGCACACTGAGAGGTCATCAACATGGTTTTTACTATGTCTGGACTTTAACATCATGTCGTTCACATACACTTCCATGTTATTTCCTATTTGTTCAGAAAACATCCTATTCACCTGTCTCTAGTATGTAGCCCCAACATTTTTGAGCCCGAATGGCATCACGTTGTAACAATATAGCCTTTTATCTGTCATGAATCTCTTATACTCTTGGTCAGATGCATGCATGGATATCTAGTTATATCGAAAATATGCATCCATGAATGACATGATGTCGTGTCCCGAAGTTGCATCCATGAGTTGAATGATTCGAGGCAACGGACAACAATCTTTCGGGAGTGCTTTGTTAAGGTCCAAACAATCGATGCAAGTTTGCCACTTGCTGTTTGGTTTTGGGAGAAATACTGGGTTGGGTACCCACTTTGGTTAGAAAGCATCTCGGATAAACTGAGTTGCTTTTAATTAGTCGACCTCCTCTTTCAAAGCCTTCTTCATCTCATTGTCAAGGAGTCTTCTCTTTTGCTGTTTCGGAGGGAAGTTTTTATCGATGTTTAGTGCGTGGCTTATAACGTTGGGATTGTTCCCAATCATATCCGAGTGCGACCACGCAAATACATCATGATTTTCCCACATGAAGCGAATTAATTGCTATTTCGCTTCCTTTGCAAGGTTCTTCCCAATCTTTACCACCTTGGTGCTGTCCTCATCCTTGATCTGAATATCTTCAAGATCTTCAATAGGACCGAGATCGGCCCTGTCTTCTTTTATTCTAGGGTCGATTTCCTCTCTGACCTGATATATTCTCTCTTCAATTTCCTCTATGATTACCAGTGCCTATGTTGTAACGCCCTGTATAGCCAAGACCATACCACTTTGAATTTTAAATAGTACTGTACTTGCTAATCAAGTCATTTGGATATAAACGTGTTACTAAGGATAATTAATGGAGTAGGGTTAAAAGATTTTGATCATAGGAATAGTTGTTTTTCATTAAAAGTAAGAGTTTGTACACGGGATCCAAAAAAAAGGTATTTCCCAGGAAATTACAACCCTCAAAATAATTTAAACTGAAGCCATCCTAAGTGGAAAAATAAAATTTTGGCTCTCTTCCCTATCAATCCTTCGCCCGTGGCGGTCGAGTAGCTGCTGATGTACACACTACCCCTAAGGCTCTCCAACTCACGGGTGGTCCAACTTTCCTTTTCCCTTACCTGCACCACATAGCAACAGTGAGCCAAGGCTCAACAAGAAAACTTAAATCAACGAATACAACGAGCAACAACATATATGCAGTAAAATTGAATCAATAATGCAATAAATAATGGGATATTAGCAACAAGCTTGCAGTGATAATCTGCACAATCAAATACACATTCCAATTTCAACTGTCGATACAATTAGTTAAGTGCAATTGGCACTTTTATTTATTTAAGTGACATTCAGACCCGGCACCCTTAGGCTTAGTCCTTTGGTCATATGGCCGACCTCGACTCGCTTAGGATGGGCTATGTTTCGCACGCTTAACGTCGGTCCCGACTCCCTTAGGTTGGACTTTCAGCATAGATACAACCACAAATATATATATATATACAGAACATACAACTAGGTACAACATATGAAAGCATGCCTAATTGAGAAATCCCAATTATAATCACAGTTAAATCCATTTACAGGGGTTAAAGCCCCGATCACAGCCAGGGTGTAGTTTTCTTACCTCAAGTTCCGTGCGATAGACTATACTGCCTCAAGTGCGATCTTGATCCTAAGCCTTGCGATAATCTAGTCACAACATATACATACTCTTATTAGGGATTGACTACGAATCACGAGCCTCACTCTAAATCCTATTCTTAGGTATTGGGACGTTAGAAACGTTCCTTGATCCCCAAGTGGTTCATCAAATGAATTCCCGGAATTCCCGAGCCCTAATGCTAAAATAAGAAAACCCGTGTTTCGGGGAACTTGGTGCATTCGCGCCTACCCCTGGCGCGGTCGCACCCTTAACTCTGAACCCCAAAAATTAAAAATTGAAAAATCAAAATCCCCACTCCCTGAGATACTAGCGCGACCGCGCCCCAACCTAGCACTGTCGTGCTAGATCACTAGAAACCCGAAAACGGGCCCAGAAACTTGAACTTCTTCCCCAAAACCAAAACTGCGATTCCCCTGCATACCAGACCGAGAAATTCGACCCCAAATAGATTCTCCAGCCATGTTACAACCAAAAAATGCCCCATACAACCCCAACAACCCAATACCAAAGTTAATATACCATAAAAACTCATTCAAACCCATCAAAACAAAAAAGCACCAAAGATTGAAAAAATTGAGTCAAAGGTTTAGAAACTTAACCAAATCTGAAAATTCAAGAAGGAAAATATGAACTCTAAGTGCAATCCAAGCTTAACTCAGCCACCAACAAAAACCTCTTCAATACTAATTACCTTAAATTACCTAGAAACCCCAAACCACACAATTCAAATAAAGAGTTTATGAACTTCAAAACATAGTGAGCACCTAAGTAAATTTGAGAATTCCTCACCTCAGTTGCACCAAAATTCGAAAATCAAGGTGCAATCCTAGCTGTTTATTGCTTCAAGTCTCTGAACCTTCCCACTTGCAGCTGAATCCTTCAAAGATAGCCTTCCAATTCCCAATTTCTCCTTCACTTCAAGGGTTCTCCTTAGAATACAAGAGTAACTAGACCAAGGAAAATGAGAGTGAGAGAGTAATGTGGGGAGGGGCTGCTGCTGCTGCCTTGGTCTATCCCTTGGGTCAAAATGACCATGTTGCCCTTTTCTTCCAAATTCCCACCAAATCCCTTAAAGGGCAATAAGGTCATTTAGCCTTAATGGCACTAAACCTCAAATTACACTCCTAATTCCCAATCAAATTATTAAGCCTCCAAATACAAGTATTTCCTCCAATAATTTCCCACTAATTCCTAACCTACACAAAATTACCAAAATACCCCTTGGCTCACCCCGAGCCAGGTATAAATCCCCGTTGTGACTTTTTTCGGCAAATTGCTCTAAAGGAATGACTTAAGCCTATAATCGCAAATATATCCACATAATAATGTGGTTCCAATCATATAACATATAATTACAAGTTATACCCTTAACGAGTCAAAATTACGAAAATACCATTTTTCACAAAAAATGGGCCCACACTTACATTTAATACACATAAGCATGCATAAATAGTTATATCTTAATATAACTCATATATTTCACATAATCACACATATATACAATTAAATCGCATATATATATTTATGCCATTCTGGCACGCTAATCGAGGAACTAAGCCTTATTAGCAAATTTGGGTCGTTTCATGTGCAATGGTTTGGTCTTTTCCCCGCATGGAGATTCGGTAGCTTTATCAAGCTGCTAATTGATCCCCTTTCAACGTCTCGATACCGCTGGGCGTTGGGAACTTTACAGCCAAATGCTTAACAGATGTGACTGCCCCCAGCCCAATCAGGACTGGTCTCCCGAGTAGGACATTATAGGCTGATGGGGTGTCTACCACTATAATCTCCAGCATCTTAGTTATCAAAACTGGATAGTATCCTAAGGTGACTAGGATCTTGATGGAACCTGTACTAGCCCCCCCCACCCCAAGAATTCGTACAAGGTCGTTGCGTAGGCTTTTAAATCTCGAATAGACAATCCCATTTTTTCCAGCATCACCTCATAAAGGATGTTGACCGAGCTTCCGCTATCAATGAGGACTCGACGAATCCTCCTATTTGTGATTTGGAACGTTATGAACAGGGGGTCATTGTGAGAAAATCGGACGTGGGATGCGTCTTCTTCAGTAAAAGTGATTGGTTGGGTCTCAACACTCTGTTGCTTTGGAGCTCGCGGCTTAGGTACGTAGGGAGATCCATCTCCCAAATTTAGCTCTTGGACGTACCTCTTTTAAGCTTGCCCCTGCAATGTGAGGTCCTGCTGTGATTGTTATTACGTATTCTCCAACATTTGGGGGAGGTCGACTATCCTCCCTTGCAGGCGGTGTCGTGGCCTGTTGGACAGGTTGAGCCAAAATTGCCCTTTGATTAGGCAGAGTCTGGGCCTGATTTTGATTTTTTACATACTGCTCAAGGTAACCCCTCGAGATCAACCCCTCGATCTCATCCTTCAGCTGTCTACATTCCTCAGTTGTATGACAAACGTCTCCGTGGACTCTGCAGAACTTATTTGAATCTCTCTTGCTTTGCTGATGTCCCATCCCTTCAGGTCGTTTAAATGGGACTTGATTTTTCATTTGTGATAAATATTTTCTCACGAGTATTTGTGAGCTCGATGTATACAGTGTATATGGAAAAATGTTCCCTTTTTCATTTTACCCCCATCTGCCTCGGGGTTATTTACCTCGTTCAACTTTTTCATAGAAGAGTTTTCTCCTGAAGGCTTAACCATGGATGTCGTGGCCAGGTTCATAGCTGAGTTGATGTTGGCCATTGTAGTTATTGAGGTGGGAGGAGTCAGTTTGAGTGATGATCTCGCCTCCTCTACATTGACGAACCTCTGAGCTCGAGAATTGAATTCGGTTATTGTTCTCATGGGCTTCCTTTGCATATCGTCATAGATGGGACTTCTTGGTAATACACTAGCTCGTACTACTATGAGGTGACCGCTGTCATCAACGTTGCGAGAGCGGGCTACTTCTATGTTAAACCTCGCCAAGTAATTTTTCAACGATTCGCTCTGTTGTTGTCTTATATTTGTCAAGGAGGAAGCCTCGGGCTTGATGCTTTTTACAGCTTGGAATTGCTTCTTGAATTCCTTGGAGAGTTGTTCCCAGGATGAGATTGAATGTCTACGAAAATTTTCAAACTAGCTCTTTGTGGTCAAGTAAGTGTGGCTGGGAAGATCATGCATCTGAGCTTGTATCTAACATTGCTAGCCCTCATTACCATGTTGAAGGTGCTCAGGTAGCTACCTAGGTCGGTAGTCCCACGTAAGGTGCCACTTGAGGTTTCTTGAAATCATTAGGGAAAGGCGCAAAGGGTTAGAGCTTCTCATCTGAGTCATAAGCCTCCCCATTCTTTTTCCTTTCTTGAAGAAGCCTGATTGCTTCCTTGAGTTAGTTAATTCTTTCTTGGGCTGATTCCACTGGGGTGTGAGCCTGTTCCACCGGGAGCTGGTTATTGTTCCTAGGAACTCCAGCTCCTTGTTGCTGCATATGGTTATAATAATTCTTGTATGCCGACTATAGAGGGTCTTTTTGAGCATTTAACTGCCCTCAAGTCTAGGTTTTGCTGGTTGAATTTCCCCCAACTCTGGTTCAGGTGGTCTCGAAGATCGTGATGATCATTCAGATAGTTCTCATAATATCTAGGCTCAGTGTAATAGACACTCACCGCCCTGCTATAATCATGGCCTTCTTCTAGGAAGCTAACCGTCCTTTGTGGTTGCCGTTGTGAGGCATTTCTTCAAGGTGGATTATTTACGTGTACTCTAGCTCTAGTACCACGTGACCTTGATACATGACTTCCGGACACCTGGGGTGGCCAAGCTTATCCTTGTCCTTGGTGTGCCTACGGTGGGACCTCACAATGATTCCTTTCTTTAGGCCGAGCCTGATGGCTTCTGCCTCGACTTCCACTCCAAAAACTTTTTGGGCAGGCCCTTGAGATGCCCGTCCCCCAGCTTGGCATCCACTAGGAGCTTGTTGGTGTACATCTTGAGCTAAACATGAATGTTTAATAGGTGATGGTGCATGCTTTATTGGGAATGGAGGATGCCTAATTGGAGAGGGAGGTGGTCTCTCATTATTTGTGTTCGGCCTTGGTGGTTTTGGGTGATGATTCCGGGCTACTTGAGGGGAAACTTGGTTGTTCCTAGTGGAGACTGAAACTACTCTTGGCTGCTTGGTTCGTAAGGGGTTTTTAGATGACACCCCGGACTACTTAATTCTAGCACTCGCTCCAACTCTTGGTATTTGATTGCTCGGCTGCCCTTGTCGCAGTGCTACCTCAGGGATGCCCCTAGCCCGTCATGGGGGTGCTTGCACTTCTACAACCCTCCTCACCATTTCTACATTCATCTGCATGGCCTTAGTAAAACTTTCTCACAGCCTTTGATTCTCCAGCTCCACTATTGGCACGTATTTCTCATGATTGTAGTAATCCTTGTTACATGGCTTAGAACCCTGGACAGAATCTCTTGAAATTGGATAGGTTGAGCCAAAATTGCCCTTTGATTAGGCAGAGTCTGGGCCTGATTTTGATTTTTTACATACTGCTCAAGGTAACCCCTCGAGATCAACCCCTCGATCTCATCCTTCAGCTGTCTACATTCCTCAGTTGTATGACAAACGTCTCCGTGGACTCTGCAGAACTTATTTGAATCTCTCTTGCTTTGCTGATGTCCCATCCCTTCAGGTCGTTTAAATGGGACTTGATTTTTCATTTGTGATAAATATTTTCTCACGAGTATTTGTGAGCTCGATGTATACAGTGTATATGGAAAAATGTTCCCTTTTTCATTTTACCCCCATCTGCCTCGGGGTTATTTACCTCGTTCAACTTCTTCATAGAAGAGTTTTCTCCTGAAGGCTTAACCATGGATGTCGTGGCCAGGTTCATAGCTGAGTTGATGTTGGCCATTGTAGTTATTGAGGTGGGAGGAGTCAGTTTGAGTGATGATCTCGCCTCCTCTACATTGACGAACCTCTGAGCTCGAGAATTGAATTCGGTTATTGTTCTCATGGGCTTCCTTTGCATATCGTCATAGATGGGACTTCTTGGTAATACACTAGCTCGTACTACTATGAGGTGACCGCTGTCATCAACGTTGCGAGAGCGGGCTACTTCTATGTTAAACCTCGCCAAGTAATTTTTCAACGATTCGCTCTGTTGTTGTCTTATATTTGTCAAGGAGGAAGCCTCGGGCTTGATGCTTTTTACAGCTTGGAATTGCTTCTTGAATTCCTTGGAGAGTTGTTCCCAGGATGAGATTGAATGTCTACGAAAATTTTCAAACTAGCTCTTTGTGGTCAAGTAAGTGTGGCTGGGAAGATCATGCATCTGAGCTTGTATCTAACATTGCTAGCCCTCATTACCATGTTGAAGGTGCTCAGGTAGCTACCTAGGTCGGTAGTCCCACGTAAGGTGCCACTTGAGGTTTCTTGAAATCATTAGGGAAAGGCGCAAAGGGTTAGAGCTTCTCATCTGAGTCATAAGCCTCCCCATTCTTTTTCCTTTCTTGAAGAAGCCTGATTGCTTCCTTGAGTTAGTTAATTCTTTCTTGGGCTGATTCCACTGGGGTGTGAGCCTGTTCCACCGGGAGCTGGTTATTGTTCCTAGGAACTCCAGCTCCTTGTTGCTGCATATGGTTATAATAATTCTTGTATGCCGACTATAGAGGGTCTTTTTGAGCATTTAACTGCCCTCAAGTCTAGGTTTTGCTGGTTGAATTTCCCCCAACTCTGGTTCAGGTGGTCTCGAAGATCGTGATGATCATTCAGATAGTTCTCATAATATCTAGGCTCAGTGTAATAGACACTCACCGCCCTGCTATAATCATGGCCTTCTTCTAGGAAGCTAACCGTCCTTTGTGGTTGCCGTTGTGAGGCATTTCTTCAAGGTGGATTATTTACGTGTACTCTAGCTCTAGTACCACGTGACCTTGATACATGACTTCCGGACACCTGGGGTGGCCAAGCTTATCCTTGTCCTTGGTGTGCCTACGGTGGGACCTCACAATGATTCCTTTCTTTAGGCCGAGCCTGATGGCTTCTGCCTCGACTTCCACTCCAAAAACTTTTTGGGCAGGCCCTTGAGATGCCCGTCCCCCAGCTTGGCATCCACTAGGAGCTTGTTGGTGTACATCTTGAGCTAAACATGAATGTTTAATAGGTGATGGTGCATGCTTTATTGGGAATGGAGGATGCCTAATTAGAGAGGGAGGTGGTCTCTCATTATTTGTGTTCGGCCTCGGTGGTTTTGGGTGATGATTCCGGGCTACTTGAGGGGAAACTTGGTTGTTCCTAGTGGAGACTGAAACTACTCTTGGCTGCTTGGTTCGTAAGGGGTTTTGAGATGACACCCTGGACTACTTAATTCTAGCACTCGCTCCAACTCTTGGTATTTGATTGCTCGGCTGCCCTTGTCGCAGTGCTACCTCAGGGATGCCCCTAGCCCGTCATGGGGGTGCTTGCACTTCTACAACCCTCCTCACCATTTCTACATTCATCTGCATGGCCTTAGCAAAACTTTCTCACAGCCTTTGATTCTCCAGCTCCACTATTGGCACGTATTTCTCATGATTGTAGTAATCCTTGTTACATGGCTTAGAACCCTGGACAGACTCTCTTGAAATTGATGACACACTCCCTTCGACAGAATTTTCCTCATTCATTGGATGCTTGCCAGGCTGTTGGGGAGGTACCTTCGTTTGGGAAGTGTTTTCCTGGGGGGTTCTTGGCAGTGGTGAACCATTTCTAGTTCTAGGAATGTTTCCAGCGGGTGAAACCATTGCTTATTCAATTGATGGTTTGGGAAGAACAGAGTTGCTTAATGCTCTCAATGAAAGCACCAAACTGTTGACGACGTTTTTCTTTAACTAAAAATAAGATAAATGAAGCAAATATATGGTTCAGTAAGAAAAGAAGAACAAAGAATTTAACATGGTTCTACAGTTTAAAATCTACCTACGTCCATGAGCCACTTTTACTGAACTCTGCGTGAAAGCTTCAAGGAAGAACAATTTCACAAAGTGTGTCTTAGTACAAACTGGTGTCTCCCTACATATGACTATTCCCAGACTATTTTGGACGATATTGGACTAAATCCCTTGATTGTAGGGATTTCCCAATAACATCTACGCGCATTAAGTTCACGCGTCTTTGAGCTTGCACTACTCCAATGGCTTTCGAGATCACACATAGCTTCGAGCTCATCATTCTAGTTGTCGTCACTTTTCTTGGTTGGTCTTTCGAACTCGTCTTTTGGGGAAGACCCTTGTAACGCCCTAAACTCTAGGGACCGTTACAGTGTGCCTTATAAACAATGCTAAACTCGCTAACCGAGTCATTTGGCCAAAATCATGTAACTAAGTATGATTAGCGGTTTAGGGATTAAAAATTTCGGTTAAGATATAACGTTTCATTAGATCGTTTACTGTAGACATTGGGATCCCAAAAATATAATTTAAAGGTCTATTACAAGAAAATATTTACAACCAGCCGATCTAAGCGACAAAACAGGGTTTAACCCTAGTTCCTTTTTCAACCCTCGACTGTGGCAGTCAAGTAGCCGCATATGTACACATCTTCACCTAAGCTCTTCAACTCAAGGATGGTCCAGCTTTCATTTGCCTTTACCTGCACCACATAGCACCCGTCATCAAATCATATGCTCAGCATATAAGCATATGCTTGAGCATATTTTCTTTTGCCCAGCAAGAAAAATTAATATGCTCATGATCAGTAATAACATGTCATCAAATCATAAGGTGCATGCCTAGCAAATATAGCCCTATTCATGCAGGCAAATAAGTTCACGTAATGATGGGTATCCAGGATAAGGAATCTTGCCCTCCTGAGTGGATGACTATCAAGTCAATCCTAATCAGATAAGTGATTTAAGGCTGGTGGTTCCGGTAACCATGCTGGGCTTATAGCCCTAAACAGAAGAGTGACAATTGTAAAAGTCACTAAGGTGGGATCCTTTCACTAGCTTAAACAAGATAGGTATCTGGTGAAATAGTCGCCAGCATAAACCTATTGAGTGACCACAGGGTCACTAACATGGGATTCCTCTCCCTTAGCCATGTGACAAAACAGTCACCTAGGCCTTTGGCCCTAGCCCTGAGTAACTAGTCCTAGACTAGTCAAGCGCTTATAATTTTCATCGACCTTCGGGTCGGTCCAGCATTAATGCTCCTAGAGTCATTCAACGTTGATATCGCTTAGATATAATCTTTTATCGGCTCTGTGTTCATGATGCTCATACTGTTTCTGACTCTCAGGTCAGTAAAACGCAACTAGGCCGATTCTAAATAGTCAGTGCCATACACAAGTAAGCAATGCTACCAAGCATATATCATATGTCAAATATCCGAGTACAGGGCATTCAACATGCTTACTTAACAATTGCTAGCATAACTAGGATCATGCATAAACACAGAGACTCAAGCTCTGATCAATCTCATATTCAATATTCAGTATTCATGGCATGCCCTAATCACATGTTTCTCGTGCATCATATGCATCACATTTAAACACTCGACATGCCTCAATAATAATGATGCATGTCATATACAGGGTGCAATTTTCTTACCTCTGGTTTGAGCGAGAATTAGAACGGGAACGACCCTTGAGAACGATCGACCTTATAATCCTTTAACACTCATCTAGTCATAACCAAATATAACCTCCATCAAAGAACATCAACAATAATAGGATCTTAACCAAAACCCCACTCTCGGGACCCCGAAATTTACCCACATGGTGAGTAGATTCGATCCCGAGCCCTAAGGATTAAAACCCTGAGCCAAAAACCCTTAAAAACATTCAAAATGGGATTATGGTAAAACAAGGTAGCACCCCATGGCTACCCACTAGCACCCTAGCGCTCTTCACAGAACCAAAACCGCCCTAAGCATCCCTGGGTAGTGCTGTAGCGCCCCCTTGTGGGCGCTACACCCAGCCTGAAGTGCCCTGAACTTTTCTCCTTCGACTCCTCCATTCCCAACTTAATTCCAATGCTTTGAAACATCAAATTAAGTGCCAAATGAACCCAAAAACCATCCCCACATGTCCTAGGCATCACAACCCCAAGAACCCTAGCCAAAAACATCTATTGAAACTCAACTTTCCAACTCACAAACTAGCTGAAACTCAAATGGAAAAATAGAGCAAACCAGAGATTCTATGGCTAAAAACTCACCTCAATCTCAGCTTAGCCTCCTCTTCAATGGTAGAGCACAACCCTAGCTTGACAAAGCTTGACTCCCTAGCTTGATTCCTCAAAAAGGCTTGAAAATCCAAAGAGAAATGGGAGAGAAATGACCATCCGGAGAGAAGAGAAGTGAGGCTCTGTTTTTCTATAGCTTTCTAAACTTAAAAGGCTGATATAAATCCTTAAGGGTGAAAATACCTAAATGCCCTCAAGTCTACAATAAACCTTAACAGCCACCAAGGGCACAATCGTCCTTTCGTACTATCTCGTTAATTATAATTAACGCCCTCCAATTCCCGTTATTCTCCAAAATTCTCAAACACCAACAATCCATATCCTGTTACCCTTTAATTCTTGGCAACGCTCTAATCATTAAAATCACCCCGAGCCCCAAACTTAATCCCGTTATGACTAAACCACTACTTTGCACTCAAGATCGTCTCATGCCGAATGGCTCGAACAAATCCACATTATGATGTGGCCTTAACAATTAATCACAAACATGCACCAAAATACACAATTACGCCCTCAACGAGCCAAATTACCAAAATTCTTTTACCATAAAATTTGGACCCATATGCATGCATTTATCATCATATAATAACATAATTCACATAAACATGCATATAATCATTTAATAACATAACAAATCAATTATGGCCCTCCCGGCCTCCTAATCAAGGTCCTAAATCTTATTAAGAAATTTGGGGCTTTACAACCCTTGTTGCCTTTGAGCTTGCAACTCATGCTCGAGCGTTGATGACATCGCTTTGGAACTTCATGACAAATTATACAAGTGTGATGATGACACTTGTTAATCCCGAGCTTACATTTCGAGACTGTTTATTTATTCTCAAAATTTGGGTGTAACATCTATAAATTCAAATGTTATAAAATATCATTATTATAAAAATATATATTTAATAATTATATTAATATAAATTCAAATATTATAAAATATTATTATGATAATAATATATAATCATAATTTTTTACTAATTATATTAATATGAATTCAAATATTATAAATTATTATTATAATTATATTTAATACAAAACTAGATATTTTCATACTTATATTAATATAAATTTAAATATTATAAAATATTATTATAATAATAATATAAAATACATAATCTTAATTTTTATTAAAAAAAATAGAATTTATATTTAAAAAGAATATCATATTATATGTTGACGATGTTTTTCACCAACAGTGAATTAAGAAAATGACAAGATTGATTAGTGCTTGATAATAAACCGAAATAAGAAATTAACTCTCAAAGACACATATCTTTTTACGTGGTTAAGTAGTTAAAATCCACCTAGTCCACGAGTCTATATTATTACTGTATTTTTCTCTCTATTTTGGCAGAGTTTCGGTATTACAGAATAATCGTCCCCCTTCCCTGTCCAATATTCTCAGTATTTATAGAGAAATTCCTTGGACAGGTTTGGGTAATTGCGTGAGTCAATCACAGATTTACATATTTATTACATTTAATATAAAATATTCCCATTTATACTAGGATATGATCTGATCACGAAATAAATGGTCTCCTAATATCTGAGACATTAAATATAACAGGCTGGCCATAAATGATCGTATAAAAATTCCCAAGTCTTTGGGGATTCGTGGGTACGCAATATATTTGAGTTACCACGAGATGGATATATCTCCGAGCTCGTACTACGGAGGCCGTATGAATATCACGAACTCATGCTTTGCAACCTATGCATCGCTAGCTCGCATAATCACCGTGAAAACTGAGTCGTCCATGTGGATAATAAATGGATTCCTTGATTATTTCCCCCAGATATTTATTTGCCAGCTGTACCCGAGCTGAGTGAAGGACTCATGCTGAAATTAGGGTACACATTCGCCCCCCAAGTCCTTGCTCGTGGTTCATGATGTCACCTTCTAACCTACATAGTAGGGACTTTTAGACTTATGCTGCATTAAACCATGCCTATCCAGTACTCAAGTACTGGACACGTGGTACATCACAATTGGCATCTGTTCGGGTTTCGAGGCATACAATAATTGTCTTGTCACCTTTTTACCGCTGTTTTGTCTTTTGAAACATAGCCCTTGGATTTTCAACTGACCAAATCGGATGGCTCAAATTAATTTATGTCATTTACGTATAAATAGGGTAAGAAATTTCTACAGTTTACCACCTTTTATTCGAAATCTTTCTACATTTTCTCTCTTTTGCATTTTCAAACCCTTCTTCTTTCTAAAAAAAACCCAAATACCATCTGTTGCAAAAAACCTCAGAAACCCAGCTACTCAAGAGTCTTCCAGGAACTCTCCCCTGCAAAGTCTACTTCTTTTATTGAAGAACACACTATAATTCTTTTGGTCTTGAAGAAACTTTTCTTTTACTGATTTCTGTGTTTTTTTTATATCATGCTTATATGCACTTCACCGTAGGCGATATTAGGTTGTTCTCTAAATTTTTTTGGCACATAGGCTTCGACTTAGGTTTACTGAGTAGGTCTTAAAATATCTCTAGAACTATGATATTCATAAAATCGGGTAATTTCTAGGTAAATCTGGGTAATTTATGGCGAATTTTAAGAAATTCCCATTCGAGATATAGAAGATGAAAAGTTTTTAGGGTTCGAAACCAGGTTGCTTATGGGACACACTTTTTGGGTGGTTTTTCTCTAAATTGTCCCCCAAGGAGACTAGTGGCTTGATTTTCTGACACACAAATTCCTAAACATCAGGGGTCCGTTATAAATCGATGCGCGTAGGGTTGGGTAGTGCGTAGCATCACGCAACAGGCTAAGACTAACTCAGCTCGTATATCAGAGACAACATTCCCCTTCGTACTTTCATGCCATAGCCTTCACAAACTCTTAAGTCACCTACTAAGTAACTCGTTATTCTTGTTCATTAGGCGATCTGATGGCTCCCAAGAAGAACGTACCAAAGAAGAATGCACCTAGCTCGTCTGCTCAACTAACAAACAAAGGGAAATAGGTCGCCTTAGAATCTCCCCTTCCTCATTTCGGCCTAGTGGTGGAGAGGGAAGTTGTGGTTGACCCCAACGCTTTCTTTGAGGCAGAGACAATCGTTTCCAAGATTACGACGCAAGGAAGGGTACACAAAATTATGCTGAGCCATAACATCGAGGTTGGGACCGGAGTCCTTATTGCCCGACCTCCGTTCAGAGGGGAACGGAGCTGTTCCCCTCTCCAGGACGACTTCGTGGTCTGGAGTGATGAACATTTGAAGGCGGGGGCCTTCCATCCCCTGGACCAGTATTTTGCCAACTTCCTAAATTATGTGAAGTTGGAACCTTTTCAGCTCTCCCCAAATTCTTACAGGCTTTTGGCGGAGTTGAAATACTTATTTTTGAAGCATGAGTGGGAGGTCCCCACTCTGGCAGATATACTATATTTTTTCTGCCTCAAAGCTAGCCCAAAACAAAAGGGGCGAGGTGATGGATTCTACTACCTCACCAGATTCCTAAACTCTACCTCGGTCATCGAGCTCCCAAGCCACCCCAACGACTACAAAGATCAGTCCTTGTAAGTTTTTCTTTCTCTGATCTCATCTCGTAAATTTTTTCTCTTTTCAAGAAATTTTCCTCGTGCATGTGCTAATTGAGTTTATTTTTTTGTGCAGCCATAATTGCGAGGACAGGGAAGTCAGTGATCCTCGGGGGTCAGTATGAAACATTGTCTGGGCTCCCACCCAGCAAGAAGGATTACCGTCAGCTCGTGAATGATGTCACGATGCTGGCGTGTAATTTGATTAGCCCAGGCCAGACGTTGGCCTTAAGGTGGACCCTGGCTACTCTCTTGGTAATCCATGAGCTCCCGCCCTCTCAAGAAGTGGACTCACTGGCCACCAAAGGCGAGGAGCAGGAAGCAGACGAGGTGCCTCTTGTGCGAAAGAGGCGGATTCCCCAGGCTGATCTGGAACCCAATTTAGAACGTGTTGCATCGGGGGAAGCATCCGGCACCTCCGGCCAAGGTAACCCATACCCCTGTAGAGCATTGTATAGGGTTGTTGCCGATTTTAGGTTAGTTAGATTTAACCCCAATCAGCTCTTCCACCGTCAGCCTAGCAATCCAGACCGTAATGTCACCCTGCTCTAGTGTGTGGACCACTTAGTGTTGCGTCATGACAACAACTACCCTAAGGGCACCATTGTTGTAGATAACACCATAAATTTTAGGTCCGCCGTCTTTGAGGAGTATGGGACCAATCGTAGGAGATGGCCTTCCCAACTCCAGGGCGCCTTTGCCCCTGGATTTAGGCAGTATGTAGACAAGTCTAGCCCCGATGTAGAACCTGAGCCCGAACCTCCTAGGGTTCAAGAAATATTAGACTTAGATTCTCCTTCTCCTCCAGTAGTCCCAAAGCCGGAGGTTGTGATAATAGACTCCTCCCCCAGCCTGGAGGGTAGGATCTTTATTTATTTTCTTTGTATATGTTTTTGACTTTACTTATGAACTAATCCCCTTTTTTTTCTTTTCAGGCGATGAGATGGAACAACCCAGAGCTCTTGATCTCCATCCAGGGTGGGAAATCCAGCTCGGGCCCTGTCGTGAAGATGCCCCGATTCATAAAGAAAGCTCCCCCGACCAGGGGACATGTCTCAAACTCCCTTGCTAAGGGTAAAGCCACAAGCTCGAAAGCTCCGGTGTCTTCAATTACCCAAAAGAGAATTCCTCCTCCTCTGCCTCCACCTTGGTTCGTGCCTTCTCGGGATCAGGTAATACAAGTTGATCCCCTAGCTCCTACTGCCATAACTGCTACTGTTCGTATACTAGTTGATCCTTAGAATCTGGAGAAAATCCCTGAAGCCTTCAGGGAATCCTCTACGAGACGTCGAGCCATATGGTGGGGCACGCTTACAGAGCCAGCTCAAGGGACTTGAGGACGATCGAGGAGTGGAGCCCGAGAACGTTCTGGAGTCAGCCTTAGGGATGATCCTCACAGTAATTTATCATTCCTTGGGGACATTTTTCACTTTATCTTGTCAAAGGATATGTCTAACTTGCCTTCTTATTTTGCAATCTGCCCTGGCTCAACACCGCAGCATAGCCCGGGCTAGGGCCAGAAACTATGAGCTCCAAGACGAGATCATTGCCGCCAAGACCACCCTGACTGCTGCTCAAGAAGGTGAGCAGTTCGTCAAAGGTTCCTTTGCGGTTGCTCAAAGAGCGAGTACGATTCCAAGTTTGCTCAAAAGAGCAAGCTATAAAAATCGCCTTGGCTGCTCTTCAGGCCCAAACTGCTCAGCTCCAAGCTGAGGCTGATGAAGCCAAGGCAAAGCTACTCGAGGCCAAGGCTGCAGTCAAAGAAGACAAGGTGGCCTCATTGTCCTCCATGGAAGATATGATGTACCACTTCTGGGCTTTTAACCAGGATGACAACTTTTCCTTCATGGATCCCGCGCCGTGGGAACCGTATCTTGAGAAATTCAAGGCTAGGATCCTGTTAGAACTGTTATAAATGTGGGATGCTTCTACAATGGGCGAGCAAGAAGGCGAGGAGGTCACATCCTCAGAGCATCCTTGAAGGGCTCCATGACAGTCTTTTTTGTTTTTTATATATTTGTTTGTGAACAATTGCCCTTGGGATTAGTTCGAGGTTTTTCTCCTCAGGACAAATTTAATTTAAGTTTATATATCTAGCTTTTAATCTATTTGTCTTTCCTTAATTATCTATCATGTTTATGACTTCTTAGACTTGTACATTTGAGATTTTAGGAATCAATTTTTGGATTGGGATAGATTTTTTAAGCTCGGTTATATCCAAACTTAATGTGTTGATTTATATCATACCTGTTAAGAATCAGGCCTTGGACCCGTTTATATCTGGGATTTTAAATATTTTATACTTAGTTCATGTTAGGTTTATTTCCAACTCGAGCTTTTCTTATAAAAAAAAACCCTTGGTTTTAACAATTTTACCCAACTTTCAAAGTCTGTACTTGGTTGCATCCAGGGTTTTAAATGATCAAAACTGAGTTTATGCTAGGTCTATTAACATCTCGAGCTCTTAAAAAAAGAAAAAGCCATCAAATATCCAATTTTCCTAAATTCTAAGTTTTGGGACCTGGTTGGATCCAGGGTTTTAATGATTTAAACTTAGTTCGTGCTAGGTTTATTGACATGTCGAGCTTTTAAAAAGTTGTCGAATAATCAATTTTTTAAGCTTCTAAGTTTCTGACCTGGTTGTATCCAGGATAGTTTTGTACCTAGTTGTATCCATGATTTTAAATAATTTTAAACTCTTCCGACAACCTTATTTTGATCCACCTCGGGCTATATGCCCCCTAAGTAACTAGAATGTAGAGACTTTCTTGGTTGCTTTTACAAACATCAATACACGAGCTAATAAGGAAAAATTATAAAGAAGAATTATTTAAAATCACTTTAACAAGAAAAATTACACAATAATCCCTTGTTATTTAATTAAATGGCTTTTATAATTAAGCCTTACATGGATGATTGTACTACTGATAATACTTTTTTAGGTGCATGGTGTTCTAGGTCCGTGGGACTATTTTTCCACTAAGCAGAGCTAACTTGAAAGTTCCTTCACGCAAAACTTCCACGATTTGATATGGTCCTTCCCAGTTCCGGCCTAAAATGTCGTCCTTAGGATCCTTGCTTGCCAAAAAGATCCTTCGGAGAACTAGGTCGCCCAATCCAAAACTACGTCTTTGACCTTAGAATTAAAGTAACGAGTGATTTTCTGTTGATATTGGGCGAGCTGTAACTGTGAATCCTCTCATTTTTCATTAATCAGGTCGAGTGATGCATTAAGTAATTCACCATTTTGTTCCTGGCTTAATGTCTTTTTCCTGTGAGTAGCCACCCTAGCTTCGACTAGAAGGACGACCTCACTTCCAAAAGTTAAGGAGAAAAGAGTGTGTCCTGTGGAGGTCCTGTGGGAAGTTCGGTATGCCCAAAGTATTTGCGGGAGCTGCTCAGGCCAGACTCCTTTTGCCTCATCTAACGTTTTTTTAAGGCTCGCCTTTAGGCTCTGATTCACAGCCTCGACATGCCCATTGGCCTGTGGCTACGCTACTGAGGAGAAACTCTTAATAATACCGTATTTTTCGCAAAAGTTAGTGAAGAGATCACTGTCGAACTGGGTCCCATTATCCGAATCGATCTTTTTAGGAAGTCTAAACTGACATACAATATTTTTCACCACAAAGTCCAGGACCCTCTTTGAAGTGATGGTTGCCAAAGGCTCGGCCTCTACCCACTTCATGAAATAGTCGATTCTCACCACCACGTAACGAACTCCTCCCTTTCCCATAGGCAATGATCCTATTAGGTCAATTCCCCCGACTGCAAATGGCCACAGGGATGAGATCATCGTTAGCTCAACCTGAGAAGCTTGGGCAACTGTGGCAAAGCGTTGGCATTTGTCGCATTTCTGGACATACGAGATGGAATCTTTCGTTAAAGTGGGCCAAAAATAGCCCTGCCTCAGTATTTTCAATGCTAGGTTTTTCCCTCAGCATGATTTCCACAAAATCCTTCATGCACTTCTTGCATAATGGTTTTAGCCTCTTCAGGCAAAAAACACCATAGGAGGGGCAATGAATGACCACGTCAGTATAATGTCCCATTCATTATCACATACCTCGGGGCTTGATAGATTAACTTTCTTGCATCCTTTATCTCCTCAGGTAGCCATCCCGTTGTGAGGTATTCAATTATGGGGGTCATCCAGGTCAGTCTTGTGTCGATCATCTCGACCTCTACCATTTTTTCTGCCACGCTCGGATTCTCCAAGAACTCTATTGGCACTACATTCAAGGTCTCTGCTTCCCTGGTAGTGGCAACATGTGCCAAGGCGTTTGCATTGGAATTTTACTCGGGGGGTATTTGTTCGACTGTACTGTACTCAAATTCGGATAGCTCTTCCTTCACTTTAGATAGGTAAGCTGCCATCCTGGTGCCTCGAGCTTGGTACTCTCCCAACACCTGATTAACCACGAGCTGAGAATCACTATAGCACTGGACGGCCTTTGCTTTCAGCTCCTTTGCCACTCTAAGTCTGTCTAGCAATGCCTCATATTCGGCTTCGTTGTTGGATGCTTCGAATCTGAATCTCAGAGCTGTATGGAATTGATGCCCTTCTGGAGAGATTAATATGATCCCAGCTCCAGATCTGTTCTCGTTCGATGACCCATCTATGAATATTTTCAACAACTTCTGCACCGGTTCCTTCAAAATCTCCTCTTGAAATCTGGTGAATTCAGCCACAAAATCAGCTAAGGCCTGAATTTTTATTGAAGTCTGTGGTACGTATAGTATCTCGAACTGGCTGAGTTCAATCGCCCAATATAAAAGACGTTCCGACATTTCAGGTTTTTGCAGTACTTGCCTTAAAGGTTGGTCGGTCATGACGTGGATTGAATGAGATTGGAAATATGGTCTGAGTTTTCTGGAAGCCAATATTAGACAGAATGCCATCTTTTCTATCAATGGATACTGTGATTCAGCTCCGAGAAGTCTCTTGCTTATATAATACACCGGTTTTTGCACGCGGTCTTCTTCTCGAACTAACACGACACTGACTACACTTTTTGTCACAACCAAATAAAAGGAACAAAGGTTCTCTAGACATAGGCTTAGACAATATTGGGGGCTCAGCTAAGTGCATTTTTAGGTCGAGGAATGCCTGCTTGCACTCCTCAGTCTATTCAAATTTCTTGTTTCCTCTGAACAAGTTGTAGAACGGCAAGCCTTGTCAGTGGATTTTAAAATAAAACGATTCAGGGCTGCCACCTTTCCAGTTAGACTCTAAAAATATTTATGCGACCTAGGTGAGGGCATTTCCAACAATGATCTAGTTTTATCAGGGTTCGCCTCTATCCCCCTTGTATTGACTATGAATCCAAGAAATTTTCCCGATGCCACTTCAAAAGTACACTTCTGAGGATTCAGTCTCATATTATACCACCTCAAGATCTCAAAACATTCATTCGGCAGTTTTTTATTTGACTAGCATATCGTCGACATACACTTCCATATTTTTACCGAACTGATCAACGAACATTCTGTTAGCTAACTGTTGGTAGGTAGCCCCGGCAATTTTCTGCTCGAAGGGCATAACTTTATAACAATATACATTCGTTGGAGTCATGAAGCTAGTATGCTCTTGGTCCGCAAGATTCATCACGATCTGGTTATATCCAGAATACGCATCCATGAAGGACATGAGCTCGTTTCCCGCAGTGGCATCGACCAACTGATCAATCCTTGATAGTGGAAAGCAATCTTTAGGACAAGCTTTGTTCAGATCAGAGAAATCGATGCAGGTCCTCCACTTTCTGTTTGGCTTCGGAACCAGTATAGGATTCGCGACCCAGATCGGGTATTTTGCCTCACGAATAAACCCACACTTTAATAGCTGACCTACTTCTTCCTCCAGTGCTTCAGCTTGGACTATTCTCAAATGTCTCTGTTTTTGGGATTTTGCAAGCATGCTTTTGTCCAAGTTTAGAGTGTGCATGATCACACTCGGGCTTATTCCCACCATGTCTTCATGCGATCAAGCGAAAACATGTAGATTCCCTTGTAAAAATTTAACCAGCTTCTTTTTCCTTTCATCATCAAGATTTTTCCCAATCTTTATGACTCTTGAAGTGTCTTTGGGATCTATGTTTACTTCCTCGAGCTCCTTAATAGCTTGGAGCTCTGATTTGTCCTCGCCCATTCATGGGTTGATATCATCACTTGAGGCGACGTCACTATCCTTTGTTTCTTGAGGTTCTTCAGTCCCGCAAGCAACTTCCACTTCCTGGGACTTCTCACCTCCATCACTTATGGCCATTGCTTGCTGCTCGGGTTGTGATTTTCCCATCATATAAATTTTATAGCATTCCCTGGTAGCGACCTGATTGCCTCTAATGGGGAATTTGACTGCTACGTGTCGGATAGAGGTTATGGCTTCAAATGCCATCAACGCAGGTCGGCCTAGAATCGCATTATACGCGGTTGGACAATCAATGACCACGAACTCAAGCAGCTTAGAGATAGTTCGTGGACCTTCACCCAACGTTACCACTAATTTGATCGTTCCGATGGCAATCGATCCTTCAACAGAAAACCCATATAGAATCATTGAGGTTGCCTTTAGCTCGGTTACAGACAATCCCATTTTTTCTAAGGTGGACCTAAAAAGTAGATTCACAGAACTCACGTTGTCTACTAGTGTCCTTCGAACTCTCCGATTGGCGAGCTGAATAGTTACGACCACAGGATCGTTATGTGGCAATTGGACATGACTGGCATCTTCCTCTGTAAAAATGATTGGTTGCTTCTCCAATCGTTGCTGCTTTGATAACCATTGTTCCAGGACGAACTCTATTTCGTTATGGGACTTCAGTTCGTTGATGTACCTCTTTTGGGCACCTCTGCTTGTGCCTGCAAGATGAGGTCCTCCTAAAATGGTGGCTATATCTCCTCCTGTTATCGGAGGAGTATTTTCCTGATTTACATGAGCTCCGGCCTGATTCTTTGGAGCTTCAGGAGCTGAAGGAGGGTTTTGTCCAATGGGCTGACTGGGAGTTGCTCAATTCCAGGTGTATTGGGCCAAAGGTCCCGCCCTGATGAGAGTCTCTATCTCATCCTTCAGCTGTCTACAGTCATTAGTATTATGACTGATATCATTATGGAATCGAAAAAACTTCGAAGGATCTCTCTTCGCTCGTTGGTTTTATAACGATTATGGCTTCTTCCATGGATGGCGAGTAGAATAAGCTAAGAAGATGCGCTCTCTTGTATCCGTGAGATCGGTACATGTTGCGCAGACCAGTTTAAATTTCTCTGCGGACTTGTTTTTCTTTGTTCCGCTTTGGTCGCCTTCACCATTTCCCTTCCTTTTATTATTTCCCCCTTGGTTATTCTGGGCAACAATTTGAGCCGTAGATGCAACATCTATTACCGCTCCAACGGGCTGGACAGGGACTTGGTTGGTTCCTGTGACAGAAGCTCGCTACTTTTCCAAGTTAACCCATCTTTGAGCTCGTATCAAGAACTCGTCCACAGTATCAACTCTTTTCCTCTGTAACTCTTGCCACAGGTCGCCTCCAACAGGAATAACCATCCTCATTGCCATGAGCTTGGAGCTTTCATCAGCATCTCTAGCTAGCGCAGCACCATTGGCAAACCTACTTAGAAACGCTTTGAACGATTCACCGGGCTGCTGCTTTACATTAGCCAATGAGTCAGCCTTAATTCGAGCTGCCTGGGAAGCCCTGGATGTTCTCTTCAAATCAATGGAAAAACTCTTCCACGAGCTGATTGAATGCCTATTGTATTGTTTGAACCACTGCCTGGATGGACCAATTAGAGTCGAGGGGAATATAAGGCATCTTAGATCGGGTCTGACGTCGTGGGCCATCATTGTAACGCCCCACGTCACTATGGGTACTTCCTAGAATGATGACTAGCCCTACAAACCAACATGAGTCTTTCCAACATGCTTTGTCCTCACTCGCATGCTTCTTGGGAAAACTTCCCAGGAGGTCACCCATCTTAAGATTAGTCTAGGTCAAGGACGCTTAACTTTGGAGTTTTCAAGTGATGGGCTACCAAAAAGAAGATGCATCTTGTTGATATAGGTAGTACCCATCAATCCATTTAAGCCATCTTCAACTGTGAAGTCCCATACCTACATAGTCTTAGAATCATCACACTTGACCTCCCCCAAGCGGTGTGGGATTGCAAAGCTTTACTCGGTCTTTCCCCTTACGGATCACGGGATTCTGAATGTCACAATCATTATGGTGTTGAACATCCCCAGGTGATCAGATGGATCCCCATCTCCATCAAATTTGAACAAATGTGGCATCCTGAAACCCACTTGATATGTGGCCGCTGCAATATGCAGGGTGAAAAGCTCGAGCTCATCCTCTGAGTCACATTCATCTTTCTCTTTCTCCGATAGAAGTTTCTTCATTAGCTTCTCCATCTGGGCCAATCTTTCGAGGGTTTGGTCCTTGGTCCCTAGGTTATTCTGGGGTTGTTCAACAACTCCCATCCTATCGTACATGTTTGGCGGGTTGTTGTCCCTCTATGTTCGGGCTTGGTTTTGTGGGACATTCCTGTTATCACGTACTTCGGAATGACCTCCCTCTTGATGAGTGTAACTGACTCCTTCATCCCAAGCTGAATTTCTTCTCTGCGAATTTAGGCGATCACGCAAATCAGGCTGTGGAATATACCAAGGGCTTTGAGCTGAACTCAGATGGTTCCTTAGATCGCCCTCAAACCCACCAGACCTACCACTTCGATGAATTTCCATCCAATAACTTCCATTTGCGATGCTCACAACCCGCGATTGCGGTCGAGGATCAGGATTTTCGGCACGTGTCCGTAGGACATAGGTATGGGCAGACGGAGGAGGATTTCTTCTGCTGTCAACATAAGCAAGAATGTCTCGTGTAGGACGAGATGGCATCAGATGTCTTATGGGTGACAGGGGATGCCTAACTGGCGAGGCAGTCCTTGTCCCATCAGGGCAAACTAAATTAGCCTGCCTCTGTTTTGTCCCATCATTTCCAGCTCTCTGTGCCTGACGATCCGACCGTGACGCAGGAGGGTTGGCTAGAACATTTTTTCTCTGTGTACATACTCCAGCCCCTCCTTGTGGGTTGCCATGGGTATTTCCAGGCGCGTGCGACGAAGTTACCAAACTTGGGGCCATCGTTTTAACTAATCGACTTACGTGCTAATGACCCCTAGGAGGGCTACTAGGTTGAGCATTTTGGCGATCTCGCACTGTAGGCACAGAACTTGGGGTGGAAGTTCTGACTGACCGACTTGGTTTGGATCGGTTATTCCTGTGGGACATTAACATCGGTTGCAAGAAGGGGTAACCTAGCCAAAACCTCCTCAATTTGCATTTTTTCCTTAGCAAGATGGCTTCTTAACTGCATATTTTCTAATTCAACCGTAGTTAAGTAGTTTGGGTTTGGATTTGGTGGCAATGACGCCGAACTCCTAGTATCTTCGTGGCCCACCAGTTGCTTTCCCGGACGTTGCTGAACTTCAGGACCATGCTCGTTTGAAACAGCGATATGAGGGGCCTCCTGCCCACCAAGTTGTTCTATCTCATTATCATGCATTGAGCGAGTGACCACCATGATATGATTTGACTGAGATTTTTAAGAAAGCGCTAATCTCACCTCTCAATGAAAGCACCAAACTGTTGACGCGGTTTTTCGCCAACAATGAAGTAAGAAGATGACAAGGTTGATTAGTGCTTGATAATAAACCGAAATAAGAAATTAACTCTTAAAGACACATCTTTTTACGTGGTTCAGTAGTTAAAATCCACCTAGTACACGAGTCTATATTATTACTGTTTTTCTCTCTCTTTTTGGCAGAGTTTCGGTATTACAGAATAATCGTCCCTTTCCCTGTCCAATATTCTTAGTATTTATAGAGAAATTCCTTGGACATGTTTGGGTAACCGCGTGAGTCAATCACGGATTTACGCATTTATTACTTTTAATATAAAATATTCCCATTTATACTAGGATATGATCTGATCACGAAATAAATGGTCTCTTAATATCTGAGACATTAAATATTACAGGATTGTCATAAATGATTGTATAAAAATACCCAAGTCTTTGGGGATTCTTGGGTACGCAATATATTTGAGTTACCACGAGATGGATATATCTCCGAGCTCGTACTATGGAGGTCGTATGAATATCATGAACTCGTGCTTCACAACCTATGCATCACTAGCTCACATAATCACTATGAAAACTAAGCTGTCCACGTGGATAATAAATGGATTCCTTGGTTATTTCCCCCACATATTTATTTGCCAGCTGTACCCGAGCTGAGTGAAGGACTCCTGCTGAAATTAGGATACACATTATATATACATTTTTGAAAAAAATCATAAATAATGTTTTGGTCTAATTTAATATGTTTATGTTATTCTTTTATATATAATATTGTTTACTAATTTGAATTTTATATGACAATGATACAAATTTAATAAAAATAATTAATAAATTTTATAAATAAAATTAAGTAAACATGGATTACACATTACTTATATCTAGTATATATATATATATAAATATATAATATCATGCTGATTTCCCCATTACTTTTTTTCTTTTATTGAAATGCAAGTATCCCAATTAAAGAGTATGATAAAATCAATATTAAAAAAGAATTCTAATACAATCAAATGGGAAAGATTAACAAGAAAACTTAGGTGTCATTTAGTTGGAATGAATGAAAATTGATGAAGAAAATGAGAAAATGAATAGGAATAAAATGGAATAAAACTTAATATGAATAAAAAAAAATTGATAAAAAATTATTAAATTTTTTTCAAACTTGTGTTGGAATGATATTTCCTCTTATTTTCAAATAGAATAGTTATTCCATCAAAATAGTGAAAAAATAATTCAATTGGAACGAAATTTCAATACTCTAAAATACAACTAAACAAATAAATGGAATGAAAGTTGATACATTTCCATTCTATTCTATTACCCACAACCAAACATCAACTTATTTCAAAACATTTAAGGGTAAGGGACCCATTTTATACACTTTTTTTTTCTTTCTCGAATGACCATTAGCTAGTACACGTTTTTGTGTGGAGAGAGAGAGAGAAGAGTAATTACAATTTTAAAAGTAATTATTAGTTGAGTTCTCAAATTAACTTCTCAAAAACATATATATATATATATATATGACTGTCGTAGTTAATTTTTAAAATAAAATAAGCAAGAATCACAAGTAATAATGATTTCTATTCGTATTCATATATTTTCTAAACATTTAATAATCAAAATTAATTTGAGCCATAAAATAAAATAAAAAGAAAGATGATAAGTCGCCCCCAATTCTTAATGCCATTACTAGTAAAGATTGTTTATTATTATTATTATTATTATAATTATTATTATTAAAAGATATTTTATATTTTACTTAAAATATCACTTTTTATACATTTTGATAAAAAAAATAATTTATACATTTTAATTTATTTATAACATAAATAACTCAAATATTTATCTTCTCGATCAATTTAAATAAATAATGTAATACAAATAATAATTCACATTCTTTCTAGTGTATTATTTTTATTTCTACACTAAATTATTCCCATTACAATTTAAGTAAATGTACAATGAAATCTGTGTTAGAACTTAGAATACACTTCCATTAATTTCACGTAATGTCTTCTAAATATGTGTAAAATGTGATGGTGGTATACAAGTATGGTGTTAGAAATAATATAATAGGGAAGAACGAAATATACAAACAAATATATTTAATTACACAATACAAAGAATAAATTAAAGTCGAGGCACACGAAACACACTTTTCTTAAAACATATTTGCCCCTTCTACCTAAACGGTGCTAGAAGATTCGTGAGCAACTACTTCCCAAGTTACAACAGCTATTAAGCAGGTCGAAAGCACCACTACGTCTACTCAGGCGAACTCGAAACAATCATTCCATTTATTGCCGGAAAATACTACAAAGACTAAAGAAAGAAAGAGAGCATGAATTTTGTGTGTGATACTATGTATATGTGTGTCTTAGAATGAGAGGAGAAGCTTCCCATTATAAGCTTCATGGAGAATTGAAAATGTGTATGAATCAAGTGCATTAATGCACAAATATCCCACAAATCTGGGATCTTAATTTCTGAAAATGAATCAGAATTAATCACATAATATTTTGATAATCTCAACTTTAACCAAAGTGATTTGCTAAAAATTAATCAGAATTATTCACACAATATTATGATAATCTCATCTTTGACTGAAGTGATTTGCTGAATTATTACCATTGTAGGCATCAATTTCTCATTCACTCAAATTTTTCCAACAATCCCCCACATGAATGAAACTGATCCATTTTAAGAAACAATGACTCGACGCAACAAGGTGATAGAGTTCTATGATTGATACATGCATAGGATAGGTGGGTGTAATTTTGGGATTAATGACATGTAAAGACATTTTATTGATTTATATAAAAGTAGAATTTTATTATATTTGAATATTATAATTATTGTTTGGATAAAATATATAATATTATCAAGAAAATTCCATATTCATTCATGAGAATATGATCTTGTATTAGTGCTAGAGAATTAAGATCATATATAATGAATAAAATAGTTAGTAACTTATTAAAGTAAGGAATCTTCAACGAATGGTTACTAGTGCAATTTACTAAGCATATGGGCTGTAAATGATCTAGATTCAGATTACTAATGTGGATAGACATTTTAGTAAATGTATTGTATATAATAAAGATTATATATGACAGGACCGATGAGAATTACTTTTCTTTATAAACTTACCGTTTAACATAAATATTCTTATCATAATCGTAACGCCATGGATAACTAAGACAGTTACACTGTGTGTTTGTAATTGTGCAAGACTTGCTAATCAAGTCATTTAGTTGAAAATGTGACCCTAAAGTCATAATCGAGCTAGGGTTAAAAGATTTTGGTCAAAAAAGAATAATTTTTCATTTAAATATACGTTCAGTACGTGGGATTCCAAAAACAGGGTTTAAAGGACAAATTTACAACTTTCAAAAGTTAAATACATGCAAAGGCCATTCTAATGGAAAAATACACATTTTAGGCTTTCTGTCCATGTACAATCCCTAGGCCGTGGGGGACGAGCAACTGACAATGTACACCTTGCTCTCCAACTCATGGTTGATCAATCTTACCCTTGCTTTTACCTGCACAACGCAGCACCCGCGAGCCAAAGCCCATCAAGAAAACCGTATAGTAAAGCATAATAAATAATAACAATCAAATGATCCATAAAATAGTTAACCAATTATTTAGCATGTCATAATAGTCACCTAATCAGAGAGGACAATCAATGATTCACAAGCCATTCAACCCAGTATTTTAACAAGCTATAAGCACCAGATTAGCAATGGTAAACATATCAATACTCATCAGTTTATCAAAATCATCATACAATACTTAGGGTCGATGCCCTTAGGCCGCACCCTCTATTAAACCCACTGACTCCGACTCGCTTAGGCCGAGCTCAATGATTATTTAGCTGACCTCAGCTCTCAGTGGCTGAGCTATGTCCTATGCGCAAATATCAATCTCGGATCTCTTAGGCCGTTTATTTCATGCTCACATGGCATATCATAATCATACATCATTTGTATTCAAATATAGGGAACCCTAGTCCCAACACAGCCACACAAAAGGGTGCAGTTTTCTTACCTTTAATTTCGAGTGGAGAAAGTGAAATGGTTCCAAGCACGATCCTTAGCTTCGAGCCTGGGCAATAAACCTAGTCACAAGGGCCAATGGGTATCCATCAACTTCCAATCAAAATAGAATACCTAAGAGATAGAAAGTAGCCTCTAGGACCTCACATTCTACAAAATTGGGTAGTAGAAATTGTTCCGAGCGCCTACGTTTGAACCCCTGAGCTCTACCAATTCCTAAAAAGTTCTAAGGCTAAAATCCCAAGGCGGGTCGCGACTTGCCCCAAAGTCAGAGAGCAAGCACCCCAGCCAAAAGGGGAGGCGGACCACGACTTGGCCTAGTGAGTCGCAGCGTGCCCCCAAGTTAGAGGCATCCCCAGGCCAAAAATGGCCACACGCGCCGCGGCGCCCCCATGCTGGGTCGCGGCACGCTCCCTTCGAACCCAGAAAATCTGGGTTTTCCTCCTCCTCCTTCTCAGCCAAGAACACCCAATTGATCCCAGAATTTTCCCTATCAATTCCCCCCAATTTAACACTAAACTAGCCACAAATTCAAGACTTAATTACACATTTTTAATCATCAGAACCTTGGCTAAAATACCAACATCACTGTCTCAACTCCACCAAAATCAAACACTCCAAAAGTCTAGACTAATAATGCTCAAGAACATAGAATTTACCTAAATCAACTCATCAAAACTCAAAGATTGAGACTAAAGCTCTTACCTCAAATTGGAGCTCAATTTTCTAGCTGAATCCCCAAGCTTCTAAGTCAAATTTCTCACCTCCAAGCCTCAGCTTAACCTTTCCTTCAAAGCACTTCAGCCCAAGCTAAGCTTATGGCCCTTTTGCTTCTTAGCTTCAAATTCCATCAAGGGAGAGTGGGAGAGAGGAAGTGTGTGAGAGATGTGAGAGGGTGAGCTGACAGCTTTCCTTTAGCTTATAGTCCTCTCTATTTTCCTTAGTTTGAATATATCCTTTCAAAGAAAAGACCATTTTGCCCTCCCACAAAACACTTAATCCTTTAATCAATCTAAAGGTATAATAGTCATTTGCTTCCAATCCCTACTAATTCCTCAAGTGTTCCTAACATTTATCAATTACTCTCGTCATCCAATTAATTACCAATTATTTATCCAATGTCTAATTATCCTCGATATATTTTCTAAATTCCCAAAAATACCCCCAGGCTCCCCCCCCCCCCCCCAACCCCCTTGAGCCGGGTATAAATCCCTGCCATGACTATTTTGCCAATCCGCTCACTAGGACCGTCTCGAGCCATGCTCTGCAAATATATCCACATAATAATGTGGTCTCAACAATTTATCAAATATAATCACATTAATGCCCTCAACGAGCCAAAATTACAAATATACCCTTTAAAGCTAAACAGGGCCCACATGCATATTTAATACTCATAAACATGCATTTCACATATCCATATAATCATGCATGTCACCTAATCATGCATTTAATCATTAAATCACACATAAACCAATTGTGCCCTCTCGGCATGCTAATCAAGGCCCTTAAACCTTATTAGTAATTTTAGGTTGTTACAATAATAGATGATCATTTGTAGATCAGTCTAAATCCTAAGTAGTCATGAACTCTTGTTTATGCTTATTGGATCTTTTGATTCACTCGTTAAGGTTTCTTAGTATGATGAGGCTAATGACTTTTGTTTTGGAGATTCAATTTCATGAATGATTGAGAGCATAATTTACAATCATACTTTCCTAACGGATTGAATATTGGTTCCCTTAAGGGTTAATTCTGGAATTGAATAGTAATTGAGCTCAAATCTATAATTTGATTATAGATTAATTATTCGTCAGTGAATTAATTGTACTTAAGGATCAAGATGTAATTAGAAGGGTAAAACGGTAATCTTAACCAGCTCTAATTAACGAACCAATAAATGGAGGATAGAACTACATTTATTGATTATATCATACAAGAGAAAACTCTGTAAATATAATTCTATAAATACTTAGAGTGCAATTTCATATTTATAGTAGAGTAATCATGGAATTAATAAATAAGATTATTGGATTATAGAGTTTAATTAATAATTTGGTTAATTGGAGCTTCGTATTATAGGTCCATGGTCCCTGGATCACCTATGTCCTACACTGTCAAGGGTAATGATGTCAAAAGAAAGATTTGTAGAGAGAAGAACTAAACTGCAAAAGAATTATTTTTTCAGGGCAAGGAAATAATTATGTGATAGTTATGGACAATTGATTAATTGTGAATTAATTAATTATTTAACTATATAGTTTTTATTTTAAAAAACTATATGTTAAAATAAATATTAATCATGTTTGAATTAATATCAAAGAGAGATTAACAATTATCTTATTTTAATAATATATTTATTTATTAAAATTGATATTTTAAGATAAATTTAATTTTGAATTTAATGTTATTTATTTTGGGATAAATATATTATCTTAAATATTAATTAAACAAACAAATAAGAAACTCAAGAATATCCCTTCATAGTGGGTCACGAGACACTTATTGTATAGTGAGTGTGTGTGGCGCCACTCAGGAATAGAAATATCCATGGGATTTGAATTTTGAATTCCAAATAATTTATTTATTTAATAATATATTAGAATTATTCTTTTTAAATATGATTTAAATTAAATAGGTTATAACTAATCAGTTTTATTATTAAATAAAATAAATAATAATTAAATTGGTTTATTATCTTTATAAAACTGAAAGAAGTGATACTTTCAGGAATAAGTGATTAAGTTGTTTTCAGAAGCTTTGACTGTCAGACTCTAAGCGATAGAATTTTCTTAACCTGAAATTTTATTCATAATATCATCTTTCTTATAAAACTTCTCTAGATCTCATGTGTTGAGTACATCTAGAGAGTTCTAAATCAACATTTTGAATCCTACATGTCCACACTAGTTTTTTTGTGTTTGAGGATTGCTCTGGAAGATCAAGGTGTGAACTTTTAGAATATGGATGAGAAGATCGTTGATTTATACAAAAATATTTGGGGACTTGATAGGCTACAAGAGGTAATCTCTAATCTGTTTGTGTTTGTTTTAATATATCTATATATGTATGATCCTGGTTGGCATTAATAATTTTTTTTATTAAAAAGATCCATTCCGCTGCGCATTCTAATTTTCATATTTAATACCAACGTGTTAGTCTTTGAACCTTCTGTTGTGAGAATATATTTACTTTAATAATTGATCGGTAGACGCGATGTCTTTGAACTGTTTTGTAGTTTGTGTAAACGATGATATATCTTAAACATATATCTTCCTAGCATAGTTTTGGTTCTCATGGTTGTGTTCATTTTTTCCGTGAACATCTGCGTGGTTCTGCAGGAGGTTTTAGAGAGTTAAGCCCCCACAATTACCCTTCAAAGTGGCCTCACTTCTCTCTCACATGGGTGACCTCTTTTCTAAGAGCGATCCCGCATTACTCTGCTCTGACTTACAACGCGTAAAAGTTATTAAAAGCTTAAGCTTAACCCCTTTTTACAACGAGCCTCAATGTTTCACCATTGGAATGAGTATGGTAATCCCCCACAGTGATCCTACTCGCTCTCCATAACTAGGTTGTCCCATTGAACCTAAATCTTAGGATCTCCAATCAACTAGGTTGGGTTTCCTATTAGGATTAATGCCCTAAAAGCATGTAAAAATATTTTATTAATTTAAATAAAAGTAAAATTTTACTATATTTGAATGTTATAATTATTGTTTAAATTAATTATAAAATAATATCAAGAAAATTCCATATTCATTCATGAGAATATGATATTGTATTAGTATGAGAGAATTAAGATCATATATAATAAATAAAATAGTTAGTAACATATTAAAGTAAATAATCTTTAATGAATGGCTACTAGTACGGTTTGCTAAGCATACGAGATGCAAGTAATCTAGATTCAGATTACTGATGTGGATAGACATCTTAGTAAATGTGTTGTATATAATAGAGATTATATATGACAGGACCGATGAGAATTAATTATCTTTATAAACTTGTCGTTTAACATAAAGATTTAATTCTTATCATAATAGACGATCATTTGTAGATCAGTCTAAATCCTGAGTATTCATAACTCTTGTTTATGTTTATTGGATCTTTTGATTCACTCGTTAAGGTCTCTTAGAATAATGAGGCTAATGACTTTTGTTTTGGAGATTCATTATCATGGATGGCTGGGAACATGAATTACAATAATGAAATCCATGCTTTCCTAATGAATCGAATATTGATTCCGTCAAGGGTTGATTCTGGAACTAGATAGTTATTGAGCTCAAATCTATAATTAGATCATAGATTAATTATTTGCTAGTGAATTAATGGTACTTAAGGATCAAGAGGTAATTAGAATGGTAAAACGGTAATTTTGACCAGCTCTAATTAACGAACCAATAATGGAGGACATAACTACATATATTGATTATATCAATGGACGACTAGAGAAAACTCTGTAAATATAATTCTATAAATACTTAGAGTGCAATTCCATATTTATAGTGGAGTTCAAATAATAAGATTATTAAAGTGCAATAATTAAGATTATAGCATGGAATTAATAAATAAGATTATTAGATTAAAGAGTTCAATTAATAATTTGGTTTATTAAAGCTTCGTATTATAGGTCAATGGTCCCCAGATCACTGTCAAGGGTAATGATTTCAAAAGAATATAAAGAGACATTACTGAATTGCAAATGAATTAATTTTCCAGGACAAGGAAATAATTATGTGATAATTATGGGTAATTGATTAATTGTGAATTAATTAATTATTTAACTATATAGTTTTTATTTTGAAAAACAATAGGTTTAAATTAATATTAATCTTGTTTGAATTAATATAAAGAGAGAGAATAATAAATATCTTATTTATAATATAATATTTATTTATTTAATTTAAAACTAATATTTTAAGATAAATTTAATTTTGAATTAACTGATATTTATGTTGGGATAAATATATTGTCTTGAAGATCGATTAAACAAACAAATGAGAAAATGAGGGAAACCCGATACATCTTGGGCGACACACACTGTATTGTACAATGTGTGGCGCCTATACCAGAGATTTAATCCTTGTGATTTGAATTTTGAATTTCAAATATTTTTGTTTAATCAATTATTCAATTATTCTTTTTTAAATATGATTTAAATAAATAATTATATTTTAATTAAATAAAGATTATATAACTAGATTAAATATCTTTATAAGTCTGATAGTATTTGACTTTCAGAAAAAAGGCTTCATTATTATTATTTTTGAGAAATAAAAATATAGACCCTCTCTCTAAAGCGATAGTTTTCTTTAAACCTGAAAACTATTCTAAACCTTCTCTTTGTCAAAACTCTCTAGATCTCATGTGTTGAGTATATCTAGGGAGTCACATAAATCAACCTTTTGAATCCTACGTGTCCACACACGTCCTTGTGAGTTTGAGGATTGGTCTGGAAGATCAGGGTGTGAGATCTCAGAACACTGGATAGGAAGATCGTTGATTTATAAAAAAAAAAACTCAAGGACACTTTATAGGCTACAAGAGGTAATCTCTGATCTGTTTGTATGTGATTTAATATTTATATATGTGTATGATCCTAGCTGGTATTAATATTTATTAAAATGGGTCCATATATTCTGCTGCGTACCTTTGATTTTATCATTTAATACCAACAATTGGTACCAGAACAATCTATACATATATATATATTAAATAATGTGTGGGTATCTTCCATTTGTTATATGTATGTTGATATATATATATATATATTGAAGGGATGAATATGTTTTTTGAATGTATGGTTGAATGATGGATCGTTAATTATTTGGTGCTATTGGGTTAGGAATTTTATTATTTTTCTAGATCTTGTATAAACCATAAAGGGCATAGGATTTTTGTAAATTTATTTGAGAAATATGTATTTTAAAAATCTGTACACAAAGATAAGAAGGAACCTGAGCCATGCACCTAAGAGGCACATGGCGCAAGCCCCTGCTTACCCACGCGCACACCTAGGCCCGAACCTCCTACAGTTGCATGCCAGACGCAGCCACCAGCCCCGCTACTCCCAACGTGCAGCCCCGTAGCTCCCTACGCGCACCCCGCGATGCTACGCGCGCCATGCACCCGCCTGCCTCCGCGCATGCTGCACCCTTGTGCCAGGCCCCTAGTTGAGCCCCTGCACGCCTTCCAACCACCCAAGCCCTTGGCCCCCCTTGTGCTGTCGGCCCTAGGGCACCATCTTGGTGCCCAAAACCCTAATCCCCAAAGTTGTTGCAAATATCTTTTATTTAATTAATTTTTTAAATTATTTGAATTTTAAAGTTTAATTATCTTATTTTATTTTATTAGGAAATAAAATATCTTTTTGGTTGATTAAGATAATGGATTCTCGTTTGAGATAATGGATTCTCGACATGCCATGTTTGGGCAGCAATCTGATCAAAGTACACATGAGGCTACAAGAACCTACATGACCACTAAGATGAAGAAAGGTGTTTCTGTACATGAACACATTTTATACATGATTAACGTAATGCATGAAGCAGAAATAATGGGGCCATCATTGATGAGCGTACACAAGTAAGCATCATACTGGAATCGCTCACTCTTGCCTTTTCTGCGTTCACCACCAACTATATTATGAATAAGTTGGAATTCAATATGACCCAATTGTTGAATGAACTGTAGACATTTGAGTCTCTTAACAAATCCATTACTAAAGAGACTGAAGTGAATATGGTAGATGAGAAACCTTCAAACTTTGAGGAAAAATCCAAGAAGAGAAAGAAGAACATTGATAAGGACAAAGGAAATGGCAATAAGTCCAAGAAAGGAAAGAAGGCACCAAAAGCCAAGGAGAACAAGAATGACAACAACTCCAAGAAGAAAGAACCAAAAGGAAAATGTTTCCACTATGGAGTTGAAAGTCACTGGAAGAGAAACTGCCAAGTGTATCTCTCTGAGCTGAAAAAGAAAAGTAAATATGATTTGCTTGTACTTGAGGCTTGTGTAGTGGAAGACGATATGTCATCCTGGGTTTTAGATTCAGGAGCCATAAACCATGTTTGTTCTTCCATGCAAATACTTGAGTCATCAAGGGAGCTGGTAGATGGTGAGGTGACCATGCGAGTTGGAAGTGGAGCACTCGTCTCAGCAAGAGCAAAGGGAACAATTCGTTTAAATTTTGGGAACAATTATTTAGTTTTGAACAATGTTTATTTTATTCCTGGATTTTCTAGAAACTTAGTTTCTTTATCTGTGTTTCATGAACAATTTTCTTATATTTCTTTTAGTAATAATGCAATTGTTATTTCAAAGAATGGTTTCAAAATATGTCAAGTAGAACATAATAATAGATTGTATATGAATGAATGAACTCTCAATAATTCTGAATTGTTTAAAGTAGCAAAATCGCAAGGTAACAAAAGACAAAAAGTTTCAAACGAGGATGACACATAGCTTTGGCATCTTAGACTTGGTCATATAGGTCTAGATAGGATAAATCGGTTAACAAAAGATGGACCTTTGAGAGAACTAAGAATTGGAACTCTTCCGATTTGTGAATCTTGTCTAGAAGAAAAAATGACCAAACGTCATTTCTCAGCAAAAGGCAACAAAGCCAAAGAACCTTTGGAGCTTGTACACAGCGATGTCTATGGTCCAATCAATGTACAAGAAAGAGGTGGGTATGAGTATTTCGTCACTTTTTTTTACGATTACTCAAGATATGGTCATACTTACCTAATGCTTAGGAAATCTAAAACCTTTGGAAAGTTTCAAGAATTCAAAGCTGAGGCTGAGAAGCATTGAGGTAAGACTCTAAAAACACTTCGTTCTGATCAAGATGGAGAATATTTGGATTTAGAATTCAAAGATTTATTGATGGAGCATGGTATTCTATCCCAACTCACAGCACCAGGAACGCCACAGCAAAATGGTGTTTCTAAAAGAAGAAATAGGACCTTGTTGGCCATGGTCAGGTCTATATTAAGCTACTCTTCACTTCCTCTCTCATTCTGGGGATATGCACTTCAAACGGTGACGTACATTTTGAATGTAGTCCCATCTAAGACCATTAGCAAAATGCCACTGGAATTGTGGAATGGAAACAAACATAGTTTGCACTATTTTCGCATTTGAGGTTACCCTGATCATGTTCTTAGACCTAAATCAGGGAAACTTGAACCAAGGTTGGAAGTGTTAATTTTTGTTGGCTACAGTCCAGAAACAAGAGGTGGTTATTTCTATAGTCCCAAGGATCAAAAAGCATTTGTTTCCATAAGTGCGACTTTCCTTGAACATGACTATATGAATAACTATAAACTTCAGAGCAAGGTAGTATTAAAGGAACTCACAGCTGATAAGATTCCATCACAATCATCTTTATCATTAAATGATAAACGACAAACCGAGGAAACCATGATTCCTGGAAAAGAAACCTCGGTGCAACATCGTAGCGAGAGGATAGTGAGACAACCTGTTCGCTACGAACATGAGGCACATGTCCTTATTTCTGATATAGACAAGGACGATCCATTAACCTTCAAAGAGGCAAAGGATGATCCTGAAAATGATAAATGGAAAGAAGCCATGAACCAAGAAATGGAATCGATGTATTCCAATTCTGTCTGGGAACTTGTGGATCCACCTGAAAATGTCAGGTCCATAAGGTGTAAGTGGATATATAAGAAGAAAAGATGTGTAGATGGGAAAGTAGAGACTTTCAAAGCAAGGCTTGTAGCCAAAGGTTACACTCAGAGAGAAGGTGTTGATTATTAAGAAACATTTTCTCATGTGGTAATGCTCAAATCCATTCACATCCTCTTATCCATTGCAGCTGTCAATGATTATGAGATATGGAAAATGGACGTCAAGACAGCATTTATGAATGACTATCTTGATGAATGTATCTATATGGTACAACCAGAATGGTTCATAAAGAAAAGGGAAGATTAAAAGGTCTGATGAAATCCATTTATGGATTAAAGCAAGCATCTATATCTTGGAATATCACTTTTGTTGAAACAATTAAAACATATGGCTTCGAATAGAATGTTGACGAAGCATGTGTGTATAAATACATCAAAGGAAAAGAGGTGGTTTTCTTAGTTCTTTACATTGATGACATTTTGCTCATTGGGAACAATGTAGAGGCAATGTCAAACGTGAAGAAATGGTAAGCCGAAAAATTCCAAATGAAAGATTTGGGCGAGACGAACTATGTTTTGGGAATCCAAATCCTAAGGGATAGGAAGAACAAACTTTTGGCACTTTTTCAGGCTAATTATATAGACAAGGTGCTTGAAAGATTCTCTGTGGAGAATTCCAAGAAAAGGTCAGTCACCGACAAAACATAGAATTACTCTCTCCAGGGAAAAATATCCAAAGACACCTTAGGATGAAGAGGATATGAGAAAGTATCCCTACGCTTCAGCAGTTGGGAGTCTAATGTATGCTATGTTGTGTACTAGACCCGACATATGTTATGTAGTTGGGATTGTAAGTCGTTATTAATCAAATCTTGGTTTGGAACACTGGATTGCAGTAAATCACATTCTCAAGTATCTTAGGAGAATAAGAGACTCTATGCTAGTATATTCAGGGGGTGAGCTAAACCCTACTGGATACATTGATTTTGATTTCCAATCAGACAAAGACAGTAAAAAATCGACATCTGGGTCAGTGTTCACTCTTGGTGAAGGAGTTGTTTTCTGGAGAAGCATTAATCAATCCAACATAGTTGATTCAACCATGGAAGTCGAATACATAGCGACTTGTGAAGCAGCTAGGGAGGCAATTTGGTTGAGGAAGTTCTACACTAATCTGGAAGTTGTTTCAGATATGAATAAGCGACTAATCATGTACTGTGACAATAGTGGAGCAGTAGTTAATTCCAAGGAACAGACAAGCCACAAGAGAGGGAAGCATATAGAAAGGAAATACCATCTGGTAAGAGAGATTGTACACCGAGGTGATGTGACTGTTTTGAAGATAGCATGGGAACAGAACATGGCTGACCCGTTTACCAAGACGCTTCCTACAAAGTCGTTCATGGGTCACGTGCGCAATATGGGATTAAAGGAGATGTCTCACTTGATTTGAGGGCAAGTGAGAGATTATTAGGATTAATGCCCTAAAAGCATGTAAATAAATTTTATTAATTTAAATAAAAGTACAATTTTATTATATTTGAATGTTTTGTTTGAATTAATTATATAATAATATCAAGAAAATTCTATATTCATTCATGAGAATATGATCTTGTATTAGTACGAGAAAATTAAGATCATATATAATGAATAAAATAGTCAGTAACATATTAAAGTAAATAATCTTTAATGAATGGTTACTAGTACAGTTTGCTAAGCATACGAGATGCAAGCAATCTAGATTCGAATTACTAATGTAGATAGACATCTTAGTAAAGGTGTTGGATATAATAGAGATTATATATGACATGACCAATGAGAATTAATTATCTTTATAAACTTGTCGTTTGACGTAAAGATTTAATTCTTATCATATTAGATGATCATTTGTAGATCAGTCTAAATCTCAAGTATTCATGAACTCCTGTTTTTGTTTATTGGATCTTTTGATTCACTCGTTAAGGTCTCTTAGAATAATGAGGCTAATGACTTTTGTTTTGAAGATTCAATATTACATATGGTTGGGAACATGAATTACAATAATTGAGTCTATGTTTTCCTAACAGATCGAATATTGGTTCCCTTAAGGAGTCATTGTTATCTTTTGACTTCACATAATCAATCGAGATAACTCCATTTGAGATCGGTTGTCTAACGATATTATGTCATCAACATATGTGTCTAGACTTACCGTTATACAAAACATTTTGTGCCTGCCCAATTGTTGCTTGGTTATCACAGTATATGCATATTGCAAGCACAAGTTTAGGCCATTCTGGAATATCCTCCAAGAAATTACACAGCCATTATGCTTTTTCACTACATTTATCCAAAGATACTAACTCGGATTCCATCGTGGATCTAGCTATTATAGTTTTTTTCAAGGATTTCAATGAAACAGTCGCTCCACCTAGAGTGAACACATATCCACTAGTACCTTTCGAGTCTTGGATGTCAGATATCCAACTTGCGTCAGTGTATTCTTCAAGAACAGCTGGATCTCTGGTATAGTTCAACCTATAGTCATGAGTATACAACAAGTACCTAAGTACTCTTATAATTTCCTTCCAGTGCTCAATACCTGGATTACTCGTGAATCAACTTAGAGTACTTACAATGTAGGAAATATCTAGTCTCGTACAACTCATCAAGTACATTAGACTACCTATCACTTTAGCATACTCTGCTTGAGAGACACTGTCGCCTTTATTCTTCGATGGATGATGATTTATGTCAATTGGTGTTCTGGACACACCAAAATCATTTTTACCGATTTTTTCAAGAATCTTGTCCACATAGTGTGACTGACTCAAACTAAGTTCAACTGGCATTCTTGTAGTTTTTATACCTAAAATTACATCAGCCATTCTCATGTATATCATGTCAAACCTTAAGTTCAACATATCTTTGGTAGATTTTATCATTAGTTGGTTACTTCCGACAATGAGTATATCACCTACATAAAAACAAAGAATAATATATCCATCATTTGTATTTTTGATATAGACACATTTGTCACACTAATTAATTATGACACTGTCATATTTTCCATGCCATTGCTTTGGAGCTTGCTTAAGTCCATATAAGGACTTTAAAAATTTGTGCACTTTCCTTTCTTTTCCTAGAGCTACAATACCCTCGAGTTGTTCCATGTAGATTTCTTCCTCAAGATCTCAATTTAGAAAGACAGTTTTTACGTCCATTTGGTGGACTTCGAGATTTCGCAATGCAGCAATAGCCAAAATCATCCTTATGGAATTTATTCTCGTCACAAGAGAATACGTATCAAAGTATTCATGGCCTTCTTGTTGTTTGCAACCTTTTATTACAAATCTAGACTTATACTTATCAATTGTTCCATCTGTTTTCATTTTCCGTTTGAAAATCCACTTAGACCCTAGAGGTTTACATCCGAGAGGGAGGTCAACAAGTTCTCAAGTGTGATTTTGCATGATGGAATCAATTCCGCTTCTTATGGCTTCCTTCCATAAAAGACCCTCAGTAGAGCTCACAACTTCTTTATATGTTCGATGTTCTGTCTCTACCATATAAGTTAGAAAATCTGGTCCAAAAGAATTTTCTATCATTTTCCTTTTGCTTCATCTTGACTCTACTTGGACTTCTTCACTCCCCTCTTCTTGTTCTTGATCATGGATATTCTCATCCATAGTCTTAAATGTTCGTTTAGAAGAGGTTGGTCCAACCCCACTAGGTTTGCAAGGAAATTCATATTCAAAGAACGATGCAATTTTTTATTCCATTATAGTATTCTTGTGGATGTTAGGGATTTTAGACTCGTGTACAAGAAATCGATATGTGTTGCTATTTTGTGCATAGCCAATGAAAATACAGCCAACTATTTTTTGATCTATTTTCATTTTCTTTGGCAATGGTACTACTACCTTTGTAAGACACCCCCACACTTTTAAGTATTTGTAAGAAGGTAGCCTACCTTTCCAAAGTTCATAGAGCGTCTTTTGTTCTTTATTTTTGGGAATCTTATTTAAAAGATAGTTAGCCGAAGAAATGGATTCACCCCACATGTTCTGTGGCAATCCATAACTTATTAACATAGAATTCATCATGTCCTTTGGAGTGTGATTTTTTCGTTCTGCCGCTCCATTGGATTGAGGAGAATAAGGTGGTGTGACCTCATGAATAATTCCTTGTTGTGCACAAAATTCACCAAAAGGTTGTATGTATTCACCACCATGGTCACTTCTTATCTTCTTAATTTTCTTATTAAGTTGATTTTCAACCTCTTGCTTATAGAGAGTAAATTTCTCTACAGCTTCATCCTTGCTTTTTAGCAAGTATACAAAACAATACTTCGTACTATCGTCAATGAAAGTAATAAAGTATGTGTTACCTCCTCTTTCTTAAGCAAACTTTAAATCACAAATATCATTGTGAATTAAATCAAGGGGTTCAGTATTTCTTTCAATCGTTTGCACGATGTCTTGGTTAGTTTTGCCTCTACACAAGTTTCACACTTATGTTTGGAATCGATATTAAACGTGTGTATGTGATTCAAGTTAATCAGTCTACGCAAAGTATCATCATTAAAATGATCTAGTCTACCATGCCATAAATTTAAAGACTCAAGCAAGTAAATAAAGAAGTAATAGTATTATTATTATTAATAATAGTCTTTGGCTTAACAACCATCAATTTCATCTTCCACATTCCCTCTTTTACATAACTCTTCCCAATGGGAACACCAGCTTTAGTCAATACATTTTTTTGGGACTAAATAGCCATTTTGAATCCATGTACGTTGATCAAAAACATTCCAGAGATTAGATTCCTACGAATGCCAGGCACATACAAAACATTTTGCAGCTTGGTACTCTTTCCATACGTCATCTTCAAGTACACAGTGCCCCTTTATCTCAAAGGTTGTCGAGTTTCCCATGTAGATATTCTCCCCCATTTTCCACCAAAGTAAGGTCGAAGAAGGCAGACTTGTTTGCACAGACATGATGAGTAGCTCCAGTATCGAGCCACCATTTCTTTGGAGTAGCATCCACCAAGTTTATTTCAGAGACCATAGCACATAGGTCTAGGGCAGCGACCTCTTGGGTCATGGCTTCCACAACATTGGCCTCATTGCCTTTCTTTTTCGGCTATCTTCAATCTGCTGATTTATGTCCCGTCTTTTTGCAGTTAAATCACTTCCCTTGGAATTTTAGCTTCTTTGAAACTCTACCTTTTGATCCTAGTTTGGACCCTGACTTGGGCTTAGGCTTCTTCCCCTTGGAGCCTTTGTCATGCTCCACCATATTAGCCTTGGCATCATTGGGATTTGAGGTTCACTTCTCAGCACATTTGTTATCCTCTTCAATGCGATGTCTGTGAATGAGATCTTCAACACTCATTTCCTTTTGCTTGTGCTTCATATAATTTTTGAAGTCTAGACATGCAGGGGTAGCTTCTCTATAATAGTGGCTACTTGGAAAGACTCACTCAAGACCATCCCCTCAACATATATTCCATGGATAATCAACTGAAGATCTTGCACTTATCTTATCACATCTTTGGAATCCACCATCTTGAAGTTCAATAATTGGCCTACCAAGAATTTCTTGAAACCAACATCTTTGGCTTTGTACTTGTGGTCAAAGGAGTCCCACAATTCTTTAGCTGTTTTCTTCACACTGTACACATTATACAATGAGTCATACAAGCCATTTGGAATATAATTCGTACAAAGGAATTCAGCGTGCTTCGATGCCTCAACTGCATGTTGAGTTTGCACATCTAATTTGTCCTCTCCAACAGTGGGAGAATCCTCTTTCAAGAATCTCGCAAGGCTCATTGTAGTTATGTAGAATAGTCTTTTTTGGTGCCAAGTTTTAAAATTCACAATAGTAAATTTTTCCGGTTTCTCATTATGGCTCACAAGAATCGTTTTAACTGAAACTTGCAAAGACTAGTCCCTTGAGGACTTGTTCTTTGAGGTCAAAGCCGGAGTTTGGGAAGATCCACCAGTACTTTCAGTAGGAATAATATCCATGTTTTCAGCCATATCTGAACAGTAGAATTAACCATTTACCAATTATGGTTTGAGATCTTAAGATCAAATATTGAAAACTAAGCAATCAATAATTATAATGTCTAGAGTATATATGCATCCAGTAGTAAACGTGATTTTATAAGGAAAGACCAACCCAACTAAGAAAGTTTAAAGCATATGATCAGTCACGTATAAAATAAATTATTTAAATATGTATATACTTACATAACACTGAGAAAGAAGATGAAGTTAACATATAACATACATATATGTATGCTAGTATTTTTTAGACTTGTAAAATAAATATAATATATGAAAATCCCAACTGAATGGTAAGCAGAGGTAATATACTATCTATTATATATATATATAAATAAATATATATATATAAATAAATATATATATATATATGAGAGTACTTTTATTTACAATTATTAATTAATATTTCTAAAATTAAATTTTGACTTTTTCAAACTTTTGGAATGGCTACTTGATGACATAACGGTCACATATTTATTAAATAAATAATAAAAGAAATTTTATTTAATATTCGTTCTCTATTCCTTCTTCATTTTTCATTCATTCATTTTATTCATTCTATAAGAAAAAAAATTCATTTTGGAATTAATAGGAATAATTAATATGTTCATTGTCTTTCCAACTAATGTTTATTGCTTAATTATTTTTAAAAATTTAGAATTATTAATTTTATATATTTCATTTATTTATTTTTATCATTATTATAATTATTTCTCATAAAAAATTTATTTGGTGATTTATGATAACCAATATGTTAGTATATATATATATGTATATATATATATATATTTATATAAGACAACAAAAGAAATGACATACAATAAAATCAGTGCAATTAAGTAGAAGAAAAAAATAGATACATACATGTATGTGCTTCCATAGGTATGATTCGCATTTATTAACATGCATAAAATAAAATATACATATATTATGTATACATATTGTACGTGTTCTCACTACAAAAAAAACGTCCTATACCGAGAACATAGTACCGAGTACAAGTTCTCGGTATAGATCTTTTACACACCTGCCTCCTTCACGCGGTTTTTTTCATTCTAGTATGTGTACCGATGACCCTATACCGAGAACATATTCTCGGTATAGGGTCTTTACCGAGGTCTTTACCGAGGACGTGTAGTCGGTATAGTTAATTCAGACTCCCGCCTTTTTTACGCGGTTATTTCATTTTAGTTTGTGTACCGAGGACCCTATACCGAGAACATGTTCTCGGTATAGGGTCTTTATAATCTTCATCTTCCCCAAACAGAGAGCTCATTTCTCTGAAACGGAAAAACTCCAAACCCCGTTTTCTCCGCCCCCCATTTCTGTTTTCCTGGATTTCGGCCCCCACAAACTTTGTTTTTGGTCAAAGTTTCCCTTCCAAAGGTGATTTACGTGGCTATAAGACTTATTGAGGTAATGATTTACAAATATTTCAGTTTTTTTTTTGTATAAATTGTTAAATTTTTTTTCAGTTTTGATTTTTTATAATGAGTTTTTCGTGGTATTTTTTTCAGGGTTTGCATTGTATACCAGCGGTTTTAGAGGTATTTCACATTTTCTTTGTAATTTTTTGGTTTTATTTATATTTTTTGCATAAATATATTTAGGGTTTTATTTATAATTTGTTTAATATTGTTAATATATTGTTATTTGTTATATTATATATATAATTTCTGATTATGTAATTAAAATAGGTAAAAATAATAATTTGTGATGAAAATTAGTTAAAAATTTAGTGATATCCAATTTAGAGGAAATAATATATTGTGTAGTATTTTTGTAAAATACATATATAGTTTTAAGATTTAGTTAGTTTAATTCTATGATAAATAATTAATTTATTAGTATGAAAATTTATTAATTTAATAATTTATTTTTTAGGTATATAATTTGACTTTTAGTTATAAATATATGTTTATATGAAAATTTAATATTTGATTGTTTGTTTTTTAGATTGAGTTAAATAATTTTAGTTTTAGATTATTAGATTTGGTTAATAAATTTTGATTATTAGAGTGAGTTTTGTTTATTTAATTTGAATTTTGTTGTTGTTGTTAATTTTTTTATTCTCAGTGTTGATGAATATTGATGCTTTGTTTTTGTTGTTAATTTTTAGTAGAATTATGATATTTTAAATAGAAAATTGAATAATTAATAAAATTTAGAGTAATAATTATAAATTATATAGTCATTTACAATGTATTTGTATTGCTTTGTGTATGTTCTGCGACTGGATATTTTTTTTATGTATTATTTGCAGGTTTTTAAATTTTGGGATATATGAAAATACAGCCGTTATGCTGCCCAATTTTTTTTAGAATTAAAAATACTCAATAAAATTTATAATTTAAGAAATAGTGAATTGATAAGTTGTATAATATATTTTTAATCATGATTAAATCAAATTAACAATAACATTATGCAACCAAATTTTAATAAAAATAAACATTAATCCTGAAATTTTATTTAAATAAGTAATAAATCTTAAAGTAATTCTAACGATTTATTCATTTTATATATATATATATATTTATGAAATTGTATAATGATATTTTGTAATTTTTGTTTGAAGGTTGGGTATTCGGTTTTTGTTGGACTAAAGAGATTGCTAGCAAGATATTGAAGGCATTGGTAAGTTTTTTTTAATTTTTCTGTATTTTTTTAATTTTTTTTTCAATTTTTGAATAATTTATGTTTTTTTATATAAATAATATAATATTAATTTTAATAAAAATATGAAATTATTATATTAGATAGAATGTATTTATTTTTAGGTTTTCAAAATATGTATTAGTAAAAATGATATTAGGAATTGGAAAATTGTTATATGATTGATTAGTATTTTTTTAAAAATAAATTCTATGTTGTTTTGGTGAATTTTATGTGTATTAAACATATTAGTAAACATATTTAATATTTTTTTAGAATTGTAAAATTTAGAGATATTGTGAATATTAGTAGAAGTACTCAATAAAATTTCTAATTTAATAAATAGTGAATTGATAAGTAAAATAATATATTTTAAAATTAAGATTAAAAAAATTAACATTAACATTATGCAACTAAATTTTAATAAAAATAAACATTAATTAAATAATTTAAGTAATAATTAAATCCTAAAGTAGTTAAATAAATTTTAAACAAATCTTAGAAATTTTGTTTAAATTAATCAAACTATTCAATAAAGCATAAGTAAAATATGTAATTTAATAAATACTAAATTACTATGTAAAAAAATAATATGTGTTAGTTCTGATTAAATAAAATTAACAAATATATTATTAGAAAACCATTATTAAAATTAAAATTAAAAAAATTAAATTTAATATTTGTTAGTTTTAATCATTATTAAAATTAAAATTAAAAAAAATATGTTTTTAATATTATTTGTTAGTTGTTTTTAATTTTTCTGTATTTTTTTTAATATTTTTTTTCAATTTTTGAATAATTTATTTTTTTTATATAAATAATATATTTTAAAATTAAGATTAAAAAAATTAACATTAACATTATGCAACTAAATTTTAATAAAAATAAAAATTAATCCTAAAGTAGTTAAATAAATTTTAAACAAATTTTAGAAATTTTGTTTAAATTAATCAAACTATTCAATAAAGCATAAGTAAAATATGTAATTTAATAAATACTAAATTAATATGTCAAATTTAAATAAGTTTAATAATATTTACACTGAAATATATCATAGTTAGATATCATAAAACAACATAATTAACTTCAAAAAGCATAAGACATTAAAAAAACATATTTAATTATATTTGCTTTTTCTTTGGTAATAAGAAATTATTACCAAAGATATAATAGTGTTATTATCACATAGTGATAATATTATATTTTTTTAGTGTTCATCACAAGAAGCCTTAGACCCGTTTAGAGAGGGTGAGTCATTGAAGACTCTTACATTTGCCTCTCTCTGAATTAGGACACACACAAATTGATTGTAAGTTTGATGATTAGTGTTCCGTGCAGTACTACATTCATACAATGTCGATCGACAAGAGTTGGATTAATTTGACAGATCGATTATCTGATGAGTATGAGGCTGGTGTGATGGATTTTCTCCAGAGAGCCCGGCAGTGCGTTGACTCAAGGGGATTGGTGAAATGTCCGTGTAGGAGGTGTGTCAACGTTGAATTTCAGACGATTGATGTATTAGAAAATCATCTTTTTGTAAATGGTTTTCTACGGAAATATACCAATTGGCATTGGCATGGAGAGGATGAAATAATACCAATGAGAGCTCGGATAGATCAAAATGATGAAGATGAAATGATGGATGTTCTCACTGATCTTATGCAAAATGACAATGACGAACAAGCGGAGAATGAGCGCGATCAAGAGATACCTACAACTGACTACAGGAGTGGGCAACATTATAACGATTTGTTTGCTGAGATCGAGGCTCCATTATTCCCCGGGTGTCAAAATTACACTTCATTGAATTTCCTAGTGAAGTTAATGCATTTCAAAGTGTTGGGAAAAATTCCCAACAAAATATTTGATGGAATGCTGGAGTTGTTACATGATGCATTTCCAGCCCCAAATAAGCTTCCAAAATCGCACTATGCAGCGAAAAGGTTGTTGCGCAAACTTGGATTGGGCTACGAGTCAATCCATGTCTGCAAGCATGATTGCGCACTGTTTTGGAAAGAACATGCTGGAAAAAGCAAATGTCCTGTTTGTGGAGAGGATCGATGGGTGGACAAGAACACCAAGGGAAAGAAAGTGCCTCATAAAGTGATGCGTTATTTTCCTTTAACCCCTAGGTTAATGCGAAAATATGCATCGAGGCACATTGCTCAACATATGAGATGGCATCACGAGCAACGTATAAAAGAAGATGGTGTATTGCGTCATCCTGCTGATGGGAAAGCTTGGAAGGACTTTGACCGAAATAATCCAACATTTGCAATGGAACCCAGGAATGTGCGGCTTGGATTGGCTGCAGATGGATTCAATCCCTTTGGTAATATGAGTCTGTCTTATAGTATGTGGCCAGTAGTGTTGACGACATATAACTTGCCACCATGGTTGTGCATGAGAGAAACTAATTTCATGTTGAGTTTATTAATTCTGGGACCTCATTCGCCAGGAAAAGATTTTGATGTTTTCTTAAGACCATTGATTGATGAGTTAAAAGAATTATGGGTGACTGGTGTACAGACTCGAGATGCAGTCGATGGCAGTTTCTTCACTCTTCGGGCAGCTTTGATGTGGACTATAAACGATTACCCAGCAAGGAGTAGCCTTTCTGGATGGACTGCTCAAGGTTATCATGCTTGCTCTACTTGCAATGTGGCAACACCATCTATTCATTTACAAAAGAAGGTTGCTTTTTATGGTCATAGACATTTTTTACCAATCAAACATGCCATTAGAAGGGACAAGAAGACATATGGTGTCGTTGAAAAGAGATTACTACCACAGCCATTAACCATGCAAGAAATGTTTACACAAATGAGTTTTATACCTGATTCTCTTCCTGGTAAGCATGTCAGTTATGGCGGCCAAAAAAGAAAGTGTACAAAAGAGCAAGTTGGTTGGCAGAAAAAAAGTATATTTTTTGAGCTCCCATATTGGGCCAACATAATGTTGCGACACAATCTAGATGTTATGCATGTTGAGAAAAATGTGTGTGACAGTTTAGTAGGCACAATAGTTGGGCTGGAGAATAAGACCAAAGACACAGTTAGTGCCAGAGTAGACTTGGAGAAGATGAAGATGAGACCAAAGTTACAGCTGAGGAAGTTGAATGGTCGGATACAAAAGCCTGCGGCCAAATTCACTTTCACTGTTGAAGATCGCCAAAAGTTTTGTCGATTTCTTAAATCAGTGAAGTTTCCAGATGGTTTTGGATCTAACCTAAGGAAAAATGTGATCTAACAATAAATAATTTTATATTGTCATTTTTAACTGATAAATGTAATTTTAATATCGATTAATTTGACAGATATGGCTGATGTTATTGCTCAATCTCACGGGGGTGATGGTGGAGGATGCGATCCTCCACGTGGACCGGCAGATATCCCAGCTGATTGTGAACGAGGTAATATTTTACACATTGATATACTCCTGAAAATTTAACAATTAATCCATATTAATTTTAAAATATTGAATTTGCATACAATAGCGCCTCCAAGTAAACGTGGACGCCATAAGGGATTGAACACGCGGGAAAAGAGGGAACAGTTGGGGCGTCCTCTCCCTCTCTAGTGGGATGTGCGGGGGAGAACATATAAAGAGATCGGAGAGTACAGCTCAAATTTCTCAAGAGAGCTCGGATTACTTGTTCGACAGTACACAGATCTGGACTGTCCTCAATGGTCAAAAGTACCAAATGCCTCGAAAGAAAGAATACTTGCACATTTGGAAGTAAGTAGTTTATGTATTTTTATGTTAATTCTCATTTTATGTTATATATGATATTTACTAATAAATGTTTGTAAATTAGGATGATTTGTTTGATATTGGGCGTACTAGATATGGAGAAGGGCATATGCCTGGGATCTTGAGAGGCATTGATACTTTGTGTGCTAAAAAGTATTCTGACTGGAAGTACGATATTAAAGAGCACTTAACCATTAATGGGCCACAAAATCGTTATGGTGGTTGCACGGATACGCAGTGGCAAAAAGCAATTGATTTTTTCCGTCGCCCAGAAATTACGGTATTAATTTCTTGCTAAACTTAACTATCTTAATTAAATATATTACTAACGATAACTTTTTGCAGAAACGTTCTATGGTCAACAAGGAAAATAGAAAGAAACTGAAAGAGCTTAGCTATGGAGGTTCTCAGTCAATCCCAGCCTTACGCTATAAAAAGGTTAGTTAATTAATTATTTTTTAGTTTATTTTTCTTATTTATGTTTAATTATTAATTTTATAAAAATATATGTACGTGACAGCGCAATTTAGAGACTGGGCAACTTGAGTCCATCCCGGATAGCTGGATGGATACTCACCATAAATCAGGCACAGGGTGGGTGACAGAGACAGCAAAAAATACTTGGGTACGTTAAGTTTTTTTAAACATTTTTCAAAATTTTAATTGTTTCAAAATTTTAATTACATTATACATTGTATCATAGGAGGAATTGCGTGCATACCGCGACACACAGCAGACACAGGCAACTGATACTGAGAGTTCCACACCAGTTTCGAGTGCGCCTGAAGATGAAGACATATCTTTGGTACAAAATGTCTTCGGAAAACGACGGGGCCACCAGAAAGGATATGGACGTATCCTTAACATAAGGGACCGAACTCCATTTGATTTTCGTCCTTCACAAACTAGAGATGAAGAGTTGTCTGAGATGAGAGAGCGTCTTCGACAGTTAGAGGAGCATGTCCGGACTCATTGTATCACCCCGGGATCTCAATCTGCCCCACCACCACCACCCGATGATCCTGATGTTGGAGCACCGACTCAGTAGGACTTATGTATGAATTTTATTACAATTGACTATTACATTATCATGTTTAAGACAAGTCTTTATTTTAATTCAACGAATACACTCTTATGTTTTTATTTATATCTTTAATATAAGTGTTTTAATTTTATTCTATTTTCTTATATTTAATTCAAAATAAATAAATAAATAAATAAATAAGGGAATAACAAATATAAAAAAAATTGGGGACAAGTCTATACCGAGGACATTGTCCTCGGTATATACCACCAAGATGTCGGTATATACCAGTACGATGAGAAATTGGGGTTTGTTGTACCGAGGACATTTGTCACTTTCTACCGAGGACATTATCCTCGGTAAAACTTATACCGAGAACATTTTGAATGTCGTCAGTAGACGTTTTGTTTTACCGACGCAGCTGTACCGACAACTTTATACCGACGACATTGTCTCGGTAGAAGATATACCGAGGACATTTCGGCTTATACCGAGGACATTTGTTCTCGGTATAGGCCCTGATTTTTGTAGTGTCTTATTTATTAAAATATTGTATAGATATTGTTCTCATTTATACAGGGTATCCACAAATATATGTTAATAAATGAGGTAATTGAAACTAATTATATAAAATGTATTACAAATATCAAAAATAAAATAAAGAACCTCTTGCCGAAAAATGGGGAGCATATATATATTTACAAAATTATGTAATCTATATATATATAGGAGAGCTTCAATGATATTATGTAGCACTCTAAAATCTCTTTAAATCACTTTTTCTATTTTCTCATTTTAATCTAATTTTTTTATTCATTTTCTATTTTCTAAAATATCTTAACAATTGAAAATATCAATATATATACATATTAATTTGATTAAAAATTTATTTAGTTAAATATCTTAACTACTTATTTATTGAAAAATACTAAAAAAAATAATTAAAAATTACGTAATAATTTTCGATTGTCTATATATCTATTTTTCTTATTATATTATAATTATGTTTTTTTATTCTAAAGTGAATAGTTTTACAAAATATTTATATCTATATCTATATATAAATGAGAAGGTGGCATCCTATATTTTTTACAATCTATTTTTACTATTTTGTGAGAATTTTATATTGTGTCCAAAAAAAATATATACATACATATATATGTACATCAACCTTTCAACAAATAACAATACTTTAAAATTTGTCAGAATTTTTCAAAAATCTACAGGAGGTTCGCTATAAAATAACAGTGAACACCATCATGAAATAAAAAATTATGGTCAAGATGTCTTCACGTGTCTATATAAAGAACATGTTGTACGAGTATGGTCAAAATGAATCACCACCCCACAGTCTCCCAAAAAATATTTTAAAATATATATGTTTTAATAATTACAAAAGGTTGCGCGGAACGCGGTTATATTTTCTAGTATATATATAAAGGAGAGCTTCAAAGATATTATATATGTGGCACTCTAAAATCTCTTCAAAACACTCTTTCTATTTTCTTATTTAATCTAATTTTTTTATTCATTTTCTATTTTCTAAAATATCTTAACAATTGAAAATATCAATATATATACATATTAATTTGATTAAAAATTTATTTAGTTAAATATCTTAACTACTTATTTATTGAAAAATACTAAAAAAATTAATTAAAAATTACGAAATATAATTATGTTTTTTTATTCCAAAGTGAATAGTTTTACAAAATATTTATATCTATATCTATATATAAATGAGAAGGTGGCATCCTATATTTTTTACAATTTATTTTTACTATTTTGTGAGAATTTTATATTGTGTCCAAAAAAAAATATACATACATATATACGTACATCAACCCTTCAACAAATGTAATAGAAATAACCAAATTAATACACATACTTATAAATACATTGATTCTAATATAGTCATACGTTACAGTAGTTATCCAATAATAATAGCATGAAAGAGATATCAATGAGAATGGTCACATATGGTTTAACTAAACAGTTATCACAATTAGATTTTATTATATTATTATATCATTTTATAATTAACATTTTACAATCTAAAGTATCTAATTTTTTATTTTCTTTAATATTTTATTCATTTTTTCAATTTTAACCCATAAAAGTATGTCGTTACAAAATAATATGTTGCTTTTGCAGGCAGTTCTCTTCCTTAGAAAGAGAACTACCTTGATATTGGTAAGAACATATAATACCTGAATATTAATAAGAATTAAAATTTATTATCGGGTGTTGAATCGCTTGATGCTGTCATTTTTATTTAAAATTCTAATTATTATTATTTTCACTAAAGAAAGTAAACTCTGAGTATATCGATTTACAGTGTATATATGAATTTTAAAGAACCCACGTACCAAATTTTCAATTTTTCTTTTCGCTATGTAATTCAGTATATATTTATATCTATATCTATATATATAAACGAGAGTTTCGAGAAGATTATGTGAGACTCTAAAATTTATTCAAAGCACTCTTTCTATTTTCTCATTTAATCTAATTTTTATTCATTTTCTATTTTTAAAAATATCTTAACAATTACAAATATTAATATATATATACATATTAATTTAATTAAAAATTTAATTTGCTTAAATATCTTAACTACTTAATCATTGAAAAATACTAAAAAAAATTAATTAAAAATTACATAATAGTTTTCGGTTCTCTATATATCTATTTTTCTAATTATATTATAATTATATTTTTTATTCAAAAGTGAATAGTTTTACAAAATATTATAATTATTATCATCAATCATCAATATTTATAATTGTATTTTTCTCTTATTTGATATTTTACTAAGCTTGTGAAAATAAGATATTACTAATGGCATTCTTTGGATTTGTGATTTGTTTTCACTATAATAAATAAATATTTTATAGATTGTAATTTTAGTGGACATTCCCGCAGCAACAAAAGATGCGGAGGTTGATGTGAAACACGAAAAATTCTTTTTAGAAATAAGGAACACATTATGAATGAAAAATAATATTACTAAAAATAAAATAATGCACAACAACAAAAATAATAAATGTTTATTTAAATTATTTATGTTTTTTTTAAAATTTAAATGTAATAGTTTTACAAAAATATATATTAACAACATGTATAATTTAATTTGAATTTGATTTATTTCAACGATGTATATTTTGAATTTAAATTTGATTAGATATTTCATTACAACAACTATTTAATTAAATTATAAATATAAGTAAACAATATTTTTTTCTCATTTTTTATATTACTTTTTTAATTTATAGCTATTAATTTATTAAGGAATTTTTTTTATCTATTTTGTCTGTTATCTTTTTTCTCATTTTTATTTTAATAAAAATTATAATAGATAAAAATATCTACATATAATAATAATAATAATAATATATTTTAACTTTTTGACAAAATACAAGATCCAAATGTTAACTTTTAACAATAAAATATTCAAACAGGTAATCAACCAAATTATACGTGGTTCAAATAATCTATCTTTACATTCATATTTTTTAATTTTGTGAAAAACACAAGGTCCACAAGTTAATTTAAAAAAAAATTAATGGTCAAAATGGGTAAACAACTAAAATACAAAATTCAAAATGGTGTGAACCCTTATAGAAAACATAAATTATATATATTTATATAATTTACTTTTTATAAATAATTTTTAACATTTTGAATAAATATATGATCCACAGGTTAATTTTTAAAAATAAACAATCAAAATGAGTAATCGGCTAAAATATAGTGTTCAAATAATAGATTTATCTATTTCTATTTTAATATTTTGACAAAACTTGAGGTCTACAAGTTAATTTGTAAAAATAAAAGTTCTAATGGGTGATCAACTAAAATACAAGGTTTAAATAGTGTGAACCCTTACAAAAAACAAAAATTATATAAATATATAATTTAATTTTCATAAGAAGTTTGAACATTTTAAATAAATACATGGTCCAAAGGTTCATTTGAAAAAATATAGGGTCAAAACGGGAAATGAGCAAAAATACAGTGTTCAAATAATCAATCTATCAATTCCAATTTTTATTCTTTTGACAAAACACGAGATCTAAAAGTTAATTTTTAAAAATAAAGACTTCAAACAGGTAATTGGCCAAAATAAATCTTACACAAAATATAAATTTTCTTATACATAATTTATACTTTTTTATAAAAAGAACTACGCAAAGCGTATAATAATAATAAATAAAAGTAAATGTACAACAAGCTTTTTGAACTTTGTTTTCAGTACTTTAAAATTTGTCAAAATTTTTCAAAAATCTACAGGAGGTTCGCTATACAATAACAGTGAACACCATCATGAAATAAAAAATTATGGTCAACATGTCTTCACGTGTCTATATAAAGAACATATTGTACAAGTATGGTCAAAATGAATCACCACCCCACAGTCTCCCAAAAAATATTTTAAAATATATATGTTGTAATAATTACAAAAGACTGCGCGGAGCGCGGTTATATTTTCTAGTTATATATATAAAAGACTTCTCAATGATTATTACTTATGGTTACCATAAATCACTAAACAAGTTTTTGATGAGAAATAATTATAATGATGTTGAAAATAAATAAATAAAATATATAAAATATATAAAATCAATAATTTGGAATGTGTAGATTAATTAGACAATAAAACATTAATTAGAAAGATAATGGTCACATTAATTATTCCTACTAATTCCAAAATGAATTTTTTTTTCTCATGGAATGGATAAAATGAATGAAGAATAAATAGAGAATAAATATTAAATAAGATTTGTTTTATTCTTTAATTAATATATATGTGGTTGTCATGTCATCAGGTAGTCCTTCTAAAAGTTTGAAAAAGTTAAAATTTATTTTTAGAAATATTAATTAACAACCATAATGTGGATCATTGATCTTAATACAACAGTTAATATTAAAGTAATCATTCATGAGTAGTAAGCATTAAGAGTGCCCCCTTATATATTGTGTGATTAATCAAGATATATATATTAAATAAAATTAGTAGCGTAAAAAGATAATCAAAATATTATCAGCACCGAATAAATAGCAAAAAAAAAAAAAAATGGTTCTCGCCCTTCAATCTATTCGTCTTCTCCGAACAAGAAAATTTTTGCTTTCAGATTGTTATAAATAATATAGTAAAGAAGAACGAAATATATAAACAAATATATTTAATTGAAGAACATAAATGAGAAAATACAATAAAAAGAATAAACCAAAGCTGAGGCAAGCGAAACACGCTTTCTTTAAAGTAGATTTGCCCAATTTACCTTAATGGTTCTAGAGGATTCGTGAGCAACGAGTAGATGATTCGTGTGCTAGAGGATTCCTAGGATACAACAGCTATCAATCAGGATGAAAGCACCACTGCATCTGCTCATGCAAACTCGAAACAAACCTTCCATTTATCACCAGAAAATACTACAAAGATTGGAGAGAGAAAGAGACCAAGACTTTTGTGTGTGATATTTTGTATATGTGTGTCTTAGAATGAGAGGAGAAACCTCCTTTTATAGGCTTCATGGAGAGTTGAAAATGTGTATAAATCAAGTGCATTAATGTCTAAATATCCCACAAATCTGGGATCTTAATTTCTGAAAATTAATCAGAATTAATCACACTTATTTTGGTAATATCAATTGTTACCCAAAATAATTTTATGAAAAATCAATCAAAATCAATCACACAATCTTCTGATAATAATATCAGCTTTGACCAAAGTGATTTGCTAAAAACCAATAAGAATTAATCAAATAATATTATGATATTCTCATCTTTGACTAAAGTAATTTGCTAAATCATTACTATTTTATGTATCAATTTATCATTCACTCAATTTTGTCCAACATAAGTGCTATTATCAAATAAAAATAATTATTTACTTATAGCCAAAGTAAACATTATTAATCAAAACATGTGCATGGCACATAGCTTTCATGGTTGAAAAATATATTTACAACAATAATATATATTTTTAAAAGTTGATATTAGTTTTAGACCAATTTATTTCTAAAGTACTAAAATAAAATTCTCTCAATATATTAATATAAATAGTATTATAATTATTGGAAGTGGGCACACAAGAAAATATATTACACAATGTCTACTTAATTTTTTATATTAATTAATAATAACAAAATTTTATCAGTTAATATGAATTGCAACACAAAAAACATTATCAGCCCAATATTTAATGGTTTTGTCTCTAGGCAATTAGGCTACTTATTATCTCCTCATAATATATGAATACACTCATACATGTCTTGGTTTTAATTATTATTATTATTATTATTATTATTATTATTATTATTATTATTATTATTATTATTATTATTTGTTATTCCACTTGATTTTGCATAAATAAATTTAGCATAACAAAATCATTTTTGCCGATTTATAGTTATGTTGCAATAAAACTATCATATGTATAAAGGAAAATAATCAAGAGCAAAAGAAATCAGCCAAATACATATCACACTTGTCATTTATTTGGAGACAAATTTTGATATAAGAAAACTTAATACAACAAAGTTCTTGCTTTAATTCCATTTTGATTATATTCATAATTGAATATAAATAATTAACCACTATAAGTATTCATAGAAATAAAAAAAATGATAATTTTATGGGGTATGGAAAAAGTTGAAGTAATCTAATCAATAATTAATAAACAAATAAGCAAAGAAAAATGCAAGATTTTGAAATATTCCTAAAGAAAATTCAAACTATTACTTTTTTATAAATTAATATATAAGGAAAATACAAAAAAAAAAAAAAAGTAATTGGTTAGTAAATATATAACAACAATTTCTAATAGCTTGCCCATATTCATAATAAAAAGAATTTTTTGTTGGATAGAGTTCTCCAACTAATATTAAAAAAAAAAGGAAAAAAAATGATATATGTTACACCCAGATTTCGAGATAAGAAGTTATGACTTCACGGAGTCGAACAGGCCAGCGTTGTTTTGCTTCCTCGACTTGGAGAACATGCAAGAGCCAAACGAGTTTTGAGTTATGGTTTTTTGTTCTTCTCTTCTCTTTGAAAGCTCTGGATGCGAAAGTAAGGGAAGAAGATGGCACAAGCATATTTATAGGCCACAAAAGAATGTCAAGCAACAAATTAATCTGGACCGTTGGTCATGTTTGGTATCTGATCGAACGAACGGGTACAGGCGTGGCAAAAAGGTGGCAGATGAGAAGACGTGGGCATGGTGCAAACATACTCAAGTACTCTGATCATCCTATACATTCTAGACGCGTGTCCACACTCGAGTGCAATTGACGGTACAATTTCCAAGAAGGGCAGTTCAAAAGTTTCCTTCTCATGGGATTCGAACTAGTACTTTTGAGGGGGCAAAATGTTATACCCAGATTTCGAGATAAGTTATGACCCCGAAAACTGGGTTCGTCAGGTGTGAGCTCAAAACATATGCAGACATCATATGATCCAACCGTCAGACCTCTTTGAAGTAAACAATGACCTCGAGAATGTGTAGCCTCGAATGTTCTCTGAAATCGCAAAAGCCATGGAATGACACTTGTATATATTTTTCCTTGATTGCCTTCAGGCGAGATGGCTCGAGCTCGAGAAGTGCAAAGCTCGGATGTGACAGCATCGTTAGCATCTACTTGTTCCGAGCAGAAGCAGAGCTAGGAGACGAGCTCGTGATTGACTCATGGTCTCGGCAAGTTCAATGCCAATTGCTGATCTCGAAGATTTGATGAATCATTTGAGTTAATCAGTACGTGTGAATACGTTTATTGTTGTACAATCCCAATATTTAAGGGATATCATTTAATCTGTTATCCGTTCCCGATCTTCATGGGACATTTCTGTGTATGTAGGAAATAATGCATTAAATAGCATTATATTAATTGATTTACAGAATATCTTTCCGAGATATGTGGGAATGAATTCTGCAACTTTCTCTATAAATAGAGAAGGAAACACTATTTGTTGGGGACCGATTTCTGATTTTTTGAGAGAAAACTTTGGGCAACTTTTCTCTGAAAAGTTTCCAGAAAACTCTCAAGTCTTAATAACACAGACTCGTGAACTAGGCAGAGTTAACTGCTGAACCACGTAAAAATCCTCTAGTTTTTCTCTTTATTCATTTGCACCAATATTTTATTGTTTAATTGCTCTACTATTTAAGTTGACAAAAAACGGCGTCAACAATATACTTGGAAATTAAGTAAATGGTTATGCGAATTTACAAAGAAGGATACATCTACTTTTATTATATCTCTTTTATATAAAAAGTATGTAGATAACGGAAATTCCTAGTTTTAATGGTTTTTTTTATTTATTTCCGTTAACTTTAACAGAATATTCTGTATATAACATAATATTCTTATATTTAACTGTAGATTGTAAACATAATTTAAACTTCAATAAAATTAAATAAATAATTAAACAAATTAAAATATGATATTTTTGAAATATTTTACAATGATAATTATTTAAAAATAGCAAAACCATAAGTTTTATAACTTAAATAAAATTAATTAAACTTCAATTTAAACTTCAACTAGCAACAAACATATTAAATATATAATATAATATACTATCAACTAGCGACATACTTCTTTTTTTTTTTTTAAAAAAAACTAGCAACAAACTTAAATTTAAAATGCATGTAAAATATTAATATTATATTAAACATATAATATATAATCTCATGTTATCACTCCAAAATTCAAAAACTATAACAAACATAAACTTATACAAAAATAAATAAATTAATTAATTATATTTTTAAGATATTTTATGATAATTTAAATAATTAAATTATATTTATTTAAAAACAATAAAGTCATACATATCAATTTTTTTATCTTATAAATTTGTGTGATAGTTTATTTTTTATGAAGTGATTGAAGCTCTTTTTTTTCATTAGAAACTAAAAATAGTTGATGCATGTAATATTACTCCATACTATGACTCTTTATATTCTTATTTTATTATATTATTAATTAATTTTTAAATATTATTATAATTTATATATATGTCATGTAGCCATGTAAATATAATTATGTCAATGTTTTATTTAGATGTAATATATGTAGAGATTATTGATATAAATATTTATATATATTATAGGACTGTAATTCATTCTATTATATTTTTTTTTTTTTAAAAGTGAATCAGTTTTTATTAAAATTATAGACAATTTTTTGCTCTCATTTCTTTAATACATTATATTAAACATATTTTATTTATTTTTATGTTATTGTTTATTTATTCAAAATTTATATGATAACTAAAAAAAATACATTTTTGAATAAACATGATTACAACTTTAAAATTAAGCATTTTTACCTAATAAGAGGATACACACGTGATCCCTTCTAGTAGAGCATTTTATATAATTAACAAAGCATTCTCTAACACCATATGATATAAGACTTAATTACCTTTTATGGATTGATGTATAAGTCTCTTTGGGTACATTTCGCACCTCGCATTGTATAATATTATTTTTATACAACACTATTTGATATTCACTTGTACTAAAATGTTTTATTAATTAATACTACAGTAATAATATAATATATTAATACTACAGAAATGATACAATATATTAATACTACATATACATTTGGCCTCGGACCCCGGACCCGAACCCCGGCCTCGGCCCCGAACTCAGACCTGGCCCTCGGCCCCGGACCATAGCCCCAGCCCCGACCCTAGACCCAGACCCGACTCCGGATCGAGACTCGACTTTGGACCCCAGACTTGAAGCCCAACTCCAAACCCCGACCCCGGCCCATGACCCGGACCTTGGCCTCGAACCCAGACCCTGACCCTGGACCTTACCACAATACAACTTAGTTTAAAAAATATTACAATATGAGCTAACACATATAATTTCTTATGTATTTAATAATCCGGTTGCTATTGTATTAAAAAAAATTATTGTAATAATTAATACAATACAAAATTTAATTCAAAGATAGTGTTCTACTTATTTAATACAATACGACATTTTTATACGGCATGTCAAACGTGCCCTTTGGTAATTCTAGTTTTCTTGGTGGAGTTTATTTGGGCTTAAACTCTTAGGTTGTTTTTTTTTTTTTTTGTTCAACCCTTCCTCAAATTCTCTCTTTCCTAACTTTGGCCATACACCTTTTATGTTCACCAATTATGTTCTAATTTTAAGGTTTCTTATTTACTTTTCTATAGTATCTCTTTTTCATGGTCGTTCTGTGGTTTATAGATTAACTTATATTTGGCTAAATAATAAACTTAGTTAGATGAAGAAAAATCATTCTATTTTTGTAATAAGACAGTCTATTCTCAAGAAGAAAAAAACATTATTTAGTTCGTATATTTCTTAAGCAGTATGATATAAGCATGAGCACTCTCTATTTATTAGGAAAATTTTGGGAATTAAAATAGTATTTAGAAAAAGTCGACTAGTTGTCATTTGTTTTTTTTTCTTTCTCTGTGCTTGTTTGTATAATGTACAGTCATCTTTTGTTGCATTCAAGACTAAAGTCGGTTGGTACTTAACTTTAATCATATTAACAACTCATATCGAGCAGGGTGTATGATATTCAAATAAGTAATTTTCATTTTTATAAAATATATAATCAGTCATGTTAACTTAGATAATCTTCCTTTTCGAAAAAAAAAAATTAGGCTACCGTAATATAAGTATAATTTGAGAAAAAACTTAAATATTATATTTCACTACACGAATGTTATATGATAATATATGAAAATAAAAACTACGAAAATAAATACATGCTACAAAAAAAAAATACATATTAAGTTTTATTACAATTGATTTTTTAAATTAAAAAAAAAGAATTTGATTGGTTAATTTTAATAAATATTTATTAAAAATATAGTATATAGTGTTGTAACAATTTTGACATTGTATTATTTTTTGTGTTAAATTTAACATAATTTTTTGTATTGTATTGAAGGAGATTTTTTATCTATAGAATACTAAAATATAATATTGCGCATTCCAAATTTGATATTGTATTAGAGATAATTTTATATTTGGATTATTCATAAACATAGTATGCTATCCCACAAATAAAATCTACAGTAATTGCGATTAAGGTTATTAGCAGTGAAGGAGATAGAAATTGTAATCAACTAAGAGTTGAAGAATTTGGTTCAGTGAGGCTTTTATAATTTTTTTTATGAATTTAGTGGGGTAAAATAAATTAAATATATATATATATGAATAGATAACAATTGAGTGATGTTAGATACACTTTTTAATATGAATAATGTTAGCAATACTCTAAATTCACACATAAGATATCTTGATGTGTCATTAATATACAAATAATGTGTAGTTTTTCTTTATTGGTTGGTTTGGTCCGATTATAATATATTTTAATCAACCCAATGTAAAAAATGGATAGCAAAAATCTAACTCCATAACCGTGTCTCTTCCATAGAGGATGCTCAGGGTAATTGGCGTGATACACCAGATAGTGTCCAACATGCATTTCTGCATTTTTTCCAGCAACTGTTAGGCTCTCAAATGCATCAAAGAACCTCGGTTAATCAGAGTATTATCGATCTTGGACCAAAAATCACGGATAGGCACATAAGTATTCTCCAAGCAGACTATACAGCTCAAGAAGTAAAGGAGGCAATCTTTGCTATTCCAGGACTGAAGTCTCCAGGTCCTGATGGCTTCGGTAGCAGTTTCTATCAAGATAACTGGAACCTTGTAGGAGCTGAAGTTGAAAAAGCAGTGCTGTCTTTTTGAACACAGGAAAACTCCTTAAGGAAATCAATGCTACCACAATCACCATCATTCCAAAGAGTAGTTGCCCACGCAATGTCAGTGATTTTCGCCCTATATCTTGCTGCAATGTCATCTATAAAGCTGCCTCAAAAATGATTTGTTCGAGATTGCGGAGAATTCTACTTGACTTAATTGCTGAAAATCAGGGGGGGTTTGTTCATGGACGATATATAGCTCACAACATTATGGTCTGCCAAGATTTGGTGAGACTGTATGGGAGGAAAAACTGTAAACCTAGTTGCATGCTCAAAATAGACTTAAGGAAAGCATATGATACCATCGAGTGGGGCTTCATAGAAGAGATGCTCAAAGCCTTTGGGTTCCCTCAGAAGTTTACTGAACTGGTTTTGACTTGTATCCGCACCCCTAAGTTTTCATTACTACTTAATGGATCTCTTCATGGATTCTTTGAAGCAAGGAGAGGTCTAAGACAAGGGGATCCTATTTCCCCCTTGTTGTTTGTACTTGGTATGGAGTATTTGTCTAGGATATTGACTAAGGTGGGGTCTTGGCCAAACTTCAAATATCATGATCGATGCTCCTCTTTAAAGCTGAATCACTTGTGTTTTGCAGATGACCTCTTACTTTTTTGTCATGGAGACTACCCTTCAATCATTTTGATGCTGAGAGGTTTGAAGCTCTTCTCTAAAACTTCAGGTTTATGTCCTAATGCATCTAAATCTGCGGTTTAATGTCATGGCATGCTTGAATCTGAAGTGAATCGGGTACTTGAAACATCTAGCTATACGCGCAGTTATCTCCCATTCCGGTATCTTGGCATACCAATTTTCTCTAAGAAGATTTCTGCAGCTGAATGTACCAGTATCCTTGAGAAAATGACTGGCAGAATTCGATTATGGAGTACTAGGAACCTCTCATATATGGGGAGAGTTACGTTGATTAATTCAGTTCTAATCTCCATACATTCTTACTAGGCACAGCTTATGATTTTACCCAAAAAATTACTTAGAGATGTTGAAGCACTCTGTCGAGCTTTCCTTTGGAAAGGGTCTTCGGACACTCACTGTCATGGCCTCATTGCATGGGATCACCTTTGTTTATCAAAAACAGCTAGAGGCTTAGGTTTTAGACAAATTCTTGATTGGAATGAGGCTGCCATAGGGAAATATGTTTGGGATATTGCTAAGAAAAAAGATAATCTGTTTGTCAAATGGATCAATAGTGTTTACATAGCAAACAGGAACTGGTGGGATTATTCTTGCCCTCTGGATTGCAGCTGGTATTGGAAACGAATAGTTGCTGTGAAAGAACGTTTCAAGCATAAAGTCTCACTTGGTTCATTCGTATCTCAGCAATATAGCATCAAAAGAGGATTAGAACTGATGAGGGTTCCTGATAGTAAAGTTTCTTGGAACAAGTTTGTTTGGGATAGGCTAATTATTCCTAAACATAGATTCATCATGTGGTTAGTCATGTGGGAGAGATTGAATACAAAGGACCGTATCATCAAATATAACCCATCTCTAGATTCGGTATGCCTACTTTGTGGGGAAGCAGATGAATGCATTGAGCATCTTTTTTTACAGTGCCTTTACAGCAGGAAGTGCATCAGTGTTATTAAAAATTGGCTCAACTGGCATCCTCAATCTATTAATCTGGAGCGGCTGTTAAAATGGATTTCCCATGCTAAGGCATCAAGTATATACAAGAGCATGCTTATGACTATACTTGCCGCTACTGTGTATCACATTTGGAGGGCAAGGAATGATGTTCTTTGGAACCAGAAGCTCTGGCACTATAACCACACAGTGAGTATGATCCAAAATGAGTGTAAATTGAGATTACTTAGTGTACTACCATGTAAAGCTTCAAGTAAAGATAGAGAGTTCCTGGATAGATTATAGCTGAGAGTATATAGGGGATTGACTGTATAGGAGTTAATACTTTAGCTGATACAGTTAGTGTTTTGTTCCAAGTCTGTTCCTTTTGTATGGAATTACTTGGTTTGTTTTGTACATGGAAGTTAGAGCAATACAATGACCTTATTCATCAAAAAAAAAAAAAATCTAACTCCAATCCGTCCAATTAAGAAAAAAAAGTTTAACCCGTCTAATATTTTAGGCGGATTGGTCCAATCTTAAGATTTTTTTAAATGTTCAAATAATTAGATTCAACAAACTAAAAGTATAGTATACATCTTCCAAACTTATACATATTATTCTAAATTGAAACTTTAAAACACTATTCTAAATTCATTGTTAATGTAAATCCTAAAATTTACAAATTTTATAGAGATATCTTTTTATTTAAAAGATGATTTTAAATTCTTTTTTATTGTGATTTTCAAAATTAATATATTGGATTAATTTGTAAGGTTTGCAAATAATTCCTTGTTTAGTTTGATATTCTCATAATATGTTTATAAAAGGAACTTGTATCTTGGTTTTATAAAGAAAATAATATGCGCTTATTCGAATTCAATTCTGCAATATTTGTCTTTTGATTTTCGTGCTGCTCAAGATAATAAACTTCAGAAAATACAATCTTTGAAGAAATTAATTGTCATTTCTATCTTGAGAAATTTGATATGACTCAGGTAATAGCTGTCTCCAAAAAATTCGCGTCTGTCGAATTAGAATCAACGAAAAAATGCAAATCTTCATTAATCAAGAATATCTTCAAATAGTTTAGCAATCACTAGATTAACAATTGCAAACATCTTTTCTCTCTTGGTGATTCTCGCCGAAGCCATGGCTAAGGGAGTAAGAAATGTGGGGAAAGCTAAGACAAAGGGCAAAGCAAAGAAAACAGGACCTTCGTCCTCTGATAGGGTAATCAAAATGAGATCGATGGATGCAATCTTGGGAGTCGAAGAACTAGAAATAACGGAGGATGAAAAAGAGGATTCTGAACAATTAGGAAGAATTTTTTCTCCTAAGGAGACAGAGGAGATTTTACAAAGGCAAAGTGAGATTCAAACTGATTTTTCTAATTGGTTGAGTGCTTCCAACAAAGCTACGCAGGATGTGGATCTAGGAAAGAGGGTTTCACCTCTGATTTTAAGATCTAATAATATAGTGAAGAACGTGGAAAGTAGTTTTGGATTACAAGCAAATGGAATGGAAAACTCTTCGAATCAGGTCAAGAGATCTGGAATTAAAATAGAACCAGAGGACATTGCTGAGGAGATAAGCTAATGGCAACCTTCAATAGTTTGCTATGTAGTTGGAGCTAATCCTCCTGTCAGCGTTCTGGATGGTTTTGCGAGGAGACTTTGGAAAGATGATGTCGATAAGGTAGGGGTGCTTTCTCATGGCATCTTTATCATTAGATTTCAAAATCTGGAATTCCGTGATCGAGTCTTAGATGGAGGATACCTCTTCTTTGACAAGAAGCCTCTCATTGTGAAACCATGGAACTTAGTGGATGATTTCACTAAAGAGGACATCACTACGGTACCTACTTGGATTCAATTGGGAGGTTTAGACATCAAATACTGGGGTGATCGATCTCTCTTTAAGATAGTGGGACAGCTAGGGAAACCACTTCAAGTTGACAACATTACTAAACACAGGGTCAGATTATACTATCCTCAAATTCTTATTGGGGTTAGTCTTGCTCAAGAATTTCCAAACACAATTTCTTTCACGAATGAATTTGATCAGGAAATAGAGCTTGTTGTGACTTACGAATGGTTACCAATTTTGTGCCAAAATTTCTTTGGTATGGGACATGAGACTAAGATGTGCAGGAATAAAAATCAAGTCAAAAAAACATGGGTGCCTAAGAAGATTTTGACAGAGAATGAACCAGCAGTAATTTCAGAAGTAGACGATGAAGGATTTCAGAAAGTGGTTAAGGGGAAAAAGGTACAAAAGACCTATGCAATTCCAACTACAGTGACAAATCAGTATTCCATCTTGGCTATGGAGCATGGAACAGGAGAGCTACAATGCCACAACACTTGGGGGGGGGGGGGGGATCCCTTTACTTCCAATGGATAGAATTCTATGTTGGAATGTAAGAGGGATTAACAACCAATATAAACATAGTGAGATCAAGCAATTGATCAATTCAAAGAAGGTTGGGCTAGTTAGTCTCTTGTAAACAAAGGTGAAGAATAAAAATATGGGATCACTTTACTCTAGTTTATTTTCTGGTTGGTGCTTTGCTAATAACAATCCTTGGCTAGATAAAGGAACAATAATTGTGGCTTGGAATCCTAGCATGTATTCTCTTGATATTAGAGTATGTACTAATCAGTTAATACATTGTATTGCTCAATCATCACATCAGGCAGGCAGGTATGGCTTTAATGATGAGTTGAACAGGGAAAGTTTGTGGCAAGACATAATGGAGCTGACTTCTCAAATTTATGAGGCTTGAATGATACTGGGGGATTTCAATGAGGTCCTTAATCAAAATGAAAGAATATGGAAAAAGGCTAACAAAAAACCTTCTCAAAGCTTTCGAGATTTCTTGATACATTGTCAAATGGAAGATCTAAAATACTCAAGATGCTTCTACACCTGGAATAACAAACAACAGCCTGATGAACAAGTGTATTAAAAAATAGGTTGAGCTCTGGTGAACTCGAGATGGACAGATACATTTTTGAACTCAGAAGCAGTGTTTCTTCTAGAAGGTAACTTTGATCACAACCCTATTCTTATATCCTTTTACTTGGATGTGAACTTGGGGAAGAAATCTTTAAGATATTTTCGAATGTGGAAGGAGGCTTCAACCTATGCTGACAAAGTTAAAGCCAGTTAGAATGAACCAATTATAGGTACTAAGATGTATAAGCTGGCAAAGAAATTGAAGAGATTGAATCACGTTCTCCTGGGCATCAATAGAGAAGGTTTCAATGATATTCAAAAGGCAGAGTTTCAAGCAAATTAAAGCATGATGGAAATTCAAGAAGCCTTGCACAAAGATCCCCTCAATTTCACTATTATGGAGCAGGAGCAATTGGCTAGGGAATGTGGAAGGAGGCTTCAACCTATGCTGACAAAGTTAGAGCCAATTAGAATGAACCAATTATAGGTACTAAGATGTATAAGCTAGCAAAGAAATTGAAGAGATTGAATCAGGTTCTCTTGGACATCAATAGAGAAGGTTTCAATGTGTTGACCGTGTTTTTGGCCAACGACGTGTATACGTCTAAACGAAAAAAAACCTTCAAGAGAAATATACGACACATACAATTTTTATAGTGGTTCAGCCCCAATGTGTTGGTAATAGCCTAGTCCACTTAGAGTTATGATTATAGATCCACACTCAAGATCAGATGAACCTGAGTCAACTGAGTTTCTTCAGTGCAGATTAAAAGAATACAAGAGTTCTCTCAAGATACAATTACTCTCTCTGGAAAATTAGAATCCGAACCCCTTACTATGATTCCATGAGCCTTGTATTTATAGGCTCAGGATTGTACAGATGATGTCCCCATAATCAGGATATTTCGCTATTCTCATTATATTCAATTAATAATAATATTCAAAATACAACAAAACACTATTTTTGTGGGATAATCTAAGAGATTCCCGTGCAGGTATGACTGATTCTTGTTGAAGTCGTTGCTAGGATCTTTTGCGTAGCCCTGCTCTATTTAGTCGGTCCACATCACACTCAAGAGGAGAACTGAAGGGCCGAAATTCCTCACTGGTCGGCCAAACCTTCACTGGTCGAACAAGGACATAACTGGTCGGACAAACACTTGACTGGGCGGACAAGCACCTGACCGGACGGACAAGCACCTGACTGGGCAGACAAGCATATGACTGGTCAGTCCAAAATCTTCACCGGTCTACCAGACCATTCCTAAGCCAAATTACCCAACCATTCCTTGCCATTTGTCACTTTTATTGCCATGTCATCATTTTCAAATTTTGGGGATAACACAATGATATTCAAAAGGCAGAGTTTCAAGCAAAACAAAGCATGATGGAAATTCAGGAAGCCTTGCACAAAGATCCCCTCAATTTCACTATTATGGAGCAGGAGCAATTGGCTAGGGTTAAGTATATATAGGTCCATATAGCCTATACTTAGTTTTTAGGACATAAAGCTAAAGCAAATTGGGTTCTTAATGGATATGAAAATACTGCTATCTTCCATGCTTCCTTGAAAGCTAGAAGAACTCAGAATTGAATTCACTCAGTTAAGAATGAGAAGGGAATTTGGGTGGACACAATAGATGGTGTTAAAGATGCATTTATGGTGTACTATAACAGCTTGTTGGGGACAACTATGAATAACAGAATGAAGATTTCAATCAATTGTGGAGTTAGGCCCTTTAATTTCTGAAGCTCACATTCATTTGCTACAGGCAGAATTCACAACACAAGAGGTCAAAGATGCAATCTTCTCAATGTCGGGAATGAAGGCACCTGGCTCGGATGGATTTAGCAGTTTTTTCTTTCAAGATAATTGGGATTTGGTTGGTCCTAAAGTAAAGTGTTGTTGTCCTATCTTTCTTAAGCACTAAAAAAAATACTTAAAGAGATTAATGCAACATCTATCACTCTCATTCCAAAGACAAAATGTCCTGATAATGTGAGTAATTTCAGACGTGTAGCTTGTTGTAATGTGATATACAAAGCAGTTACGAAGATGATTTGCTCAAGGCTTCGCCAAGTACTGCCTGATTTAATTGCGAAGAACCAGGGGGGATTTGTCCATGGGAGATACATAGCTCATAACATCATGTTATGTCAAGATCTGGTTCATCAATATGGAAGGAAAAATTGCAAGTCGAGTTGTATGATCAAATTGGAATTGAGGAAAGCATATGACACAGTTGAGTGGGATTTCATTGAAGAGATGCTAGCTGCCTTTAAATTCCCACAGAAGCTCATTAAACTCATCATGATTTGTGTAAGAAAATCGAGATTCTCACTGATAATTAATGGATCAATCCATGGGTTCTTTGCATCCAAACGAGGTTTGCGACAAGGAGACCCAATTTTTCCATTATTATTTGTACTAGGCATGGAATACATGTCTCTAATAATGATTAAAGTGGGATCATTGGCTGGTTACAAATATCATGACAGGTGCACTCAATTGAGATTAAATCATCTGTGTTTTGCAGATGATCTTCTACTATTCTGTCATTGAGATTATATCTCCATTTTATTGATGCTCAGAGGACTAAAGCTTTGCTCATCTTCATCTGGTATGCTGCCAACTGAGACCAAATCCGCAGTATACTGTAGTGGCACGACTAATTCTGAGGTGCGCAGAGTGCTAGAGGTCTCTGGTTTCACTAGAAGTCATGTACCTTTCAGGTAGCTTGGCATTCTAATTTGCTCTAAAAAAAATTCTATTGCTGAATGTGGGAGTATTTTAGAAAAAATGGTGCAAAAAATTCGGCAGTGGAGTTCAAGGAATTTATCCTACATGGGAAGAGTTACATTAATCAACTCTGTATTGATTTCAATACACTCTTACTGGGCACAGATAATGATATTACCAAATAATCTGTTGCAAGATGTTGAAGCTATATGTAGAGAATTTCTTTCGAAAGGAATGACAGATAGCTTGGGGCCAGGATTAGTTGCTTGGAACAATGCTTGCCTTCCCAAGACAGCTGGAGGATTGGGTTTTAGCAAGGTAATTGATTAGAATGTTGCAGCTATGGGGAAATATGTTTGGTCCATTGCCTCTAAAAAATATAATTTGTGGGTTAGGTGGATTCACAGTTTTTACTTGAACAATCTTGACTGGTGGGAATACAAAATTCCCACTGATTGCAATTGGTATTGGAAGAGATTGGTTGTTGTCAAAGGTCTATTTAAAACCAAGATTGATCTGAATGCTTTTGCAACAACAGAGTATAGCATTAAAATAGGCATGACCTTTTATTTGATCATACAATCAAAGTGCATTGGAGTAATGTTGTTTGGGAAAGGCTTAGCATTCCCAAGCATCGTTTCATCCTTTGGTTAGTAATGTTGCAGAAACTTCGCACCAGAGTTCAAATCAGGAAGTATGATCCACACGTAGATCAAACATGCTTATTGTGTGGTGAGTATAATGAAGATATTCAACATTTATTTTTCCATTGTCAATATAGCAATAATTGTTTGATGAGAATGAAGACTTGGCTAGGATTGAGAGCACAAGTAGAGAACTATGGCATACTGCTTCAGTGGATTATAAAGGCCAAAAAATTTAGTAAAGTCAAGAAGAGCATACTTATAGCAACTGTTGCAACCTTGGTGTATCACATATGGAGAGTGAGAAATGATGTGCTATGGTCTCAAAAACTTTGGCATATTAATCATACTGTACAGGCAATTTAAAGAGATTTTAAATTTAGGTTGTTTGCTGTAATGCCGTGTAAGGCAAGGAACAGATAGGGAATGGTTTAATACAATTTGTAGAGATATACAAAGTTAATTGTATAGATGTAAGGGAAACAGGGGGATATAGGGACTTTAGTGTTCAAAAGTTGAAAATTTGTAAATGTAATTGGTTGTTTGAGTAATTCAATGACTTCTTATTCACCAAAAAAAAAAAGAATATCTTCAAATATTCTTGCTTTTATTGGAGATTCTTTCTTAGCCATTCTGAGCACGAAATGGTCTCTATAAATAAGCTTCTAGGGCCTTGAGAAAAAGTAAACTCTTTGGTGCATAATTTTGTGAGTGAATTGTAATATATGTGAGAATTCATAGTTTGTATTAAAGATTATTGTATTCACGTGATCTTGTAGTAAAATGAGTGTTTAATATTGTGGTGAGTCTAATCCACATTCATGAGTGAATGCATGTTGTAATTTGAACACAATTCTTATAGTCTTCGGGAGAAGATTTTTACAAGCCTTGTGTTGGGAGGATACAAGCACTCGCTGGCCATTGAAGGGAGTACAAGTGGTTGAGCGTTTCAATCAAAATCAAATTAGTGAAGATAAGTACAACAAAGTTGCGGCAAATCTCAAGAGGGAGTCTTGTTTTGTTTAAGTCAGTATTTTGTACTTGTTATTCTTTACTAATTGATTTTATTCTCTGGGTGTGGTCCCAATGAGTTGGTTATCCGAAAGGGTTCTGAACCTTGTAAAAATTTGTTGTGTTCTTTATTTTCTTTGCACTGTCTTTTTATTGTGTTCAGTTTCTATCGTGACAAGTTCGTATTCTGTCCTAACAGATCTAAAATCTGTTTCAACATTTGATTACCATTCCGCACCTTAATTAATTTGGTAATTTCTAAAAATGAAATTGCAATTGGTTTCAAAGTGGGTCACTCATTTCTAAGTGAGATATTGGTTTATTCTGTTTGTTGTTCTTATTCTTGCGATGTCTTTTTTCACAAAAGGAAGTTCCATAACTCACCCCCCTTTACTCAATGATTCTAACTATCCATATTGGAAAGTTAGAATGAGAGCCTTCATCAAATCTCAAGATGAAAAGGCTTGGAGAGCAGTTTTGAGTGGTTGGACTCCAGCAGAAAGGAATGACATAACTAAGGTAAAATCTAAACTTGATTGGACTGATGTTGAAGATAAACTATCCAGTTACAATAATAAAGCTTTACATGATATTTTTAATGGTGTTGGCGAATGTTACATTAAATTGATATTTTCATGTGTTTCGGTCAAAGATGCTTGGCAAATCCTTCAAACCCAATTTGAAGGAACTTCTGATGTCAAGCGTTCTAGGCTTGTTATTCTCACACAAAATTTGACTAATATTTTATGAAAAATTGTCAGATATTGCTGACGAATATTTTTCTCTTGGTGAGAAACTTGAAGATAATGTTTTGGTCTGAAAAATTGTTAGAGTTCTTCCTGACAGCTTTCAGACTAAGCTCATTGCAATTGAGGAAGAAAAAGATCTGGACAAAATAAAAGTGGAAGAATTGATGGGTTCACTTCGAACTTTTGAACTGAATCAACAAATCAGACAAAAAGGTAAAATAGAATAAATCAAGGAGAAATCTATTGCCTTGAAATATTCCAGAATGAGAAGGAAAGTTCAGATGATGAGGATGTTGAGATGGTCTTGTTAACAAAAAAATATTCAAAAGTACATAAAGAAATTGGGAAACAAAAATGCCATATTCAAAAACTCAAAAGGTAATTTTTCTAAACCCTTTGAAACTAAAAAAGAAAAGGTATTCAGTGTAGGGAATGTGAAGGATTTGGATACATTCAATCTGAGTGTGCCAACACCTTAAAGAAAAAAAAAAGCCATGGCAGCTACTTTGAGTGATCAAGACTCTGAACAGAGTGATGAGGAAGACAATAGTGTTGCCTTAACCTCTGTTCACAAAGGTATGTTTTTCTCTTCAATTGATTCTAAGGGTTTGGTATGTCTTAATAATTCTGTTCAGAATAATGAAGAATCTAACATTGACTCTGATGAATCTGACTTAGATGAGGAGTCATTGAAATAATCTTACAAGATAATGTATGATCAATGGCTGAAAGTTTGCTCTGAGAATCAATTAATGGCTAGTAATAACAAGAAATCAGTTGAAAAAATTAAAGAACTTGAATTGATAATTGTTTCAAAAAATAATGAAATTAATTCTTTGAGTAAAGAAATTGATATTATTAAAAAAGGTGTCAAAATGCTTAATCCAAGATCTGGAATTTTGGATGATGTTATCTTTGCAGGAAAAAGAGCTGGTGATTTCAGTGGATTTAGATCTAATGGATCTGAATCCTCTAAGAAAACAGTTTTTGTAAAATTTGTGAATTATCCTTCTGTTGTGACAACTAACCGTTTTGCAGGAACAAGTGGTTCTTCGGAGAACACGCAATTTTGATTTGTTTCAACAGATCTACAACTAAAGAAAATTTATCCGAAGACGAAAATTGGACAATTTGTACCAGTTTGTCATTTTTTTTGTATGAAAGGATGCATAAGACCTAAGTGTTTTTCTCTGTTACATTTTTTAAAAAGAATTATGTTAAACACTTTGGTAGCATGAATCAATTCTTGACCAAAAGAAATTCAAAATAAAAAACAATATGGTCAAGAAAAATAACTTAGCTTGTTTGGCTACTTTTACATGTCATAAAATACATGCATCTAGTTCATGGTACTTTGATAGTGGTTGTTCAAGACATATGACAGGTAATGCCAGCATACTCACCAACTTCAAATCTTTGAAATGAGGACTAGTAACTTTCCGAGATGGGATGACAATAAACATTTTAGGAAAAGGTACCCTAAACATTGAAGGGTTACCAGAACTAAAATATGTTCTCCTTGTTGATGGACTGAAAGCTAACTTAATTAGCATAAGCCAAATTTGTGACCAATGTTTCTTTGTTAATTTTTTGCATGATGAGTTTAATGTTGTAAATAAAAGTGGTGACATTGTTCTTTAAGGTTCTTGCTCTTTGGATAATTGTTACACACACAAAAATTCACATGTCATGCATCATCATCTAGTTTTAATAATACTGATTTATGACATGAAAAACTTGGTCATATAAATTTCAAAATTTTGAAAAGATTGCTAATACAGGTCTCATCCGTGGTATACCCAAGCTAGGTAAAGAATCACCTGGTAAGTGTGAATCATGTCAATTGGGAAAATAGTTGAAAGTTTCCCACAAAGCTTTATCTAATATTAATACTTCAAATGTGTTGGAATTATTGCATATGGATCTCATGGATCCTATACAGGTTGAAAGTATTAGTGGTAAGAGATAAATTTTTGTTTGTGTGAACGATTTTTCTAGATTTACTTGGGTAGATTTCTTAAGAGAAAAATCAGACACATTTGAAGTATTTAAAACTCTCTATACAAGACTAAGAGTTGAAAAAATTGCAACAATTGAAAAATTGTAAGAATACAAAGTGATCATGGTAAGGAGTTTGAAAATTCTGTTTATGATGAATATTTTAAATCTTTTGGATTTTTGCATGAATTTTCTGCACCCAAAACTAGGGGTGCACACAGGTTGGATTTTTGGGTTTCGGGTGGAGGAAAGTGGTACCGAATTCGGTCCGAAATTTTCGGGTCTTGGGGTGATTTCGGGTTTCGGGTGGGATTGGTCAAAAAATGGGCTTTGGGCCGAAAATGGGCCTTGGTAAAAAAAATTCAAAAATACCAACTTTTTTGTTAGTTTGGTAATGTTTATTTTTTACAAATTGGGCATTAGTAATTTTTTTTAATTATGTTCCTAACCCGAACCATGTCGGGTTCGGACCGGATTTCACCCGAATTCGACGAATTTTTCAAAAAAATTGAGTTTTCGGGTTTGGGTCGGGCGGGTTTGCAGGTTTTTCGGGTCAAATGTTCACCCCTACCCAAAACCCCATAACCAAATGGGGTAGTGGAACGGAAAAATCGTACCTTCTAGGAAATGACCAAAGTTATGCTAAATAGCAAATAACTCACAAAGAAATTGTGGGCTGAAGCAATTAACACTACTTGCTAGACAATTAATTGTGTTTTTCTACGTCCAGGTACAAATAAAACTCCTTATTTGATCTGGAAAGGTAGGAAACCCAATGTCAATTATTTTCATGTTTTTGGGTGCCTTTGTTATATTCTTAGAGATCGTGAGAATCTTGGCAAATTTGATGCCAAAAGTGATCTAAGAGTTTTTCTTGGTTATTCCAACAATAGTAGGGCTTATCGTGTTTATAACTTGAAAACCCAAAATGTTATGGAATCTGCTAATGTGGTTGTTGATGATCTGAAAGAGTTTTCTAAGTACTCCCACGAGGAAGAATGTAATGCCCCACGTCACTATGGCTGCTTCCTAGAATGACGACTGGCCCTACAAACCAACACGAGTCTTTCCAGCGTGCTTTGTCTATACTCGCACGCTTCCTGGAAACTTGCCAGGAGGTCACCCATCTTGAGATTACTCCAGGTCAAGCACGCTTAACTTTGGAGTTCTCAAGTGATGGGCTACCGAAAAGAAGATGCATCTTGCTAATATAGGTAGTACCCATCAATCCATTTAAGCCCTCTTCAACTGTGTACTCTCATACCTACACAGCCTTAGAATCATCACACTTGACCTTCCCCAGGTGGTGTGGGATTGCACAACTTTACCCGGTCTTTCCCCTTGTGGATCACGAGATTCGGACTGTCACAAATAAATTGACATGTTCATTCATATTCAACAACAGAAAGGGATACAAGATCTGACAGAAGATCATTCAGTGGCGATAACTGCTATTGATGATGTATCAGACACAGATTCTATTGCGACAACAACTGAGCGAACATGGAAGGAACCCCCAGTTAATTCTTCTGAGTCTATTAAAAACTAACCCTCAACTAGAGTAAAAAATAATCACCCTTCTAAACTTATTTTGGGAAATCGTGAAAAACGTATGGTCACTAGAAAGATGTATGTAAATTTGGTTCAATTTGTTTGCTTTACTTTTACATTTGAACCAGAAAAACGTGAAGGATGCCTTAAATGATGAATCATGGATTAATGCTATGCAAGAAGAGCTAGATCAATTCACATGGAATGAGGTATGGATTCTTGTCCCTAAATTGAGCCATACTAATGTTATAGGTACAAAATGGATATTTAGAAACAAAACTAATGAATTTGGCACCATAATAAGGAATAAGGCTAGGTTTGTTGCACAGGGGTACACTTAAGTTGAAGGAATTGATTTTGATGAGACATTTGCCCCTGTTGCAAGACTTGAATCCATAATTATTACTAGCCATTTCATGTGCTCTTGGTTTTGAATTATTCCCAATGGATATCGAATATTTCATGTGCTCTTGGTTTTAAATTATTCCCAATGGATGTCGAATCTGCCTTTTTAAATGGGCTCTTGAATGAAGAGGCTTATGTTGAGCAACCCAAAGGGTTTGAGGATCCTTACTTTCCAAATCATGTTTTTAAGCTGCAAAAAGCATTGTATGGATTGAAACAAGCCCATCGAGCTTGGTATGAAAGACTGGCCCAATTTTTGGTCTCAAAGGGGTACAAGAGAGGGGGAGTAGACAAGTCACTTTTCATCAAAAATGTTGATACCAATATTATGATAGCTCAAATATATGTTGATGATATAGTGTTTGGTTCTACTAATGATTCTCTAGTGCAGGAATTTGTGAAACAAATGTAGGAAGAGTTTGAGATGAGCATGGTGGGAGAGTTTAATTTTTTCTTAGGGCTCCAAGGTAAGCAGTCAGATGAGGAAATTTTCATTTCACAAAGCAAGTATGCCAAGAATTTGGTGAAGAGATTTGGGCTCAAGGCATCCAAACTTGCTCAAACTCATGGGAACCAATGCCAAACTATCTAAAGATGAGAATGGGATGAAAGTCGATCCAACTTTTACAGGAGTATGATTGGGAGTCTTCTATACTTAACTGATAGTCGTCCAGACATCAATTACAGTGTTGGGGTGTATGCTCACTTCCAAGGGAACCCCATGGGGTCTTATGTGACTATTGTAAAAAGAATTATTTGTTATATCAATAATACTCTTGAATTAGACATTTGGTACTCCAAAGAAACAAACTCTAACCTTCGGTGCTATAGTGATACAGATTGGGTAGAAAACATTGATGACGGCAAGAGTACAATTGGTGGTTATTTTTATTTAGGAAACAATTTGGTTTCCTGGCATGGTAAAAAATAAAACTCCATCTCCTTGTCAACAGCTGAGGCTGAGTACATAGTTGCTGAGAGCTGTTGTACTCAACTTTTGTGGATGAAACAAATGTTGGATGACTACGAGTTTGATCTAAAAAATTTAACCATTTTTTGTGATAATACAAGTGCTATTAATATCTCCAAAAATCATGTTCAGCACTCTCGTACCAGTCATATTGACATTCGTCATCATTTTCTCAGGGAACTTGTTGAAAACAAAACTCTGATTTTAGAATATGTTGAGACTAACAAATAAAATTGCAAATATTTTTACTAAACCTTTAGACACGGTTAGATTTGATTCCCTCGAAAAATCCTTGGGGGTTTGTTTTATTTGAAATTGCCAATGATTGATTGTCTTGCCTTGCATATGTGTTTTTGTAAATCTCTTGTCCTGTTTGGGAGAAATTTGTTGACAATTTTTTTCAATTTATGGAAAATGAACTTTATAATTGTATACCTTGTGAGGAATAAAAATCATATTTGAAAAAGTTGTAGACCTTCCAATTTATATTTTTTTCATTTTATTATGTCAATTTAAGTATAGCATTCCTTAATCCAATTTCTTCCTCAGGCTCCATTATGGAAAAGAGCTACCTATCCTGATGTGTGAAAGCCGACACTGAGTAATTTGGTACCAGGTAATTAGCAATTATATTGGAGGATACTCTACCAGTGTAAAAGGATACCATCAGTATAAGATTCATAGCCTCCATTATAGTTACATATTGAAAAATGCTACAATTTCCAAACATGGGCAATGACCCTAGCTTCGAAAGGCCAACAAGAAACACCAATTTGCTTACACATGCACACACAAATGCATGTTGTCTAGACTGTGTAAGAAATGTTGTAAGGCTCATACACAAAATGAATTGATTAAAATATTTCTTGTGATTGGTATATTCTTTTTCTAAATATGTTTATCATTATCACTTAGTCTTCTAATTATAATTCATTTTTCTAATTTTTTTTGAAGAAAATGGTTATCTTGTTTCTCTTGAACATCACTTAGCATTTACATTGTAATGCCCCGAATTCTCCGATGTGGTTTAATGGTGGGAATAGTAGGCCGGGAGGGCCATACTTGCTTAATTATGCTATTAATTGATAGAATGCATGTATATGTGAATTATATTATAATATGATGTTAAATGCATGCATGTGGGTCCACATTTTAATTACAGGAGTGTGATGGTAATTTGGCCCGTTGAGGATATAATTGTATAATTGTCTGCATGTCGGTGATATGTTGTTGAGACCACATTATAATGTGGGTTTGTTTGAGCTATTCGGTATGAGACGATCATGGATTATTGACTAGCGGTCTAGTCATGACAGGTTTAAGTTCGGGGCTCGGGATGAGTCTCGGGGTGATTTTCATGATTAGAACGTTGCCGAGAATTAAAGGGTAACGGGATATGAATGATTGGTGTTTGAGATTATTGAGAATCGCGGGAATTGGAGAGCGTTAATTATGATTAACGAGATAGGAGGAAAATACCAATTTTTCCCTTGGGAGCCTTTAGAAACTATTAATTGACCTAGGGGTATTTTGGTCTTTTCACCCCTAGGATAGATATAACCATTTTTTTAGCTGAGAAAGAGGTAGAAAACAGAGTATACTTGAAGCTTCTCCCGTACCTATCTTCCCTTCAGTTTTCTTTGTGATTTTTGAACCATTTTTGAGGATTCAAGCTTGGGAAGTAAGCCTTGGGAGTTTGGGAGTGTGTTCCTCCATTGAAGAGCATCATAACCTGAGCTTTGGATAAGTTTCTAACCATTGGAATCCCTGGTTTGCCCTGTTTTAGTTCTGTTTTACAGTTGAGATTTCTAGGTTGAATACTTGGTTTTGTTGGGAGTTTTGGCTAGGGTTCTTATGGTTTTGATGTTTGGGGTATAATAGGATGGTTTTTGGGTTCATATGACATCAAAAAATGGGATTTGGAAGCATTGGAAATAGGTTAGGATCGAAGGAGATGAAGAAGGAGGTTTCAGCGGGCATCAAGTCTGGAGGTAGCGCTATAGCGCCTACCCTAGGGTGCTACAGCGCTACACAGGGGTCTTTTGGGCGTGTTGGGGGTTATGAGATTAGTGCTGGGGCGCCAGGGGTCAGCGCTGTAGTGCTACTTTGTTCCTTCAAAGTCCCGTTTTGAGTGTTTTTAAGGGTTTTTTACTTGGGGTTTCAATCTTTGAGGCCCGGGATCGAATCTACTCACCGTGTGGGCATGTTTCGAGGTCCCGAGAGTGGTGCTTAGGTTAAGACCCTATCCATGTTGATTTTCATTAATGGAGGTTATAATTTGTTGTGATTAGGTAACCACTAAGGTATCAAAGGTCGATCATTCTCAGGAGTCGTTCTTATTATTATTTCTTGCTCGAACCAGAGGTAAGAAAACTGCACCCCATATGTGACATGCATGGTTATTCTTGAGGCATGTTGATTGTGTAATGTGAACGTGGATTGATTATTGAATGTTTAGCAAATCTTGCTCACATGTGTATGGCACTGGCTCATTAGTCAGGATTGACAAAGGCGTCAGTATCAACTGTGAAGCTGTGACTCATTAGTCAGGTTCGGCAGTGGTACTGGGCACTGGTCACACGGTGCTGACTCATAAGTCAGGACGGCCTTAGCGTGTTCATCGCAAGCCAATAAATATTAGATCTAACCAACATCTACATTGGATGACTCAAAGAGCACTAATGCCGAACCAACCTCAAGTTCGATGAATATTATAAGCGCTTTTGTGGCTTACCCATCAGTCATTCAACTGTTAAGTTAGAGACTCACCTATAAGTCTCTCATCTGTTTAAGGCTAATGGCTTACCTAGCAGCCACTCTTCTGTTTAAATTAGTGAATTGCTTGTCAGTCACTCAGAATGGTTTACTATAACCTCAAGTGGTATTCACTCATCTGTTTAAGAGCTATAAGCTATGTGTGATTAAAATGATAATCATTAGATAATGTTTGTATACAATACTGTGTTTTATTGCTGGGCTTTGGCCCATGGGTGCCATGTGGTGCAGGTAAAGGGAAAGAAAAGCTCACCCAGCCTTGAGTGGAGAGCTTAGGTGGTGATGTGTACATATGTGGCCGCTTGACCACCACGGCCAAGGAGTTCTCAGAGGAACTAGGGGGTTTACCCTATCTTTTTCGCTTAGGTCGGCGGGTTTGTAATTTTGAAACAGTTATGACCCTTTTTGAGTTATAAATAACTTGTAAATGTTCTTGTGGGCCCATGAACAATTTTATGTACTTAATAAAATATAATCTTTCCTTTTTATTGATTTTTTCACCTTAGCCTGTTAATAACACTTAGAACACGTTTTTAACCAAAGGACTCGGGTAACGGGTCAAATTTCCGGTTCACCGTAACTGTTTTGGGGTAACCAGGGCGTTACATACATGGACACATATGGTATGGAAATTTCAACTTTTAATTTTGGCATTTTTTATAAAAACATAATTTAATTAAATCCCTTGTTGACCGAGTACTAATGACAAACAAAAATTTGAATAAAATAATAAATGCAATTTATTTTGTTTTTCTTTGATTATATTCAAAATCTTGAAAAAGTTTCCACTTTTATGGTGTGAGAGAATATTTTTAAAAAGGGAGTTTTTTTTTTTTTGCATTTATCACATAAAATTCGGTTACCTTTTTTTAGTTATCCATTTTCAAACTTGCCTCATTTGTTCACTAAATTCTCTATATATTCGGATTTCCCTTGGCTTTTTGGTTCTAAGTGTCTGTTGCTCCTCTTTCTTGCTAATTCTTGCCTAAGGTTATGGTTTTTTTTTTTTTTGCTCTGTGTGTTTCCTTAATTTCCTTTCAGTAGCCATGAAGACCCAAGGCAGTGGTTGCACCTCAAAATCTGTGAAGTCTCAGAAGGAGACAGTCCCTGATACAATTCCCTCAGCCCCTCCACCTGTTCCAAAGTCGACTCCATTTGTCGCTACTTCTTCGCCCTTAGCTGGTTTTGCTCATCCAGGTCGACGACCCAAGACCAGAATAAGGAAGAATGTTCTTGGCATTCCAGGTCCTAAGGGATATCAATTGATTGGGGCCTCCAGAAAAGGTGTGACCTATCCTGGCCTCAATGTGCAGCAAAATCTAACCTCGACGGTTCCACTCGCTTCTTCCAAAGGTCTTGCCAAACTAAAGCCCTATTTGACCTCAAGCCCTACATAGTTTGTCACCACAGAAGCCGAGACCGATCCATCTACTCAAGACTCTGAGTCTTCATTATCTTCAGATGTACTAACACCTAAGGCAAAGGTCAAGTGTAAATCCAAAGTTGCAAGCACAAAGCAGACCAAGAAGGCCAAACTAGCTTAGGCAAAAGGTACTATCTCCGCAAAAATCAATCCTCCTCGTTGAAACTCCTTGAACCTCTTCGGAGGATGTCTCTCCTGAAACTGAAGATTTGTTGTCCGAGATATACCCCTCTCCAACTAAGCCAATTCCTGAAGAACCACAAGGAGATTCTCTTCATGAAGATTCAGATGAGGAGACAAAATCTGAAGAAGACCCATCAATAAACACTCTTGTTTCCTTTGATCCGAAAGACAAAACACCATTGGCCTTTCCCTAATTGTCTGCCAAAAGCACCAAACACAAAGGTGCACCAGTTTGCTCTTCAGGTTCTTCTTTCAAAGCTCTTTCTCTTACTTTCTGTTTTAATGGTAATGAGAAAAATATGCAATTTTATGAGCATCGTCATTTCATTAGTGAAAAAATTTTCATTTTTTCTCCTCATCGTGTTCTTGGGGTTTTGGTTACTTTAGAAGAAAGGGGTTGGTTATGTTTTTTGTCTAGCTTTGATGGGTTTGTGCCTCGGGTAGTTAAGGAATTTTATGCAAATTTGAATGATGAGTTGTTAGATCAGGATTCCTTTATGTTTCATGAGGTTTATGTTAGATGTCATTGGTATAAGTTTATTCCTGTCAAAATTGCTAAGGCTCTAAATCTAGTTCTTGTTGAGATTGATGATTCCATTGAATTTGCAAAGGATCAAGTTTTTTCTGAATTAGTTGGCCAAGCTATGGTGTGGGAACTGAGTGCATCTCTCCGAGTCTCAGACCTTACACAATACTATGGTACTCTTTTCAAGATTTCCATGTTCAATTGGCTTACCACTCTTATTCCTCGACCATCACCCAAGATATGGCCTTCCTATTGTTCAAAATTGGGACTGGTGTCACTGTTGATCTTATTGGTGCTATCTTTGATCAGATAGTGTCTTTGAGTGGTGACAAGTGCAAGGGTCAACACTTGATGTTTCCTCAAGTTATTTACAAATTGTTGGACTCTCAACTTTCTTTGAAGAAGTCTTATGAGACATTGATTCCTCCTTTGATTGGTCCTACATACACTGTCAAAGAGGTCAAAGATGATAGTGCTCCTACCACAGCTAGAAAAGTCAAGGGAATTAATTTGGCTGGTTCTGGGTCTGGAGATGTCGAGCCTGACTTCCCTGTTGTTCAGAATACTCTTATTTCGATCCAGACAGGTATTACCAGTCTCTCCGAGCGGTTCGCTGCCATGGAGGATACTCAATGCCAAATTCTAGCATCTTTGGCGATCATCAATGCATCTACCACTTCAGCTCCATGACAGTTACAATTTTTGTCCATCTACTTTTATTTGCTTTCAATAAATGTAAAACAACACTAAATGTATCTTTGTTTTTGGTTTTGTTTCATTTTACTTTGGCATTTTCTTAGACAGTGAGGGGGAGAGAGAGTACTCTATTTTTTTTGGTGCTTTGATTATTTTTGTAACCTACATTTGTTCCTTGTTTTGGTTATTGTTTTAGTTATGTGCTTTTGTTATATTTGGCAGGGGAAGTCATTTCGAGACTCTTTTCAATATTTGTGGATTTAAGCACTTAGTTCTTTTATGCAGGATCTTTTAAAAAAATTGATATGTCTTATCTATAAAATTGCCAAATGGGAGATTGTAAATCATAAAATTGGCAAATTTTATAGAGATATCTTTTTATTTAAAAGATGATTTTAAATTCCTTTTTATTGTGATTTTTGGAATTAATATCTTGGATTAATTTGTAAGGTTTGCAAATAATTCCTTATTTAGTTTGGTATTTGATAAATACCAAATTTATTTATTTTTAATTCATTATTCTTCTATTATTATGCACTTGATTATTTATTTATATATGTTTAATTAGTTTATTTTGTGTTTTTAGGATTTTCAAGACATTTGGGTGAAAACGAATGAATTTGGGATGTTTTACAAGCAATGGTTAAGCTCGGAATTACACGTCTGAAATTTCACACTTGATTTTGATAATTTTCTAATTCTATTTTGGAAATATACCTAGAAATACAAGTTTTAGATCTTTTTCTTTGCTTTCTATAAATTTTTTAATCGTCCAATTCTGAGTTATATCGAAGAAGTTATGCTTAAAATACTTTCAGTCACTACAGTAGAAGAAAACCGAAAAATGGGAAAAATTGCTACAGCCGCGGCTAGCCTTATTCCAGGCCGTGGCCTGGGAGACAGAACGTAGTGGCCGCGGCCAGAAATGTCCAAGGCCACGGCCGGAGCCTGATTTTCTGGAAAATACATTTTTCTAGTGATCGCGGCTGCCAAGAAACACTGGCCGCGACCGTGCGACAAGTTTTTCCTTAAAATTCAAATTTTAAATGTAATTTTTTTATGGGCTATAAAAGGGACTAGGGTTAACTTTTATTATAACTTTGAATTGTTAATTTTAGAGGCTAGAGCAGCAGAGGAGGAGAAAAAACACCATCATCTGTATTCTTCAATCTAGTTTTTCTAAGTTCTCAAAACTCTTTTATTTTCGTTGAATATTTATGTTTATGAAATATGAATATGATTATGGAGTAGTTTTCTTTATAGTTTAGGGTTATTTCAAAACCCTAGACATGAGATCTTGAATGCATTGATGAATTTATTTCTTCTATCCCCTTATATTAAATTGCTTCTATTTTTCGATTTGAATGTCATGGATCTTGTAAAATCTTGTTTAGACGGCCGCTAATTAGGGTTTTGCATTATTCTACTATCATCTTAGGATTTCCATTCACCTAATAGTTTAGGATTCTAAGTAGAGTGATAAATTGCAATTAGAGTATTGTGACATGTATTTTGATTGTGATGAAAAATAGAACCTAGGTTAAATGAATTGCATGCTTAATGAATTTGTTGCCTAGATTAACTTGTTTCCACAAAGTGTAATGTTTTTACTAGGTTAAATAGATCGCATGCTTAATGGGTTTATTGCTGGGTAAAAAGGGTTACTTAAGAGCGCTTAGCTTTAATTAAGTATAATAGAGAAACTGGGATAATTGACTGCTTAAGTGTTATCTGCGGGGTTAATATTTTAATTGGGAATAAGGAATATTATTTGTCATTATTGATAGATTGATTGTTAAAGATGGAGAGTAATTCTTGACTATTTATTTAATATCGGTATATCCTTAGTTATTCAATCTTTGATATTTATTTTATTTTATGTTTTCAGCTGATAAAACTAAAACCCCTTTCTAATTTTAGTTTAGTTATTATTTTCAATAATAATTTGAACATAATCCTCGTGAGCTTGACCCTTATTTACCGCTATACTAAAGTAGCTGGTGTAAGTGAAAAAAAAAATATTTAAATTTGATACGACATACGACACGCATCAATATTCTCACAATATGATTATAAAAGGGACTTGTATCTTGGTTTTATAAAGAAAATAATCTGTGCTTATTCGAATTCATTTATGGAATATTTTTCTTTTGATTTTCGTTCTGCTCAAGATTATAAACTTCAAGAAATACAATCTTTGAAGGAATTAATTGTTTTTTCAATCTTGAGAAATTTGATCTGACGTAGGTAATAGCTGTCTCCGCAAAATTCGTGTCTGTCAGATCAGAATCAACTAAAAATAGAAAATCTTCATTAATAAAGAATATCTTCAAATATTCTTGCTTTTATTGGAGATTTTTTCTTAGTCTTTCTGAGCACGAAATGGTCTCTATAAATAAGCTTCTAGGGCCTTGAGAAAAATTGAAATCTTTGGTGCATAATTTTGTGAGCGAATTGTAATATATGTGAGGGTTCATAGTTTGTATTAAAAATTATTGTATTCACGTGATCTTGTAGTAAAATGAGTGTTTAATTTTGTGGTGAGTCTAAACCACATTCATGAGTGAATGCATGTTGTAATTTGAACACAATTCTTATAGTCTTCGGAAGAAGATTTTTACAAGCTTTGTGTCTGGAAGATGCAAGCACTTACTGACCATTGAAGGGAGTTCAAGTGGTTGAGTGTTTCAATCAAAATCATATTAGTGAAAAGAAGTACAACAAAGTTGTACTTACTGACCATTGAAGGGAGTTCAAGTGGTTGAGTGTTTCAATCAAAATCATATTAGTGAAAAGAAGTACAACAAAGTTGCGGCAAATCTCAAGAGGGAGTCTTGTTTTGTTTAAGTCAATATTTTGTACTTGTGATTCTTTATTAATTGATTTTATTCTTTGGGTGTGACCCTAAGGAGTAGGTTATCCGAAAGAGTTTTTAAACATTGTAAAAATTCGTTGTGTTCTTTATTGTTTTTGCACTGTCTTTTTATTATGTTCAGTTTCTGTCGTGACAAGTTCGTATTCTGTCCCGATAGATCTGAAATCTGTTTCAATATTTAATTACCATTTCGCACCTTAATTAATTTGGTAATTTCTAAAAACGAATTTTGAGTTAAAAATTTAAAAATAATATTTAATATTACATATAATATATGTAATATATGTAATATTTATATGTATAAATGAAGAAAAAAATTATTAATCGGTTTATTCGAGTTATATTGGGCGGGTTGGTATAATTCTCAAACCACCCAATATAATAATTGGATGCTTTTAATTTTTTTCGGGTTATTCGGGTTGCATTTTTCAATTTTGTTTGGGCAGTTTATTAAATGAGGCCGTATTGACTTTGCATAGTTGAAGTTTTTTTTTTAAGAGAAAGAATTGTATTCCAACAAAGATTCAACGGATATAGTCCAAATGTTAGGCATGATCACAATTGCACAAATCTCACATTGGAGATTACCCAAATATAGTGAACCATGTTGTTTACAAATATGGAGTAGTTATAAAATCATAAACAACACTATAACCCCACTAACAAACTCATAATCAAAACTCTAAAGGAAGGACTGATATAAACCTTGACCAGACTCGCAACAAGGATGGATGCCTTTTAAAGGTCTTGCAATTAGGCGTCTACGCTCCAAATCGAATCGACAAACTAACCAAAAATCAACTAGACATGTTAAGGTCGTGCAAAAACGATACAAAATGCCCAGGTCCCCAAAGGTCAAGGAGATAAAGCCAATTATTACAACAACACAAGACAAGACAAATAACAAAAAAATAAATAAATAAAAAAAAGACAACAAAATAAAGGACAAGAACATCAAAGTCAAGATGGGAAACGACAAAAAGCACCATGACTCACTCCGCCACCATTCAAAAATCAATCATGAAAAGGTCCAAAGTACTATGCAGCCAAGGAGACCATCCTTCCACCACTCATCTCCTATGGAGTCAAAGAAGTTGAGCCCCCCACCACATCTCCTCTCGGCTAGGGCAAAGGCTGTCGGCGACTTCCCTAACCAAGAGAAGTAGAAACCCTAAAAAATCTAAGGTTTTGAGATAGATGGAATAGAGTGACGAAAGGTCGAAAGAGAGAGCGTTTTTTCTAAACTATTAATTTGATGTCAAAATATAGTTAGTGTGTGTAAAATATACATGTATGTGTGTGCAAATTATTACTTATATAAATAATCAATGATTTTTCTCTTTTGTAAAAAAAAATAATGACGATTTTCGTTTTGAAAATAATAATTTCAAATTATTAGTTTTGAAATTGTGTAGTTTTAAAATATAATTTATAAATCCAAATTATGTATTTTAAAAATATGATTGATTAATTAATTTTTAGCTATAATAAAGATTTTTTTTCTAAGAAAGTTTGGGAGTTTCTTTGAAAAGTATATTTTTCATATGTTTTTTTTAAAAAAAAAAAGTGAAAAGAAAGATAACCAACTAAATTTTTTAAATTTGTAAAATATTATCAAATCATATCATCTAATATCGTTGGAAAACCTTTGAAAATGAGTCACGTGATCATCATATGCAAATCAGGACCAGCGTTTTTTTTTTTTTACAATTGACGAAATGCTCATTAATGAAAACCATAGAGTACATATAGGTTATAATATAAGGTGAAATTTCCTCTAACTAAGTAACCTCGTTTTCTATCTGAAGTGCATATCTAGCTAAACCATGAGTAATGATATTACCACTTCATGACACATGAGCCAGACATACACCTGGAAAGACAAATAATAAGGATATAATGTTCCTAATATACAACTCTATTGAGATAAAAATTTCTAGAAGAGAGAACATAGTGAATGTAACGCCTTGGATACCCCAAGACCGTTACGATGAACGTTGTACCATGAATTTAACTCGCTACCCGAGTTCTTTGGTTAAAAACGTGCTTCTAGGTGTTATTAATATGTTAAGGTAGAAAACCAATCAAAAGGAAAGGATATACTTTATTTAAAACATAAAACTGTTCATGGACCCATAAAAACGTTTACAAGTTATTTACAACTCAAAATGGTCATTATAGTTTCAAATTTACAAACCCGCTGACCTAAGTGGCAAAAATAGGGTAAACCCCCTAGTTCCTCAGAGAACTCCTTGGTTGTGGTGGTCAAGCGGTCGCATATGTACACATCACCACCTAAGCTCTCCACTCAAGGCTGGGTGAGCCTTTCTTTCCTTTTACCTGCACCACATAGCACCCATGAGCCAAAGTTGTAACGCCCTGGATAACCAAGACCATTACACTGTGTGTTTTAAATAGTGCAAGACTTGCTAATTAAGTCATTTAGACAAAATGTGAATCCAATGTCATCAACAGATTAGGAATAAAATATTTTATTCACAACCAGGCTATTTTCATTAAAAATGACAATTTAATACATGGAAACTTAAAACAGGGTTTAAATGACTTAGTTACAGCAAATTCCGAAGGTTATAAACAATTCAAGCCACTCTAATGGAAAAATACATATTTTAGGTTTTCGTCCCTGTACAATTCCCCGACCGTGGCGGCCAAGCAGCTGACAATGTACACCTCGCCCCCAGAGCCCTCCAACTCATGGTTGATTCAGCATACCCTCGCCTTTACCTGCACCACATAGCACCCGTGAGCCGAGGCCCAGCAAGAAAGCATGATATCATGGTAAGATCAACATCAATAATCAAGTATTCCACAATGCACAACCAGGAATGCAGCAATTCAAAACATTTATCCAATCAGTGATAACACTCAGCAGATTAACAGATATCGTCCAGACAATCACCCAATCATATCCATAACACAACATTCACGTTCATAATCAACAGTTTGTCACATCCATCAAGTAATATTCAGGGTCGGCGCCCTTAGGTCGCACCCTCTGTTTAACCAACTGTCTTCGGCTCACTTGGGCCGCCCCCAGTGGAATACTCACTGACTCCGGCCAGCTTAACCGAGCTCAGTGATAAATAAGCTGCCTCGGCTACCAGTGGCCGAGCCGCGCCTTGTGCGCAAATATTGATTCCGACACCCTTAGGCTGGTTATCGCATGTCCCATGGCATAATACCACCTCATGACACGATATACAAATATAGGGAGCTCTTAGTCCCATCATGTTCACATGGATGATCTCATTCACATAACGATGCATACAAACATAGGGAACACTTAGTCCCAACCTAACCACATAATCAGGTGCAGCTTTCTTACCTTTAGATTTCGCTAGCTCGTTCAATTGATCCTCAGGCACAATCCCGTCTGAACCTTAGCGTGTACCTAATCACAGCCATAGATTAGAATCACCACCAAACTTCAAATCCAAAACCTAGCCTTGGGACCAATCCCGAGCCCTCGGGAAGCCCTAACTCCACCAAACGGGGTGGTGGAAACAAACCCCGAGCCTCCGGGCAAAAACCCTAAGGAAAAACTCAAAATCCCCTTTCTGGAGACAGGGTAGCGCTACAGCGCTCTAAGGAGGGCGCTATAGCGCTACAAGTAGAGCCAAAACGCCCAGAAAGCCCTAGCCTAGCACTGTAGCGCCCAAAGGCTAGCGCTACAACACTAGTCACAGACCAACAACACCCTGTTTTCCCTCTTCGAGTTTCCTCTAACCAAAACCCCTTGGAACCCTTCCAACCCTCAATTACTCACCAAATTAAGTCCACCATCACCTATATCTCACCCCATACAACTCAATAACACAAGACCTAACCACATGCATCATCAAACTAGAAAAACAAACATTGAACCCAAGAACTGAAAGATTCAACCAGAAACTCAGATACTTAGAACATCAAAGCCAGAACTTGTTACCTTCTATGGAGGATTTTGACCTTAGGTTATTCCTAGCATCCAACCAGCCTCAAGCCCTTCAACTCCTTAGATGCATATCCCTTTATTCCATCCAAAACTCAAACTTAGAAACCATCTCATTAAAACCCAAAAAATCACATCAGGAAACCTTAAAACTTACCTCAATTGACTGGCTAAATCCTGCTAGTTCTTCAAGCTTCACCAAGGTCCTTAGCCCTAAGCTCCATCTTGAGCTTACTCTGGAATTCCAGCTCCAAAACTCACAAGGAATGGTGAAGAGATGACCGAGTCGAATGAGAGAGAGAGATAACACTAAGTGTCATGTTTTTCTTTCTTTCCTTCTTCTTTTCTTTTCCTTAAGCTTCTGAGTTTATCTACAACTTCCACTAAGACATAAAGGCAGATGTTACTTATCCCTTAAATTCAAATGACCATACTGCCCTCCCAATTAAACCAAGCTTTTAAATATCCTAAGGGCATTTTAGTCATTGCTCCCAATTCCCACTAACTCCTCAAGTGTCCTAAATATTTTCCACTTAACTCTCATCATCCAATTAGTCACCAATTATATTTCTCAATATCAAATTATCTCCAATATATTCTCCAAATTCCCAGATACATCCCCAGGTTCACACCGAGCCGGGTGTAAATCCCCGCTGTGACTTTCCCGCTAAACCGCTTGTTAGGATCGCCGCGAGCCACAAGCTGCAGACATACCCACATAATAATGTGGTCTCAACATTAGCCTACCAATATACACACAAGTATGCAATTACGCTCTTAATGAGCCAAATTACCAAAATACCTTCACAATAGAATATATAACTCCATGCATGCCTTTATCATCATATAATAATATGACCCACATAATCATGCATATAATCACATAATATCACAATAAATCAATTATGGCCCTCCCGGCCTCCTAATCAAGGTCCTAAACCTTATTAGGAAATTTGGGTCGTTACAAAAGCCCAGCAAGAAAACATAATAATGCAACCATATAATATCAAATGATGATCGTGATAATCATACAGAACTTATAGCTCTAATCAGATGAGAGATTTAACACTTGAGGTTCTAGTAAACCATACTGAGTGACTGACAAGTAAGTCACTAACTTAAACAAATGAGAGACTGATGGGTAAGTCTCTAGCTTAACAGATGAGTGACTGATGGGTAAGTCACTAGCTTAAACCGACAAGTGACTGATGGATAAGTCACTAACTTAAACAGATGAAAGACTGATGGGTAAGTCTCATGGGTTCAACACCCACAGCCATGCGACTAAATAGTCACTGTGGCTCTAAGTGACTAGCATTTGGCTAGACAAGCGCTTATAGTATTCATCGAACTTGAGGTCAGTCCGACATTAACGCTATTTTGAGTCATTTAATGCAGATGTCGATTAGATCAAATCTTTATTGGCTTGCGTTGAACACGCTAAGGTTGTTCCTGACTTATGAGTCAGTACTGTGTGACCAGTGCCCAGTACCACTGCAGAACTTGACTAATGAGTTACAGCTTCATAGTTGATACTAGCACATTTGCCAACTCTGAATATTCAGTCAGTACCATACACAAGTGAGCAAGATTCGCTAAGCATTCAATAATCAATCCATGTCCACGTTTAAACATTCAACATGCCTCATGAATAATCATACATGTCACATATGGGGTGCAATTTTCTTACCTCTGATCCGAGCGAGAGTTAATAAAAGAATGACCCTTGAGAACGATCAACCCTTAAGTCCTTTAGCGATCACCTAGTCATAACCAAATATGGGATACCATTAATAAAATGAATAACAAAGGTTCCCAAACCAAGATCTAGCCTATGGGACATCAAACCCCACTAATCCGGGTAGTAAGAACAATCCCGAGGCCTAAGACCAAGTTCCCGAGGTCAAAACACTCAAATGGCCTCAAAACCCTGTCTGAGTCGCGACCCTAGCACCTTGAGCCACGGCCCCCAACCACACCGGGAGCAAGGGCCGCGGCGCCCAGCAGGCCCAAAATGCCTCCACCTACTTCTTCGAGCTTGGGCCGCAGCACCCAAGAACAAGGTCACGGCCCCCACCCAGAAACCAGCCATAACCTCGATTTTCTTCATTCTAAACCTTCCAAAACATACCTAAATACTTCCAAATCCAAAAATCAAAGTTCCCAAACATCCCAATGATCCAAAATCATCAAATCCCAAGGCTCAAATGAATCAAAAACTCAAGGATTCACAAAATCCAATTCAAAGCTTAGAAACTCTAAAAACTCAAAACTTAAACTTAGATTACCTTTGATTGGATTGTTTTATGTTAAATCCCTCGGTCAAGAAGCTTCTAATCTTTCCTAGGATCGCTATGCCTCGATCCTCGCTTGATTCCGACTCCTAGAACTCAAGATTTCTTCGAAATTGCCTCGAACGGTAAAAGGAACTAACGGGAAGAGAGAAAGTGTTTTCTAACGTACGGTTCTATCTGACGAACTACTTCAGGCTTAAGTACCCTCAAATAAAACCTAGTGCTCGGGGTCCCAAAAACACCCCCGGGGACATAATAGTCAAAACTTCCAGAATTTCCCCCTGATCTCAATAACTCCCAATTTACCATCAAATAATCACTTCCATTATCTAATATCCCAATAAATGACCCCGTTATGACAAAACCGCTAATTTGTAAAATAAGACCGCCTCATGCCGAATAGCTCGAATATATCTCCATAATAATGGAATCTCATCCATAACTCACAATATGCACCAAAACACACAAATATGCCCTCAACAGGCTAAATTATCAAAACACCCTAACAATTAAATGTGGACCCACATGCATGCATTTAACATCATATTATAATATAATTCACATAAACATGCATATAATCATTTAATGGCATAATTAAATTGTTATGGCCCTCCCAGCCTACTAATCCAGCCATTAAACCGCATTAGGGATTTCGGGGCATTACAACCATCCCCTCCTTACAGAAATTTTGTCCTCGAAATTTACCAGAACAGCTCGGGATACTGACTCTGCATATCTGACTCCAGCTCCCAGGTCGCTTCCTTGACCTTGTTGTTCCTCCCCAATACCTTAACAAAAGGTATCGTCTTATTCCTGGAACCTTATCCTTTCTGTCAAGTATCTGGACTGGCTGCTCCTCAAAGGAGAGATCTGCCTCATGCTCCAGATCTTCATAGCTCAAAATATGATTCACATTAGATACATACCTCCGAAGAGCTAAAACATGAACATATTATGCACGGCCGACATCGTCGGTGGCAAGGCCAACCTGTAAGCCACCTGAACAATTGTCTCGAGGATCTCAAATGGACCTACAAATCTAGGGCTCAGCTTGCCGTTCTTCCCAAACCTTCTCACCCCTTTCCATGGCCAGACTCTAAGGAAGACATAGTCTCCCACTTGGAACTCCACGTTCCTATGCTTGGGATCTGCATAGCTCTTCTGTCTACTCTGAGAAGCGAGCATCCGAGCTCTAATCTTCTCAATGGCCTCACTGGTCCTCTGAACTGCCTCAGGACCCAAGTATCTCCTTTCACCTGTCTCATCCCAATGAATGGGAGATCTGCACTTCCTACCATACAACATCTCATAAGGTGCAACTCCAATGGTAGACTGATAACTGTTGTTGTAGGAAAACTCTATCAAAGGTAGATACTTACTCCAAGATCCACCAAAGTCCAGCACACATGTCCGCAGCATGTCTTCCAATATTTGGATTGTCCTCTTAGATTGCCCATCTGTCTGAGGATGATAAGCAGTATTGAACTTCAACTGTAATGACCCAACTACTCTAGACTTTTGGACCATTAACGAAAACTATACATAAACACTAATCCTTAATAAATCTTTACAAGTGAAAAGACCATAACTTTATTAAGAAACTTGAAAAAAAAATAAAGATGTACCTTACATAAAATATCAAGTAGGATATGGGATCCCATTATTTTAAAACCAAAACATGACATAATTAAAAAGAGATTTACATAATAAAATGCAGAAAATACATGTAAAAACCATAAGAAACAAAACTACATCCTCGAATCGAACGCTCGGCTCTTGAATCCATTCCGCCTCAATACACATTCTCCAAGCTTCCAAGAACCTTTCCCGCCACTAAGACTATTTTCCTGCACATATAAACAAAAAGGAGTGAGCCTAATGCCCAGCAAGGAAAATCTAACACATAGTCCATATACATAAATTTCATAAAAAACATAAAAACATAACATAACACTTATATCACATACATACTATAATGGCCATTATTACTTGGGGTCCCATAGACTAAACAAGTCATATGCCCATTAGATTAGTGGGGTCTTGCTAGCTAAGCAAGTCATATGCCGATAATCTATTTGGGGCTTGTTAGTCATATGGGTCATATGCCCAAGTCTACAATCATACATATCATAACATATTTCATAACACAAAAATCATAAGATAACATATAAAAGCATATAACATATAAATTCTATCCTATTTTCCTTACCAAAAATACCGGGATATGAGGACAGAGTTGGGACTTTGGAACACTCCTAAAAACCATTTATGAAAGGGTGAGTCTATTGAAGAAAAAGAGATGAAAGAGATGAAGGAACTATACTATTAAAATATACTTACCAAAACCTTGTGCTCAAGAACTTAGATTTCCTAACCAAAATAATAATAAGGTTAGAAGGCTGAGTAAAAGACTATGAGAACTTAAATAAAATAATACCAATGAACTAGAGTGTGGAAATACCTTGAAGACTTGTAAGACCAATCTAAACCTTGAACCGAAATGCTATAAAACCTTACTTCCCAAGTGTTTGATAAGCTTATGATGATCAAGCTTATGATTCCCTAACTCAAGTGTTTACACTTTCACACTCACCTAGCAACTTGCAGCCTCTGAACTTAGAGTAATAGATGAATAATGGCTGGGTACTAGGTCCTACTTATAGAGTTTAGGAATGAAAAGATCTCATTTAACTTGAATAAAAATAATGGCTTTTTAGGTGAAAATAATTTGAATTATCGTTCAGCAGAGGCTGAAGACTCGTTCAAAAAGATGCTGGACTTATCAAGAGGTTGAAGGTTTGAATGGGAAATGATTTTGAAAACTTTCAAAATGTGCTGAGGGGGGCGATATATCGCCCCCTGTAGGCGATATATCGCCTAGGCCAGTATGCCCGAGGCAATCGTGCATCATTTCGGGTTTTTCGTATCTTCGTGCTGCGATATATCGACATACATTGATTATTTAAACACGAAATTACACATTTTTAGCTTAATTTAAATCGAGTAAACAGCCTTGACTAAGCCCTCAAACGTTTTCAAAGCTGCTAACTGACCTTAGAGCATTCAAACTTTACCCTTAATAAATTTAATCCTCAAAATACTTAATCATTAATAACCCATACATAACATGTGCTATAATCCTATTGGTTCTTATTTAAACCTTATCGTATACTAAATATTATCCTCAATATCAGTCATATTAATCAAACCTTAGGTTAAAATTAATATTCTTAAACTATAGGTTAAACTTAGAAAATCTACAAGTACTACTATGAGTGTCCAAATAAATCCCGGTCTGAACCAAAAATCCACAGTCATAAGATAATACTACTATTACTATTATACTACTATCTAACTTAGCTAAGTAAATTTCTTGGACTCTACATCAACTGTGTTCCCATGGCTTTCTGTAAACTTCCCCAGAACTTGGAAGTAAAAGTGGGGTCCCGATCTGACACGATCGACCTTGGTGCTCCATGAAGGCGCAAGATCTCTCTCACATAGAGATCTGCATACTGATCAACTGTATATGTAGTCCTCACTGGCAAGAAGTGAGCTGACTTGGTGTAGCGATCCATTATCACCCAAATAAAATCATGCTGACCAATAGTCCTGGGTAATCCCACCACGAAATCCATCGTGATGTCCTCCCACTTCCACTCTGGGATATCTAGAGGCTACAATAACCCTGCCGGCCTCTGATGCTCAGCCTTGACATGCTGACATGTCAACCACTTAGCCATATATTCCACTACATCCCTCTTCATCCCCGGCCACCAATACACCGATCTCACATCCTGATACATCTTCGTGGTGCCTGGATGCAAAGAGTAAGGTGTAGTATGAGATTCATGCAGAGTCTCTTGCCTCAAAGCAGTGTCTAACGGAACACATATCCGACCCTTGTATCTCAACAAGCCCAAGTCAGACACTGAATAATCTTTGGATGCTCCAGCCAAAACATCCTTTCTGATCTTGATCAGATGTGAATCACTCAACTGACCCTCCTTGATTCTCTCCAACAGTGTAGACTGTAGCGTAATATTGGCCAACTGGCCCACCAGCAACTCTATACCAGCTCTGGTCATATCATTTGCTAATTCTCTGGCTATCAGCCTCGCACCATAAATCTGTCTCGGAATCTTCCAGCTTAAAGCATCAGCTACCACGTTGGCCTTTCCTGGATGATACAAAATCTCACAATCATAATCTTTTACTAACTCCAGCCAACGCCTTTGTCTCATATTCAAATCTTTCTGAGTGAAGAAGTATTTCAGGCTCTTGTGGTCTGTGTAGATTTCACACTTCTCTCCATAAAGATAATGCCTCCATATCTTTAAAGCAAAGACCACGGCCGCCAACTCTAGATCATGAGTGGGATATCTCTTTTCATACTCCTTCAACTGACGAGAGGCATAAGAAATTACCTTCTCTGACTGCATCAAAACACAGCCCAAACCCTGATGAGAAGCATCGCAATAAATCACAAACTTCTCATGATCTATCGGAAGAATCAGAATCGGAGCTGTAATCAATCTCTGCTTCAGTTCCTGGAAGTTGTTCTCACACTTGTCTGGCCAAACAAATTTCTAATTCTTGCGTGTCAGCTCAGTTAATGCGTAGCAATCTTTGAGAACCCTTCTACGAAACGCCTATAATAACCTGCCAATCCAAGGAAACTTCTAACCTCATAAGCATTCTTTGGCCTTGGCCAATCTCTGACTGCCTCAATCTTTGCTGGATCTACCTTAATCCCCTCCTTACAGACAATGTGTCCAAGAAAGGATACCTGAGACAACCAGAACTCGCATTTCTTGAACTTTGCAAACAATTTGTGTTCCTTCAGTCTCTGTAGAACCAACCTTAGATACTGCTCATGCTCAGACTCAGACTGAGAATATACCAAAATATCATCGATGAAGATGATCACAAATTGATCCAGATAATCCTTGAACACTCTATTCATCAGGTCCATAAAAGCAGCAGGGGCATTAGTCAATCCAAAAGACATAACTAAGAACTCATAATGCCCATACCTGGTACGAAAAGCAACTTCGGTATGTCTCCCTCCTTCACCCTCAACTGATGATAACCAAAATGAAGGCGATCTTTAAGAATACCTTCTTACCTTGTAACTGATCAAATAGATCATCTATCCTTGGCAAATGATACTTATTCTTGATTGTCAACTTATTCAATTCTCTGTAATCAATACACATCCTCAGAGAACCATCCTTCTTTTTCACAAACAAAACTGGCGCACCCCAATGTGAGAAACTAGGTCTGATAAAACCCAAATCCAACAGCTCTTGCAACTGTACTTTTAATTCTTTTAACTCAGCTGGGGCCATTCTGTAAGGTGTTCTAGACACTGACTCCATCCCTGGTGCCAGTTCTATCACGAACTTTATTTCTTTGTGTGGTGGCAACCCTGGAAAATCTTCTGGAAACACATCCAGGAATTCATAAACAAGTCTAGACTCACTAGCATGACCTGAGTGGTATCAACCACACTGGCCAAGAATCCAATGCAACCACCTTGCAATAGATCCCTAGCCCTCAAAACAGAAATCATAGGTATGCGAGGTCCATGCACAGTACCAACAAAAACAAAAGGATCCTCACCTTCAGGCTCAAAGGTGACCATCTTCCTTTTGCAATCAATAGTTTCCCTGTACTTCACTAACCAATCCATACCCAATATCATGTCGAAGTCAGTCATAACTAACTCTATCAAGTCCACTAACAACTATTTGCCCTCCACTGTCACTGGCAAAGATCTGACCCATCTCCTGGATACCACTAACTCCCCAGTGGGTAACAAAGTTCCAAACCCCACAGCATGAAAACCGTAGGGTCTACACAATCTATCAATAATACTAATAGCAACAAAAGAATGTGTAGCACCAGAATCAATCAATACATTATAAGGGGTTCCAACACTAAGAAGCTGACCTGTAACTACTGAGGGAGAAGCCTCAGCTTCTGCTTGTGTCAATGCGAACACTCGAGCTGGGGAAGATCTATTCGCTTTTCTGGGTTCTTCTTTTCTTGCCTTAGGGAAATCCTTCTTAAAATGACATACTGCTCCACACAAGTAGCAGGACTTTGCCCTACACTCTCCCAAATGGCGCCTCTTACATCTAGGGCATTCAGGACAAGTCTTCTAGGCTTCACTACCACCTTGACGACCCATTAAAATACCACGGGGATGCCTGTCAGGACCTGGAACTGGGAAGGTGTCAGGAACCTTCCTCTTCTGCTCACTGGGACCTACACCCCTACTAGAACCCACAAATGGAGGACCTGTCCTCCTGAACTCTTTTCTGGCTGCACTGTCTCACCAGATCTTGTTCTCCGCACTCTCAGCTGTGAGTTCCTTCTCAACCACCTGCGCATAGGTAGTAACCCCAGCCACAGTGGTAATACGAACATCACGGGCTAATCTGGGCTGTAGCCCTTGGAGAAATCTCTCTCTCCTGGCCCCATCAGTGGGCACCAACTCCATGGCAAACTTTGCCAAACGATCAAACTTCAGGGCATACTCAGTGACTGACAAACTCCCCTGAAGCAATCTAATAAATTCATCAGCTTTTGCTGCCCTGATGGCATCATTGTAATATTTCTCGTTAAACAGAGTCTGAAACTCTTCCCAGCTCAGGGCATTAACATTTCTAGTCTGGGTAATAACCTCCCACCTAATTCGGGCATCCTCCCGAAACATATAAGTGGCACAAGCCACCCTTTCATTACCAGTCACCCTCATGAAATCCAGGATGGTGGTAATCATACTCATCCACTGCTCTGCCTTGGCAGGATCTGCACTGCCTTCAAAAACTGGAGGTTGCTACTTCCTGAACCTTTCATAGAGAGGCTCCCATTTATTACCAACCTCAGGCAGCTACCCAGCTGCTGGCAATGACACAGGAGGTGCCTCTGATACACTGGCCACTGCAGGTGCTTGCTGTTGTCTCAGGAGACAAAGTTCCTCTCCCTGTCTCAACATTGTAGCCTGCAGATCGCTAATTATCTACTACCAGTTTGCAGGAGTTGGCTGTGGAATCTGTCTTTGGTCATTCTCTTGACCCTGATGATTATTATTATTATTCTGGCCTTGATCACTCTGGCCAACTGAAGTATCTGTCTGCCCTGGATTCATTCTTATTAGCTTATACCTTGCTGAAACAATAGTCAATACGGCCAGTCAGGTAGTGATAACTAAACCTCTTGTCGCCTCACGGTCCAAGAACAAGTAGACAATTATCATATTCCACAGTCATACAAATATACAAGCAGATACATGTTTATAGCATTTAGCACTTAGCATGTATCACGTAATACTTTACATTGACCCTAACCTTGGCACGCTCTGATGCCAAGTTGTAACGCCCTGGATACCCCAAGACCGTTATGGTGAACATTGAACCGTGAATTTAACTCACTACCCGAGTTCTTTGGTTAAAAACGTGCTTCTAGGTGTTATTAATAGGTTAAGGTAGAGAACCAATCAAAAGGAAAGGATATACTTTATTTAAAACATAAAACTGTTCATGGGCCCATAAAAATGTTTACAAGTTATTTACAACTCAAAATGGTCATTGTAGTTTCAAATTTATAAACCTGCCAACCTAAGCGGCAAAAATAGGGCAAACCCCCTAGTTCCTCTGACAACTCCTTGGCCGTGGTGGTCAAGCGGCTGCATATGTACACATCACCACCTAAGCTCTCCACTCAAGGCTAGGTGAGCCTTTCTTTCCCTTTACCTGCACCACATAGCCCCCATGAGCCAAAGTCCAGCAAGAAAACACAATAATGCAACCATATAATATCAAATGATGATCGTGATAATCATACCGAACTTATAGCTCTGAACAGATGAGTGAATATCACTTTGTGTTTACAATAACCATGAAAGAGCTTATAACTCTAATCAGATGAGTGATTTAACACTTGAGGTTCTGGTAAACCATACTGAGTGACTGACAAGCAAGTCACTTACTTAAACAAATGAGAGACTGATGGGTAAGTCTCTAGCTTAACAGATGAGTGACTGCTGGGTAAGTCACTAGCTTAAACCGATGAGTGACTGATGGGTAAGTCACTAGCTTAAACAGATGAGTGACTGATGGGCAAGTCACTAGCTTAAACAGATGAGAGATTGATGGGTAAGTCTCACGGGCTCAACACCCACAGCCATGCGACTAAATAGTCACTGTGGCTCTAAGTGTCTCGCCATTGGCTAGACAAGCGCTTATAGTATTCATCGAACTTGAGGTATGTCTGGCATTAATGCTCTTCTGAGTCATTTAATGCAGATGTCGATTAGATCTAATCTTTATTGGCTTGCGTTGAACATGCTAAGGTCGTTCCTAACTTATGAGTCAGCACTGTGTGACCAGTGCCCAGTACCACTGCCGAACTTGACTAATGAGTCACAACTTCACAATTGATACTGACACCTTTGCCAATTCTGACTATTCAGTCAGTACCATACACAAGTGAGCAAGATTCGCTAAGCATTTAATAATCAATCCATGTCCACATTTAAACATTCAACATGCCTCATGAATAATCATACATGTCACATATGGGGTGCAATTTTCTTACCTTTGATTCGATCGAGAGTTAATAAAAAAATGACCCTTGAGAACGATCAACCCTTAAGTCCTTTAACGGTCACCTAGTCATAACCAAATATGGGATACCATTAATAAAATGAATAACAAAGGTTCCCGAACCAAGATCTAGCCTCCGGGACATCAAACCCCACTAATCCGGGTAGTAGGAACAATCCCAAGGCCTAAAACCAAGTTCCCGAGGTCAAAACACTCAAATGGCCTCAAAACCCTGCCTGAGTCGCGACCCTAGCACCTTGAGTCGTAGCCCCCAGCCACACCAGGAGCAAGGTCCGCGGCGCCCAGTGTGGCGTGCTGCCCCTTTGGCACACCCACATGGGGCCATTTTGTTAATGAGCATGCCTTGGTGCTTGATCATTAGTCAAGTTGCACCAAGCACCTCATGGGATAGGGTAGTGGCAGTTTTGTAATATTGCATATGTCTCCCAGAAAAAAATCATCTATGTTCCTGGGAAGACTTTATTTCCCTAGACGGCTCCTTAGGGGGAGGTGACCCGGTGACTTAGGGAAGCACCATGGCCATCAACAGATAGGGGCCAAAGGTGTGTACTCCCTTGCCCTATCAAGGCTATATATTAATGAAATAACATTTATCCATACTTTCCCCTGTGTGCTTCCTTGTTGCTTATGTGTTGCTTGTTTGTTAGCTTCGTTGGGCCACTGCGTGCCATTTGCCTTATTGTGTGTTTTGTGTTGTGTGGACGTTCCTAGGAATGACTTGCTTTGTGCTTGCTCATACTTCTTTATTGCCCGTTGCATGTTCGAGATATGTATGTGGCTAACCGCTGAGTTTGTTTGCCTGTAGGTGTGTGTTGTAGGCTGACTTGCTAGCTTGAAGAGTTTGCAAGTGCCGCACGTTCCGTCTAGTTGGAGCACCCAAATAGCTGGCCCGTGACAGTTGGTATCAGATCCAAGTTAGAAAGAGCTTGGCAAAACACACTATGGTGAGCAACACTCAGAGGATTGAAACTCTTGAGAAGCGGCTAGGGGAACTAGATTGCCTGGACGAGAGGGTCAGGGATCTTTCCTCTGCAAGTCAGGACTCGGGATCGTCTGATGCAAACAATCACATAGCTGCGTTGGAAAAGGAGAATGATGTTCTTCTATCCAGAATTATCGCGTTGGAGAAAAGAAACACTCCAACAAGTACTTTTGTTTCCCCTCGGTGGGAAGAGCGCATCGCGGCAGTGGAGCGCTTGCTGAAGGAACAAGAAGTCTCAATAAATGACACGACGGAAGATTGCAGGGAGGCAGTCGGTGTGCTCAGAGAAGAAATGGTTGAGCTATCTGCCAAGGTAAACCTGACCATGCGAGTGGTTGGGAATGCCCCTGCAACAGGGCCGATAGGTATGGAGTATGGCTGAGCCAAAGTACCCGAGCCGAGGCCCTACAACGGGGCCAGAGACGCAAAGGATTTGGAGAATTTACTCTTTAACATGGAACATTACTTTAGAGTTGTGCGGGCCGATTTGGAAGACGGAAAGGTCGCCATGGCTACCATGTATTTGTCAGGGGATGCGAAGGTGTGGTGGAGGACAAAGTACGATGACATAGAGAATGGCAGGTGCACCATCACATCTTGGGCAGACCTGAAGAGGGAATTAAAGACGCAATTTCTGCCAGAAAATGTCGCTTACATAGCTCGTCGCCAGTTAAGAGAGCTCAAACAAGTCGGGACAGTTCGAGAATATGTAAAGAGATTTTCGGGACTGATGCTCGATATAAAGGACATGTCCGAAGTGGACAGGCTCTTCTGCTTCCTCGAGGGACTGAAATCGTGGGCCAAATAAGAACTTCAAAGGCAGCATGTGTCTGATCTGGCCACCGCTCAAGCTGCTGCCGAACGCTTAACAAATTATACTCTGGAGAGCAGCCTGCCGAAAAGGGCTACTCCTCCAACCAGCTCAAGTAGCGCTGGGAGTAAGAAGTCTGGGAAGTCCTGGCCGGGTAAGAGTGGGGGAGAGAAGAGGACAGTTGAGTCCAATTCTTCCAGTGGGACAGATGCTGCTGCAGGGAAGAAGCCGCTAGCTTGTTGGCTTTGCAAAGGCCCACATAAGTCGGCAGTTTGCCCTTACAGGGGCCAGCTGAATGCCCTCATTAGCCAAGAACAACAGGGCGAAGGAGAAGAGGAGGACGAAGAGTACGCGCACATAGGCGCTGTCTGCCTATTGAATGCTCTCAAGAAGCATGGCGAGAAAGGGAAGAAGACCCTAGGGAAAGGGCTAATGTTCGTGGATGCCACTATCAATGGCAAGCCTGCCAAAAGCGTGATGATTGATACTGGCGCCACCCACAACTTCATCTCTGAACTTGAAGCAAAGTGTTTGGGACTGAAGCTGGAGAAAGATGCACGCCACATGAAAGCGGTCAACTCCAAAGCCTTGGACACATCTGGCGTGGCTAAAGGGGTAAAAGTGAGAATCGACACGTGGGAGGGCAGACTGACTTGGTGGTCATCCATATGGACGACTTCGATGTAGTTTTGGGAATGGACTTTCTGACCGAGAAAGGTGCCATTCCAATTCCTGCCACTGGAAGCTTACTCATAATGGGAGAGACTCCGTCAATGGTGCCTGCAAAGGTGAAACCACCCCCTGGTGTGAAGCTTCTATCAACTTTACAGTTCAAGAAGGGTGTGAAGAAGCAGGAGCCCACTTATGTAGCTGTACCCACCATGTTCGAAGAAGTAGTGAAAGAAATCGTTCCACTAGAAATTACGAGGGTCTTAAAGATGTATGGGGATGTAATGCCAGATTAACTCCCCAAAGCCTTGCCACCAAAGAGGGGGATTGATCACCAGATAGAGCTGGTGCCCGGAGCGAAACCTCCAACAAAAGCGCCATACAGAATGGCACCCCCTGAGCTAGAAGAATTGAGGAAGCAATTAAAAGAGTTATTGGAGGCAGGCTTCATAAGACTGTCGAAGGCGCCATTTGGCGCACCAGTGCTATTCCAGAAGAAGCACGATGGGAGCTTGAGACTGTACATCGACTATAGGGCTCTCAATAAGGTGACAGTTCGCAACACCTACCCCATCCCTCTGATTGCTGATTTGTTCGACCAGCTAAGTGGAGCCAAATACTTCACAAAGTTGGACTTGAGATCGGGCTACTATCAGGTGGGATTGTAGATGGGGATGAACCAAAAACTACGTGTGTTACTCGATACGGAGCATTTGAGTTTCAGGTAATGCCGTTTGGGTTGACAAATGCACCTGCTACCTTCTGTACACTAATGAACCAAGTATTCCACAAGTATCTAGATAAGTTCGTGGTGGTGTACTTGGATGTATCATGGTTTATAGCGCCACGATTGAAGAGCATCAAGAACACTTGGCTCAAGTGTTTCAGAAGTTGAGAGAGAACTAGCTATATGTGAAGCGAGAGAAATGCTCGTTTGCACAGGAGAGCATCAAGTTCTTAGGCCACGTGGTGGAACATGGCCGTATTCGTATGGCTCTGGAGAAGGTGAGGGCAATCCAGGAATGGAAAGCCCCCACAAACGTGAAAGAACTCCGCTCCTTCTTGGGCCTAGCCAACTACTATAGACGATTTGTGGACGGCTACTCAAGAAGGGCGACACCCTTGACCGAGCTTCTGAAAAAGGGTGTGATTTGGGCGTGGACTGACAAGTGTGCTGAAGCGTTTAGGAGTTTGAAAGAAGCCACGATGAAGGATCTTGTTCTTGCCTTGCCAACTATTAGCAAGCCCTTCGAAGTATAGACGGATGCATCAGATTATGCTCTGGGAGGGGTACTAGTGCAAGAAGACCACCCGGTCGCATATGAGAGCCGCAAGCTGTCTGAAGCTGAGAGGAGGTATACTGCCCAGGAGAAGGAGCTCCTCGCAGTTATACATTGCCTGCGATTGTGGAGGCATTACTTTCTGGGGTCAAAGTTCGTGGTGAAGACGGATAATGTAGCTGTGAGTCATTTCCTTACTCAGCCGAAACTGACCCCTAAGCAAGCTCGATGGCAAGAGTTTGTGGCGGAATTCGACTTCCGTTTTGAGCACAGGGCAGGACGCTTAAACCAGGCAGCTGACGCCTTGAGTCGCAAAGTGGAGTTGGCGACTCTAAAGGTCTTGGCTAGTTTATCGGCTAGCGTGGTGAACACTCCAGTCAAGGAATGTGTTATACCCAAAAATTGGAGAATGCATCCTAGGAGGCTAAGGAGAATGCATTCTAGGAGAGCTAAGGGGAGTGGTCCTAGGAGACCCCAAGGAGGATGTGGTCCTAGGAGACCCCAAGGAGGATGTGGTCCTAAGAGACCCCAAGGGTGTGTAGGAGGCAAGCCTCCCAAGGTTTCCTAAGTGTTGGCTCGAACGTGTCCAAGGTAAGTAGCTAAGGTGGAGGAGTCTCATGCAAGAGGAAGGAGACTTAGATTTTGATAAGGAGAGCCTATACAATGTTCGATCAGACATTTTTGAGAGGTGCTAAGGAGGTTGCCTCAATGTTGTCCAAGGTGAGGTGCTAAGGAGGTTGCCTCAATGTTGTCCAAGGTGAGGTGCCAAGGAGGTTGCCTCGGACCACCTTGGTCCGAGGAGAAGCCAAGGAGATTGGTTCAAGGAGGAACATGGCATGCTAGAGGAGAGTGCCATGTTAGAGGAGAGAAGTGCATGTCCTACCACCATGCACGTTCAACCCATGAAAACATGTCCTACCACCATGCACGTCCGACCAACACTTGCATGAGTGGTCAGTAGGAGGTGGATCAACTAGCTAGAGGAGACTAAGTCAAGATTCCCAGAGACAGCTTCAACAACATACGCGGGAATCTCTCATTCTTCCCAAAAATGGGGGGTTTGTTACATTTCGAATTTTGAATGTTTAAATGTAATAAATATAATAAAATATCCCTATCATAAAGGGATATCAGTTGAGGATCCCAGGCCTATAAATAGAGAGCTTATGGGATGAGAGAGAGGTCCTTGAGCTGTTTCTTTCTAGAGAGAGAAAATTGGGACTGTCTATTCTAGAGAGAGAAAGTGCTGAAATAAGAGAGAATTCTTGTATTTTTGCAATCTGTACTGAAGAAACTCAGTTGGCTCAGTCCATCTGATCTTGAGTACGGATCAATAAATCACAACTCTAAGTGGATTAGGCTATTACCGACAATCGGGGCTAAACCACTATAAAAATCTCTTGTGTTATTTACTTTTCTTGTTTATACCGTTTGTTGTCGTTTTTATTTCTCTTGAAGGCTTGTCGTTATTGACGTTCTCACGTCGTTGGCTAAAAACGCAATCAGCAGAATGCATCAAAGAGAACCTGGAGAAGGGCCCAGTGGTCAAGACCATCCTGAAGCTCGTAAAAGAAGGCAAGACTCGCCAGTTCTGGGTGGAGGATGATCTTCTGTGGGCTAAAGGGGGGCGCTTGTATGTTCCGAAAGCTGGAGATTTGCGAAGGACATTACTAAGCAAGTGTCATGACACCCTGTGGGCAGGTCATCCAGGGTGGCAGAGAACCCACACACTCTTGAAGCAGGGGTACTACTGGCCACAAATGCGAGATGATGTAGTGGAGTACACCAAGACCTGTCTCGTCTGTCAGCAAGACAAGGTCGATAGGAACAAGACACCGGGTTTGTTGGAGCCCTTGCGAGTCCCAAGCTGACCATGGGAGAGTGTGTCGCTTGACTTTATCACCATTCTACCGAAGACAGGGGATCTAAGTGCGATCTTGGTGGTCATGGATAGATTCTCGAAGTATGCAACATTCATCCCAGTGTCGAAGTACTGTTCGGCAGAAGAGACAACCAGAAAATTTTTCAAACATATTGTCAAATATTGGGGAGTGCCCCAGAACATCGTCAGTGACCGAGATGGAAGATTCACGGGGACGTTTTGGTCCGAACTATTCAATCTCTTGGGGTCACAATTGAATATTTCCTCGAGCTACCATCCGCAGATAGATGGGCAGACAGAAAGATTCAACGGGATGTTGGAGGAGTACTTGTGCCACTTTGTCAATGCCAATCAGAAGAATTTTCCATAACTACTCGATGTAGCTCAATTTTGTTTCAACTCTCAAAAGAGTTCTTCGTCGAATAAGAGCCCTTTTGAAGTTGTTAATGGACAGCAACCACTGTTACCCCACACAGTGGACGAATATCGCGGTCGGAACCCGCGAGCCTTTCACTTCACAAAAGACTGGAAGAAAACAACAGAGATTGCCCGAGCTTATCTAGAAAAAGCCTCAAGAAGAATAAAGAAGTGGGCAGATCAGAAGCGCAGACCACTGGAGTTCAAAGCAGGTGACTTAGTATTAATCAAGCTGAGGCCCGAACAGTTGAGATTCCGAGGGGACAAAGACATCAGACTCGTTTGCAAGTACGAGGGTCCGGTCTCAGTCATCTCAAAAGTTGGCCTAACTTCATACAAAGTTAACCTACCATCTTGGATGAAGATACACCCGGTCCTTCACGTCAGCAACTTGAAGTCGTATCATGAAGATCCAGCAAATCCAGAGCGCAACCAGTCAACCAGAGGAGGAGTCATTGTCTAGCCAAGGAGCAAGCGTCAACCTGAAGAAATCCTGGCGGAAAGAACGGTCACCACTGACCGTAAAAAGCATAAAGAATATCTAGTAAAATGGAAGGGGCTCGCTGATGACGAAATCAGCTGGGAGAGGGCGGAAGACTTGAAGAAGCTCACGCAGAAGATTGAAGATCTACAAGCTACTCCGTCGAGGGCGCCGAAAGATTAAGTGGGGGAGAGTGTGGCGTGTTGCCCCTTTGGCACACCCACATGGGACCATTTTGTTAATGAGCATGCCTTGGTGCTTGATCATTAGTCAAGTCTTGCACCAAGCAACCTCATGGGATAAGGTAGTGGAAGTTTTGTAATATTGCATATGTCTCCCAAACAAAAATCATATATGTTCCTGGGAAGACTTTATTTCCCTAGAAGGCTCCTTAGGGGGAGGTGACCCGGTGACTTATGGAAGCACCATGGCCATCAACAGATAGGGGTCAAAGCTGTGTACTCCCTTGCCCTATCAAGGCTATATATTAATGAAATAACATTTATCCATACTTGCCCCTGTGTGCTTCCTTGTTGCTTATGTGTTGCTTGTTTGTTAGCTTCGTTGGGCCACTGCGTGCCATTTGCATTGTTGTGTGTTTTGTGTTGTGTGGACGTTCCTAGGAATGACTTGCTTTGTGCTTGCTCATACTTCGTTATTGCCCGTTGCATGTCCGAGATGTGTATGTGGCTAACCGCTGAGTTTGTTTGCCTGTAGGTGTGTGTTGTAGGCTGACTTGCTAGCTTGAAGAGTCTGCAAGTGTCGCACGTTCCGTCTAGTTGGAGCACCCAAATAGCCGACCCGAGACACCCAGCACGCCCAAAATGCCTCCACCTGCTTCTTCAAGCTTGGGCCGCGACACCCAAGAACAGGGTCGCGGCCCCCACCCAGAAACCAGCCATAACCTCGATTTTCTTCATTCTAAACCTTCCAAAAACATACCTAAACACTTCCAAATCCAAAAATCAAAGTTCCCAAACATCCCAATGATCCAAAATCATCAAATCCCAAGGCTCAAACGAATCAAAAACTCAACGATTCACAAAATCCAATTCAAAGCTTAGAAACTCTAAAAACTCAAAACTTAAACTTAGATTACCTTTGATTGGATTGTTTTCTATTAAATCCTTCGGTCAAGAAGCTTCTAATCTTTCCTAGGATCGCTATGCCTCGATCCTTGCTTGATTCCGACTCCTAGAACTCAAGATTTCTTCGAAATTGCCTCGAACGGTAAAAGGAACTAACGGGAAGAGAGAAAGTGTTTTCTAACGTACGGTTCTATCTGACGAACTACTTCAGGCTTAAGTACCCTCAAATAAAACCTAGTACTCGGGGTCCCAAAAACACCCCCGGGGACATAATTGTCAAAACTTCCAGAATTTTCCCCTGATCTCAATAACTCCCAATTTACCATCAAATAATCACTTCCATTATCTAATATCCCAATAAATGACCCCGTTATGACAAAACCGCTAATTTGTAAAATAAGACCGTCTCATGCCGAATAGCTCGAATATATCTCCATAATAATGGAATCTCATCCATAACTCACAATATGCACCAAAATACACAAATATGCCATCAACGGACCAAATTACCAAAACGCCCTAACAATCAAATGTGGACCCACATGCATGCATTTAACATCATATTATAATATAATTTACATAAACATGCATATAATCATTTAATGACATAATTAAACAGTTATGGCTCTCCCGGCCTACTAATCCAGCCATTAAACCGCATTAGGGATTTCGGGGCATTACAACAATAACCTCTTAATCATTCTCAATAAAATAAATCAAGCTCTAAGTACCAAATCCAAGAAATAAAAAATGCCCAAAGCCTTCGCATGTCTTGGAGACAAAGAACCTGGAAGTCTCTTCGCCATAGCTCCTAATGGAAAACCTTCATAATCATGAACAATCACTCCAAAACCAAAGAGGTCATTCTCAAGATTGATTGTAGCATCCACACTCAACTTGAGATACCCTGGACGAGGGGCTTTCCATAAGATTGGGTGCACATAAACCTGACACAATCCAAATTATGACTAGTGTTGAAAGAAAGAAAATGAGAATTGAAAGTGTTGAAAAAGTTATACGTTTAAAATGTTTGAGACCCAAAGAAAAAGTTGAAAATTAGGGTTGGCCAATTTTTGTATACTCAAGTTCTTTGTAATCTCATTTTATTATCAATAAAAAAATAGAAATCATTTTTTCACTTGGTCCATCACTTTGGTTACATGTTTTATTTTCATGATTATTTGATTAATATAAACTTCTATTAAATCCCGAGCATATAGCTAATCATATTTATGGTGATGTAATCACAGTGAAATATAAATATGATTGTATGTTCAAAAATAAGTTAGTCTTAAGATTAGTCAGTGCACATGATTTACACTAACTTGTCATTCTACGATATAATTTACTTACACATTGTAGTATTATGTTCTTTCCAAAACATTAGCAAAGTAGATAAGATCGGATGTATTTGTTACATAGAAATTGACCAGTATAGAAAATAGATAGGATAAGTAAATATGCCATTATTATCCATTCTAGTCATATCTTATAGTTGACCATAGGTCAGTTCAATCTCAATTATGAGTGGTTAGTATTCTAACTGATTGTATTATTTGAGTTTTTTGACTTGTTCCTTACCAGCTTACCTTACGGACTAGCCCATACTTACATCTTGAGAACTCGGTAGTATAATTGAGTGAGAGTATTAATCATAGATATGAACATCTATAGTTTCTGATGAAGAAGTAAAACGATGATTTCCTTTTAGTTTGGTTCGAGGTGCAAAATGATAGAGATCTCATTTCAATAATTAATATTGGTTTACTAAAATATCATTTACAAGGAACTAAGTGTTTTAAGGATAAAATACAATGAGGGGTAAAACAATATTTTAGTCTCATCTCATTGTAGATCGTCTATAGAGGATTGAGTGATAATTATGGTTGCAACAATAAATAACTAATAACGTATCTATATTTCTTATAGAGTGTTCTATGAATTCAATAGTGCAATTCTGAATCTTTAGTGGAGTCACGATGAATTAATAAGTTAGTAAATTTATTTGTTAAATTTATAATAACTTATTGGAGCTTGATTTCATAGGCTCATGTTCCCCACAGTACCTTGGATAAAATCATCTAGAAAGTCTCAATTAATTGATTTAATTATCAAAGTTGACCATGTCAATTTTGGATAATTTCATAGAGTTATGCAATTTAGAGAAGAAACGAGAATTTATGGCAGATTTATAAATTAAGATAAATTTGTATCTAAATTAATAAATAAGTTTAAATCAAGGTTCAAATTATAAATAATTAATTTGATAAATGATTTAAATAATTATTTAATTAATTAATCAATAGAAAATAATACGGGTCTTGATTTTAAGTCCAATAAGCTTATAATTAAATGAGAAATTTCACAGTTCTAAAGCCCATGATAATTTCGACCTAATGGTTGATATTATATATTATTTTATTGAATTTTAATTAAATACGTGACCTAATGAGCCTATAAAAGGAATGCTCAGTGAGAGTTGAAAACAGATGATCAGAAGATCTAGTTTTGATTCTTTAAGGTTTTAGACTCTCTCTACAACAAAAGTTTTTTTCTAAGCCTCGATATTCTCTTATCTTCTTCTCTGTGTATCTATCTCATGTGTTGAGACTTGCACACTCTAGTGTAGGTGATTCTAAGGATACTGTGGAAGGCTGTGAATAAATTTGAAGATCGGTTCAGTTTCTTGGTGATACACTGTGGATACAGGGGTTAGAGAAACTAAAAGAATGACTTATTCATTCCGCTGCATATAATGTAAGTGTTCTTGCCATTATCTCTGTTTAAATTCAATTATTGAAACTTGTTCTAGGTTTTCTTATATTAATTTGTTTAATATATGATTTACATGAAAATAAATATGATCTTGTATAAGTATTTTCCCTACAATGTTCACTTAATATATACACACATAAACATTACACATAGTGACATGACATGATAGTTTTTTCAATCAATTACATTTATTTAAATTGAGACTCATTGCTTAAAAAAAAGTGCTAAGTTATGTAATGTTTAAGTACATATTTTAGGTGCATATATCATTACTCATATCTTATAATATATACTAATTACTAATTTTATACCCCACCCCCTCTCAATGTTTTTCACAAAATTATCCTTCTATATAGTAAAAATAACACAGCTCCCACTACCTGAACATAATATAAGAACATCTCTAATAAAAAGTGTTATAAATCTGTCAACACAATAAAAAAAATTATTTTACTCATATTTTTAGTATAAAACAATTAAAAAAGAGAAATTTGTGAAAATAACATTTTTTTCAAGTGGTTTTGCACTTTGGCCTACTTTTGATAATTTTTTGCAAAATAATCTCTGTCTAAAATTTGATCAGTTGTCTAAATTTTTCGATCAGTTGTCTAAATTTTTCAACCAACTGTCTAAAATTTTTGACCACCTGTCTAAATTTTTCGACTACCTATCTAAATTATGAGAGATCATTTTGTAAATAATTATTAAAACTAGGCTAGAGTGCAAAATGACTTTAAAAAATAGATCATTTTTCCAAGAAGGCCTTAAAAAAAATACATAAACCTATCTTATAACACATTCATAAATATGAAACATTACATCCACATACCATTTTTTTTTTTGTCAAACTCCCTTTATCTGCATGAGGAAAGGGTGTTTTTGAAGAAAATAGAACCTTTTTTTTTGGACAATGAAGAAAATAGAACTTTTGATATGTTATGATTAGTATGGGGCAATTAGGTCTTTTATAAAATAGATAAAAGGAATAATTTTATAAAAAAAATAATAAATGAATAGTAGAATTGATATAATACATGAAACATATTTACACTATATATGTTTGTTGGAGGTGAAAAGGAAGAAAATTTGGAAAAAAAATAGTAATATAAAATTATTATTAATATATATTTTAATCTCTGTCCTTATTGTCCTTCCCCTACCAAATAACTCAAAGAGAAACATATTTTTTCTTCTTGCTTCTAGTTCTTTTTCTTTCCCTTCAACCTAACATGTTAGGGTTAGTGTGGTTACCCTTTTTGTAAGCTGTATTTAAAAAAATAATAATAATGATAGAAAAAGCAGTATTTTTGCAGTGGAATGGAGTTCCCAAAAACCGGGAGCGAAAAGAAAAAACGGTAGCGTTTCGTGCGGGATATGTGGCGGTTGCGCAGAATGCTGACACATCTGAAAGTAAGTGCCACGTGTACTGCCCACAATTTGCATGACTTTTGGAGCCTTCTGCATGTCATTTCAACTACTTTCTCTAGTTCTCTGCCACTTGTCCTCGTTTTCTCAGAACCATTCACAACTTTCTCGCATCATTAAATATAACTCCCAATTTAAAAAAACGACACTATAATTTACCACACACAATATTACTCCCCACTTCTTTTTTGTTTATTATCTAATTTGACGAAGTAACAAACGTCGACCCAAAATAATACAAATAAATAACAATTACAGTATATGATCAGACAAAAATATAGCTTTTTATTGCTCACTGCTTATGGATATGTTAGAAATGGACAACAATATAAGTAGAAAATAGTATATTGCAACAGCAAATAACAGTGATGGAATATAATTATAAAATAAAACAAAGAATAGGATATCAACTGGTACCATTAATTCATCAAATATCAAGTTCCTTTTTTGTCCAAAATAAAAAAAATGAAGTTCAATTATCAGGCTCCACACATGTGATTGGATTATGGAACATATTAGCTTTCAACCTTATCCTAGCACAATAGCACCATGATTAAATCTGGTAATCGAACAATTAAAAAATTTAACACAAATTTATGATACATATTTATACATATTAAATTTAAATAAAAAACAAAGAAAAACTACTATGAAAGTTGGAAAATATATAATGTTAATAGTATGACAAAGAAGTCAAGTGATGTATAAACCGGAGGGTTCGAGAGTTTTTTGAGTAAAAAATTAATCCAAGTTGATAATCCTATTTTACTGGATAAGCATGAGTGACAGAGAAAAAGTGTGCTTGCGCGTGCGTGCGCGTGACGGAGTCAGAGATAAGAGATAAAAAAACAAAATTATAGTAAAATAAAAATAAACTCTTAAAACCGTTGGCTAATAGGTCTTGTAGTGCGCCCACAGTTCCGTACCAAATCCGGAAACCAGTCATTGTTTTGAGACTAGGTGGTTTTCATTATACTTGTACGACTTCCCGAAAACCGGGAGCTCTTATTAAACCTTTATTTTTTTTCTTCTTAATCTTAATTTTAATTTTGATTTTATGATTAAATTTTTTTTGATGCACCACGTGGGACCCACATCCATGTATGTGGCGATTCGACCGCACTCTGACACCTCACCGTGCTTGCCACGCGCCGCTCACTTCCCGTCTCAAATTTTGTACCCACTTGCATGCCCTCCTCCTCCACCATACTCACACCCCACCCCCAGCCATCACGCCCAGTTGTCACCCGGACCCCACCCCTAGCCCCCAACTAGCTTTCCCCGCCATTACGAGTTTCCATTTTTACCCTTTTGTTCTCTTTCTGATTACCCCATAAAAGAGACGTATTTTTAAGAAGAGACTGAGGGCAATTTCGTAACTAGACTAAAAAAATAAGAAAGAGAAGGTACCAGGGCGAATCTAATGCATCCGTTTCTTGAAAGCGGGTATTATACTGTTTTATTATAGCTTTTGGATTTTACTCAAATCCCCGAAATACATGATACGTCCCAATAAGAATGAGTAGAGAGTCCAAGACGATTGGAAGTGGTTACCACGCGCTTTGGAAGGAGAGTGTTCTAAACAGAGTACGACTTCTATAATTTTATAAATCAAATGATAAGAAATCTCAGAAGAGTTAAAAAAACTAAATAAAAAAAGGGTACAAATACCCTAAGCCTCCTTGAATGTGGAAACCGGTGTCTTGGAGACAAATTAATTAAAAAAAGGAAAAAAATGAAAAAAACAGCAGCGGCCTCCTAACCAAGCGGCTCTAAGAGGTTCTTCCTCTCTAGATATATACATATAAATGTTTTCCCAATCAACCTAAAAAAATACTCCTAAATCTTTCTCTCTCTCTTTCATTCCCATTAAAAAAAAAATTGCTCTCGCTTCCAAAATCCTTTGTTCTCTTTCTTGATCTTCCAAAAATGCGGATGAGTTGTAATGGTTGCCGAATATTAAGAAAAGGGTGTAGCGAAAATTGTAGTATTAGGCCTTGTCTTCAGTGGATCAAGAATCCCGAGTCTCAAGCCAACGCCACTGTTTTCCTCGCCAAGTTTTATGGCCGCGCTGGGCTTATGAACCTCATAAACGCCGGTCCCGAACACCATCGCCCTGGTAAGTTTTGTTTTTCTTCTATGTTCTATTTTGCATTTCGATAATCAAAGACGAAGACGCCCGGAATGTTTGAATGTCACGGCTAATGGAGTTTTTGGGGTTTGATTTATTTTCAGCGATTTTTCGTTCATTATTGTACGAAGCATGTGGCCGGATTGTCAACCCGATATATGGTTCGGTTGGGTTGTTGTGGTCCGGGAGTTGGCATCTCTGTCAAGCCGCCGTCGAAGCCGTTCTTAAGGGTGCTCCGATTACGCCGATCACTTCCGAAGCCGCCGTGAGTAGCCATGGACCGCCTCTCAAGGCGTACGATATTCGTCACGTGTCGAAGGACGAGAACTCCGCTGCTTCAAACGATCCCACCAATCAGCAGCGATTGACGAAGACCCGGTGCCGGTTCAAACGAACCGTTATTAAGCCCAAGGCAAGGAAGGCGACCGAGTTCGAAGTGGAGGGAACTCGCTGCGACACGACTCAATCAAAGTGGGCGGGTTACTGCGCCGAGGAGGTAAATCGTTCGACGAGTCACGACTCGTCGGTGAGTCACCAGTCCGACACTGCGCCCAACGTCGATGGCGACAGTAAAGAGACAGAGACAAGCATGGTTTCAGTCGAGACCGCCGAGGTGTCTCTGTTGTTCAGAGCTGAGCCTGAGTCAGCCACCAAGCCCGACAATGAGACGGCGAGGGATAATGATCCGGGTCTGGAGCTGACACTGGGCTTTGAGCCGGCCCCGCATGCACGTCGCCATGTGGTTCCTGTGAAGAAGAGAAGGATCGAGGCCGCCGGTAGTGACGGATGCGCCACCTCTGATGATGGCGCGTGTAAGATAGAGTTAGGGTTGGAATATCCGGCTTGAGTGGAGTCCAAGTAAAATATTTGAAAAATGGAAAAGACACAACAGTCCAATTTTGACGGCTCTGATCGGCTTTCTTTTGTTTAGAGGAGATCGTGACCCTTTCTTTTAATTTAGTTTTTTTTTACTGTACTTTTTGTTTCGTCTTGTTTTTTACCCTTTTGTCGATAAGTGAACATGTGCTTGGAAATTTGCATATAAAGGAGTGGTAAATTTAACTGAGGGGCAAAATAATCTTTTCGCAATCTTTGTGGATTGGTACATTAAAAAGTAAAAAGTATCTAGTCAGGAGGAGTCTAGGATAGAGTAGGCTCTTCTAATGCCGACCTACATGAATAAAAATAATATATATATATATTCTTGAGTTTTGTCTATGAAGAAAAGGATAAGGATAATCGAATTTGTTGTCTTCCTCTTTGTTCTTTTTTCTCAGTCTATATTTAATTTCATTTTCTTACTGTTATTTTGTTGTCAATATGTCTTTTTCTTTTTTAATTAGACGTTGAATTGCTCTGTTTTGATATAATTGCTAAAATAAACGTTGTATTTAGTTGAGTTTTAAGCAAAAGTAAGACCAGGCACGTCCATTTGTTACGCTAGTTCTACTGATTCAGATGGTAAAAGTAACTATTATTACTGTTTAACTCAATTTTAGCGTCAAATGAATTAAGTATGTTGTGACCCTAGACTTGGAAGCCTAATAAAGTCCATTGATGGCTCCATGAGATGGATTACTACTTAAAAGCTGAGTCAAAATAGTGAATCGTACGTAATGTTTTGACCATAACAAAGTTCAGGTACAAATTTTGACCAAGTTTCTATATTTTCATTGTCATTTGGGACCGGTTCTTAAAGCTCTACCAAACTATGTCTTGCTTTGTGTGGACCTGTGCTATATCATGTTACGATTTTGGTGGGTTTCCGATAATGGGGTCGTAAAATTGGTTGGACAAGAAGAAATGGGATTTTTCCTAATTAAGTGATTGGGTGGGTGGGAAGGTTTGGTTTTAAGGATCATCAACTCTCTTTAACCAAACTATGGTACTTTTCTTTTCGCTGAACCAAACTATATATGATACCATTACTGACCAGCCAGATTCTCAAGAAGAAAATATTTTCAGAACAATAATTTCTTTTCATCATGCTAGGAACAAAAGAGGGTCTTCTAATATTTAGAACAGTACGTAGTATTAATATTCGTGTCGTGGGAAGGGAATTGATTTAAATAAAATGTAGTGGTTGGAAAATGTACTTGTTAACAAACAACTTCAAATTGAGCCTAGCTTAATTGGCCATAATTTTTCATGCAGGGCAGGCAAATCAGTGATGAATTATGTTTGAGTTAGAGTGGGTTAATTTGTATCGTCTTGTGGTGTCTTTAGTCACCTTGTAACTAAATAATTAATAGTGAATATTTTTAGTTTGAATTCTATGACCGATCTTGATATTAATTGTGAATAGTAATATGTGTGCACCAAAATATTTCACTGAAATTTTTTTCAACTATAATAGTATTATAATATTGCTTGTAATGTTTTGGTATATGCAGATATCATTACTCATTATTAATTAATTGACATGATGATGGATTTGTGAGAAGGGCTGATTCATGGGATTTTGCACAATTGGAATTTGTAGCTGAGCTGAGTGTGTGTGTGATGCATGCCCTCGTGAAAATGGTGGATAATGGGTTGAAATTGAATGAAGATCACTATTCGCCATTGGCATTAATAATAGTTCCAATGCTTCACTATTGTCTTATTTTATGTCTCTTCTAATGGTCGTAAGGCTAATTGTGGTTCTTGTCATTTATTACTCTATGGGAATAAAGTGGCACACCTCTTAACAAATTTGACTTTTACTTATTTTTCCAAGTGATATGTACACTGTATTTTGAGTTAATATTTGTCCTTTGTTTAAATTGTCTTATACTTGTGATGACTTAAGTAATAAATTACAACCCCTAAAATGGAAAAATAATAACTTTATAAGTTATAACTGCCTAGTGGCCGGTTTTGCTCACCTACCTATTTTCTATTTTTGCTTTTCAAGTAATCCAAGTGATATTGCAAAAGACGTCCTAACTTCAAAGGTTTGAGAATTTGGAGGAACAAACTTCTATTCGTGATTTTCATTGTTTGGGGAAAGAAAGAAAGAAAGAAATAAAGATAAAATTATTGCAATAGTCTGAAAAGCACACACAAGGACCAACAAACACTATGTAATGGATTTTTAAATAGTGTAGTGGAGATAAAAATAATGCCCTAATCTTTGTAATATATAATGGGCAATCGATTAATTAGAAAAAATGTTATTGTAGAAAAGTAATAAATTGCATTATGTTATGTTGTAGAACTATAAATATGGGTTATGGTATAAATATTGACTACACACATGATTTCTGGTAAAAAAATATTGCAAGTTGGTGATATATATAATTAATAAATTCGGCCTTTGCTAAGAAATAAATATTCATAGAATGAATAAATATAGATAAAGGGCGTAAGCCGAAATAAATTTATTAGTTTAGAATGCTTTGCAATTTGAGTTGAATTACATAACAAGCTACCACTTGAATCAGACCCATTGTTTATATTGGGGTTAATTGTAGCATAAATACCTAATCTTTTACAACAGTTGCTGATATATACCTAAATTTGAAAATTGGCGGCCAAACTACCCAAAAAACCTACCCATTTTAATTCATCTATTATGTGATGACAAGGATGCCACGTGCTGTGATCTTATTGGTTAAACTCATAATTTTTTTAAAATAATTTAAATTCATTTTAAAAATAAAAAAGTAAATAAAAATATATTTTAAATAATAAAAAATAAACAAATACAACTAATAATTGGAGATATGAAATCAAAACTTAATTTTTTTTCTCGATCTCTCTCTCTCCCACATCTTCTTTTTCCTCTTTCCCCTCCTCTCTCCTCCGACACTCCCTCACCTTCTTCTCTCCCTTTCTTTCCTTCACCTTTACCTTCTTCTTCATCTTTCCCCCTTTGGTGCGAAACCGATCACCAGCATTGATCATGCACTTGCCTCTACGTTGTTGATTTCATCTTTCCCCCTTCACGCGACTGCCAAGTGACAGAAACTGTAACGTCCCAAAATTACCTAATAAGGCTTAGGGCCTTGATTATAGGGGGCTGGGGTGGCAATATGTGAAAATATGTGTTTAATTGCTATGTTAATTATAATTATGTGAATTACGTGATAATATGACTAGATGTGCATATTTAGGGGTATTAGATATGCATGTGGGTCCGCTTCTTATTAGAATGACAATTTTGGTAATTTGGCCCGTTGCAGGCATAAATGTGTATCTGTGTGCATATATGTGATATATGTGAGAGATCACATCATTATGTGGGTTTATTTGAATTATTCAGCACGGGGCGATCTTAGGGAGCAAGTTAGCGGGAAAGTCACAACGAGACCCGATACCCGACTCGGGGCGAGTCAAGGGGTATTTTGAGTAACAAACAATTAATTGGGTTATTGGGTTATGGAAATAAATAATATGAGATATATTTAAAGTTAGAAAGTTTAGGAAGGAATATTGGGGAAATTTACCATTTTGCCCTCGAGGACGTTTTGGTACTCCAAGCTTGGGATTAGCTTAAGTTAGATAAGCATAATTACACAAAAGACAAAGCAGCAGAGACACTTAGAAGCTTTGGGCTAGACCGACTCTCTCTCCCTCTCCAATTACTCTCTTCTTTTTCTCTCAAGAAGCCCTTCCAAGCTAACCATTGAACCAAGGGATTTTTGGGCTAAGTTCACAAGAATTGGAGCTCTAGACTTGGAGATTAGCTTAGTATTAGCTTGTGGATTCAAACAGAGATTGAGGTAAGCTTTGAATTATGGTTTTAGCATTTAAATTCTGAGTTTTCATGGCTGGTTTTAAGTGTTCTTGAGCTCTTAAAGTTCAAAGATTTAATTGGTGTCTTAGTGAGTTTTGGGACTAGTTTTCTGTTGGGTTTTGTTGCTGGGAGCATATTTGAGCTGTTGTGTTTGATTTAATTGTGTTTTTGGGATGATTTTGGGTTAAATTGTATGAGATTTGGCTGCTGAAATGGAGGGTTTTTCTGGGTTCGAAGGGGTCGGGCCGCAGCTCTGTTCTTGGTATGTTGCAGCCCTCTAAAGCAGATGGGATCCAGGGAAGGAGGGCGGGCCACGGCGCCACTATGGCTGGGCCGCGGTGCATGCCTGCTGGATGGGGAGGCTGGGCCTCTGATTAGAGGCGGGTCGCGACATAGGGGCATAGGGTCGCGGCTCTTAAGGGTTTTAGGACCCCTAGAAGGTTTTGAGCAGGGGAACTCAACCTTAGGGGCTCGGGATTACTTCCACTCACTACAAGAAATCTGATCTTTACCTACTAATATTTTACCTACCAATATATATTGGTAGGGAAAGTAATGTTTTGCCTACCAATATTTATTGGTAGTTAATATTAGTAGGTAATTGCTCGCCCATTATATCATATTTCGGAACATAGCTTTACCTACCAATAATATCAGTAAGTAATGATCTTTACCTACGTATATTATGGAGGGAATTTTTTTAACCATTCCCGCTCAATTTTCCCCCCATTTTTTATTTTCATTATATTATTTTATTATTATAAATGCTTATTTGGAAGCTTATGTTGAGTAAATAGTATGATGTGTACACATTGTATAACATGTGGCATGCCATGTATGTGTTGGGGTTTTATGCCCTAATTAAAACTCAAATTCTTTGTAATCTCATTTTATTATCAATAAAAGAATAGAAATCATTTTTTGACTTGGTCAATCACTTTGCTCACATGTTTTATTTTCATGATTATTTGTTTAATATAAACTTCTATTAAATCCCGAGCATATAGCTAATCTTATTTATAGTGACGTAATCGCAGTGGAATATAAATATGATTATATGTTCAAAATAAGTTAGTCCTAAGATTAGTCAGTGCACAGGATTTACATTGACTTGCCAATCTACGATATGATCTACTTACACATTACAGTGTTATGTTCTTTCCTGAATATTAGCAAAGTAGATAAGATCGGATGTATTTGTTACATCGGACTGGACCGATATTGATAGTTGATAAGATAAGTAAACATATCGTTATTATCTATTCTAGTCATATCATATAGTTGACCATAGGTCAATTCAATCTCAATTCTGAGTGGTTAGTATTCTAACTGATTGTATTATTTGAGTTCTTTGATTTGTTCGTTACCAGCTTACCCTACGGACTAGCCCATACTTACATCTTGGGAACTCGGTAGTATAATTGAGTGGGAGTGTTAATCATAGATATGAACATCTATAGCTTCTGATGAAGAAGTAAAGCGATGGTTTCCTTTTAGTTTGGTTCAAGGTGTTAAATGATAGAGATCTCATTTCAGTAATTAAATTAGTTTACTGAAATATCATTTACAAGGAACTAAGTGTTTTAAGGATAAAATACAATGAGGGGTAAAATGGTATTTTAGTCCTATCTCATTGTAGACCGTCTATAGAGGATTGAGTGACAATTATGGTTGTAACAATGGATAATTAATAGCGTATCTATATTTGTTATAGAGCGTTCTATGAATTCAAGAGTGCAATTCCAAATCTATAGTGGAGTCACGAGGAATTAATAAGTTAGTAAATTTATTTGTTAGATTTATGATAACTTATTGGAGCTTGATTTCATAGGCCCATGGTCCCCATTGTACCTTGGATAAAATCATCTAGATAGTCTCAATTAATTTATTTAATCATCAATTAGAATTATCAAAGTTGACCAGGTCAATTTTGGATAGTTTCACAGAGTTGTGTAATTTTGAGAAGAAAAGAGAAATTATGGCAGATTTATTAATTAAGATAAATTGGTATCTAAATTAATAAATAAGTTTAAATCAAGGTTCAAATTATAAATAATTAATTTGATAAAGGATTTAAATAATTATTTAATTAATTAAATCAATAGAAAATAATACATGCCTTGATTTTAAGTCCAATGGGCTTATAATCAAATGGGAAATTTCACGGGCCTATAGCCCATGATAATTTCGACCTAGGGCTTCAAAATAGCTATTATTTTATTGATTTTTTAATTAAATTAAATGGCCTAATTGAGTCTATAAAAGGAGTGCTTATAGAGAAGTCAAAACAATAAGTTTGATAAGTCACAAGTTAGATTTTCTGATAGTTTTATATTCTCTCTAAACACAAGTCATTTTCTAAGCCACTTTGTTATTTTCTCTTCTTCTCTCTATATCTATTTCATGTGTTGAGAATTGCCCACACTAGTCTAGGTGGTTCTAAGGATACATTGGAAGATTGTGAAGAAAATAGAAGATTGGTTCAGTTTCTTGATAATACTCTGCAACAGAAAGGATACAAGAGTTAGAGAAACTGAAGGAAGGACTCTTAATTCTGCTGCGTATAATGTAAGTATTATATTATTTGTTTCTCTTTGAATTCAATTTTAGAAACATGTTTTAGGCTATCTTGTATTAATTTGTTTAATATTATATATACATGAAAATAAATAAAGATCTTGTATAAGATAATCCAACAGTATGTACATAGTTGGAAAAAATATAAATAAAATATATCTATAATACATTTTAATTATATTATATATAAAAAACATTTTTATTAAAAATTTTATTTATTTATTTATATAAATAGATAAACAACCCTAATCTTATCAGCCGCCCCCTAAATTTGCTTCTCTCTGTCATTCTCTCCTATCCATCCCTTCCCACCATTGTCGTCCTTTCTCCCTCCCTTTTCTTTGCTTTTACCTTGAGTGGCTGCCTAGTTCTCATTCATGATGAGCCATTGCCTTCTTCGCTTTCACTGTGAGCCGTCATCTGGTCCACTTTCACCTTGAGTCGCCGCCTGGTTCACTTTCACCTTGAGTCGCCACCTGGTTCGCTTTCACCGTGAGTCGCTGCCTAGTTCTCTTTCATTGTGAGTCTCTGCCTTGTTTGCTTTCACGGTGAGTCGCTGCCTTGTTCGCTTTCACCGTGGGTCACCGCCTTGTTCACTTTCACTGTGAGTCTCTGCCTTGTTTTCTATCCCTCATCCGATTGTTCCATGGGTATTTTCTTTTCTATTTATTGGTAAATATTGTAGTTTGTGCTATTGTGAATGTTGATATTAATTTCTATATTGTTTTGTAGGTTTAATTTGTTTGGAGGGTTATTTTGTTTCAGATTTTGCTTGGTGGCTTTCAGATTGATGAGCACTTGGCTTGGTGGCTTTGAGGTATATTTTTAGCATCTTGGTTGATGAAAATCCCCAATTCTGAAGGATTGATGATGAATTTTAATTTTTGAGGCATATTTTTTTTGAATATATTTTGGATATTTGATTTATGATGATATTGTGTGATTATGTGTTTTGAGTATGATTTGAATTTGTTTAGTTATTTTATTGTTTCTAATTATTTTTTGGACCTAATATTTGATCCTATTATATGATTTTTTTTTTTTTTGTGCAAGGGTTTGATCTAATGTAACAATTAGTTAGAGTGGTTTTGTTTGCATCTTGCTATGCTGTTGGTTTTGGGCATTTTGCTTCTGACAGTGGCATGCTTTGCAGCTTGGTTCTTTTTTCTAGTGAAGCAATACTTCTTTCTCCTTAAATGTCTACTAGCTTGATTTTGTATATATGTGTGTCTATTAGCAATGATTTGCTGCTTGTGTCTTACTATATTTCAAATCTGGTCTTTGATCTCTTTATGAGATTAAATTTTCAGTGTTTGAGTATTTTTGGATATGATCTATCTTTTCTTGTGTGTGTTCCTGTTTTTAAAATTGATATGGGTTTTTTCAAGAACATATTACCTTAATGTCTCATGTTTTTAAGAACATATTACCAATGAAGTCTAAGCAATATAATTAAAAGGGAACAACAAAAATTGAAACTAAGGAACATGTTTAAGTGATTTTCGTGGCATTACAACTTTTGCTCTTCAGTTGCAATTTGATTGCTGTTTTTAGCATGCTCTGCTTTCTGGTTTGTATTTTCTTCATCATAGTTTTCATTTGGGCTTTAGATATTTCTTGTATTTCTGGATTACAAGCTTGGTTGTATTTAGATTTAGTGTTACTCTTTGCTTGAAGGGAGTGATTCTTTACTTGATCTCCGATTGGTTCTTTAGGAATCTATTTTGAGCAAAGTTTTTTTTTTTTTGTATATTTACTTTGGTACTTTGTTTATGATTACAGCTTGATTGTGCCTAACATACCATCTTTTTTTCTTGTTTGTATTTTTTTGAATCATTGTTTCCTGATTTAAAAGTGACCTAATCTATGATTTTATTAAGTGCTATAGACTTTTATAAATTCATTTATGATTACACACACTAACTGCAATGGATTGTGTAGTTTCAAGAGCCATACTAATATAGAGTTTGTTTTGGACTTAATAATATGCATATTGAGCAGGTTTTAATTTCTTTTATTAAAGTACATTTTTTTATTTGGACAAATGCTTGCATTCTATTTTCTGATTCTATTTGAAATTTAATTTGGGGATTTATATGGTATTGTTCTTATATATTAGTTTCTGGTTATGAGATTTATGTCTTTGATTTTGGGATTTATATTTGTGTTAGTGTAAGATTTTGGTATTTTTGTGATGTTTGTTTCAGATTGATTGATTTTAGGATGTATTTGTTGGTTAGGTTTTTAAGGTTTTTGTTTTATGTAGGCACTTATAAGTTGGTGATTGGTTTACTAAGTTTGTTAAAATGATTGTTGTTTACCCAAAAAAACAGTTGCTGATGACATGGCGATAATTTCTCACACATGGTTGACACGTGGCGAAAGTACTGCTCAACTATCGACCAGAAGCACACCGAATCGTCAGGGTTACTTTTTGATATGACCAGGCTGGTCGTATCACCTAATTTATTTCCTTCTTAAGTTGTAATCTTATAATAATTGCATTGAATATTTCTTCATTATTATCTTGATACGCGATTATTAAGGGAAGATAAGATACGTTGGCATGTGTAACCCTCCTTGAGCCTATAAATATGAATAAAATAGCTCAAGGAAGGGACTTTTGAAATTTTGATTTCTGAATCTTTGTGCTAACTATTGAGAGAAAATAGAGCTATAGTGAATTGTACATCGTCTGATTTTAATACATTCAAGGTTTGTGAAACTCAAAGAACCCTAGTTCTTTGATCACTGCTTTGAGATTCAATAATAACAACATCACTAAGTGGATGTAGGTTATTACCATTCTTTGGGACCGAACCACTATAATTCCTTGGTGTTTTCTTCCTTTCCGTTAGATCATTTTTCTCATTCTTGTTTTATAATTTGTCATACATTTGACTCCGTGACCTTGGCCAAATCGAGGGTCAACATTCTGGTGCTTTCGTGAGAGTTGAACTCAAGGAACTGTGAATGAATCTAATGGCAAAAACATCCAAGAGACTGGACAGGCTGCTGGCGCTGCACCATCCCAACCTCCTCCCCCAAATGTGGCCGAAAATGAACCACATTTGGAGTTTGATGATGAGGAACTAGACTCCAAAACGCTGAGGGAAACACTAGGAGTGTTACAAGATGAGTTGGCCAATCTGAGGGCCAATAAGGAGAATGATGCAGAGACGATGGCGTTGCAGCAAAGAGAAATAGAACGCCAGCATCAGGAGCTAAGTGAGCGGCAGGTTGAGATGGATCGTCGGCAGAGGGATGCCATGGCCGCCCTTGAAGCAGCCATTCAACTGGCTAGGGGTCAAGTTGTACCAGCCTCCCAGCTAGATCATCCACCAAGCGCACCACCTCAAAGAGGTCCCAATCCAAGCCCTCCGCTCCAGCCAACAAGCCCTCAAAGGCCGGAGCAGCCGCCTATGGCCCAGGATGATGTCCCACCTAGGGATCCTGAGCAGCAGCCTCCTTCCCAGGCTGGTCGAGGCAATCCCCAGCGCCCGAGGCAGAATAGGGCCAAGCAATCGCCCCGCAGCCCTAGACGCCCAGGGGATGACGAGCCGAATCCACCGAGCAGGGGACAGCGTCCTTCTACCAACAGAAGGAACACAGAGTCAGGCTCTGCGGTCAGGGGCCCCCCACGACATAACAATGCATGGGGACCCAATGACAAGCGCTGGCCTCCCCCTGACGTTCAAGAGATGCCACCCTGAGGAGGAAATAGCGTGAACAGCCGGCCGCGCCATAGTCAGCCACAATTCAGAGATGGCCATGGCTATAATGAAGCTGATTCCGGCAGAGGGAATGCTGGCCGGAGAAATGAAGAAAGAGGTGGAGGTAGAAGCCCCCCACCTAGAGAAAATAGGCCAGCTAGCCTCAATGCTGGGGGGGAAGCCCAGGCAGCCGAACGTCTTTAGCCGGCTAGGAGCTAGCGAGCAGAGACAAAGAGACAAAGATCTTAGGGACGTACTTAACGACCGCCGTGAGAGGCACGATGAGTACGTTCCCCCGGCACCAGCGGGCCTAGCAGTCTCGGAGGCAGTTCAGGCTCAGATTGCGAATGACAGGGCATTATCTAGAGCTTTTCTTCAGTCGTTCACCCCCAAGCAAATGGACAAGTTGAAGTAGTCAACAAAACACTGAAGGATACACTGAAGAAAAGACTAGAAGAAGCTAAGGGGGCGTGTCCAGAACAATTTCCTAAAGTACTTTGGTCGTACAGAACCTCCCACTGAATAACAACAGGTCATACTCCATTCTCTTTGGATTATGGATATGAGGCTATGTTGCCTATTGAGTTAGATCCGCCTTCGCACCGCAGAATAACGTACGACCAAGGCTCAAACAGCCAGCTATTGATGGAATCCCTCGATTTAATTGATGAGAAACGTGAGCAAGTCCAACTCCGAGTAGTTGCGTACCAGAAAAAAGTCGCCTGGTATTTCAACTCTAAAGTACGAGAAAGAAAGTTCAACGTTGGAGATCTTGTACTACGAAGAGTTTTTCTAAACACTCGCGACCAAGCTGCTGGAGTACTCGGACCCAATTGGGAAAGGTCGTACCAGATTGAAGAAGTCCTTCACCTAGGCACCTATAAACTTGCTCGCTTAAACAGAGATCTCGTTCCTCGCTATTGGAATGGAGAACACCTGCGCAAGTACTATCAATAATCAATTCTTCTTAAAGAATTGGCTTGTATTAATTTTACTTTTTACAAGTTTTGAAAAAGGGTTGGTCATTTTATGTGACTGATCGCTTATAAGTGTAAGATCTTATTGATCACTCATACAGACATGTTTCGTCCATTTATTACGAGAAATATAAGGGACTGTGCGCAGCTAGTCATTTCTTGCCAATTATTGTATTTATTACAAGTATTTGCTCATTATGTGTGTTGTTTCGCTGTATTACAATTTCAATTATTTTGCTCCAAGCAGGATTGTTCAAAGAGGTTGTGGTCAAGGCAAGTGACCAAGGACCTAGAGCTCCTCGATCACTTGGGGGGCATATAAGGTACAAGTAAGCAAAGCATATCATCAAAAGGTATGTAAACACATGAGCAAAATAAGTGAAAGCATGTTAAGGTACTTAGAGTATTTTTCAAAATTTTGTATTTTGTTAAATCAAACCAAAGTACTATGCTAAGTTTGGTCATACGAACAGATGTTATAATAAAATGAAAATGTATTATAATATCAAAAACAAATTACTTTACACCACGAGCAGTACTGCTCGGATGTAATTGTCTAATTAAAAGGAAAATAGCTGCCAACGCAACAATAAAAAATTAATGTCTTTACATCATGACCAGTAGGTCGTGTAATTAAAAGATAAAATGATAAAAAGGAAAAAGACTAAGTGGCTGGAGGGTCTTGAGGAGCGTCCTGGTCGACAGCTGCGCCAGCTTCATTGTCTGCACCATCTATCCTTGTTGCTAGAGAGATCTCCGGGGAAGCAGGAACTTTAGCCCTCTCTTCTTCCTCCAGGTGAATGGCACACTGAGACATTAGAGTCTGCCTCAGGCGTTCTGACAGATATTTGAAGTTAGCCTCCTGTTTGTGCTTCCAGAACTCGTAGAAGCAAAGATGAGTGGCTTCTTTGTACTTCTCCAAGTTCTTGGCTTCAAGTTCCTCAAGCTCCTTCACGCGTTTTTCCAGCTCCTCCGTCTCCTGCCTGCTCACAATCAAATCAAGCTCGAGATGTATGGATTGTTGGTAGTTGAGTTTGGCGCTTTCCCTGAATTTTTATTTGTCTTCATTGGATTTCTTCAGGTCGTCCCGAACCTCCAATAGTTCCTCGGTTAGAGTGGCTTTTTGCTCGAGCAGTTCCTCTTTCTGCTTAGACAGCTCTGTACTCTTCTCAAGCAACTCACCATTCTATTTAGTTAGCTCATTGTTCTTCTTGAGCAACTCAGTGCTTTTCCCTTCGAGCGCTTTCTTAGCCTCAGCAAGCCTGGTGTCGAAATTTTTGGCCCGAGACACCATCGCCCCAGCACGGTTCCAGCCAGTGGTCATGGTCAATAATCCCTGCAATCAGATGAAAAAGGGTAAGGCGATGGCAGAAAACCAAAAATAAATTATTCAGCATCAGGAGGTAACTTACGCTAACTATCTCATTCAGCCCTCGGTTTAGTATTTGGTCAGGCTCCATGGAAATGGTTTCGGTAATGGCCTCTTGACTGCGTTTATATTTTGAGAGCTTGTATATCCTCTCCCTGGCTGAGCTGACCACGATGCTGGACATGGAGCCTTCGGGCTGAGTGCGCTGTGTTTGGCTGGTAAGGACCTGAGGAGTAGGGTGCTGGTCGACGGGTGTTGGAGGAGTGGAATGCTGGTCGACCGAAGGAGTTGAGGCCGGCTACTCGAGTGGCGATGGAGGTGGTGTGTTCTCCTTCGAATGGACAGTGGCTGGAGGGTCCTCGGTTCGGGCCTTCTTTGAAGCGATTTTACTGCTCTCCCTTCGAGACCTCTTGTTAGGACTATTTTTGGTATGGTTTTATGACATGTTTTAAGAGGCAATTTTAATCTTTTATTTGGTTTTGTGCGATATTATGCTGGTTTTTATTGTGTTTTCAGGATTAAGTGTGGTTATGAAGGAAAAAGTTTGAAATTGAAGCAAAATTGCTTAATTCTTGAAGAGAAGGTGTTAAACGGGCTAAGGAATGGAAGTTAGTGAAATCGGGGGTCAAATTGAAGATTTGGTGAAAAAATGCAATTTGAGCCGCAGCTCTATGCATTAGCGTCGCGGCCCTGAGAGTTACAGAGAAGGCAGCAATTAAAATGCAATTTGAGCCGCGGCTCTATCAATTGGGGCCGCGGCGCTACTTGAAATCAGAGAGGAAATTTGGATCGCGAATTGCACTTGAGCCGCGGCTCTATTCATTAGTGTCGTGGCGCCAGTCCGTACGGAAGCCAAAGTTAGGGCATTTTTCAAGGGCAATTTTGTCCTTTCGCACATAATTAATTAGGGATTATAAAAGCTTTTTTAATGACTTTTTTAGGACAAGATTAACCCTAGGAGACGACTAAAGGCACATTGGAGAGGATTGCAATCGGAATCGAAGAATTCATCACAGTTTTCTTCTTTTCTACTTTGAATTTCTGTATTTTGGATGCTTTTAATTTCTTCTATGGTTATTATGGATTTAATCATGAACTAAACTATTATTCTAGGGTGTTAATGGATTCTCCTGAACCTTTATTTTAAATTAATGCAAGTTTTATGATTTCAATTTTATCTTGTGATTTATTCAATTCGAACACAATGCTTGTGAATGATTGATCACCATTAACATGAAATATATGATTTTGATTCGAAATCTGAAAAGTGAGAATTTAATATGCTGTAATTGAATAAACATAGATTTCATATCAGGACAAAAGTACCTGTGTGATCTGTGTAGTTTTAGGGTTGTTAATCTTAATGCCTATCTTATGTTTATTTATCACAAAGATGTAGAAAATTTGCATAAGATTGAGACTTATATATCCTAGTACGAATATAAGTTATTATTGCTGGCCTGCTATCACAAGAGAAGAATTGAATAGTAAGATTTGTGTTAAGGAAAATTAAAGAGGATGGTTGATGAAATTAATTGCCCTAGTTTTTAATCCATTGAATTTTCGTAACATTATTTATTTTCAGTTATTGAAGTTAATTTTAGATTTTTATTTTACAATTTTAGTTAATTCTTGTGACTCAATTATTGTTAGCCAAATAGAAATAGGAATTAAGTTTGGGTACTTAGTATACAGTCCCATGGGAACGATCTCACTTACTCTTTATTACTTGTTACGATTACGTGCACTTGCGTATCGATTTTACACAACACCTCTTGCTGTCCTTCTTCTTGCCAGAAGATGCAGTGGCAGCCTTGTAATGCTCGAACACGTCTTCAGATGACATATCTGCACAAAAGGAAACAACACAAGCAGTGAGACAAGATATATATACGGGGCTAAAAATGAAAGTAAAGAGATTATAAGTAAAGTACCTGCGCTACAACTACTGGTCGCTACATTACTTACTAAACTACTTACTGCCTGGAAGAAATCTGAACTTAAGATTGGAGTATACTTAAATTTTCCATCCTCGTCAAATAAGTGACACAGGGAATTGGCAAACTATCTAAGAGCGAAAGATCAGTACCGTTCTCATCTGAAGATTCGTCGATGGGAGCGGGGGGTTCAATGGCCTTCTTTTTTCCTTTTCCCTTTGGGGCAGGGGGAGCAGCAGCCCGCAGAGTGCTGGAAGGTTCCCTGATTGTTACTCCAGTGGCCCTCCTCGAAAGGGGTTGTTCCACGTCTAGGTGCTACTCGGGAACCTCTCCGCCAGTAGCACTCCCTGCTGTTGACTCCCTCACATCCTGATGAGGGGCCAAAAGGTCGACCAGCCTAAGGTTAGCCTCTGTGACCAGATGCTTGACGCTTTTCTCCACGTCAGTCATACTGGCTAAGAGGGCTGATCTTAACTCCATGTCTGGAGTGGGGTCTGGTCGCAATCATGGGCCTAAAAGGCACTAAAAATCTAAGAAAAAATTAAAGAAAGATTAACGAACAGTGGTACAAAGGCGTTACCTCCGTGAGTGAAGGCCAGGTTGTTCGCAACCATGTCAGTCGTAAGAAAATACTCCTGATAGTACCTCCCCACATTCGATATGTGAGTGGTGTCGGACAGGAAAGTGCGCCCTGTTTCTTGATGACAAAAGTGAAAAAACCCCGCGCTTTCTTGGTTGGGGTTAGACTTGAGGTTGAACAGATAATTAACCTCATGATGGAACAATCCATTTTTTGTGGCTATAAAGGATATAGAGTGCTGTAAGCATTCTATATCCATTGGGGGTTATTTGGAAAGGGGTGACCCCGAAGTAGTTGGCCACCCCTTGGAAAAAAGGATAAAGAGGCAAGGTAGCCCCTGCCTCAATATGGTACCTTGACCAGGCGCTGAAAGTGCCTCCAGGCAAGTTCACCCGTTGGTCTTGATTAGGTCGGACTAGTGTCACCCCGGGAGTCCATATTTCCTAATATAGTTGGCAATCATCCTGATCGTCACCCGACTTTTAGGTACAACATACCATTCAACATCTGGTTGAATGACATTTCGGGGTTGAGCATGAGTTTGGATATTTGGGTCAGGAATATTTTTTGCTTGACCACTGGTCGAGGGAATTTCAGCATCAGGAGTAGGCTGATTTGAAGAATTGGGAGTTTTCTTTTTCTGGGCTTTAGTTTTTGCTCGACCCATATTTTGAACGAAGATCGATGGAGTGTTTGAAGTGGCACGAGAGAAGGGAATTTCAGGTATTAGCAACGACGGTTGCTCCTCGTCCTCAAGCAGCTGAGCTAGTAAGTCGTCGTCGATGGGTCTTTCTCCTCCCCACGAATCTTGCATGAAAAGTTGTGAGCAGAGAAAGGGGGAGGTAAGACATAAAGCTTAAAAGCTTGTGTTGAGAGTTGTAATAACGTTGCTCGCGTATAAAAATTAAGCTTTTATACGGAAAGCAGCATTCCAACAAAAACACTAAGTTCTATATGAGCAGTTTGAAAAACATATTGAAAAGCGGAAGTAAAAAGTTTTTCAGGAAAAAACTTTTTCAACTCCGAAGGGGCGGGAAAAACCCAGTTTTTCAACTAGCTTAAAAATCGAATTTTTACTTCGATTTTACGCCCTAAATCTACAATCTCGACTACCAAACTGGCTCCTAACTCCTATGGAACGTTATTTCGCTATCCTACCAAGCATCTATCAGTATGCCCATTATCCCAAAACAGTTTCGGCCAAGAACAGTAAAGAACACAAATTTAAATACATAAAAATCAGTTTTGCATGCCATCTCAAACATCCAAGGGGTTCGTAAAACTTACTTGGATGAAAAGGGGGGTCTGAAACGAAGCAGCTTTGAACGTCCGAGCAAATGATCCTTAGAACAGCGATGGAAGCTTTTCAAATTTTCTGGGCTCTGAAAGTCGAGGTTCTTGGGAGTTCTTGACGAGAAAATGGCGAGTGAAAAGTAAAAGTAAAAAAATAAATTTGGGGTATTATATATAGTGACTGCGACACGTTAAAAGAGGTAATCATGAGTTACTTTTTCTAAGCATGGGGAAGTGAAATGGCCGTCGGACACATTCTTGGGAAACCAAAAAGACTTGATTACACATGATCGGTCACCTTTTTCGAGAAAGCATGGGCGGTTCTGACAGATTTTATGGGGTATTCGAAGAGTCGGTTTCCTAAGTTTACTTATTGCTGGTCGCAATAAATAAACTTGGGAGGGCAAATGTTTACCCAAAAAATGGTTGTTGATGACGTGGCGATAATTTCTCACACGTGGTTGACACGTGGCGAAAGTATACTACTCGACTATCAACCAGAAGCACACCTAATCGTCAGAGTTAATTTTTGATACAACCAGGCTGGTCGTATCACCTAATTTATTTCCTTCTTAAGCTGTAATCTTATAATAACTGCATTGAATATTTCTTCATTATTATCTTGATACGTGATTATTAAGGGAAGACAAGATATGTTGGCATGTGTAACCCTCCTTGAGCCTATAAATATGAATGAAATAGCTCAAGGAAGGGACATTTGAACTTTTGATTTCTGAATATTTGTGCTAACTATTGAGAGAAAAGAGAGCTATAGTGAATTGTACATCGTCTGATTTTAATACATTCAAGGTTTGTGAAACTCAAAGAACCCTAGTTCTTTGATCACTGCTTTGAGATTCAATAATAACAACATCACTAAGTGGACGTAGGTTATTACCATTCTTTGGGACCGAACCACTATAATTCCTTGGTGTTTTCTTCCTTTCCGTTAGATCATTTTTCTCATTCTTGTTTTATACTTTGTCATACATTTGACTCCGTGTCGTTGGCCAAATCGAGGGTCAACAATTGTCTATTGATGGTGTTTGAACTTTGAGTTTCTACATTATCTATATAACATACCATAAATTCCTTCACTTGCTCAAAAATTTTATACATGACTTATAGAATTGGGCCGTTAGATATTTTCTTACTATGCTACTTTGATTTTTTTTTTTTTTTTGCCTATGATGTTGATAAATGATTTTATTTTATGTTGGTGATTATGGGACTTGATGTGCTCATATATTTGTTTTTTAATATATGTTGGTATATCAAGTGTCATAAATGCACATAATAATAAGTCATATTTTCTGAAATCCTTATGATGATTAAATTGGGGATAATTATTGTGTTGAGATTAATTATATTTTCCCATTGTTGCCAACCCGAACCCCACCTCCAACCATCGTCAGTGTCCACCTCACAAAGCCATCATTGACATTCACAAGTTCGAGAAAAAGGATGCTCTCTAGTAATAATCTCAAAGTGAAGAATAGACTTGTTGATCATTTTTATGAAATGTAATTAGTTTAATACTCATCTTTAATAAGCAATTAATATTTTATAATATATGTTTATTTATTTTATTATTAATGGTAAATAATTTATTTGAGTTCGGTTCGGAAGTCACAAGATGATTCTTAGTTTATAGAACATTTACCAAAATATGGAACATTTTATTATTAATTTTATTATTGTATGATTTTTTTCTAGTTTATTTCTAATATAGAACATTTATAAATAACAGTTATTATCTTTTACCTACACATAACCATTAAATTTGACCAAAATATAAATTGTGTAACAGACCAATAAAATCATGCTATGTGGGCTAATAAAATGACTCCACGTGGTCCATAATATTGTGCCACGTAGACCAATAAAATGATGACACGTGGTCTATATCAAATGATGACATATGTACTAATTATCAAACGACATGTGGACAAATTATTGTTTGACACGTGGAGCAACCACACGATGCCAAGTGGCAGTATTGACATATGCCACATGTATGCTACTATGGAAACCATGTCAGCAGACACGTAGGATGACAAGTCATTAAACACGTCATCTGATGACTCATCAATTGATTTATAACTTAGTGGGGTCCACTGATTCTTTTACCTACCAGTATTAATAAGGGTAGGTAAATACTCTTTCCCCACTAACCTTTACCTACCAGTCTCTACCAATTCAATATTGGTAGGTAAACCATATTACCCACCATTAGGCTAGTTTTACCTACACTTACAATTCGTAGGTAAAGACCCCATTTTCTTGTAGTGACTACCCCATTTGGTGGAACCCGAGGTCCCAGAGGCTAGGACTTGGTCCGGAAGCCTTTGATCATTTGATATTAAAAGAAACCTATTTTATGGTTGTGACTTAGGCTATCACTAAGGACTCAGAAACCGAGATCGCACTCGAGGGTCGTTCTCATTTATGTTTGCTTGGACCTAAGGTAAGAAAACTGCACCCAGAACGTGTTGTATGTGATTAGGGCTTGGCCCGTTTGTTATATATTAATATGATTAGATCTTGGGCCCCAGGATTGGTTATGTTAGACTATTGTTCTAAATGTTTGTTGATGAATGCTTAAGTACTTATATTCGTTACATGAATTCTATGGTTAGGGCATGTGGCCCCGTCATGTGAATATGTTTAGTATTATAGAAATGGTTATCCAATGGGATTATATGATTAGCATGAATATGTGCTTAATTTGTTGGGATGTGCCTATCCACATCTATTTCTTATAAGTAAGGTGTGTAATCCTGGATCAGGGCTTGACTTATGAGTCAAGGACGACAATAGCGCACTGTGCGCTGGTCGCAAGGTGTTGGCCTAAACTAGCAACGTCTTATTATGTTGATCGACTCTAAGGTCGGAGATGAACCACGGGGGTTGGGCTAGCTCTATGGCTAGTGAGACAAAGCTAAGGGCGAGGCCCCAGGTGACTCTATGGTCACGTAGCTAGGGCATAGGTCCGAGAGTTGGCATGAAAGTCAACTTAATAGGGCAACGACCCAGGTCGATCAAATGATCGTGTATTCGAACTAAATGGCATCAGCTATGAATTAATGTTGTTGATTATTGTTGAATGGTTATTTAAAGTTATATTCTTTGTTGTTATACGTTCTGTTTTCTTGCTGAGCCTCGACTCACAGGTGCTTTGTGGTGCAAGTAAGGGAAAGGGAAAGCTTGACCAGCCATGAGTTGGAGAGCTTCGGTGGCGACGTGTACATATGCGACTGCTCGACCATCACGACGGGGTTAACTCAGAGGAACTAGGGTTACAGCCCTGTTTTGCCCCTTAGGCCGACTGTTGTAACTTTTGTTATGTATTTACCCTTTTTAATAGTTGTGTTGTAATATTTTGGGATCCCATGTTATATAACACTTTTGGAATAAAGTCAATGGTTCTTTGACCAAAAATTTTAACCCTAACCCTTGTCATTAACCTTAGTAACACGCTTTAAGCCAAATGACCTGATTAGCAGGTCTAACACAATTTTAAGTACACAGTGTAACAGTCCTGGATTAGGAGGGCATTATAGAAACTGTGGGCTTGGGCTTTGAACGGAGATGGAGGCAGGTAGTCTAGATCTAGAGCTCCATGGGTGTCGACAACAGATTGCTCGGCAGTAGGGTGTAGGACCAACATGATGGTAAGGGTGCAGGGCGCAGATTACTGTTGGGCATCAGGTTTGAACTTGCCCAGGTCTTCAACGAACAAAGGAGCCTGCTGTGACTCCTTCGACTTTGATTCTCACTCTAGATACAGCAACACCTACGACAAAGGAGCTAAGATGGGCTGGTTTGAATTTCCTTTTTTACTTTATTAGATCTGGGGTTTGAGTCTTTGTTCATCATATTGGAATTTTGGGATTGATTTGTTTTTTATTTGAAGGGTAAGTATTCATTTGGTACCTTGTATTTTTGCAAAGTTGAGCTTTGGTACCCTCTATTACAAATAATACTCACATGATACATTGTAATTTCAAAATAAGAATAAAATGGTTCCCTAAACTAAATTTTGGTCAACAATTTTTTCTATATGACAAAATTATTCTTAAGATATAAACAATTAAGTCATTAGAATATTATGTTAAAATATTTTATAAAATAATCTTACATGTGTCAAAATATTCAAACTAAAAACATATTTAAATTATTAAACAACAAAATGTATAATTAATAAAAATAAATCCTAAATTATTCTATTCCTACCATTTTTTTCCTCTTCTACTTGTAGGTGGTCGACGTTGGGATCGACGGGGCTGAGTTGGGTCGAGGATGGCTGGAGACATGGCAGAGGGTCGGTAATTGATAGATGGGTTTGTTTGATCCACAGGATTTGGTGGGTTTTGCCTGTGAGATATGGTGGGTCAAGGATGGGTGGAAACGTGCATCTGTCATCAACTCTATTTATAGGTGCACATTCGATGGTTGAACTACGTTGAAGGGCGGAGAAGCTCTACAACATTTCTGGGTGCATAAGGATGGCTAGAGACGATGGTAGCTCAACAAAATTTCTGACTTTTTTTTTAGATTTTCTTGGCAGTTTATGCACCAATGAAGCCCTAACTGATATGATATTAGCTCCATTTTTCCAATATGTTTTCCAATCTCTTCCTCCTCCTCTTCTTCCTTTCATTTTCTCTTATGATATTGTAGGTGGTCGACACCAATAATGGGTGCATCTGAGTTTGTGATGGAGGCACCAGGGTGTTGGATACATGGGCTTTGTGACGGAGGCTCTGGGGTGGTGGTCTGGATTGTGAGTTCTTAAAAAATGTCGCATTTTCCTTATTGGAAACTGAGAATGGTTTTTCCATTTGTAACGCTTGATTCATTTTATTTTATTTTTCTTGTATGATTTTGAAATTTGAGTATTTAGCATTGATGAGGATAATATGGGTTTGATTTTGCTTTTAGCTTTGGTTTTGATTGGAAAAGAATGAAGCACTTTGAATTGAGTTTAATGTTGTTAATGATTTGGTTTTTTCTATAATTGTTGAACAAATGAAGGACAATAAAAGCTTGATTTTCTAAAGAACAGATTTGACGGAGGGCAACTTTCTACATTTTGATTGTTTTTCATTATGTAATTTTTTGCTTGTTAGCTGTGTTTTTCTAGGTTGTTTGACTGTGAAGAACAGTTGGGGAGCTGATAGCCAGAAATAGAGAATGAGAAAGAGTGGGAAAATAATAAAAAAGAATTTTATTTATTTTGAGTATTTGGATTTTCAAGTTGAAGGTGGAGATCAAATTATGTTGTTAAATCTGGTATAATTTTTTTTATGTTAAATCTAATTCTGTTTTTTGTTTATTATTAATTAAATATATTTATAAATAACAAACAAACCAATTAAAATTAATAAATTTATTATAATTGAGGATAATCTGGTCATTATGAAAAATATGTGACTAAATTCGAGCCAAATGTACTATTTTTAACTGATTTTCAAAACCAAGGGTACCAAGTGAGTAATATTATTGGTAATAGAGGGTACCAAAATGATACTTTACCAAACCATAAGGTACTAAATGAGTAAATTCCCTTATTTGAATAAATATTGATTGTATGAAGTTGTAGAAACACTAATTTTAGGATTGATTTGGAATTGAAAGTTTTTATTTTGAGATTGTTAGATTGAATGTTGAATGATGAATTTATGTATTTGATTTTGTTGATGATCTTATTTGTTTTTTGGATGAACTTCTAAAGAAGATGATAAATTTTTATTAATATCTTAATTAAGTTTGATTTTCAATTTATTTTAATTATGTTTATAAAGTTTAATAAGTGTCGTTGTTAACTTTTTATGATTTAAAATTAATTGAAATGATTATTTTTTAAATAAATTATATCCTGGACCAATAAAAGATCCACACGTGACATAATCTTTATCATTACATAATGAAGGAGTTAATATGAGTAGTGACAGAATTACACAATATGACATTTTGAATAGTTTTGTCGCCAATTTTCGAGTTTGGGTATACAACAGTAACTATAATAAAAAAAATTAAGTATTTATGCTGCAATTAACCCTTTATATTATAATTTAACATTGTAATATCACTATAATACTATATAATTTAACATTGCATTTTAACTCAAATTCAACAATCAAGATATGGAGTTCAAAGAAAAAGAAAATATAAATATGTTATTCAACATGCGAGTAGTAGCTATTATCGAAAAAGAAAACTTAATTTTTCTGTTCACACATTTAAATATCCCATAAAGCCTCTAGTTTAGGGGTGCTTAGGTTTGTAACCCTATACAAAGGAATAATAATTATAAAATACTTGTCACCTCTTTTTTTTTTCAGGTGGACGTAGACAATCTATTCTTTTCTTTGCGTAAACTCAGTAGTAGAATAATTTTTATTAAGAGGTTTTTTTTCTTTCTAATTCCTAGGGTAGAAGTAGAAGATCATTTTTGGTGTAATTTCTTCTTTTTTGATTTCTAAATCATTATAAATTTTGCATACCCAAATAAATAACAGGCGAAAAATTAAAAGTCGTCATTTGATGTGAAAAATAGTTTAATTCTTGGATATATAATGTCAAACACCTTGAATTTTATTTTTTGTTTACTTTGAATCCTTCATAACAATTATTATTATCTATGAATTTTATCCTTAATATCCTTAATATGGGACGTGCACCGTGCGCATGAGAGTAACATAAATGGTCTATGAGGAATGAGTAATAATATGCGGATGAAATTATACTAAATATGATATTTTTTCTTAAATTTTAAAAAATATAGTAGTTTTCTTTTTTAATTTTTTATGAAATATTTTTTTTGTTTATATTTTTATGAGAGTTTTTTTTCCCATATATTTGTAAAAAAAAAAATTGATGAAAAGGAAAATATATTAAACCTCAACAAAACAAGTACAAACCAAGCTCACAGGGAGTACCAACAGACAAAAGAAATTACAGATGACATATAAGCTCTAACACAGCCTTCTCTTTTCTCCCAAATTTCTTCCTAGAAAGGCTTAACAACCTAGCTTTCAAGCAAGATTTAATCAAGTGATCAACTCTAGAAACTAACAAAGCAGAATAGCTAAAAATACAAGAGTTACGATTAAGCCAAATAAAATAGACTGATACCGCAAGAGTTGTTGCTGCAACTTTTTGCACTAGACCTTTCAGTCTCCCAACCATCCATGAGGTCCAGTCATCGAATTTGGAAGGCCAAATGTCTTCTCCCAGCCAAGATGCGACCCTGTGCAGAATTTGTTGAGAGGAGACACAGTCAAAAAATAAATGGGCATGAGACTCCAGCTCCAGCCGCAAACAGGACACAAAGAAGAGTCAAGACGAATATGGCATTGAACAAGTTTATCCCGAGTAAGCAAATGACAGAGGATATATTGCCATAAAATAAACTTGTGTTTAGGAATAGAGAGATTACACCAAATAACATTAGCAAAATTAACTATCTCCTATTTCAACAACTTATTATACAGCAAACTCAGATTGAGCTTCCTTTTGGTAACCGCAGCCTTAAGATCAGCAAGAGATAAGAAAGATTTCAGATTAACTAACTTCCTCCAATACCAGCTCACATCAGCCTTGAGATTGTACTCTCAATAGTTTTGCCCTTTGAGATAGAGAGCATCAACCCATTTCACCCAGAGAAGATCTTGCTTGGAGGAAAGAGCCCAAACATACTTGGCTAACAACACTTTGTTCCATTTGGACCCTTCTTTAAACCCAATGCCTCCCAAACTTTTTGGTAAACAAACATGGTCCCAAGCAGTAAAATGTAGTTTGCTTCTGTTGTCTTTAGAACCCCATAAAAACTTTCTGCACAGTTGGTCTATCTCACGAGTGACACTCTGAGGAAGAAGAAAGATACTCATCCAATAAGATCTGATGCCTAACAACACTGAATGTATAAGCTGGGCTCGACCAGCGAAAGAAAGATGATGGCTGGACCACGAGTGAAGCTGGAGTTTAATCTTTTTAATTATTATACCACAATCTCCAGCCTTCCATTTAGCAGGGCGGAGAGGGATCCCAAGATAACTTAGGGGAAACGCACCTTCAACAAATTTTAGACTGTCCAAAATGCTCCGCGAATCCTCTTCTTTCATACCACCAAAATAAACATGAGATTTAGTCATATTAGCTGAAAGACCAGACACTTGACTAAAGGAAGTGAAACTCTCTTGGAGAATTTGAACCGATCTGAGAGATCCCTTACAAAAGAGCACAAGGTCATCTGCAAAACAAAGACTAACAAGCTTCAACTTTTTACACTAGGATGGAATCTGAAATCCTTTTTATGAGATGCTTGAATAAGGAGTCTAGTAAGGTATTCCATGACTAGCACTAACAGCAAGGGTGATATAGGATCCCCTTGTCTTAATCCTTTCTTACCAAGAAAACTCCCTTGTAATCTACCATTCATCAATATAGAGTAAGAAGTACCCTTCAAACAGACCATAATCCAGTGAATAAAACGACTGGGAAAACAGTAGGCTCTCAAAATGTCCTCCAAAATTTGCCAATCAATGGTATCATACGCCTTGCTAAGATCAATCTTCATCACACACCGAGGGGAAATATTTTTCCTCTTGTAGCCTTTAATAATATTCTGGAAAATGAGTATATTGTGAGCCAATAAACGATTTTTGACAAAAGCTCCTTGATTTTGATTTATTAACAGAGGAAGCACCCTAGCCAGTCTCATACAGAGCATTTTCGAAATACACTTGTAAAGTGTATTACAACACACTATTGGTCTATACTCCACTACCTTAGTAGGAGTCTCTACTTTAGGAATGAGTGAGAGGGTTATATTATTTATTTCAGTTGGAAGCACACCATGATCAAAAATCCCCAATATTGCAGCAGCAATTTCATCTCCTAAGTCTTTCCACATAACTTTAAAAAAACCCAAACCATACCCACCAGGACCCGAGCTTTTGATAGAGTTAATACTGAAAAGAGCTAATTCCACATCATTCTTAGTAAATGGTTTCAGTAAACTCAGTTGTTGATCTAGAGTCAAAGTACCACCATGTATAAAGAAATCTTTCTGAATAGGAGAAGAGGCCGAACTAGGACTGCCCATGATGCTGCGAAAATGATTCATAAAATGAGCCACTACATCCTCAAATTTATCATTTAGCTGACCTGTATCATCCAAAAAGGAGGTGATTCGATTAGTAGATTTCCTCTGTTTTCAGACAAGCATGAAAATAGGCTGTATTTTCGTCACCAAAATGAAGCCAGGTAATCTTGCTTCTTTGTCGAAGAAATATTTCATAGAGTCTAGATTGGCAAGTAAAAACCTCACAAGCAGACCTTTCCGCACATTGAAGCTCGGTGGAATGAGGGTCCTTTTGAAGATTATATTGAGCAGATTGATAGTGATCCTTAGCTACTGAATAATTGTAAACGACATCACCAACCTCCCTTTTATTAAACTGGTGAAGAACATGCTTAAGCCTAACCAATTTCCTCAGAATTTGCTGTAATCCATAAGCATGTAACGGCTTAGACCAGCTATGCAGCACAATGTCTCTGAATCCAGCATGCTCAGATCACATGTTATAAAATCTAAAAGGTTTAATCCCTGAAAACAAAGCTTGCATGGACTTAATGATGTAGTAACAATGATCAGATAAAACATCCCAATTAGTAAAGGCTTCAGACCGAGGAAATAGATCCATCCAATCTTCATTTTTGAAAATTCTGTCCAATTTGGAAAAAATTTGGGCTTCAGCATCTTGTTTATTCGAACAAGTATAATGGGAACCACTAGTGCGCAATTCATCTGCCATACCAAGAGCCCTCCACCTCTGAGCATCTTCCATTTCCAATTCAGTAACAGCATGCCCACCAAGACGATCATCAAAATCAAAAGTTGTATTAAAATCCCCAGCCAATAGCCACGGTTTAACTGGAAAATGCAGAACAACCAAAGCTTGCCATAAATGATGTCGCTCCTCAATTGTATTCCTCCCATAAACGAAAGACAAACAGAATTCTTTGCCAGTTCCCAAAGCTTTCACTCGACAGTGAATAAACTGATCACTTTCATGCAGCACCTCAACAGATACCAGATTAGACTGCCAAACCAGAAGAATCCTACCTTCAATAGCCGGACCAGTATAATAATTCCAGCCAACAAAAATATTTGTCATCATCTCCCCAATTTTATTACCCCGAAGCTTGGTTTCAAGAAATGCTCCTAAACCAATTTATTTACATAGCAAAAAGTAAGAAGGGATCTCTGTTTATCCCTTTTACTAAGGCCCCTTACATTCCAACTAAGTATGTTGCAATCCTCCATTGAAAATATTTGTTGTAGACAGTCCCAAGTTCATGACCTCCATTATCCGATCTTGCAAAGAACTATATGAATTCTTCATCAAATTCTGAGTTGCTGGTGCAGAATGTTTAACTCCCCCTAAACGTTTAGGAGTGATCCAATCTGAATCCTGCCCATTTTTTGTAACACATACCTCCTTTACAGCAGATTTTTTAGTATCATCTAAGATTAAACCACCATCAGTTTCCTTTGAACATGAGGCAGTAGGGGGTTCAGCAATGGTCTGACCTATCATAACTTCATATTTCTTTGGACCTTGCTTCACTTCTTTTTTCCTCCACACAACTCCCTGTTTTCGGTTACAATTCGCTTCAGAATGACCTAGAATTTTACAACCTTGACACTGAGTAGGTAGCCATTCATATTCCAGAAGATGTTCCATCAATTGGCCTCTCTCATTAAGGAAACTAATGGTTTTAGGAACATCATCTGAAATCTCCACCTCCATTAAAACCCTTGCAAACTTCACCATTGATCTGTCTTTGGTAACCTTATCAACTAGCATAGGTTTGCCAATGGTACTAACAAGGGCACTCAAGCACTTAAATCCCCAATATTGCAGCCTAAGACCAGGCAATCTAACCCATACAGGAATAGATTTCACTAACCTCATTGTGTCTAATTCAGTGGACCACAACCTCAGAATTACTGGCTTCCTATCAAAGTGCACGACTCCAGCTTCCAAAACCATATCACGCATGGCTTCATCCCTAAATTTCACAAGAGTATAGTCGACATTCATTTGAGCTATCCTTTCAATACCCAGTTTTCCCCAAATTCTATTTATAAATCCTTCAAATACTGCAAATGGGGGGTTGGCTCCAAGGACAATACAAACCATTGCTGAATTCCAAATAGAAGCTTCCACTTTTATCTCCTCCACATCCACCTAGGCAATCAATTTACCATCTCGCTACAATGGTTCCTCATAATTCAGGCGAGTTCCACCCTGGTGAGGCATCGCTGCTCGAAATTGGGACCATTTGTCCTTGGCCAAGTTTTGAAAATCGTTCACATCAGCATCCTCCTCACTCCATTTCAAACTAGAACCCATAGTACCAGGATCTACCTCATACGCTGCCGAAGACAGGTTTTCCCCTACCTCAAGAAATTCCGCCACTTAATCCTTGAATATCTCCTCTGTAACAATCGGTGGCTCATCCTCAACACCAATCAATCCCTCCTCATTAGAGAGCTTGGCCGAAGAGGTCTCAGTCATAGAAGAACGAATGTCAGGCTTCTGATTCACTTTCTTGCGTCTCGCCATGGAGAGAACCAGAGAGAAAATCGCACGCCTTATATTTGTAAAATTTTATTTGTATACCATATTTTATTTTTTTTATACATTTTAAATAGTTAGTTTTGACATGTTTTGAGATTATTTTTATAATTTTAATTTATTTGTATTATATTTTATCATTCATATTTTATAAAATATTGTATTTTTTACATAATTCTTTGAAGAAAAAAATCTGAGACCTTCATCATTATTTTTTATCTTCTTCAATCAACATTTTCTCCGCAGTAACTGGTTATTACTATCAAAATAATTTTGATTGTTTTTTGTGATAGTACTCCTGTGTCACTGTCAATTTTTTTAGTGATGTGTGGTAACTGATTATAACAATAAAAATAAGTTTTATTTTTTAAGTGGTGTTGTAGTAATTGATTACAACTATAAAAATAATTTTGATTTTTTTCAGTAATGTACCATTATCAAAATATCAACTGAATTGTAACTGGTTACTTAGTTAGATTCGGAAAAAAAACTAATATGAAAAAAATAAACTAAATTGATCGTGAAGGTAATTGGTTACAGCTAGGTCTGAAAAACAAAATAGATATGAAAAAAAGAACTAGTTGCGATGGTAACTGGTTACTTAGCCAGACTTGGAAACAAATAGGATCACAAACAAAAAAGCTAAACTAGTCATAATCGTAACTGGTTACAGTTTCAGATCTAAAAAAAAAAGAATCAATCACCATGGCACCTAGTTACTTAGTCAGATGTGAAAACAAAATCAGATCTAAATAAATAAAACTAAATTAATCGTTATTGTAACTAGTTACAGCTAGATCTAAAATAAACCAGATATGAATAAAAAGAATCAGACGCCATTGTACAAGGTTACTTAACAAATCTGAAGAAAAAAAACTTAGAAATCAGAACAGTTTGTGACTGTAACTGGTTATAGTTAGGTTTAGAAGGAAAAAAAATTAAATATGAAGTGCAAAATCATATTTGAAATGGCAAAACCAGATGTGAAAAAGAAGAAGAACAACAAAAAGAATAAAAATAAAACTAGATCTTAAGAAGAAGAAGATGAAGAAGAACCAGAGCAGTGGAGGTACCTTGCTGTCAAGGGTGGGGGCAGAGGTAGCATCACCGACGGAGGGCTGAGAGGAGAGAACCAAATGGGGGAGGAGAGAGAGAGGAAGAAATGAGAAAATAAAGAGAGAGAGTGATATCGTGGCGGGGGGATGAGAGAGTGAGAGAGAGTTTTGTGTATTTATGATTATAATATTCTTTTTTTTTATATTCTATGGAATTATCATATTTAAAAAAAATATTCTTCAAAGCTTTACCATATACTTATTTTTTTTCCCATAAATATAGAAACTATATTTATTTTTCTCATATTTATGTAAACTATTTTAATATATGTACCCAAAAAATGTATCAAATATTACTCACAGTGACATGACACTGCTTTTTAAAATAATAGGTTTCTGTTTTGATAAATGTGATTGATATGCTAAATTGCTACATCTTGTAATGTTTAGGTGAATATTTTTTGTGCATATTTCATTACTCCTCGTGAATATATATATTTATTGACTTCACATCACTAGTACCTATGATGTTATTGTGATTCGTCTTCAAAATGTCAACTCCAATTTATTTTTGAAAAATACCATATCTTAATATCATGAATTTAAAAAATATATTTAGTTAATCTCATATCTTTGGATTCCCGTAATTAATAATATCTCTCACACAGATATATTGATCTTCCCAAATAATCAGAGTGGACAATTGAGTATTTCAGGACATTTTTTTATACTTTTATGTTTATCTTATAGAGTTCAAGTTTGGATAAATGCTTGCATATGAGTTTAACATGAATTGGAAAGGCATCTATTTCTAGTAAAATTATGAGTTTGAGTGGGGTTTGGTGCAAATCAATCATTAATAGTGTGTGAAAGTAAGTAAATGCTCATATTTTTAATTTAGTACTAAAATAACATAACTAACTTTTTAATATTGCATATTACCAAATATGATATTTAGCAAATTACTATTTTATTCTAAATATTTTAATATTATGGTATATGTATATTAGTTTTGTTTAATTAGTTTTTTTTTTTTAAGTTATTTTGATTTTTTTTCGTTTTCTTATGGGTTGTTGAATGATATATCATACCACAAAATACTGAATTTAAAAATAATATACCAATAAAACTTACAAAATTATTACTAAAAAATATATATACTATGCTAACAACATTATATACTACAATTAAAATATATATATACCTTGATACAAAATTATATATTACCGTTATGTATAATAAAATAAAAACTAACCATCATCAATATATATATATAAACTTAAACAAAAATAAATAAATTATTTAATTAAAATATGATACTTATTTGAAATTTATATGACATTAATATAAATTTAATAAAAATAATTAATAAATTCTATAAATAAAAAAAAAACAAACGTATATATTGCACGTTTTTTGTATCTAGTATATATATATACCTTACCACAAAAAATATTTACACTAGTTAGAAAATAATATACCAATAACCTATAAAAAAACTTAAAAAATCAATTTAACTTTAAAAAAAAAAACTAATTAAACAAAAATAACATACATATATCACTATATTAAAGTCATACGCTCCTAAATATATACAAAATGGTAATTTAGATTATCAACAATGTAAAATGATCATTTCTATACAATTTTTAAAATGAGGAAATTGATTACAATATTTTGGATCATTTACTATAATTTCTCTTTGAGGGGAGTAGGTAACTTTGTGATGTTAAGGACTTGTTTGGATCAAATTTTACAAGGAAAAAGAGTAGAGAAAAAATAAGAAAATATTTTGAAACTTTTTAAGGGACTTTTCTTTTAAATATATTTATAATTATGCTAAATTTTATAAAATTATACTAAATTTAAGTTAAATTTTTTCTAGAAAAATAATTCTCAATTTTTTGTTTGAATCCAAACATGAGAAAGTAAATGTTTTTGGAATTTATTTTTTTCTCCTCCTAAAATCCAAGATCCAAACAATAAGGTAAAAGTTGGTTCCAAACAAACTTCTCTTTTGATTTTTATTATATGCACTGCAAAAACAGAAGTTGGATAGAATGTGGTGAAACCAACTCATCCATATTCAAATATTCAAAAAGATCAATGCCATTATCTGTATGTACACACTGAGATATTAGTGACACATTTTAATAACAATTAAATGTTCTATTCTAAAGGATGGAAAGACTATTATAAACTCAAAACATAAACCAGCTAATATCAGTACTCAAAATCTCTCAAAAGAAAAGAAAAAAATGAGAGAAAAATCATGAAAAAATGTTAATTAAAAAAATGTCCTATGAAGTGCAGCCTTTTAACAACTCAGTAAGGTCACTGGCAGCTCCTCTCTTTTTTGAGAGCCGTGAATTTAGCGGCTATATCATCATAGTCCGGCAACTTTGGATGAACATGGTTGGGAGTTTGAATAGGGAAAGACTTGGATCTTTGAAAGTTTTCATCGGAAATATCCTTAGGCCTTTCTGGAGGCATTGTCACAGTTCTAATATATGGTGGAACTGAATCTTTTCTTGTCCTGCAAGAAACTCCATTACCCCATCTTGAACCAAACCTCTCCTCCTTTTCTTCCAAGACATAGTTTTGGCTTTGAATTTGGTGATCTGGGTAGGTGAAAACATCATAAACCATAGATTTACTTTCATAGCTTCTTCTCCTTGGTTTCTGAGGTGAAATGATACTTTCTACCTCTTCATCCGTTTCTCCATTATGGTCTCTGCTATAATGACTGCTGGACAAATTCTTTGGCTTCCGGAATGATGGAGAATCACAATCATCATCGTCTTCATCAGCAAAAAAATAGCATGGACTTTCCAAGCTGCTGCAGCTATGTCTCATATTGTGGCTGGAACAGCATCTGCATTCAGGTTTTTTTGGATAACATCTACGGTTTCTTGGCAAAAAAGTAAATCCCATTTCTGTGTTGCATAATTGGTTTGGTCTCTTATCACCTTCATCAACTGAAGTTTTCTTCTGTTGCTTTCTTTGCAGTTGCTGATGATAAGATCTTTGCTTATTGGATGGCTGCTGACCATAGTAACTAAGGCTATTAGTATCCTTTATGGATTCGTTTTCATGAAATACCAATTTCCTCCTTGTTCTTTTCTTACTAGAGAAACTACTAGTTCTCCCTGAATTTTGTGAGTTTGACTTAACCTTTTCGTTCTCCAATTCATCACGGTCGTTAAGAGAACTCTCCTTGAATTGGATGGAAGACTTGAATCTGAATAGTCTTTGGTCCTGAGACTCTTCATCTTTTGGAGTGGAAGACTGAAACTCTTCAATGTCATCCATATAAACTACCGTGTCTTCATAAAATTTTGGCAAGCTTTCTGAAGAAGATGCTGTAGCACTTCTTCCGTCTTCCTTTTTCCCCAAAAGATTTCCTTTCCCATGTTGAGAATTTCCTTCATCAGAGTTCTCTTCTTTCTGTGCCTGAGACTCTAAAATGGTTGGCAACACCTTCTGTTCTTCAGAAGAAGAAGAAGAAGCAGCAGCAGCAGAAGCAGGTATATTGAGGTCTTGAATAGACTTTGAATGACATGGTGAATCAACAAACACCACTTTTTCAAGCTTTGAAGCATGCAATTCTGATCTTTCAGATATGTCATAAAAAGTTGGAACATCTGCACTCAGTGCTTGGTCTTCACTACCTGTTAGCTTCATCTATTGATTTTTGTGGAGCAAAAGTCATGAAAGTTTAGTTTAGTAAAGAGAGGAATAAAAAAAAAGTTCACATTTTTTGTATGGGCAGAAAAGAAAAGGTACCTGTTGTTTTTCCCAATCAGAATAATACTCAAGTGCTAAAATCTCTGGTCTGGGGCAATAATCTCTGGCAATTTCATTAACCATTCTATGCTTCAAGTCTTCAGAAATTGACTGCGTGGAAAGTTTTTCTTTCACCTGAAATTTTAACAAACATCCCAAAACTATGTTAATTACTATCAATGTCATCATATTTCCAAGCTTAGTTTTTTATGTCAAATAACACAAATGAATACCTGCCGGTTAACCAGATTCCCAGGAAATAATTCGAGAGCAACCATTGCAAATTTATGACCATAACGGTCCTCAAAGAGCTGTCGAATCATCCGAAGCTCAGGTAGATCACCACACCTTACAGAGGCATATATGAGAGTAGAAATTGCTTCATTAATATCATTTGGACATTCCCTGATAGAACAAGGAAATAATTTTTATTATTCAGATAAAAAATTATGGCCCCCATTAAAATTGAAACACATTGCATTGATGGTACTTACTTATGTCTCCGAATGTATGATAATTGGATGAGAATGAAATCACAAAAAATTTCCAGCAATTCATAGGCTTCATTTACTGTTTCATCTTTGATCAACTGCTCAACCTAAGAGAAAATTGTTCAGATGAATGTGAGAACAATCTGAGTAGCGGAAATGAATCACACTAATAATTTCCAATCTCAAATTTAAAAACATCAGTGTCTTTAATGAAATAATTTTTAATATGATGCTTAAAATGTTTAGAAGAATTTCACTGTGATTAAGCCTTTCCAGGTCCACTAAATAAATATACATCTTGTGGCTGTTGAAATATCTATTCTTGAGATCACATAAATGATTAATTCCTTGTACCAGAGGACTTAACTATTCTTAATATGAAAGCCATTTTGCATAACTTTTGCCACAAATACACATTCTACTTGTTTGAATTTATTACCCTCATTCTTTGAATGGAAAGAACAAATTAATATTTGAATACTTCTAATTCGGGATGAATGAAATAGCCTAACCAAAACCAAATTTGTATTGAAACAGAGGATATTATTACTTAAAAAAGAAGTACAGAGTATATCTTTTAATGATATAACTGCTTAATTTCAGTATTAGGAGGTAAGCTAGTTAGACTAAATTAATAAAATTTTATAGTAAATAAAACGATATGAAATCAATCAAAAATCACGCTACGAAAAGTATAAGAAAAACAGAGCAATATCAGCATATGTATATCTACCCGATGAAAGGCAATGCTTTGACGGCCAATCTTAATAAGCTGAGCCAAGTCTTCACGTAATTGTCTCACTATTGCATGTCTCTTGTTCTTCAGCAACTTAAGCCGGCACTGTAACTGTTTGATCAGTTTCTTGCTGCCAAAAAAAGAAGAAGAAGAAGAAGAAATTCACACTAAAGAACAATCTCTAATTGAATCTCCACATTAAAGAAACTCACTCACAGTTTTTATGTTCTTACCACTTTGAAGCCTTACGCCACCCGAATAAGAGGTCAAACATGGCTGGAATCCAAAGCTTCAAAGGGAAATTATGTAGTTTGATCCCTTATTGACTTGTTGGAGTATTAACAAACAACAGATACTGATATGGGGTTGGTTCAGCTGACAAAATCTTATTCTGGGATAGTACTAGAAAAAGAGAAGCAATCAAACATAAAAGGCCATGAAACTATAAACAGTTGAGTTTTGCTTTTTGTTACTATGTGTTACCTAGAGAGCGTTATGTTTAGAAAGAGTGGGTTTTGAAAAGAAAAAAAAGTCGTGGGGAAGATAGATAAGAGAAGAACGAGTGGGAAAGAGGGAGTTAGGCACGTGAGTGAGACAGTTGGTCCTTCTTTGAAATAAAACTACTCCCACTACACAGTACACACTAGTATTTAGGGACACTCGTCACTCTCTTCTCAAAAACGCTAGCTAGTTATACGTTATTAAGAATCGGAAGAAAAATTAGAGCGAATTATGAGCAAGACATGATATAATAAGAAGGAAAATTTTATAACCCTTTTAGAGAATATTGAAGGGAATAATAATAATTTTGTGTGCTATGTGTATGTATAGGCTGCAAGAAATCCTAATTTTAAATTTTATGTTTGTTGTACAGAAATCCTAGTTCTACGCTAATAAGGAAACTATATTTAAATTTAAATTATCATTTTTTTAAATTACATTAAAATATCTAAAGATATTAAATTACAAAAATATTTATAATTAAATTACAAAAATATTTAAAAATATTATCTAAAGATTTAAAATTATAAATAAATATCTAAATATATTTTAAATTAATTCAATATCTATATCGGAATTTTAGGTTTTTAATTTTAGGTTAATAGAGAAAATTATAGACCACTGATATTGGTTGGTTATTGATAATATGATAACGCCAGCCAACTTTGTCAGTCTTATTTGTCCAGAATTTCTTCGCCACTTTCTCCAATTATTATACAAACTTGATTTTGTTCACACTTTCACATTGCTTAATGATATTTCATTTTCACGTATAATTTCTTTGTCACGTACCATTGCGTGTACCCCATAACCATAAGGTAGGTGTTTATGACATCTATGTGCAACAAAAGAGAATTTGGTAACTTAATGATCAACATAAGAGTTTTGTTGAAAACTTGAAACATTAATCATGAAATTTAGTCAAGGAAAAACCCAATGCACAAAAAGATGAGTTATTTAAGTACATTCTTATACTGACACTTGCATCATTTTATATATAAATTAATTGCGATCATGAATCATGATCATTAAACTCATGAAACCTTAAGGCACACGCAGTAAACTGACTATTTTATTTAACTTTGTTATTTAGAAAACAAAAAGATTCCAACCCACCAACTCATTCTCTCCCATAGATATATATATATATATATCTTTATCGGATAAAGTGTGAATAAATTATATACATAGTTATTGCAATACAAATAAAATGTGTTTTTTTTAATTAGGAGAAGAAAATGGTTGCGTGGTTGTTAATGTTATTTGATCTTTATAATTAATTAATAGAGAATCAAAGGAATAGGTAATCAAATCCATGTTTTTTATTTTTGGGTTTATAAAAGGCTGGTGACCCACACAGCCTAAACATGCACAGTAGGCATGGAGAAAGAATAGCAGGTAAAGCTACTGAAAAAGTTCTAACAATATCATTGAGTGTGATAATTCTTAGAACTTTTCTATAATATTTTCTTCTTGACCCCTCACCAGACAATGTGTGAAATCATTAATCCACGCTCATGTTGTGGCCCCAAACTCTAATTTTTTTTTTTTACTTTCTATTTGTTTGTTTCCCGGGAATAATAGATGTAGTTTTCTTTTATATAGGGCAACTTAGAAAATACCACTTCACACTAACACACACATAATGGGTTTAATGCACTGTCTTATATTTACACATAGTGTATAAGAAAAGTTGCCAAAAAAGTCAAATTTTACATCAAAATATAATATTCTTCTTTTTATTCTTTTTAATCATCAATAATTAATTCAACTAATATTAATCTTATATAAATAATAACATTAATAAATATAATTAAATAATACTAATTTTATATTGAGTTAATAAACAACAAAATATTAATTTAGACTTAACTTTAATTGTTACATTATGAAAATCAAACATTACATTTAAAATAATTGTTCTAGTTTATGCTAGTATATTTGTTGTTTTTTTTTAAAATTATTGTATTTTATTTATGTTTATATATTTTTTATCTGTTTTTGCAAAAAAAATGATATAATATTTTAAATCTTAAAAATTAAAAAAATAACAAAAATAAATAAAAAAATACTTAAATAAATATATAAAAAGGATATCTCTCTATATAATAAATGTGTAGATAATAGAAATTATTGGTTTTAATAATTTTTTATTTTTTTAATATTAACTTTAACATAATATTCTTATATTTAACAGAATATTCTTATATTTAATGGTAGTTTGTAAACACTTAAACTTAAACAAAATAAAATAAATAATTAAAAAAAATTAAAATATGATATTTTTGAGATATTTTACAATGTAATTATTTAAAAATAATAAATAATTAAACAAATTAAAATATAATTTTTTTCAGATATTTTACAATAATAATTATTTTTAAATAATAAATAACTAAACAAATTAAAATGGGATATTTGTTAGATATTTTACAATGATAATTATTTAAAAATAATAAAATCATACGTTTTATAACTTAAATAAAATTTAATTAAACTTAAATTCACTTATTAGAATAATATCATATTAAACATATAATATAATCTACTGTGAATTAGCAACAATTTTTTTTTTAAAACTAGCAAGAAACTTAAATTTAAAATCCACGTATAATATTTACTATTACATTAAACATATAATAAATAATCTCTTGTTGTCACTCCCAAATTAAAAAAACTATCACAAACATAAATTTAAACAAAAATAAATAAATTATTTAATTAAAATAAGATATTTATTTCAAAATTTAGATGACATTGAGATAAATTTAATACAAATAATTAATAAATTCTATAAATAAAACTAAGCAAACGTGCATATTGCACGTTGCTTATATATAGTATATTACAAAGTGTGAGGGTATGCGTGTATTTTTTTTCCTCTAACCTAAAAGCTACATTATTATTTACTCCATTATTGATGTTGAATAGTGCAATTACATTATTTTAATGATAAGTAGTTTGATGTGCATTGGAGATGGATTTTGCACAAATTTGATGCAAAAGTGTATTTAAGGCCAAAAGTTGGAGATGCCCTAAGTAAATAATGCTAAATGTGTACTTAAATTACTAATTTTTTCTATTAAAGTGAGTCATATGAAATATTACATTTACGGCATGTTTATTTAAGGTAAATGAGAATCATTTGTGTGACAATAATTTTCATTCACATATTTACTAAAATAAGGAATGAGAGAAATTGGTTAGATAATGAGAAAAAAAATTGGAATAATTCTCTCCTAAATTAGCTAAGAAATGCTATTGAGGGTAATGACTATAAAAAATTAAAAGATAATTTTATCATTTGAAAATATATTTCATAAAATAAATATTTTATATTTTTTGAATAAAAAATATAATTTAAATAATTGAAGTATTCCGATTACATTTTTTTATGACAAAACAACATAAAATGATTTTGATTTGTAAATAACATAGAATACATATAATAATTCTCATTATTCTATATTTTATTCCCATTCATTTCTCCATTGATTTATTATGGTTCTGATTACATTTTAGTAAACGCGTCATTAAGTCACTATAAATTTTTTTAGCGATAAAGTTATATTTTGTACCAATTTAGTATGGTTGTTATTAGTCACTCTCCATTAAAACTAATGGACTACTTATTGACTTTCGTCACACTAAATTGGTGTAAAATGTGATTTTTACTGTAAAAAAAATTAATTAATAACTTAAGTGCAACATTTCAGACTATTTAATAACTTTCATCATGAAAATAAAAAAAATAATTAATAACTTAAGTACAATTACTTTATGATTTTTACCATAATTTTTTTAAAATATATGTTTAGATTTTTTTTGTTATTTAAAATACAAAATATATATCTAGTATAATGAAAAAAAATATGAATTTTTTTTTATATAATACAACAAATGTAACAACTAAAAAAATATCCAATAAAGACAATTATTTCAATACTGAAAAATATTTAAATAACATTATATGAATGGTATTATTATTATTATTATTATTATTATTATTATTATTACATCATAACTTTTCTAAGATAGTATATGAGAATAAAATAATTGCCCGTTATCATCATCACCTTTTTATTAATAGACCACATAGGAGCTCTATTATTTAAAAGAGAATATACTCTTGGTACCTTATGCTTTTGCAAAATATCATTCTAGTACCATCTGTTGTAAATAATGTTCATATGGTACTCTGTATTTTAAAATCGTACATATTTGGTACCCTAAACTCAGATTTGATAGATAAAATTTTGTCAATATGATCAAACTGTCATCTGTTATATGTAATTATGTAATTAAATTTAAATTTTTAACTTACATAATTGACAACAGTTTGATTAAATTGACAAAATTTTATCTATCAAATCTGAGTTTAGGGTACCAAATATGTACGATTTTAAAATACAGGGTACCATATGAGCATTCTTAAAAACAGAGGGTACCAAAATAATACTTTGCAAAAACATAGGGTACCAAATAAGTATATTCCCTATTTAAAAATATAACATACCATTTGGTAGAAATATTAATTCTAGAAGTAATTCTTTTTTTTTTTTTTCATTTTTCCTTTGATGCCAAACAATTTTGTTTGACATTTGGTTTGTACAAAATTAATAATAAAATCTGAAATAAAGATTAAGCACCACTACAAAATACGTGACTTTTTCCGGTGCAATTTTGCACCGGCAAAAGCCATCTAGTCTTTACCGATGCGCTTTTGCATCGACAAAAAGTGACGACGTAATCCGTCAATAATGGGACTTTTGCCGACACAAAATGCATTGCGCCAACAATTGTATCTTTTGGCGACGAAAAAATGCGTCGGGAAAAATAAGGATGCGCCGACGAAAAAAATTTCACGGGATTGTGAAAAACACTTTTAGTGGCGCAAAATTGCGACGGCAAAGATGTTTCTTTTAGTGGCGCAATATTGTTCCGGCAAATGTGGATATCTGTAGCGGCACATTTTTGCACTAGTAAAGGTTGAGACTTTTACCAACATAATTTTGCGTCAGTAAATGTATTTTTTAAATAATTTTTTTTTATAATATTACTAATTTTATTTTCTATATATTAATATTACTTAATAAATTTCGATTTTAATATATTAATAATTATTTAATTTTTTAGTAATATTACTTAATTAGAAATAAAATAAAATTGAACATTTATAAATAAATAAATAAAATTGATAACTATTAATGTTTATTGTCTCCACCAAACATGAAAATATAAAACTAGTTTAGTAAATTAAATCTCTAATCAATTAAACTTTAAATAAATAAATAAAAAAAGCTCTACAAATGTGTACTACCCTCCTCATCATCCATGCCCCCGTGAGCATCATCTTCCTCGTTCGGATCATGTTCTGGTAAGTCGACAGTAAAACTAGAAGCCAATACACCAACCTGCTTCAACAAAGCGTTGAACAGTACATCTTGACGCCATTGACGACTCTCAAGTTTAGTCGTATACTTCAACAAAGCACTGACCAGTACTTAAACTTTTATTTAATGAATTATTAAACTTTTATTAATTTTACTAACCCTAACAGGATTTGGACAGCATAACGACTATATTTCAAATTATCCCAAAAAATTTAAAACCTACAAATTAAACACATATATAACCAGAATATTCTTAAATCATACAAAACATATATATACATTAACAAATACATCAATTTACATATATACAAATATTTAACCACAAAAAAACATATACCAAAGCTGATTTTTTTATTAATACAAAAAAATTATTAAATACATATTTACAAACATATCACATTTAATATAAAACAATTTAAAAATATAAACATACATTATTAATCTGATTTTTTTTAAGTTCATACTTTAACTAAAATACATATATCACAGAATACAATATAATAAATATTAACAAGCAAAAATAAACAAATACATATAAAGCATTAAAATAAAAAAATACATATTCAAATATGTTTTTTTAATTGTACAAAAAAAATTAATAAATACAAATAACTTTAAAATAGTTGTTATTAAGAGAAACAAATACATATAAAGTATTAAAATAAAAATTAATGTTAACGGCTATAATTTTTGTAATTAATGTTAATTTTCCTAAGACTAACAAAATTTGGGCAGCATAACGGCTATATTTTAAACTATCCCAAAATTTTATAAAACTTGCAAACTACACACAAAAATATACATAATATTCCTAGAGCAATATACAGAATATTCCCAGAGCATGCACAACATAAACTAAGATTAATTACATATATCAAATCTTTTTATATCAGTAACATCAAAACAATTTATTTAGTAAATATTTATAAACAAATAATCTTTAATATAAAAAAATAAAGTATAATACAAATATACAATATAATATAATAATCCAATCTATTTTTTTAATATACATATAAAGCATTAAAATTTTAAAAAATACATACTCAAATCTGTTTTTTTTTTTAATTTTTTAATAAATACTAAAAACATATATTATAAAAATAACATAAAGATAGCAAATAAAAAATATATTTTACAGTGGGTCGGCAATGGCTCGGGGTTGGTGGCGGCTCTGGGTCGGCAGCGGCTCGGGGTTGGCAGCGGCTCTGGGAGACTCCACAGAAACAAAAAAAATATCAAAAAATATTCAATACATAACAAAAACTAAAAAAAATACAAAGTTAAACTCAACTTACCTTAGGCAGAGGCTCGAGGTCGGGGGTGGGTCGGCCTTGGACAGTTGGGGTGGCCGATGGAGCTCAAGGTGGGTGGCGATGGAGGCTTGGGGGTGGTGGTGGGGAAGAGGAGAAAAGATTGTGTTGGTGGTGGCGTTGAAGGGAGGGTCGGGGTGGTGGTGGTGCCGTTGAAGGGAGTATGAAGATGAGGAAATTGAAAGATTACAAAAATGGGGAAGAAGGGCTCAGTAGCTAGGGTATATCGTTATGACTTTTGCCGACGCGTTTCGTTGCGCCGACAAAAGTCTAAAAATGCGCCAGCAAAAGTCAATCAGAAAATTCTAATCCAAAACAGTACCGTTTAAATAAGTATACCTTTTACTGACGCAGTTTAGACTTTTGACGGCATAACGAAACGCGCCGACAAAAGTCTGGCCACCTATCTCCTTAAAAACGTGCATCGAGTTTAATATAACTCGTGTGACTTTTGCCGGCACGTTAGGTGAAATACGCCGGCAAAAGTGTCTGCCATTTAATTTCCCAATTTCCATAAATCTTTGCCGGCACAATTTGGGTTTGCCGCGCAAATGAACGTTGGCAAAAGACCTAGTTTTTGCCGACGCGTTTCACTAGTTGCGCCGGTAAATATTTCTTGCGTCTGTTAGGCCTTCTTTCTTGGACTGCATATTTAAAATTGAAACAATGAGAAAATAAATAATTTAGATGATATATATTTATATATATAATGAGGGTTGTGAAGAAACTCTTTATGGTACTCTTTTCTATATTCTACTTCATGACATAACATTACATGTATTTAGCATTTCTTTCTTTATATATGTAGATTTTAGGGTAATTTTTTATAAAATTTTCTTAAAAATTTGAGAAAATTGAATTAACATAACAAATTAAATGCAATATAATTACTGTTATTACTGTTATCAGTTAAGTCCAAAGAACCATTGAGACATAAATATAATATGAATAATATATAATTCTTATTAATGTGTAAAACTCTTTTTTAAAATAATTAATTTTAATGGTTTGTAACTAATATAATTACTTATTGTTATTATTATTGATGTTAATATTAATAATGGTGTGTGGGCACAAGTTAAAATATTACTATTAACCTTTTCTTTTCTTTTTTAATTTTTTGCTCAAGCGTTTGCATTATTGTTATTGACTTGTTTTAGAACTCTTATTGAGGGTTTGCTAAAGGCTGGTATGTTGGACATGACCTTAAACCTAATCAAAAGATAGGATCCAGATTGGTTGCAAACTATTGCTATAATAATTTGATTGATAATATATTCAATTGAAATAGAACCAAAGTTACGAGCTCTTGATAGATATGGAGACTTCTGGACTTTACGTACTGACACAGTTTACTCATAATTCTTTACATGGGTGCCTATGTAGAAGAGAAAAAATTGCAAAAACTCTTGAACTGTTGAAAGAGTGACGAATGCGTATACATAGACATGAACCAAGGATAAAATATTTAAAAGTCAAGTATCACTTAATTAGAGTACGTTACACAATATATAAATAAGTGAAAATTACACATAGTACCTAATTTAAGTTAACCTCTTTAATTTTTACTTATCTTTTAAAACTCTTTGATTAATACCCAAATTATTAATGACTCTACCCATTATACAGTGGTCTAGTGGAACTGACAGTGGAATATTATTTAAAGAGGGAAGTAAATGACACAACAGAGGCAAAAATTGATATTTTTACATTGGACTTTTAGTAGTGTTTTAAGGGTAATATGAGAAATGTGCTTAAAAAAGTGGGTAATATTCAACTAAATATTATTAGTAGCTATTTTTAGTTAACTAATCCTAAAACTTGGTATTTTTCAAGTTATCCCAATATATAACTCTTCTATATAAAAAGTCTTTTATATAAAAATTGTGTAGATAATAAAAATTATTAGTTTTAACCGTTTTTTACTTTTTTTCATTAAATTGAAAGTATCACAATGTTATTTTATTTTTTCTTTTATCTTATGTAATTAGCATAAAATATAAATTATTATACAACAAAAATAATCCAATCAATATTATAAGGTCTTAATTTTAATAATTATCTTGAACTTATTGACATGTTAGAGCCGTCTCTTTAAAATTGTGAGCATGACTTTTTTTTTTTTTTTAAAAGTGATAGAATATATATGTCATCTTGTTACACTATATACATATTATAGGGTGGTTATACAGTACACCCCTACTTGGTGCACCCCTTTTTATTTTTAGTATTTGAATGAATTTTTGCATAATTTTTTTATGATTGTGTATATTGTAATTATTATTATAACATACTGCAAATTTTCAAAAAATTCTAAATAATTTACAGTGTCAAAAACAGAATTCAAACACACTACTTTTCATCCGCATAAAATAAAACAATCACGCATGTAACAAACTATTTAAACAATATTTTCAGCACTCTATATTATTCAAAATTTTCTGAAAATTTGTAGAATGCTCTATATAACTACAATGTACATAATTATAAAAAAAAATTGTACCAAAAATTATCCTGGTAGCGAAAATATTGCACCAAAAATCTAGTACCATTACACCCTATAATTGTAGAATTCCCTATATTATATATACAAAATTAAATGATATAAAAATATATAGATATAAATATACTATCCATATATTGTTGGGGATATCTAACATTTTATGTATTTTTGTCAAGTTAGTTCTTGAAACTTTGTTCCTCGTGAGGTGAACAAAGTGGCCTACTCATTGGCAAAGCTTAGTCTACAGATCGATGTATTATTCATCTTATTGATGATGATTATTAATCTTTAAAAATGAATTCCTTTTTAAAAAAATATATTAATTTTAATATTGATATAAATTTGATAAACTTAACAGATTATAACTGATTGGGCAAGATTGTAATAATCAATCACCCGAAAAATAATTGTTGGACAAATCAAAATGAATTATAAAAGCACTTTATTTATAGCCACAAGTATTACACCCCAATAATTTGTAAACCACGTGAGATTTTTACAAAAAAAAAAAAACATTGCCCAACATACACAAATAAAACTCAAATTCACATAAATTATATTAAAATAGATAAAATAGTTCTAAATAATTATTTAATGCCACATCACTTCTCCAAAACTCTCATTTATATAGATATATAGATATGAGTATTGATAGATGCACTCTCAATTTGCAAACTCAAATTACACATTATGATGTGTAATTAATTTCAACCATATATACATTTAAATAAGAGTTTATACTTTTTTGGACCCTATGATTTGTCCCATTACCTATTTGGAACCTGTGTTTTGACAAATTACTTTTTGAACCCTATGTTTTGTAAAATTGTTAAAATAGAACCCTAAACCCGATTTTGGTCAATGTTTTCTCAACTAAAATCACAAATAATTTACCAGACTAACAATTCAGAACAAAAATAAAATCATTCTGCTTAAAAAATGTGTTGTTATATTCAATTTTTTCTTTATCAAAATTGAGTTTATGGTTCTATTTTAACTATTTTACAAAACATAGTGTCTAAAAAGTAATTTGTTAAAACACAGAGTCCAAACAAGTAATGAGACAAAACACATGATCCAAAAAGATATAAACTCTTTAAATAGTATGTGGTCCCCACTTAAAAATATTCATGATTGAGATTACTTATACATCATGGTGTATAATTTAAGTGTACTAACTGAGATTGCATCTATCTCTAAGACTCTATATAGAAACATTGGCTTAACCATACTCTGCCTACCAACAAGTTAACTACAAATTTTTATGTATTAATTAAATTAGCAAATTTAATTGTTGAGTACACACATGAAACTGAAAGTCGTACATGCCGCCAGCTTAGGTTATTTACGTTCACTACTCCATATGTATAATTGGATATTGATTTGGAAAAAACTTACAATAGTGCTACTCATACATCTCAACGTCACAATTCAATTGTAAATTGAGACAATGATGGGTTTATATTATTGTCCTAATAAAGCCAATAATCGATTATCCTTTTATCTATATATACAAACAACTTTCAAGTGCAATTATGTTACAATAATTTTGATTTTCAAATGCCATCATTCGATGTTCCATATATTATGATTTAAACTGCTGGATAATTATAAGTAGTCAAGAATGCCTTCAGGGAAATAATCATGCTCACTGGGATTGCCATTTTTCTCAAAATAAAATAAAATTGCACCGTAAATTACCTGTAAAAAAATATTCCAAAAAAAGACACATTAGTATATTAATAATTTCATTTAGATGCTCTCAAAAGCTAATGAAGATAAAACTTGAGTAAATTAATACATACAAACCATAAGTGCTATATAAAATGAAATCCAAATTATTTTAGAATGTTAATAAATAAAAAATGTCACATTATTATAAGATTTTCAAAAAGATATGAAAATTGTGTATCAATTGTACACACTAAATAACAATTATTTTTATATTATTTATGTTAGATTAAATAATAAAGAGAAGTGTGATAAAATGTGTTTGTCACAATTTGTAACATATTTTGAGAGTTACAAATAAGTGAGACAAATGTGTTTGTCCAAATTTGTAACATACTTTTGGGAGTTACACATCTTACAAATGAGGAACCATTTGTAACTTCCAAAAAATCACATATTAATGTGTAAAATAAGAGTTACACATTTCTAAATTGAATTTCATGAGCTATTACATTGAATAGTTGTTGGAGATGTGATTTTGACTCTTATTAGATGTATGAAAGTTACAAAATCAAAAGGTAATAGGACATATTCTGTCATTAATGTAATTTGTCATTAATTCTAATTTTATGTATAGTTATTATTGGAGAGAGTCCTGGGGCGCAAGATCTTTTAGTTTCCTCTATTTGATGATGTAATTTGTATATATGTGGGCATTATTACGTTTTTGAATGAGATAGAGATTTGAGATTAATCTTGGCATGGTATCAAAGCTAGGTTGAAGGAGATGTTTTATTTTTACCAAGAGTTTGGTGCGGTAATTTTTTCTGACATGGCCAAAGATGCAGCTGCCATAACCAAAAGCTCTAGTGGTGCCCCGTCGGTTCGCACAAACAAAACCATTGTTGGCTCTTCGGGACAGGCGAGTACTTCTCAGGCATCGCCAAATACTTCAGAGGCAACAAGATTATCTTGCATTACGCCTACCCAATGGCAGACCATTCTTGATCTTCTTAATTTGCCAAAGCCCAAAGATCGTTTGACGGGTAAGTGCTTATGGATACTCGATACCAGGGCCACTCATCATGTCACAGATACATTAAAATCGTTAATTGATCTGAAGACAATTAGTTATTGTCCTGTGCAATTACTAGAAGGTCGGTCTGCAGTCGCACACATGAGGAAAGTGTGGTGTTATCGAGAAATTTGAAACTTAATAATGTGTTATTTGTTCCCAATTTGGATTGTAGTTTGATCTCTGTGACCCAACTCTTAGATGAGCATAAATGTACTGTTCAAATCACTGATACTTTGTGTGTTATACAAGACCGAGTAACAAGGAGGTTGATTGGAGTGGGTGAGCACAATGATGTGCTTTTCGTTTTTTGTGGATTCCACACGCCAAGGTCCTAGCTATTAATGGTGATGAGTCCATGGAGTTATGGCACAAGCGTCTTGGGCATCCTACAGAGAAAGTTCTTCGAAAGTTTTCATTTGTGAGTCAATTTAGTGGTTTGAATAAAAATGGATGTGATGTATGTTTCCATGCAAAGCAACATTAAGAAAGTTTTCCTATTAGTAGTAGTCGTGCTAGTAGGATTTTTGAACTTATTCATTGTGATTTGTGGGTACCCTATTGGACCCGTCCTTCACGCAGGGCTTCTTATTTTTTGACTATTGACGATGATTTCTCAAAAATAGTTTGGGTTTATTTGCTTTGTAATATATTGGAAGTTGGCATCATGTTTCTGAGTTTTGTTACATTGGTTGAAAGGCAATTTAATCAGCATATTAAGCGTGTAAGAAGTGATAATGGAACTAAGTTTACATGCTTAACTGACTATTTTGAGAAACATGGAATTATTTTTTAAACTTCTTGTGTTGGGACCCCACAACAAAATGGTCGTGTTGAGCGTAAACATCAACATATTTTAAACGTCGCATATGCTTTGCGTTTTCAAGGGCATTTGCCTATTCAATTTTGGGGAGAGTGTGTGATGACGACATGTTACTTAATAAATCGCACACCTTCTAGTGTTCTTAATTATAAGACAACTTATGAATGTTTGTTTGGTCATGTTCCTAATTTATAAGCCATTCGTGTTTTGGGTTGTTTATGTTACGCTCATAATAAAAAACATCAAGGAGACAAATTTGCTAGCAGAAGTCGTAAGTGCATTTTTTTGGGGTTCCCATTTGCAAAAAAGGGATGTAAGTTGTATGATTTAGAAACGAAAGTGATCTTTGTTTCTAGGGATGTTAAATATTTTGAAAATGTGTTTCCATTGTCTGAACATAGAGTTGCACCACTTGATAATGCTTCTAGTCATAACGTGAGTACTCAATCTTTTTATGAGGACGAATTTGATGACTTTGTATGTGAAGGGGTGGCTTGTTATGATATCTTTCCTGCTGCCATTGAGGACACTGTGGCGCAGGGGGGAGTAATACAGAGATATGGGGTAATATGGAGATAGGGGTGATGATGGCCAGGAACGTGAAGGGGGTTTAGAGGCAGCCCAAGACTCGGTGGTTACAGATGCACTGGAGACAGTGACAGAACTGGGACAACGAGGCAAACGTTCAAAATTACCTAATTCTCGCTGCCGTGACTTTGTGACTCATACCATTGTGAAAAAGAAAAGTCCCTCTGCAAACTCATCTTCTTCACAAACTTCCTTAGGTACTCCTTATCCTATTTCACACTTTGTGTCTTGTGATAAATTTTATGATAATCATAGAAAATATATAGCAGCAGTAACTACAGGCAATCCTCCTAAAACTTTTAAGGAAGCTGTAAAACATGAAGGTTGGAGAAAGGCTATGGCCGAGGAGATATGGGTTTTGGAAGATCAAGGCACTTGAGTCCTGCAAAAATTACCCCCTGGGAAGAAAGCTCTAGGTAGTAAATGGGTATATATTGAAAAGTATGATGAACGAGGAAATTTGCAAAGATTGAAAGCTAGGCTTGTCATATTTGGTCATCATCAGGTAGAAGGTATTGACTACAACGAGACTGTTGCTCCTGTTGAAAAAATGGTGACAGTTTGTACTTTTCTTGCAATCGCAACTGTCAAAAGGTGGGAAGTTCATCAGATGGATGTACATAATGCTTTCTTGCATGGTGATTTAGCTGAAGAGGTCTACATGAAAATTCCTCCAGGATTTGAGAAAAATCAGCCCAATCTGGATGGCAGAATGAAGAAGTCTTTATATGGTTTAAAACAAGCACCTAGGTGTTGGTTTGCCAAACTTGCAACGACATTGAAGAATTATGGTTTTCAACAATCATATTCAGATTGCTCTTTATTCACCATGACGAAGGGCATAATTCAGATTAATGTGCTTGTATATGTGGATGATATGATTATTGCTAGCAAAGATACAGTGGCCTTGACAATATTTAAAGACTCTCTTGGAAAATTCTTTAAAATGAAAGATCTGGGGGTATTGAAATATTTTCTCGGGCTAGAAGTTGCTCACAGTTTAGAAGGCTTTTTCTTTTGTCAGAGAAAATATGCATTGGACATTATTTCTGAGACGGGATTACTAGGTGCTAAACCTGTTGAATTCCCTATGGAGCAAAACCATCTTTTGGCATTGACATCTGGACGATTCCTTGATGATCCAGAGCGATATCGTCGACTAGTTGGGCGGTTGATTTATTTGGGTGTTACGTGACTTGATTTGGCTTACTCAGTTCACATTCTCCCCTAATCTATGCAACAACCCCGGGAAGAGCATTGGGAAGCGACATTATGTGTTGTTCGCTATTTGAAAAAGAGACCTGGCCAAGGGATCTTATTACGTGCTGACAACAAATTAAACTTGGAAGGATGGTGTGATTCCTATTGGGCAAGTTGTCCATTAACGCGGCGATCATTGAGTGGTTGGTTTGTTTTACTTGGTTGTTCTCCTGTTTCTTGGAAAACCAAAAGGCAACCAACTATCTCACGTTCATCAGCAGAGGCGGAGTATAGATCGATGGCCTCTATTACTTGCGAATTGAAGTGGCTCAAACAGTTGCTTGGGGAGTTGAGTGTACAACATAAGATGGGCATGCGACTCTATTGTGATAGTCAGTCTGCGTTATATATAGCACAAAATCTTGCTTTCCATGAGCAGACAAAATATATTCAGGAAGACTGTCATTTTGTACGAGATGTGATTACAGACAGCTTAATTCTTCCTTTGTATGTGCCTACAAAGCAACAATTGCTGGATATTTTTACGAAAGCTTTGGGTCGATCATCATTTGAATTTTTTTTGCGCAAGTTGGGTATTTGATGTTATATTATTTCATATAATATAATATTAGATTAAATAATGTGACAAAATGTGATTTGTCACAGCTTGTAACATATTATTGAGAGTCACAAAATTGGACACATGTGTGTGCCTAAATGTGACATATTTTGGAGTTACAAAATCAGTTACAAATTTGTAACTCCCAAATATTACCCAATAATGTGTATATTATATGTTACACATTTGAGATTGGATTTCATAAAGCCATATGAGAAATGGCTGATAGAGATGTGATTTTAACTCCCATGTTGTGTATGGAAGTTACAAAATCAAGTGGGAATAAATTGGAACGTTTTGAAAAAAACTAAAAAATTGATTGCTGAAAATGACCAAGGGCCGCGGCCCTAGTGGCTGACAACTTCATACAGATTCGGTTTTTCTCCAATTTTGAACGTTTCCAACAGCCAAGTAACTCCCAAATCTCTATTTTAATTCCATAAAAAATCCAATTAATCATTGGTAACAACCATGGGGTTGGTGGAATTTGAAATTCAAAAAGTGTCTCAAAACTCTATAATTAGGAACCTAATGCTCACTTGTAAGACACACTATTTTCCATCCACAAAGCACTTGGCTGGAAAATACACCAAAAAGCTTGATAATTGCAGAGAGCTATTTCCTAAAAAGATCCCTTAGTGCTTAGAGAATAGGGGGAAATAAGCTTTTGGACAAATGTCTTGAACCTTGTTCAAATTGGTGATCCCCACTACTCTACACTTTGGTTGTGTGAGAGTTTGTTTGTGTTTTCATTCTTTTGTTCTTCTTGTTCTTCTCATTTACTTGTATTATTATAGTATTGAGTTTGTAATCTTCTTCTTCTACATCTTTCTATTTACTTGTATTTTGAGCAATTGAGTTGTAATATTTATTTAATCAATTATCTTGTCCATTGTATTTTTGCATAGAGTTGTATTTTGGTTTTTCCATTTTTCCATTGAGCAATAATATATATTCTCTAATATTTGAGACCTTCATGCTCCAACTTGTGTGGGGGCGGTAATAGGACATATTCTGTCATTAATGTAATTTTTCATTAATTCTAATTTTATGTATAGTTATTATAGGAGAGAGTCTTGGGGCCCAAGATCTTTTAGTTTCCTTTTTTTGATGATGTAATTTGTATATATGTGGGCATTACGTTTTGAATGAGATAGAGAATTGAGATCAATCTTGGAAAAAGGGAATGAGTCGAGATGTTTTTGTGGCAAAATGCAAAATTAGGATGTTACAAAGTGCCTCAGGCCGCAGCCTAAGAGGCTAATAGTCAAATCTCACTTTGCATTTTTATCAATTTGAACATGTGGAACACTTTTAGTAACTCTCAAATATTGTATTTAATTACATAAACACTCAATTAAATATTTGTAACAACCAAGGGGTTGATGGAGTTTGAAACTTCTAAGGTGTCTCAAAACTCTATAAATAACAGTCTAGTGCTCACTTGTAAGACAACTAATTTTCTATCCACAAAGCACTTGTATAGAAAATACATCAAATGCTTGATAATTGCAGAGAGCTGTTTCCTAAACTTGAGAGTCCCTTAGTGCTTGTAGATATGAGGAAATAAGTTTTTTTGACAAAGATCTAGAATTTTGTTCAAGTTAGTGATTCCTATTACTTTACACTTAGGGTGGTATAAGTGTGATAGTTTCTTTTCTTTATTTTGTTCTCATTTTCTCTTATGTTCATATTGTATTATCATTGCTTTGAGTTTATATTTCTTCATTTTTTTTTTCTATTTTCACTCCTTTTTATTTGTATTTTAAGCATAGTCACTACTACAAAAATGAGTTTCCCTACAATTTTTAACTGTCGCTATTGAGCAACGACGACAGTCGAATAATTGTCGTATTTGTCTATGTCGACATGCGAGTAGCTACGCCGACAGTTAAACAATGTCGCTGTTGTGAGCAACACCGACAATTATTAGGTGTCGCCGTTGCTGGCAACGTCGACAGTTATTAGGTGTCGTCGTTGCTGGTAACGCCGATAGTTAATAGTTGTCATGATTAGCTCTCTATGGTGACAGTTTTTAACTGTCAGCGTTGGGGTCAACTACAACAGTCTTTAACTATCGGCATTGGTCCCGAATTAACTGTCGGCGTTGTGGTCAATAGCGACAGTCGAAAGCAACGGCGACAATTATTCACTATTGGCGTTAGTTTATATGCCACAGTTTTTAACTGTCGGCATAGAGTCGGTTGACTGTCGTAATTGGGTGTCGGGAAAGTTCAGTTTTATAGTAGTGAGTGTTGTAGCCTTTATTTTATCAATTATCTAGTTCAAAGTTTATCAATTGTATATAGTTGAATCTTGTGATTTTATCACATATATTTTCATTGGAATAATAATAATAATAATAATAATAATACTAATGAAATCTGTTAGTTAGTGATAGTAACAGTATGACTATATATAAACAAAAACTAATACGTATGTTTTTCCGGGCAGTTTTCCTGGATTTGTTGAGTTTGGCAACTAATAATTAAGTTGAACTCAAATTAGACAGGTTAGGTTAGAAATTTATACATTTATGGCTACCAACTTAAACCGACCGAACCAGGAGCTTGCTATTGCTACAAACATATAATACTATTATTATTATTAGTCTTTCATTAACTTATAGATTATTTAATATCTACAAAAACAATTAAACGTAAAAATATTATCTTAAGTAACTAATCTTTACACGTATAGCTGCGCCATAGTTTACTACTTTCCTCCTCTTTTGTACTGTTAATTTATATAAAATTGGGAAATATAATCGTATGAATAGAAAAATTATTTTGAAACACATCAGAGAAGAAGAGAAAAATTGAAATTCCGTTTTTAGTAATTACCAAATTAATTAAACCATGTGAATTAATTAAATTGTAGAATAGTAATTAAATGTTGAAACATATTTTAGATCTGTCGGGACAGAGTCCAAACTTGTCACGACAGAAATTGAACACAATAAAAATAGTACAAAAACAATAAAGAACACAACAGATTTTTATAAAGTTCGGAAACTCTTTCGGATAACCTACTCCTTAGAGCCACGCCCAGAGAATAAACTCAATTAATAAAGAATCACAAGTACAAAATATGACTTAAATAAAACAAGACTTCCTCTTGAGATTTGCCACAACTTTGTTGTACTTCTCTTCACTAATCTTATCTTAATTGAAACGCTCAACCACTTGAACTCCCTTCAATAGTCAGTGAGTGCTTGCATCCTCTCGATGCAAGGCTTTGTAAAAATACTCTCCCGAAGACTATAAAAGTTGTGTTCAAATTACAACGTGTATTCACCCATGAACATGGTATAAACACACCATAAAAACTAAACACTCATTTTTCTACAAGATCACGTGAATACTATGATCTTGAATACAAATAAGGAACTCTCACAAATATTACAATACACTCACAAATTATATACCAATGAGTTCACTTTTTCTCAATGTCTTAGAAGCCTATTTATAGAGTCCATTTTGTGCTCTGAAAGGTTGAGAAAGAATCTCCTAATAAAAGCAAGAATAATTGAAGATATTCTTGATTGATGAAGAATTGCCTTTTTTAGAAGATTCGGATCCGATAGATATGAAGTTGGTGGGGACAGCTAATATCTGTGTTAGATAAAATATCTCAAGATAGAAATACCAATTAATTAATTAGTTTCTTGAAGTTTATTACCTTGAGCTGCACGAAAAATAAAAAGCAAATATTCTATAAATGAATTTGAGTAAGCACAAAATATTTATTTTATATAACTAAGATACAACTTCCTTTTATAATCATATTGTGATAAAATCAAGTTAAATAAAGAATAATATGAAACTTAATATTTCGAAAATCACAATAATAGGAAAGTAATATTCCAAAAATTACAATAATGGGAAAGTAAAATTATCTTTTAAAAAATATATATTTCTATAAAATTTGCCAATTTTAGGATTTATAAAAATAATTAATAATTTTGGGACTAATCTGTTGGAAAAAATTGAGTGAATTAGAAATTGATACCTAAAATGGTAATGGTTCAACAAATAACTTTGATCAAAGATGAGATTATCAGATTATTGTGTGATTAATTATGATTGATTTTTAACAAATCACTTTGGTCAAAGCTGAGATTATCATAATATTATGTGATTAATTCTGATTGATTTTCAGATAATCACTTTGGGTAACAACTGATATTACCAGAATAAGTGTGATTAATTCAAATTAATTTTCAGAAATTAAGATCCTAGATTTGTGAGATATTTGTGCATTAATGCACTTGATTCCCACACATTTAAACTCTCAATGAAGCCTATAAAAGGAGGCTTCTCCTCTCATTCTAGGACACACAGATACATAGTATCATAGACAAACTTCTTGGTTTCTTTCTCTCGATCAGTCTTTTGTAGTATTTTAAGGTGATAGAGGGAAAGTTTGTTTCGAGTTTGCTTGAACAGACGCAGTGATGCTTTCGTCCTGCTTGATAGTTGTTGTATCCTAGGAAGTGGTTTGCTCACGAATCCTCTAGCATCGTTCAGGTAGAGGGGGCAAATCTACTTTACAGAAAATACATTTTCCGTGACTCGGCTTTGGTTTATTCTTTGTATTGTATTTTTGCATTTATGTTATTCAATTAAATATATCAATATATATATATTTACTTCTTCTCCATTATATTATTTATAACAATCTTAAAGCAAATTTCGACTCCTTAGAGAAGACGAACAAATTGAAGGGTAGGAAACCATTTCAGAATTTTGTTTGTTTTGCTATTTAATCAGTGCTGAGAATATTTTATTATCTTTCTATGCTCCCAATTTTGTTTAGTATATATATATATATATATATATCTTGATTCCTAAATAGTTGCACTGATTCTCTGCCAAGATTCTTTATCTCTTTTGTTACTTTTATATTCGGTTGTATCCGTATAGAATATATAATTTATTTTATATACATGAAACACAGATATATATGTCATATATATGCTTAATGTATTCTAGAATTTTTAACATATATCATAAATTTTTGTTTTAGGATATTGTCATATATGCATATTAATGAAATGCTCTTCATAATCTTCTAATAAATGGGGAAAGATATATGCACATTCACTTACCTTAATTTGTATTGCCATTACAATTTTTCCACATATATTTATGTATGAATTGTACATATTAATATATATTATAAGAATACAATTGTATATGAATTTTACATACATATATGTGCATATTTTATATAATTTAAGTTTAAGTTACTTTCACTTAAAATTTTATATATTACATGCAGCATGAACATTTTATATAGTAATATATATATATATATATATATATGCACATGGAAAATTTGATAGTGTCATGATGACAAGTAGCTTCAAAATCAATGAGTGAGACAAAATGTGTTTATATAAAAAAATATAAACGATGAATATATTATTATTTGTTTGTATGTAGATGATATACTCATTGTCGGAAGCAACCAACGAATGGTAAAATCTACCAAAGATATGTTGAACTCAATGTTTGACATGTCTAGTTTGACATGAAAGACATGAGACTGACTGATGTAATTTTAGGAATAAAAATTACAAGGAGGCTAGTAAGACGTTGTTGGGCTTTTATGCCCTAATTAAAACCAAAATTCTTTGTAATCTCATTTTATTATCAATAAAAGAATAGAAATCATTTTTTGACTTGGTTAATCACTTTGCTCACATATTTTATTTTCATGATTATTTGTTTAATATAAACTTCTATTAAACCCCAAGCATATAGCTAATCTTATTTATAATGACGTAATCACAGTGGAATATAAATATGATTATATGTTCAAAATAAGTTAGTCCTAAGATTAGTCAGTGCACAGGATTTACATGACTTGCCAATCTACGATATGATCTACTTACACATTACAGTGTTATGTTCTTTCCAGAACATTAACAAAGTAGATAAGATCGGATGTATTTGTTACATCGGACTGGACCGATATTGACAGTTGATAAGATAAGTAAACATACCGTTATTATTTATTCTAGTCATATCATATAGTTGACCATAGGTCAATTCAATCTCAATTCTGAGTGGTTAGTATTCTAACTGGTTGTATTATTTGAGTTCTTTGACTTGTTCGTTACCAGCTTACCCTACGAACTAGCCCATACTTACATCTTGAGAACTCGGGAGTATAATTGAGTGGGAGTATTAATCATAGATATGAACATCTATAGCTTCTGATGAAGAAGTGAAACGATGGTTTCCTTTTAGTTTGGTTCAAGGTGTTAAATGATAGAGATCTCATTTCAGTAATTAAATTAGTTTACTGAAATATCATTTACAAGAAACTAAGTGCTTTAAGGATAAAATACAATGAGGGGTAAAACGGTATTTTAGTCATATCTCATTGTAGACCGTCTATAGAGGATTGAGTGAAAATTATGGTTGTAACAATGGTTAATTAATAGCGTATCTATATTTTTTATATAGCGTTCTATGAATTCAAGAGTACAATTTCGAGTCTATAGTGGAGTCACGAGGAATTAATAAGTTAGTAAATTTATTTGTTAGATTTTTGATAACTTATTGGAGCTTGATTTCATAGGCCCATGGTCCTCATTGTACCTTGGATAAAATCATCTAGATAGTCTCAATTAATTGATTTAATCATCAATTAGAATTATCAAAGTTGACCAGATCAATTTTGGATAGTTTCACAGAGTTGTGTAATTTTGAGAAGAAAAGAGAAATTATGACAGATTTATTAATTAAGATAAATTGGTATATAAATTAATAAATAAGTTTAAATCAATGTTCAAATTATAAATAATTAATTTGGTAAATGATTTAAATAATTATTTAATTAATTAAATCAATAGAAAATAATACATGCCTTGTTTTTAAGTCCAATGGGCTTATAATCAAATGGGAAATTTCACGGGAAGCCCATGATAATTTCGACCTAGGGCTTTAAAATGACTATTATTTTATTGATTTTTTTAATTAAATTAAATGGCCTAATTGAGTCTATAAAAAGAGTGCTTAGAGATAAGTCAAAACATAAGTTTAATCATTGGTTTTCTGATAGTTTTAGATTCTCTCTAAACACAAGTCCTTTTCTAACCCTCTTTGTTATTTTCTCTTCTTCTCTCTATATCTATCTCATGTGTTGAGAATTGCCCACACTAGTCTAGGTAGTTCTAAGGATACATTGGAAGATTGTGAAGAAAATAGAAGATCAGTTCAGTTTCTTGATAATACTCTGCGACAGAGAGGATACAAGAGTTAGAGAAACTGAAAGAATGACTCTTTCATTCCACTGCGCATACTGTAAGTATTCTGTTCCTTGTTTCTCTTTGAATTCAATTTTAGAAACATGCTTTAGGCTATCTCGTATTAATTTTTTTAATATTAGATATACATGAAAATAAATAAAGATCCTGTATAAGTTTTCCGAACGGACGCAATTTGAGTCAGTCACACTATGAGGACAAGATTCTTGACAAATTTAGTAAAAAGATTCTTGTGTGTCCAGAACACCAATTGGCATAAGTAATTATCTGTTCGAGAATAAAGGCGACAATGTCTTTCAAGCAGAGTATGCTAGAGGGATAGGTAGTCGAATGTACTTTATGAGTTGTATAAGACTAGATATTGCCTACACTGTAAGTACTTTAAGTCGGTTCGCGAGTAATCCATGTGTTGAGCACTAGAAGGAAATTATAAGAGTACTTAGGTACTTGAAGTATACTCGTGACTATGGGTTGATATTCCAGAATGGCCTAAACATGTGCTTGCAATATGCATATATTGTGATAATCAAGCAACAATTGGTCGGGCACAAAATGTTTTGTATAACAGTAAGTCTAGACACATACGTCGATGACATAATACTATTAGACAACTGATCTCAACTAGAGTTATCTCGATTGATTATGTGAAGTCAAAAGATAACATTGTGGATCCCCAACCAAAGGTTTTAATAGAGATAAAGTTGAAAAGACATCAGAAGGAATGAAACTTATGTCCAAATTAAATTGAGGTTGTTACACGCCTGATTAATTTTTTTAATGCGCGTGGAAATCAACATGTTTGAACCTAGTTTTCAGTACTGTAAACTATTCAGAATTTTCTGAAAATTTGCATGATGCTCTAAATAGCTACAATATACACGGTCATTAAAAAAATTACGCTGAAAACTGTTCACGGGTCGAGAAACATTAAGAGCCCCACTGGTAGGGCTTAAATGAATTTTTCATTCTTCCCCGAGCTCTCCCTGAGTGGTGACTGATAGAGACTGGGATTAAGCAAGAGTTTCAAGATCGCTACAAGGATAGAAAATGTTGCAAGAAAAGACACTTCAATGAACATGGAGGGTATGATGATGTCGAGACAGCCAGAAAGAATCCACCGGAGGACATTGACAACAAGAGTTGGAAGAAGTTGGTTGACCTATTCACCACTCCACAGTTCATGGCACGCTCAAAGGCAAATGCTGCCAACAGAGCAAAACAGAAGTATCCAAGTCTCCATGGATCAACTTCTTATGTTTCCGCTCGATTTAAGAAGGTAAATAAAAATATATAGATAATTTGAAATATTTTAAGTTATCTTAATAATAATTTCAATATTTAACTGAGATTTTGTTAATTTTTGTTTTCTAAAGATGAATCTCCAGACCAAGGAACTGCCCAGTATTATCGATACGTTCCATGACATGCACAATCATCTGACACGAGGATGGGTGAACACGAATGCTAAGGATGCATATGTAAGTAATTTTATAAGTTTTGTATCTATGTATATTATTCAATTATATTATGTATTAATTGTCTTATTTCTAAACTGCAGGATGCCTTGCAGCAAGAAGTCCAGACACAATCCCAATCTCAATCTGAATCTGAATCTGAAGCAGGAAGTGCCACTGTCAATGAGACACAAGTCGTCTCAAAGGTACTTGGTCAACGTCGTGGCCACAACCAAGGTATTGGACAGAAGTTAAAGAGCACTAGTACCTTTGCCTCAAGCGCCACCGGATCCTCTTCACAATCAGAGGCATCACCATTTTTGTCCACCACAGTTGGCCCTCCAATGATACCACCTGAGGCTTTCCAGTCCATGATTCAACACTTCAATCAAGCCTTTATGACCCAGAACAACAACTTCCATCAAATGCAACAATATTTGCAAACAACAAATCCGAGCATCCAACCTCCACAATTTCAGCCTGCCAACTTGGACATGAACATGATATAGTCCATGATGGCAAGCTTTCAACCACAAAAACCACAGCAGTCACAACCACCACAACAACAACCCCCACAGTTACCACAACAACCCGACGATAATGACTTTGGAATTGATTTTGATGACATTTAGTTTTGTTATATTACTATTTTTAAATTATTAATATTTTGAGTTTTTTTTATTTTGGAGAAAATACTATTTATGTTTTGTTATCTTACATTTTGGAGACTATGGATATTGTTAAATTAGTTTTATTATTTAATTCATAAATTGGTTTTATTATTTAGTTAAATAAGTTGGTTTTATTTATTTATTTAATTAATATTTTATTAAATAAATTTTAATCAATATAATCAATTAAATATATATTTTTTAAATTGTATACCTACAACGACGACATGTCGTTGCCGTAGGGTGAACGCTGAATAAAAAAAATCTGAGTTTCTGTGACACTACAGCGACACCATGTCATCGTTGAAGGCATATAACCTAACGCACTCTGTCGCGATGACATGTTGTCACTATCTATGGAGAGGTCGACGGACCTATAGTGACCACCTGTCGTCGCTGTAGAAGTTTTTGAAATTCATATTTTCAAATTTTGCAACCACCAAAAGTGACGACATGTCATCACAATATCCCAATCCAGCAAAAAAAAAGGATTTCCTACTGCAACCGACATGTCGTCGCTGTAGTAAAATACCACTGCGACGGTTGCGTTTTGTCATCGCCGCAGATTGCTACACATACAGACCTATAGCGACGCCATTTTGGCGACGATATGTCGTCGCTGTATACCTACAGTAGCGATTTCTTGATCTACAGCGACGACAAGCTCTTTTTCTTGTAGTGGCAATCAGTCCACATTGACTGCCACCTTATTCTATTCAAAATTAGCTATAACAAGCATGTTATTTTTGTATTTATTAAATGCAAATAGTATATGTTGGTATTGAATTACACAAAAAAAAAAATAGTGAAATGGTGATACAACTTAAGGTGCTTATATGGAAATCATTTTTGCTGATGTGTTCTAGGTGTCTTTGATTGTTGGTCATTCTTGTGTTGACTCACCCTATCATTTTGTACTTGCTATGTTTTAATGTTGAGTATTGCTAAGGGATATTGATGGTGTCTAATGCCTCTTTATATAACATACTGTTATTGGTGAAATTTAATATCTAATTTAACATATTTTAATCTAAAATTAAATGTCTGTCCTAATACTTAATTACACCAATCAATATCAAAGTAATTTTAGGCACCATGTGCCCTATAACACTGTTTTATTGGTTGCTGTATAATGAATTGATTTTCCAATCATTGCTTGTTCTATGTAATAAAGTAAGAGAAAGAAAGTTGTTTATGAGGTGGTACTAAAATAGTTGGCTACAACTACAGAGTGAAGAGAGGAGTGATGGCTAAGGGGATTAAGATTTAAGAGAGAGAGGTTTGCAATTTTTGTATCCTTTACCAAAGCATTTTCACATCTCTGACACTTGTTCTTGAGAGTTTGCAAAACCTGTTATATTCATTGATTCATAGTGGAGATCTGCTACTCTAGACGTAGGGTCTATTTTGACCTAAACCAATATAAAATTCTAGTCTTATTTTTGTATTTCTCTGTTGCTACTTTGATGTGTTGCTTACTCGAACTTTGTTGGTTGTTTTTTTGCATTTAGTTCTAGTTTAATCTCACAACAGGCATAATCTCGATAAAATGTATCTCATGATTACTATATGATATGTTTGTGATATACAACATTTAAAATTTCCTTAATTAAATAGAAGATAGTTTTTGTTATAAAATTTCCCATTATATACTTATTAGGTCCACAAATCCTATATATATATATTGCCTCTGTGGCATGCGTTTGAATTATTCACTACTCTATTTTTGAAATTTCGTTTTTTAAGATTATCAACTGAATTTAATCAACAATTTAATTAATACAAAATTGTTTGATTAAATATATATTCTGATGTATCAGGACAAATGATGATGAATCAGAATATACGAACAGACAATAAACCAACTAAAAGTAAAGTGACACAAGAAGTTTTTTACGTGATTCGGAAAACTTAGTCCACGAGACAACACCCAGAGATATAATCAATTATTAAAGTCTCAAGAATACAATAAGTAATTGACTCATACAAGATTAGACTCCCTCTAAATCATTGTCGCAACACCAAGAACACGAAATTCCTTCTGACCTTGATGAGTGCTCGCTTCCTCCCAAAGTGAGACTTAAGAAAATCTTCTCCCAAAGATTGTATGTCATGTTCACAAGCTTTATGATCTGCTTAATAATAAACAACACAAAGCAAAACAAGCAAACAAAGAGATAGTTGAGTAAAGACTACTCTTTACATATAAAAGTACTTTTCAAAATATGAAACGTTAGAATTGAGAAGAGCTGAAATTAGCTGCTTCTTGGTCTGATATTTATAAAGTTTAGGAAACCCTAAGCCAATCCAATCTCACTTTTTATCTCAATCAGATCAAATCAAAGAGTTTCTAAAAATAACTCTCAATTACCTTTAGTGCAGAGAAATTTGGATGAAACAGAAGATCATTCTGTATCATCAGAAAATGAACGAACTTGGACTTAATTCTAAAACAAGTTCATTTCGTAATTGATCTTTCTTAGGCACAAATATATTACAAGATAGTCAATTAAGACATAAAATTTTCACCGTGTTCAATTATATATTAAACATATGATTATAGTCATGGTTACCATATATAAATAGGGAAACTTGTCTAACGATAATTTATTCAATAAAAATTCATACTTACCCAAAAGAGCACAATACACCAATTATATCATATGTATATTTTCGAAATCAACACATAATTGGAAAAATATATAAATTAAAAAGTCATCCAATCTTAGGATTTTACTGTTTCTTATTTATTTTACACTATGTTTGGTAGGGAGGAGAGATAGGTAGGTGGATCAGAGTGGAGGGAAAGTAGTGGAAGGGGAGGTTAATTCCTTTTGTTTGCACGAGGGAGTGAAGAAGATAGAGAAGAGATGGAGGAAGGTCTCCCTCCAAAGCTTAAAAATTCAATCAATGAGGGATCCAAAAAAAAAACCAAAAAATAATATATATAAATGTCATATATATACCTGATATGTTTATTTTAGTATTGTTTTAGAGTAAGTTTTAAGGGTGTGTTTTTAATCTTTTAAGTTGTTTTGGTGCATAATTATTCTTGTGTTTTTAGGTTTTAGTGATTAATCAAGGGTTAGTGTAGATATGGTGTAACTAAGGGCTACTTTGAAGATAAACGACAGATTTTTTGCATTAAATGGTGTTTGGTCGTATTGGGGCACTTTAGAAGAGATTGATGGTCGCAAGGAAGCTTATAATGTTGATTTATTAAAATGGAGTTATTTTGAGCCGTAGCTCTTAAAGCTGGGCCGCGACGCTGGCTTAGTCAGAAAGGCTGTTATACCTCTGGATTTTGAGTCGAGGCAGTTCAATACTGAGCTGCGGTAGTATCCTTTTGAGTTGCGACGTAAGAATGCTGGGTCGGGGCACCATCGAAGTCAAAGGCTCCACGATTGGGGCTATCATGCTAGGGCCGCGATGCATGAAAGCTGAGTCGCGATGCTTGTGTCCATACACGTTTTGAAAATAAGGGCAATTGTGACTTTTAATTGGAAAAATTAGGGTGAAAGAGTTTTAAGAAGAACGTTTTAGAAAAAAAGAGAAAAGGAGCAGAAAGTAAGGAATGAGGCAAGAGGCTTGGGGGGAAAAGCTTGGATTGCATTTCATTGTCATTTTCTTCTGCTTAATCTTTGTTTTATGTTTTTTTTCTACTCTGTGAATCTTACAGTCATGTTGATGAACTAATTTCAGTTTTAGTGTTTTTAATTGAATCTCTTGAATTTCTTTTATAATTTAATGCAAAGTTTATGATTTATTTTTTTCTCTATTAAGAACTGTTTAATGTGTGGTTTTATATGTGATTGATTGGCCATCTATTTACATAATCTATATGAGTTTGAATCAAAATCGGAAAAGTGAGATTTGAATATGCTATAATTGATCAGACATAAATTTAATATTGAATGAGAGTATCATGTTTATTTATGTGGTTTTTGAGTTTTAAGTCTTTATGCTTCCTTTATGTGAATTTATCATAGAAATATAGAAAATTCTCATTTAGGTTGAGTTTAATATATGAATATTCGACGTTTTAGTAAACTCGCTATCTTTACGAAAAAAGAAGATTGAAAATTTTGCATTGATAACTAATAGAAATGATAGTTGATGAAATTAAATTCCCTAATTTGTTTTATTTCTTGAATTAATTCATTGTGTTAGTAATTAAGCTTTAATTAAATTCTTGAATTAACTCTCACCAATACCCAAACTCAGTTTATGACCGAGACTATATTTTCTATTCAGAATCTAGAAACACAAGTGGGACAGTTGGCAAATATGTTGAACAATAGGCCGCAGGGAAATTTACCTTGTAATATTGTTGTGAACCCCAAGGAGCAGTGCCAGGCCATTACTTTGAGAAGTGGGAAGCAAGTTGACCAGTCTGTATCGCAGCCTTCCGCAAAAAAGAGTGAATAAGTGGGAGAGACGTCTAGTTCAAAGAAAAATGGGGTTATTGAAGATCATCCTGTTACAAAGAAGGCTCCACCAGTTATTGTTGTTGACCCTAAAGTCAGAATTCCCTATCCTCAAAGATTTCAAAAAAATTCTCTTGATAAACAATTTTCCAAGTTTTAAGAGGTCGTCAAGAAGTTGCACATTTGCTGAAGCTTTCGAACCGATGCCCAGTTATGTGAAATTCTTGAAGGAGATTTTGTCAAAGAAGAGAAAAATGAAGGACTATGAAACTGTGGCGCTGAGAGAGGAGTGCAGTGCAATCTTGCAAAGAAAGCTTCCTCAAAAGCTTAGGGACCCGGGAAGTTTCACTATACCATGCACTATTGGGAATTTTAAGTGCAATCACGTCTTATGTGACTTGGGGGTGAGTATTGATTTGATGTGCTTATTTGTTTTTTGAAGGCTTGGTTTGGGTGAAGCAAGGCCTACAACAGTGACATTACAATTGGCTAATAGGTCAATCAAGCATCATAGGGGGATTATTGAGGATGTACTTGTAAAAGTGGACAAGTTTATTTTTCTAGGTGATTTTATTGTGTTGGACATAGAAGAGGATGCTGATGTCTCGATCATTCTTGGGAGACCATTTTTAGCCATGGGGCAAAAATTGATTGATGTTCAAAAAGGTGAATTAAGGCTTCGGGTTCAAGGTGATGAAGTGGTCTTCAATGTGTTTAAAGCAATGTCATACCATAAAGCAAGCGATAACTGTTTCTCCATTGATGTGATTGAAAGGGTTGTTTCTGAGAAGAATGGGAGCACTGATGCTCTTGAGGTGGTGTTTAAACAGTATGAAGAAGATGACAGTGATGATGTTGAGGTCATGGATTATGTGAAGTGGGTAAATTCTTACGGGCCTTACTAGTGTTACACCTAGATTTCGAGATGAGAAGTTATGACCCCGAAAACTGGGCTCGTCAGGTGTGAGCTTGAAACATATGCAGTCATCATATGATCCAAGTGTCGGACCTCTTTGAAGTAAACAATGACCTCGAGGATGTGTAGCCTCGAATATTCTCTGAGCTCGCAATGGTCATGGTATGACACATGAATATATTTTTCATGATTACCTTCAGGAGAGATGGCTTGAGCTCGCGAAGTGCAAGCTCGGATGTGACAACATTGTCAGTATCTACTTGTTTCGAGCATAGCGCGAAGCTAGGTTACGAGCTCATGATTAACTCATGGTCTCGCCAAGGTCAATGCCAATTGCCGATCTTAAAGATTTGATGAATCATCTGAGTTAATCAATTACGTGTGAATATGTTTATTGTTGTACAATCCCAATATTTAAGGGATATCATTTAATTTGTTATCCGTTCCCGATCTTCATGGGACGTTTCCGTGCATAAAGGAAATAATGCATTAAATAACATTATATTAATTGATTTACAGAATATCTTCCCGAGATATGTGGGAATGAATTCTGCAACCTTCTCTTCTCTATAAATAGAGAAGGAAGCACCATTTGTAAAGGATCGATTTTTGATTTATGGAGAGAAAACTCTTGGCAACTCTTCTCTGAAAAGTTTCCAGAAAACTCCCAAGTCATAATAACACAGACTCGTGGACTAGGCAGAGTTAAGTGTTGAACCATGTAAAAATTCTCTAGTTTTCCACTTTATTCATTTGCACCAATATTTTATTGTTTAATTGCTCTTCTATTTAAGTTGGTAAAAAACGACGTCAACAGTTTGGTGCTTTCATTGAGAGCTATTAAACAGTATGTGCGTGAGTCTGTTTGGTCAGGAAGCCTCTCATATTAGAAATGGCTGCAAATGATCCAAATATCCCTGAGGAGGAAATTTTAGATGAAGCTGAGTACTCCTGGTGCCCTAGAAAGCAACCAATGGTGAATTCTAACCCTAATGAGAGGAGTGGTCATCCGACTCTCGGGGACCACCTGCCCCCAGGGACGACGAGGACATGTACTACAATCGTGAAGGATATGTCCAAATAGTGGAACTTGAAAATCGTCAACTGCAAAAGAAGTTGGCAGAAGCTAAGAAACGCAACGAAGAGCTAGCCAGGCTAGCTGCTGAGGTGCAAGCGACTTAGGCCCCACCTCCGCAAGATGCCCAAGATCCGCCTCCGCAGGACATTCACGTCCCATCGCGTAGGCCTCGGGGGCGGCTGCGCAAAAACACTGCCACCCGAAGAGCGGAGTAGCCTCTGCCACTAGCAGAATAGCTTGCTCCACTGAGGCCCCAGAGAAGTAACCAATCTGGAGGTCTTGCTGACCCAACTGCAGAGGCACCAGTTGGAGTAGGGAATAACCGAGCCCCCTCGGAGGCTTGGACCCGAAATCCTGGTACTGCGCAGAATGGTGCAGAACCTGAGTGAGCAAACTCAGGGCCTTCTAGGCCCCATAATGGATGGCAACCACCATCACCATTAAGACACCCACCATCGCCAATAAGGCACCCTTCACCAACTCGGAGGAATACACAACCGAACTATGGTGATAAGGAAAGGCAAGCTGGGCGAAGGCATGGAAATGGGGAAACTGGTAGGGAGCATAGGGCTCCCCATCCCATGAGAATCCAAATGTCTCGATCTCACACTATTGAGACGAGACAACCAACAAGAAACCCATCTCAAAATAATTGTACAACGAGCCATGTCAATGAAGGCTCGGGTGACACTAGATTTGTAAGTATATACGACCAGGAACGTTGAAACACTGGAAATCGAGGTGATCACCCAGATTTACGGGAGCATTTGAACCATAATCGGGGGTGTGACAATCCCCCGAATTTGGACCTGAGAGACCATCTCAACAGGCGCAAGCACCCCACACCAAGGCGAGGAACTAGAGTTGTAATCAACGATGACCAGTTCCCGCTGCTTTAAGTCAAACCTCCCGTAGATCTAGTCCAAGAAAGGATTGAATAGTTAGAAAGAGCATTCAGGCTCTTGCAAAATGAACGAGGTCGACAACGGGATGAAGAGTTCGATGAAGAACTCGAGCCCTTTGCCCCGCATATTTCTAGCACCCCGTTTCCTCAAGGGTTTATAATTCCTCATGTCCCACCCTTTGATGGGAATTCGGATTCATATAGCCATTTAAGTACGTTCAACACAATCATGCAAGCCAGTAATGTGGGCTATGAGCTCAGGTGCATGCTGTTCCCAGCCTCACTCACGGGACCAACGAAGAACTGGTTTGAAAAATATAAGAGACATTCGATTGCTTCTTGGGATCAATTATCAAGAGATTTCAAAAAGCAATTCAAGGCCATGGTCTGCATTAGGCTCGAGGCGTCTACCTCGACCAATGTCCGAAAGCAGCCAAATGAGACACTGAAAAGCTATCTCACAAGGTTTAACTTAGAAGTCGCTCGAGCCCATGACGTCAATGACAGTGGCCATTTAATGGCTGTTCGAGCTGGAGTAATACCTGGAAGTTCTCTCTGGGAGGATATGCAAAGGAAGTCTGTAAGGTCCTTAACCGAGTTCAATCGACGAGCTCAGAGGTTTGTTAATGTAGAAGAGGCGATGTGCAACATTGAATATGACCTGTCATCCCATAACTACAACAATAAATGCAAACTCTGCCTCAACCTCGGCGGATCCTATGACCTCAAAACCCCATGGGGACAACCCTTCTAAAAGAAAGAAGAATGAAGGGAATAACCCCGAGGCAGAAGGGGGAAAGAAGAAGAAAGGGGAAAGATAATTCTTTGTATACAAGGTGTATACCGAGCTCAATGAGTCTTAGGATAATATCTACTTGGCTAATGAAAACCAGGTCCCCTTCAGACGACCTGACCCCATGAGAAACCAAAAAGTGAAAAGAGATTCTAATAAATATTGCAGATTTCACAGAGATATCGAAAATACGACCAATGAATGCAGACAATTAAAAGACGAGATCGAAGGTCTAATCTCGAGAGGATATTTCAGGAAATATGTTAGAAATCAAAACCCCAATCAGGCTTCCACTAGCCAGAGGGCAGCAGCTGCACCACCTTCCCAGAATAGCAACTCCTGAGCATGGGAAGATGAGTGACCCCCTCCGATTGATGGAGAAGATGTCATAACCATCTCGGGGGGGGGGGGGGGGGGAGGCTCCATATTGCAGGGTCGGGTAGGAATGCCCAGAAAAGATATGTGAATGAGCTGAAAAATGGTGACGGGTCTCCCTACGAATCCAAACCCAGAGCTTTGAAAAAGCAAAGGGTTGAATCTCTACCCATAACTTTTGCAGAAGATGACGCATCCCATGTGCAGTTCCCTCATAATGATTCGTTGGTCATAACCCTTCAGCTCACGAACAAGAGGGTACACCGAGTCTTGATTGATAACGGGAGCTCAGTGAGTATTCTCTACAAAGCCACTTTAGAAAAGATGGGACTCGCGCTTCGCAACCTTAAAGCAAGTGCAACTATGTTGTACGAATTTTCAGGAGAAGGGATTGCCAGTATGGGATCCATCGAACTCCCTGTAACCTTGGATGACTACCCAGTCTCGATAACCAAGATGATGGAGTTCATAGTGGTGGATCTCCCATCGTCCTATAACGTACTGCTCAGGAGACCCGCTCTAGTAGAGCTGGGGACAGTTTCGTCCGTTAGGCACCTGTCCATCAAGTTCCTGACTTCTAGTGGCATCGGGACGCTGAAAGGAGACAAGCTCGCGGGAAGGGAATGCTACATCATTTCTGTAAGAGGGAAGAAGCAAACAAGTGCACAAACACTTGTAGTAATTCAGAATAAGGATGGGACAGTCTTTGAAATAGACGAAGAGATCGATCCAAGAATAGAAGAAAGGGATAATCTCATGCCACTGGAAGAGCTCGAAGAAATTGATCCCCCAAAATCTGTGAAGGTTGGAAAAAACCTTTCAGAAGAAACAAAGTAGCAATTAATTTGCTTCTTGAGGAAGAACCATGATGTTTTCGCATGGTCGCATTCGAACATGGTAGGGATAAGTCCAAATGTGATAAGCCACACCCTTAACATTGATAAGAATTTCACCCTGAAGCAACAAAAACGAAGACTCCTGGATGATGACAGGAAGAAAGCCCTGAAGGAAGAGGTCAACAGGTTGAAGGTGAATCGATTTATATGAGATGCCTTCTACCCTGATTGGGTCGCTAACCCGATACTAGTTCCAAAACCTAACGGAACATGGAAAACTTGTATTGATTACTCTGACCTCAATAAGGCATGTCCTAAGGACTGCTTTCCTTTACCTAGGATTAACCAGCTCGTAGATGCCATAGCCGGGCATGAACTTATGTCATTCATGGATGCTTATTCTGGATATAACTAGATTGCCATGCATGCCCCAGACCAAGAGCATACGAGTTTTGTGACAGATAAAGGGCTATACTGTTACAATGTCATGCATTTTGGGCTTAAGAATGCTGGAGCCACATATCAAAGGCTTGTAAACATGATGTTCTCCAAGAAGATTGGTAATAATTTGGATGTGTATGTTGATGATATGTTGGTCAAATCTAAACATAACAATAACCAAGTGGACGACCTCGAAGAATGCTTCGCTGTGCTACGAAAGTACAACATGAAGCTCAACCCCCAGAAATGCTCCTTTGGAGTATCGTCAGGGAAGTTCCTGGGCTTCATTGTCAACGCGCAAGGAATAGAGCTTAATCCTGACAAGATTCAAGCGTTAATTGACATGCCCTCACCTTGAAAACATAAAGATGTCCAGAGTTTGATTGGATAGATGGCGGCATTAAGTAGGTATATCTCGAAATCTACAGACCGCTGTCTTCCATTTTTCAACCTTTTGAGAGGGGGCAGGAAATTCGAATGGGCAGAGGAATGCGAGCTGGCATTTCAGACCTCACAAAACCTCCCATCTTGTCGAAACCTATCACGGAAGAAACATTATACCTATATCTTGCCACAACTGAGCATGCCATCAGCGCCGTACTCGTCCGAGAAGACCAGAAGGTACAAAAGCCAGTATATTATGTCAGCAAAAGGTTACTGGGGACAGAATCGAGATACCCCTTAATGGAGAAGTTTGCTCTCAGCCTAATCCACTCATCTCGAAAGCTCCGACCTTACTTCAAAGCACACCCCATCCACGTACTGACCGACCAACCACTACGGCAAGTCTTGTCTAAGCCAGAAGCCTCGGATTGATTATTAAAATGGGTTGTTGAGCTCGGACAATTCGAGATCACTTATCATCCGAGAACAACCATAAAAGGGCAGACTTTGGCGGGCGTCATAGTGGAATGTACTGGAATGACTAACGACGAAGTTATAACCCTCGTCCGCGAGCTATGGAAACTTTATGTCGATGGATCTTCCAATGAAAATGGATCAGGGGCAGGAATTATATTGATCACTCCAACTGGAAGCCGATTTCACTCCACCTTGAGGTTTGGCTTTGAAGCATCTAACAACGAGGCTGAGTATGAAGATCTACTGGCCAGACTTCGAATAGCCAAGGAGCTCAAGGCCAAAGCAATACATTGTTACAGTGATTCGCAGTTGGTGGTCAACCAAATCCTAGGGGAATATCACGCTCATGGCATAAGGATGGCCGCATATTTAGAAAAAGCAAAAACAACACTAAAAAATTTTGAGTTCTATACAATAGAGCAGGTTCCCTGAGAACAAAATTCGAATGCAGATGCCGTAGCCAGGCTCGCCACATCCACCGAGGTCGATGAGTTGAATGTTGTGCCAATCGAGCATCTGTCGACACCCAGTATAAGCGAGCCTGAATAGGAAGATGTCTGAATGATTAACTTCGAGCCAACTTGGATGACCCAAATAGTTGATTACCTTGAAATTGGCATTCTCTCAGCAGAATGGAACAAGGCTCGAAAATTGATGTATCAGATTCCTAGATACACTATTGTGGAAGGAAGGCTATATCAGAGAGGATACTCAATGCCACTACTTCGATGTGTGATTCCACCCGAGGCCAAGAAGATCCTAGAAGAGATACATGAAGGATTCTGTGGGGACCACACTAGGGGCATAGCCTATCAAAGAAAATTATACGCCAAGGATACTTCTGGCCCATTGTCAAAGCAGACGCATTTGAGTATGTTAAGAAATGCAATAAGTGTCAGCGGTTCGTTACAATCTCGCTCGCTCCGCCTTTTGAGCTAACTATGATGACCTCCCCATGGCCATTCGCGGTTTGGGGAATTGATCTCATAGGCTCGTTTCCAACCGGCAAATGGGGAGTTAAGTATGAAGTGGTCGCGATCGACTATTTTACAAAATGGACCGAGGATGAACCTTTGGCAATAATTACCTCGAAAAAAGTCTTGGACTTTGTGGTGAAAAACATAATCTGCTGATATGGAATGCCAAGGAAGATAGTATCAGATAACGGTACTCAGTTCGACAGTGAAATGTTTAGCAATTCTTGTGAGAAAAATGGGATAATAAAGATCTTCTCCTCTGTAGCCCATCTCCAAGCTAATGGCCAAGTCAAAGCTGTGAATAAGACTTTCAAGGGTTCTATGAAAAAGAAATTGGAAGAAGCTAAGGGAAAATGGCCCAAGGAGTTGCCCCAAGTCTTATGGGCCAATCGAACCACAACTCGCATTTCAATAGGACACACCCCTTTTTCTCTGGCATATGGATGCGAGGCCATGTTACCAATCGAGGTCGAAGTACCCACTATTCGTAGCCATGTCTATGATCAAGCCTCGAACCAATCCCAGCTCAAAGTAAGTCTGGACCTGATTGAAGAAAGGTGAGATGAAGCTCAATTAAAAAATGCAGCATATCAGCAGCGAGCCACCAGATATTTCAATAAAAAGGTTTGGGACAGGAAATTCAGATTGGGAGACTTGGTGTTAAGGCGTGTGTTCCTAGCTACGAGGGACCCAGCCGCTGGCGTACTCGGGCCCAATTGGGAAGGGCCTTACCAAATCGAGTTAGTTATTCGACCTGGCGTCTACAAATTGGCAAGATTAAATAGAGATTTGGTACCACAAGCATGGAATGACAAACATCTACGACCTTACTATCAATAGTGTAGGAATGATGTCTCCTGTAACCATGCTTGTTTATCTTTGCAAAGTTTCTGTTAATAAATTGTTCAATTTCGAATAAAGTTCAATTCCATTTCAATATGTTGTATTTTTGCAAACTCTCTTAATTTAATAACATATGGTCACACTCATAGGATATTAAAGGGGCATCGGTGGTATACATACCATAAGGTTGAAAACATAACTCAAAAATAACATATACGAAAACATGCAAACGTCTGGATCATTAACCAGATTATTAAAATAAAGTGTTTGGATATAACCAAATGCGCGAGCCAAGATAATTTGGACATAACCAGATTATTAAGAGTAAAGTGTTTGGATATAACCAAATGCGCGAGCCAAGATAATTTGGACATAACTAGATTATTAAGAGTAAAGTGTTTAGATATAACCAAATGCGCAAGCCAAGATAATTTGGACATAACCAGATTATTAAGAGTAAAGTGTTTGGATATAACCAAATGCGCGAGCCAAGATAATTTGGATATAACCAAAATATTAAAAAATGTCTGGATACGACTAGATACGCGAACCAATGTGATCTAAATATAACTAGATCGAAAATATGTAAGTGTATGGATTTCAAACCAAACACGACCTAAATAGGTTTGGAACAAACTCGCAAAAACTAATCGACGGAAGGATGGGATATAAATAAACCCACTTCAATTTAAGTCGAGATCGAAGCTGGAATATCTTGCTAAAAGATAGTTTCAACCTCATAACTTTGGGGAGCTACCCAAGGACGAGGAAAAGTAACGAGAAAAGCAGGATATAACTAAACTACCTACCTTACACGCCATATAAGTACTTTTGAGTGCATGGTAAAAGTAAGTTCCGACCTTGACAGATAACGAGATCGGACATGGATATATCGAGCAAACTATGCGAGAATGCATAGAAACTCGAGTTGAAATCCAGCATGTGTTTGTATGAATAAACAAACATAAAGGAAAACTTTTAATATAAATTGCTTAAAATATTTTGATTTAAGAGATGTAAAGCAAAAATATTAAAGGGTCGTCAAACATGGTATCATAAATATCATAAGAAAATAGCTCTTTTACGAGCTTTAAATTGTCTTAGCCCCAAGGGCATGAAAAACAAAAGACATACACTATTACAAATGCCTCAGAGGGACGCAGCCCAGGATCAAAATTCAGGAGGCGGGAGCACCCTCTTTAGCCTTCTCAGCATCCTCCTGAGCAGCCTCCTCTGCTTCCTGCTGAGCTTGCCATTTGGCTAGAAGTTCATCCTCAAAAGAGCCTTGGAAACTGGTGTTGAGATCGGCGTTGCTGGTCCAGATTCTGTACATGGCCTGGTCAACCGCCCGATCCTTCCTCTCCTTGAACTCTTCAAGAAGATGAGCCTTCTCGCCCTCCATTATCTCGAAGGTGGACTTTTTATCCTCCTCAAGCCTGGCATTATGCTTTTCAAGCTCCTCGAGCCTGGCATTATGCTTTTCAAGCTCCTCGACCCTGGCCTTCATCTGCTCGACCTTAGCCTCCAGCTTCAATTTTGCGGCCTTAAACTCGTCAGTGAGCTTGAGCTGGAGATCCTTCGACTCCTGAGCATAATACATGCTCGCGTGGACCTTGTTGTTCAGCTTGTAGTTTAGCTGAGTAAACGCGGTAAGAGACTAGTACACAAACGAATGAAGTTAGAGCATACTCTAAGAAAAATTCCAACAAATAATCAAGTAAGAGAAGTTACCGTGGAGGTGAGCTCGAAACTTTTGTCATAAAGGATGTTGCAGTCCCGAGCATTGACCAAAAACTGCCACTGAGGAGCCTCAAAATTACTGATGCTTTGGCCTACCCGAGACAGGACGTCCGAGCCGAAGGTGGCACCGTGAACCCCGACAGCCTTGTTGACGACATACTCATCAACATGAGTAGAAATTGACAACAGGCGCTCTCTGGAGGTCGCTGATTTCTTCGAAGCTGGGCCAAGTGTTGGAAGGATCTTGATAGTAGGAGGCAAAGGAGGAGCATCTGTTGTCGTAGCATCGACCTGGGAAGTAGGGTCCGCTACTGGGCTCGGAATAGTAGAAGCTGGAGGAGGAGTCGCCTCGGTCCTTTTGGGGACCTTAGCAGGCCGGCTAGACCTTTGCGAGGCTCTCAGGCGCTTGCTCTGCTTGGCCCCTTCACCCATGGCGAACACATTCTCGAGATCGGAGTCCATAGTGCCTGCACAATCGAATCACATTAAAAAAAAAAATCAAGACACTAAAATTTGCATAATGCAGACAGTCAAAGGAATTAAAGACAAGTGACAAGGAACCTAACTGGAACTTTCCCCCGAGCTCTTGCTCGGCGACCACGTAATTCCCCTATCTTCAGAAGAGGCAGGGGGAGTCCCTTCCTTATATGTGGAAGTCAACCTCAAAAGGTCCCTATAGTCATTCGTCCCGTATTGGATGGCTATTCCATCCCAAACTTCATTCAGACTATACATTGTGTCGTACTTCCCTAGCCAGCTATCAAACCTATGGACCCTATCATCTACCCAAGACCATACATGAAAATTTTCCCTATCAACTGGGCATAAGATCAAGGTGTTGGGTTTATGCTTAAGTAGCGAAGGAGACCACAAGGCCGAGCTAAGAATGACCTTACCTCTGTCACTCGAGCTCGAGGCCTCGTCATTGGCATTGTTCCCCGGGCACAGACTCCTGGGACAGCGAGCTGGGGATTGTGCCTTAGAACTTCGCCTCAGAGGAAGGTTGCCGGTTGGGAGAGGCACAAACTCCCACTTGGTGTACTTCTTGTAGGCCCTATTGTCTGTGGATTGATCCTTCTCTAAGAGACCACAGGCTTGAAGCCTATCTTCATGAAGAAGATAGGATAGGGAGCGTCTGCCGTAAGAAAGCTGGAGCAAAGCCTCTTCCCTCATTGCGTCCATGGGAGTGGGACGGTGATAGTTGGCTGAGAGAATGGAATACACTATGAGTGGTTCGAACTTAAACAAAAATCGAGCATGAGAGGAAAAGGATCGTATACTTACAGATTCTTCTGAACGAATAATATCTAGAGGGAGCCAAGCCGTCCGTCCAAAAGAACGCCAGCTTAAAGTTAGGAGGATGGTTCGGCAGGTCCTCGAAGATCTTCTTCTCCCTGGGATAGCTCGAGAGGTAGTAGAAGCCATCTCCTCCCTGAGCTCGGGAGGGGTTTCTTTTCAAGCAAAAGAGATACAAAATCTCTTTTGGTGAAGGTCCTTCCCACTTTAGCTCGTGGTAAAGCGACCTCAGGCCTGACAAGAACCTGTATGAGTTGGTCTGGAGTTGGAACGACATGAGCCCAACAAAATCCAGAAAGTCCTTAAAAAAGGACTTCAAGGGAAATAAGGCCCCTGCCCTCATATGCTCGTGGCTCCAGGCCGCGAGCTTCAACTTATTGTTGGGACGACCATCTCCTGGGGCGTAACAACTCTGTTCATTGGAGGTCGGAGCTCGACACCTTAGCGAGCCTGATAATCCTAGGCCGTGGCGAGCTAGGATGTTGGTTATCTGCCCCAATGAGGAGACCGAGCTCCAATAATACTTGGCCTCAAAAAATTCTCCCCTCGAGGTGGGAATGGCGGCTGGCTGCGAGGTGGATGGGTGATTTGCTGATTCTTCCATCTATGAAAATTTGAGTTTGCCCGGTTTAAATGCGACCGTCACTTTGAGAGTAGGGTTGAGAGGAATTGGTCTTGGCTCGGGGTCCGGGTCTGGATAGATTGCGATCCTAAGTTTCTCCCTTTTTCTCTCTTCGACCTCGTCGATCTGGCGTCGAAAATGAGCTCGAGTATCCTCTTGCTCACACTTCAATTCGTGCTCTTGAATCAGCCGTTGGTTCCGAGTAAAAGGTGACTCCGGGCTCGGATTTGTCGGTGAGTAAGGAATCGCAAGTATTGACCCCCACCGCTTTTCCAAATTCTGCGACATCTAGCAAGAAAGAAAAAGGGTGAGGGCTAGGCATACAAGAAATTAAGGATAAAAATCGAGATGGTCTGAGCTCGAATGCTCGAGACCATCGAATAAGCTCGATCAAAAGAACGAGATCATGTTCGGAAGAAACCTGAGCTATCAAAAGAATTGAGCCCCGAGCGTGTATTTGACGCGAAGGGGGGAAAATGGATTTATTTTTAAAAGATCCCAGATTTTCAGGGAAAAAGTTGGCGGTTACTCAAAAAGTGATATTTTTGGGAAACGTGCAATTTGTAAACCCTAATCTTATACCCCGTTTCTTGGTCTACACGATATGATATTCAAAATCAAGATAACCCAGTAAAAGAGCCATATTTGCATCATTTATGAAAAATCTGGGTTTGGAAATCCGTAGCATCAGATGAGCCTAAAAAACTACACGATATTAACTAAAGCATTTTAGTGCTAAACTAGTACCCAAAGTGCAACAACAACATGTACATGCATGGAAAAAATAGAGTACATATATGAACATATGAGAACAGGAACATATACTTACACAATGCAGCTGGTGGATACAGAGAAATTGATGACCGAAGGAGAGGTTGCAAGAACGATTTCACGGAGTCGAACATGCCAGCAGTGTTTTGTTTCCTCGTCTTGGAGAACATGCAAGAGCTGAATGAGTTTTGAGTTCTGGTTTTTTGTTCTTCTCTTCTCTCTGAAAGCTCTAAATACGAAAGTAAGGGAAGAAGATGTCACAAGCGTATTTATAGACCACAAAAGAATGTCAAACAATGAATCAATCTGGACCGTTGGACGATTTTGGTATTTGATCGAACGAACGGGTACAGGCGTGGAAATGGCGAAAAAATGGTGGCAGATGAGAAGAGGTGGGCATGGTGCCAACATACTCAAGTACTGTTGTTGCGATATTTTTATTACACGCAAGTGCACGTATCATACAAGTAGTAACTCACACAGATGAGGTCGAACCCAAGGGAATTGCAGCTAAGTACTAACAAAATTGGATTTATATTTCTATTTGGCAACAATAAAAATTCGTTTTTAAAATTATAATGCAGAAAACACAACAAGCAAAACAATAAATAATAAGGATTTAACAATGGATGTGAAATTAGGAATATGATTTCAATTGCTTTGATTACCCAATTGTTAATACTAGTCAACTATTCTTCTTCCTCCAATGAGATGACAGATTATAAAATCACCTAAACTCTTTTCAGATCATGAAGGTACTAAATTGCATTGTCAACTATTGCATCTCTGAGATAGTACAACAAACAATTCGCATTAAGCAATAATCTAAAAGTCACATAAGCTATGCGAATACTTTCGTTTCACATCAAAACCTATGTTTATTCATTTAGAGCATTCCTAATATTCACTTTTCAGATTTCATATTAGGATCATGAATCATGCTTAAGATGATCAATCTCAAACATGTATTAAGCACAAAAATGAACAAATCACATAATCAAGGAAGAAGGAATAATCAAATAGCATTAATCCATGGAATAATCTCAGTCAATATCCATCAAATCCCTAAATAAGAGTTTAGCTCATAATCTCAGTATTCATATCCATAATCAAATTAAACATAAAAAATAACATAGAAAATTAAAGAAAAAGAGAGTGAAACTAGATTGGGAATTGTCACAGATCGCCCACGATTGCTCCAAGCTTCTTCTTCTTCTTCTTCTTCTTTTCTCCACTTGTTTTTTGTCTCTCCCCTCTAATTCACGTTTTTCTCCTCTTCAAATCGCATCAAAACTCGTTACCCTAAATTATCCCCTGTGAATGGACTAAAATGCCCTTCATTTAAAAATCTGCCGAATTTCAATTTCCAGCAACCTAGCGCGGTCGCACTCTACAGTAGCGAGGTCGCTCTACTCTCTCAGAAAAGGCATTTTTGACAGCTTTATGAATTTTTGTGCTTTTTTGGCATCTTTTTCATTCTAAATCATCCCAATCCTTCAAAACCTGAAAATAAACAAAAACAACACAAAACAAGCGTAAAATAGAACAAAACAACCCTAAACCTCTAAAATACTTCCTAAGTAGACACACTAAAACAAGTCTAAAACTCGCTAATCAAATTCCCCCAAACTTAACATTTACTCACGCTCGAGTAAAGAACTCTAAACAAACCTAAAACAACTAAACAAAGGCAAATCAAATTGACAACGACAAATCAAGCCTCCAAATTAAGTTTGTCATGCTCATATAGTTTTCAGAAAATCCAGCCATCATGATAATCTAGAATTTTGATTAAAATATTTCTTCAACTCACTCAATTCCAAACAAATATATGTTTGCCTGATCATGATCAATAAATAACATGCATTTGAATCTATTTAAACTTACCAAATTACTCACCACAAACCATCAAATCTTATTATCTCATATGCTTGCATCACTTACTACTCTCCACTAATATTGACAACACATGCTCAAGAATCAATAGGGCTTTTATAGCTTATAACGATAGGCTTAGGCATGGGTAGACGAGATGTCATTTAGGCTCAAAATTACCATAAGCATACAAACCATACAAACCACACTTGATATCCACATTACAGTTCACAAATAATCCCAGTATTTCCTTTTTTTTTTTTCAAGATTGAGATAATTCACACTTAGATTTTTTTTTTTTCAAACTACACTCCCCCAAACTTGTTTTTTTTTTATTATATGTTTAAAAGGAGTGTAGTTTACTTTCAATATCTTTTTTTTTTCTTTTTAAGGAGTCTCAATCTTTTTATTTATAACACTCCACAATACACCCTATTACAAAACCAATCCCCCAATCATCATTCACTTGTATGCTCACGGTAATCATTCAAGGGAAGGAAATATAATAACATGTTTAAAGTAAGCTCAAAATAGGTGTCAAACACAAAGAATGTAACATTAGGATCAAAAAGGACAACTAGGGGTTAAATTAATCAAGGTTGGCTTGAAAGGCTCAATCGTTCCAAAAAAATCGACTAAATCATCTTCCTAAGTATGCATTGTCTATGATTTCGCCTCAAGTAGCAAGCAAGCAAGTTCTAAGCATAATCATCCATCTTTCCTTAAACCAAAATTAAGCAAGCATAAATATCATCAAATGCACGAGATTTATCTAGAAATCATGATCAAGCTCTCACATATTTAGATAGACCCAAGCAACTCAAAGAAACATTCAACCAAGCACACAGATTTTGTTCAATTTTATGGCTTTCATTTCATCCAACTATACAAGCAATTCATTCAATCATTATCATCAACTAATCATCATCAACTTGATTTATCAGACACTCTAAACACCCTAAACAAGACACACTAGCACAAAACACACATAAAAGACAAAACATAAAAGACAAACACTCAAACAACAATAAATTCCTTTCCCCCAAACTTAATCTAAACATTGTCCTCAATGTTTTAAAGCAAAGCTAAGGAAAAAGAAACTTACCTGACAATTCAAACATCTCACGACGAAGGACCCTCACCACCATCTCCCTCAGGTGGAGGATAACCAAAATGCGGCGGCTGAGGAAACTGGGGAAATTGACTAGTGAAAAAAAGTCGTGTTTTAAACACTCTGATGCGCTCCAGCGCAGTCGCGGCACATATAGCGCGATCGCGCTACTGTCCTCCAGAGCCGCGTATGTTCGGCGTCGAGCGCAGTCACGACACTCCTAGCGCGGTCGCGCTACTGCACTCGTTTGGCCTGGCTCTCTGTGAGCGCGGTTGCGCCCCTCATGGGGCGGTCGCACTGATGGCATCGTTGGGCCTGGCTCTCTGTGAGCTCGGTCGCGCTAATGGCCCAGATTTTTGTTTTGTTTTTTTTATTACATAAAAAAAAACTACATAAGTAAATAAGAAAAATTAAAACATAAAATGTCTCAAACTGAACAAAAATTATTGTAAAAACTTGGGGTGCCTCCCAAGAGCACTGTCGTTAACATCATATAGCCGGACGCTGATTTCCTCTTCACCTTCAACTTGGGTCAAGTCCACCCCTTGCATCCTTGAGAGCCATCGTGTCATGCGAGGAAAATTCCCTACTACTGTTGAGAATATTGAAATTATCCCCAATGTCATCGAAACCTTCAAACTTGCCACACAATAATCTTTTCATACGACGTCGAACTGTTCGAAATCGTTCTTTGGTCTTCTTCTTCTTTTTACCAATTGATTCTTGACAATCATTCTCCATATCAACTCTACAACATGTAGGAATTTCAGTTGCTGCAAAGACATTAAAACTTATTTCCTCATTTTGGACCTGCAACCTTAACTCCCCTTTTTGTACATCGATTAAAGCTCGTCCTGTGGCTAAGAATGGTCTTCCCAAAATAATGGGAATGTTTGCATCTTCCTCCATGTCAAGAATTATAAAATCAGCAGGGAAAATAAATTTACCCACCTTCACCAAGACATCCTCTATCACTCCACGAGGATGTTTAATGAAGCGATCAGCCATCTGTAAGGAAATCGTTGTAGGGCGAGCTTCTCCCAATTTTAGCCTTCGAAAAATAGATAGAGGCATTAGATTCACACTTGCCCCTAAATCACATAAAGCTTTTGTTTTGACTGAGCCCCCTATAGAACATGGAATATTGAAACTACCCGGATCTTTAAGCTTGGGAGGTAGTTTCTTCTGCAAGATTGCACTGCACTCCTCAGTAAGTGCCACTATCTCATATTCCTCCAACTTCCTTTTCTTGGCCAAAATATCCTTCATGAATTTAACATACCTTGGCATTTGCTCCATGGCCTCCACAAATGAGATATTGATATGTAGTTTCTTGAATATTTCAAGGAACTTTGAGAATTTCTTATCAAGGTTGTTCTTGCGGAGCCTTTGTGGGTAGGGAATCTTGATGTGGTGATCTATGCTCACTTGTGGTGTAGCTTCTTTGGTTGGGAGGTATTCAGTAACCTTTTTTTCACCTTGCTTCTTTTCCACTGTGCCCTGTGCTTGTTGATCCCGAACCTTGTCTTCATCTGACTGCTCCACACTTGGCTCTTCATATTTCTTCCCACTTCTCAATGTAATAGCCTGGCACTCTTCTTTTGGATTGAATTCAGTGGTGCTAGGAAGGTTACCTTGAGCACGGTTGGCCATAAGAGTAGCCAATTTCCCAATCTGGTTCTCCAAATTTCTAATAGAAGACCGCGTTTCAGTCATGAATTGATTAAGAACATCAGACTGAGTATCAGGCTGTCTCATAGGATTCTGGTGTCGTTGCATGGGCGGTTGGTAAAACCCAGGAGGTGGCTGCTGAAATGGTTCCTGTGATGGCTGAACTGAAGACTGGCCTTGTTGGTCATTCTTCCAAGAAAAATTGGGGTGATTCCTCCAACCCTGGTTATAGAAATTTGAATAAGGATTATTATTATTTTGATGAGGAAAATTCCCAATGGCTTGAGCTTGTTCCAATGGCATATTATTGACATCTGCATACTGACATTTTTCATAAGCATGAGGACCCCCACATAATTCACACATAGTTTGAGCTTGCATCATGGGGGTTGCCATTGTACTGCCTTGCAGCTATTTAGTCAAAGCCTTAACTTGAGCAGTTAACTTAGATATTGCATCGATCTCATGCAAACCAGCCACTTTGTTTGAGTTACCTCTTTCACTTGGCCACTATTGATTATTAATGGACATTTCTTCTAACAAATCATACGCCTCATTGGTGCTCTTCCTCATAAATTCCCCACCAGTTGCTGCATCAATGAGTGTGCGAGTGGTACCACACAACCCATTATAAAAGTTATGGACTAACATCCATCTCTTAGCTTAGCTGCCTTGGCTGGAGGGAAGAACTTGGAGAGATACTTTAGTGCAAGATCATTCCATGTATTGATTGAGTTAGGTGGCAAAGATACCAACCAACTCTTGGCTCGCTCCCTCAGAGAAAATGGGAATAATCTGAGTCTGATTGCATCATCACTGAATCCATTCATCTTAAATGTCTGACAGAGCTCCATGAAGTTAGAGAGATGCATGTTTGGGTCTTCAGTGGGTAGTCCCTTAAACTGGATTGTGGATTGAACCATCTGAAGTATGGATGGCTTTATCTCAAAATTGTTTGCATCTACGGCAGGTGGTCTTATACAAGACTGGACCCCTGTCATTGTTGGCAACACATAGTCCCTCAGGCTACGGTCGGGTGGATTCTGACCATTAGCATGGTCTTCTACAGCACCCCCATTATTACCGTTGTTGGCCATAACTTCCTCTTGCTCAATCCTTTGTACAACTCTTTCCAACCTTTTGTTTCTTCTATTTTGCCGGCAAGTCTTCTCTATCTCAGGATCAATAAGCACTCTTGCAGCTGGTCCTTGACGTCGCATAAACCAATGGTACCTGAGATGAGATAATAAGAATTTGACACAAACAAGTTAGCAAAAAGTGAAAAGAAAACCAAATTAGAGTTTAATCCAATTAACGTAATATCAACTAAACAATTCCCCGGCAACGGCGCCAAAAACTTGTTGCGATATTTTTATTACACGCAAGTGCACGTATCATACAAGTAGTAACTCACACAGATGAGGTCGAACCCAAGGGAATTGCAGCTAAGTACTAACAAAATTGGATTTATATTTCTATTTGGCAACAATAAAAATTCGTTTTTAAAATTATAATGCAGAAAACACAACAAACAAAACAATAAATAAAAATGATTTAACAATGGATGTGAAATTAGGAATATGATTTCAATTGCTTTGATTACCCAATTGTTAATACTAGTCAACTATTCTTCTTCCTCCAATGAGATGACAGATTATAAAATCACCTAAACTCTTTTCAGATCATGAATGTACTAAATTGCATTGTCAACTATTGCATCTCTGAGATAGTACAACAAACAATTCGCATTAAGCAATAATCTAAAAGTCACATAAGCTATGCGAATACTTTCGTTTCACATCAAAACCTATGCTTATTCATTAGAGCTTTCCTAATATTCACTTTTCAGATTTCATATTAGGATCATGAATCATGCTTAAGGTGATCAATCTCAAACATGTATTAAGCAAAAAAATGAACAAATCACATAAACAAGAAGGAATAATCAAATAGCATTAATCCATGGAATAATCTCAGTCAATATCCATCAAATCCCTAAATAAGAGTTTAGCTCATAATCTCAGTATTCATATCCATAATCAAATTAAACATAAACAATAACATAGAAAATTAAAGAAAAAGAGAATGAAACTAGATTGGGAATTGTCACAGATCGCCCACGCTTGCTCCAAGCTTCTTCTTCTTCTTTTCTCCACTTGTTTTTTGTCTCTCCCCTCTAATTCATGTTTTTCTCCTCTTCAAATCGCATCAGAACTCGTTACCCTAAATTATCCTCTGTGAATGGACCAAAATGCCCTTCATTTAAAAATCTGCCGAATTTCAATTTCCAGCAACCTAGCGCGGTCGCACTCTACAGTAGCGAGGTCGCTTTACTCTCTCAGAAAAGGCATTTTTGACAGCTTTACGAATTTTTGTGCTTTTTTGGCATCTTTTTCATTCTAAATCATCCCAATCCTTCAAAACCTGAAAATAAACAAAAACAACACAAAACAAGCGTAAAATAGAACAAAACAACCCTAAACCTCTAAAATACTTCCTAAGCAAACACACTAAAACAAGTCTAAAACTCGCTAATCAACTGTGATCTTCTAATACCTGCCTGACGCGTGTCCACACTCGAGTGCAATTGGTGGTACAGTTTCCAAGAGGGGCAGTTCAAAAGTTTCCTTCTCATGGGATTCGAACTAATACTTTTGAGGGAGCAAAATGTTACACCCAAATTTCGAGATGAGAAGTTATGACCCCGAAAAGTGGGCTCGTCAGGTGTGAGCTCGAAACATATGCGGTTATCATATGATCCAACCGTTGGACCTCTTTGAAGTAAACAACGACCTTGAGGATGTGTAGCCTCGAATATTCTCTGAGCTCGCAATGGTCATGGTATGACACATGAATATATTTTTCCTGATTGCCTTCAGGCGAGATGGCTTGAGCTTGGGAAGTGCAAGCTCGGATGTGACAGTATCGTCAGTATCTACTTGTTCCGAGCATAGCGCGAAGCTAGGTGACGAGCTCGTGATTGACTCATGGTCTCGGAAAGGTCAATGCCAATTGTTGATCTCGAAGATTTGATGAATCATCTGAGTTAATCTATTACGTGTGAATATGTTTATTGTTGTACAATCCCAATATTTAAGGGATATCATTTAATCTGTTATCCGTTTCTGATCTTCATGGGACGTTTCCGTGTATAAAGGAAATAATGCATCGAATAACATTATATTAATTGATTTACAGAATATCTTCCCGAGATATGTGGGAATGAATTCTGCAACCTTCTCTTCTCTATAAATAGAGAAGGAAGCACCATTTGTAAAGGATCGATTTCTGATTTATGGAGAGAAAACTCTTGCAACTCTTCTCTGAAAAGTTTCTAGAAAACTCCCAAGTCTTAATAACACAGACTCGTGGACTAGGCAGAGTTAATTGCTGAACCATGTAAAAATCCTCTAGTTTTCCTCTTTATTCATTTGCACCAATATTTTATTCTGTAATTGCTCTTCTATTTAAGTTGGCAAAAAACGGCGTCAACAACTATAGAAAGAAATATGAGGAATTGGGGAAAGTGCCTGAACGCCATTACCATCTATAGAAAAGCCACTGGAATTGGAATTAAAAACTTTACCAGATCATCTTCACCATGCCTACTTGGAGGAGAAGGAGACTCTACTAGTGATTTTGTATTCTTTTCTGTCTAATGAGGAACTGGAAAAATTGTTAAGAGTCTTAGGGGCTCATAAGATGGATATTGGGTGGACATTGGCAAATATTAGAGGAATAAGTCCATCAATGGTGATGCATAAAATCTGGATGGAAGATAATAGCAAGCCTTCCATTGAAGCTCAGAGAAGATTGAACCCAACTATGAAAGAGATAGCGAGGAAATAAATTATTAAATGACTAGATGTTGGTGTGGTTTAACCTATTTCTAATAGTGCATGGGTGAGCCCAGTTCAAGTGGTGCCAAAGACAGGAGGAATGAATGTGGTGAAGAATGAAAAGAATGAGCTTATCCCAACTAGAACTGTAACAGGGTGGAGAATTTGCATAGATTACCGCAAGATAAATATGGCAACAAGGAAAGATCATTTTCCATTGCCTTTTCTGGATCAGATGCTTGATGGGCTAGCGGGCCATAGTTATTACTATTTCTAGATGGCTATTCAGTGTACCATGAGATTGCTATTGCACCAGAAGATCAAGAAAAGACAACTTTTAAGTGTCCCTATGGCACTTTTGCTTTTCGGAGAATGCCATTTGGGCTTTGCAATGCCCCTCCTACCTTCCAACGATGTATGATGGAAATATTTTCTGACATGGTTGAGAAGAGTATGGAGATATTCATGGATGATTTTTCAGTATTTGGGTCGTCAATTGATGAATGCTTGAATCATTTTGAAGTAGTGTTGCAGCGGTGTGAGGAGTCTAATCTGGTATTGAATTGGGAGAAATGTCACTTCATGGTGAGTGAGGGCATAATTCTTGGGCTAATTTTTCTTTTAGCAACTCCTATGTTCGAAGAAAAATATTGTCTAATTAAACCACGAATTAAAAATGTCTGGAAAAGTTCTATTGCTATCTCGCACGACAATCCACATTGATGTAATGAAAGTGAAGGACCTACGACAATGACAGAACACCTCGAATAATCAACATGTTTGCCAAGTAGAGTCTCACAAAATCTTCCCTCTTTGCCTTCAATTACATTCGAAAATGACTTGTAAACCTTATTATGACCGTCTCACATTTGTTGTCTGCAGATTCCATTATCAAGAAGGGTATCCACAACTTCTTGTACCAATTTCTCTTGACACATTACTAATTCCCCTGGCATAGATCTACTTGTTGTTAATAAAAATATAAGATTATTATTTTGATAAATAACTCTTATATAGAGTTCATTAATATCCTAACTCATTAGTTTACCGCCATATATTTGAATGATTGGTCTTAACTCGGGAGGAAGAACTGGTAATAGACATAAAACCATCCATTCAGGTTCTATATTTGTTCGAATAAAATACTTAGCTAATTCTATGCGTCTAACCAAAAAATCCTTTCTTCTTCTAACTTTTCGATCTTCCCATTCATTACCCGTGGGCCCTTCTTCCCGTAATCCTTTCCATTTTGCTAACGAAGAATCTATAATAATCCCCAAATCCAAATCGACTAATTGTTCTCGGATAGCACCTGCTCCAGTAGAAATTTCTTGATTTCGAAATGCATCGAAGTTGTGAGTAGTAAAAAAAAGAGGGATGCTATGTTTCCATGTGAGACTTACTATATCCATGAGAATTATATCCTCAATTTCTATGAAGGAATCATTCAATTATTGTTCACTAATAATAGTATAATCACTGGCGCAGAGTCAAAAGGGGTTTTTTGATCCAAGACCATTAATAAAATAATAAATCCAATTAAGTTCTTAATAATTAGAAGATTTCAAGTATAATAAAAAAATATTAAGCACAATCAAAATACGTAGAGACTGCCTTGGAAGTATCATAGTCTTAAATGAATGTTAAGTTAATATAATAATAAGACATATTTTTTGTCGCCCTTCATTTCATTAAGATAAAGTATAAAAATATAGACTCAAGATAGATCATTATCTACCACATACCCCTATTTCTTTTTCATTTTTCCCATTTATTTGATCTAAATGTTACTAGTGCCAATTTTCGCTATAAAACAATGGAAGACGCCCCATTATGTTCTTGACTAAAGGTTATCAAAAAGTAAAAATTTCTTTTTTTACTTACTTTATACTTAATTTATTTATAAGATCACCAGAAGATGTATTGAGGTGGATAAGACAAAGATTTCAACTATTGAGAATCTACCACCTCCAGTATCAGTCAAATGGGTGAGAAGTTTCCTTTGGCATGCTGGGTTTTATAGAAGATTCATTAAGGATTTTTTGAAAGTGCCAAAGCCTCTCTCTACTTTACTGATGAATGGTGTGACGTTTGATTTCAATGATGAGTGCCTTAATGCATTCAAGGTTCTAAAGGAGAAGTTGATTTCAACACCAATTGTTGTCGCACCTAATTGAGACCTGCCCTTTGAGTTGATGTGCGATGCTAGTGTCTATGCTGTGGGAGCATTTTTGGGGTAACGGGTTGATAAGATGTTCAAGTCTATATATTATGCTAGTAAGACTCTCAATGATGCACAACTGGATTATACCACCACAGATAAATAACTTCTAGCTATTGTGTATGCACTTGACAAGTTCAGACCGTATCTCATTGGTAACAAGGTAATTGTGTACACTAACCATTCAACGATTAAGTATTTGATGACTAAGAAAGATGCCAAGCCCCGTCTCATTAGATGGGTATTATTACTTCAAAAGTTTGACATGGAGATTCGGGATAAAAAGGGCACAGAGAATCTTGGCTCTACTCATTTATCAAGGGGGAAAGTCAAAATGCCAAGGAAGTACAAATAAATGATCATTTTCCCGATGTGCAACTGTTTCGAGTAAGTGAAAATCTACTGGCGCCATGGTATGAAGATTATGTCAACTTTTTGGTAGCAAAAGTTGTACCTCCAGAGAAATCAAGGTAGAAGCTCAAGAAATTTTATTCTGAGGTGAAGCATTATTATTGGGAGGAGCCCATCTTATACAAGCATTGTGCAGATCAGATTATTTGTCACTGTGTGCTTGAAGATGAGATGGTGTCGATTTTGACGCATTGTCATACTTTCCATTGATGTGGTCATTTCAGAGCAACAAGGACAGCTGCAAAGGTATTACAATGTGGTTTATATTGGCCTACGTTGTGGAAATATGCAAATACCTTTGTGAAAGCTTGTGATCGATGTCAATGAGTTGGCGGTATTTCAAGGAGAGATGAGATACATTTCCTTGGGATTCTTGAGGTGGAATTATTCGATGTATGGGGTATCGATTTTATGAGTCTTTTTTCATCATCTTACAATAACAAGTACATCCTGCTAGCAGTGGATTATGTATCTAAATGGGTGGAAGCAGCTACAACACCTACAAATGACAGCAAGCACATATTCACTCGTTTTGGCACGCCTAGGGCTTTAATAAGTGACGAAGGCAACCATTTTTGTAACAAGATGATGGATGCCTTACTTGCTCGTTATGGTGTTCGTCATAGAACCGCACTGGCATACCATCCATAAACCAATGGTCAAGCGGAACTGTCAAATATAGAAGTCAAAAGTCTCCTTGAGAAGACAGTCAACAGATCGAGAAGAGACTAGTCTAAGAAGCTAGATGATGCATTATGGGCATACAGGATTGCATACAAGACTCCTAATGGCATGTCACCCTACCGGTTAGTTTTTGGAAAATCTTGTCATTTACCTATGGAATTGGAACATAGAGCATACTCGGAAATGAGGGAGTTGAATATGGATGAAACAACAGCAAGACAACATAGGTCTTTGGAGCTGAATGAGATGGATGGGTTTCGTAACGAGGCCTATGAGAATGCTAAGATATATAAAGAGCGTACTAAAACCTGGCATGATAAAAATCTTGTTCACAAGGAGTTTCAACTTGGCAGCAGGTGTTATTGTTCAATTCTAGGTTGAAGCTATTCCCAAGAAAGTTGAAGTCAAGATGGTCTGGACCCTATACTGCAGTGAGCGTATTTCCTTATGGGTCGGTAGAATAAAGAACAAACATAATGAGACTTTTAAGGTAAATGGTCAACGAGTGAAGTCATAGCCTAATTAATATTCTTGTTAGGGATTATTAGTTTCAAATGTACTTGTTTCCAAATTACTATTGATTGGTTTCTTATATTTAGTTTCCTTTCTTTTGAATTGTGAAATCCTATATATAAAATAGGATTTATATGTTATTATCACTACAAGAAAATAAGAGTTTTATGACTTTATTTGGGAGACATTGGAAGTCTACAATGTCTCCCAATAGGGGAGACGTTGTTGCTGGGGACATTGTAGGTATATATCCCACGTCTCCCATTGGGAGAGGTGAGTCACTTCCCACGTCTCCCGTTGGGAGAGGTGGAAAGTCAAACGTTGACTTTCAACCTCTCCCATTGGGAGACGTGGGAAGTGACTCACCTCTCCCAATGGGAGACGTGGGAAGTCCCTTGGAGACATCCAACGTCTCCCATTGGGAGAGGTGAGTCACTTCCCACGTCTCCCAATGGGAGACATTGAAAGTCTTCCAGATTTAAAAAAAAATTAAATAAATTTATAATTAATATTATTTAAATTTGATTTAATAATTAATTAAATTGAAATTATTTTAATTTAAATTGAAATGATTTTAATCTAAATTTAATTTGATTTAATAATCAATTAAATTGAAAGAAAAAAAATATATTTGTTAGACATATACAAGAAATACAATATTTGTTAGACATATTCAAAATGAACAAATATTGCATTGTGTATGAAGAAAGAGGTAAAAAAAACAAAAAAAAAACCTATCAACGAGGTCGGTAACTTTGGATTATCGGCAACATGTATGTCGCCCATTCTTGTCGCAACTCATCAATTTGTGCCTTTGTATATGATGTGCTTGTTAGTTGCAAGAAATATAAAGTAAAATATATTAATTAATTATTTGATTACATTTATTGTTAAAAAAATTTGTAAATTTTAATTAATAATATCGTTCTCAAGTAATGCCCGGGACTCGCATGTTCAATCAAATCCTTCAACATCCTCATCAAGTAGTATCCACATGCCACATTGTCCGGTTGGTGTGGACACTAATTATTTAAAAATATGAGTAATTTATTATTAAATTGAAACTTTTTAAAAAATGCATACATATTATTCTACTTAATTATTATAAATGTTCAAAAATGTCTGCTGAAGTTACTTACCTGAGGTTGCTTAATGCGTAGAGTATCAGGGATCTCGACATCAGGAAGATTCATAGAGAAAAAAAGATTGAAAGCGCTGACGATCACTGATACAATCTTCTCACGGTTATTTAGCTCTGAATTCACCGGATCACAACAATAAACATGATATGCATATGGTGCCAAAATAAACAACATCCAATGTTCACTGTATAAGAAAAACAAAAAAATTATAACTCAAATGTTAAACAAAGAAATTATTGATATGGGTCGGAAAAATGACAACTTTTTAAACTTACCCATGGTTCCAAGGGACAAGCATAACTTGATCTTTTGATTTTACGTCATTGCAACGTCTGAACAGATTCTGAATACGATCGTCGAATGAACTCCCTTGAGTGGCGACGATATTAGGATTGACAAATAAAAACTTATTTTGGCGACCTTGTTGTACCACATATCTGTAAATGAACCTAATACAAAAATATAAAAAATTGTTATATGAATGAATAAATCAAATTAGAAAATTAAATGAACAAACTTATTTGTGAGATATATACCTCATGTAGCTGACAACTACTGCATGTCCAATCTTCTCCTTTCGAGCAAACTGAAGTATGTCACCCTTAAATATATAACAGTGAGACATATCCTGATCAAAAACTTCAGACTCTATGCCTAGATTGACACACTCGCCATCATCCCAATGAGATACGATATTCTGTAATCGTTCCAATGGAGTGTGGGCCAATTGTGTTGGAGGAGTTTGTTGTCGTCTTCTTTCTCGAGGTTGTTGTGTTGATGGAGCTCTTGGTCGTTGTGATTTGGTCCTACTTGTAGAGGGAGTCTGTATACAATTATATCAACAATTAAAAAAATTGCAAACAAATATAGAATTGTAAAGATAATTATGTAAAAATATGACATCACCTCATGAGTAACATCTTCAGATATAATGACAAAATCCTTAGGCCACGCTATTGGCGTCCCAATGGCCTGAGCAACTATGTACATGTCCAAATCAGGATATGCAAAAGGGAGAGGACAGGTTGGCTTAAGAACACTCGTAATCATAACTTGGAAGTTGTTGCCTGCCTCTCTTTCAATGAGTGTACCTGATGCAACAATGTTTGAAACCGAACCAATTGCTAATTGGCATGCTCAGCCCTGCGTAAGAAACATATTATATACAAATAATCATGTTGAAGCAGTAAAGAAATTTATTTGGTTTCAGAATATTCAAGAAAGTTTAATTACCTCTTGCAAAAGCGGTTGTAGTGCAATAATGTGGTGTTCTGCTTGAGGCACTACTGGGTCTGGAGTATAGTAGGACGCCTGCGCTGGTGGCACTGGTGGGTCGGGCACATAGTATGATGATGGCGTTGGTGGGACTCCAACGTTAGATCCTGACCCGCTCTGTTGGGCCAATAATTTTCTCAAGAGCTCATCTTGTTGCTGAAGGCGCTCTTCTAGGCGTTGTGCTTGTTGACGATGCTCTTCTTCTTGTTTTCGAAATCTTTCTTCAAATTCCTTTCTAATGTCGTCATTCGAAGAGGCTTTTGATTTATTTTTCGTTGAGGTAGGTGTTGGAGTATTCCAGTATATTGAGCGGGACACACCGTGTCCTCTAGCCCTAACACGTCCTCGAGGCTCAGGAGTGCCCAACGCCCTCGCAGCACATCATCAGGGCCATCAGGTGCCCATTTACCCTCAGCTTGGAGTTGCCGGTAATGATCCTGTGAAACAATATTCATAGAAAGTTATATATATAAGCTAATAATTTGATATATCAACATTATTAAATATGAGCACTTACAATATTTTTTTGAATCTCAGAGGCCTCTCCAATGAGCTCTCCTTTTGCATTCCGACAACCCATGCTCCATAAGTTTGCCCTATCAAGTTCAGTAAGACTTTTCCCACTTTGTTCCATTAACATCTCTTCAATACGCACATAACCTCCTCTAGAGAGGTTGTGATTGTATTTATTCAGTGCTCGATAATTTTGCATCTCCTCTCTCTTTCTTTGCCACTCGGGAGTTAATCTTGAGTTCACAAACTTTAACCATTCATCCAGAGTTATGACATTCTCAAATCCAAATGGCAAAGCTGGCGGGAACTCATTTGGGTATTTTTTCAAAGCGTCGTAAATGTGTACCCTTGTAAGATTAGTCTTCCAATTTCGGAAATACTTTCCCGCATCCTTCAACATTTGTTGCTTTTGTTTGGGGTCCAAATCATAAGTTTTCTGCAAGTTTGAAAGTAATAAGAAGCATATTATCAAAACAATATATATTTTAAAAACATTAAATGAAATATAATTAATAAAAATATACCTTCATTGTGTCCCATATTTTATTTTTATCCACCACACTAACATCTTTCCAACTGTTAATGTTGATGGACACAGTTGCTCGAACAACTGATCCAAGCTGTGATGAAACATTACTTCTAGATTCACCCACTAGTTGACCATACTCATTGTATTCAACAGGATTAAGATGTCCTTCACTCCTTTTTTTGGTGTTTCTAGACATCTATGTACGTCCTCTCACATATTTATTTTCTCGTTCCACTGACTGAGAATGAGGGCGTTCGTCCCCCTCATCAGAACTACCACCAAAAGGATCAGCCTCCATCTGTGAAACATAAATATCATTATTATAACAATTTTGGACACTCATAATCAAAAGATGAAACAAATTGACGAAACCAAAAGATGAAACTAAGAATTTCACATATCATAAACATATGAAACCTATTAAATGGTACCTCAAGACCCATTATCATCAACCCATAATCCTTCATCGTTTTCACGGAAACAAATACAATCATCATCAACTTCGTCATTATCTTCTATTGCGGTGAATGCGACAAGTTCTTCTTCGAGAGGTATATCATGTAAATAACCATCTTTAATGTTCCATTCTCTTGTTTGCGTTGGAAGAACAATTGACCATTGGTTGTCTGAAGGATCATTCACATAAAATACTTGTTTCGCTTGTGAAGCTAATATAAATCGATCAGATTTGTGCCCAATTCGATTTAGATTAACTAATGTGAAACCAAAATCTTCATATATTATGCCGCTGTCACTTTTCACCCAATCACAAAAGAAAACAGGTACTCGAGTTGTGATATAATATAACTCCCAAATTTCATTAACTACTCCATAAAAAGTCATATCACATTCAACTGGATTTTTATCTTTTGCACTAGAGACTTGCACAGTTTTAGCAACAAGGCTAACACCACTATTTTGTGTGTTTCTGTTGTTATCGCGCTCCCTAGTGTTAAGTAGAGTACCGTTAATCATGTATGATGAAAACTTGATGACATTAACCGAAGGTTCTCGAGAAATCCACTTAACAATGTCTGAAACCTTATTTGATGTGTTTTGTAATTCTGACACAACCTATCAAATTAACATACGGAAAACAACCAAAAATGTCATCTTGTAATTAAGTACTAATTAATGACAACTTTCAATAATCAACACAATTTACCTTTTGTTCTATCCAACTACTAAAAGTTCGATAATGTTCGTCTTGTAACCATTTTGAGTTCCTTGACTTGGATGGAAATTTGGTCTTTATCCAATTAAAATGTTCCCTTCAATTATAAATATGCTGTTAAACAATTGAATATAAGAAATTACACAACTTAAACTTAATGTATTATATGAATATAACTCACTCGATATAAGGTTGAATTTCATTTATATTCTGCAACACAAGACGATGCACTTCATCTAGAAGATCTCGACTTACTGTGCATACAACGCTACCACGACGACTCTGAATCTCAACATTTTCAACATCATTTAACCCAATTTTCTGTACACCAGTCATGTATTCAGAACAAAATTCAACTGCCTCTTCTGCAATATAGCATTCGACGATGCATCCTTCCGGCTGACTTCTATTCCAAACATACCCTTAAGAATCTTCATATATCGCTCAAATGGATACATCCATCTTAAATAAATTGGACCACAATATCTTAGTTCTTTAACCAAGTGAACTGTCAAATGGATCATTATATCAAAAAATGCCGGCGGGAAATATTTCTCAAACTCACACAATACCTCAACAATTTCATTTCTTAACTTAGGCAACTTTAGCGGATCAATCACCTTACAACACAGTGACTTAAAAAACAAGCATAACCTTGTGATTACATCTCGAACTCTCCTAGGCAACACAGATCGAATGACCACTGGTAGCAAATGTTGCATTAGAATATGACAATCGTTAGATTTCATGCCAGTCAGAATACAACTTTTCATGTCTACCAATGACCTTATATTTGAGGAATATCCGTCTGGAGCTTTTATATTAAACAAACATCTGCAAATTTCCATTCTTTCCTCTTTAGTAAGAGTGTAAGCTGCAGGAGGTAAATATGTTCGTCTCTTATCTGATTTTGGAGTTAATTCATCCCTTATACCCATTGCAACCAAGTCTTGTCTAGCCTTAATTTCATCCTTAGTTTTCTCAGGAATATTCAACAAAGTGTCAATCAAACTATCACATACATTTTTCTCTATGTGCATAACATCTAAATTATGATGTATAAGTAAGAAAGGCCAATATTCAAGTTCGAAGAAAATAGATTTCTTTTTATAACACCCTTTTGGCTCCTCCACAACCTTGGCCTTGCGACTACGTTTCATCTTTGTAGGTGTACTAACTTTGGGCTTCCCTAACTTGAACACAATTTTAGACATCTTCTCAAGTACTTGGATCCCATTCAATGGCTCAGGAGCCTCCTCAAACTCTTGTTTACCATTGAATGCCTTCTTCCAAGTCCGAAGTTTATGCGTATTATGCAAGAACTTCCTATGTCCCATATAACATATTTTCTGAGAGTGTTTCAAGTATTCAGAACATGTTTTTTCTTGACAAACAAGGCAAGCTTATACCTTTCACACTAAACCCAGATAAATTTCCATAAGCAGGAAAGTCATTAATTGTCCACAATAAGACCGCTCTATGATTAAATTCTTCCTGCCTATACACATCATAAACCTTAACCCCTTCATCCCACAAAGTTTTCAAGTCATCTATAAGAGGAGCTAGATAGACGTCAATATCATTACCAGGTTGTTTAGGTCCTAATATCAACAAGGTCAAAATCGTAAACTTTCTCTTCATACACAACCATGAGGGTAGATTGTAAATAATAAGCATAACAGGCCAACAACTATACTTACTGCTAAGGGATGCGTGTGGATTAAACCCGTCAGTCGAAAGACCTAGACGAATATTACGAGATTCATTTCCAAAAGAAGGCCACTTCAAATCAACTCTCTTCCAAGCAAGGGTGTCAGCTGGATGTCTTAATTTACCATCCTTGATTCTTTCATTAGCATGCCACGACAAACTTTTAGCATGTTCGGCATTTCTAAACAATCGGATGAAACGAGGAATTGGCGAAAGGTACCACAAAACTTTGGCAGGTACTCCTTCCTTGACATCGTCACCATTTCTTTTCTTTTGCCATCGTGACTCACCACAAGTAGGACACGATTTTGCATCTGCAAAACTATTTCGATATAATATGCAATCATTAGGACATGCATGAATTTTTTCGTACTGCATGCCTAATGAGCATAACGTCTTCTTTGCCTCATAAAATGAAATTGGAATTTCATTATCTTCAGGCAATAACTCCTTCAAAAAACCAAATAATTCAGTAATGCTTTTATCACTCTAGCCATGTTTAGCTTTTAGATTGTACAACCTAAGAAGCGTAGATAATTTTGTAAATCTTGTACAACCAGGGTAAATTGGTTTCTCGACATCATTAAGGAGTGTCTCAAACTTATTTGGGTCTACTCCTGATCCATAATGTGCGTCGTCAATCATTTCATCTAATGGATCCCAGTTCTCCTCCACTATATTCCTCCTCACTCCTTTTGGTCTACTTGGCAGAGTTGGAGCAATCAGAGCTATCTCCCCATGGTAATACCAAATTGTGTAACTCTTGTTGATCCCATTGAAATATAAGTGTTCTTTAATCCTTTTAAGATCAATCTTTTTAACATTTCCACACTTAAGACATGGATAATAAGTAAAATTTGGGTCTTTCACATTTTCCGAACAAAACCTTAAGAACAAATCGACCCTGCTCCTATATTCCGCAGATAACCTATTCGCTAACATCCACTGTTTATCCATATATTCTCCTATGTCTATGGAAAAGAAAAGAAACAACACTAAATAAGCACGTGATAAAGTTGTATGTCTATATAAAAATAATTTTTTTATTATCCTAGATAAAATCGGATAGCATTTCCCCTATAATAGTGACCTAACCATCTACATGTGTATAACAAAACAAACAATTCAAACAACATAAAATAAGTTTCTTCCTTATAGGATGTCTATATTAAACTAATTATTTATTACCCTAGATAAAATCGGGCAGCATTTCCCCTATAATGGTAACCTAACCATCTGCATGTGAATAGCAAAACAAACAATTCAAACATCATACAATAAGTTTCTTCCTTATAGCTCCGCAGCACACAACCAAATTTATCAGAACCTACTTCACTAAAACACACAAGTTTTCAACCTTCCGTTATCATCGCAGCACACAATTTTAATCTCATAACCTACTTCACCATGGATGAATATTTAAGATATTCAAACTCCTCTAACATTTGTTTAATAATATTAAAAGTAGAAGTAAGAGAATATATATGTACCTCTTGCAGTCAATAATCCAAAAGCTAGCAAAATTACTTCACTTAGTAATCAAATTCGCTATTAAATCCACAAACCAATAAAATTAAATTAATAAATAATAAATAAAACATCACTAAATATCTAGCAATATATAATGTATTATTGTAATTTTAGAAACTTAATTACCTCAAATGTGTGATTGATATAGGAATTTTGATACAAAATACTCTCTAAAATCTCACCACAAAAATCACAACCTATAAAATTAAATTAATTAATATGTTAAACATTACTAAACAAATATCACTAAATATCTAATAATAGTAAATGATATTGGTAAACAAATAAAAAAAAATCCCAATGTGCCACTAATTATAACATCAACAAAAAATCAATATAAAATTTCATAACCTAAAAACTTAATAATCAACAAAAACATAAAAATTTTCATATATTTATATTTTATAAATTATTTAATAAATTTATTTTAACATAACTATATATATAACAAAATAGTTACAATTTAAAAAAAAAAATTCAAATATACAAAAATATATATAAATTTCGAAATAAAAAATGATAAAAATTTAAAAAAATCATGAACATATATACTCTAATGAAATCTATACAATGTGATAGGTTAAACTAAAAAAATCATAAATCCCTAAAAAACTTCCATGAAAAAACCACAAAATCCTACAACGTATATAAAAAAATGCATAAAAATGTAAAACTAACACAAAATCATGTATATTACTCATCCTAATGCAAAACCTATGATTTATTTGCAAAATAATTAACTAAAAATCAAGAAAATTAAAAAAAAACTTACCTTAGAACCCTAAAAACACAGCCCCAATTTGGTTTCTCTCCTCTGGTTTTGCTCTCAGGTTCGTGTAATGTGAGGAAGACGAAGGCTGAAATTTTAGTAATATAAAAGGGAGCACATCCAACGTCTCCCTGTGGGAGACGATGGATGTACCCATGAACACTTCCCCAGCCTATTTCCAACGTCTTCTACCATTTTTAATGTCTTCCAATTGTAGCCATTAAAATAAACTTTCAATGTGTTACACCATTAGACATTTAAAACTCCTGATAAGTTTTAATGTCTTACACCAGGGAGTCATTGTATATCAAATTTGTTGTAGTGTATGAATTACAAGAAATGTAGTCTTTCATTTCAACGTTGTACCATAATGAAAAAAAGAATCCACTCCAGTAATTATTCAATCATAAGGTACTTTTAATATTGGCATTCTTCTCATAGAATCGAATTACGATATATGCCACCTAAAGAATTCGATGACGACTATGAAAAATGGTACGCAGAAAATAAAAAAAATCAAAAGGTGGTTGTTAATATCTATGAAGTCAGAAAAAATGAAGCGGTATATACATGTCCTAACCGCACGAGAAGTTTGGAGTGCACTATTTAAAGCTTTCCATGAAGGAAGTGGTGAGCTACAAATATTCTCTCTTTAAATCAAAGAGCCTATAAAGCAAGGCAAGCTGTAGACATCTTTCAGAATACTATGGCAAGGCAATGGAAATCTTCCAAGAATTGGACCATCATGACAAAGTGGTCATGAAAGATCTAGAGGATGTAGCAGTCTACAAAAAGGCTATGGAGAAACTCAGAGTGCATATTTTCCTTGCAAGATTGGATACTCATTTTGATCCAGTTTGCGGGGAAATTTTAAGCAAAAATCTAATTCTGACCTTAGAAGAGTGTTATGCTTTTGTTTGACAATAAGAAGTTCTTCGTACAAGTTTGACCAAGGAAGAAAATGAAGATGCAGCGGCAATGTTGGCTCGTAAACGGTTCAACAATACACCGAAAGCGAGTTTTGATAAATCCACCAAGTGCGATCACTCTGCAAATTTGAGCGTAGTTTGTTGTACTATACAAGTTCAAATGCAAGTGTGTCCTATATTTCCAAGCTGAAAGATCTAGCTTGAGGGAGAGTGTAGAATTATTTCACTCTATTTATGTTTGTTTTCCATTTGCTTTAGTTTATTATTAGTTTCCCATTTAGCTTGTTTCCAATTACTATTGATGGGTTTCCTTTATTTTAAATTGTAAAATCCTATATAAAATGGGATTTATATTAGTTATTATAAAATTCAACAATGCGTACGTAATTAATATATAATTATACATATATTGAATTTATATAATGTAAATATATGTGTTTGGAAATATTTTACATAATTTTTTATTTTTATTTTTTTTTGAGAAAAAATATTTTTACATAATTAGCTTTTTATATTACTACTCTTAAAAAGGATCAATCTCTATTTCATGTGCTAGTTGCTTGGTAAGCATATCAGCTCGATCATCTTGTCCACCTGCAAAGCTATACACACGAAATGCAAATTGAAATGCTTTCCATAGCATTTTTGTGTGTGCCTTTCCTTGCTCTTGATCACCCTTACTACTACTAGACCTCCCATTCTCACCACTTTCTTTTGCTTTTACCTTTCTTTTTTCCTGCATCAAAATTATCAGTAATTATTATACAAGTTGTTAATATCATCACCACCACCACTCCTTAAACTCTAACTAATTGCTTTTCATAATTAAGCGCTATCTGTAAAATTAGTGAATGAATACATATAATGGTGAAAAATAATTAAGTATTGATTAAAAACTAAAACGAAGAAAATTATTATACCTCAAGTGCTAATTCCATGCAGCTAGAAGAAACGTCTACCATGCATTCCTTAATTAGTATCAAAATATTGAAGTCAAATGTGATATTGTGGCTTTGGAACTTCTTAGCCTCTTCATCTTTGCTTCTTTCCAATGCATCTATTTCTCCTTTGACCTGTTCTCAGAAATATATTTAGTTATATATAAAAGTGCTCAAGGAGATACAAGATTTCATATTCATTTTCCATTTATATTGATTTACCTTGGTGAAGAAGGATTCAACCTTGTCAAGTAGCTGGCCTAAAGGAGGAGCCACTTTCCATTTTTCAAGGTTATTGACCATATCTTCTAGTTTCAAATGCAAGGCCGCTGCACTCCTTAATGATTCCAGCTTCTTCGAGGGAAAACCTTCAAACCTTGCCAGCACCTGCCATCACATCAAAACCAAATAGAGAGTTGTATCAAACTTTAGCTAGGCAAAAATTGAACATGTTCAATAATATTCTTACCTGAGTCTCATCGGTCAGTTTCTCCAGATGTTGTTCCACATACTTATGGAACTTGATAAGTTCAGACATGTCCTTTGATTGGAAGGAGTTGATAGCAGCTTTAATCTCCATGATTGATTTCGAATGCTTTTGAACATCTTCAATCTGTTGAAAATAAGCTGATCTATACATAGAACACCATAAACAAAATCATTGACACTAACTGTTGCAATATATTTACTACTAAACTTAAGGAAATGCTGACCTTTTTGTCATCTCTGCCAGAGCATCAGCCATGCCCTGCTTTCCTCCAGCAGGCCCTCCTCCTACCTTAGACTTTTTCCCTTGTTGTTTACCACTTAAGCTAGAGCCTTCCACTTTCCCTTTGAGAGTCCTGTACAAGCTTCCCATGTGGGATGATCTCTTCAGCTTGGTAGCTGCTTTCTTTGGACGAAGGGCTTTAGAAGCACCCAGTGGAGGAGGAGGAGGCGGCATGGCTCCTTTTGTTGGAGCCATGGGCGGGGGTGGCAATGGCGCATTTGATCTTATCGGTGCCAGAACAGGCCTAGCTGCAGCTACACCTAAAGGTGGGCCACATGGTGGTGATGGAGGAGCAACTACTGGCTTAATTGAAAGAGGATTTGATGGTAGCACTGGTGGTGGAGGAGGAGGCGGCGGTGAGGGGAGAGTTGATGGTGATGGTGATGTTGCCGCTGCCAATGCTATTGGCTGATGATCAGGTATTGAATTTGAGGTGTTATTTGTAAACTTTATCGAATTTTTGGTATCTTTTAAATCTGTCATCTCTTCATAGTTTGATTGAAGTGGTGATTCTTCAGCTACTTGTTGAGCTTCTTTCTTGTTTATTTCTATTAAGTGGCTGGAATCATGAGTGACTAAAGAGGGAGACATGTCAAATGAGAAGAGGTGTTTCATTCCCACAGGCTTCAAATTTTCCAGTGCCTTGAGTCTAAAAGGCAGGAGAAGTGACTGAGAGCTAGAAGCATCATGGCTGAATTCGCTGAGCTCCATACCAAAAGAACTAAGCTCAGGAGATGCTGAAGTTGGAGTATTTGGTGAAGGACAGCTCAAGCGTTTGTTGTCAGAATAAGATTCAATCAATATATCTCCAATGGTTGAGCTCTGAACTCTGCCCTCGTTATTGCTCTTATCATCTTCATCCATCACATCGAACATTTCTTTAGCAATATCAGTCATGTATCTAAGCTCTGCTAGCACTTTTCCCCCTATGGAACAAACAACATGTACCAGCTTTTTATTTTTGATTAATGTAAAGATACTACTACATATAGTTGGAATGAAATAAAGATTAATCACCAAGTTGCTCCAAACTGATCATGTTTTCCAAACAATCCCCTGCATTATGTCCCCAATTGTTTATCCACTTATGATTCTTAGCCCATGAATCTCCAATGGCTTTTAATGCCTTGTATAAAAGAGCTAATTCCTACAAGTTATTTGACTTGATGTTAGTTTTACATCTCAAACCAGATTGTCTAAAACAATTGAATTAATATTTTACTGAATATATACATGATCTATTGAAATATTTTCAGTTTCTGGTGCAAGAACATTGTACGGAACAACATTGGGATACAGCTTGTGGAGATCTTCTACTGTTCCCTTGACCAGCTGTAAGAATCAGCAATTCAATTAGGAATATGAACAAAATTGTGCTCTAGACTTGTACTTCATATTAGTAAATACAATAGATATCCAACTAACTACGATTATTCATAATCATTTTGTACCTCGCTGATGGGACTTGAGCCGTCACAAGGAGGAAGATCAATAATATCTCGAAAGGTTAAGATCTTCTTTCGAAGCTCAACCATGAAGATGAAATTTCCAGTCCATCCACATGGATTGCCAGAAATTCCCCCTAGATTCGTAGAAAGACCTGAACTTTTTCCCTACAAGTAAAGTATAAACATAACCTTGAAGGATTTTTCATATTTGATCTCTAAGACAATTAGCATAATGTGAAAATTTGTTTTTCCTACTTGACTAGGCATCTACTAATTTGGTTCTAATATAATATGGCACACTCATGAAACGAAGCTGACATATAGTTGAGCCAAGTCCATAAAACTTGTTTTTACATTAGTTAAATTATAATTAATTAAGGTAAGTGATGTTTTAATTTTCAAAGCCAATTCTAGGTTCCAAATAAATAAATACTTGTGCTTGTTTTACCAATATGCTCACACATTACAGCTAGCAACTAAATTTTCTTGCCATATTTGGTTTTTATTTTTTGAAGTCTTGTATATCATTTTCAATGCCTAGTCTAGTTTTCACAACTTTAATTAATTACAAGCATTTTTTGTCATAAAAATATAAAAAGTTATGCAAATTTGAATCAAACAACACAAATCTAAACCATGCATTTCGTTATATAATTAATTATCATGCCATCATACCTGAAATCTACTCAAAAATGGTGCCGCAGTGTATAATCCAGTCGCCATATCTGATATATCAAAAGAATACTATATATACAAACATGTACACGCGTATATAAATCGCCAATTGGATTATAATTAACTCCACAAAGCAAAGCAAGAACACGAAAAGTGATTGAAAAATATGTTGAAATATGATGATTAATAAATAATGATGAACAAGATCGAGAGACAATAGTGCCTATATTTCAAAGGGTAACCGAATCGATCGATCACGTGATCGTCCACCTAGTGGCGGTGGTGGGTGGCTGTATGACAGGGTTGTAACCGCGTTGGCGTACCGGTTGCCTGGGCAACCTTGTCGTTGGTGCATCTTCGGCTCTATAATGGCCAATCAATCCCTCACCTCCTGCCATATCGGAGCAGCTAGGGTCTGTGCTATGCCACTTGTCTTTCTCTGGTGCTGTGCGATATGTTGCATAATAATATTTGTATATTATTTCAGTAACTACTATTAAGTTAGGCTTAACCCAATTTGGTTGAGGTTGAATGGCCAAAGTTTTGTGATTTCTGTTTACTTAATCGGCCATCATTATTATTAAAAAAATATAAAAAAAATCGGATATCATTATATATAAATATAGGGTAGTTCTGTAGTACCGGTGCGGCTGGTTTTTCTACCGTTGATATTTGAACAACGGATCTGATTATGCAGACACACTTAAGTTTATGGTGTGCCCCATTTTTTAGTTTCATTTGCGATTTTTTCAAATAAAAAATTTGTAGAAAAACAATGTATGTCGCAGCATTAATGATGCAATTGCGATGAAATGATGCTTAATGATAGATTAGCGATGGTATCATAAAAACTTAATTTTTTGTATTAAATATTTATAAAAATGTCATGAAAATATATTTATTTTCATGTCATGTTTAATATTGTCATATATTAAGATGTCTAAATTTTTTAAGGTTGATTCACTATTTTTTTATTGTATTTTTTATGCATTTTAAAAGAAAAAAAAAAATAAAAATAGCATTTAGGAAGTAGTTAAAGAAGGCAAGGCTATAGATTTCTCGATATCAGGACAGGGGTTATTGATATATAAGGATCGGGTATGCGTGTCGAATGATCAGGGGATTAAGAAGAAGATTTTAGAAGAAGCGCACAATACCCCATACTCAGTTCACCCAGGGTCGACTAAGATGACTTACGATCTTAAGGCAATGTATTGATGGCTAGGCATGAAGAAAGACATAGTGGAGTATGTGTCTAAATGCTTAGTATGCCAGTAAGTGAAGGCAGAACATCAGCGGCCTGCACGCTTATTGCAACCACTTAGTATTCCAGAATGGAAATGGGACGACATAGCCATGGATTTCGTGATGGGATTGCCACGAACAAATAAGCAACACGACTCGACTTGGGTAGTAATAGATAGACTAACAAAGTCATCTCATTTCCTGCCTGTCAAGACTACATTTATGGTAGATCAATACGCAGACATTTATGTTCAAGAAATAGTAAGACTGCATGGAATCCCTAAGACCATAGTATCCGATAGAGGATCGGTGTTTACATTGAGATTTCGGGGAAGCTTGTAGCAAGCCATGAGTACCAAGTTAAGTCTTAGTACACCATTTTATCCTCAGACAGACGGTCAGTCCGAGCGTACCATACAGATTTTAGAAGATATGTTGCGTGCTTGTGTTCTTGATTTCGGAGGATCATGGAGTAAGTATTTGTCGCTGATAGAATTCTCCTACAACAATAGCTACCAGTCAACGATCGGGATGGCACCCTACGAGCTACTTTATGGAAGAAGGTGTCGATTGTCGTTACATTGAGACGAGGTAGGAGTAAGGCAAATTCTTGGACCCGAAGATGTTAGAGAAGCTCAGGATGCACTAGCGTTGATTAGAAAGCGTATGCTCACTGCTCAGAGCCGTCAAAAAAGTTATGCGGATACCAAGCGGCGTGATGTGGAATTCAAAGTCGGAGATCAAGTTTTTTAAAGATATCTCCTATGAAAGGTGTGAAGCGGTTTGGGAAGAAAGGAAACCTAAATGATACAATTTGAAAAGATTTAGGACTTAACTGGTATAAAATTAACTTTTTGGACCTAAGTATTATAAAGTGTAAAGAATAAGGACTGAAAAGATAGATTTTTATCGTAGCCTAGCAATCTTGAAATAAAAGAGAACTTAGTATATGGGTTATACACTTGCCTGGCATATTAAAATTCCAAATTATTAAATTTAGGGAAATTTGTGGTTAAAGTACTAAAACTCACTTTTTTTACACTTAAATACCAAAATTTTATTTTAAGTGAAAGTACCAAATTTTTTCTTTTTTCTTGCATTTCGGTAACAACTGTTAAGTGGTACTTTTGACCCATTAATGGCCACGTGTTAGCTAACGGTTGATCCACATTTTGATACTTTCACCACATAGAAAAAATTAAGTTTTGGTATTTAGCCGTAAGAAAACACAAAGTTTATGTATTTTAGTCGTAAGTTAAACCAAGTTTAGGTATTTTAGCTGTAAGTAAACACACCAAGTTTAGGTATTTTAACCGCAAATTTCATTTATTTATTTTTTAGGAGACAATAATTTCAGCATTTAATTTTATTTTTATTTTAATACTGATTTATTTTTTATTTTAACTAAAATAGATTTTTAATTATTTTTATATTTTAATTATGCTATGAAAAAATAGATAAAAAAGTCAAACAATAAGATTTTTATTTTAAAGGAAGAAAATATTTGTTGGAGTTAAATTTTGTTTTCCATAGCATTGATGAAGACATGAAAATGTTGTTTTATTGATATGAAAATTAAAATAAATCAATTTTTAATTAGTATTTTTATAGATTTAATGTTATATATTTTATAAATGAAAATATTTAATTTATATTTGTTTTGTAGGAAATTAAATATATGTTTTGCATTTTTGAAATGAAGAAAAAAGAAAAAAAATTAAATATTGGTATTTCTCAAGTTAAAAATATATTTTAATTGATTTAAAAATTAAAAAAATAAATCTGTATTAAAATAAAAATAAAAATAAAAATAAAAATAAAATCCTAAAACTTAATTTTGTCTTCTCTAAAATAAATAAGAGAAATTTGCGGCTAAAATACCTAAAATTTTGTGTTCACTTACAACTAAATACCAAAACTTTATTTTTTTTGGTGGTGAAAGTAACAAAGTGTTACTTTTTCTTGCATTTCGATACCAATCATAAAGTACCAAAAGTTTTTTTAAAGATATTTCTCCACAAGTTTATTTTCTTGTAAAAAAAAAAAAACTTTAATGTCTACTACCATATCTTCTTTCAATTAATGCATGTTACGGTGCTTGTGCTACATAACTCTTTTAAGAAAATCAAATATATTTATTTTCTCTCTTATTTTTAAGTGTATTGTTGCATAATCCTAATTCATTGTTATTTGTTATCATTATTATCATTTTTAAAACAAATTTCATTTTCATTACTAAAGTACCTTTTACAAAATGATTGAATGAGGATTTTAAAAAAAAAAAAGTTATCTCTCTCTCTTAGGATCTAGGGTTTTACCTTTTCATTCTTCTCAGCCACTGGTGCTCCTGGCACCTTTGCTTGTGCATCGACTTTGCTTTAGCCGAGATAGGATTAGATAATATTATAACGATGGAGGAAAACCTCACAATTATAACTCTAAGCATAAGGGTGCAGAGTCTCAGAATGTTTACTTAACTAGTAGTAGTTGGTAGTATTTTAGATTTCGTGGATTTTAGTTCAAATCGGGACTTAGCAGGACACTCATAGCAATAATTATTGATTTTATAAGTTTAACCTATAGTTTAGAAATATTAATTATAACATAAGGTTTGATTAATATTTTTGGTCGTAGAAATATTTTAATTATAATCTAATGTTTAGATAGAATTTTAAGAGCATACACTTGTCAAAATCTTGTTTATTTGAGGATTTAGGCATTTTAAATGGATAATTCAATAATAGAAGTATCTAGAAGCTCTAGAACCTTCCAGAACCTGCTGTAATCACGTATTACTCAGTTAAAGCTAATTAATCAACTCTAATTATCCTTAATTTGTGCAAAAACATGTTTAAAATATATACGTATGCCGACATATCGCAGCTATAGGGGCGATATATCGCCAAACGGGAGATACGGAAAACACGTTGACTTTGCACGAACAAAACCACAAACACTTGGGATATAGGGTCAAGTGATATATCGCCTAGGGTGGGCAATATATCGGCCCTAGGTGTAGTTTTTCAAACTCCGAGGAATCCGAGCTTGATTCATCCCTTAACCTTTTGACTTGCCTTTGAACGTTTTTTACCGAGTCTTAAGCATTTGACTGAGAATATTCAAATATTTTTCATTTAATATTCATTATTTTATTCAAGCCAAAAAGTAGATAATTTCATTCCTTGAGCTCTATAAATACGATCTACTACTTAGCCATTTTTCTTTATTCTTCAAGTTGTGTTAAGAGCCTTCAAGCTGCTAGGGTTTCTATAGAGAGATACACTTGGGTTTTGGGATAAAATCTTTATCATCTTAAGCTTTATAAACACTTGGGTAGTGAGATAAAGTGTGTTTTTGATATTGAAGTGTAGACCGGTTCTAGTTCATCCAAGGTAATATTATTCATAAGTTCTATTCTTTATGATTCCTTAGTTTTCCTTAAGTTTCTTTCAGATCCTAACTTTTGTTTATGGTTTTGTGGTTAGGTGTTTATGTTCTTTGATTTAAGGTTCTTCTCGGTAAGTTTCTTCTTTGATGGTTTAGTTTCTTTTCATCTATTTTCTTTAGAAACTAACCATTCTTACTTTTGGTTTTAGGAGTGTTCTAATCCCGCTCTTATTCTTAAATATCCTGGTTTTGGTAAGGAAAATACGATAGATTTTATATGCTTATATGTTATGTATATGTTATGTTTATGTTATGATATTTATATGTATAGTATGTTTTATAGTCTTTTGGGCATATGACTTGTCTAGCTAGCAAGCCCCAATAATTTATGGGCATATGACTTGCTTAAATAGCAAGCCCCACAAATCTATAGGCATATGACTTGCCTAGTTAACAAGCCCCAAGAAGTATGGTGACCATTGTAGTCCTATATGATATATGTTTTATAGTATATGTTTATGATATAGCCTTATGTTTATGATTTATGATTTATGTTAAATGTTGTTAGTAGATTTTCCTTGTTGGGCATTAGGCTCACTCCTTTATTTTTTTAGTGTGATGCATGAAAGTAGATATGGAGGTAGAAGGATTCTTGATGGCTTGACTTGTGTGTTAAGGATGAATGGATTGAGTGGACTGCGTGTCGATTGAGGATGACGTTTATTTTAGTCTTTTGAATTATGTTTCTTTTGTAATTCCACATTTAGTTTTTGAACAATTGATTTAAAGTTATATTTTTATGTTTTATTAAACAATGGGTACCCATACCACATTTTATATTTTATTTTGTAATTAGCATAATATTTATTTTGGAGTTTTAATAAAGTTATGATTATTTCTTATGTATGTTTTTGTTTAAAGTAGTAGCTATGTCTTGTAGTTTTGATGGTCCAAGGTCTTAGAAATAGTTGGGTCATTACAATTGGTATCAGAGCAATGGTTCATTTGCATGAAGTTCTCCTTGATACACACGCTCAAGCTCCAAATCTAACCGTCAATGTAAGTATTTATGTTATAGTTATTATGCCTATGTGTTTAGCTAACATTTTAGCCTTATGTTTTCAGTTAAGAATGGATGGAGCCTTGACCTATAAGGATATCTGAGCCATTAAGGCCTTTAAAATAATTAGAGAACCAAGAAATACAGTAGGAGTGCTAGAAAGAATCACTCGGAGATTACTTTTATTCCACAATGAGATAGGTCACCTCCAAACAACTAAACAAATCATGACGAGAGCAACTGAGCAATATGTTTTAGTGATTAGACTTTTTAAAGATTATCCTACTGTAATTGCAGCTTTAGAAGAAATATGGGAGACTATAGATGATGAAGATGAATTACCAGTAGCTATGAGATATTATTTTCTCATACTTAAGTTCATCTCTAAGATTGAATTCCAATTCACAAAAGAGCAAAAAAATAGAATCTTTACGAATCTTCCTAAAGGAAATTTTGAGGCTCACGAAAATGATGATTATGTGCAGATAGATGATGATATATTAGATGAAGGGTCGGATGTAGAAGATCCTAATTTTTAGATTAGATTAGTTTCTTTATTTATTTTATTTATTATATTTGCATTTATGATTGTATTTAGTGAAAACTTTTTTTTCCAAATAAATATCATTGATATTTTTGAATGACATGTATGAGTTTGATTTTCTTTTGCAATCATAATAAATAATAAATTTAGTAAATAATGACCAAGTTCGGTGAGGGTGGATACAAATCAATGAACTGGGTTCTATATTGAGAGTTAGGGGGCCATAGTAGTGGGAACGATTTTACTGATCCCAGCCCTCCCTCAATATGGTTAACTTTGGAACAACGACGAGTTTCGAGCCTGAGAATTAAGTCATATAGGATGATTAGAAACACACTTAGAAAATAATAAAGATGGCTTATTTTTCTAACTATAGATACACACCCTAATTATAAATAAGGCTTATATAATTCTTTTCATAAGAAGTCATAAATAATAGGTTCGAGTTATGTTTGCTTAGATTAAGTTTTGTTTTAGAGCCTATTAGGGTAAGTTCTAACCTGTTTTTCTCGACTGTTAGAACTCTGCTGAAGATGTCGCTCAGAAGGTCTGCACGCACCAATGCTAATGCCTCCAGCATCGCTCCTGAGACTAATGAAGCCCCTTCAGTTCATAGAAGGGGAGGGCGTGCTACCATGACTGCTGCTAACCAAAGTACACCGCCACCCCCCGGTTGACAACACTGCATAAATTGCCAAACTTCGATAGCAAATTGAGGAATTACTGTAGCAACAATGACAACAGGCTTAGCCTCAGACTCAGCCGCAACCGCAGCCTCACCAAATGGCTCAAGCACCCCATCAAGTAGGACCTTATGGGGGATGACCAATGGCAAACTATGCACCATACCCAACTCAGAACATGGAGCCAATCTACAAGCGGTTTCATAAGCAACACGCTCCGAACTTTGAAGGGACAACAGACCCCTTCGAGGCAGAAGAATGGCTCAGAAATGTAGAGCCGATCCTAGTGCACATGAATCTCGGCAACGCGGACTGCATATCCTGCATTTTGTCTCTGCTTAAGAAGGATGCTAGAATATGGTGGGACTTAGTTCAGAAGACTCACGATGCCGCCACCATGACATGGACCAGATTTGTGGAGATGTTCCACAAAAAGTACTACAACTCTGCAGTCAATGCCACAAAGGTCAAGGAGTTCGCTAGTCTGAAGCAAGGGAACTTACCAGTAGCAGAGTATGCTCGACAGTTCGACCGATTAGCCAAATTTGCACCAGAGATGGTTCAAACTGACTTTCTAAGTGTTACCAAGTTCGTTAGAGGACTTAGACCAAGATTGAGCTAGGGGTTAAGCTAGCAAACCCGAGAAATACTACTTATGCTGATGTTCTAGAAACGACAATAGAAGTAGAAAGGCTTCAGGTGAATGTTAGTAAAGAGGAGGCCAGTAAGTCTGAGCCTAAACAGCAAAGTCAACCTCAGAATGGTCAAATCAACAACAACAACCATCATTCCATCAACAATAATGGTCAGAAGAGATGACATCCTGACAACAAGCAGCCCGACAACGATAAAAGAGAAGACTACAGTGCTCTAAGTGCCGAAAGAAACATCCTGGTGAGTGCCATGCAAATACCAAGGGATGCTACAATTATGGTTAGGAAGGACACCGAAAGAGAGAATGTCCCCAGCTCAAGCCAGAGGAGAAAAGAGACAATAAGATGGTTCCTGCTAGAGTCTTTGCCTTAACCCAGGGAGAAGCGGGCACTAGCAATAAAGTGGTCACAGGTCAGATTCCTATCCTCAATAATGTTTGTTCAGTATTATTTTATTAAGGAGCAACTCACTCGTATGTCTCGTTAGGAATGATAGAGAAATTAGAAAATCCTTGTGAAAGATTTAAAACTAGGTTTGTAACAGAATTACCTTCGGGTGAAGTAGTCCTATCATCACGGATAGTACAAGGCGTACCGATCAAAATTGAGGACGTAGAACTAGAAGGAGACCTGCTATTTTTGGAGATCAAAGACTTCGACGTGATACTGGGAATGGACTGGCTAGTGAGGCATGGCACAACCATCGACTGGAAACGCAAGAAAGTGATATTCGAGACTCCTAACAGTCAGAGACTATGCTATGTGGGAAAAGTTTTAGGGCTACACACACTGCTTATTTCATCACTCAAAGCTCAGAGGATGATAGAAAAAGGATGTCGAGCGTTCTTAGCTAGCGTCACGGATGTGGTAAAGGAAACACCACTAAAGGTTGGAGACGTCCGCATTGTAAAGGAATTCCTAGAAGTATTTCCTGACAACTTACCAAGTTTGATGCCGACTTGAGAAATTGACTTCACAATCGAACTAGTACCGGACACCGAGCCTATGTCCAAGGCACCATATCGGATGGCAGCTACCAAACTCAAGGAGTTAAAGATGCAGCTACAATAACTCTTAGACTTGGGTTACATTAGACCGAGCCATTCGCCATGGGGAGCACCAGTTCTATTTGTGAAGAAGAAGGACAAAAGTATGCGGATGTGTATAGATTACAACGAGCTGAATAATGTGACAATTAAGAATAAGTACCCGCTACCCCGGATTGACGACTTGTTTGATCAACTCCGAGGAGCGACCGTGTTCTCATAGATTGATCTACGGTTCGAGTATCATCAGCTCAAGGTACGGGAAGAGGATATTCCTAAGACAGTTTTTAGAACTCGTTATGGGCATTACGAGTTTCTAGTTATGTCTTTCGGTCTTACCAACGCTTCAGCCGCATTCATGGATTGAATGAATAGGATCTTCAAGGATTACTTGGACAAATTCATCGTAGTGTTCATCGACGATATTTTGGTGTACTCAAAGGACGAAGATGAGCACGAGGAACATTTAAGGTTGATTTTGTTACGACTAAAGGAGCATCAAATTTATGCCAAGTTCAAGAAGTGTGAATTTTAGATTTCACAAGTAGCTTTTCTCAGCCACATAGTATCCAACGAAGGAGTTGTTGTAGACCCATCTAAAGTAGAGGTTGTAAAGGATTGGCCAAGACCAAAGAACGCGTCAGAGGTAAGAAGTTTTCTGGGACTAGCAGGTTATTATCAGAGATTTGTAGAGGCCTTTTCTAAGATAGCCACTCCGCTCACCAACCTGACCCGGAAGCAGCAGAGGTTCAACTGGACTGATAAGTGTGAAGAGAGCTTCCAGTTGCTTAAAGATAAGCTGTGCTCAGCACCAGTACTTTGTGTACCGACACCTAATGACAAGTTTGTAGTCTACTGCGATGCGTCGAAGCAAGGTTTGGGTTGTGTGCTGATGCAGAATGACAAGGTGATAGCCTACGCCTCAAGGCAGCTGAAGGAGTACGAGAAACTCTATCCAACACATGATATGGAGTTGGCAGAGGTGGTCTTTGCGTTGAAAATCTGGCGCCATTATCTTTATGGAGAACGGTGTGAGATTTATACAAACCACAAAAGCTTAAAGTATTTCTTCACCCAGAAGGAGCTTAACATGAGGCAGCGCAGGTGGTTAAAACTAGTGAAGGATTATGACTGCGAAATCCTATTACACCTGGGAAGGGAAAACGTAGTTTCTGATGCGCTAAGTAGGAAGAGTTATGGAAGTTTAGTAGCGTTAGCTGGAATAGAAAAGTCGCTACAGTAGGAGCTGATCAGTGTCAGAATAAAAGTAGTCATCAGTAAGCTGGCTAACTTGTCCATCCAGTCAAGTCTATTAGAAGAGATACGAATTGGGCAAGGGCATGATGACACATTAGTAGCACATATGGAAGTAGTTAAAGAAGGCAAGGCTATAGATTTCTCGATATCAGGACAGGGGTTATTGAGATATAAGGATCGGGTATGCGTGACGAATGATCAAGGGATTAAGATGAAGATTTTAGAAGAAGCGCACAATACCCCATACTCAGTTCACCCAGGGTCGACTAAGATGATTTACGATCTTAAGGCAATGTATTGGTGGCTAGGAATGAAGAAAGACATAGTGGAGTATGTGTCTAAATGCTTAGTATGCCAGCAAGTGAAAGCAAAACATCAGCGGCATGCACGCTTATTGCAACCACTTAGTATTCTAGAATGGAAATGGGATGACATAGCCATGGATTTCGTGATGGGATTGCCACGAACAAATAAACAACACAACTCGACTTGGGTAGTAATAGATAGACTAACCAAGTCATCTCATTTCCTGCCTGTCAAGACTACATTTACGGTAGATCAATACGCAGACATTTATGTTCAAGAAATAGTAAGACTGCATGGAATCCCTAAGACCATAGTATCCGATAGAGGATCGGTGTTTACATTGAGATTTCGGGGAAGCTTGTAGCAAGCCATGAGTACCAAGTTAAGTCTTAGTACACCATTTTATCCTCAGACAGACGGTCAGTCCGAGCGTACCATACAGATTTTAGAAGATATGTTGTGTGCTTGTGTTCTTGATTTCGGAGGATCATGGAGTAAGTATTTGTCACTGATAGAATTCTCTTACAACAATAGCTACCAGTCAACGATCGGGATGGCACCCTACGAGCTACTTTATGGAAGAAGGTGTCGATTGCCGTTACATTGGGACGAGGTAGGAGTAAGGCAAATTCTTGGACCCGAAGATGTTAGAGAAGCTCAGGATGCAGTAGCATTGATTAGAAAGCGTATGCTCACTGCTAAGAGCCGTAAAAAAAGTTATGCAGATACCAAGCGGCGCGATGTGAAATTCAAAGTCGGAGATCAAGTTTTTTAAAGATATCTCCTATGAAAGGTGTGAAGTGGTGTGGGAAGAAAGGAAAGCTTAGTCCCATGTTTATAGGTCCTTTTGAGATATTGGACAAAGTGGGAGCAGTTGCATATAGATTAGCCATAATGTGTTCCACATCTCGATGTTGCGTAGATATGTGTCAGACCCATCTCACGTCCTCAAGTATGATACGATAGCACTCCAGAAAGACATGAGTTACGAGGAATGACCAGTTAGCATCCTAGATAGAGGGGTGAAGGAATTACGGTCCAAGAGTCAAAGTCCTATGGAGTAATAGTTCTGAACAGGAGGCAACGTGGGAGTTGGAGGAGGACATGCAAGCTCGGTATCCAGAATTTTTCGGTAAGTAAATTTTGGGGACGAAATTCTTTGTAGTAAGGGAGAATTGTAGAGTCTCAGAATGTTTGCTTAGCTAGTAGTAGTTGGTAGTATTTTAGATTTCGTGGATTTTGGTTCAAACCGGGACTTAGTAGGACACTCGTAGAAATAGTTATGGATTTTATAAGTTTAACCTATAGTTTAGAAATATTAATTATAACATAAGGTTTGATTAATATTTTTGGTCATATAAATATTTTAATTATAACCTAAAGTTTAGATAGAATTTTAAGAGCATGACACTTGTCACAATCTTGTTTATTTGAGGGTTTAAGCATTTTAAATGGATAATTCAATAATAGAAGTATCTAGAAGCTCTAGAACCTTCCAGAACCTGCTGGAATCACACATTACTCAGTTAAAGCTGATTAATCAACTCTAATTATACTAAATTTGTGCAAAAATGCATTTAAAATATTTACGTATGTCGACATATCGCAGCTATAGGGGCGATATATCGCCAAACGGGAGATACGGAAAACACGTTGACTTTGCACGAACAAAACCACAAACACTTGGGATATAGGGTCAGGCGATATATCGCCTAGGGTGGGCGATATATCGGCCCTAGGTGTAGTTTTTCAAACTCCGAGGAATCCGAGCTTGATTCATCCCTTAACCTCTTGACTTGCCTCTGAACGTTTTTGACCGAGTCTTAAGCATTTGACTGAGCGAATATTCAAATATTTTTCATTTAATATTAATTATTTTATTCAAGCCAAAAAGTAGATATTTTCATTCCTTGAACTCTATAAATACGATCTACTACTTAGCCATTTTTCTTCATTCTTCAAGTTGTGTTAAGAGCCTTCAAGCTGCTAGGGTTTCTATAGAGAGATACACTTGGGTTTTGGGATAAAATCTTTATCATCTTAAGCTTTATAAACACTTGGGTAGTGAGATAAAGTGTGTTTTCGATATTAAAGTGTAGACCGGTTCTAGTTCATCCAAGGTAATATTATTCATAAGTTCTATTCTTTATGATTCCTTAGTTTTCCTTAAGTTTCTTTCAGATCCTAACTTCTGTTTATGGTTTTGTGGTTAGGTGTTTAAGTTCTTTGATTTAAGGTTCTTCTCGGTAAGTTTCTTCTTTGATGGTTTAGTTTCTTTTCATCTATTTTCTTTAGAAACTCACCATTCTTACTTTTGGTTTTAGGAGTGTTCTAATCCTGCTCTTGTTCTCAAATATCCTGGTTTTGGTAAGGAAATATGATAGATTTTTTATGCTTATATGCTATGTATATGTTATGATATGCATATGTATAGTATGTCTAATAGTCTTTTGGGCATATGAATTGTTTAGCTAGCAAGCCCCAATAATTTATGGGCATATGACTTGCTTAGATAACAAGCCCCACAAATCTATGGGCATATGACTTGCCTAGTTAACAAGCCCCAAGAAGTATGATGGCCATTGTAGTCCTATATGATATATATTTTATAGTATATGTTTATGATATAGCCTTATGTTTATGATTTATGTTTGTTAGTAGATTTTCCTTGCTGGGCATTAAGCTCACTCTATTTTTTTAGTGTGATGTAGGAAAGTAGATATGGAGGCGGAAGGAATCTTGGTGGCTTGGCTTGTGTGTTAAGGATGAATGGGCTAAGTGGACTGCATGTCGATCGAGGATGACGTTTATTTTAGTCTTTTGAATTATGTTTCTTTTGTAATTCCACATTTAGTTTTTGAACAATTGATTTAAAGTTATGTTTTTATGTTTTATTAAACAATGGGTACCCATACCACATTTTATATTTTATTTTGCAATTAGCACAATATTTATTTTGGAGTTTTAATAAAGTTATGACTATTTCTTATCTATATTTTTCTTTAAAGTAGTAGCTATGCCTAGTAATTTTAATGGTCCAAGGTCTTAGAAATAGTTGGGTCATTACAAAGGGTTACAATATAACTTATAGAGAACAAAATGAGGAGACTACAACTCTAAGAAAAATCAATACACAAGATATGACAACACATAACAAGATATATAGAAGAAGAAAGAATACAAACTTTAAGCAAAAGTTACAAATCAAAGAATAAGAATAAAGAAGAAAACTCTCACACTTACACAACCTTAGGGAAGAGTAGTGGGGATCACTAGACTTGAATAAGATTCAAAACCTTTGTCCAAAAGCTTATTTCCCTCTATTCTCTTAGAACTAAGGGACTCTCAAGTTTAGGAAATAACTCATTGGAATTATCAAGACTTTATGTTTTTCAATCTAGTGCTAAAATGGATGAAAAACTCATATTCACAAGTAACCAAATGGTCTCTATTTATAGAGTTTTGAGAAACCCTTTGAATTTCAAATTCCATCGATCACCTTGGTTGTTACCAATGTTAAATTGGGTGTTTATGGAATTAAATTGAAGATTTGAGAGTTACTTGAAGTATTTCAAACGTTCAAATTTTTGAAAAATGCAAAAAATAGGATTTGGCTGTCAGAGCCCTAGGCCGTGGCCTGAGCCATTCTAGGCCGTGACCTAGAGCGCTTGTAACCTCCCAATTTTTGCACTTGACCAAAAATGTCCAAACTCTTTCTATTTTTATTTTGTAACTTCCATACACCTAATGGGAGTCAAAATCACATCTCCAACAACTATTCAACATAACAGCTCATGAAATTCAATTTGGAAATGTGCAACTCTTATTCGATACATTAATAGGCGATCTTTTTTAGGTAACAAATGGTTGAAGATTTGTAAGACGTGTGACTCCCAAAAGTATCTTACAAATTTGGACATGCACATTTGCCCCACTTATTTGTTTCTCTCACATTATGTTACAAAATGTGACAAACTCATTTTGTCACATTGATTTAATCTAAAATTATATTATTATAAATAATATAATACAGAGAGGAATGCTCCAGTAGGTTATGTTTTGGTGGGACCTCTTGCCTTTGATGATGTAGGCTTTTCTCCATAATGTTTATGGTCTAATGGTTTGCAGTGTGAGCTTTCTTGTAACGTTCCAAATTTGCTAATAAGGCTTAGTGTCTTGATTATTGTACTAGGAGAACATAATTGGATATTATGCGTTAGTATGATTTAATTGTGATTATATATGTTAATTTTATGAGTTATATTATTATATGAATGTTTATGCATGTTTAAGTGTATTAAATGTGCCTATAGGCACGTTTCTATTTAAAAATGGCATTTTCATAATTTTGACCCGCTGAGGGTATATCTTTAATTATGTGTGTTTTGTGAGTGAGACCACATTATTATGTGGATATATTTGAGATGTGTGGCACGAGGCGATCCTAGTGAGCAATTTGGCAGAAAAGTCACGTCGGGGATTTATACCCAGCTCGGAGGGCCTAGGGGTATTTAATAATTCAATGAATTACTAGGGTTATTGGAACATGAGTTATAACTGAGGGAAAATATTGGTGTTGGGAAGATTAGTGGGATTAATTGGGAACCTTAAGTAAAATTTGAGGTTTATCGGGAAAGTGGTGTGAAATGACTTTTTTGCCCTTGGGAGCCTAAAGGAAGGATTTTTTTTTAGGTAAGGGAAATATGGCCTTTTGCCAAGGGGATAACTCAGAATTAGCCAAAGTCTGAGGGAAGTCTTTCACTTATGTGCTCTCCCTCTTGCTCTCTCTCTCTCTCTCTTACTCTACTTTGTTCAAAGAAGAAGATTCTTTAAGAATTGATCTTGAGGAAACCCTTAGTGGAATTGAAGCAAGTTCTTGAGGATTAGAAGATGCCAAACTTTGGGAATCCAGTGGGGGAGTTTGAATTTTAGGAGGTAATCTTAGCTTTTTTTTAAAGCTTTTAGTTTTATTTTTAGTGTTTTAATGAAATCCTTGGGGTTTTAGTTTGGTTGTGTTTTAGAGGCTTTTGGTGGTTGTACTTTATATTTCTGTGTTGCAGGTGTTGTTATGATGGTCAAAATTAGGTTGAGAATGGGTTTGGATGGATTTTGGGTCGGTTTGCAATTTCTAGAATTTATGGGTTAGCAGGGTTGCGATGCGACGCTATTCTTGGAGCATCGTGGCCCACATGAACTTAGAGGCCCTGAGGGGTTCCTCTGAACCGCCTTGGCGTTGCAACGCGTGTTTGGTGCCCTTGTGGTTCAGGGTTCTCTGACTAGAGGCACACTTTAGCCCTTCGGGGGCAGGCAATGACTTTAAGTGGAAAATTGGCCAACTAAGGTTTTGAGTTGCGAGGACTCAAACCTAAGGGCTTCAGAAGGATTCTACTACCCAGTTTAGTAGAATTCGAGGTCTTAGAGGCTAGGAATCAATCTTGAAGCTCTTAATTGGCTTAGTTCTTGATGGTTATCTATTAATATGATGTGATTAGGGGCACTGCAAGGCTCAAGAAGGAAAGGATCATGCACGTTGTCGCTTCGCCTTATCACTGAGGACTTGAGGTTAGAAAACTGACACTTGCATAGAGTGTAGGACGTGCGCCCCAATTATAGGGCATGCGAACAATTGAGTCATGAATTCTTTTATAGTGGAATGCCTGCTTTGTTTAAATCTATGTTGTTATGCTCGTTTGTACTGATCGCTCGATCGGGATGTCGTTATTAGCATTACATACGTAATGTATGCTGTAGTGGTGGGGCCATAACGTGGATGCGATATCCGCCTTAATGGAGGGGCCATTGTGAAGATGTGACATCAATCTACTCGGCATGAATCGTATATTGTTTGGAAAATCTATGTGACAACATTGTGATTCTAGAGTATGCAATACATTTTAATGTTTATCTGAATATCTGTATCATCTGCTTGGGGTTTTCTTGTTGGTCCTTGGCTCACGAATGCTTCGTGGTGTAGGTAAGGGCAAAGGAAAGCTAGACTGACCATGAGTTGGAGAGCTGTAGGGGTGTTGTGTACATACTCAGCCCGCTCGGCCGACACGATTGAGATATTTTGAGGAGCAGGAATCATTAGTTGAAAATTTGTCGCTTAGGTCGGCTTAGTCTGTAATGTTGATAAACTTGTATTTTATTAGAAACTTTCGGATCCCTTGTAACTATTTAACCTTTTAAATGAAAAGTTCAACTTTTGACCTAAACTTATAATACCTAAACTGTCTTTTAACCCTAATTACAGTTTTAAGTTCAAATTACTCACTTAACGAGTTAATCACTATTTTTAACACACGATGTAACGGTCTTGACTATTCAAGGCGTTACAACTTGGTATCAGAGCTGCCAAGGTTTATTAGTTCCTAAAGATTAGCTAGGCATGTACACTCGTCGCTAAAGATAAGCTCGAACCAGAGTTTGGTAACTAATGATATGATTATGTGCCTAATTGTTTAAATGCCATATATATATATGCCTCATCTGCATGCTTGATTAGGAAGATTAGGCTAGAGATGATAACCAGGGTCAGAATCCTCCACCAGCTTCTGCGAACTGATAGCAGATGTTTTCTGAAATGCAAATCAGACTGCAGAGACACGAGGGAAAGATTAGGCTTCTAAGATAGTAGCACGTTCCATCAGCGAACGTTGCATCGGTTTTTCCACCTACGGGGGTAAAATTTCTGGGATAGCTAGAAGTATTGATAAAATGGGAGCCTCTTTATGATCAATTTAGGAACACAACACCCTCCGACCTTTGAGGGAGGGCCAGACCCATTGCGAGCTGAGCAATGGATGAGCATGACTACCTTCATCCTAGACTTTATGAGGGTGGCCTGTGCCACGTACTGTTGGAAAAACAATGAGAGTGCACATCGAAATGGCATGGTGGGCCCAGTTGATAAACAAAAAAAAAATGTCCACCTCTCATATAAACAGTTTATATGTTCGAGAATACATACAGGAACCATTAATATGCAATATCATTAATTAGGCAACATATATATACATACTTATAAATTATATACACATGTATACAAATATTTGAGGAGAGATATATTTACATCTTTAAGCCTATCAAGTGTCCTTGAGTCTTTTTGTATATTTAACGATCTTCCTATCTAACACTTTAAGTACTTAGACTGTAATGCCCTGGGTAACCAGAACTGTTACATTGTGTGTTTTTAAAAAATAGTGCTTAACCTACTAAGAAAGTCATTTGAACTTAATTGTGTAATTATAGACTAAGTCAATGTTGAATAATAAAAGATTTGGTCACCAAAATGGTTATCTTCATTAAAATGTTAGGTTCGTACACGAGATCCCAAAAAAATAAGTTTACAGATTAATAAAAGATAAACAGATACAATTTAGCCATCCTAAATGGCAAAAACAGGGTTTAACCCTAGTCCCTCCCAAGCTACCCCGATCATGGCGATAGAGCAAGCCGCATATGTGCACACCGCCCCTGAAGCTCTCAAACTCATAATTGGTCTAGCAGTTAACTCCCTTATCTGCACCACGCAGCACTCATGAGCCAAAGCCTAGCAAGAAAACTTATTACAACATGCACAACTAAGAAACAATATACAAAAAACAAATATAATTTACTAGATTCAACTGACAATAGACTATAGGCAACAATTCTAATGAAAGAGCAACAGTAACATCCAATCAATCATAGGACAGTCATTCAGATATTCAACGAGTCATAGACATCAAACTAATATCAGTAAACATATACGTTCAGCAATTTATTTCAATCAATATGCAATATTCAGGGTCGACACCCTTAGGTCGCGCCCTCTGTTTACTCCACTGACTCCAGCTCGCTTAGGCCGAGTCCAGTGTTTATCTAGCTGACCCCAGCTCACAGCGGTCGAGCCACGTCCTGTGCACAAATTATCAGCCCCGACTCTCTTAGGCCGTTCATTCTCATATGCCAAACTAATCATTCAGCCATACAATATACATGTTTAAGTATTGTGAATCTCAATCCTGCTATAACCACTCAAGGGTGCAGTTTTCTTACCTTGAATTCTGAGCGGAGATAATAGACAGGTCTCGAGCACGATCCTTAGTCCTGAGCCTTGGCAATAATCCTAGTCATAGTGGCCAATGGGTAATCATCAATTTCTAATCCAAATAAACACTTAGGAGACAAAAAATAGCTACCGTGACCTCGATTTCTACTAAATCGGGCAGTAGAAATTGTCCTAAGCATCTACATTCGAACTCCCAAGCCTCATTACCCTTAAAAACCATTCTAATGCAAAAACACCTAGGCGGGTCGCGACTTGGCTCTAAGGGTCGCGACATGCCCCCAAGTCGAAGGCCAAGAACCCCAAGCCTAAGGAGAGACGGGCTACGACTTGCCTCCCACGGTCGCGACGCGCCCTCAAAACAGAGAGCCACCCAGGGCGTTTTGGGCACACGGGCCGCGGTGCCCCTAGGCTGGGTCACGGTGCGCCCCCTTGCACCCATAATTTATGGGTTTCCTCTTCATTCCTCCCAACCAAATGCCCAAAATTTCAAACCAAGCTAACCTCCCAACCAGAACTAATCTTAGCTACGAATTCAGGACTTTAATCTTATACTTTAAGCACTCAATCTTAACAATCATACTGAAGCTACCACCCAAATTCATCAACTATTCATGACTCAAAAGCCCAGTCCAATTTCCAATCTTAACATCCTAAATCCAAACACAAGAAAAAGATGAACTTACATATTAAAAAGTCTGAATCCTTACCTCAATTACAACTTAGTTCTCTAGCACCCTAGCTGAATTCCCTGGGTTGTTGCTTCAATTCTTCAAGGCTTTCCCCTCGGAGTTTCCCTAAGCTTTTCCTCAGCTTGAACCAACTCAATTTCAGCTAAGTCTTGAATTCTCCTTCAATTTTCCTTCCTAGTTCCAAAGTACAATGAGAGGGAGAAGGACGCGTGAATGAGAGGTATTTTCTTAGAGTTTAAACTTACTTCCACCACTCCTGAGTATGTCTCTTAATTCCTAAGCATAAAGACCTTTTTGCCCTCCCAAGTTTAGGAGCCCTCAAATATCCCAAGGGGTAAAATAGTCATTTTCCCCAGATCCCGCTAATTCCTCAAATGTTCTTACTATCTACCAATTAACCATGTCATGTCTAACTAATTACCAATTACTTATTCAATATTTAATAAATCCCAAAATATTATCTAAATTTCCAAAAATACCTTAGGCTCCCACTGAGCCGGGTATTAAACCCCGTTGTGACTATTTCGCTAATCGGCTCACTAGAATCGTCTCGAGCCATATGCTGCAAATATATCCACATAATGATGTAGTCTCAACCATTTATCACATATAATCACATTTATGCCATTAACGGGCCAAAAGTACAAATTTTCCCTTATAAGCTATAAAGGGCCCACATGCATATCTAATACTCATAAACATGCATATAATATATCCATATAACCATATTAATCATGCATTTAACCATTTAAACATTCATATACCAATTATGACCTCCCGGCACACTAATCAAGGCCCTAATCCCTATTAGCAATTTTGGGTCGTTACAACTATCCCCTCCTACTGAGAATTTCATCCTCGAAATTTACTCAAACATCTCGGGGTATAAATCCCGTACATTTGACTATAATCTTAGAGTCCAGTCCTTTACCATTTTATCCCTCAATAAAATTCTTAGTAGAATGATAATCTTGTTCCATAAACTTTACTTCCTTATTATAATTCCATTAGCTTTTCCTTATGCAATAACTCCACTGAAATCCCGGGGTCTCCTTACCTCATCAGTGGTGATTATTGTACATTTCATGTTTTGTCATTGGCACCAGTTATACTCATAAGCCACCACCCATACTAGGGTAAGGCTAACTTGTAGGCCCCCGGCCTAATCCTTGGTACGATCTCAGAACCCTTATTAAATCGGGAGTCAAGACTCCTCTTTCTTTCCAAAAATATTATATTCTTTCTTGTCTGCGATATTCAGAGAAATACAAGCCTCCCGTCCTGGAACTTCATGTTCCTATACTTGAAACTTGCAATATCTTATGTCCTTTCAGATAGGCAGACACTTCTTCCCTAATAATCCCAATAACTTTATTAGTTTCCCCAAACAAGTACAGATTCACAATATTCTTTGTCTATCATTTCATTACCTGGAACAAGTACCTCATGCTCCCTACCTTAATATATCTTATGCCTAGTCACCCTAGCCACTGACCGGCATCCAACATTGTGACGATTCAATCAAGGGACTATACTTATCTCAAAGCCCCAAACACTTGCACATTCGCAGTGTATTCCTTTAAAATCTAAGTCACTTCTTCAAATTTTAAGTCTATCAGAAGATAACTAATAATTCTAGGTTCAATTCTATTCCCTTCGTTTTTTTGTCTTCTTCCAGAACTTGGAAAATAAAGGGTCTCAACCCGACACTATCTGATACCGTGTTATGTTACCTGTTCACATGAACCAAAGTGTGTTAACTCAATCTACTGAGTTGCAACTATTCATGTCCAACCCTCTTACTTGCTGTCTAATGTGGTCCACTCTTACTATCCACCACTATACCATTTTACCTTTCAATATACAGATTTTAGATTCCAACATCCATTTAAATTTCCCGGTTACAATATGCATCTAGATTTTCTACCTTAACACCAGGTTCCATCGAATCATTTTCATCCGTTCTTCATATCTTAATTTATTGATACTAAAATAGTAGGATTCTTAACCATTACCACTAGACATCCTCCTTGAACTTCGTTGTCCATAGATTACATCTACCGACTATCAATTGCAGATACCATATCGGTCTTGATCGTTACCTCATCTGATCTTACTGTAATCCGCGACGTCCTATTCAACTGGCATAGATCTACCCAACTTATGGGGGGGGGGGGGGTCAACTTCCATATTAATTTTTTTTCCTTTATGCAATCAAATGTTTCTAATATGAATCACTCACTAATTTCCGCTAGATTCTGGCCTCAAAGTTATTCCTCTAGCGATGACCACACGCTCAAATCCTTTACGCTATTGCATTCACTTCTATTCTGTAGGTGCCAGCACTACATCTTAACTTTGGTTATCTAGCATCACCGTCACTTTATATTCCATATATAACATTCGTGTTCTTATTCTTTCATCTACCACGAGGCATGAATAACCGTCGTTTCAGTTTCATGTCTTATACAAAGATAATATCCTTCACATTGCCCTTCCATATCCATCCATTGCACACGGGCTCGAATACCATAGGGTGTTGCCAATACTTATTATTCCTTTTGAAAATATGATACAAAACTATTCATTCAGTCTAACTTTAGGTTCTTCTATCCTCCCAATCTCGGGAGTAACTGTCTTCAAAGATACTTCAAGTATTAGACGACGTGTCCATCAGTCTCACTATACTTCTCATACCTCTAGCGTTCTTCAGTAATTTCTTTGTGACTTCCGATTGAATTCTTTATGATTCCACCACTTCCTATAGCGTGACCTTGAGTGTCTTTGAAGAAATCGAAGCTTACATCTTCTGGAGCCTTACCTAAAACCTGCCTCATCAATTTTAGTATTATTAATGTAATAGTCATTCACATTCTGCTTCTAACTGGGAGTAGACCAACACATTTCTAACCAATCTAGATGTGGCCCATCCATGTCGTTCATGTACTCTTTGCTTGTCAAACTTACCTGTGTTATTGAAGCATTGGTCAGTTAAGAACCTTCACTGATAATCCATCACATCCCACTTGGTACAAGTAATAATTCATGAAATGTCTCTTTCCTTGATCCTCAGCTAGTAATAACCAGATCGAAGATCAATTCTTGAGAACATTGTCCTGTCTTGCAACTGAGCAATTACACTCTTCATCCATAGCAGGCGATGTCCATGAGTCCCACGATATGATGCTCTGTCTAATCCATCCTTAAATCAAATGATTCTTCAACTGAATTATTGATTCTTTTTGCTAAGCTAATATCATTATTCACGATGTCCCTGATACCAAGTCTATCCATACCTATAGCCTGTAGCGTACCCAACAACTCCTTGCGTGCCCATTTGAAACCCTACTGGCCAACCCAGTTTCCATTCAGTCCAACTAATATACTTCAAGTGATATCTCTTGCAATCCATGGTTGTCCCTTATCTAACAAATTAGCTCCCACTCAGACTCATATCAAGGCTCTCATATGACGACCTCAATCACTTTTTCTATAAACCTTTTACCACTTGTACTCCAATTCTTCTATGAAAAGTTACTAACTCTCCCCCAACAAGCACTAATATCTCAAGCCCCACCGTATAACAAACTTGAGGCATGTACTTCATATTTGAATCTTTTCTAGGAGACACGCAACACCTAATTCTTCCAACTCATTATATAATAAAGAACAAGGACTAACAAGTCAACCAGTCACCTCTGAGGGACTAGCCCCAGGATCTGATTGTAATAGGGAAGACCAGTCATCTCTACTCCACTCTTGGGTAATCTGCTCTAACGTACTGAACTATTTCATGTAGAAAACATGCCTTCACTAGACACCCACCCAGACGACGTCTCCCGCATCTGGCGCATACTAAATAAAATTACCGGCCTCATCGCCACCCTGGCGGTTAACCTGTAAACTATAACCCTTCCTGTCAAAACCAGGAGTAGTAGAACTATCAGGGGCCTTCTTTTCTAGTTACTAGGCATCTGCCCTTACTTGATCCCGCAAATGGGAATAACATTACCTGCGTTTCTTGCCCTATGGAATTCACACTCCATAACTCATCTCTTATGTCCTTAATAGCAAGGCCCCCCCTGCTGCTCGAACACAGATACAAATTTCATGCACTGGAGTGACCCTAGTGCTCTGGGCCATCCCAGAGTTTAATCCTTAAATAAATCATTATTTCTGAACTACATTCGCTTGTATCAAATCCTAAGCGAATTGACCAACCCATCAAATTTATTGACATACTCTGTCATTGTCTTGCCATTCTGAACCGAGTTCATAAACTCATTAACCTTCCCAGTTCAAATTGTGTCATAGCAGTCTCTTTTATCAAATCACTATCAGAATTCCTCCCAACCCCTCATAACAATGTTCTGGGTCTGGGGTACCATTTTCCACCACATCCGGGCATCCTCCCGCCACATATGCATGGCGCAACTACTCTGTCATGACCTACCATCTTTGTATCATCAAGGACATAATTAATTACGCTTATCAACTTATTAGTTCTTGAGCAAACCCAAGCCTTCCCTGAACACTAAAGGATAATGCTTCTAAAGCCTTCCATATGGTAACTCTTATCCATTTCCATCCCCAGGTTAAACCAGCACTGGTGCCCTTACTATCCAGATATATGAAGCAGTTTTTCCTCAACGAAACCCGCTATCTCAACCATCTAATCTCCTTATCCTGATCTGGCAGCCTTACTCGCATACCAGCAGACATCTGCTGCGAATTCCAGGGGCAGATGGAAGGTTCCAAACCTAACTGTCATCTATTGCCCCCACCTTAACAGTACCAGGTCCAATTAACCATCTTGAGTACGTACATTCTGAATTAGTCCGCAATAACTGGATAAGCCCCTCAGCCCTGATGTTCATATCCAGAATCATCCCACGGGCAGATCCAAGCAATCACAATAATCACACACACAATATATATATATAAGCACCAATCTACATTACCCATGCATTAATTATCAAATCCATTACTACCAAATATATTCATTCACATCATGCTTTTTATACTAACATGCAGCTAAGGCACATAGATTAAATTTAAACAATCAATCACATATTCATGTCATTAGATACTAACTGTGAGTCAAGCTTATCATTAGCGACGACTATACACTCCCAGCCAGTCTTCAGGAACCCTTAAACCCAGACGGATCTGATACCAAGTTGTAACGCTATGGGTAACCAGGACCGTTACATTGTGTGTTTAAAAAAAATAGTGCTTAACCTTCTAAGCAAGTCGTTTGAATTTAAGTGTGTATTTATAGACTAAGCCAAGGTTGAATAATAAAAGATTTGGTCAACAAAATGGTTATTTTTCATTAAAATGTTAGGTTCGTACACAGGATCCAAAAAAATTAGTTTACAGATTAATAAATAATAAACATATACAATTTAGCCATACTAAGCAACAAAAACAGGGTTTAACCCTAGTTCCTCCCAAGCTACCCCGATCATGGCGATCGAGCAGGCCGCATATGTACACACCGCTCTTGAAGCTCTCGTTGGTCCAGCAGTCAACTCCCTTACCTGCACCACATAGCACCCGTGAGCCAAAGCCCAGCAAGAAAACTTAAGACAACATGCACAACTAAGAAACAATATAAAGAGAGTATATATAATTTACCAGATTCAGCTGACAATAGACTATAGGAAACAATTCCAATAAAAGAGCAACAGTAGCATCCAATCAATCATAGGACAATCATTCGGATATTCAACAAGTCATAGACATCAAACTAATATCAGTAAACATATATGTTTAGCGATTTATCTAAATCAATATGCAATATTCAAGGTCGGCGCCCTTAGGCCACGCCCTCTGTTTACTCCACTGACTCTGGCTCACTTAGGCCGAGTCCAATGTTTATCTAGCTGACCCCAGCTCACAGTGGCTGAGCCGCATCTTGTGCGCAAATTATCAGCCCCGACTCTCTTAGGCCATTCATTCTCATATGCCAAAGTAATCATTCAGCCATACAATATACATGTTCAAGTATTGGGAATCTCAGTCCTGCTATAACCACTCAAGGGTGTAGTTTTCTTACCTAGAATTCCGAGCGGAGATAATAGAACGGTCTCAAGCATGATCCTCAGTCCTGAGCCTTGGCGATAAACCTAGTCATAGTGGACAATGGGTAACCATCAATTCCTAATCCGAATAAACACTTAGGAGACAAAAACTAGCCTCCGGGACCTCGATTTCTACTAAACCGGGTAGTAGAAATTGTCCCAAGCGTCTAAGTTTGAACCCCTGAGCCTCACTATCCTTAAAAACCATTATAAGGAAAAATCCCCTAGGCAGGTAGCGACTTGACCCCAAGTTAGAGGCCAGGAACCCCAAGCCTCAGAGGAGGCAGGCTGCGACTTGCCTCCCACGGTCGCAACGCGCCATCAAAACAGAAAGCCACCCAGGGCTTTCTGGACACGCGGGCTGCGATGCCCCTATGCTGGGTCACGGCGCAACCCCTTGCACCCATAATTTATGGGTTTCCTCTTCACTCTCCCAGCCGAATTCCCAGAATTTCAAACCAAGCAACTTCCCAACCAGAAGTAATCTCAGCTACGAATTCAGGACTTTAATCACATACTTTAAACACTCAATCTTAACAATTATACTGAAGCTACCACACCAATTCATCAGCTATTCACTACTCAAAAACCAGTCGAATTTCCAATCTTCACACCCTAAATCCTAACACAAGAACAAGATGAACTTACATATTCAAAATTCTGAGTCCTTACCTCAATTACAGCTTAGTTCTCCAGCACCCTAGCTAAATTCCCTGGGTTGTTGCTTCAATTCTTCAAGGCTTTCCCCTCAGAGTTTCTCTAAGCTTTTCCTCAGCTTGAACCAACTCAATTTCAGCTAAGTCTTGAATTCTCCTTCAATTTTCCTTCCTAGTTCCAAAGTACAATGAGAGGGAGAAGGACGCGTGAATGAGAGGTATTTTCTTAGAGTTTAAACTTACTTCCACCACTCCTGAGTTTGTCTCTTAATTCCTAAGCATAAAGACCTTTTTGCCCTCCCAAGTTTAGTAGCCCTCAAATTATCTCAAGGGGTAAAATAGTCATTTTCCTCAGTTCCCGCTAATTCCTCAAATGTTCCTACTATCTACAAATTATCCTCATCATGTCTAACTAATTACCAATTACTTATTCAATATTTAATAAATACCAAAACATTCTCTAAATTCCCAAAAATACCCCTAGGCTCCCACCAAGCCGGGTATTAAATCCCGTTGTGACTATTTCGCTGATCGACTCACTAGGATCGTCTCGAGCCATATGCTGCAATTATATCCACATAATAATGTGGTCTCAACCATTTATCTCATATAATCACATTTATGCCCTTAACGGGCCAAAATTACAAATAACCCCTATAAGCTATAAAAGGCCCACATGCATATCTAATACTCATAAACATGCATATAATATATCCATATAATCATTTTAATCATGTATATAACCATTTAAACATTCATTTACCAATTATTCCCTCCCGACACGCTAATCAAGGCCCTATGCCCTATTAGCAATTTTAGGTCGTTACACAGACCGCGATCTTCTAGAGTGTTCTCTACACCTCAAGATGTGGGTGGACACATAGAGAACAAGAGTTTGTAATTTATTAATCACAAGTTTATCTCAACACATGAGTACTTGGATTATGACTTGAGAAATATTGGAATAATAAGATGTTATCCCCAAAATTGCAGTTCGATGACGTGGCAATCAGAAGTGACAAGTGGCACTGCATGGTCAGTAAATGACACATTAATTGTCAATAAATGTGTTGGCTCTTTGGAGTTGTGACAAAGTAATCGAACCGACCTGATTAAATTTATGTCCGACCGGTGAAGATTTTTGACAGACCAGTTGGGAGTTTGGCCTACCAGTCAGTCGTTTTGACCAACCAGACATATGTTTTGGCCGACCAGTCATGTGTTTTGGCCGACTTGTCATGTGTTTGGCTGACTGGTGGAGTGCATGGCTGGCCGGTGAAGTAGTTGGTCGACCGGTGGAGTGTATGGCCGACCAGTTAGGTGTTTGGCCGACCGGCCGAGTGCATGACCGACCAGTTAGGTGTTTGGCCGACCAGTGGAGTGTATGGCTGACCGGTGAAGTATTTGGTCGACCAGTGGAGTGTATGGCCAACCGGTGAAGTGCTTGGCCGACCAGTGTAGTGTTTGGCCGACCGGTGAAGTGCTTGGCTGACCAGTGGAGTGTTTGGCCGACCAGTGAAGTGCTTGGCCGACCAGTGGAGTATTTTGCTAGACCAGAGATGTGTCATGCTAGACCATAGGAGTGCTAGAGGTGTGCTTTGTCGACGAGAGGTGCTTGCTTATGTCCTCAGTAACAGCTTCAACTCGAATCATTCTCAACTGTTGCGGGAATCTCTTAGATATCCCGGAATAATAGCTATATTATTGTAATTTAGATTTTATAATATTTTATTAATTAAAGTCTGTTGAAAGAACCAATGACCCGGTCAAAGGGAGATATTTATGTACGATCCATGAGCCTATAAATAAAGGGGTCATGGCATCATTTTGAGGGATCTGGTCTTTTTAGACTGAGAAAAACTCTCTAGTTTGGAGACTTTGGGAATGTTACTTGGGGTATTCTTGGGGCATTTTCTAATAGAGTTTAGAGAGAGAAGTTATGTATTTTTCTGCTTACACTTAGGAAACTCAATTGGCTCAAGTTCATCTGATCTTAAGTGTAGGATATATATCACAACTCCAAGTGGATTAGGCTATTACCAATAAATTAGGGCTGAACCACTATAAAATTATTTGTGTCGTATTTTTCTCTTGAAGGTTCATTGTAGTTTTGACGTCTACTCGTCGTTGGCCAAAATTGTGGTCAACATTTTGGTTCTTTCATTGAGAGCCTGAAGAGAAGAAACACACGAATATCATATCAAAATAGCGCCCAAGAATACCAATGTGGCATCCAAAAAGTCAGGCACGTCAAAAGAGCATGCTAGATCAGAAGATCCTGGACCGCAGAACCCAGAGATTGAGCCCAGGGTGTTTCTCGAGGAGACCACTCCAGAAGTTGAACAACTTCAGGAAGCAATAGGCGATTTCCAAGAGGAGATGATGCAATTCAATGCTCGGTAGGAGTCTTTCACTGAAGAGATGGACAAGTAGAGAGCTATGTTAGAGCAGCAAAGGCGCGATATGGAGGCCAGAAGCAAAGAGCTCAGACAGTGACAGGAGGAAGTCGATCAGAGACATCATGAAGCAACACTTGCTCTAGAAGTGGCTACCCAATTGGCCTAATCCAATGCTCAAGCTGCGGGACGAGTAGCATCCCAGGGAGCAAGAAATAATAATGTTGATCGGAGGACCACTGACAGAGCCAATTCTCGTGGATTGGACAGAAGCAGGAGTAACCCCCCAGGTCGAGGAGATAATGGGGTTCCCTCTAGAACTGCATCAACACAGAGGGAGAACTCTAGAACTCCCTCCAGGAGCCAATGATCAGAAACTTCGAGATCAGGAAGTCACCGATCGGGTAGTAAAAGGACTCCACCCTGGCAGGATCAGACCAGGACTCCTCGAGATAAGAGGACTTCACAATTCAAAGATGGGCATGGTCATGATGAGGCTGATAGTCACCACACCGACCAGCTAAAGGATAAAGAAGACAACAACCCACAAGGAGGAAAAGACTGCCCGGGACGTACCGAAAAGCCTCCACTGCACCCCGGCCAGCAGCGTAGTAGGAGAGAGCAAGTCCCGTGTAGTAAGCCCTCTAAAAAATCGAAGAGTACGGTGTTCGATCAGGCAAGAGAGCATGCTTCCCGGAAGGATCTGAGGGACGTTATCACCAACAAGAGAAGGACCGTCCCAGTCGAAGGGAAAAATCAGAACCACCCTGCCAGTCAAGTAGAAATACTTGACGACAGTGCACTAGATGGTAATGCCCGACCAGGCGGTCAAGACCTTGGAACTTCGTCAGTTTCACCAGCCATCCAAGCCTAGCTTGACGTGCTAACAGCTGCAGTGCAGGGTTTGTCAAAACGACCTTCCGGGATAGATGCGATAGACCACCAGAGTGACAGCCCATTTTGTGCCCGGATTAGAGCAGCCCAGTCGCCGACAAAATATAAAGCACCGATTCTGCCAGTATATACAGAAAAGGCAGATCCCATCACACATGTTGGGAAATTTGAGGACCATATGGAATTGCTCAGAGTAAGTGACGATTATCGGTGTAGAGTTTTCCCGACTACTTTGTCAGATATCGCCCAGGAATCGTATTAGAAGTTTAAGCCAAACTCCATTACCTCTTGGGAAGCATTCAGGAAGGAGTTTTGTAGACAATTCAACACTGCCTGGACTCCACCAGTTTATGCAACCCACTTGGCAGATATCAAACAAGGAAAAGATGAGTCTTTAAAGAATTAAATACAGAGATTCATGAGAGAAGCCAATAGAGCAATTGCTGTAGGAGACGAGGGGAGGATGGTTGCCATATCCACTGGGATAACTTATTGGAGCCCTTTGTGGGATAGCATACATAGAAATCCAATTTCAACACTTCAACAATTTCTTGACCGAGAAGACAAGTATATGAAATTGGATGATGCAATCGAGAAAGAGGAGAATGGCATAAACAATCCGGGTGGATCAACTGACCCTCCTAAGAATGATGGAAAGAAACGTGGAAATAACGGGTCTGGCCACCATGAGGAAAAGAAAGGAAAGTTGAGTTCAAATGAAAAGCCAACCAAGTATGAGCCTCAGTTCACTAATTACACCACTCTCTCGGCCATCCGAGCGGAAATATATCTTGCTACTCATGAAGAGGTTCCCTACAAGAAACCTCCACCCATCAGGAAAGAGATGAGGAAGAGAGATATGAATAAGTTTTGTCATTTCCATGGAGATTATGGTCACGACACAAATGAATGCAATCACCTCAAGGACGAGATAGAGTTTCTTCTCCGGGCGGGCAAGTTTAAAAAGTACCGGGCAGAGACACCCCAAGGAGAAGGAGGCAGCAGCAATCCTGGGTTCAAACGACAAAGATCTCCACCCTTGCAGCCTGGACCTATGGACTTTACCTTAGACACTATATTTGGAGGTCCACACTTGGCTGAGGATAGCAACGAAGCAATGGAGAGGTATGCTGAACGAGAGTGCTAGGATCAGGAGCCACTAGAACGACGAACGTCTGTGAATATATTATTACTAAATACCGCTTTCAGAGTGGTAGTTTAATTTCAAGTTGTTTAACTTGTTATTTAAATTTGGTTTATGAGCTGGTTATATGCTGACCAGTCATCTATTTTTGAACAATTTTTGTTGTTTAAGACTCGTTATTAGACACGTATTGTCCTTTTTTAATTTACGAGTAATAAAAAAGATTACGCGCAGCGTGGTCGATTCTTGCTACAAATGTGCATGTTTGTTAATTATTCGAACAGTGTTCAACTGGTCTGTAAGATTGGACAGTGTTCAACTGGTCGATACGTTCAAGCAGTGTTCAACTACTCGAATATTTTCAATATATTCTATGTGTTTCACGAGTAATTAACTGCTCGAACAGATTCAGTCAAGTAGCAAGTGACCAAGGATCTTGCAACCCTCGATCATTTGGGGGGCACATGGGGTATACTGGTATGTAATTTAACACAGGCAATAAGAGCACGAGTTAAGATGTCTGTTTTTAGGCTGACTTGTAAATTTTTGAAGTCCAAAAAGACCATTAAGCTAACTTGTTTGACAAAGCTTAAGTAACTTGGAGTTTTTTTAAAAAAATAAAAATAAAAAAATTCAAGTTAGAAGTAGATATTCGTGTGATAATAAACATTATGCTCATAAAAATGTTAGAGCAATAACAGTGTGAGAAAGTATACTTAGTACGGACTTATGAAATGTCTAGAATTTCTAAGTTAGAAAACTAAGTACTCATGCAAAAATATAAGTCATACATCAGAGTGACTTTATTATTCACAAAAAACTTATAACTTTTTAAGTCTAAAAAGACTTAGAATGTTTCAAGTTAACAAAGAAAAGTAAAATATAATTGCCAATAGCTCGACTGTACGAGAAAAATATCAAAGTTGTTATGCAACAATTGTCTTCACAAGAATCAAGAGTAAAATACTAGCCAGGTACAAGGTTTAGTTGATCAGGTGCAAAGTTTTCCTGGTCGGGAGAGCAGATACAACTTCCCTGGTCGGCTGAGCATATATCACTGGTCGAGTAGGAAACTCTGTTGTTGAGCATGACTAACAACGATGTGTCCCTGGAGTGAATCAAACAAACACGAACAAATGCATGCAAAGTAAATGCTACACAGTTAAAAAATGTCTTTGAGAAGAGAAGTCAATTTTCCCCCAAGATTGATTGAGAGAAATCAATCTCTCAAAATACTTTTGGGAGATTCGAACAAGGTGTTTTGATGGTTTTTGGAGGGATACGTTTTAGGCATAGGCTTAAGTGCTTATGCCATATGCCCGATCGGTTGGGTGATGGCCGAGCAGATGCCGAGTGTGCCCAAGTAGGCCCGCGCGTGCGTCCGAAGGCTGGTGTCCGAGCAGCTGGGGCTGCGTCCGATCGGTTGGCTGCATCTTTGAGCAGCTGGGGGCTGCGTCCGATCAGTTGGTTGCATGTGTCCGAGCAGCTAAGTGCGCGTTCGAGTGGGCAGGTGTGCATCCGAGGAGATAGGCGCGCTGAGAGGAGTTTGGCACATTCGAGGCTGCATGCGTTCGAGTAGCTGTGGTGTCCGAGTGGCCATTCTGTGTTCCCGAGCGGATGCGCCATGTTCCCGAGTGGATACGCGTCGTGTCTGAGCGGCTGGGGGCATCCGAGGAGCAGCATGTCCGAGCGGCTAGGGTGGTATCCGAGTTGCTGAGATGGTGTCCGAGCGGCTGGGGTGCAACCAAGGAGCATCATGTCCGAGGAGTAGCATTGCCAAGAAGCTGTTTGGTTTCTGAGGCACAAGGCTTCCGAGGGACAAAAGAATTTTGATCGGTTAGGAATGGTAAAAGAAACTAGTTTGAAGAACTCAAAAGAAAATTTTAGTCGTAAGTTTACTGCAAAAGTGAAGGTCACTAAGTTGATGGAAGCTTTTGGATGACCTCGAAAACATTTTGCTAGAGAAAAAGTTTATCATGCGAGTAAATCATATAATAAACTTGGGGGGAAAATGTTATTCCCAAAATTGCAGTTCGATGAAGTGGCAATCAGAAGTGACAAATGGCACTGCATGGTCAGTAAATGGCACATTAATAGTCAATACATGTGTTGGCTCTTCGGAGTTGTGATAAAGTAATCAAACCGACCTGATAGAATTTATGTCCGACCGGTGAAGATTTTTGACTGACCAGTTGGGAGTTTGGCCGACCAGTCAGTCATTTTGACCGACCAGACATCTGTTTTGGCTGATCAGTGATGTGTTTTGGCTGACCAGTCACTTCAGTAATGTGTTATCCGACCACTCATGTGTTTTGGCCGACCAGTGATGTGTTTGGCCGACCAGTGGAGTGCATGGTCGGCCGATGAATTATTTGGTCGACCAGTGGAGTGTATGGCCGACCAATTAGGTGTTTGGCCGACCGGTGGAGTGCATGACTGACCAGTTAGGTGTTTGGCCGACCGGTGGAGTGCATGGCTGACCGGTGAAGTATTTGGTCGACCGGTGGAGTGTATGGCCGACCGGTGAAGTGCTTGGCCGACCAATGAAGTGTTTGGCCGACCGGTGAAGTACTTGGCTGACCAGTGGAGTGTTTGGCCGACCAGTGAAGTGCTTGGCTAACCAGTGGAGTATTTTGCTAGACTAGAGATGTGTCATGCTAGACCAGAGGAGTACTAGAGGTGTGCTTTGTCGACGTGAGGTGCTTGCTTATTTCCTCAGTAACAGCTTCAACCCGAATAATTCTCAACTGTCACGGGAATCTCTCAGATATCCCGTAATAATAGCTATATTATTGTAATTTATATTTATTAATAGTTTATTAATTAAAGTCTGTTGAAAGAACCAATGACCCGGTCAAAGGGAGATATTTATGTACGATCCATGAGCCTATAAATAAAGGGCTCATGGCATCATTTTGAGGGATCTGATCTTTTTAGACTGAGAAAAACTCTCTAGTTTGGAGACTTTTGGATTGTTACTTGGGGTATTCTTGGGGCATTTTCTAATAGAGTTTAGAGAGAAAAGCTATGTATTTTTCTATTTACACTTAGGGAACTCAGTTGGCTCAAGTTCATCTAATCTTAAGTGTAGGATATATATCACAACTCCAAGTGGATTAGGCTATTACCAATAAATTGGGGCTGAACCACTATAAAATTATCTGTATCGTATTTTTCTCTTGAAGGTTCATTGTAGTTTTGACGTCTACTCATCGTTGGCCAAAATCGTGGTCAACATAAGAGAAGAAGTTGAAGAATTTATTGTTTGACATTTTTCTTAAACTCTTCTCAATCATCATTATTTCTCTCTTATTATCGCATAATATATATATATATTATATTACATTATTATTCATAATAATAATAATATACATTTATAATGATGATATGAATTGATTTAAGTAAAATCTAACTTACGAAATTTGAAAAAATCTATTTTCAAATTATTAATTAAATAAATAAATAAAATAAAAGCAGTACTCATACTTTATCAGTATTATATACATGCATGGCACAGTCCTTGGACTGTCTCATGCGTGTGGCACTATTCCCTTTCAGGGAATATTGCATTTTTCATATTTGCTTTTATTTAATTAATTAATCAAATAAATCATTCCCATAAAATATGGTATCATCTTTTTATGGAAAAGATCACAACCATAATTCGAAATTTAAATTTTAAATACCAAATTCAAATAAATGATCATCATTATTATCATCTTTTTAAAAATCAATAAATCAAAACTATTTTGACTTACCATTTTTATTTTCTCTCACTCAAATAAAATAATTAATTTATTTATTATATATATATTTCAAAAATTCTATATTTAAATAAATAAATATATTTTTGAAATTCAATAATTAATTCCAAATTAATTATTCAACCTCAATTATCATATAATTATATATTTGACCAGAAGAATAAAATTCTTCTAAAATTTCCAAATTACAGTTTTACCCTTGTATCAACTCTTACCTTGATATGTTGCTGATAGAGCCACTCTCGGGACCTATGGACCTATAATATCAAGCTCCAATAAATATTAGATTATTAATCAAAGCTCTTTGATTAAATAATCATATTTATTAATCTCACGATTACTGCACTATAAATATGAGATAGAACTCTTGATAATTATAGACATATACTTACATAGTATTTTATTAAAGAATAAAGTGTCCATTGATATAATAATTACATACAACGTTAATCCTCTATTAATGGTTCGTAATTAAAAGAGAATAAAATTATTGTTTTACCCTTTTAACTATATCTAGTTCCTAGTGTACCATTGACTTTAATAGTGAAGGTTGTGTCACAACAAGTTTGTGACGTGAGCTCTCATAACTTTTTCAGTTCCAAAAGTCAACCCAATAGGGAACCATTATTCATTCTATAAGAAGGTATAGATTCCATATCTGTTAAACTATGTCCCCAGTCGTATATATCATTGAGTCCCTAAAACAATTCTTCTTAGCCTGATCATTCTGACAAACCATAACACATGAATCAAGGGATCAATGAAATATATAGGAGTTCATAATAACCTTAGGATTAAGATCATCGTGCATATGATCATCTTTTGATGTGTTTGATTAATACTACAAAACGGTGTTTAAACAAGTATTAACAAATCACTTCTGGTCCAGTTCTATATATCACTATATATAAAGTACATTCACTAAAGTGTCCTACTACGCTAGTGACCCGGATCTAGGGCACTTGTATTCATAATAGTAGTGAACTGTACTAGCAGTCATTAATCTAAAGATTCCATAACTTTATTTTACTGCGAACTGTTTTAAGTTCATTATCTCAATCTCGATTCTCTCATACCAATATGAGATTAAGACCACATAGATGAACTTTGGAATTTGCTGATATTTACTTAATATTATTAACATAATATCGTACATAGTTTATATATAATAGTTCAATTCAATTATTGATTTCATTTAAAACATTTTTCAACTACATTTGCTTTAAGGGCATTATTCCCAACAATCTCCCACTTGCCTTAAAGAAAATTAAGGCATCTCTTTCAATGTGTCACTCACATTTTCCTGAACGAATCTGTCTAACAGAATCTTTGTAGACAGTTTTGTAAGAAACTGTTTTAAAGCTATCTTCAAGATCGTTACATCAATTATGTAAAATTATCTTGAATTAAATGATACTTCATTTCATGTGCTTTTCCATCTCATGATTTCTAAATTCTTCTAGAATAGTTATATCTCCATTGCTTTCCCAATGAGGTACTAGTAGCTTATTCAAGTCTAAAACCCTTTCCAAAAATGGCAAAGAGCTCAACTAAATCAAATAGCCTATTTAACTTCTCAGTAGCTGTTAAATTTCGGCTTCTATGGTGAAACATACAATTCTGAAATATCCAACACATTTCCAGATTAATGTGTTTCCTCCACAGTTATAGAAACTGATTCTGATATCAATCTTTGAAGATTTCTATCTAGTTTTAAAATCAATTCATCCTTTGGGATTTTTAGGCCACTGCCTAAATTCACAAACATATAATATTTATTATATTCAAGATACTCAAAAAAATCAAGTCCTTATAATTATTCAATGACTCAACCCAACATTGAATTGATAGTTGCTGACTATTCCCACTATTTAACAAATGTTAATTTGAAGACATAACATTCGATACATTAAACAGTCCATCACTGATGTAGAGTCCAAGAACTTTACTTAGCTAATTGTTTAGTAGTATTATAGTATGTTTAGTGTTATCATTGTTACTTTGGATTTTTGGTTCAGACCGGGAGTTATTTGGACACTCATAGTAGTACTTATAGATCTTCTAAGTTTAACCTATAGTTTAAGAATATTAAGTATAACCTAAGGTTTGATTAATGTGACTGATATTAAGGATTATATTTACTATATTATAAGGTTTAGACATCAACCAATAGGATTTTAAGCACATGTTATGAATGGTGATTAAGGATTAAAGATTTTTGAGGATTAAATATAATAAGGAGTAAAGTTTGAATGTTATAGGGTCAGTCAGCAGCTTTGAGTACGTTGAAGGCTTAGTCAAGGCTGTTTACTCCATTCAAACTTAGCTAAAAATGTTTAATTTCGTGTTTAAATATTCAGCGTGTGCCGATATATCGCAGCTATAGGGGGCGATATATCGCAGCACGTAGACACGGAAAACACGAGACGATGCACGGTCGCCTCGGGCATACTGGCCCAGGCGATATATCGCCTACAGGGGGCGATATATCGCCTCCACCAGCATGAATTCAAATTCATTTGAATTCTTTTCCCTTCAGCCATTCAAACTTCTTCAACAGTCCAGAATCTTTTGAACGAGTCTTCAGCCTCTGCTGAACGATTATTCAAATGATTTTCATCTAAAAAGCCATTATTTTTATTCAAGTAAAATCAAGATATTTTCATTCCCAAATTCTATAAATAGGACCTAGTACCCAGCCATTATTCACCATTTGCTCTAAGTTCAGAGGCTGCTAGTGTTAAGTGAGTGAGAGAGTGTAAACACTTGGTTTGGGGAAAAACTATAAGCTTAAACATCATAAGCTTATCAAACACTTGGGAAGTAAGTGAGTGCTATAGTATTTCGGTGGATGTTAGATTGATCTTGCAATCTTTGAGGTAAACCCAAAACTCTAGTCCTTTCTGTATTCTATGTTATTTCTTTTCTCAAAACCTTCTACTCAGTCCCCTAACCTTATTCTTATTTTTGGTTAGGGAATCCAAGTTCTTAAGCACTTAAGTGGTGGTAAGCATATTTTCGTTTAATGGTTTAGTCTTCCTATTCTCTTTCATTTCATCTCCTTTCTTTAGACTCACCCTTGTTCATTGTGGTTTTAGGAGTGTTCCAAAAGTCCTAACTCAGTCCATTTTATCCCGGTAACTTTGGTAAGGAAAATAGGCTAGAATTAATATGTTATGTGCTTATGTTATCTATATGTTTATGTTATTAAAAGTGTTATGATATGTATATGTGTATGTAGGCTTGGGCATATGACCCATATGACTAACAAGACTCCAAATGGGTTATGGGCATATGACCTACTTAGCTAGTAGGACCCCATTAACCCCATGGGCATATGCTTGTTTAGTCTATGGGACCCCAAGTAATAATGGCCATTATAATAAGTGTATGTTATATGTATTATGTTAAGTCTTTATGTTTTCTTATGAAATTATGTATGTGACTTTGTGTTAGATTTTCCTTACTGGGCATTAGGCTCACTCCTTTCTGTTTATGTGCAGGAAAATAAGTTTAGAGGCGGAAAGATTCGTGACGCTTGGAGAATGTGTATCGATGATGAATGGAGTCAAGGGGCCGAGCGTTATCGATTCGAGGATGTAGTCTCCTTTTATGTTTTTTTATGGTTTTACATGTATTTTCCGCATTATTATGTAATGTCTTTTATTTTAAATCTTATTTTGTTTTAAAGACAATGGGATCCCAAAATCCTTCTTAGTATTCTGTTTCTTTGTAAATAACTCTTATTTTCAAGTTACTCAATAAATTATGGTATTTTCGTAAAATGTAAGTTTTTATGTATAGTTTCGATAATGGTCCAATTAGTCTAGATTAGTGGGTCATTACAGTTGGTATCAAAGCAAACGGTTCCTTCGCATGAAGTTCTCCTCGATACACATGCTCGAAGCTCCGAATCGGACTGCCAAGTAAGTGTTTAAGTTACAAGTTACAAGTTACTTTGTCTATGTGTATAGCTAACAACTTTAGTGTTTATGTTTCAGTTAAAAATGAATGGAGCTTTAACCTACCAAGATATCCGAGCCATTAAGGCCTTAAAAAGAATAAGGGAGCCAAGAAACACCATAGGAGCCTTAGAAAGGATTACACGAAGGTTGCTTTTGTTTCACCAAGCAATAGGTGGCCTTCAAGAGGCTAAACAAATAATGCTAAGATCAACAGAACAATATGTATTAGTGATTAGGTTGTTTAAAGATTTCCATCCTGTAATAGCAGCCTTAGAAGAAATATGGGAAGAAATGAATGATGAGGATGAATCACCATTAGCAATGAGATACTATTTCCTCTTAGTTAGGTTCACCGCAAAATTTGAATTTCAATTCACCAAGGAGCAAAAGAATAGGATTCTCACAAACCTTCCTAGAGGGCATTTTGATGCTCATGATAATGATGACTATGAGGCTATAGATGATGATATGTTAGATGACGGATCGGATGTAGAAGATCCCGATTTTTAGATTAGTAGTTTTTATTTGTTTTATTTACTTTTATGTTATGATTGTAATAAGTGAAATTGTTTTCCAAATGAATAAACATGCTATTTGAATATCATGTGTGAGTTTGAAATTTTTTCACAATCATAATAAATACTAAATAAAATGAATAATGACTGAGTTCGGTGAGGGTGGATACGAATCAATGAACCTGGTTTCCTTGTTGAGAGTTAGGGGGCCTTAGTAGTGGGAACGATTTTACTGATCCCAGCCCTCCCTTAATATGGTTAACTTTGGAACAAAGATAAGTTTCGAGCCTGAGAATTAAGTCATATAGGAAGATTAGAAACACACTTAGAAAATAAAGATGACTTGTTTTTTTTCTAAGTATAGAAACCCACTCTAATAATAAATAAAGACCTATATAATTTTTCATAAGAAGTCATAATAAATAGGTCCGAGATATGTTTGTTTTAGAATAAGTTTTTGCCTTAGAGCCTATTAGGGTAAGTTCTAACAAGTTCTCGACTGTTAGAACTTTTGGTGAAGATGTCGCTCCGAAGATCTGCACGCACCAACAGAAACGCCTCCAACGTTGTTCCAACGACCAATGATGCCCTCCAGTTCGTAGAAGAGGAGTGCGTGCTACTGCTAGCCGCAACACGCCGACACCGCCAGCTGACAACACCGCGGAAATTGCTTGACGGCGACAACAAGTCGAGGAACTCTTGCAGCAACAGCGTCAACAGGCGCAGACTCAGCCTCAGCCTCCGCCGCAACCGCAGCCGCAGCTACAACAAATGGCCCTAGCACCCCAACAAGTTGGTCCATATGGGGGATGGCCAGTGACGAACTACGCGCCACATCCAGTACCGAATATGGAGTCAGTGTATGAAAGTTTCCGCAATCAGCACGCTCCAAACTTCGAAGGGACTATAGACCCCTTTGAGGCAGAAGAGTGGCTAAGGAATGTGGAGCAAATTCTTATGGACATGAACCTCAGTAATACGGACCGCATATCCTGCGTCTCGTCATTACTCAGGACGGATGCCAGAATATGGTGGGACTTAGTTCAGCAGACTAACGATGTCACCACCATGATATGGACAAGATTTGTGGAGCCATTCCACAAGAAATATTACACCTCGGCAGTCATCGCTAATGGTAGAAGAATATGCTCATCAGTTCAACAGATTGGTCAAGTTTGCACCAGAGTTGGTCCCAACCGACTTTACGAGGTTGACCATGTTCATCAGAGGACTTAGACCAAAGATGGAATTAGGGGTTAAGTTAGCAAACCTGGGAACCACTACCTATGCCAATGTTCTAGAAACGGAAATAGAAGTAGAAAGGATTCAGAGGAAGGTTAGTGAGGAGAAGAAGGATTAAACGATGGTTCCAGACCAAGGTCTTTGCCTTGACCCAAGGAGGAACCCATGCTAGTAACAAGGTTTTACAGGTCAGATCCTATCCTCGATAGTATATGTTCTAGTATCGCTTGATTGGTAGCTGTATACTCGTAGATCTCGTTAGGAATGATAGAAAAACTAGACAAACCTAGTGAAAGATTTAGAACTAGGTTTGTAACCGAGTTGCCTTCGGGCAAAGTAGTTCTATCATCACGAATAGTACGAGGCGTATCGATCAAGATTGAGGACATAGGACTAGAAGGAGACCTGATAGAGCTAGTGATCAAGGACTTCGACGTAATACTAGGCATGGATCGGCTAGCACGGCATGGCGCAACGATCGACTGCAGACGCAAGAAGGTGACATTCGATACTCCTGACGGCCAGAGACTGTGCTTCATGGGACAAGCTTCAGGACTACGCACACCGTTAGTATCATCTCTCAAAGCTCAGAGAATGATGGAGAAAGGATGTCAAGCATTCTTAGCCAACATCACGAATGTGGAGAAGGAGACATCACTCAAAGTTGGAGATGTTCGAGTCATACAAGAATTTCCAGAAGTTTTCCCCGATGACTTGCCAGGATTGCCGCCAACTAGAGAAATAGACTTCACGATAGAATTAGTACCGGGCACCGAGCCTATCTCTAAGGCACCATACCGGATGGCACCTACGGAACTCAAGGAGTTAAAGACGCAGCTACAAGAACTCCTAGACTTGGGTTTCATTAGGCCAAGCCATTCACCATGGGGAGCTCCGGTACTATTCGTGAAAAAGAAGGACGGAAGTATGCGCATGTGCATAGACTACCGTGAGCTGAATAAAGTAACGATTAAGAACAAATACCCGCTACCTCGGATTGATGATTTGTTTGATCAACTCCGAGGCGCGACTGTATTCTCTAAGATCGATTTACGGTCCGGGTATCATCAGCTCAAGGTAAAGGGGGAAGATATTCCTAAGACAGCCTTTAGGACTCGTTATGGACATTACGAGTTCTTGGTTATGTCTTTTGGTCTTACTAACGCGCCAGCCGCGTTTATGGACTTAATGAATAGGGTCTTCAAGGACTACTTGGATAAATTCGTCGTTGTGTTCATCGACGACATTTTAATTTACTCCAAGGATGAAGTGGAGCACGAGGAACACTTGAGGATAATTTTGACGCGATTGAAGGAGCACCAACTCTACGCGAAGTTCAAGAAATGCGAGTTTTGGCTCTCACAAGTGGCGTTCCTCGGGCACATCATATCGAAAGACGGAGTTGCAGTAGATCCATCGAAGGTAGAGGCCGTGAAAGATTGGCCTAGACCAAAGAACGCGTCGGAAGTAAGAAGCTTCTTAGGGCTAGCAGGTTACTATAGAAAGTTTGTAGAGGGCTTTTCTAAAATAGCCACTCCACTCACCAACCTGACCCGGAAGCAACAAAAGTTTAACTGGAATGATAAGTGTGAGGAAAGCTTCCAGTTGCTTAAGGATAAGCTTTGCTCAACACCAGTACTTAGTGTCCCAACACCCAACGACAAGTTCGTTGTCTACTGTGATGCATCAAAGTTAGGATTGGGATGCGTACTGATGCAAAATGACAAGGTGATAGCCTACGCGTCACGTCAGTTAAAGGAGTATGAACAACGCTATCCAACTCACGATATGGAGTTGGCAGCGGTGGTCTTTGCGTTAAAAATCTGGCGCCATTATCTTTACGGAGAACGGTGCGAGATTTATACGGACCACAAAAGTTTAAAATACTTCTTTACTCAGAAGGAGCTTAACATGAGGCAGCGCCGGTGGTTGGAATTAGTAAAGGATTACGACTGCGAAATCCTATACCACCCGGGGAAGGCAAACGTAGTTGCCGATGCACTTAGCCGAAAAAGTTATGGGAACTTAGCAGCCTTATCCGGAATAGAAAAGCCACTACAGCAGGAGCTTATCAGTGCCGGAATAGAAGTGGTTGTAGGCAAGTTGGCTAACTTGTCTATCCAATCGAATATGCTAGAAGACATACGGAATGGTCAGAGACATGATGATTCACTAGCAACGCACATGGATGCAGTCAGAGAAGGCAAGACTACAGATTTCTCAATATCCAGTCAAGGTTTATTGAGATATAAGGATCGGGTATGCGTGCCAGACGATCAAAGTATTAAGAAGACGATCCTAGAAGAAGCGCACAACACCCCATACTCGGTTCATCCAGGGTCTACCAAGATGACTCATGACATCAAGGCAGTCTATTGGTGGCCAGGGATGAAGAAGGACATAGCGGAATATGTATCTAAGTGTCTGGTATGCCAGCAAGTGAAGGCGGAGCATCAGCGGCCTGCAGGATTATTGCAACCGCTTAGCATACCGGAGTGGAAGTGGGACGATATAGCCATGGACTTCGTGACGGGTCTGCCAAAGACAAATAAGCAGCATGATTCTGCTTGGATAGTCATAGATAGACTAACCAAGTCGGCTCATTTTCTGCCTGTTAAGACTTCTTATACGGCAGACCAATATGCAGACATCTACATCCAAGAGATTGTACGATTGCATGGAATCCCCAAGACGATAGTATCAGATAGAGGATCAGTGTTTACGTCAAGATTTTGGAGAAGCTTACAGCAAGCCATGGGTACTAAGTTAAGTCTTAGTACAGCTTTCCATCCTCAGACAGATGGGCAGTCAGAGCGTACGATTCAGATTTTAGAGGATATGCTACGCGCATGTGTACTTGACTTCGGAGGATCGTGGAACAAGTACTTACCGCTGATCGAGTTCTCGTACAACAATAGCTACCAGTCGACGATCGAGATGGCACCTTATGAGTTGCTATATGGAAGAAGGTGCCGATCACCGTTGCACTGGGACGAGGTAGGAGAAAGGCAGCTTCTAGGGCCCGAAGCTGTTAGGCAAGCTCAAGAAGCAGTAACGCTTATTAGACAGCGTATGCTTGCTGCTCAAAGCCGACAGAAAAGCTATGCAGATACCAAGCGACGCGATGTGGAGTTCCAAGTTGGAGATCAAGTCTTCCTGAAGATATCTCCTATGAAGGGTGTCAAGCGGCTCGGGAAGAAAGGCAAGCTCAGTCCCCGATTCTTAGGTCCTTTTGAGATATTGGACAAAGTGGGACCAGTTGCGTATAGACTAGCCCTACCGCCAGCACTAGCCGATAGTCACAACGTCTTCCACATCTCGATGTTACGCAAGTATGTGTCAGACCCATCTCACGTCCTCAAGTACGATACCATAGCACTCCAGAAAGACTTAAGTTACGAGGAACGACCGGTTAGCATCCTAGATAGGGGGATGAAGCAGTTACGGTCCAAGAGCTTTCCTATAGTTAAAGTCCTATGGAGCAATAGTTCTGAACGCGAGGCAACGTGGGAGTTGGAAGAGGACATGCAGAGCCGGTATCCGGAGTTATTTGGTAAGTAAATTTCGAGGACGAAATTCTTTTTAGTAGGGGAGAATTGTAGAGTCCAAGAACTTTACTTAGCTAATTGTTTAGTAGTATTATAGTATGTTTAGTGTTATCATTGTTACTTTGGATTTTTGGTTCAGACCGGGAGTTATTTGGACACTCATAGTAGTACTTATAGATCTTCTAAGTTTAACCTATAGTTTAAGAATATTAAGTATAACCTAAGGTTTGATTAATGTGACTGATATTAAGGATTATATTTACTATATTATAAGGTTTAGACATCAACCAATAGGATTTTAAGCACATGTTATGAATGGTGATTAAGGATTAAAGATTTTTGAGGATTAAATATAATAAGGAGTAAAGTTTGAATGTTATAGGGTCAGTCAGCAGCTTTGAGTACGTTGAAGGCTTAGTCAAGGCTGTTTACTCCATTCAAACTTAGCTAAAAATGTTTAATTTCGTGTTTAAATATTCAGCGTGTGCCGATATATCGCAGCTATAGGGGGCGATATATCGCAGCACGTAGATACGGAAAACACGAGACGATGCACGGTCGCCTCGGGCATACTGGCCCAGGCGATATATCGCCTACAAGGGGCGATATATCGCCTCCACCAGCATGAATTCAAATTCATTTGAATTCTTTTCCCTTCAGCCATTCAAACTTCTTCAACAGTCCAGAATCTTTTGAACGAGTCTTCAGCCTCTGCTGAACGATTATTCAAATGATTTTCATCTAAAAAGCCATTATTTTTATTCAAGTAAAATCAAGATATTTTCATTCCCAAATTCTATAAATAGGACCTAGTACCCAGCCATTATTCACCATTTGCTCTAAGTTCAGAGGCTGCTAGTGTTAAGTGAGTGAGAGAGTGTAAACACTTGGTTTGGGGAAAAACTATAAGCTTAAACATCATAAGCTTATCAAACACTTGGGAAGTAAGTGAGTGCTATAGTATTTCGGTGGATGTTAGATTGATCTTGCAATCTTTGAGGTAAACCCAAAACTCTAGTCCTTTCTGTATTCTATGTTATTTCTTTTCTCAAAACCTTCTACTCAGTCCCCTAACCTTATTCTTATTTTTGGTTAGGGAATCCAAGTTCTTAAGCACTTAAGTGGTGGTAAGCATATTTTCGTTTAATGGTTTAGTCTTCCTATTCTCTTTCATTTCATCTCCTTTCTTTAGACTCACCCTTGTTCATTGTGGTTTTAGGAGTGTTCCAAAAGTCCTAACTCAGTCCATTTTATCCCGGTAACTTTGGTAAGGAAAATAGGCTAGAATTAATATGTTATGTGCTTATGTTATCTATATGTTTATGTTATTAAAAGTGTTATGATATGTATATGTGTATGTAGGCTTGGGCATATGACCCATATGACTAACAAGACCCCAAATGGGTTATGGGCATATGACCTACTTAGCTAGTAGGACCCCATTAACCCCATGGGCATATGCTTGTTTAGTCTATGGGACCCCAAGTAATAATGGCCATTATAATAAGTGTATGTTATATGTATTATGTTAAGTCTTTATGTTTTCTTATGAAATTATGTATGTGACTTTGTGTTAGATTTTCCTTACTGGGCATTAGGCTCACTCCTTTCTGTTTATGTGCAGGAAAATAAGTTTAGAGACGGAAAGATTCGTGACGCTTGGAGAATGTGTATCGATGATGAATGGAGTCAAGGGGCCGAGCGTTATCGATTCGAGGATGTAGTCTCCTTTTATGTTTTTTTATGGTTTTACATGTATTTTCCGCATTATTATGTAATGTCTTTTATTTTAAATCTTATTTTGTTTTAAAGACAATGGGATCCCAAAATCCTTCTTAGTATTCTGTTTCTTTGTAAATAACTCTTATTTTCAAGTTACTCAATAAATTATGGTATTTTCGTAAAATGTAAGTTTTTATGTATAGTTTCGATAATGGTCCAATTAGTCTAGATTAGTGGGTCATTACAACTGAGTTGTAGGAATACTGCCTCATGTCCTTTTTTTTTTCTTGTAAAAGAATAAATGGACATTATTCTTTAGATAATACATCCTCCTGACCGGGAAGGAAAAAAGCCTTTCTTGGACTTTTGTAAACTAAAGTATTTAAGCTTCTTATCTATATAAGTCACTTGAGACAGTGCCAAAATATTGTTCTTACAATCTCTATAGATTTGAATGTATAGAACATATTTGGATTTTCCAAATCTAATATTTAGAAATGTTCAGCTAACAATTTCTTCTCTATTGATAATTTCTCTACATCATTCCCAATGATCAAAATGTTATCAACATGAAGAATAAGAATCACAACAGAATCTTTGACTAAATCAAAGATATTTAAGATCTGATGACTAGTTAAAATCCAAAGTTAGATTTAAGAAGCCTTGCAAAAAACTTTGCTTTTGATCTTTTGTTTCGAATCTTTCTGGTCAAGATCTTCAAACGGTTTTTTCATGTTAGCCATTCAGAAAAGACTACGTAGACATCTATTTTAATAATTCTCATAATCCATGCAAAAAGAAATGGATAAGAGTATGTAAACATATTTAAGCTTGGTTACAGTAGAAGGTATTTATTCGAGTAATAAATTTGTTCTTTTTGTTTATAGCCTTCGGCTATTATCCTTACTTTGAATAGTCTATACATTCCTCTATTCTTCTCTTCATCTTGAATATCTTGTTGCAAACTGAAGTTTAATGAACTTTAGTTGGATGTTCAAGAATCCAGATGTCATAGGAATTCCAAATTCCATTTCTAGATTCATGGTATTTTAACCATTGTTTTCTTTAAAACCTTTCATTACATACTTGTATGTTAATGAAATATAGTTAGATTGTGTTACACACAACCAACTAAACTTTATGTTTGTAACAGAGTAGTTGCTAACTAACTCTCCCACTACAATAAAGCTTTATAGAATTTGTGATATTCTTTGGTTTTATCATTGTTAATTACTAGTAACTCACTTACTTGACTTATAGTCATTGTTTCTAGTATAAGTTAACTAGAAATATAGTGATTATAATAATCATGCTTCATTAAAGTAGCATTTAAGAGATACAAACACTTTTGTAATCTTTTATGATGATTAAATTATTTCACTAAATGACTTCATGGAAACTTTCAATTTATTCACATAACTACTTGTGAATCCCAACTTTTAAGTCTTTGATGATGTACAACCAAACATGTACAAAGTATAACAAGTGTCAAAATTATACAAAATAATGAAGATGATAATGATCACTCATTATCTATTTAATCTTATCTAATATGATTATATTCCATTTCTAAAATACTAATGTTGCTTAGCATTCTAGTTGTATGTGAGTTGGGTTTGAATTCCAAGTTCACATGCAAATTACTTGAATTCCAAATTCGAGTTTAGACTTCTTTTTGATTAGATCAAACATGTATTTAAGTGACTTTAATTTGAATGTTGCATGAAATTCTAGAAATTTTCCTTGCATTCAACAAAGGTAAATATGTCTTAAATAAACGTCAATCAATATTGACTTAATATTTATTATCTCTTTTAGCTTTGAACATTAAAATGTTCAACATACATCTCTATGTATTAGCTAAATGATTATGTGATTTTTGAGCATTTATTAGAGAAAGCTTTTTTGGTTAACTTTAATTAATAGACTATATAAACAGGGAGAGAACCAATGTATGGTTCTAATAAAAGACTGTCTTTTATTTTTTTTATGTGTCTATTTAATTATAAACCAATCTCAAAATATATTACACATATATGTTTCACTTAATCGGTTTTGGAATAATATGTCTTATTTATTAAATCTATGATTTGCAAAATAATTAATAATTCATAATTATCATTTATACTTATTGATGAAATAGGTAGAATAAATATATTTCAAAAATAACAACTGAATTTATTATTTAAAAGAAATATTAAATTTGTTCACTCATCAAATAAAAGAGTCTAAAATATAGTTTCTAAAAAGAATTCTAGAACCAATTTAAAGAAAGAACTTATTAGTTTCTTTGATAATAAAAATCAACTATTTCAAAATGACTAAAAAATTTATATTGTTTTAAAGTAAACAAAATAAATTTCCAAACTAACATTTTCTTTATTCAATCGTCTTCATCATTTCTTCTTTGCTTTGGTTTCAATGCAATTACTATTTTTCTCAAAAGATTTATGCATCCCTGAAAACAAGAACAAATGAAAAATAATATTAGTGGCATAATTTTGAATCAACCATTCAAAATATTAAATAAGAGTTTTGAGTAAATTGAATTTATCCTGTATCTTAAAAATTGAGCATATTCCAAAGCATCACTCTTTATCAATGCCCACATCTCGTATGCGGTTTCAACAACCATGTATATTTCTTTAATGTCGCCATGCATGGTCGATAAAATGCATTGACGTGCCAGGTGATTCAATCTCATCCATTCACCATATTTTTCATGTTCACCAAAGCTGGATGAAAAGATTGGAACCTCTGGAGGTGGATCAAAGATTGCTCCATACAAGTTCTGTGTTCCAAGGACAATGTGAATTCCTTCATACCATCTTATTATGCATTTAAGACTAAATGGAATCATTTCCAAGATTCTACCAATGGGGTGTGTGTCAATTACCAAGTTTTCAAGTACTTGATCAGGATTAAGAGAATTAATAATTGTTGTTGGAAATAAATAAATAAAATATAATAAATTAAAACATATAATAAATACCAGATATTATTTGGAAAAGTAAACATGATGCATGAATGCAATACATAAAGATTATATATCAATCCACGAAAAAATTAATTTGAAAATTTAATGGACCAACCTTAGTATATGTCAAACTAATTCCAAATTAATTTTGAGACAAATCTCAATTTCATAAGTGAAAACTTAAAAACCCATTTTTCTCTTTTGACTTATGAACTACCGCTAGTTTGGTCAAGATTTACTAGTCGTGCTCGAAAGCCTAGATACATCTTTGGAGTGTAACTCATTATTTTCAATTAATGAGTTAACTCAAGAGTGTGCCTTAGGGTCAGTCAAACTTGAAATACATCATTAATTATATTATGTCAACCTTAAGATAAAACAAACATATTCAGAAGCCTTTCCTTAGGGAGGCTGCAAACGGAGGCGACACGAGGTCCTTCCTATACCTCTCGGTGTTCAACCAATAATGGAGACCATGAGACTTATTGTCATATCTCCCTTTCCCACTCACTATTTTTGGAAAAGTGTGTTTTTCAAAAAATTAATATTTTTTTTAATTTAGTTGTAAAAATAAATTTAATTATTTTTACCAAATGATATTCTAATAATTACTAATCCAATTAAGAAAAAAATAAAACGAATAAATTGTCCATTTAATTCAATTTTAATTTTGCTTAAATTAAGAGAATTTCATTTTTATTTTAATAAAACATTTTTCATTAAAATAATAAATTAAACAACGTTAATTTTAATTTATCATCTTAACTAATTAAGACTAAATTTATTATTATATGAATTATTATATACAAATGTAATCCCCAAAAATTGGAGTTCAATGATGTGGCAATAGAAATGACAAAAGGCAAGGAATGGTTGGGTGATCTGGCTTAGGAGTGACCCGGTAGACAAGTGAAGAATTTTGACTGGCCAGTCACATGTTTGTTTGCCCAGGCATGACCATGTCCGACCAGTCATGTGTTTGTCTACCCAGGCATGACCTTGGCCGACCATTCATGACCTTGTCCGACCAGGCATGACCTTGTCCGACCAATCATGACCATGTCCGACCAGTCATGACCATGTCTGCCTAGTTAAGTGCATGTCTGCCCAGTTAGGTGCATGTCTGCCCAGTGAAGGTTTGGCCGACTAGCCTGAATGTGATATGGATCGACTAGACAGAGCAGGGCTACGCAAGAGATCCCAGAAACAGCTTCAACGAGAATCGGTCTTGGCTGGCGCGGGAATCTCTCATTCATCCCACAAATATAGTGTACTGTTACATTTTGAATATTATTGTAATTTAAATATAATGAGAATAATAAAATATCCCGATTATGGGGGATATCATCTGTACGATCTCGAGCCTATAAATACAAGGCTTATGGCATCATAAAGGGGACTTTTGGAACTTTTGATTCGAATTCTAATTTTCTAGAGAGAGAAAGTACTTGTATCTTGAGAGAATTCTTGTATTCTTGTAATCTTCACTGAAAAAACTCAGTTGACTCAGGTTCATCTGATCTTGAGTGCAGATCTATAATCACAACTCTAAGTGGATTAGGCTATTACCAACACATTGGGGCTGAACCACTATAAAATCGTCTGTGTCGTTTATTTCTCTTGAAGGTTTTAATCGTTTTTGACGTCTACACGTCGTTGGCCAAAAATGCGGTCAACATTTTGGTGCTTTCATTGAGAGCCTGAGGAGAAAGACAAACGATCCCTGTAGCATTATGGCGCCTCAGAACACCAATGCGGCCTCCAAGAAGACAGGTTCCTCTAAAGAGCCTGTCAGATCAGAAGGTCCTGGCCCTCAAGACCATGAGACTAAGCCTAGAGTCATGCTCGAGGACGTGACTCCAGAGGTTGAACAACTTCAGGAGGCCATGGGGCTTTCCAGGAGGAAATGGTGCAATTCAATGCTCGGCAGGAGTCTTTTCTGAAGAGATGGCCAGGTAGAGAGCTGCGTTAGAGCAGCAAAGGCGCGATATGGAGGCCAGAAGCGAAGAGCTCAGACAACAACAGGAGGAGGTCAACCGGAGACATCGTGAAGCAGCATTTGCTCTACAAGCAACCACCCAGGGAGCAAGAAATAATAATGCTGGTCGGAGGACCACTGACAGAGCCGATTCTCGAGGGCCGAGCAGGAGCAGGAGTAACCCCCCTGATTGGGAAGATGATGGGGATCGATCCAAAACTGCCTCGATGAAAAGGGAGCACTCTAGAACCCCCTCCAAGAGCCACCGATCAGAGACTTCCAGATCAACGAGTCACCGGTCGAGCAGTAAAAAGACTCCACCCAGGCAGGATCAGACTAAGACTCCTCGAGAGAAGAGGACTTCACAATTCAAAGATGGGCATAGTCGTGATGAGGCTGATAGTCATCACATTGAACAGTCAAAGGAAAAGGAGGACAATGACCAACAAGGAGAAAAAGACTGCCCGGGGCGTACCGAAAGGCCTCCACTGCACCCTGGCTAACAACGTAGTGGAAGAGCGCAAGTCCCGCGTAGTAAGCCCTTTGAAAAATCAAAAAGTACGGTGTTCGATTGGGCAGGAGTGCATGCTTCCTGGAAGGATCTGAGGGATGTTATCACCAACAAGAGGAGGACTGTCCCGGACGAAGGGAAAAATCTGAACCGCCCTGCCAGTTGACGACAGTGCACCAGATGGTAATACCCGACCAGGTGATCAAGACCTTGGAACTTCATCAGTAGCACCAGCCATTCAAGCCCAGCTTGACATGCTAACAGCTGCAGTGCAAGGTTTGTGAAAACGACCTTCTGGGATAGATACGATAGACCACCAGAGTGGCAGCCCATTTTGTGCCCGGATTTGAGTAGCCCAGCCGCCGACAAAATATAAAGCACCAGTTTTGCCAATATATACAGAAAAGGCAGATCCCATCACACATGTTGGGAAATTCGAGGACCAGATGGAATTGCTCGGAGTAAGTGACAATTATCGGTGTAGAGTTTTCCTGACTACATTGTCGGATACTGCCCAGGAATGGTATTGGAAGTTTAAGCCAAACTCCATTACTTCTTGGGAAGCATTCAGGAAGGAGTTTTGTAGACAATTCAACACTACCTGGACTCCACCAGTTTATTCCAACCACTTGGCAGATATCAAACAAGGAAAATACGAGTCTCTAAAGAATTATATACAGAGATTCATGAGAGAAGCCAATAGAGAAAATGTTGTAGGAGACGAGGGGAAGATGGTTGCAATATCTGCTGGGATAACTTATCGGAGCCCTTTGTGGGATAACATACATAGAAATCCAATTTCAACACTTCAACAATTTCTTGACCGAGCAGACAAGTATATGAAATTCGATAATGCAATCGAGAAAGAGGAAAATGGCATAAACAATCCGGGCGGAGCAACTGACTCTCCTAAGGATGGTGGAAAGAAGCGTGGAAATAACGGGTCTGACCACCATGAGGAAAAGAAAGCAAAGTTGAGTTCAAATGAAAAGCCAACCAAGTATGAGCCTCAGTTCACTAATTACACCACTCTCTCGGCCAGCCGAGCGGAAATATATCTTGCTACTCATGAAGAGGTTCCCTACAAAAAACCTCCACCTATCAGGAAAGAGATGAGGAAGAGAGATATTAATAAGTTTTGTCGTTTCCATGGAGATTATGGTCACGACACGAATGAATGCAATCACCTCAAGGATGAGATATAATTTCTTCTCCGGTCGGGCAAGTTGAGGAAGTATCGGGCAGAGACACCCCAAGGAGAAGGAGGCAGCAGCAATCCTGGTTTCAAAGGACAAAGATCTCCACCCTTGTAGCCCGGACCTGTGGACTTTACATTAGACACTATATGTGGAGGTCCACACTTGGCTGAGGAAAGCAACAAAGCAAGAGAGAAGCATGCTGAGTGGGAGTGCTAGGATCAGGAGCCACTGGAGTGGCGAGCGTCTATGAATATATTATTTCTAAATACCGCTTTCAGAGTGGTAGTTTAATTTCAAGTTGTTTAACTTGTTATTTAAATTTGGTTTATGAGCTGGTTATTTGCTAACCAACCATCTATTTTTGAACAATTTTTGTTGTTTAAGACTCGTTATTAGACACGTTTTGTCCTTTTTAATTTACGAGTAATAAAAGAGACTACGTGCAGCGTGGTCGATTCTTGCTACAAATGTGCATGTGTGTTAATTATCCGAACAGTGTTCAACTGGCCGGTAAAATCGGACAGTGTTAAAATGGTCGATACATTCAAGCAGTGTTCAACAGGGGGGGGGGGCCTCGAGGTGCGTGCCACAACAGTCAGCGAAATTGGTGATGTCGTCTCAATTTTTGTGCAAAACTTCGTTGAATCCAATTACAATAATTTTATAATTTACATTTCTAAAAATAAAATTACAAAATTTCTATGCCCCAAAAATGGCTTACATTTGTCATTCGAAAATTTTAAGAACAATTCCTAAATCCAAAAGAACCATTATAAACAATCTTTAAGAATCTATCATTGTCAATATAAACATTCATCCATTCAAATATATATCACATACAATATAAAAATGCACATAATCCCACATAGCAATTAATAATATACAGAGATTAATAACCTGCTCTAATACCAATTGTTTGAAAAACAATCAGAGTGCGCAACGAAATGGCATGGTGGGCCCAGTTGATAAACAACAAAAAAAATTTCCATCTCTCTTATAAACAGTTTATATGTTGAAGAATACATACAAGAACCATCAATATACAATATCATTAATCACGGAACATATATATATATATACATACTTATATATTATATACACATGTATACAAACATTTGAGGACATATATATCTACCTCTTCAAGCCTATCAAGTGTCCTTGAGTTTTTTTTTGTATATTTAATGATCTTCCTATATTATATACACATGTATACAAATATTTCCTAGTGCGCAACAGAAATTGCGGTAATGGTAAAATCGTATACAACAAAAAAAATTCATATAAACAACTTTAAATGAGGATCCTTTAATATGAAATATGTTAATCAATATAATAAGTATATGTAAAAATAACATGAAATGATTTACCTCTTGTAGCCTATCAAGAATTCTTGAATCTTTTCGTATATATTTTGATCTTCCTATCCTCACTAGAGTACTCACACTACTACAAAAAAAGGCCATTTGCGTTAGTTTCTAACTGCCACAATTGAGTTTTGCATTAGTTTTAAATGTGACGTTGAATCTTATGATGCAAACCAGGCTGGCATTTGTGTCAGTGGGGAATTGTCACAAATCTGGCATTTGTGGTAGCTCCCCACTGATGCAACTGATAGGTGTTTGCGTCAGTGGAGAATCGTCACAAATCTAGCATTTGTAACGCAAACAAGTCGTTAAACAACGTCATGGTGGCACTGACGCAAACACCCTCATTTAACCCCGTCAGTATATGTATTGACGCAAATGCCCTTGCATTTGTGGCAGTGACCAACTGCCACAAATGTTAATTCTCGGTCAACGACCTTAGTCAACTGCGTTGACTGACACGTTTGACTGGCACAAATGACCTTTTTTTTTGTAGTAGTAGTGTCACACCTAGATCTTCCAAGATGTTCTCTACGCCTAAAGATGTGGGTGGGCACATAGAGAGCAAGAATTAATATTTATGAATCAAAAGTATTCTCAACACATAAGACTCTTGATTATAGGCTAGCGAGAAAGGTTTTTCTTTTGTGTGAAAAAGATGATCAATTTTTCTCTTCTGTGTGAAAACTATTCTCTTCCTATTTTCTATCATATAGAATATAAAGACATTATTATCATACTAATAATTATAATAAAATTGATCATCTTTGATAATAATAAAAAATGATTAAAGACAAAGTCTTACATTCCATTTAAAAACTTTTTTCAAAATATTTAATTAATTAATTAAATTAAATAAAAAACCAATAACTGATCACCACCAGTAGTGGTACATGCATAGGATAGTCTAAGAAACCTCATGCGTGTAGCACTTTTCCTGAAAAATGAGATTTGATTTTTTCATGCATTTTTATTTTAATTAACTAATAATTTGAAATTCAAATAAGGTATCATCTTTTTAAGGAAAAGATAACAACTTAAATTTCAAATTCAAAATTCATAATTTGAATTTCCATTATCATCTTTTTATTAATTTAATAAATCTAATTATCAAAACTAATTTTGACTATCCATATTTATCTTTTTACACTTAAATAAAACAATTGATTAAAATCAATTTCTTTTATTTATACACAATTTCAAAAATTGCACAAATGCAATAATAAATTGTGCAACTTCAATTATCACATAATTGCATATTTATCCCAAATAATAAATATTCTCTTAAATAATCCATTAGCAATTTTGTTGACGCCATTTTTCGTCAACTTAAATTGTAGAGCAATTAAACAATAAAACAATGAAGCAAAATGAATAATGAAGAAAAACAAGAGGATTTTTACGTGGTTCAGCAGTTAATTCTGCCTAGTCCACGAGTCTATGTTATTAAGACTTGGGAGTTTTCTGGAAATTCTTCAGAGATGAATTACCCAGAGTTTTCTCTCTAGAAAACTCAAAATCAGTCCTTTACAAGTGGCGATTCCTTCTCTATTTATAGAGAAGGTTGCAGAATTCATTCCCACATATTTCAGGAAGATATTCTGTAAATCAATGGAAATCATGATATTAAATGCGTTATCTCCTATATACACGGAAACGTCCCATGAAGATCGGGAACGGATAACGGATTAAATGATATCCCTTAAATATTGGGATTGCATAATAATAAACATGTTCACACGTAATGGGCTATCCCAGGTGATTCATCAGATCTTCGAGATTAGCAATTGGCATTGAGTCTGTTAAGACTTATGGGTCAATCACGAGCTCTCCACCCAACTTCGCGCTATGCTCGGGACAAGTAGATGCTGACGAGGCCGTTGCATCCGAGCTTGTACTTCCTGAGCTTGAGCTATCTCGTCTGAAGACAATCGGTAAAAAATATATTCAAGTGTCGTGCCATTGCCCATCACAAGCTCAGAGAATATTCGAGGTTACACATCCTACTTCAGAGAGGTTTAATGGTTGGACCATATGATGTCTGCATATATTTTGAGGTCACACCTGACGAGCCCAGCTTTCGGGGTCATAACTTCTTATCTTGAAATCTGAGTGTAACATTTTGCCCCCTCAAAAGTATCAGTTCGAATCCCGTGAAAAGGAAAATTTTGAAATGTACTTCTTGGAAATCGTACCATCAATTGTACTTGAGTGTAGACACGCGTCAGCCAGGTACATGATGGTCAAAGTACTTGAGTGCTTTTGATATCGCACGCACGTCCATCTGCCTACCACCTTTATGGCGCCACACTTCCTTATGTCCCTGGCTATTTGATCAAATATTGAAATTGGCCAATGGTCCAGATCACTTCGTCGTTTGGTATCCTCTGGGACCTATATATATGCCATCATCTTCCTCATTTTACCTTTACGCTTTCAAGTTTTTAGAAAGAAGAGAAGAACAAAGGAAACCAGAACTTAAAAACTTCGGTCCTTGCATGTTCTCTAAGCCGAGAAAGAAAAACACTGCTGGTCTGTTTGACTCCGTGAGATCGTTCTTGTAGCCAATCCTTCAGTCTTCAATTTCTTTGTATCCACCATCTACATTTTGTAAGTATCTGTTCTTGACCTCATATATTCGTGTTTATGCTTTGCTTTGTCCATGCATGTTTTATGTTGTTGCACTTTTAGACATATTTGCTAGTTTCGTACTAGGGTGCTTTAGTCAATACCATGTAATTTTTAGGCTCTTCTGGTGTTACTGGTTTCCCAAACCCAGTGTAAAGCCCTGGATAGCCAAGACCGTTACACTGTGTGTTTACAAAGTGCTAGACTTGCTATTCAAATCATTTAATTAAAATCGTGTTGCAGGAGCTACAAAGGAACTAGGGTTAAAAACATTTTGGTCTCAAAAGCCACACTTTTCATAAAAAAAAAACATTATCCGGTTACACGGGATCCCAAAAATACAAGTTTAAAGATCGTTTACAGAATTTGTAAGACTCAGATACATTAACCAGCCATACTAAGGCAAACCAAGCAGTTAGGTAATCCCTGTCCTGGTCCACTCCTCGATCGTGGTGATCGAGCAGCTGGCTATGTACATTTCACCTCGGAGCTCTCCACCTCAGGCTTGGTCCAGCTTTCCCTTGCCTTTACCTGCACCACGTAGCACCCGTGAGCCAAGGCCCAGCAAGAAAACACAACAACAACAAAGCATAAGCATTAAGCAGTCAAGTCAATATCTCACATTGCATCACATAGCCTCAGTCAAATAACCATTCAATATAGTCAAGTATTCCACATACTAGGCATATCAATTCATAACATACACAGTTTATAACGATAACCAGGGCTAGCGCCTACAGGCTGCTCCCTCTGTTATCCCAGTGTTCATGGCTCCCAGTGGCCAAATCGCAATCTATGCGCTAATAGTATGTACGACACTCTTAGGCCACTTTTACATGTCCCATGGCGTGATACCAACATTGACATGATACAACTCACGGGAGCACTTAGTCCCATCACAATCATATAACCGGGTGCAGTTTTCTTACCTTCCAATTCATAATCTTTGACCCCTTGACTCCTTGAGAATGATCCCCCTCGAGCCCTAGCGCTCACCTAAACACAATCATGGCCAAAGTCATCACCAACCCTCAAGTTCAAAACCTAGCCCCGGGGCCAATCCCAAGCCCCCGGGAAGCCCTAGTTCCACCAAACAGGGTGGTGGAACCAAACCCCAAACCTTAGGTCAAAAACCCTTGCAAATAACCCTAAAATCCCCTTCAGAAGGCAGGGTAGTGCTACAGTGCTTCTGGGAGGGCACTACAGCGCTACAGACAGAAGCCAAAAACCCTTCAGCAACATGGCCTAGCGCTACAGCACCCAAAGGCTAGCGCTGTAGCGCTAGTCACAGATAGCCCAGCACCAACATTTCTCTTCTGCGATTTTCTCGAACCAACCTCAACCAAACCTCTTCCAAATCTTACCCAAACTTAAAAACAACCTCATGAACACACTCCACTCATCCCAAGCACCCCAAACACCTAAAACCCAAGCACATGCATCCACAAACTCAGATTTCACCATAGCCACTCCTAAGTTCTAAAACCCAATAGAAATCAGCTGAACATAAGAGTTAGAGCTTAGAATTCATACCTTTGATAGGATTTCGCCCACAAGCTATCCCTAGGCTTCCTTGGCTTGCCACTCCTCAGCCTTAAGCCTGAATTCCCCAAAGTTCCATTCAATTCAACTTAAATACCACAACTCAAAAACCAGAAACAGAAATGGATGAACTCTAGAATCTTACCTCAAGTGTTAATGAAACCCTGCTAAACCTCTGTCAATTCCTTAGTCTTAGGTCAGGATCCTTGATGTTTAGTTACCCCAGCTCTCCTCTGAGCTTTACTCCAAAAAGTCCTCAAGAAACAGATGAAGAAAGCCTGAACCAACTCAGAGAAACTCTCTCTGTTTTTCCCTCTTTCTTTTCCCTTCCTTTTCCTTCTTTTTCAGACTTCTTTGATATTCTACAAATTCTACTAACATAAAGCCTTAGTATAATCTAACTTCTGTAAATCAAATGACTATTATACCCTCCCTATTAATTCTAACCCCTTTAGTCCACTTAAGGGTATTTTAGCCATTTTACCCACTTCCCGCTAATTCCTCGAGTGTCTTTATTATTTTCTGCTTAGTTCCCGATACCTAATTAATCACCAATAGTATTCCTCAACGTCAAAATAGACTCCAGTATATCCGTTAAATTTCCACTTATACCCCTGAGCTCATCTCGAGCCGGGTATAAATCCTCGCTATAACTTTTCCGCTACTTTGCTCACTAGGATTGTCTCGAGTCACAGATCACAGATATATCCACATAATAATGTGGTCTCGACAATTATCACATATATCAAAGCAGTTATGCCCATAATGGCCACATTACGATTATGCCCTTCTAACCTAATCTGGGACTGTATGCATACTAACATACATAGTCATGCATCTCAAATACTCAAGTAATCATATAACATGCTTTAAACCATAATCATGCATCTAAATCATTAGAACCACACATAGTCTCCATTATGCCCTCCAGGCACACTAATCAAGGCACTTAAGCCTTATTAACGAATTTGGGTCGTTACACCCAGATTTTGCATGAATGAGGCAAATTCAATTCTTTTACTGGGTTATCTTGATTTCAACTATCGTATCGTGTAGACCAAGAAACTGGGTACATGATTAGGGTTTTTAAATTGCACGTTTCCCAAAAATTTTACTTTTTGGGTAACCGCCAACTTTTTCCCTGAAAATCTGGGATTCTAAAAAATAAATCCAATTTTCCCCTATATGTGGAATACACGCTCCGAGCCTAATCTCGCTCTTTTGTCCATGTTCGTTCCATAGTCTCGAGCATTCGAGCTCAGACAATCTTGATTTTTATTATTAATCTTCTTGTTCGTCTGGGCCTCACCCTTTTTCTTTCTTGCTAGATGTCGCAGAATTTGGAAAAGCGGTGGGGGTCAAAACTCGCGATTCCTTACTCACCGACAACTCCGAGCCCAGAGTCACCTTTTACTCAGAATTAACGCTTAATCCGGGAGCACAAGCTAAGGCGTGTGCAAGAAGACACTCAAGCTCACTTTCGTCGTCAAATCAACGAGGTCGAAGAGAGAAAAAAGAAGAGACTTAGGGTCGCCATCTACCCAGATCCAGACCCCGATCCTAGACCAATCCCCATCGATCCCACTCTTAAAATGACGATCACATTCAAACCGGGTGATCTCCAATTTTCACTGATGGAAGAACCATCAAATCCCACGTCTACTTCGCAGCCAACCACTATTCCCACCTCGAGGGGAGAATTTTTCGAGGTCGAGCATTATTGGAGCTTGATTTCTTCACTAGGGAAAATCTCTGACATCTTGGCTCTTCACAAAATTGGACTATCAGGCTCACTAAGGTGTTGAGCTCCAACCTCCCACGAACGAAGCTATTGCGTCTCGGGAGATGGTAATCCCGACAGTAAGTTAAAATATGCGGCTTGGAGTCATGAGCACATGAGGGCAGGGGCCTTATTGCCGTTGAAGTCCTTTTTCAAGGAATTTTTGGATTTCTTCGAACTCGCTCCCTTCCAACTCAACACCAACTCATATAGGGTTTTTTCAGCCCTGAGGTCGCTTTATCACGAGCTAAAGTGGGAATGACCTTCACCAAAAGAGATTTTGTATCTCTTTTATTTGAAAAGCAACCCCTTCCAAGCTCGGGGAGGAGATGACTTCTATTACCTCTCGAGCTATCCCTCAGAGAAGAAAATCTTTGAAGACCTGGCGAACCATCCCCCCAACTTCAAACTTGTGTTCTTCTGGACGGACGGCCTGGTCCCTCCAGATATTATTCGTTCAGGCAAATTTGTAAGTATACATCTCTTTTCTTTTCATGCTTGAATTTTTGTTTAAGCTCGAACCACTCATATACCTTCAATTCTTCAGCCAACTATCACCGCCCTACTCCCACGGACAAGATGAAGGAGCACAAGGAAGCCTTGCTTCAGCTCCCTTATGGTAGGCGCTCTCTTTCCTATCTTCTTCATGAAGATAGGCTTCAAGCTTGTGGTCTCCTAGAGAAGGATCAATCTACCAACACTGGTCCAACAAGAAGTACACCAATTGGGAGTCTGTGCCTCTCTCAACTGACAGCCTTCCTCCGAGGTGAAGCTCTAAGGCACGATCCCAGCTCACCGTCGCAGGAGTCCGTGCTCAGGGAACGAGGCCAATGATGAAGCTTTGAACTCGAGTGACACTACAACAATTATGCCCATATATTACATTAAAATATAGCATATTTTAATAAGTGTTATTGTCGCATGGTAATAGAAAAAGACACGGAAAATGGGCGGTAAATGAAATACACAGGCGCCAAATGAAACAAAAAAAGCAATCTCTAAGGTTGAATCCCTAATTACTCTACACGCCTCCTCTGTTTCTTTCTCACACTCAGTAACTCTCTCTCTCTCTCACTCACTCGTTCAATCTTTCTTTCTTTCTCTCTGTTTGTTGCAGGTGTGTAACAATGTGATGGGGCCTGCGGCTTGGGTCGTGTGACAGGGAGGCTCGACTCTTGGGTCTACGGCGTGGCTGGCTCGTGGGTGTGACGGTGCTTGCGGCGGTGGGTCTACGGCGTGGCTCGACTCGTGGGTCGGTCTTGTACCAACTATCTGTTGTCTCTACAATCTGTTCCTGTTGTTCGTTGTCTTCCTCCGTCTCATCTACCACAACTTCCCTCCCCATGTTTCGCTGACTCCAACGGAGATTGACTTGTAGAGCAATGGTCCAGCAGGCTGTACAGGGAGGAGCTCCAGCTGCTTAAGCCCAAGAAATGGAGAGGCTAACCGCTAAAGAATCCCTTCTTCTTGCTGTGAGTCTCAAGTTTTAAGAATTTGTGTGTTGTAGTTGATAAGACCTAGCATTTGAGCTTTGAATTTGGGATTATTTATTTATTCAGTTTAAGGATTCTGGGGGTTTTTCCAAGCTTCAATTTTTATGGGATTTTTACTTGTTCAAGCAAATCAGGTCACCATTCTTGGAGGGTCAGTGGTATTTTTTTCAGGGCTGATGTCTTCCACGCAGTAGTTGAGGTGAGACTTTCTTTGATTTAGAAAGCGATTTTTTCATTCTTTGTTTCAATTTGTTTGGCAAAAGAGATGACTTGCGGCTCATTATATTATTTTGCATATGCTTTTTTCTTTTTGAACTTTCTCTCACTCTTTTCCCTCGTTGAAGAATAGCAAAATAAAAAGGGTAATCTTTATTTCTCCTTCGACATTGACAAAGAGTTTATGATTTTTGTTAATATTTTTCACATGCAGCAATAATTCAAAGTTTACCCATACCAGTTTAGGTCAATGTATATCATGTGCCCATAATAATAATAAGCAATTATAAACTAACATATGATGCTGAACACTACTTGAGTTGTCAACTCAAATTACAAGTTAGTGAACTTTGATCACTCATAAGAAGTTAATTCAAGTAGTGATGAACACCCATACCAGTTTCGTCCATTGCTGCCTGCTATGATGTGCATAATCTCTTTTCTTAGCTGTGGTTATCTCTGTTTTTGGTCTTGATGATTAACTGTTATATGGTTTTTTTTTTGTGTTACAATTTGTACTTGTTTCTGTTATAAAGAAATAATAGTCTGGTTGTTTTCAATATATTGTTTTGGGTTATCTTTCAGGAGAGTTTTGGTTGCGTTGGACTTTGTCAAAGAAAATTTGTCAGGGTTATATTTCCCATTTGATCTGTGACATTCCATATTCCAATTTCTTCTATGTTGACCAACCCTCTTTGACCCATTTTCTCTGTATTTTGGTTTGTATAGGCACGAAGTTCAAAATTAATTTGTGTTAATAATAAAAGGAGAAAAAAATGGCATCTTTATTTTGTGTTAATAATGTTAAAATCAGAAGCTTTTTTGAAAGATGAGAATATACTAACTTGGCCATGTTTATTAATCTTCCCAAAGTCTTAATACTTCATATGGTTTAAAGATGATTTGAGCACTGATACCATTGTTATTAGCCCAAGTTTGCAGTGAGAAAAGGTTATGGTTGGAATCTGAAGCTAATGATTTTTGACATTTTTACTGCAATAACGAGAAAGATTTAGTATGTTCATTATAGAAGCTATATATTCGACATAGCAACAATAAATTAGCTCAATGTGAAATGAAACCTGTTTCAATCCACTTTTACCATTAAATTTGTTTTATGCATTGTAGAGTGTAGTTTTTGAATTTGAATCATGGACTTTCTATTTATCTTGTTCCGATCTGCAGTCCATGCAACGAGGCGATCCAGCTTGGGTTGGTTATATATATGCCTTCTTAATCTTTTCTGGAGTGGTATGGCTTCTATCTTTCAAGAACTCAAATAAAGTAATGTGCTTTCTGCTTAAAATTGTAACACTTTTGTACAGAACTAATGGCAAGTTGAAATCTTAATATTTAAATCACTTTTATGGACTACAAGGAGATTATTGGAATGAATCAAGTTGTAGTGTGAGATAGAAGTTATTTAGGACAGTTATAAATTTTCAATTCATTAATATGTTTATTATGGCAGCCAACAAGGTTTGACAAGTTCTTGTATATGATTAACTTTTGTATGAATTTCTTGAAAAGTTGTGTATACACTTGAAAGACAAAAGCCTAAATTATGTAATTGCGAAATTGCAAAATTTAATATCTGATTTCTTAAGTCATGCACACATGAGAACTTATACTACAATTTGATGTTTTCTTAGATATTAAATGCTTTTCTCCCCCTCTATAGCAGAGTTTTATTGCTTATTCTTTGGAAAACCGACATAGATGTTCCTTTAATATCTTTAGATTTCTGACTTCCTTATGTTTTAATTCATAGAAGTAAAGAATACAAAGAAAATAGAGTTGCTGATTGTGTTCATTTTAAGAATTAAATGATCTTTTTATTCAGATTAGAAAAAGTAAATTCGCAAAGATTAACTTGTTTATTGACTAGTTGATTTGATTTTTTTTTTCAGTCAATTGGGGTGTTGACCGAATCTCAATATTTCCAGAATGTTATGCGCGTTGGTTTCCGGCTGAGATCAACTTTGGTAAAGTCCTCTTTTATGTTAATACTGTGAATTATGTTATAGTGTCTAATTTTGTCAACTTTTTAGGTGGCTGCTATATTTAGAAAATCATTACGATTGACTCATGAGAGTCGCAAGAGTTTCTCTACAGGAAAGATAACAAATATGATTACCACATATGCTAATTCACTTCAGGTAAATATGATTCAGATTTGTGTACTTTGATTAATTAAATATCATTAACAACAAGTAGTGTTGTTTTGTTTAGGAAAAAATCAAATAAAACTTATATTCTTTGCTTTCTTTCTCAATGAAGAAACTTCATGATGTTTTTTCTCATCATGGTTTACATAATTTCAAAGACATTTGTTTTCATTGATGTTTTGGAAGGAAAAATAAGAACCTTAAGTACTTTTTCTTCCAAATTATCAGTGTATATATAAATGTATGTATATTATATATGTAGGAAAGAAATTCCATTTTTGTAAGGATAAGAGTTGGATGTGGCTTCTTTTTGGATGAAAAATAATCTTCTCTTTTCTTTGGGGGCTTCAATGGCAGAAGAATTAAGGGAACGCCCTTCCCCTTCTTCCTTTTTTTTTTTAACTCCATTATCAATTGATAATTGTTTTATGTCTAATAATATTTCTGTTATGATGTGACCTATTTTGAGTGGAAATTTCTTTCAAGTCATGTGGCTGCAGCTTGGGGGCTGCTGATAGTGAATAGTTTGAGGAAAAATATGAGTGGGGAATTTCTTTTATTGGCCATTCAATTGAAATTATTTTCTGCATGTATAATTATAATGAAACACCTTGTTTCTATCTTGTCAGACACTTGCAGAGAAAATGTGTCATTTGATTGTGTTATATATTATTTTCATTATAATTTCTATCTTATGTTGTCTATTCTTCTTGTATGATGCAGATGCTAAAGAAGCTAAGCAAACAATTAAGTGGTAGGGATTGGAATTGGAACAACTTACACATTATGTTGGGCAATAGGGTCTATATCTGGTTCGATGATGGAAGAACAGGTACATTTTTAACTTACCTTATAAATGTTATTTCTACTCATTTTCTATTTGTGGTCACTGCTTATACTTTATGATTCAACTATAAACTCATCATTTACTTCTCAAGATATTGTCTACGTCCCACCTCCCTAGTTGTGATAATAGTTTACTTGGCATTTCTGTTTTGACTACAAAAAAATGTTTATTCTGATCAAAGATAGTCACATGTGTAAATTTGAGTAAATTTGAGAACTATGAGAAACTTGGTTGGAGGTATACAACCAGTACTTTTTTGAAATCTTGTACATAATCCTCCTCTCTTTCTGCAGGTATGTTGTTGGACAGTACCCGAGGTTTCTAAGAGCTCATTGGAAGTTCCTAAAATCTGTTGTGAACAAATTGTTTGAGTTCATGCATGAGACACATCCTGGTGTTCAGGTTTTTGTTCTGTTGTTGTTTTCTTGTCTCATTAACAGTTGTAAAACATTTGCTTGAACTCTTATTTATTATAGTGTCACTAAGTGTTTTTATTTGTTATAGCTAGCTTATTAAGTATATTATAATTAAGGAATCCTGAATCTTGCAGCAGCACTAAAGGCCTCTCTGTGGCTTATATCTAGATTTAAAGTTGGGGTTAGAACAAGGGCTATAGACACCAACATGTAACCAATACAAGATCAAGAAACTAAGGCATATTTATAACAGTGAGTAATACTATGTACAGCAATTAATAAAAACACATTCAGTAATATTATTAGTGAATCTTTCTTTTTCAATACTACATATATATGGATCTGGCACAATGCTTCCTGTACTTCTAGTGGCCTTTTGACCTTGTTTGGTTGTAGGCATGTGTTAATTTCATTAACATGTGTGTATAGATTCTTGTACTTTTTATTTATAACTTTGGCCACTATATTATAACTTAGAAACACTTAGTCTGGATCAAATTCAAGGTGTTGAGCTTTTTATTTCACCTTCATTCATTTAAGAAATTGAGTTATTCATATTATTTTCATTCGCTGCCTACATATATTTAAATTTGTCCAGCCACTGCTTAACTGGCCTTTTCTTTTTATTTGCTCATAAGCAGTTGCTTCAACTAAATTGGGAAAGATATTGAACTCCTATGCCATATTGGCCATGAAAATGTAAGGACTGTTAAGAATTAGAATAGCTCCTTAAGCTCTTAACCATTTGAACTCCTTAAGCGATTTAGCCATTTGAACTCCTTAAGCGATTTTCACCTTCTTTACTAATTTTGACCTCATTACTGACTAGTTTAGAAGAGAATTTGGGTTTAGTTTTACTTGTCCTTTCACTGCGAATCTCTCCTGTGCATTCCTAGTAAATCTAACTTGTCCGATGCAATTGTTTAAATTCTGTAGCCAGACTTGAATGTGAGGGAAAAGATATAATCCTAATTGACACATGGAAAGAAGCCTTCGGGGGACCTCTTGTTAATTACTTCGTCAGCCAAGGCATTTGGGCAAAAGCTTATTTAAGTTGATTAAAGTGTAAATATCATATGATCAACCTTTTTTTTTTCTTTCTGCTTTATGTGAGATATGCAATAGCATGGGTTGCAGATGAATGTGAATGTTAGTTATACATGGTTATACTAGCCTACAAGGTATATATATGCTGAAGTTGAATCCCTTAGTGTTGTCCTTGATGCTTAAGTTATGATGAATGTTTTGCATCTGTGTTTGGATGGGTTGTATTAATTCTATGTGTTCCTTTTTCTGTTTAGAGTTTTTATAGATAATGTGCTACTACAGTATTTGGAAAGGAACCTATTTTGATTTCTTAACTCACTTTTATAATAAAGTATTATAAGTAATCTATGTATAAATATATATCACAGGCTGCTGGAGTTGAATTCCCAGTTCGAGAAGAGAGCAGTGTACCATTCTTTACTCCACCCCAGACCCAGCCAATAATTTCTCCTGAATACAATGATGCTGCTATTGAGGCCTCTTTACAATTTGATGCTTCACGCCTCAGGTATTGTCTCGATGACAACTGACTTTTGTTTGTCAAAAACATTTATTCAAATTCTTGGTACTTATTAGGTTTTATTTTCTTATATTAAACACAAGATAGATGCAAAATAAAGTTATAATATATAATTGCATGGTCAGCTGATAAAGTTATAATTAGGTAATTAATTTTTTTTATGTACTCTTTTAGTTTACTATAAATTTAAGTTGAAGCATTAATTATTTAAATTTTGTTGTAGCTAAGCAAATGGACTCACAACAAAGACAAGTGCACAAAGGATGATGAATTGAAGGATGGAGCAAGTTTCGTTTACTTTTGAGTATCTTGCAATGTTTCTATTTTTCATTTTTGAAGTAAAAATTGTTCAAGATTATAAAACTTTATTATGTTATGCTTTCAAACTTAAGTTAGAACTAAGATCTCATAAAGTAGACACATTCATGGTTTGAAATAATTATTGTTTAATGTAATACTTATAGTTTATCAATCTATTGAGAATTACATTTTATGATTAATTTTGAATTTTTTTTTTATCAAAATACAATAATGAAAATCTTTAAATTAAAAAAAAACCATATAAGTATACTTATCAAAATAAAATTTAAAATTTTATTACTATATGTTATGATTTAAAAACATATTATAAGCGTAAAAAATCGTTATGGTTTATATAATATAACAAACTAAAAATGTTATCAAAATAATCAAATGTAACTGTTGAAAAGTGTTATGAAAAAATATAAGATTAAACTTCAAATTTATAACCGAAAAATCTATCTAAATGTTATTATTTGAATATTATAGCACCTAAAAATGTGTTATTGAATAGTTTAAGATAACACCGAACATAACATTCAAATACTGTTATAGAAAACACTGGACTTTTAATAACAGGGGCTATGTTAGCATTTTCAGAAGTATTATCAATAGTTCCGGTTAGCAGTTTTTAAGTGTTATGAATACTGTTTTTTCTTGTAGTGTGACAGAGGTATGGTCATCCTTAGCTCGGCCTTATGGTCTCCTCTACTACTTAATCATAAGCCTGACACCTTAATCTTGTGTGAAGATGACTAGGGAAGTATGATACTATGTATAGTCTGAACGAGGTCTGGGATGGAATAGCTGTCCAATACGAGACGAATGATTATAGGGACCTTTCGAGGTTGACCTCCACATGTAGGGAAGGGACTCTCCTTGCCTCTTCCGAAGATGGGGGAATTACGTGGTCGCCAAGCACGAGCTCAGGGGAGAGTTCCAGTTAGGTTCCTCATTACTTGTCCTTTTATTCCTTGACTGTCTGTATTACGCTTATTGAGATCATCTTCTAATGTGATTTGATTGTGCAGGTACTATGGACTCCGATCTCGACACCGTGCTCGCCAGTGGCGAGGGGGCCAAGAGGAGTAGGCGCCCGAGAGCCTCGCAAAAGTCAGATCGGCCTGCCAATGTCCTTAAGAGGACCGAGAAGATTCCTCCTCCCCCAGCTCCTACTTTTACGAGCTCAATCTTGGATTCGACTCCCCAGGTCGAAGATTCCACCATGGGTATCTATTATATTATTTCATATAATATAATATTAGATTAAATAATGTGACAAAATGTGATTTGTCACACCTTGTAACATATTACTGAGAGTCACAAAATTGGACACATGTGTGTGCCTAAATGTGACATATTTTGGAGTTACAAAATCAATTACAAATTTGTAACTCCCAAATATTATCCAATAATGTGTATATTATATGTTACACATTTGAGATTGGATTTCATAAAGCCATATGAGAAATGGCTGATAGAGATGTGATTTTAACTCCCATATTGTGTATGGAAGTTACAAAATCAAGTGGGAATAAATTGGAACGTTTTGGAAAAAACTAAAAAATTGGTTGCTGAAAATGACCAAGGGTCGCGGCCCTAGTGGTTGACAGCTTCATACAAATTTGGTTTTTATCAAATTTTGAACATTTCCAACAGCCAAGTAACTCCCAAATCTCTATTTTAATTCCATAAAATATCCAATTAATTATTGGTAACAGCCATGGGTTGGTGGAATTTGAAATTCAAAGGGTGTCTCAAAACTCTATAAATAGGAGCCTAATGCTCACTTGTAAGACACACCATTTTTCATCCACAAAGCACTTGGCTGAAAAATACACCTTGAGGCTTGATTATTCCAGAGAGCTATTTCCTTGAGAGATCCCTTAGTACTTAGAGAATAAGGGGAAAAAAGCTTTTGGACAAAGGTTTTGAACCTTGTTTAAGTTGGTGATCCCCATTACTCTACACTTTGGTTGAGTGTGAGTTTGTGTTTTTCATTGATCTTTTCATTCAGTTGTTCTTCTTGTATTATTATTGTTTTGAGTTTGTAATCCTCTTCTTTTATTTCTATTTACATATTTATTGGTATCTCTTGTTTTAGAGTTTTGTTCTAGTAATTCTCTTATTTCTCTCTTTTCTACATTTACTTGTATTGTTGGTTATTAAGTTGTAAACCTATTTATCTATCATCTTGTCCATTGTATTCTTTGCATAGAGTTTTATTTTTGGTTTTTCCACTTTTCCATTGAGCAATAAAATATATTCTCTAACAGTATCCCCCCTGTGCCTCTTGCCATCATGGTCCGCTCAACACTCGGCCCACTTCCAATGAAGCCTGTGACCCCCAAAACACGCCTATTGTTGATTTCTACTCATGTTGATGAGTATGTTGTCGACAATGCTGCCAGGACTCATGGGGCCACACTTGGCTCGGATGTTTTGTCTCGGATAGGCCAGAGCATCAGCAGCTTCGAGGCTCCCCAGTGGCAGTTTTTGAACAATGCTCGGGACTGCAACATTCTTTACGATAAGAGTGTCGAGCTCGCTGTTGCGGTAACCTCTCTCACCTTATTATTTGTTGTAATTGTGCTTAGTGTATGTTCTAACTTGATTTGTTTCTTTGTTAGTCTCTTACTGCCTTTACTCAGCTTAATTACAAGTTGAACAACGAGGTTCACTCGAGCATGTCCTATGCCCAAGAGTCGAAAGATCTTCAAATTAAGCTCGCTGACGAGTTCAAGGCCGCAAAAGCAGAGATGGAGGCTGAAGCTGAGTAGATGAAAGCCAAGATAGCCGAGCTCGAGAAGCTGAATGCCAGGCTCCAGGAGCTTGAGAAGATCAATGCCAAGCTTGAGGAGGAGAAGAAGGCCACCTTCGAGATAATGGAGGGCGAAAAGGCTCATCTTCTCGAGGAGTTCAAGGAGAAGAAGGATCGGGCGGTTGACCTGGCCATGTACAGGATCTAGGCCAGTAACGCTGATCTAGATACTAGCTTTCTAGGCTCTTTTGAGGAAGAGCTCGTGGCCAAATGGAAAGCTCGGCTTGATGTAGAGGAGGCTGCTTAGGATGAGGTAGAGAAGGCTAAGGAGGGCGCTCCTTCCTCCTAAATCTCGATCTGGGGCTGCATCCTTTTAAAACCTTTGTAATAGTTTTTATCTTTTGTTTTCTATGCCCTTGGGGCTAAGACAATTTATAGCGCGTAAAAGAGCTATTTTCTTATGATATTTATAATACCGTATTTGACTTTACTTTAATATTTTTGCTTTACATTTCTCAAGTTGAAATATTTCAAGCAATTTATATTAAAAGTGTCCATATGTTTGTTTATTCATACAAACACGTGGTGGATTTAAGCTCGAGCTTCAATGCATTCATGCACAGTTTACGCGATGTATCCGTGTCTGATCTCGTTACTTGTCAAGGTCGAAACTTACTTTTACCATGCACTCGAAAGTACTTATATGGCGTGTAATGTAGGTAGTTTAGTTATCTCCTGCTTTTCTAGTTACTTTTCCTTGTCCTTGGGTAGCTCCCCAAAGTTACGAGGTCGAAACTATCATTTTGCAAGATATTCCAGCCTCGATCTCCACTTAGCTTGAAGTAGGTTTATTTATATTCCAACTTTATGTCGATTAGTTTTAGTTGGCTTGTTCCAAACCTATTTATGTCGTGTTTTTGGTTCGTAATCCATACACAAATATTTTTGATATAGTTATGTCTAGATCACGCATTTGGTTTTATCCAATTACCTTGCCTCGCGCATTTGGTTATACCCAAACACTTCTATTTTCTAATAATTTGGTCACGTCCAAATTATGTCGAAACTATCTTAGCTTGCGTATTTGGTTATGTCCAAACACTTTTATTCTTTAATAATTTGGTTATGTCCAAACTATCTTAGCTCGCGTATTTGGTTATGTCCAAACACTTTTATTCTTTTAATAATTTGGTTATGTCCAAACTATCTTAGCTCGTGTATTTGGTTATATCCAAACACTTTTATTCCTTTAATAATTTGGCTATGTCCAAACTATCTTAGCTCGTGTATTTGGTTATATCCAAACACTTTTATTCTTTTAATAATTTGGTTATGTCCAAACTATCTTAGCTCGCGTATTTGGTCATATCCAAACACTTTTATTCTTTTAATAATTTGGTTATGTCCAAACTATCTTAGCTCGTGTTATTGGTTATGTCCAAACACTTTTATTCTTTTCGTGTATGCTATTTTTTATTTTTTCAATCTTACGGTATATATACCACTAATGCCCCCTTAATATCCTATGAGTGTGACCAAAGGTTATTAAATTAAGAGAGTTTGCAAAAATACAACATATTGAAACGAAAATGAACTTTATTCGGAATTCAACAATTTATTAACAGTAGCATAGTAAAGATAAACAAGCATGGTTACAGGTGACATCATTCCTACACTATTGATAGTAAGGTCATAGATGTTCGCCATTCCATGCTCGTGGTACCAAATCCCCGTTCAATCTTGCCAATTTATAGATGCCAGGTCGGATAACCGATTCGATCTGATAAGGTCCTTCCCAATTAGGCTCGAGCACGCCAGCAGCCGAGTCCCGCATAGCTAAGAACACACGCCTTAGCACCAAATCTCCCAAACTGAATTTTCTGTCTCGAACCTTTTTATTGAAATACCGGGTAGCTCGTTGCTGATATGCTGCATTTTTTAGTTGAGCCTCGTCCCGTCTTTCTTCAATCAGGTCCAGACTTACTTCGAGCTGGGATTGGTTCGAGGCTTGATCATAAGCGTGGGTACGAATGGTGGGTATTTTTACCTCGATTGGTAGCATAGCCTCGCATCCATATGCCAAAGAAAAAGGGGTATGTCCTGTTGAAGTATGAGCTGTGGCCCGATATGCCCACAAGACTTAGGGCAACTCTTTGGTCCATTTTCCCTTAGCTTCTTCCAATTTCTTCTTTATAGAACTCTTCAGGGTTTTATTCACAGCCTCGACTTGGCCATTTGCTTGGGGATGGGACACAGAGGAGAAGCTCTTTATTATCCCATTTTTCTCACAAAAGTTGGTAAACAGGTCACTATCGAACTGAGTACCATTATCCAATACTATCTTCCTTGGCATTCCATATCGGCAGATTAAATTTTTTACCACAAAGTCCAAGACTTGCTTTGAGGTAATTGTTGCCAGAGGTTCGGCCTCGGTTTACTTTGTAAAGTAATCCACCGCGACTTCTACGTATTTAACTTTGCCTTTGCTGGTTGGCAACGAGCCTATGAGGTCAATACCCCAGACCACAAATGGCCATGGGGAGGTCATCATAGTTAGCTCGGATGGGGGAGCTCGTGGGATTGTGGAGAACTGTTGACACTTATCACATCTCTTGACATAATCAAATGAGTCTGCTTTGATAGTGGGCCAGAAGTATCCTTAGCGTATAATTTTCTTAGATAGGCTATGCCCCCCCAGTGTGGTCCCCACAGAATCCTTCATGTATCTCTTCTAGGATCTTCTTAGCCTTGGGTGGAGTCACACATCAGAGTAGTGGCATAGACTATCCTCTTCGATATAGCCTTCCTTCCATAATAGTGTATCTGGGAATCTGATACATCAGTTTTCGAGCCTTGTTCCGTTCTGCTGGGAGAATGGCGGTTTCAAGGTACTCAACTATTGGGTCATCCAGGTTGGCTTAGAGTTAATCATGTAGACATCTTCCTATTCAGGCTCGCTTATACTAGGCGTTGATAGATGCTTGATTGGTAGAACGTTCAGTTCGTCGACTTCTGTGGATGTGGCGAGCTTGGCTAGGGCGTCTGCATTCGAATTTTGTTCTCGGGGAACCTGCTCTATTGTGTAGAACTCGAAATGTTCAAGAGCTGCTTTTGCTTTTTCTAAATATGCAACCATTCTTGTCCCACGAGCCTGGTACTCCCCTAAAATTTGGTTGACCACCAACTAGGAGTCACTGTAGCAATGTATCGCCTTAGCCTTGAGTTCCTTGGCTATTCGAAGTCCTGTAAGTAGAGCTTCGTATTCAGCCTCGTTGTTAGACGCTTCGAAGTCAAATCTCAAAGTGGAGTGAAATCGACTCCCAGTAGGGGTGATTAGTATGATTCCTGCCCCCGATCCATTTTCGTTGGAAGACCCATCGACATAAAGTTTCCACAGCTCGCGGGCTGGGGTAATAACTTCATCGCCAGTCATTCCAGTGCATTCCACTATGAAGTCTGCCAAGGCCTGTCCTCTTATGGTTGTCCTCAAATGATAAGTGATCTCGAATTGCTCGAGTTCAACAACCCATTTTAGTAATCGGCCTGTGGCTTCTCGCTTGGATAAGACCTGTCGTAGTGGTTGGTCGGTCAGCACATGGATAGGGTGCACTTGGAAGTAAGGTCAGAGCTTTCAAGATGAATGAATTAGGCTGAGAGCCAACTTCTCCATTAAGGGGTATCTCGATTCTGCCCCCAGTAACCTTTTGCTGACATAGTATACTGGCTTTTGCACCTTCTGTTCTTCTCGGATGAGCACGTCGCTAATGGCGTGCTCGGTTGTAGTGAGATATAGGTACAAAATTTCTCTTGTGATAGGTTTCGACAAGATAGGAGGCTCCGCGAGGTGCTTCTTGAACTCCTAAAATGCTAGCTCACATTCCTCTGTCCACTCAAATTTTTTGCCCCCTCTCAAAAGGTTGAAAAATGGAAGACATCGGTATGTAGATTTCAAGATAAACCTTCTTAATGTCGTCATCCATCCAGTCAAACTCTGGACATCCTTGTGCTTTTGAGGTGAGGGCATCTCAATTAACGCTTGGATCTTGTTAGGATTAGCCTCTATTCCCCGAGCATTCACAATGAAACCTAGGAACTTCCCCGACGATACTCCAAAAGAGCATTTCTGGGGGTTGAGCTTCATGTTGTACTTCCATAGCACGGCAAAGCATTCTTCAAGGTCGTCCACATGGTTATTATTATGCTTAGATTTAACTAACATAACATCAACATAAACTTCCATGTTATTACTTATCTGTTCGGAGAACATCATGTTTACGAGTCGTTGGTATGTGGCTCTAGCATTCTTGAGCCCGAACGACATGACATTGTAGCAGTACAGTCCTTTATCTGTGACAAAACTTGTATGCTCTTGGTCCGGGGCATGCATGGCAATCTGGTTATATCCAGAATAAGCATCCATGAATGACATAAGTCCATGCCTAGCTGTGGCATCTACGAGCTGGTCGATCCGAGGTAGGGGAAAGCAGTCCTTAGGACATGCTTTATTGAGGTATGAGTAATCAATACATGTTCACCATGTTTCATTAGGTTTCAGGACTAGTACTGAGTTAGCGACCCAATCCGGGTAGAAGGCATCTCGTATGAATCAATTTGCCTTCAACCTGTCGACATCTTCCTTTAGGGCCTTCTTCCTGTCGTCGTCCAGGAGTCTTTATTTTTGTTGCTTCAGGGGGAAGCTCTTGTCAATGTTAAGAGCGTGGTTCATCACATTCAGACTTATCCCTACCGTGTCTGAATGTGACCACGCGAAAACATCCTGGTTCTTTTTCAAAAAGAAAATTAATTGCTATTTCTTTTCTTCCGAAAGGTTTTTCCCCACCTTTATAGTTTTCAGGGGGTCAACCTCTTCGAGCTCCTCTAACAGCTTGAGATCAGCCCTTTCTTCTATTCTCGAATCAATTTCTTCGTCTATCTCGAAGACTGTCCCATCCTTATTCTGAATCACGACAAGTGTTTCTGCACTTGTCTATTTCTTTCCTCTAACATAAATGCTATAGCATTCCCTCCCTGCGAGCTGGTCCCCTTTTAGAGTCTCAATGCCACTGGAAGTCGGGAACTTGATGGCCAGATGCCTTACAGACGAAATTGCCCCCAGCCCCACTAGGGCGGGTCTCCCGAGCAGTACGTTGTAGGCCAATGGAAGATCCACTACCACGAATTCCATCATCTTGGTTGTCGAGATTGGGAAGTCTCCCAAGGTTACGGGGAGTTCGATGGATCCCATACAGGCAATTCCTTCTCCTAAAAAGTCGTACAACGTCGTTGCACAGACCTTTAGGTTGCGAAGCATGAGTCCCATCTTTTCTAAGGTGGCCTTGTAGAGGATATTTACTAAGCTCCCGTTATCAACCAGAACTCAGTGTACCCTCTTGTTCACGAGCTGAAGGGTGATGACCAGCGGATCATTGCGAGGAAACTGTACATGAGACGCATCATCCTTAGTAAAAGTTATGGGTTGGGATTCAACCCTTTGCTGTTTTGGAGCTCTGGGTTCGGGTTCGTGGGGAGACTTGTCACCAGTTTTCAGTTCATTCACATATCTTTTCTGGGTGTTCCTACCCGATCTTGCAATATGTGGTCCCCCCGAAATGGTTATGACATCTTCTCCATCAATCGGAGGGGGTCGTTCGTCCTCCCTTTCTCAGGAGTTGTTATTCTGGGCAGGTGGAGCTGCTACTACCCTCTGGCTGGTGGAAGCCTGATTGGGGTTTTGATTCCTAACATATTTCCTGAAATATCCTCTCAAGATCAGGACTTCGATCTCATCTTTTAATTTCCGACACTCATCGGTTGTATGTCCAATATCTCTATGGAATCTGCAGTACTTGCTGCAGTCTCTTTTAACTTTTTGGTTCCTCATGGGGTCCAGTCGTCTGAAGGGGACCTAGTTTTCATTAGCCAGCTATATATTCTCTTGAGACTCATTGAGCTTGGTATACACTTTGTATACGGAGAAGTATATTTCCCCTTTCTTCTTCTTTCCCCCTTCCGCCTCGGGGTTATTCCCTTCATTCTTCTTCCTTTCAGAAGGGTTGTCCCCAGGGGGTTTTGAGTTCGTAGGATCCGCTGAGGTCATATTTAATGCTGACCTCGCCTCTTCTACATTAACAAACCTCTAAGCTCGTCGATTGAGCTCGATTAAGGACCTTACGGGCTTCCTCTTCATATCCTCCCAGAGAGGACTTACAGGCATTACTCTGGCTCGGACAGCCATTAAATGGCCACTATCGTTGACGTCACAAGCTCGGGCGACTTCCAAATTAAACCTTGTGAGGTAACTTTTCAATGTTTCATTCGGCTGCTGTCGGACATTGGTCAAGGCAGACGCCTCGGGCCTAATTCTGACCATGGCTTTGAATTGCTTCTTGAAATCTCTAGATAATTGATCCCAAGAAGCAATTGAATGTCTCTTATACTTCTCAAACCAGTTCTTCCCTAGTCCTGTAAGCGAGGCTGGGAACAGCATGCATCTGAGTTCATAGCCCACATTACTGGCTCGCATGATTGTGTTGAACGTACTTAAATGACTGTACGGATCCAAATTCCAATCAAATGGTGGGACATGAGGAATTCGAAATCCCTGAGGAAACAGGGTACTGGAATATATGGGGGGAAAAGGGTTCAAGTTCTTTGTCGAACTCTTCATCCCGTTCCCGTGCTCGTTCATTTTGTAAGAGCCTGAATGCTCTTTCCAATTGTTCAATCCTTTCTTGGACTGGATCTACGGTGGGTCTGACTTGAAGCAGTGGGAACTGGTAATCGTTGATTACAACCCCAGTTTCATGCCTCGGTACGGGGTTCTTGCGCCCATTGAGATGATCCCTCATATCTGGGTTCGATGGATTATCATTCCCCCGGTGGTTCAGGTGTTCTCGTAAATCTGGGTGATCCCTTCGATTTCCAGTATTTCTACGTCCCTGGTCATACATACCAACCGACCTAGTGTCTCCCGAGCCTCCACTGACATGGCTCATTGCGCGGTTATTTCGAGATGGGTTCCTTGCCGGTTGCCTCGTCTCAATAGTGTGAGACTGAGACATTTGGCTTCTCGTGGGTTGGGTACCTCTATGCTCCCTAGCAGTCTCCCCATTTCCACGCCTTCACCCAGCTCGCCTTTCCCTATCACCCTGGGTCAGTTGTGTGCTTCTCAGAGTTGGTGAGGGATACCTTATTGGCGATGGTGGGTGCCTTATGGGTGATGGTGGCTGCCATCCATTACGGGGACTAGAAGGCCCTGAGTTTGCTCGATCTAGTTTAGGAACGTTCTACGCGTTACCAGGATTTTGGGTCCGAGCCTCCGTGGGGGCTCAGTTATTCCCTACTCCGGCTCTTACCTCTGCAGTTGGGTTGGCAGGAGCTCCAGCCCGGTTACTTCTCTGGGGACTTGATGGAGCAGGCTGTTCTGCTGGCGGCGGAGGTTACTCTGTTCTTCGGGTGGCAGCATTTTTGCACTGTCGCCCTCGAGGCCTACGTGGTGGAACATGAATGTCCCGCAGAGGTGGAGCCTGGGCCTCTGGCGAAGGTGGGGCCTAAGCTGCCTGTGCCTCAGCAGCTAATCTGGCTAGCCCCTCGTTTCTTGGCTTCTGCCAACTGCTTATTCAATTGATGATTTTCGAGCTCCACTATCAGAACATATCATTCAGGATTGTAGTACATGTCCTCATCGTCCTTGGGGGCTGGTGTCCCCAAGAGTCGAATGATCCACTCCTCTCATCAGGGTCTGAATTCACCATAGGCTGCTTTCCAAGGCGTCGGGGGTAGTCAGCTTCATCTAAAATTTCCTCCTCAGGAACATTGGGATCATTCGCTGCCATTGTTGATTCAGGGAGGCTTTTTTAACAACAGACTCACGCACGTACTGCTTAATGCTCTCAATGAAAGCACCAAAGCTTTGACGTCGTTTTTCGTCAACTTAAGTTGTAGCGCAATTAAACAAAAGAACAATGAAGCAAATGAATAATGAAGAAAAACAAGAGGATTTTTACGTGGTTCAGCAGTTAATTCTGCCTAGTCCACGAGTCTATGTTATTAAGACTTGGGAGTTTTTTGGAAATTCTTTAGAGATGAATTACCCAAGTGGTGATTCCTTCTCTATTTATAGAGAAGGTTGCAGAATTCATTCCCACATATTTTGGGAAGATATTCTGTAAATCAATGGAAATCATGATATTAAATGCATTATCTCCTATATACACAGAAACACCCCATGAAGATCGGGAACGGATAATAGATTAAATGATATCCCTTAAATATTTGGATTACACAACAATAAACATGTTCACACGTAATGGGCTATCCCAAGTGATTCATCAGATCTTCGAGATCAGTAATTGGCATTGAGTCTGTCAAGACTTATGGGTCAATCACAAGCTCACCACCCAACTTCACGCTATGCTCGGGACAAGTAGATACTGACAAGGCTGTTGCATCCGAGCTTGCACTTCCCGAGCTCGAGCTATCTCGTCTGAAGACAATTGGTAAAAAATATATTCAAGTGTCATGCCATTGCCCATCGCGAGCTCAGAGAATATTCAAGGTTACACATCCTACTTCAGAGAGGTTTAATGGTTGGACCATATGATGTCTGCATATATTTCGAGCTCACACTTGACGAGCCCAGCTTTCGGGGTCATAACTTCTTATCTCGAAATCTAGGTGTAACAAGTTTGACCCTTGTATCAATTCTTACCTTGAATAGTGTTGATAGAGCCGCCCCAGGGACCTATGGAATAATAATTCCAAGCTCCATTAAATAAAAAATTATTAACCAAAACTTTTTTATTTAATAATCATATTTATTAATCTCATGATTACTCCACTATAAATATGAGACTGCACTCTTGAGAATTAAAGACATATATTTACTGAGTACTTTATTGTAATCATAAAGTATCAATTGATATAATCATTACATACAAATTAATCCTCTATTGGTGATTCATAATTAAGTGGGAATAAAATTACCATTTTACCCTTTTAATTATATCTTGATTCCTAGTGTATCGTTGATTCCTAGTGAAGGATAATTCATAATCTGATTACAGATAATATAAAAAAAATGCATATGATAACCACACAGTAATTAACATATGCATGAAATAAAGATGTCTCTGGTACCAATTGTTAGGAACAGTTCCTAGTGCACAACAGAAATTACGGTAATGATAGTATCGTAGACAACAAAAAAAATTCATATAAACAAATTTATATGATGACCCTTTAATATGCAATACGTTAATCATTATAATATGTATATGTAAAAATAATACGAAATAATTTACCTCTTGTAGCCTATCAAGAATCTGTAACACCCTACTTCCTTAGAGTCGTTACCATGTGATTTATAAATGTGTCATTAGCTCGCTAATCGAGGTTTTAGGTTAAAAAGTGTGATTAAATAAAAAAATGACTCATTTAATGAACATTAAGTATAAAAAGTTGGTCATTCATTAAAATTCATAAAAATATTACATTGGGAAGTCAAAATACTATTTTGAAATACATTTATAATCCAAAGATATGATACCGTCGACCTAAGTGACAAAATCGAACGTTTACCACGTGTTCCTCAAAACAACCTCGGCCGTAGCGGCCAAGTAGATCAAACATGTGGACACCGCACCATGCCCTCCAACACATGATTGTTTGATCATTTCCTTGCCCTTACCTGCACTACAGAGCACCCATGAGCCAAGGCCCAACAAGAGAACTTCAAGCACAACATACAATAATTTATTTCAACAAATATATACTTAGTCAAAACAACAAAAAGTTACCAGTTCCTATTGGAATGCACAACAACACAGTAGTATAACAGCACAATAGCACAATGGCATATCAACCTAATAATACAGCAGCACAGCAGTACAGTAACACAGAAGTACAATAACACAATAACACAGTAATACAATAACAACACAATATCATAGTTGCACAGTAACACAACAGCACAGTAGCATAGTTGTGGCCTTAACCGAACGGGTGTGTACAACACCCTTAGAGGGTTTCACCTTGGCAGCCTACATTCAACATGCTTAACGCCGATCCCGGCCCCTTGCCACTCCCAGCTCTTGCCGCTTCCAGCAGATTAGTCATAATCACATGTATGACATAATAGTTATAACCAATACATATAACACTATACACCATATAGCTCTATGGGTACAAACAATTTTCTTACATGGTGTCCCAAGCTGACAACTCAAAGCGATCTCAAGCATGACTCCTAATCCCAAGCCTGAGCAGTAAAACCTAGTCACAACACCATAACAAATAGATATCCATCAATCTCTAATCAGTTTAGAACTTCGGATTAAAATACTAGCCTTCAGGACCTCAGATTATACTAAGCCGGGTAGTAGGTACCTTCCCGAGCCCTAACATTTGGGTTCCCAAGCTTAAACCCCTCATTTGACCAATATTTCCCATTTCAGTCGCGGCCCAACCCTTAAGGGCCGCAACGCACTCAAGTCAGAGAGCAAAGTTCTCTATGATGAGTCGTGGCACACCTCAGCCTATGTCGCATCGCTTGGCAAAAACAGAGGCTCCCAAGCCTTTTTGTTCATACGGGCCGCGGCACCTGAAGAACAAGGTCGCGACTCAAGCCTACGAAGCCAGAAATCCTCTGCATTTTCTCAAGCTAGCATCACCAAATTCCTACCTAAACTTGCCCCAAACTCAGATTCACATCCCAAACTTATAATAACACAGCATGACCAGAAAATCACCCTAATTCCTAGCCCATAACCCATTAAAATTCAAACAATCAAACCAAAACTAAAACCTTAAGAAAACCTTTAAACCACAACTAAAACCACCAAAATTCAGGGCAAAGCCTTACCTCACTGATAATTTTGATCTGGCCAACTCCAATCTCCACAAGCTTTAGATTTCCCTAAGCTTCAACCTCAATTCAGAGCCTCTCCACAAGAATTTCCGAAATTGCCCAAGTCTCCAAGAGAAGGAGAGGGAGCCGAGAGAGAGATATAGCAAGAAGGGGCTGAGTTGAGGTTTGTTTTTTTCTTTATTTATGATTTTTTGGTTTATTCTACATGGTTCCCAAGGCCTAAGCTAAGTGTATCCTATAGTACAAAAGACAAAAATACCCCCAAGTCTATCCTAAATCCTTTAGTGCCACCAAGGGAATCATGTCATTTGACACCTCCCGTTAATTCCTCGAGTGTTCCTATAAATTTCCATTTAATCCTGACATACCCAAATAATTACTAAATAATTTCCCATTACCCAGTAAATCTCAGGCACATGCCAAGTTCTCAAAATACCCCTAAGCTCACCCCTAGCCGAGTATCTGACCCCGTTGTGACTATTCTTCTAATCCGCTTCCTAGGATCGTCTCAGACCACACATCTAAAACATATCCCCATAACACTGGGGTCTCACTCACGATACAAACATAATTACATTTATGCCCTCAAAGGGCCAAAATTATAAACATGCCCCTATTCACAAAAATGAGCCCACATGCATATTTAATACACACAAACATGCATGTCTAATCACATTATCACACAGTTCATTATATTACATCATCACGCATATAATCAATTACTCGATCATATAATCCTAATTAGGCCCTCTAGGCACTGTAGTCAAGGCACTCAGCCTTAATATCAAATTCAGGACGTTACATAATCCTTTAATCTTTTCATATATATTTCGATCTTCCTATCCTTGTTAGAGTACTCACACCTAGATCTTCCAAGATGTACTCAACACCTCAAGGTGTGGGTGGGCACATAGAGAACAAAAATCAATATTTGTGAATCAAAAGTATTCTCAACACATGAGACTCTAGATTATAGACTAGAGAGAAAGGTTTTTCTTTTGTATGCAAAAAGATGATCAATTTTTCTCTTATGTGTCAAAACAATTCTCTTCCTCTTTTCTATCAGATAGAATATATAGACATTATTATCATAATAATAATAATAATAATAATAATAATAATAATAAAATTGATCATCTTTAATAATAATAGAAATGATTACATTCCATTTTAAAAACCCTTTTTAAAATATTTTATTAATTAATTAAATAAAATAAAAAAAATCAATAATTGATCACCATCAGTTGTGGTACACGCATAGGGCAGTCTAAGAAGCCCCATGCGTGTAGCACTTTCCCTAAAAATGGGATTTGATTTTTTTCATATATTTTTATTTTAATTAATTAATAATTAGAAATCAAATAAGGTATCATCTTTTTAAGGTAAAGATAACAACTTAAATTTCAAATTCAAAATTTGAATTTTCCTTATCATCTTCTTATTAATTAAATAAATTTAATTATCAAAACCAATTTTGACTATCCATATTTACCTTTTTGCACTTAAATAAAATAATTGATTAAAATCAATTTCTTTTATTTCTACACAATTTCAAAAATTGCACAAATGCAATAATAAATTCTGCAACTTCAATTATCACATAATTAAATATTTATCCCAAAGAATAAATATTCTCTCAAATAGTTCATTCACAGTTTGACTCTTGTATCAACTCTTATATTGAATAGTGTTAGTAGAGCCATCATGAGGACCTATGGACCAATAATTCCAAGCTCCAATAAAAAAAAATTATTAACCATAAATCTTTGATTTAATAATCATATATATTAATCTCATGATTACTCCACTATAAATATGAGACTGCATTCTTGAGAATTAAAGACATATATTTACTGAGTACTTTATTGTAACATAAAGTGTCCATTGATATAATCATTACATACAAATTAATCTTCTATTGATGATTCATAAATAAGTGGAAATAGAATTACCATTTTACCCTTTTAATTATATCTTGATTCCTAGTGTACCATTGACTTTACTAGTGAAGGTTAATTCATAATCTTCTTATGAATTTGACGTCAATAACCTTTTCAGTTCCAGAAGCCAACCTAATAAGGAACCATCATTCAATCTATAAGAAGGTATAGATTACATATCTGTCAAGCTATGTCCCCAGCCATATACATCATTGAGTCCAAAAACAATAGTTCTTAGCGTGATCATTCTGACAAACCGTAACGCATGAATCAAATGACATATATAAGAGTTCATAGTAACTTTAGGATTAAGATCAGTTTGTATATGATCATCAGTTGATATGTTTTGTAATACTACGAAACTTTATTCAAAAAAAGTATTATTAAATCACATCTGGTCTAGTTCTACATACTCTCAGTATGCAAAGTACCTCCACTAAAGTGTCCTACTACACTAGTAACCCGGATCTAGGTCACATGTATTCATAATACTAGTGGACCGTACTAGCAATAATTAATCTAAAGATTCCATAACTTTATTTTACTACGAATTATTTAAGTCCATTATCTCAATCTTGATCCTCTCATTCCAATATGAGATTGAGACCACATAGATGAACTTGAGAATTTTCTGATATTTACTTAATATTAGTAACAATAATATAGTACATAAGCTACATATATACAATAATTCAATTATTTCATTTATTTCATTAAAACCATTGTCAACTACAGTTGCTTTAAGGGCACAATTCCCAACAGTTATCACCAACTGATGATCAAAGATGAGGATATTTTGAAGACAGTCTTTCTCACAAGATATGGACATTATGAGTTTTTGCTCACGTTGTTTGGACTGACCAAAACCCCGACAACTTATATGGATCTGATGAATAGGGTGTTCAAGGACTACCTCGACAAGTTTATGATTTTATTTATCGACGATATGTTATTCTACTATCAGACAGAGGCAGAACACGAGCAACATCTACGATTAGTACTTCAGAGGTTGAGGGAGCACATGTTGTATGCCAAGTTCAAGAAGTGCGACTTCTGATTACCTTAGGTGACCTTCCTCGGTCACATTGTTAGCAAAGTTGGAAATAAAGTTGATCCGACTAAGATTGAGGCAGTGAGAGATTGGCCAAGGCCCAAAAGTGCCTCAGAGATCAAGAGTTTCCTTGGATTGGCAAGATACTGTCGACGCTTTGTAGAAGGGTTCTCAAGGATTGCTACACCACTAACAGAGTTGACACACAAGAATCATAAGTTTGTATGGTCAGACAGATGTCAGAACAAATTCCAGAAGTTGAAGCGACGATTGATTACAGCTCCAGTACTTAGTCTTCCATCAGATCAAGAAAAGTTTGTGGTTTACTGTAATGCTTCGAGGTAGGGGTTAGGTTGTGTTCTTATGCAGGCAGGGAAATGCATCATGACAGTTGAAAGAATATGAACAGCAGTACCCTACGCATGATCTGGAGTTAGTAGCAGCGGTCTTTGCATTGAAGGTATGGCGACACTACCTTTATGGGGAGAGGAGTGAGATATACACTGACCACAAGAGCTTAAGGTATATCTTTACCCAAAAGGATCTAAACATGAAACAGAGGTGTTGGCTGGAGTTGGTGAAGAATTATGATTATGAGATTCTTTACCACCCAAGGAAAGCCAACATGGTGGCAGATGCCTTGAGCCGGAGAGGTTCGAGACAGTTATTCAGTTTGAAGTAGATATCGAAGGAGTTGGCAGAAGATATGACTAGAGCAGGGATAGAGTCGGTGGTGGGTCAGTTAGCCAACATCACCTTGCAGTCTACTTTTTTGGAGAGGATAAATGAGGTTCAGTTGAATGATCCTCAGTTGATGAGGCACAGAGGGGACTTCCTAGCTGGAGTGGCTAAGGACTATGTTGTTTCAAAGATGGGTTTGCTGAGGTACAAGGAGTGGATTTGTGTTTCGATGGACCCTGTTGTCAGACGAGAAATTCTATATGAATCTCACACTAAACCATATTCTCTGCACCCAGGCACCACGAAGATGTACCAGGATTTGAAAACCTTATATTGGTGGCCTGGGATGAAGAAAGATGTAACTGAATATGTGATTAAGTGCTTGACATGTCAACAAGTCAAGGTTGAACACTAGAGACCAGCAAGGTTACTATGGCCTTTGGGTATTCCCGAATGGAAATGGGAGGGCGTCATTATGGGCTTTGTAGTTAGGTTACCCAGGAGAGTGGGTCAACATGATTTAGTGTGAATGATTGTGGATCGGTATACCAAATCAGCCCACTTTTTCCAGTAAGGATGAACTTTACAGTGGATCAGTGTTGATCTTTATGTGAAAGAGATAGTATGCCTCCATGGGGCTCCTAGGTCTATCGTGTTAGATCGGGACCCCATCTTCACTTCCAAGTTTTGGGGAAGTCTGCAAAAGGCTATGGGGACCCAGTTGAAATTCAGTACAGCTTACCATCCTCGGACATATGGTCAGTCTGAGAGGACGATTCAGATACTCGTAGACATCCATCGAGCATGCGTTTTGGACTTCGATGGGTCCTTGATAAGTATCGAGTTTGTCTATTTTTAATTCATTATTCTTCTATGATTATGAACTTGATCATTTGTTTATATTTATTAATAAGTTTATTTTCCATTTTAGGACTTACAAGACACTTGGGTGAAAAATAATGAATTTGGGATGTTTTACAAGCAATGATTAAGCTTGGAATTACAAGTTTGAAAATTCACAATTAATTTTGATAATTTTACAATGCTCTTTTGAAACTATTTCAAGAAATACAAGTTTTAGATATTTTTCTTAGCTTTTCATAGCTTTTTGAATTCTCCAATTACGAGCTATATCGAGGAAGTTATGGTTAAAATATTTCCAGTGGCTGCAGTTGAATAAACACGGAAAAATGAAGAAAAATGAATGCGTGCTGAAAATGGTCACTGGTCGTGGCCACCAAGAATCCCTGGGTGTGGCCTGGGAGTTAGAGACTAGTGGCGTCGTCCACCATAAACTCCTGGCCACGGCCAGAGCGCGTATTTTTCCCAGAACAGTCCCGTGGTCGCGGCCACAAGGAATTACTGGTCACAGCCTGCAATATAATTTTTCTTAAATTTTGATTTTTAAATGTAATTTTTAATAGACTAGGGTTAACTTTTAGAATCACTTTGGATTGCGAATTTTAGAGGAGAAAAGACATCAGCATATACATTCTTCAATCTAGTTTTTCTTTCTTCTAAAAACTCCTTTATTTTCATTGAATATTTATGTTTGTGAATATGAATGTGATTGTGGAGTAGTTTTCTTTGTAGTTGAGGGTTATTTCAAAACCCTAGACATGAGATCTTGAATGCAATCATAAATTGTATTCTTCTTATATTAAATTGTTTCTATTTTTCTAATTTAATGCTATGAATATTGTGAGATCTTGTTAGGTGTCCAACTAATTAGGGTTTTGCATTATTCTACTATCATCTTAGAATTTCTATTCACCTAATAGTTTAGGATTCTAAGTAGGGTGATAAATTTCAATTAGGATATTGTGACGGGTAACTTGGTTGATGAAAAATAGAACCTAGGTTAAATGAATTGCATGCTTAATGAATTCGTTGCCTAGATTAACTTGTTTCCATAGAGCGTAATGCTTTTACTAGGTTAAATAGATCGCATGCTTAATGGGTTTATTGCTAGGTAAAAATGATTAATTAAGAATGCTTAACTTTAATTAATTATAACAGGGAAACTGGGATAATTGACAGCTTAAGTGTTATCTGCGGGATTAATAGTTTAATTGGGAATATGAAATATTATTTGTGATTGTGGATAGATTTATTGTCAAAGGTGGAGAGTAATTCTTGACTGTTTCTTTAATATCGTTTTATCCTTAGTTATTTAATATTTGATCATTATTTTATTTTATGTTTTCAGTTTTTAAAATTAAAAGCCCTTATCTAATTTTTTTTAGTTTTTATTTTTAATAATGATTTTATCATAGTCCTCGTGGGCTCGACCCTTATTAACCGCTCTACTGAAGTGGCTGGTATAAGAGATTGATAAAATAAACATTTCACTTTGATACGGCATACGACACCCATCAAATTTTTGGCGTCGTTTCCAGGGACTATTGTACGTCTTTTTATTACTCAATGTAATTGACCACATACTAACTAGTTTATACTTTTGATTGCAAGTGTATATGTGTGGCAACGATACTCAAGATTCAAGGAATATCTTGAAGCCATAAAGCAATATCTTGATACATCGTCATCCTGCTCTTCAAGGACTATCACTAAAAATCCACTCTTTCAACATTCAAGGAAAGTCAATCCAATACAAATACCATTACCATCTAATGACGACTCTGAAACATCAGTTAAGTCTCAGATGGCTCAGGAAAGGACGTTGAAAGAGTTGGCAGCGCCGAATCTAGACCATCAACCTCTATGTATTCAACATCCAGCGTTGGACATTAACTTTAACCTCAAGTTGGGCCTCATAAATTTGCTACCCTCTTTCCATGGGCTATCAAGAGAGGACTCGAATAAGCATCTGACAGAGTTTCACATAGTCTTCTCTAGTATGAAGCCATCGTTAGTAACTGAAGAGAAGATAAAATTGAGAGCATCTCCATTTTCTTTGAAGGATGGTGAAAAGGAATGAATCTATTACCTTCCTCCTGGAACTTTTAATACCTGGAATGAAATGAAGACAATGTTCTTGGAGCGTTACTTCCCAGCATCTAAGGTTGGTAGTATAAAAAAGGAAATATGTGGCATTCACCAACAAACTGGTGAGTCATTATATGAGTATTGGGAGAGATTTAAGGGGTTATGCGCTAGCTGCCCCCACCATCAAATAAGTGAACAACTCCTGATCCAATAATTTTATGAAAGACTATTTCCATTGGATAGGAGCACGATTGATGTAGCAAGTGGGGGAGCGCTGGTGGATAAGACTCTTGCTATAGGTAGGAGCTTAATTTCTAATATGGCAGCCAATTCCCAACAGTTTGGAGTTTGTCATGAGGGTTCAGTTAAGGGAGTAAATGAGACAAATTCTAAAGTAGAGCAGCTGCTTGCACAGTTAACAAGTATGGTTCAACAAATGGCTTTAGGTCAACAAGTGAGACCTTGTGACATATGTCAGTTGATGGGGCATGCTACTGATGCATGTCCCACTCTTCAAGAGGTACAAATTGAGCAAGTAAATTCCATTGGTGGGTTTCCTAGGCAGCCATGAAAATAATATGATCCCTATTCAAATACTTGTAATGAGGGATGGAGGGATCATCCTAATTTAAGACATGGGAACCAACAACAAGCAACACCTACCAGACCACCAGGGTTTAATTACCAACAAAGGCCTCAACAAGCCTATGTACTTTGTCATCAACAACCTCCTACTGGAGTCCCACAAGATCAGGAACCATCAATAGTAGACATGCTTAAAAATTTGGTGGCATCCAATATACAAACTCAAGTAATTCTTCAAAGTACTCAAGCGTCTCTCAAGAATTTGGAGAACATGATAGGACAGATTGCTACATCTCCGAGCAAGCTTGAAACTCAAAATTCTGAAGGATTACCTCCCCAGCCAGAGAAGAACCCAAGAGCAAATGTAAGTGTGATAACACTGTAAAGTGGTATACAATATGAACCACCCACACAACCTTCATCGCTAGCTCTATTGAAAAAGCAAGTAGTAGACAACTTGATCCATTATGAACTATTAATGCAAAAAAAGTTACATAAACCAACTATGCCAACCTATGTCCCTCGTCCGCCTTTTCCAAGCAGATTGAAAAAGTTTAAGAAAGAGGAAGCTGACAAGGAAATTCATGAGAGTTTTCACAAAGTTGAGGTAAACATTCCATTACTTGATGCTATTAAAAAAATGGCATGTTATGCTAAATTTTTGAAGGAGTTGTGCACCAATAAGAAGAAATCGAAGGGTGGTGAAAAGATAAGTATGGGGGAGAATGTCTCTACTGTTCTCCAAAAGAAGCTGCCACCAAAATGCAAGGATCCTGGAACCTTTAAAATTCCTCGTATGATTGGGAATAAAAGGATTGAGCGGTGTATGATAGATTTGGGAGCATCGATTAATGTCATGTCATATTCAATATATGCTTATTTAAATCTTGAGACAGAAGTTATTATTCAACTGGTCGATCACACTAATGCTTATCCTTTAGGGGTAGTTGAAGATGTGTTGGTAAAGGTTGATGGACTTGTCTTTATAGCAGATTTCTATATACTTTAAATAGGAGATCCATCAATACACAACCCGACACCGGTTTTGTAATGCCCTACTACCTAGGGACCATTACACTGTGTATTTTAAATAGTGCTAAACTCGCTAAACGAGTCATTTGGTCATAATCATGTAACTAAACATGATTAACGGTTTAGGGTTAAAAATTTTGGTCACAGATACGAACGTTTCACTAAAACGTTTACTGTATACATGAGATCCAAAATACATTTAAAAGGTTAATTACAATGAAAGAGTTACAACCTGCCAACCTAAGTGGAAAAATAGTGTTTGACCCTAGTTCCTCTTTAAACCCTCGGTTGTGGTGGTCGGGCAGCCGCATATGTACACATCGTCACCTAAGCTCTCCAACTCAAGGATGGTCCGACTTTCTTTTCCCTTTATCTGCACCATGTAGCACCCGTGAGCCGAGGCTCAGCAAGAAAACTTAAACATGCTCATAAGGAGTTAATAACATGTTACCAAATCATAATAAGCATGCCTAGCAGTAATACCCCTACTCATGCATGCATACAATTCATATAAATGACTACAATGTCATATGGGACCAATTTCCTAAGATAAATGATCAATGAATCATATCGGGCCCCAATGCCCAAAATACATGATTATGGAATCATACTAGCTCAACGCTCTAGGATATAGGACTAATGAGTCACCCCAGGTCCTTTGGCCTGTCCTCTGTATAACCAGCCTTGGAACTGGCCCAGCGTATAAAGTGCACCAATTTTTTATTAAATTGTGTGCTTTATTTTAATTAATTGTTAAGTGTTGTGATTTATTTTATTTATTTGTTTAAATTAATTGTTAGAATTGTTTAGTAGAATTTTGTGAATTTAATTATTAATTGTTTATTTATTTATTTAATTTGTGAATAATTGAGTTTTGGTTGAATGCACCAAGGTGCATGGTAGGTAGTGATGCACCCTAGTGATTGAGTGTGTGCATGTGCATGGTTACATGGTGCACTTGTATAGAATTTTCTACACACTTTATTGTTTCCTTTTATTAGATTTATCTTGTTTATTTAAATAAAAAAATAAAAGAAAGGGAAAGGAAGAGGTGGACATGTGAAGAATGGTGGGAAAGGAGGGATTTCATTACCATTTTTATTTGGGTGATTTTAGATATAATAGGAAAAGATGTTGTCATCTTTATGCACTCTTATTTTCCTATAATTAAGAAAAAAATCAAATAAAAAACAAAATAAGTGAAAATAAACACACATAGGAAACTTACCTTTTCATTCATTAGGCTATTATGGGCTAGGTTAGAATGAAGAGGGAAGGAAAGAAGAGAAGAGCATTTTTGCTCATTGGAACCCACGGCTAGAGAGAGAGAGAGGAAGAGCACGACTAGAGAGAGAGAGAGAGAGGAAAAGCACGAGCTAGAGAGAGAAAGGAAGAAGCAAAGAAAGAAGGAAAGGAAGAAGAAGAAGGGATTCGAAATCCATAGGTGTAGGTACTCAATTATGCTGTTTCTTTTTCTTTTATTCTCTTCTTCTTGAATCTAAAGTAATAATGTTCTTCTCTTTCTTTTGTTTTCTTCCTTGTTCTTGTTGGGGTTCGAAAATTATAGGTGCCCAAGAGGAGAATCAACCTTGTGGTATTGATTTCTATCAAGGAGGTAGTGAATCTAGCCTTTTGGTTGTTGTGGTGATGGATCTTGATTTATAAAATGTTGTGTTGGTTGTGGTTTTGAGGGATTATTTTGATGAGGGGTTTCGACCTAGTCTTTCATGATGTTTTTTTTGTTTATTTATGTTGATAAGCATACTTGTGAGGTTGAATGTTTGGGATATGTTGATTTTTGGATATTTTATGTCCATGTTCACGATAGGTTTTGGCTTATGCATGTATAGGGATCCTCCTTGTATGATTGTTATTTTAATTTTGTTAGATCCATGTTCTAGGATCCTATGTAAATATTGGCATGATAATTTATTTGGATTTCTTGTTATTGAATCCATGAAAGTGGATGAATATGTTTATGAGAATTTTGGTTTTATTTTATGTTTAGGTCATGTGAATTTTGGCCTAGGGTTCTTGTGCCATGTATATGTATGATTGATCTTGAATTATGCCTATGGTTTGAATGTATATGTGATGATAGGGATTTTTCTTAGAATAACAACATGATAATGGATACATGCTAGGGTTGGTGATTTATTTGTATAGATTGAAACATGTATGATTATTGTGTAAATTTTTGTGAAGCATGATGTAAAAAGAAGGATTTCATGACTTGTTATGCTTGCTGATTTTTGTGTATAAGTGGTTTAGAATATGATGAAAATAATGATTTTGCATGCTTACATAATTTTGCAAGTGCTATGATGTTTTTACTCAAATAAATACCTAAAATTTATATATATATATATATATATATTTAGAGAAAATATGAGTTTTTAATTTCAAGATGGTGATTTTTTAGGGTTTATTTTGTTGCTGGAATTTTTGGTAAAAGTGTTGAAAAATCTTTTAAATAAAAGAAAGTTTGTGTGTTTGTTGAAATAATATAACACCCTAAACTACGTAAATGTTAAAAACGGTAATTTTAAATGTAACCTTGAGTATTCACTTTTAATGGGTATGATTTTCTTTATTTTAATTAAAAAAAATGTTGAGATTAATTCACTTGTGATTTTTAAATAAATTAAATGGTGGCTGAAAGTTTAGTTTAATAAATTAAATTAATTATTTGATGATCACATATGAGGTTATATTACATAAAATCAAGTCTTAAATAATACAAGCAAAATATATTTTCTCACACATAAAATTATATTTTCCTCACATCAATTTTATAATTTTATTAATTTAAATAAATAAAATTATTATTTTTCTAAGGGAACATAATATTTATAAGCACTTTAAATAGTTTCAAGTTTTTGTTAGTCCTATGCAATTTAAAAATAATAAATGGATTTTTTGTATTTTGAAATGGCTAAATAAATTATTTTTATGGAATAAAATATAATGTCTTAAAGAGGTTTAATCAACTAGGGTACTTAAAAGAAATAAATAAGGGTGAGAAAGTATGTTGTTAAACCCTTTTCTTGAAAATGATAGAAATAAGCGTGTAGAAATTATCGTTTTTAACGTCAATTTTTAACAACGTTCCCACGTATGCATGTCACATGCAAATGCACTTTTACGTTAAAAAATATGTCTAATATTCAACCATATGATTTTTACTTGAAAATCATGCATGGATAATATGTAGAAGTTGCATTATTCTTTTTGTGATTTTATGTATAAAATGTGCTTGTTTGGAAAACTATGTGTAGATTTAACCATGTGTGCATGGCCCATGCACACATGGGATATATGAGTTGGGCACAAGAAAATCTTATGTGATACTAAGGAATGCTATTTGATTATGGTTATAAGCTCATTGTGAAGTTGTTCAATTTTTGCTTTGCTCGAACTTGAGGTAAGGAAGTTAGATAAAATCTTTATGTTTATGCTATGAAATGATAAGATTGGTTGTGTACGCCTTGGTTTTCCCACGGGCTGATTAGCAGGCCGAGCTTCGGACTAATCATGGTTAGTCCATAAACATCCCCCAGGTCGGAGATCCTGTCTTGAGGTCGTACCCCCTTAGCTCGAGGAATCCTCAAGGACTCGCCAAGACTCCCAAGACTGGAGCAAGGAATCGAAGGCCGAAGGTCGGGCCAGATGCACAGCTCATGGTACGAGCTAGATATGGAGGCCATGACCCCTTGTAAAGTCAACACACGCAAGATAAATGTGCATATATCTGACATCACGTGTCCGATATCTCCCTGACTTCTCGGACACGCTGCTGGAACGTGCGTGTTCAGGCACCCACGGCTGGGTTGGGCCGTGCGGCCCATTATCTCCTTACCTATCGATTTGACCATACTTATGTGTCAAGTTTAGGAATTAATCATGAATGTCACAGAGTTGATATGACAAATAAGAAGGTCACGGGATGACCTCCTTACCAACTTCCAGGTGCCTTTTCCTATAAATATGGAGAACCTGGGAGTTGATAAGGGTTGGAAAAAATAGTCTCTGGAGAGAGATACTTTGTAACCAAATACCCATAATATATCAATAATATTGACTAGTGGAGTAGAAGGATTTTAACCTTTGAACAACTTAAAAATGTGTCTTGAGTCACCTATTTCATCCTCTAAGATTTTATATCTGTTACAGTTCTACATTCAGCGCTAATTCTCTCCTCTATTTCTCTTAATTACCTGTTGGCGAAGAACCGCGTCAACAGTTTGATGCTTTCATTGAGAGCAAAATCGATTAGTGCTGCTACAAACATCCAACTATGGTGACTACTCGATCCAGGCATGGCAACGAGACAGAACAACATGATGGGCAGGAGGCTCATCATACCGCCATCCCTGATGAACAAATTCCTGAAGTCCAGCAGCGGCCAGGAAAGCAGCCGGCGGGCCAAGACGATACTGGTAGTTCGGCGCCCCAGCCACCTAATCCGAACCCGTGTTATTATACTGCGGTGGAGATGGAGAACGCTCAGCTGAGGAGCCAGTTAGCAACTGCTAGTCGGCAAATCCAGGATATCCTGGCCCGATTACCCCTTTCACAACCAACGTTAACGTTGGAGAGAGGCAAGGTGAGGCTCCTATGTCTCGCCGGGGTAATCAGTCCAGGCATAGCCGTTCGGATAGACTTCCAGCAGCCAACTCCACCCCTTCATCGCACCATCGAGACACAAACTTCGGGGAAAAGCCTGGGACCAGACGACAGAAATACAGCCGTTCGGTTAGGACGTCGACTCCTAGCTCTCAACCATCCTCGAGGACGCTTAGGAGAGCTCGAGAAAATTCCCGGAGGAGATCCGGGGAGGGCCCGCAACGTCAGCCCGTCCCCGAAGACCGTCCTGCGCCTCGTCCAGATCGCCCGGCGCGGGACCAGCAAGTTGGCAGGGCCGAAAGGTCCCCACCAAATTTGATCCATCCAGACAGAACCAGGATCGCTTCTCCAATCAGGCATCCTCCATCTCCGATCAGATATCCGTCTCCTCCTCGGCCCGTCCAAGACATCCCAGCTTACGGGAGTAATAGGAGAAACCCACCATCAGTGGGACCTTCCCGGCGTAGCAGGGCGCCGGAAGAAAGCTCAGGTCCTCACCACCAAAGACGGACTCCAAGTCTATCCAGCAGGAGTCATTGGACCGGCAGTCGCCGGAGTGATCTCTCTGGAGGAGACCTACGTCAGCGACTAAGTTCGGCACAAAGCCACCAGACCACCCAGGGAGGCGACCTTCGAGATCACCTCAACTCTCACAGAGAGGATCGGGCTGGAGATGGTAGTCAGGCTCGCTCGGGGGGGGCCCTATCCAAAGTATGTAACGGAGGGAATGTCCCAAACAACCTATCTCAAGAAAGGAGGGGCAATAACCCACCTAATATGTACAATGGATCCGGAGCTGTTGAACAGCCCCGGAATAACCAAGGATCTCAAGACCAAACCCTCGAGCTCCTAACTCAGATGGAGGAACTGATGAGGAAGCTCCTGTCAGAAAAGGAAAAAGACGAATATGATTCAGTGGACGAGATGGAACTCTTCACCCCCAACATAGCAGCAACGGCATACCCATCTGGTTTCCGTATGCCTCACTTATCAAAGTTCAACTTGGACGGAGATCCGTCGGACCATTTAGGGATGTTCAGCACCCTAATGATGGCCCATAACATTGGCCCGGAGCTGAGATGCTTGATCTTCCCCTCCACACTGACCGGACCTTCCAGACAGTGGTTCAAGCAGAGTAAAAGACAGTTAATCAACTCCTGGAAGACCTTCTCAGCTGACTTCAAAAGGGCATTCTGCGCCTCCCAGGCAGCCCGTGTTCAGGCCGACTCCCTGGCCAATGTGAGACAGCAGCCCGGCGAAACGCTGAAGGCCTACCTGAGCAGATTCGCGAACTTCGCTGCCCGAGCTAAGGATGCGGATGATAGCTCCAAGCTCATGGCCATGAGAACCGGAATCCTTGTCGAAGGAGACCTATGGAAGGATATACAGAGGAAGGGAGTCAGTTCGGTTAACGAATTCCTTAACAGAGCCCAAGAATGGATAAACTTGGAAGAAGCAGAAGCCTCAGCCGCAGGAACCAGCCAGGTTCCCGAGCAGCCCGCTGGAGTAGGGACGGAGGTCGTGGCAGCGACCCCAGGCGTCGTACAGAACAACCAGCCGGGTGGAGGCAAAAGAAAGGGAAATGGCGAAAACAATCAGCACAGCCAAAAGAAGAATAAGTCTGTAGACAAGTTTAAGCCCGTGTTCGCGACATATACCGAACTCACCCAGTCCAGGGAAAGTATCTTCCTGGCCAACTCTACTCGGGTCCCCTGGAAGAGGCCGGAACCATTGAAACACCACAAGGGAAAGAGAGACACTTCCAAATTCTGCTGTTTTCATAACGACGTCGGCCACAATACCGACGATTGCAGGCATCTCAAAGATGAGATAGAGACTCTCATCCGAGCAAGCCCCTTGGCTCAATACTCACAAAACAGGGTCCCAGCGAGTCGACCTGCTCCAGACGTCCCAACCAGTCAGCCCGGGACTCGGATAGATCAGGACGTCCTTCCTCCCGTGATCGGAGGAGAGATATCCACCATCTCTGGAGGTCCGCACATGGCTGGCACGAGCAGAGGCGCCCAGAAGAGATACGTGAACGAACTAAAAGCTCACAACGGAGTGGAGTTCGTCCTGGAGCAGCGTCAGTCAAAACAGCAACGATTAGAGAAGCAACCGATCACTTTTACGGAGGAAGATGCAGGCCATGTCCAGCTCCCTCACAATGATCCCTTGGTTGTAACAGTCCAGCTCGCCAATCGGAAAGTAAGAAGGGTGCTGATAGACAACGGGAGTTCGGTGAACCTTTTATTCCGATCCACCTTAGAGAAGATGGGTCTGACTGTCGCCGATCTAAAGGCAACCTCCATGATGTTGTATGACTTTTTGGGAGAAGGATCGGCAGCGATAGGGACGATCGAGCTGGTGATCACCCTAGGGGAAGAGTCTCGGACAGTTTCTAAACTACTCGAGTTCGTGGTCATCGACTGCTCCGCTACCTACAACGCCATTTTGGGCCGACCTACGCTCATAACTTTCGAGGCTATCACTTCCATTTGACACCTCGCCATGAAATTCCCTACTTCAACAGGAATCTGCACCATCAAGGGCGATCAGCTCACTGCCAGGGAATGCTACAGCATTTCCATGAAGGGAAAATCTAAACCCGGGCAATTGGCTATGGCCATTCTGAGTGAAGAGGAATCCCAGGAGCCCTTGGCGGCTCCTGAGATTGAAAAACCTCAAAACGCCAAAGGAAAGTGTCGCCCTTAGTGAGGACATTGACCCCCGAATAGGCGAAGACAGGTCCGAGCTCCAGGCTATTGAGGAGCTCGAGGAGGTGAACCTTGATCCACAAAATCCATCACAGACGGTCAAGCTCGGGAAAAACCTCTGTAGCAAGAGGAAGACGGAGTTGATTATGTTTCTCCGGGCTAATTTAGATGTGTTTGCATGGTCGCACGAAGACATGGTAGGGATCAGCCCGAGTGTCATCATGCACACGCTCCATCTGGATAAAAGCGTTCCTGCCAAGTCTCAGAAGCAAAGACGTCTAGGAACAACCCGAGCTGAAGCCCTTGAAGAAGAAGTGGCCCGACTCAAAAAATGCGGTTTCATCCGTGAAGCCAAATTTCCTATTTGGGTCGCCAACCCCATGCTAGTTCCAAAGCCCAACGGGAAATGGAGGACCTTCATTGATTTCTCCGATTTAAGTAAAGCTTGCCCCAAGGATTGTTTTCCACTGCCAAGGATCGATCAGCTGGTGGATGCCACGGCAGGGCACGAGCTCATGTCCTTTATGGACGCGTACTCAGGCTACAATCAGATCGCGATGAATCCGGCGGACCAGGAACACACCAGCTTCATGACCTCGACTAGTGTCTATTGCAACAAGGTCATGCCATTCGGTCTGAAGAACGCCGGAGCTACCTACCAAAGGCTAGTAAACAGAATGTTCGTGGACCAGATCGGAACAAACATGGAAGTGTACGTTGATGACATGCTTGTCAAGTCAAAGACTGCCGACAACCATGTTTCCGACCTGGAAGAATATTTTAAAATACTACGAGAATATGGCATGAGGCTCAACCCCCAGAAATGTACTTTTGGTGTCGCATCCGGGAAATTCCTGGGGTTCATAGTTAATACCCGAGGAATCGAGGCAAACCCCGACAAGATCAGGTCACTGCTCGAGCTTCCTTCGCCTAGGTCGAGGAAAGATGTCCAGGGCTTGACAGGAAGAGTGGCCGCACTGAACCAGTTTATTTCCAAGTCAACCGATAAGTGTTTTCCCTTCTACAACCTGCTCCGAGGAAACAAGAAGTTTGAATGGACAGTAGAATGCAAAAGCGCATTCCTCGACCAGAAGGCACATCTGGCTGAACCGCCCGTGCTATCCAAGCCCAAGGCAGGAGAGCCACCTTTTCTCTACCTAGCCGTCACTAAGGACGCGGCTAGCGCCGTACTAGTATGAGAAGAGGACCAAGTTCAGAAGCCAGTCTATTACATCAGGAAGAGACTCCTCGGGGCAGAATCACGATACCCGCTGATGGAAAAACTGGCATTCTGATTAATCACGGCCTCGCGAAAGCTCAGGTCGTACTTCCAATCTCACTCGGTACACATCATGACCGATCAACCTCTAAGGCAGGTTTTGCAAAAGCCTGAAGCATCGAGACGTTTATTAAAGTGGGCGGTCGAGCTCAGTCAGTTCGAGATTTTCTATACTCCACGAACTGCCATAAAGAGTCAGGCCTTGGCCGACTTTGTGGCAGAGTGCATGGGATTCCAGGAGAATTTAGCGGAGGACTCATCTCAGCTCACTCCGCCCCAATCGTTATGGAAGATCTTTGTAGATGGTTCATCCAACGAAAACGGCTCTGGGGCCGGAATCATTCTGATATCCCCCGAGGGACATAGGTTCCACTCGGCGCTAAGGTTCGGGTTCAAGGCCTCCAACAACGAGGCGGAATACGAGGCTTTGCTGGCCGGCCTAAGGATAGCCAGGGAGTTAAAGGCGAGCTTCGTCCAATGCTTCAGTGACTCCCAACTCGTGGTTAACCAGGTCTTGGGCGAATATCAGGCACGAGGACCCAAGATGGCCGCCTATCTGGCGGAGGTAAAAGCCGAGCTGTCCGCATTTGATTGAGGATTGATCGAACAAATACCTCGAGAACAGAACGCCAATGCAGACGCTCTTGCCAAGCTCGCCACCTCGAGAGAGACAGAGACCCTGGGGCTGGTGCCAGTAGAATTCTTGGAAAAACCAAGTATAGAAGGATATCGGGCAGAGGTCGAGATGATCGACGCCATGCCGACCTGGATAACCCCCATTCTTGAATATCTCACCGAGGGCAAGCTGCCTGAGGGACGTAACGACGCGCGGCGAGTCCTATATCAAGCTTTGAGATATACGACAGTCGACGGAGTGTTGTACCGACGTGGGCACTCTTTACCGCTCCTCCAGTGCATTCTTCCAAGTGAAGCGAAGGCCGTCCTGCAGAAAATTCACGAAGGATTTTGCGGAGACCACACTGGGGGGCAGAGCCTGGCCTTAAAATTTCTCAGGCAAGGGTATTACTGGCCGACTCTGTCCAAAGACTCGATTTCATACGTAAAGAGCTGCGACAAATGCCAGCGATTCGCTGCAGTTGCCCGAGCTCCTTTAGTCGAGCTAAAAATGATCTCGGCCCCTTGGCCGTTCGCCGTTTAGGGGATAGACTTAGTAGGCGCCCTGCCTACCGGAAAGGGCGGGGTCCGTTACGCCGTGGTCGCCATCGACTACCTCACTAAGTGGGCCGAGGCAGAGCCGTTGGCAACGATCACGTCTAAAAAGGTGCTTGACTTCGTGGTTAAAAGCATCATCTGTCGCTTCGGCCTGCCCAAGAAGATCGTCTCCAATAACGGCACTCAGTTCGACAGCGACCTATTCACGGAATTCTGTGACAGGCATGGGATTGTGAAAAGTTTCTCCTCTGTAGCCTATCCTCAAGCTAACAGCCAGGTCGAGGCTGTCAACAAGACTCTAAAGGCGAGCCTCAAGAAAAGATTAGATGAAGCAAAGGGAGTCTGGCCGGAACAGCTCCCCCAGGTCCTATGGGCATACCGGACCTCGCATCGGACTCCTACGGGTCATACTCCTTTCTCCCTAACCTTCGGGAGTGAAGCAGTCCTCCCCGTGGAAGTTAAGATTCTGTCGCATAGAGTCCAGTCCTACGACCAAGGTCGGAACCACGAGTTTCTATGCCACTCCCTAGACCTCGTTGATGAAAGGCGAGAGGAATTGCAACTCCAGCTCGCCCATTATCAGCAGAAGATCACTCGCTATTTCAACTCTAAAGTCGAAAAACGCGCCTTTAGCGTTGGCGACTTGGTCCTAAGGAGATTTTTCCTGGCCGAAAAAGATCCCAAAGATGGAGTGTTGGGACCAAACTGGGAAGAACCATACCAGGTCATCGAAGTCATCAAGGAGGGAACTTATAAGCTAGCTCGACTTGATGGAGGGGCGATCCCGCGGACTTGGAACGCCATCCACTTAAAGAAATATTATCAATGATCCGCTTGTAAGGCCTGGAAAGCCACTTTCTATGTATTAATAAAAATCAGCTTTTACGCATATTTGTAAGTGTAATCTTAAAAGTAATCACGAAAGACCCTTTCCCAGTTACTTGGGGGGCATATGGTACCTGGATATAACCAGGTCTCCTTAACGACTTAGATGCTGATTCTTATCGATTGACCATGGTTTTCTTAAAAACGCGAGATATTGATAAGGGTTAACACTGACTAAGTCCTATCCTGGTTTTAACCGGGTCATAAAAAACTTAGAAGTTGATTTAAATCCGTTGATCGTTGTTCTTCTTAAAGAGCTCGCGATATGGATAAAAAATTAACACGAACTAAGTTTTCTAAATAAGTTCCTGGTTCTAACCGGGTCGTAAAAACTTAGAAGTTGATTTAAATCTATTTCTCCTTGTTCTTCTTAAAGAGCTTAAGATATGGATAAAAGTTAACGCGAACTAAGTTTTCTAAATAAGCTCCTGGTTTTAACCGGGTCATAAAACTTAGAGGTTGATTTAAATCTATTTCTCCTTGTTCTTCTTAAAGAGCATGAGATAAGGATAAAAGTTAAAGCGAACTAAGTTTTCTAAATAAGCTCCTGGTTTTAACCGGGTCATAAAACTTAGAGGTTGATTTAAATCTATTTCTCCTTGTTCTTCTTAAAGAGCATGAGATAAGGATAAAAGTTAACACGAACTAAGTTTTCTAAATAAGTTCCTGGTTTTAACTGGGTCATAAAACTTAGAAGTTGATTTATCTATTTATCGTTGTTCTTTCCAAAGAGCTCGAGATATAAATAGTGGTTAACACGAACTAAGTTTATCAAAAAGATACGTATATTGTAACCAAAAGCATGAAGAAAAAAAAAGATAAGTTAAAGGTGCAAGGCAGATCGTCTCGAGGTGAAAATACCTCATGAAAAGGTTACACAAAATGTTTCAAAATATTCAATAGCAAGAAAAGAAAAAAGAAGAGAAAAAGCGCCCTAAGCTCCGTCAGTTGGCCCTTTGGAGGTCGCCGTTTCACCTTGCTCCACGACACCAGAGGCTTCCCCAGTCTCCGAAGGCGGCGTCTCTTTGTCGAGGCGAGCTTGGAACTTCACCAGCAAGCGCGCCCAGAGATTCGGTGGCATGAAAGAGAAGTCAGCCTCCAGATTGTGAAGCCAACAGTGATAGAACAGATCCAACATGGACTGCTCTGAGATAGTCCTCTCGTCCTCCAGGGCGGCCTGGGCGGCCTGGATTTCTGTCCTCGCTGCCTCAAGGTCTGCCTGCGAGGTGGCAAGGGATGTCTCGAGCTCCTGGACCTTCGAGCGGGTCTTCTCTAAGTCGACCTAGGTCCTCTCCAACTCAACCTTCGAGGTCTCCAAGACATCCTTAGCCGCCTTAACCTCCTGAAGGGTGGCCTGGTGCTCGGTCCTCATGTCATCGAGCTGAGTTCTGGCCCTGATGATGCTCCGGTGAAGGGCGACGACACCCTACGAGGAATGAAAGATAAATTGGTTCAGAGGAGAGATAAGGCGGAGTATAATGGTAAAAGCTTCAAAAGAATAGGGTATCTTACCGTTAGGGTCATGCTCATTGAAGAGTCCATAACGTCAACCGGGCTCATTGACTCAATAGTCCGGAGTTCCTTCTCGGTGAACTTGTAGATGTGGTTAACGGCGTAGCTCGCCGATTCTTACATCTGCCCTCAGAAGGCCTCTGGGATCTTTGCCAGGTCCTGGGGGTTGACCGGGATGCGTACATCGGAGGCCGCCGCAGACGGAGTCCTGATCTCCATTCCCACGTCCTGGGCGGCAGGCGGAACTCGCTGAGGCGGTGGGGGCATGTGTCCTGCTCAGGCAGCAGGAAGGATCGCCCCCACGACCTGGGCTGTCGGGGTGTTTTCCTTCTCCTTTGCTGGAGATTTGGTGGAGACCCCAGTAGTGCTCTTGGAACCCCGGAGCCTCTTTTGTCTTGGCCCGGCTGAGGGGTTCCCCACGAAGACCACGCCCCGCAATCTATCCTCGGGCTGAGACATCTCTTCTGTCAAACAAAAAACATGGTTATTACAAGTTAGCAATCATGCAGAGATAAAGACAGAAGGTTAAAGCTAAAAAAGTGTACAAATACTAAGGGAACCCTACCCCCCGAGCTGGAAGAACCTAAGACGATTATTTCCCGAACAGGTGCAGGTTCTGGCTCCGGGTCCGATTTCGGGCTAGATTCCCCTACGTACTGCCTAAGCCCCGGAGCATAGATACCCCTTTGGAGTGATGACCATGTTTGTATGTTTGTCCCATACTCCTGGAAAAGGATCGACCTAAAGGCTAGGGTGTTATCTACTACTACGGTGCCCCTAGGCCGACTCTCTTAGTGATCCAGCACGAGCCGGTCGACACAATGAAGCAGAAGTGTGTTCAGGTCCGGATTGCTCCTGTGACGATGGACGAGTTGCCTAGGATTAAACCTAGCCAGTCGGGGGTCCGCAGTGGCCTTATCTAGACTCCTAAACAAGTAAGGGTTACCTTGGCCAGAAGGACCCGCAGCTGCTCCGGATTGGATCCTCTCCTCGCCTGTCCTCTGGGCGACCTCCAAGGACCTCTTCCTGCTCCTCATGAGCGGAACTTCGTCCTCCTCGTCTTCATCTTCCGCGACCTCCTCCACGTTGACAGGTCTGGTGTCCCGGGCTTGGGGCGGCCCCCGGGGCCTCTTGAGGTTCAAGGTCTGATTTGGAAAAATCAGCTTGCAGAACACCATCGTCTCGTCCGTCACGAGCGCGCGATAATCCTTCTCACTGGGGTGCAAGCCCGCCAGTGTTTCATACTATGCCTCGAGGGTCACAGATTTCTCCGTTCTCGCGAAGATGGCTGCGTAATGAACTTAAGTCAGAAAGGGGTGCAAGAGGAGTTAAAGTGATATTTAAACACACGGGCTAGGGTCAGGGAGCACTTACGAGGATGAGTGAAGTAGTGGTGCTCGCAGTTCCGGAACCTAGTTGACATGAAGAACTGGTCCTTGAAATCATTAGGATGGCTAGGTAGCTCGATGACCGCCGCCGTGTTGGGAAAACGGGTTAAATAGTAAAACCCGTCGCCTCGCCCCCGCTGGTTCGGGCTGGCTTTGAGACATAAGAAATATAAAATATCCGCAGGAGTGGGGACCTCCCACTCATGCTTCTGGAATAAGTACCTCAACCCTGCCAGCAGACGGTAGGAGTTGGGGGGAGCTGAAATGAGGCCAACCCCACGAAGTTCAAGAAATCAGCAAAGTATTGGTCCAGGGGAAGGAAGGCCCCTGCCTTAAAGTGTTCACCGCTCCAGGCCGCAAACGACTCTTCGAGCGGCGAGCAGCTCCGCTCGCCCTCCGAAGCAGGTCGGGCAATGACGGAGGCTTTCCCCAGCGCGATGTTGTGAGTGAGGAAGAGCTTGTTAATCTTTGCCTGATCAGTTATCTTTGAGACGATCCTCTCCGCCTCAAAGAATGCGTCAGGGGCCACCTCGACCTCCTTCTCCACTGCCGGCCCGAAACGGGGGATCGGGGAGCTAGGCATCACTGCCTTTCCTTTTTCCTGCTGGGAGGCCGAGCTTTCAACGTTCTTCTGGGAGAGATTCTCTTTTGGAGCCATCTGGTCGCCTAGCGAACAAAAGAAAACACTTTAGAAAAGGCGACCCAAGCAAGAGGAGGAAGCAATTATTATTTTCCCGAGCTGAGGTAAGCCCAGCTCGTGGAGAGTGGAACCACGCGGTTCAGTGAACACGCGCGTATACCCCTAACAGATCCCAGATTACTCGAAATCCGTGCGTCAGGAGGTTCAGAATAGAATTTTCCTTGGGGGGAAAATTTCAATAGGCCGAAAATTACAAAACAGCTTATGAGGCTTGTTCCCTAAGCTACCCAGTTTTGCACCCAAAATTCCCAAAACTTCTACCCATAAATTTTCCCCAGAAAAAATATCCTGAAACCCATACTCTAAAGCGATTTCCTACAGCAAATATACCCTAACCTGAAAAGGGCTGTCACCCTCCATATCCACAAAGCCCAGAAAACCCTTGCATGCGGCTACGGTGAAAATTTGTACCTAAGCTACAGTAGCATGTTCTCAAAGTACGCAGGGTCAGGAAACTTACTGTGTATGACTGGGAAGTAAACGAGAGTGTTGCATTGACAGGAGCTTCGTCAGTGTAGTAGCTTCCACAGCTTCGGAGAAATCCGTGCGCCTGAGCTTCTTGAACGATGAAAATGGCAGCGGCCGAGTCAAGGGTTTGAAAATTTTGAATGAAAGGGTGGCTCGTGCGTAGGGTGGCCACCCCCTTTTTATATGCGTGGAGGATCACGTGTAGAAGGCTCTTGGATGGCCCTGATGAGGGATCCGAGGCCTTCCACTCGAAATACGAAACGATGGCTGGGCATAGGCTAGGCCATTAAATGCGGTTCTCGTAAGGCGTACCGTCACCACCCACGATGTGCCACGTGCCAGGCACCTGCATAAAGAGTGGAATGCAAATAGTTGTGGGGAATTCTAAAAGCACCTGCTATGGTCTTATATATGACGTCATATACCACGAGCAGGAGCTTGGGGGGCAGATGTACGCCCTGGTTTTCCCACGGGCTGATTAGCAAGTCGAGCTTCGGACTAATCATGGTTAGTCCATAAACATCCCCCAGGTCGGAGATCCTGTCTTGAGGTCGTACCCCCTTAGCTCGAGGAATCCTCAAGGACTCGCCAAGACTGGAGCTAGGAATCGAAGGCCGAAGGTCGGGCTAGATGCACAGCTCGTGGTACGAGCTAGATATGGAGGCCATGACCCCTTGTAAAGTCAACACACGCAAGATAAACATGCATATATCTGACATCACGTGTCCGATATCTCCCTGACTTCTCGGACACGCTGCAGGAACGTGCGTGTTCAGGCACCCATGGCTGGGTTGGGCCGTGCTGCCCATTATCTCCTTACCTATCGATTTGACCATACTTATGTGACAGGTTTAGGAATTAATCATGAATGTCACAGAGTTGATATGACAAATAAGAAGGTCACGGGATGACCTCCTTACCAACTTCCAGGTGCCTTCTCCTATAAATATGGAGAACCTGGGAGTTGATAAGGGTTGGAAAAAATAGTCTCTAGAGAGAGATACTTTGTAACCAAATACCCATAATATATCAATAATATTGACTAGTGGAATAGAAGGATTTTAACCTTTGAACCACTTAAAAACGTGTCTTGAGTCACCTATTTCATCCTCTAAGATTTTATATCTGTTACGGTTCTACATTCAGTGCTAATCCTTTCCTCTCTTTCTCTTAATTACCTGTTGGAAAAGAACCGCGTCAACAGGTTGTATGAGGGTAAAGATATGCTATGAATGATGATGTACTATGTGATATGATGAATGAAATGCTGTTGCGATTTGATGCGATGAATTTGAGAAATCATGTATTTCCTTTGTATCGATATGAATGGATTACATGTATTTTTTTGTATGTTGTATGTTATGTAAATGGTTGCTAGCATGTTGAACGCGGCACAAAAAAGGGGTTACTAAGGATATATAGACGTAACCCGAGTTACTAAGGTATGACATAACTCATAGGGCGGACGCGTCGAGATTATTCAAGGACTAGAGCCTCCTATTTATCTCAAGGTGTGACATGGACAAGATAAAGGCCATGTTCACAAGGATGAAATGATAATGATGATTATGTTTGATTTTTCTATTGATGAATAATGTATGGCGTATGATAATGATGTTTACTGTATGATGATCACGATTACACATGACAATGATGATGATGCTTAAGTATGATGTTTAACAATGTATGATTATGAATAGGTTTTGTGGTGCTTACTTGTATATTGTTTGTACTTCCTTACTGGGCTTTTAGCTTACCCTCTTACTTTTCCTTCCAGGTAGCAAATAGGGTTTCTCATTGGTGTTATCCCCAAAATTTCAGTTCGATGACGTGGCAATCAGAAGTGACAAGTGGCAATGCATGGTTAGTAAATGGCACATTAATAGTCAATAAATGTATTGGCTCTTCGGAGTTATGATAAAGTGATCTAACCGATCTGATAGAATTTATGTCCGACCGGTATAGATTTTTGACTAACCAGTTAGGAGTTTGGCTGACCAGTCATTTATTTTGAACGATCAGTCATTTATTTTGGCCGACCAGTCATTTGTTTTTCCCGACTAGTAAAGGGTTTTGCTAGACCAGAGACGTGTCATGCTAGACCAGAGGTGTGCTAGAGGAGTTCTTTGCTGACGAGAGGTGCTTGCATATGTCCTCAGTAACAGCTTCAACCCGAATCATTCTCAACTGCCGCGGGAATCTCTCAGATATCCCGGAATAATAGCTATATTATTGTAATTTAAATTCATTTATATTTTATTAGTTAAAGTCTGTTGGAAGAACTAAGGACCTGGTGAAAGGAATATATCTGATGTACGATCCATGAGCCTATAAATAGAGGGCTCATGGCATCATTTAGGGAGATTCTGATTTTCCTGAGAGAGTATTTGTATTCTGAGAGAAATATTATATTCTTTTCATTTACACTTAAGAAACTCAGTTGACACATGCTCATCTGATCTTGAGTGTAGATCCATAAATCATAACTCTAAGTGGATTAGGCTATTACCAACATATTGGGGCTGAACCATTATAAAAATTATCAGTGTCGTTCTTTCTCTTGAAGGTTTATTATAGTTTTGACATCTACTCGTCGTTGGCCAAAATCGTGGTCAACATTTTGGTGCTTTCATTGAGAGCCTGAAGAGAAGAAACACACAACTATCATATCAAGATGGCGCCCAAGAATACCAATGTGGCATCCAAAAAGTCAGGCACGTCAAAAGAGCCTGCTAGATCAGAAGGTCCTGGACCGCAGAACCCAGAGACTGAGCCCAGGGTCTTTCTCGAAGAGACCACTCTAGAAGTTGAACAACTCCTGGAAGTAATAGACGCTTTCCAAGAGGAGATGATGCGATTCAATGCTCGGCAGGAGTCTTTCGCTGAAGCGATGGCCAAGTAGTTGCGTTAGAGCAGCAAAGGCGCGATATGGAGGCCAGAAGCGAAGAGATCAGACAATGACAAGAAGAGGCCGACCGAAGACATCGCGAAGCAGAACTTGCTTTAGAGGCAGCTACCCAATTGGCCCAAGCCAATGCTCAATCTGCTGCACGAGCAGTCGCCCAAGGAGCACGAAAGGACAACGCTAGTCAGAAGTCCCCTGTTGGAAGGACGGACTCTCGGGGACCTGATCGGAGTCAAAGTAATCAGACTGGTCAGGCAGATGACGGAGTCCGCTCTAAAACTGCATCAACACAGAGGGAGAACTCTAGAACTCCATCCAGGAGCCACCGATCAGAAACTTCGAGATCAGGAAGTCATCGATTGAGCAGTAAGACCCAGGCAGGATCATACTAGAACTCCTCGAGAAAAGGGAACTTCACAGTTCAAAGATGGACATGGTCGTGATGAGGCTGATAGTCATCACACTGACTAGTCAAAGGATAAAGCAGAAAATAACCCACAAGAAGGAAAAGACTGCCCGGGACGTACCGAAAATCCTCCACTGCACCCCGGCCAGCAGCATAGTAGGAGAGAGCAAGTCCCGTGTAGTAAGCCCTCTGAAAAATTGAAGAGTACGGTGTTCGATCAGGCAGGAGAGCATGCTTCCCAGAAGGATCTAAGGGACGTTATCACCAACAAGAGGAAGATCGTCCCAGTCGAAAGGCAAAATCTGAACCGCCCTGCCAGTCAAGTAGAAATACTTGACGACAGTGCACCAGATGGTAATGCCCGACCAGGCGATCAAGACCTTGGAACTTCGTCAGTTGCTGTAGAGTCCAAGAACTTTACTTAGATAATAGTAATAGTAATAGCTAGTAGTAGTTGTAGTATTTTTTTTTCGGTGGATTTTGGTTCAAGCTGGGACTTAGTTGGACACTCATAGCAACACTTGTAGATTTTATAAGTTTAACCTATAGTTTAAGAATATTAATTATAACCTAAGGTTTGATTAATATGACTGATTATGGAGATGATATTTATTATACTATAAATTTAGATAGACCCAATAAGATAATAACACTTTTCATATGTATGTTTAATGAGAAATTAAGTATTTTTGAGGAATAGTTTATTAGGAATAATATTTGAAAATCCTAGAGTCTGCCAGCAGCTTTAAAATCGTTAAAGGACTTAGTCAAGGCTGTTTACTCAATTCAAATTAGGCTGAAAAAATGTAATTATGTGTATAATATTTCAGCGTATGTCGATATATCGCAGCTCTAGGGGGCGATATATCGCCATATGGGGATACGAAAAACACGTAACTTCGCACGAAAACTTCAATGAGCCTCGGGAATATCAGTCCAGGCAATAGATCGCCTAGCATGGGCGATATATCGACTGCAGTGCATGATTTTTAAATAATTTTGAAACCGAGCTCATTTTAATCCTTAACATCTTGATAAGTCCGGAATCTTTTTGACCGAGTCTTCAGCCTCTGCTGAATGATTATTCAAATGTTTTTCAATTAAAAAGCCATTATTTTATTCAAGCTAAATGAAGATCTTTTCATTCTTGAACTCTATAAATAGGACCTAGTACCTAGCCATTTCTTCATTCTTCAAGCTGAGTTCAGAGCCTACAAGCTGCTAGGATTACTTTAGAGTGTTAAACACTTGGGTTGGGATTATAAGCTTTATCATTATAAGCTTATCAAACACTTGGGGAGTAAGGTCTATAGTGTATTTCAATTTCGAGGTGTAGTTCGGTCATAGAAGTATTCAAAGGTATTCCTATTCTTAGTTCCTTTCAGTATTGTTTCATTAGTTCTTATAGTTTTTCTCTACTCAAATCCTAACTCAGTATTCTTTATTCTTTATTAGGCATCTAAGTTCTTTGAACTTGAGGTTCTTGTTGGTAAGTATCTGCTTGATGGTTTAGTTCATTCTTTTCATCTCTTTTCTTTTAGAATACTCACCTCTCTATTAATGGTTTTTAGGAGTGTTCCAAAATCCCAAACTTGTTCTCATCATTCCGGTATTTTGGTAAGGAAAATAGGATAGTTCTTATGTGAAATGTGTTATGTTTATATGAAAGTGTTATAGTATGGTTTTATGTGTTATGATATATCCATGTTTTGGGGCTTATAGTTGTTATATAGCAAACCCTAACATTTTTATGTTTTGAGCTTATAGTTGTTATATAGCAAACCCCAACATTTTTATGTTTTTGGGGCTTATAGTTGCTTTACTAGCAAACCTCATTGTAGTTTGAGGCTTATAGTTGCTTAGTTAGCAAACCCCAATAGTTACCATGTACATGGGTTAGAATTATATGTGTTATAGTATATGATATATGTTCATAGTTTATGTGTATGATTATGTTTCATGCTTGTAGTAGATTTTCCTTGCTGGGCATTAGGCTCATTCCTTTATGTTTTATATGTACAGGAAAATAGTTATGGCGGCGGGAAGGTTCTTGGCAGCTTGGGAATGTGTATTGAGGGAGAACGGAATTGGTGGACTGCGCGAACGATTCGAGGATGAAGTTGTTTAAGTCTCTCAATCATATTTTCTATGTATTTTTCCGCATCTGAGTTGTAACGAATTTTAAGATTTAAGTTATGTTATGCTTTATTTTCAAAACAATGGGATCCCATATCCTACTTATGAATTTTTATGTATTTTAAACCTTTGCTTTATAGCTTTTAAATAAAGTTATGGTTATTTCATATGTATGTTTTCTTAAGATTAGTGTCTGTGTATAGTTGTGTATTAATGGTCCAAAGTCTAGAATAGTTGGGTCGTTACAATTGGTATTAGAGAAACGGTTCATTCGCATGAAGTTCTCCTCGATACACACATTCAAAGCTCTGAATCTGATCGCCAAGTAAGTGTTTAAGTTATAGTTATTATGTTTATATGTATAACTGACGATTTTAGTATTTATGATTTTAGTTAAGAATGAACGGAGCATTAACTTATGAGGATATCCGAGCCATTAAGGCTTTGAAAAGAATTAGAGAACCGAGAAATACCGTAGGAGTGCTAGAAAGAATCACTCGGAGGCTGCTTTTGTTCCATAGAGAAATAGGTCACCTCCAAGAATCTAAGCAGATGATGATGAGAGCAACAGAGAAATACGTTTTAGTAATTAGACTATTTAGAGATTATCATACTGTAATTGCAGCCTTAGAGGAAATATTGGAAACAATGGATGATTAAGATGAATTTCCGGTAGCAATGAGATATTATTTTCTCTTAATTAGGTTCACATGAAAAATGGAATTTCAGTTTATAAATGAGCAAAAAGCATAGAATTTTTACGAACCTTCCTTGAGGGCATTTTGAGGCACATGATAATGAGGACTATGAGGAGTTAAATGATGATATGCTAGATGAAGGATCGGATATAGAAGATCCCGATTTTTAGAATAATTAGTTTCATTCTTTGTTTTAATTTATTATTTGTTTTCTTTTATGGTTGTAAATAGTGAAAACCTTCTTTTCCAAATTAATATCATGGTTATTTTGATATCATGTATGAGTTAGATTTTCTTTTGCAATCATAATAAATAATGACTAAGTTTGGTGAGAGTGGATACAAATCGATGAACTAAGTTTCTATATTGAGAGTTAGGGGGCTATAGTAGTGGGAACGATTTTACTGATCCCAGCCCTCCCTCAATATGGTTAACTATGGAACAAAGATGAGTTTCGAGCCTGAGAATTAAGTCATATAGGATGATTAGAAACTGACTTAGAAAATAATAAAGATTGCTTATTTTTCTAAATATAGAAACACACTCTAATAATAAAGAAGACTTTTATAATTTTCATAAGAAGTCATAATTAATAGGTCTGAGTTATGTTTGTTTAGATTAAGTTTTTGCCATAGAGCCTATTAGGGTAAAGTTCTGACATGTTTTTCTCAACTGTTAGAACTATGCTGTGATGTCGCTCCGAAGATCTGCCCGCACCAACAGAAACGCCTCCAACACTACTCCAGTGAACAATGAAGCCCCTCCAGTTCGCAGAAGGGGAGTGCGTGCTACTGCCAGCCGCAACGCGCTGCCGCCACCAGCTGATAACACTGCGGAGATCGCCAGAGTGTGACAACAAGTCGAGGAAATATTGCAGCATCAGCGACAACAAGCTCAGCCCCAAACTCAGCCTCCGCCTCCGCCTCCGCCTCCGCCGCATCCACAGCCACAGCAAATGGCCTCAACACCCCAACAAGTTGGTGTTAGAAAAATCTTATACAGGATCTTTATTAATTTTCATGTATATCTAATATTAAAAAAATTAATATAAGATAGCCTAAAACATGTTTCTAAAATTGAATTCAAAGAGAAACAAATAATATAATACTTACAGTATACGCAGCGGAATTAAGAGTCCTTCCTTCAGTTTCTCTAACTCTTGTATCCTCTCTGTCGCAGAGTATTATCAAGAAACTGAACCGATCTTCTATTTTCTTCACGATCTTCCAATGTATCCTTAGAACCACCTAGACTAGTGTGGGCAATTCTCAACACATGAGATAGATATAGAGAGAAGAAGAGAAAATAACAAAGAGGTTTAGAAAAGGACTTGTGTTTAGAGAGAATCTAAAACTATCAGAAAACCTGACTTGTGACTTATCAAACTTCTCACTAAGCACTCCTTTTATAGACTCAATTATGCCATTTAATTTAATTAAAAAATCAATAAAATAACAGCCATTTTTAAGCCCTAGGTCGAAATTATCATGGGCTACAGGCCCGTGAAATTTCCCATTTGATTATAAGCCCATTGGACTTAAAATCAAGGCCTGTATTATTTTCTATTGATTTAATTAATTAAATAATTATTTAAATCCTTTATCAAATTAATTATTTATAATTTGAACCTTGATTTAAACTTATTTATTAATTTAGATACCAATTTATCTTAATTAATAAATCTGCCATAATTTCTCTTTTCTTCTCAAAATTACACAACTCTGTGAAACTATCCAAAATTGACCTGGTCTACTTTGATAATTCTAATTGATGATTAAATCAATTAATTGAGACTATGTAGATGATTTTATCCAAGGTACAATGGGGACCATGGGCCTATGAAATCAAGCTCCAATAAGTTATCATAAATCTAACAAATAAATTTACTAACTTATTAATTCCTCGTGACTCCATTATAGACTCGGAATTGCACTCTTGAATTCATAGAACGCTCTATAACAAATATAGACACGCTATTTATCATCCATTGTTACAACCATAATTGTCACTCAATCCTCTATAGACGGTCTACAATGAGATGGGACTAAAATACCGTTTTACCCCACATTGTATTTTATCCTTAAAACACTTAGTTCCTTGTAAATGATATTTCAGTAAACTAGTTTAATTACTGAAATGAGATCTCTATCATTGAATACATTGAACCAAACTAAAAGGAAACCATCATTTCACTTCTTCATCAGAAGCTATAGATGTTCATATCTATGATTAACACTCCCACTCAATTATACTACCGAGTTCCCAAGATGTAAGTATGGGCTAGTCCGTACAGTAAGCTGGTAACGAACAAGTCAAAGAACTCAAATAATACAATCAGTTAGAATACTAACCACTCATAATTGAGATTGAATTGACCTATGGTCAACAATATGATATGACTAGAATAGATAATAGCGGCATGTTTACTTATCTTATCAACTGTCAATATCGGTCCTGTCCGATGTAAAAAATACATCCGATCTTATCTACTTTGCTAATATTGTGGAAAGAACATAACAATGTAATGTGTAAGTATATCATATCGTAGATTGGCAAGTCAGTGTAAATCTGGTGCACTGACTAATCTTAGGACTAACTTATTTTGAACATATAATCATATTTATATTCCACTGTGATTACGTCACTATAAATAAGATTAGCTATATGCTCGGGATTTAATAGAAGTTTATATTAAACAAATAATCATGAAAATAAAACATGTGAGCAAAGTGATTGACCAAGTTAAAAAATGATTTCTATTCTTTTATTGATAATAAAATGAGATTACAAAGAATTTGGGTTTTAATTAGGGCATAAAACCCAAACAGTTGGTCCATATGGGGGATGGCCAGTGGCGAATTATGTGTCGTATCTAGTACAGCACATGGAGCTAGTTTACGAGTGGTTCCGTAAGCAACACGCTCCGAACTTTGAAGGGACTACAGTCCCCTTCGAGGCAGAAGAGTGGCTAAGAAACGTGGAGCCAATCCTGACGCACATGAACCTCAGCAACGCGGACCGCATATCCTGCGTTTCGTCCTTGCTCAAGAAAGATGCCAAGATATGGTGGGACTTAGTCCAGCAGATGCATGATGTTGCCGCCATGACTTGGACTCGATTTGTGGAGCTATTCCTCAAAAAGTACTATAACTTGGCTATATTCGCTTCAAGAGTTGAGGAGTTCGCTAACCTGAAGTAAGGAAGTTTATCAATAGCAGAGTATGCTCGGCAGTTCTACCATTCGGCTAAGTTTGCACCGGAAATGGTTCCAACTGACTATTTGAGGGTGTCTAAGTTCGTTAGAGGACTTCGACAGAAGATTGAGCTAGGGGTTAAGTTAGCAAACCCAGGAAATACTACTTATGCCGACGTTCTAGAGACGGCAACAGAAGTAGAAAGGCTGTAGACTAACGTTAGTAGAGAAGAAGCCAATAAGCCTGAGCCTAGACAATAGGGTCAATCTCAGACAAGTCCAAACAACAATGAAAATTAGTCCAGGAACAACAACAACAACGGTAAAAAAAAAAGCATTCTGACAATAAGTAGTCCGACAGAGATAAAAGGGCACGGACAAATAATGGAGGTAGTAGGCCAGGTTATGTAGAATACCTGCCATGTGCTAAGTGCCAAAGGAAACATCCTGGGGAATGTTGGGCAAACACCAAAGGATGTTACAACTATGGTCAAGAGGGATACCGAAAGAAAGAATGTTCTCAGCTCAAGTCAGAAGGGAAAAAGGAAGATAAGATGGTTCATGCCAGGGTTTTTGCCCTAACCCAAGGAAAGACTGATGCTAGCAATAAGGTCGTCACAAGTCAGGTTTCTATCCTCAATAATATATGTTCTGTATTATTTGATTCGGGAGCCACTCATTCGTATATCTCGTTAGGAATGATAGAAAAACTAGACAAACCTTGTGAAAGATTTAGAACTAGGTGTGTAACCGAGTTGCCTTCATGCAAAGTAGTTCTATCATCACGGATAGTACGAGGCGTACCGATCAAGATTGAGGACATAGAACTAGAAGGAGACCTGATAGAACTGGAGATTAAGGACTTCAACGTGATACTAGGCATGCACTGGCTAGCACAGTATGGTGCAACCATCGACTGCAAATGCAAGAAAGTGATGTTCGAGACTCCTGACGGCCAGAAACTATGCTTCATGGGACAAGTTTCTGGACTACGTACACTGCTAATATCATCTCTCAAAGCTCAAAGGATGATAGAAAAAGGGTGTCAAGCATTCTTAGCCAGCATCACAGATGTAGTAAAGGAAAACACCGCTTAAGGTTGGAGACGTCCGCATTCTAAGAGAATTCCCAGAAGTATTTCCCGATGATTTACTAGGTTTGTCGCTAACTCGGGAAATTGACTTCACAATAGAATTAGTACTGGGCACCGAGCCTATCTCCAAGGCACCATACCAGATGGCACCTACGGAACTCAAGGAGTTAAAGGCGCAGCTACAAGAACTCCTAGACTTGGGTTTTATTAGGTCAAGCCATTCGCCATGGGGAGCACCGATTCTATTTGTGAAGAAAAAGGACAGAAGTATGCGGATGTGCATAGACTACTGCGAGCTGAATAAAGTAACAATCAAGAATAAGTACCTGCTACCCCGGATTGACGATTTGTTTGATCAACTCCAAGGTGCGACTGTATTTTCAAAGGTTGATTTACGGTCCGGGTACTATCAGCTCAAGGTGCGGGGAGAAGATATTCCTAAGACAGCTTTTAGAACTCGTTATGGGCATTACGAGTTCTTAGTTATGTCTTTTGGTCTTACCAACGCACCAGCCGCGTTTATGAACTTGATGAATAGGGTTTTCAAGGACTACTTAGATAAATTCGTCGTAGTGTTCATCGACGACATCTTAGTATACTCCAAGGACGAAGTCGAGCACGAGGAACATTTGAGGTTGATTTTGTCACGACTAAAGGAGCATCAAATCTACGCCAAGTTCAAGAAATGCGAGTTTTGGCTTTCGCAAATGGCGTTCCTTGGGCACATTATATCCAAAGAAGGAGTTGCAGTAGACCCATCAAAGGTAGAGGCCGTGAAGGATTGGCCAAGACCAAAGAACGCATCCGAAGTAAGAAGCTTTCTGGGATTAGTAGGTTATTATAGGAGGTTTGTAGAGGGCTTTTCTATGATAGCCACTCCGCTCACCAACCTGACCCGGAAACAGCAAATATTTAACTGGAATGATAGATGTGAAGAAAGCTTCCAGTTGCTTAAGGACAAGCTGTGCTCAGCACCAATACTCTGTGTACCGACACCCAATGATAAGTTCGTAGTCTACTGCGATGCGTCGAAGCAAGGGTTGGGTTACGTGCTAATGTAGAATGACAAGGTGATAGCCTACGCCTCACGGCAGCTAAAGGAGTATGAGCAACACTATCCAACTCACGATATGGAGTTGGCAACGGTGGTCTTTGCGTTGAAAATCTGGTGCCATTATCTTTACAGAGAACGGTGCAAGATTTATATGGACCACAAAAGTTTAAAGTACTTCTTTACTCAGAAAGAGCTTAACATGAGGCAGCGCAGGTGGTTAGAGTTAGTGAAGGATTACGACTGCGAAATCCTATACCACCCAGGAAAGGAAAACGTAGTTGCCGATGCGCTAAGTAGGAAGAATTACGAAAGTTTAGCAACACTAGCCAGAATGGAAAAGCCGCTACAGCAGGAGCTGATCAATGTTGGAATAGAGGTAGTTGTCGGTAAGCTGGCTAATTTTTCTATCCAGTGAAATCTGCTAGAAGATATACGGATTGGGCAAGGGCATGACGACACAATAGTGGCACATATGGATGCAGTCAGAGAAGGCAAGACCATAGATTTCTCAATATCAAGTCAAGGATTATTGAGATATAAGGATCGGGTATGCATGCCAGATAATCAAGGGATTAAGATGGTGATTCTAGAGAAAGCACACAGTACCCGTACTCAGTTCACCCAGGGTCGACCAAGATGATTCACGACATCAAGACAGTCTATTGGTGGCTAGGGATGAAGAAGGACATAATAGAATTTGTGTCTAAGTGTCTAGTATGCTAGCAAGTGAAAGCAGAACATCAGCAGCCTGCAGACTTATTGCAACCACTTAGCATACCAGAATGGAAATGGGATGATATAGCTATGGACTTCATGACGGGTTTGCCACGAACAAACAGGCAGCATGATTCAGCTTGGGTAGTAATAGATAGACTAACCAAGTCTGCTCATTTCCATCCTGTTAAGACTTCATACACAGCGGACCAATACGCAGACATCTATATCCAAGAGATAGTACGGTTGCATGGAATCCCCAAGACAATAGTGTCGGATAGAGGATCGGTGTTTACATCGAGATTTTTGGGGAGTTTATAGCAAGCCATGGGTACTAAGTTAAGTCTTAGTACAGTTTTTCATCCTCAGATAGACGGTCAGTCCAAATGTACGATACAAATTTTAGAGGATATGCTACGCACTTGTGTACTTGATTTCGAAGGATCATGGAATAAGTACTTACCGCTGATAGAGTTCTCCTACAACAATAGTTACCAGTCAACGATCAGCATGTCACCTTATGAGTTGCTTTATGGAAGAAGGTGCCAATCACTGTTGCATAGGGACGAAGTAGGAGAAAGGCAGCTTCTCGGTCCCAAAGCTGTTAGAAAAGCTCAAGAAGCAGTAGTGCTAATTAGATAGCATATGCTTGCTGCTCAAAGCCGCCAGAATAGCTATGCGCATGCCAAACGATGACATGTGGAATTCAAAGTCGGAGATCAAGTCTTCCTGAAGATATCTCCTATGAAAGGTGTGAAGTGGTTTGGGAAGAAAGGAAAGCTTAGTCCCGATTTATAGGTCCTTTTGAGATATTGGACAAAGTGGGAGCAGTTGGATATAGACTAGCTCTACCGCCAGCCCTAGCAGATAGCCACAACATGTTCCACATCTCAATGCTACGCAAGTATGTGTCAGACCCATCTCACGTCCTCAAGTACGATACGATAGCACTCCAGAAAGACTTGAGTTACGAGGAATGACCGGTTAGCATCCTAGAAAGAGGGATGAAGCAGTTACGGTCCAAGAGTATCCCAATAGTCAAAGTTCTATGGAGTAATAGTTCTGAACAAGAGGCAACGTGGGAGTTGGAGGAAGACATGTGAGGCCGGAATCCAGAATTATTTGGTAAGTAAATTTCGAGGACGAAATTCTTTTTAATAGGGGAGAATTGTAGAGTCCAAGAACTTTACTTAGATAATAGTAATAGTAATAGCTAGTATAGTTCTAGTATGTTTTTTTACGGTGGATTTTGGTTTAAGCCGGGACTTAGTTGGACACTCATAGCAACACTTGTAGATTTTATAAGTTTAACCTATAGTTTAAGAATATTAATTATAACCTAAGGTTTGATTAATATGACTGATTATGGAGATGATATTTATTATACTATAAGGTTTAGATAGACCCAATAAGATAATAACACTTGTCATATGTATGTTTAATGAGAAATTAAGTATTTTTGAGGAATAGTTTATTAGGAATAATATTTGAAAATCCTAGAGTCTAACAGCAGCTTTGAAATCGTTAAAGGACTTAGTCAAGGCTGTTTACTCAATTCAAATTAGGCTGAAAAAATGTAATTACGTGTATAATATTTCAGCGTATGCCGATATATCGCAGCTCTAGGGGGCGATATATCGCCATACGGGGATACGAAAAATACGTAACTTCGCACGACAACTTTGACGAGCCTCGGGAATATCAGTCCAGGCGATATATCGCCTAGCATGGGTGATATATCGGCTGCAGTGCATGATTTTTGAATAATTTTGAAACCGAGCTCATTTTAATCATTAACCTCTTGATAAGTCCGGAATCTTTTTGACCGAGTCTTCAGCCTCTGTTGAACGATTATTTAAATGTTTTTCAATTAAAAAGCCATTATTTTATTCAAGCTATATGAAGATCTTTTCATTCTTGAACTCTATAAATAGGACTTAGTATCCAGCCATTTCTTCATTCTTCAAGCTGAGTTTAGAGCCTACAAGCTGCAAAGATTACTTTAGAGTGTTAAACACTTGGGTTGGGGTTATAAGCTTTATCATTATAAGCTTATCAAACACTTGGGGAGTAAGGTTTATAGTGTATTTCGGTTTCGAGGTGTAGTTCGGTCATAGAAGTATTCAAAGGTATTCTTATTCTTAGTTCCTTTCAATATTGTTTCATTAGTTCTTATAGTTTTTCTCTACTCAAATCCTAACTCAGTATTCTTTATTCTTGATTAGGCATCTAAGTTCTTTGAACTTGAGGTTCTTGTTGGTAAGTATCTTCTCGATGGTTTAGTTCATTCTTTTCATCTCTTTTCTTTTAGAATACTTACCTCTCTATTAATGGTTTTTGGGAGTGTTCCAAAATCCCGACGTTGTTCTCATCATTCCGGTATTTCGGTAAGGAAAATGGGATAGTTCTTATGCGATATGTGCTAAGTTTATATAAAAGTGTTATAGTATGGTTTTATGTGTTATGATATATGCATGTTTTGGGGCTTATAGTTGTTATATAGCAAACCCTAACTGTAACACCCCATGTTGCTAATAAGGTTCAGGACCTTGATTAGCGTGCCCGGAGGGCGATAAGTGAATTAATATATGAATTTGAATGAATATGTGATTAGAATGCATGTTTAGGTGGTATAAATATGCATGTGGGCCCCGTTTGTATGTTAGGGGTAAATTGGTAATTTTGGCCCCCTGAGGGCATAAATGACATAATTGTATTATGTGATTTGTACCACGTGAGTGTGGTGATATTAATGTGATGTACATGCCGAGACGGTGCTAGAGAGCTAGTTAACTTGAAAGTCACAACGGGATTTTAATACCCGGATCGGGAGGAGCCTAGGGGTACTTTGGGAATTTCGTAAGTTGAGTTGAGAATTAGTGGTTAATGGTTACTGGTGATTGAGTAACCTGTGTAACCATTAGTAACAGCTGAGAGTAACAAGTTTAGATGGAAAAATGGTAGAATTGTAATATAGGGAGAAAGGACAAGAGTGCCCTTGAGGTTTAGTTGGGAAGGAATTCTTATGGAAGGGTAAAATGGACATTAGACAAGGGTTAGATAAGGTTCAGCTGAGGGAAAAAAAGGATCCACGTTCTACACTTTATCATTTTGGTTTATGCTGAATTTGAAGAGAAGGCTAGAAAGAAAGGGAAGTAAGAAGGAGGGCTGGAACTTGAAACCTAGGAGGAAATTCAAAGGAGTTTGAGGCAACCAAAACCAGATTTAAGTTAGGATTGTTCAAAGGTAAGAATTTGTGCTCTATTTTTGTTGAATTTAAGTCTGAATTTTCAGAGATTGAGTGTGGGAATTTAAAGGGGATATGGCTGGTTTTACTTGGAAATTCAGTTAGGATAATCAAGAGGAAAGAGGTTGGAGGCTGGAATTGAGAAGAGTTCAAGTCAGATTCTTGATTGAGGTAAGAGTTCTAACATGTTTAAGTTTTCATTTCTGATGTGGTTTAAGATTTTAGAGGTATGATTTATAGTTTTCAAGCTCTGGTTTAGGTCTTAGAAGTCATGGTTTGAATTTCTGAAATCTGAAACTCAAGTGTGGATTTTGGGTGTGATTGTGTAATTGAGCTTGCTTATGATGTTTATAGGTTGTTAAAGGGTTCATTTGGGGTTTTAAATTGATTTTGGGGCTTAGGTACTTGTTTGGGTTGAATTGGAGTTGTTTTGGCTCAGGAAAAATGCAGGGGAAAACCCAGAAATCTGGGTTCGCGTAGGGGCACCGCGACCCTGTTCTTTGGTGCCGCGGCGCAAGCTTGCATCAGGATCAGGGAAAATCCTCTGGGCGCCGCGGCCCTAGGCTATTTTTGACAGCCAAATATTTCATTTTTAGGGCTTTTTCCCGGGGGCTCGGGGGATGGTTCCAATGCATTGTTTTAGGGAATTAGAGGTCCCAAGAGTATGAGATTGGTCCCGGGAAGTGGTTTTGGGATTGGTTAGTATAAAAAGTGTTTTATATGTGTTGTGAGTAGGATTTTGGAGAGGCTCATGATAGAGGACCATGCTTGTGACCTTGGTGCATCGGAAAGCTTGGGATACAGGTAAGAAAACTATAGCACCCGTAGAGCTGGGCTTGGGCCCATAGTATTGTTGCAGGGCGCGGCCCTAGATTGTGTCTTTGCTAGGATGTAGCTTTAAATGAATGATTATATGTTTGATTGTTATTTGAGAATGCTAAATGTGGTAATAGCATAATGAACGACAAAGGGGCCGGGAACGGCGAAGGGGCGAGAACGGCGAAGGCCGAGAACGGCGAAGGCCGAGAACGGCAGTGGGGCCGAGAATATCACTTAGCACATGGGATGCTAATGGTTAGGGTGAAACCCCAATGGATACATGGGATATCCTTACGGTGTGGACCAAGAACCCAGGCTTTGGTAACGCTGATGGGACGGCATGGTCGTATATGTGTTTAAATCTTATGGATTGTCTGATTAACTATGAGTTATCTGCTATAGTGATTGTGTGGTATGCATATGATATGTACTGTATGAGTTTTCTTGCTGGGCTTCAGCTCACGGGTGCTCTGTGTTGCAGGTAAGGGCAAAGAGAAAGTCAACCAGCCATGAGTACGGAGAGCGTGCGGGCGGCGCGTACATGTTTGGCCTGCCCGACTGCTTTGGTTGGGGGCATTTTGAGAAATGGTTGTATTAGACTATGTTTTTTACAATTAGTCATCTATAAAACTTTTTTGAATTGTAAATATTTTACAAACCTCACTTTGGGATCCCGAATGTTAAACTCTTAAACTTTTAACGAAATAGAGTACTTTTAAAGATTACAGCCTAGATTCCTATTTAATCACACTTTTATTATTAAAACCTCATCTAGCGAGCTAATTGCACATTTTTAACTCACTTAGTAACGGTTCTAAGGTGGTAGGGCGTTACACTAACATTTTTATGTTTTGGGCTTATAGTTGTTATATAGCAAACCCCAACATTTTTATGTTTTTGGGGAATATAGTTGCTTAACTAGCAAACCTCATTGTAGTTTGAGGCTTATAGTTGCTTAGTTAGCAAACCCCAATAATTACCATGTACATGGGTTAGAATTATATGTGTTATAGTATATGATATATGTTCATAGTTTATGTGTATGATTATGGTTCATGCCTGTAGTAGATTTTCCTTGCTGGGCATTAGGCTCATTCCTTTATGTTTTATATGTGCAGGAAAATAGTTATGGCAGTGGGAAGTTTCTTGGTAGCTTGGGAATGTGTATTGAGGGAGAACGGAATCGATGGACTACGCGAATGATTCGAGGATGAAGTTGTTTAAGTCTTTCAATCATTTCTTCTATGTATTTTTCCGCATCTGAGTTGTAATGAATTTTAAGATTAAAGTTATGTTATACTTTATTTTCAAAACAATGGGATCCCATATCCTACTTATGAATTTTTATGTATTTTAAACCTTTACTTTACAGTTTTTAAATAAAGTTATGGTTATTTCATATGTATGTTTTCTTAAGATTAGTGTCTATGTATAGTAGTTTATTAATGGTCCAAAGTCTAGAATAGTTGGGTCATTATAGTTGCACCAGCCATCCAAGCCCAGGTTGATGTGCTAACGGCTGCAGTGCAAGGTTTGTCAAAACGACCTTCCGGGATGGATGCGATAGACTACCGGAGTGCAGCCTATTTTGTGCCCGGATTAGAGCAGCCCAGCCGCTGGCAAAATATAAAGCACGGTTCTGCTAGTATATACAGAAAAGGCAGATCCCATCAAACATGTTGGGATATTTGAGTTCCAAATGGAATTGGTCGGAGTAAGTGACGATTATCGGTGTAGAGTTTTCTCGACTACATTGTCGGATACTGCCCAGGAATGGTATTGGAAGTTTAAGCCGAATTCCATTACCTCTTGGGAAGCATTCAGGAAGGAGTTTTGTAGACAGTTCAGCGCTGCCCGGACTCCACCAGTTTATGCCAACCACTTGGCAGATATCAAACGGGGAAAATATGAGTCTTTAAAGAATTATATACAGAGATTCATGAGAGAAGCCAATAAAGCAACTGCTGTAGGAGACGAGGGGAAGATGGTTGCCATATCCATTGGGATAACTTATCGAAGCCCTTTGTGGGATAGTATACATAGAAATCCAATTTCAACACTTCAACAATTTCTTGACAGAGCAGACAAGTATATGAAATTGGATGATGCAATCGAGAAATAGGAGAATGGCATAAACAATCCAGGCAGATCGACTGACCCTCCTAAGAATGGTGGAAATAGTCAGAATGGTGGAAAGAAACGTGGGAATAACAGGTCTAACCACCATGAAGAAAGAAGGCTAAGTTGAGTACAAATAAAAAGCCAACCAAGTATGAACCTCAGTTCATTAATTACACCACTCTCTCGACCAGCCGGGCAGAGATATATCTTGCTAGTCATGAAGAGGTTCCCTACAAGAAACCTCCACCCATCAGGAAAGAGATGAGTAAGAGAGACATGAATAAGTTTTGTCGTTTCCATGGAGATTATGGTCACGACATGAATGAATGCAATCACCTCAAAGACGAGATAGAATTTCTTCTCCGGTCGGGCCAGTTGAAAAAGTTCCAGGCAGAGACACCCCAAGGAGAAAGAGGCAGCAGCAATCCTGGGTCCAAACGACAGAGATCTCCACCCTTGCAACCCAGGCCTATGGACTTTACCTTAGACACTATATGTGGAGGTCCACACTTGGCTGAAGATAGTAACAAAGCAAGGGAGAGGTATGCCCAGATACTTTGACATGAGTTAGAGTGCTAGGACCAGATTCGGTGAACGGAGCTTGATCAAGAACTACTGGAATGGCGAGCATCGGAGGATATATTATCACTAAATACCGCTTTTCAGAGTGGTAGTTTAATTTCAAGTTGTTTAACTTGTTATTTAAATTTGGTTTATGAGCTGGTTATTTGCTAACCAGTCATCTATTTTTGAACAATTTTTGTTGTTGAAGACTCATTATTAGACACGTTTTGTCCTTTTTTAATTTACGAGTAATAAAAGGGATTACGCGCCGCGTGGTCGATTCTTGCTACAAATGGGCATGTGTGTTAATTATTGGAACAATGTTCAACTGGTCGGTAAAATCAGACAGTTTTCAATTGGTCGATACGTTCAAGCAGTGTTCAACTGCTCGAATATTTTCAATATATTCTATGTGTTTCACGAGCAATTAACTGCTCGAACAGATTCGGTCAAGTAGCAAGTGACCCAGGATCTTTCAACCCTCGATCGATTGGGGGGAACATGGGGTATGCTAGTATATAATTTAACACAGGCAATAAGAGCACGAGTGAACATATTTTTTTTAGGCTAACTAGTAAATTTTTTAAGTCAAAAAAGGCCATTAAGCTAACTTGTTTGACAAAGCTTAAGTAACTTGGAATTTTTCAAAATTTCAAGTTAGAAGCAAATATTCGTGTGATAATAAACATTATGCTCATAAAATATTAGAGCAATATGAGTGTGAGAAAGTATACTTAGTATGGACTTATGAAATGTCTAGAATTTCTAAGTTAGAAAATTAAGTACTTATGCGAAAATAAACGACATACATCAGAGTGACTTTACTATTCACAAAAAACTTATAACATTTTTTAAGTCTAAAAGGACTTAGAATGTTTCAAGTTAACAAAGAAAAGTAAAGTATAAATGTATGAACCATAAAGTTTTGTACAAACCCAAGGAGCTAGGAAGCTGGTGAATCCAAAGAAGCTGAGGGGCATCCGAGGAGTTGGCACATGTGATGGTGTTGTGTCCGATCGGATGGGTCGTGTCCGAACAGCCTGGAGGATGCGTTCGAGCAGATGCTGGCAGCGTGTCCGAGCGAATTGAGCATGTCCGATTGGCTAGGTGATGGTGCTGCATCCAAGGAGCAGGGTGTGTGTCCGAGCGGATGCATGCATCCGAGGAGCAGGGTGCGTGTCCGAACGGAGGCATGTGTCCGAGAAGCAATCTGTGTGTCCAAGCGGCTGGAGGTGCGCATCCAAGGAGTTGATGCGTCCGAGCGGCTGGGTGGTGTCTGAGTGTTGGGATGCATGTTCGAGGAGCTGCTGGCTAGGCATCCGAGAAGCTGTGTCCGAGGCTGCGTGTCCGAGTGTCCGAGCGGTTTGAAGAAATGAGTGTATGTTCCGATCGGCCAAGCTGTTTTTGAGGAGTTGAGAAGAGACCGAAGAGATAATCCTATCCTATTAGTCACACTTATTCAAGGGGCCAAGAAAATGACTGATCGGCTAGAGGATCCAAGGCGACAACAAATCTCAAGAGCATGGGGCACAAACATGTTTTCTTACTCATGGGGTACTACAACAAGATCAAAAAATGGAATTTGAAGAATTCAAAAGAAAAGTTCAATCGTGGGTTTACTACAAAAGTGAAGGTTACTGACCAGATAGAAGATTTTGGATGACCTCAAAAACATTTTGCTAGAGAAAAAGTTTATCATACGAGTAAATCATATAATAAACTTGGGGGGCACATGTTATCACCAAAATTTCAGTTCGATGACGTGGCAATCAGAAGTGACAAGTGGCAATGCATGGTCAGTAAATGGCACATTAATAGTCAATAAATGTATTGGCTCTTCGGAGTTGTGATAAAGTGATCTGATGGACCTGATAGAATTTATGTCCGACCGGTAAAGATTTTTGACTGGCCAGTTAGGAGTTTAGCCGACCAGTCAGTCGTTTTGACCGACCAATCATCTATTTTGGCCGACCAGTCAGTCGTTTTGACCGACCAGTCATCTATTTTGGTCGACCAGTCAATCGTTTTGGCCGACCAATCATTTATTTTGGCCGACCAGTCATTTATTTTGGCCGACCAGTCATTTTTTTTTGCCTGACCAGTAAAGTGTTTTGCTAGACCTAAGATGTGTCCTGCTAGACTGGAGGAGTGCTTTGCTGATGAGAGGTGCTTGCCTGTGTCCTCTATATCAGCTTCAACCCGAATCATTCTCAACTTCCGCGGGAATCTCTCAGATATCCCAGAATAATAGCTATATTATTGTAATTTAAATTCATTTATATTTTATTAATTAAAGTATGTTGGAAGATATAAAGACCTGGTGAAAGGAATATATCTAATGTACGATCCATGAGCCTATAAATAGAGGGCTCATGGCATCATTTAGGGGGATTTTGATTTTCCTGAGAGAGTATTTGTATTCTGAGAGAAATATTATATTCTTTTCATTTACACTTAAGAAACTTAGTTGACACAGGCTCATCTAATCTTGAGTGCAGGTCCATAAATCACAACTCTAAGTGGATTAGGCTATTACCAACATATTGGGGCTGAACCACTATAAAAATTATCAGTGTCTTTCTTTCTCTTGAAGGTTTATTGTAGATTTGATGTCTACTCGTCGTTGGAAAAAATTGTGGTCAACAATTGGCACGCGTGGTGATGTGGGGAGTTCCGATGTAAGGGTGTGTATGACGTGGGGGTATCCTATGGGCGAACAAACGATCATCTAAAAACACCAAAATTTAAAGGACGATGTTATGTTTTTATTTTGATTTCCAAACTTGTCAGCGGGACTTGAACTATATTTATTTTTAAAATGTTGCATGAGAAGTTTTATTTTATTTTAAACTATTGGGCCTAACTTGCATGTTTTAGCAAGGCCCCAATGAAATTTTCATATAATAATTGGTTTTCTTCTATAAGTTTATGAGCATGAAGAAGTTTTACAAAGTATTAGTTTAGGGCGTTTTACAGTGTACCTGGTGCTTTAGTTATCTCTGACCCATAGGTCGGTCAAGCGTATAATACGCTCCTGGTTAGACTAAACCATATGGACCAGCGCTCCGCACTATTGACATGTTTAACTACTGAGTCAATGCCTTACGACCAGCACTCAGCGTGCTAATGCCTTCCTTGACTAATAAGTCAATGCTTTACGACTAACACTCACCGTGCTAAGGCCATCCTTGACTAATAATTCAATGCCTTATGACCAGCACTCAACGTGCTAAGGCCGTCCTTGACTAATAAGTTAATGCTTTACGAGCAGCACTCAATGTGCTAAGGCCGTACTTGAATAATAAGTCAATGCTAGGATATGAGACTAATAAGTCACCCCGGGGCCCTTAGCCCTATCCTCTATTTAAGCATACCTGACGATGAAATTCTCCACAACCAATATATCGAACAAGCGTATAATACGCTCCTAGTTAGCCTAACAAAAATGACCAACGCTCAGCGCATTATTGCTGCCCTTGACTAATAAGTCAATGCTTCACAACCAGCTCTTAGCGCTATTGCCATCCTTGATTGATAAGTCAAGCCTTTCTCAATAAGATAATGCAAACATGCATATATCATATGTCAAATATCCATACACAAAGCATTCAGCATGCTTAATCGATAATCATAATCATGCACATTTACAAAGACTCAAGCTCTGATCAATTCTATATTCAACATTCAGGCCACGCCATAATCACATGTATCACATACTGGGTGTATTTTTATTGCATTGGGTCCAAGCACAGGTTACCAATAAACGATCCTCGAGCACGGTCCTGTTTTTGAGCCCCTAGCGATAACCTAGTCACAACCATAATATAGAATCCCATAAAAATGAGTAAATAAAGGCTTCTGGACCGAGTCCTAGCCTCTAGGGCATCGAACCCTACCAAACGGGGTAGTAGGATCGATCTCGAGCCCTTAGGTTTAAGTTTCCAACACCAAAAACCCAACCTGGCCAAAATGCTCAGGCGGGCCACGACTTGACCCTGGGGGTCGTGGAGCGCCTCCTAGACAAACAGCCTCCCGCTAGCTGGAAGGAGACGTGGACCACGACTTTCCCCTGAGAGTCGCGACGTGTCTCTTAGAAAGAACCCTTCTTGGCCCTGGGTTCATATGAGTCGCGACGTACGCCCAAGAACAGAGCCACGACCCGACCTTGAACCCAACCATTTTCTCTGTTTTCTTCATTTAACAACCTTCCATAAACTTGTCCAAACGTATCCAAATCTTAAAAACAAAGTTCCCAAACATCTCAATGGCCCAATACCATCAAAACCCAAGTCCCAAACAATTCAAAAACTCATCAAAACATAAAATCCAATCAAAGCTTAAAAACTCGAAAACTCAAAACTTAAAGCTTTTATTACCTCTGATTGAGTCATTTCCCAGTCAAATCCCCTAGCTAACAAGCTTCTAATCTTCCCTAGAATCGTTATGACTCTAACCTTGCTTGAATCCAAGTCCTAAAACTCGAGTTTCCTTCGAAAATGCTCACGATCTCCAAAAAGAGAACGGGAGAGAGAGAAAACGTGATTGAACATTCTTTTTATTTCTGACAGGTTACTTCAAGCTTAAGTAACCTGAAGAAAATCCCAATGCTCGGGGTACCCAAAATGTCCCCGGGGGCCAAATAGTCAAAATCCCTAGAATTCCCTCCTGATCTCACTAACTCCAAATATATCATCAAATATTTATACCCATTACCCAATAACCCGGTAATGTACTAAATACTCAATATACCCATTGACTCACACCGAGTCAAATATGGGTTCCGTTGTGACTTTCCCACTAGCTTGCTCCCTAGGATCGTCCCATGCCAAATAACTCAAATATTTTCACATAATAATGTGGGCCCACACATATATCACATATATGCATATCTAATTCACCTAAACATACATATCAAGTTATATTATAATATAACTCACATAATAATATAATGATACACATATATATCACATAATTTCGATAATTTTCCATTCCGACCCCCTAATCAAGGCCCTAAGCCTTATTAGGTAATTTGGGACGTTACAGGTTTTATTTGGGAGGCCATTCTTGATGACAACAAATACAAAGCTAGATGTTAGAGTAGGAACGCTGACAATGGAATTTGATGGTGAAGTTATTAAATTCAATGTGTTTGATTCTCCTGTTAAGATTAAAGGGAGGGAGACTTCATTGAAATACCCAACATAAAGATCTTGAGAGTAGCATTCAGTCGAGCTAACGACATTAAACAAAGCAAACTTGCAGGATTTTTTTCTTACCCTTATCTTTTTATTTTGCATTGATTTTTTATTTATTATATGCCTTGAGGACAATGCCTAAATTAAATGTGGGAGAAGGGAAAACTGATTGTTTTATTTTTATTTGTCACTTCTTTAGTTGTTATTTGTGTTTGTGTTGTTTAGTTGTTTTTAGTTTTTTTTTTTTTTTTTTTACATTTTTTTAGGTTGGCATAAGCATGGTTGTGTTGAAATTTATTTTTCGATGATAAAACTTCTGATTGAGATGAGACTACTTCTAGGAAATTGATGAATTCTGCATGAATTGTGTGCTTAACTCTTGTGTGGTTGTTACTTATGCATGATCTTTGATCTTTAAATATAATGTGTGTACAATTAAATTTACTTTTTCACTATTGTTTGGAGATATTTATGCATGATATCATCTATATATATTGTCTCGAACACTCTAGAAATCATTGATTAATTATTTGAGGCGAAATCATAAGTACACATTATTAGGAAGATGATTAAGGCATGTTCTTTGGATTGTTTGAGCCTTTCAAGCTTACCTATGAAATTGAATACCCTAGTTTCCCATTTTTGAGTCATAATAACTAATCTTTTTCTTTTATAAGACAATATCTAAAACTTTGTATCTTGAAAATTTTATCTCGTTTTGTGACCCATTATACAGTTTTATATGATTGTTTTATTTGGCAGATTTGATTATGCATTGTAAGAAGGAGAACTTGTATTGGTTTTTTGGATTATAATGTGAAATTATATGATCTATTATTTCTTCCAATGAAGTTGAAAAAAAAATTATGCATTGAAAAAAAAAATAAGAAGAAAAGTTTGTAAGAGTATAAGTGTGGGAGAATTAGTATGATCAATGTGTAAGAAAAAATGGAAAGATTATGTATTTTCTTGAATTGTATGGGAAATTTGTGGGAAGATCTAGAGAATAGACAAAAATATAGGATATGGTGTTATTTAAGCTTAAATATTCATTTTCATGTGCCTTTAACCTTAGCCTTACATTACAAGCTTTTAAAGACCTTTTGATTCTTGATTATGTGTGTTTACATTAGTGGAGAATAATTTGTTAATGTCTATGGAGTTGATGTTTTTCATAAAAATATTGACTATACAAGAGACATTAAAGCATACTTTGGCATGTATAAATTGATTCGAATGTTTGTGTTTTGGCAAGTTTGATTGTGTATAATCATAAGAGATCAAGTTTAAGTGGTAACTGACATTGAGCTGAAATTTTGAGGAATGTGAATTCGAATTTTTCCTATGACTTATTTGTTTGATTAATTTTTGAGACAACTAGCGCTTTCGACAAAACAATTGCTTATGTGTTTAGTTTTTATTTTGTTTGCTTGAGGACAAGCAAATGTCAAGTGTGGGGGAATTTGATAAGTATTGAATTTGTCTATTTTTAATTCATTATTCTTCTATGATTATGAACTTGATCATTTGTTTATCTTGTTTAATAAGTTTATTTTGTGTTTTAGGACTTCCAAGACACTTGGGTGAAAAATAATGAATTTGAATGTTTTACAAGCAATGGTTAAGCTCAAAATTACAAATCTAAAACTTCACACTTGATTTTGATAATTTTCTAACGCTATTTTGAAAATATTTTAAGAAATATAAGTTTTAGATCTTTTTCTTAGCTTTCCATAGCTTTTTGAATCATCCAATTTTAAGCTATATCGAGGAATTTATGGTTAAGATATCAACAATAGATGCAGTTGAAGAAACACGAAAAAATGGAGAAAAATGCACGCGTGCTGAAAATGGTCACTGGCCATGGCCTGGGAGTCAGAGACTAGTGGCCACAGCCACCATAAACTCTTGGTCGCTGCCAGAGAACGTATTTTTCCCAAAACAGTCCCAGTGGCCACGGCCAAAAGGAATTACTGGTCACGACCTGCGATATAATTTTTCTTAAATTTTGATTTTAAATGTAATTTTTAATGGGCTATAAAAATAATTAGGTTTAACTTTTAGAATCACTTTGGATTGTGAATTTTAGAGGCTAGAGCAGCAAAGGAGGAGAAAAGACATCATCATATACATTCTTCAATCTAGTTTTTCTTTCTTCTCTAAACTCCTTTATTTTCATTGAATATTTATGTTTGTGAATATGAATGTGATTATGGAGTAGTTTTCTTCGTAGTTGAGGGTTATTTCAAAACTCTAGACATGAGATCTTGAATGCAATCATAAATTTTATTCTTTTATTCCCTTATATTAAATTGTTTCTATTTTTCTAATTTAATGATATGAATATTATGAGATCTCGTTAGGTGGCCAACTAATTATGGTTTATTCTACTATTGTCTTAGGATTTATATTCACCTAATAGTTTAGAATTCTAAGTAGAGTGATAAATTACAATTAGGATATTGTGACATGTATCTTGGTTGTGATGAAAAATAGATACTAGATTAAATGAATTGCATGCTTAATGAATTTCTTGCCTAGATTAACCTGTTTCTATAGAGCGTAATGCTTTTACTAGGTTATATAGATCGCATGCTTGATGGGTTTATTACTAGGTAAAAAGGATTAATCAAGAGCGCTTAACTTCAATTAATTATAACGGGAAAACTGGGATAATTGACTACTTAAGTGTTATCTGTGGGGTTGATAGTTTAATTGGGAATATGGAATATTATTTGTGATTGTGGATAGATTGATTGTCGAAGGTGGAGAGTAATTTTTTACTATTTATTTAATATCATTTTATCCTAAGTTATTCAATCTTTGATCATTATTTTATTTTATGTTTTCAGCTTTTAAAAATAAAACCTCTATCTAATTTTTGTTTGGTTTTAATTTTGAATAATAATTTGATAATAGTCTTCGTGGGCTCGACCCTTATTTACCACTCTACTGAAGTGGCTGGTATAAGTGATTAATTAAATAAACATTTAAATTTGATACGGCATACAACACCCATCAGTCCTGAAGTAAGTGTTTTCCTTTGATAGAATTGTCCTACAATAACAGCTATCAGTCGACCATTGGAATGGCTCCTTATATGTTGTATGATAGTAGGTGTAGATCATCCATTCAATAGGATGAGATGGGTGAAAGGAAATACTGTTGGGAATAGTGCCCTTAAAGCAATTGTAGTTGACAAATATTTTAAATGAAATAAATAATTGAATTGAATTATTATTTATATATAGACTATGTCTGCTATTATGTTGATAATATTAAGTAAATATCATAAAATTCCAAAGTTCATCTATGTGGTCTTAATTTCATATTGGTATGAGAAGATCGAGATTGAGATAATGAACTTAAAATAGTTTGCAGTAAAATAAAGTTATGGAATCTTTAGATTAATTACTACTAGTATGGTTCGCTAGTATTATGAAGACAAGTGACCTAGATCCGGGTCACTAGTGTAGTAGGACACTTTAGTGAAGATACTTTATATATAGTGATCTATAGAACTGGACCAGATGTGATTTATTAATACTTGTTTAAACATTGTTTCATAGTATTAATCAAACACATCAAACGATGATCATATACACGATGATCTCAATCCAGAGGTTACTATGAACTCCTATATATGTTATCTGATCCTTTGCTTCACGCATTAAGGTTTGTCAGAATGATCAGGTTAAGAACAATTTTTTTGGGGACTCAATGATATATATGGCTGGGGACATAGTTTAACAGATATGAAATATATACCTTCTTATAGATTGAATAATGGTTCCCTATTTGGTTGACTTTTGGAACTGAAAAGGTTATGAGCACTCACGTCGCAAACTTGTTGTGACACAATCTTCACTAGTAAAGTCAATGGTACACTAGGAACTAGATATAGTTAAAAGGGTAAAAGAGTAATTATATTCACTTTTAATTATAAACCATTAATAGAGGATTAACGTTGTATGTAATGATTATATCAATGGACACTTTATTCTTTAATAAAGTACTCTGTAAATATATGTCTATAATTATCAAGAATTCAATCTCATGTTTATAGTGGAGTAATCATGAGGTTAATAAATAGGATTTATACTTTTTTGGACCATGTGTTTTGTCTCACTACCTGTTTGGACTCTGTATTTTGACAAATTATTTTTTGGACCTTGTGTTTTATAAAATGGTTCAAATAGACCCCTAAACCCAATTTTGATGAAGACAAAATTGAATATAACAATACAGTTGTTAGGCAAAATGATTTTGTTTTTGTTTTAAATTGTTAGCTTGGTGAATTATTTGTAATTTTAGCTCAGAAAACTTTGACCAAAATCGAGTTTAGGGTTTTATTTGAACCATTTTACAAAACACATGGTCAAAAAAGTCATTTGTCAAAACACAAGGTCCAAACAGGTAATTGGACAAAACACAGGGTCCAAAAAGGTATAAACCCTAATAAATATGATTATTTAATCAAAGAGCTTTGATTAATAATCTAATATTTATTGGAGCTTGATATTATAGGTCCATAGGTCCCCAGGGTGGCTCTAACAACACCATATCAAGGTAAGAGTTGATACAAGGGTAAAACAGTAATTTGGAAATTTGAGAAGAATTTTATTCTTCGGGTCAAATATACAATTATATGATAATTGAGATTGAATAATTAATTTTGAATTAATTATTAAATTTTGAAAATATATTTATTTATTTAAATATAGAATTTTCTAAATATATATAATAATAAATTAATTAATTATTTTATTTGAGTAGAAGAAAATAAAAATGGTAAGTCAAAATAGTTTTGATTCATTTATTTCTAAAAAAGATGATGATAATAATGATCATCAATTTGAATTTTGAATTTAAAATTTAAAATTTAAATTTTGAATTATGGTTGTGATCTTTTCCTTAAAAAGATAATATCATATTTTGTGAGAATGATTTATTTAATTAAATATATAAAAAAAAAAAGTAAATAGAAAAAATGCAATATTCCCTGAAAGGGAATAGTGCCATGCGTGTATATGATACTGATAAAGTATCAGTATTGTTTTTATTTTATTTATTTAATTAACTAATAATTTGAAAATAGATTTTTTCTAATTTGGTAAGTTAGATATTACTTAAATAAATTTCTATCGTCATTATGATTGTATTATATTATTAGTATTATTATGAATAATATTTCAATATATAATCTATATATATTATGTGATAATAAGATAAAAGCAATGGTGATTTAGAAGAGTTTCAGAAAATTGTCAGACAAGAAATCTCATCTTCTTCTCTTATTACTCCAACATTTCTCAAGACATAATCCAAGTACTTATGTGTTGAGATAAACTTGTGATTTCTAAATTACAAATCATTGTTCTCTATGTGCCCATCCACATCTTGAGGTGTAGATAACACTCCGAAAGATTGTGGTCTGAGTACTCAAAGCATTGGATAGAAAGATCGTTATTTATACGAAAAGACTCAAAGGCACTTGATAGGCTTCAAAAGGTAAATATTTTTGTCCTTGAATATTTGTTTACGTGTGTATATACATATATGTATGTGTATATGTATATATCTATGAATATATATATACATGTATGGGCGTGTATATATATGTTGCATGATTAATGATATTGCATATTAATGGTTCCTGCATGTATTCTTGAACACATAAATTGTTTATATGAAAGGTGGAAATTTTTTTATTGTTTATCAATGATATCGCCCAAAAACTCCTAAGGGGTCGCAGTAATAATCGGGCTATGTCGTATCCACAAAGAGGTAAAATACAAGTAAAAAGAAAGATTAGTAAATTAGAAATAATAAACTTTGAAATAATGTAACTTTGAAAAATAATATATTTTTTAAAACATTAAATAAACAAAATCAAGGAATTAGAATCAGAAAGAAAATATGGAAGACATAAGTTTCATTCATGCAAACATATATATATATATATGTTTTAATAAAATTGATTTATTCTACTCAACTATAATTCTACACCATTAATTATAGTTGGAAAATATATATAATAAAGCTCACCTTAAAATATGTTCTTAATTAAATTATTCTAACTTCTAATTTTAAAAACCTATCATATTATATATCTTAGAGAGACAAAATACCAAAGGCAGAATGCAGTAAAAAGCATATAATATAGCAAATATCATAAATTAAATTAAGAGCCTAAATTACATAAGAAGAGCATGACTAGACTTATGTAAAAGACACTAATAAATTTAGAATACAAATTAGAAGAAAATAAATTTAATTGTAACAAAGATATAGAAATGATGAACAAAATAAAGAATCAATATATTACAAATATAATGTGAAACATGAACTTCACTCTAGCCTTTCCACAAGAGAATTTAGCCTAAAATAGGCATTGTTTTCACTCAAAGAGATGTATTAGAAATGAAAGAAAAATAGGAAAAAGAATGTTTTTCTCTCTAATTATACTCTCCACCTTAATTCCACAATCTGATACCCTTTTTTCTCTATTTGGCTCTCTATTTATAGTGAAAATAGGACCCAAAATGTGTAAAATCGTGTACTAAAGAGTGGGAAAAATGGCTGCAAAATTGGTGCAAAGTGGGACAAGTGGGAGACAAGTGCAACAATAAAGGAGACACGTTGGCCACATGTCACGCACCGATTGGCTCGGCAGAGGAGTGCGTCAGGCGCGTGGGAGGCAGCAGTCAGGCGAGTGGGACAGGTGGTGTCTTCTGGTTGGCTCAGCTTGGCAGCGTGGCAGGCAGCTCCGGCTCGGCTGGGCTTGGCTGGTTGGTGAAGACTTTGGGTCTGGGCCGTTTAGGGCTTAATTTAGTCAAAAATGTCATTTTCTTCATGATTTCTTCAATTTTAATTCTTTCTCTCTTTTTTTTTTTCTTTGTGTCAAAATACATTTTATTTCTTGAAAATTAACCACAAATTAAATTGAAATTAATATTTTCAAATATAAAATACATGACAATAAATGCATGAAAATATTAATTAAAACTTGATTAATTTTAAACTTAAAGACTAATAAAATGATAATTTTGAATACTAATCACAACCCCCAACTAGCTTATTGCTAGTCTCTAGCAATTCAAGCGCAATTAGAAATGTCAACATGATATATTTCAGGTAAAAAATTATAAAAGAACTTAAGTATTAACACAAAATGTTAGTAATAAGTCAACAAGAGTTATCAAAGTTACTTTGAATAAATCTAGAGTTGTGAGTGTGTGCACCAACTTGAACCTTCTTACCACAAACCATAGCACATAAAGCCTTCGAAATTATGCCAAGTAAAAGTCTCAACTCCATTAACCTCTCATGTGATTGAAAATATTTAAAGTTAAGGGATCTCTCATGGAGTTGGAAATAAAGAAGTAAGAACTCATCAAATGGATATATATTTAAGACAAACTTTTAAATAATCATTGAAATGAAGATAGGAAATAAATTATTTGGACAACCACCATAAGGAGTACCACAAAACCAGTTTTTCGGGAATTCTAAGTTAAATAGACAATCTTTACATTTATTCTAAGAGCCATAAAATAAAACATGAAATTAATAAACACAACTTTTTTTTTGGACACAAGAGACAACATAATTGAAAATGATAGAACTATTGCTTTTGTGTTTTTCTTTTTCTTTTTTTTTTTCTTCTCTTTTGTTTTTTGTTTTAGTTTTTTTTAAAGAACATAATAAAAGGCTCTCTAATAAGATTTGTCTATATAAAATATTATCCCTAAAACATCATCCATTCATACCACAATACATTGTCCAAATAATTATAACCATATCAAAGAATCAATAAAAAAAATTTAAGTTGTTTTCTCAAGTCTCACCTCTCACAGAAAAAAATGAATTCTTAAACATGGAAAATTTCTAAGCAAATATGTGCTAACAACCATCTTACCACAACGTTTGGCATATGCATGAGGTAACTCTAGAGAAACCCTTAGTAATACAGATAACAAAAATTGACTCAAAAGTAACATTTTGCAAGAATAAATAAGTAGTTTTTAAAAAAATCGACCGTGAAAATATTAATATGACAAAAATCAACATGAACGTGCATGAATATGCTCACCACCCCCAACCAAAATCTGACAGTGTCCTCAATGTCTCAATATATAATAAATGTAAAAGAGCAGGGAAAGAAAACACCTGGATAGCGAGCGTTAAGTGATAGATCGAATATTGATTCTCTAAAACATGAAAAAATGAAAACACAAAATGATAACAAATAAAATAAAATGACAAAAGGGAAATAAACAGAAAAAAAACCTATGTACAAACAATTTGGAACACTACTCAGACTTGGTAAACCGGTTCCACGAGAGTGACTTCTTCAGGCTGGGTCACCCTCTCTATGTAGTGTTTCAGTCGTTGGCCATTTACTTTGAATTCTCTCCCATCAGTTGGGTCTGTGACCTCAACAACACCATTGGGAAAGACAGCTTTCACAACATATGGGCCAATCCACCTTGATCTCAACTTGCCAGGGTGGATATGCAGACGAGAGTCACAAAGATGCACTCGTTTGTTTGGCTCAAATTCTTTTCTCAGGATCTGCCTGTCATGGGCCGCTTTCATTTTAGCCTTGTAGATCCTAGAATTGTCATAAGTATCATTCTTTAACACTTCAATTTCTGACAACTGAAGCTTACGAGTCCTGCCGCCTTGAGATCAAAATTTAGGCTTTTAACTGCCCAATAAGCTTTGTGTTCCAACTCAATTGGAAGGCGGCAGGCTTGTCCATAGACTAGACTATAAGGAGACATACCAAGCTGAGTTTTGTAAGCAGTGTGGTATGCCCAGAGAGTATCGAGAAGTCGTGAGGACCGATCTTTGCGGTCAGGATTAACCGTCTTTTCTAAGATTTACTTAATTTCTCGGTTGGCTAACTCATCTTGGCCATTTGTCTGTGGGTTATAAGGCAATGCAACCTTATGAATTACACCATATTTTTGCATTAAGGTCTCAAAAGAATAGTTGCAAAAATGGGTGCCTTGATCACTTATGATAGCTCATGGTGTGCCAAACCTAGATAACACATTTTCCTTTAAGAATTTCACAACAGTTGTGTTATCATTATTTCTACAAGGCACAGCTTCCACCCATTTTGAGACATAGTCTATGGCGAGGAGAATGTAAAGGTAGGCAGAAGAAGGTGGAAATGGTCCCATAAAGTCTATCCCCCAATAATCGAATATTTCTATTACAAGAATTGGGTTTAATGGCATCATATGTCGCCGGGACAAAGCACCTAATTTCTGGCACCTTTCACATGATCGACAAAATTGTTAGTGTCTTTGAACAAAGTGGGCCAATAAAGACCACACTATAAGATTTTTGCAGCAATCTTTGTCATAGAAAAATGACCACCACAAGCTTCATTATGACAAAAGTTCATGACACTAAAAATTTCATCATCTGGAATGCAACATCTCATAATTTGGTCAGGGCAATACTTAGAAAGATATGGATCGTCCCAATAGAAGTTACGAACCTCGACCAAAAATTTACGTTTATCTTGTGCACTCCATGCAGTTGGAAGTTCGCTAGTCACTAAGTAATTAATAATATGAGCGTACCATGGCAACTTAGTGACTACGAAGAGATGTTCATCAGGGAAGTCATCTTGAATGGCTGGGCCATCGGCGAAATCAGAAAATTCAAGATGAGATAAGTGGTCCGCTACCACGTTTTCAACTCCTTTCTTGTCCTTTATGGTCAGATCAAATTGATGTAATAGAAGGATCCACCTAATTAAATGCACCTTAGAATCCTTTTTGGAAAGGATGTATTTTAAGGCGGAATGGTCTGTAAAGACTGTGATAGGTGAACCAATCGAGTAGGAACGAAACTTGTCAAGTGCGAATACTACAACAAGTAACTCTTTTTCAGTAGTAGAATAGTTCATCTGAGCACTTTTAAGAGTTCTACTTGCATAATAGACAACAAAGGGCTTCCCTTCCCTTCTTTGGCCTAAGACTGCCCCCATAGCATAATTGCTAGCATCACACATGACTTCGAACGGTAAGTTCCAATCTAGTGGTTGAATGATAGGGGCAGAAGTGAGTTTTGCAACGAGCGTTTGGAAAGATTCCTCAGGTGTCCAACTGAACACAACATCTTTTGCTAGGAGGTTTGACAAAGGGCGAGCAGTTGTTGAGAAATTTTGCATGAACCTCCTATAGAATCCTGCATGCCCAAGAAAAGATCGAATGTCTTTAACAGTCTTGGGGTGGGCAGTTTTGATATGAGTTCAATCTTTGATTGTCAACCTCAATTCCTCATTTCGACACAACATGCCCCAAGACTATGCCTGATGGCACCATGAAATGACACTTTTCCCAGTTGAGTATCAAGCCTTTCTCTTTGCAACGTTTAAGCACAGACTCTAAATTGAGAAGGCTTAATTCAAAGGAATCTCCAAAGACTGTCAAATCATCCATGAATACTTCCATACATTTCTCGATCATCTCACTAAATATGCTCATCATGCATCGCTGGAAAGTGGCTGGAACATTGCACAAGCCAAATGGCATACGGCGGAAGGAAAAAGTACCGAAAGGACAAGTAAATGTGGTCTTATCCTGATCTTCTAAGGCAATCTTGATTTGGGTAATACCCTAAATAACCATCGAGAAAACCATAGAAAGAATGACCCGCCACACGTTCCAATATTTGATCGATGAATGGAAGTGGAAAATGGTCTTTACGAGTGGTTGCATTTAATTTTCTATAATCAATGCACATGCACCACCCAATTGTGACCTTGGTACGCACAAGTTCTCCTTTTTCATTTTGTACCACTGTTACCCCTGATTTCTTGGGAACAACCTTAGTGGGGCTAACCCATTTACTGTTAGCAACATGGTAGATTATGCCAGAATCAAGAAGTTTCAAGACTTCAGTCTTAACTACTTCCTTCATCGTTGGGTTTAATCTTCTTTGAGGGTCATGACGTGGCATAGCCTCGTCTTCCAATTGAATGTTATGGGAGAAAATTAAAGGACTAATACCTTTGATGTCAGCTATCGTCCATCATAATGCATCTCTTTATTCTTGCAACACATTGATGAGTTGGCGCTCTTGTGTGGCATTGATCTTGGAGGATATTGTGACAGGAAAAGTGTCGTCAACTCCCAGGAAAACATGTTTAAGACCCTCGGGAAGTTGTGCCAACTTTGGTTGAGGAGTTTGTTCAATGGAGGGGTTTAGTGTTTCTCGATCTTGAGGGAGTTCCTCAAAGATTGGATTCCAAAACATGGTTCTTCTAGCCTGTGACTGTTTGACGATTTTAGGGTTGATTTTAGACTCATCGGGCTCAGAACTTTCTGAAATTTGGAAGAGGTGATTAAAATTATTAGACGTGTATTTCACTTTGACCTCTTCCGAATTAAGTGTATCAATCAAATTTGATTGGAAACACTCATCGTTATCAGGTGGTTGTTTGCCGATGTGGAAAACATTCACTTCTAGAGTCATGTTCCTGAAAGAGATTTTCATGAGACCATTCCTACAGTTAATGAGTGCATTTGTTGTTGCGAGGAAAGGTCTACCAAGAATGATGGGAATTTTGGACTCTATACTCACTTCAGATTGAGTGTCCAAGATGAGAAAATCAAGAGGGTAATAGAATTTTTCAAATTGAATCAGAATGTCTTCTACTATTCCCCGAGGTTTCTTAATTAATATATCGGCCATTTGTAGCACCATAGATGTGGGCTTAAGTTCTCCTAGACCTAATTGCAAGTATATTGAATATGGCATGAGATTTACACTTGCTCCTAAATCTAGAAGGGCTTGACCAAATTCCTGTTCCCCAATTTGGTAGGAAATGGTGGGACAGCCAGGATCTTTGTACTTAGGCGATGTCTTGCAGTCAATTACCGTGCTATCTTGTTCTGCCAAGAATACAGTTTTCTTGACATGGTGCTTTCTTTTAACGGTGCACAAATCCTTGATAACCTTGGCATAAGCCGGCACTTGTTTGATCACATGCAACAATGGCAAGTTAATCTCCACTTGTGTTAAAAGGTCTAGGATTTCACCATGATTTTCCAGCTTGAGGAAAGGGTGCCTTTACTGGAATGCTTATTGGCACATCATCATCTGGAGTGGGCATGACGTACTCGTTGTCTTAGTTAACGGTGAAACCGTACTTTGACCACTTCGAGTAGAGATGGCATTAACCTCTTTGAAATTTGTATCTGGAGAGGAGGAGGTTTATGCCATGTGTTGCCCTTTTTGATGGATTAGAGGTTGAGCGAGTAGTCTACCATGCTCTTGAATTGCCAAAGTAGTGTTTAGCTTTGTCATTTGGATTTTCATGTCTTTCATTTCCTCTACCATTTGTGTGAAACAAGATTTGAGCTCTTGAGTTGAGGCTATTTGTGTTTGCACAAGCATCTGCAAAGTATTCTCAAGAGAATTACTCGACGGCATGTTATTTTGAGAAGCAATGTATGCTTTTGGCGGTTGTTGCTGCTCAGGCCTCCATTGGCTCCCAAATGCTTGGTTTGAATCCTTCCAGCTGAAATTTGGATGGTTGCGCCAACCAGGATTGTAAGTGTTTGAGAAAGGGTTATAAGGCTTCTTGTAATCTCCTAAAGCATTGCATTGTTCCTCATTTCCTCCTCTTAACTCACCAAGAGTTGGGCACTCTTGCAGTTGATGTTTCGTCCCTCCACAGATGAAACATGGATCTCGTGTCTCTACCTTTGCAGCCATGTCGATTCCTCTACCTTCTTGAGATTTGAAAGCCTCAAATTGTTGTCTCAATGATTCAATTTGGATTTTGACGTTGTCATCTTCCCTTAATTTGTAGATTCTAGTTGATCGTGGCTTGTCCATAGGACTCGGTCCATTCCATGTGTAGGACTTTTCAGCGAGATCGTCGAGGTACTTGAAAGCTTCATCGGGATATTTTTGAAGGAATTCGCCATTGCACATCATTTGTACGAATTGTCTTTGTCCGGTTGTGAGATCGTCATTGAAATAGCTTATCAAATGCCAACTTTCGTACACATGATGTGGGCATTGATTTATCAAATCTCTAAACCTCTCCCAGACCTGATGGAAAGTTTCATGGTCCTTCTAGATGAAGGTAGAGATTTGCCTCTTAAGGCTGCTAGTCTTATGGGGCGGAAAATATTTGGCAAAGAATGCTTTTGTCATTTCGTCCCATGTTCCGATAGATCTAGGCCTTAAGGAATACAACCAGCTTTTTGCTTTGTCTTTGAGGGAGAAAGGAAAAAATTTCAATCTCACAATGTTGGTCACATCACCTCGGTTGTTGAATGTAGCCACCACCTCTTCGAATTCCCGTATATGCACATACGGACTCTCATTTTCCAACTCATGGAAGGTTGGTAAGAGGTTAATCATATCGGGTTTGAAATCAAAATTTGGCATATTGTTGGGATACAGTATGCATGAAGGTGTGGCTATACGCGTAGGATGTAAATAATCCTGTAGCGTTCTTGGTTGGACTTCATCTTGATGAGCCATCGTGGGTGGTTTAGGAAGTCTCGGTGAATTTGGAGAATTTGAACGAATGGAAGAAAACGACGAACTAGGAGAATTTTCTAAAGCTTCTACTTATTGTCTCACGAATCTCCCTAGTGCATCTCTATTTCGTGGCATAAATATATATATATATATTTATATTTTAAGTATAATAAGCGCAAGTGTGTAATAGTGTAATAAGTATACACAAAAAATGTTCCCATGCCAATTGGAAAGGCTGCCAAGGTACCACTTTAGGCCCAAGAGATTTTCTAGAACTCCCCGAGGTTCTTAGAAAAGGTTGGAGGGTAACGCTAACACATACCTTATTTAAGAACCAATTTTTCTAAAACAGAATAAGTTTGGTTTTTACTAATTTCTAAAAGTACACAAATGTTCTCAATACTTTGTTTTTTTATGATTTAAAATTTTATGCTATTTTCGGAAAGAAAAAAAAAACATAAATCTAGAAAATAAATTCTACACCTAAAAGTAAAATAAATAAAATAACAAAATAACAAAAAATAAATAAATAAAATAAGTGAATAAATAAAAAAATAATAAGGAAAAAATAAAATATAAGAGAAACAAACAAAAAATTATACTACTTTTTCTTTTTAAATAGAGAAAAAAAATCAATTTACTATGCAAACATTTAATTGTAGAATTACCTCCCCGGCAACGGCGCCAAAAATTGATATCGCCCAATAACTCCTAAGTGGTCGCAGTAGTAATCGGGCTATGTCGTATCCACAAAGAGGTAAAATACAAGTAAAAAGAAAGATTAGTAAATTAGAAATAATAAACTTTGAAATAATGTAACTTTGAAAAATAATCTATTTTTTTAAACATTAAATAAAAAAAATTGAGGAATTAGAATCAAAAAGAAAATATGGAAGACATAAGTTTCATTCATGCAAACATATATATATATATATATATTAATAAAATTGATTCATTTTACTCAACTATAATTCTACACCATTAATTATAGTTGGAAAATATATATAATAAAGCTTACCTTAAAATATGTTCTTAATTAAATTATACTAACTTCTAATTTTAAAAACCTATCATATTATATACCTTAGAGCGACAAAATACCAATGGCAGAATGTAGTAAAAAGCATATAATATAACAAATATCCTAAATTACATAAGAAGATCATGACTAGACTTATGTGAAAGACACTAATAAATTTAGAATAAAAATTAGAAGAAAATAAATTTAATTGTAACAAAGATATAGAAATAAAGAATAAAATAAAGAATCAATATATTCAAAATATAATGTGAAACATGAACTCCACTCTAGCCTTTCCACAAGAGAATTTAGCCTAAAATAAGCATTGTTTTCACTCAAAGAGATGTAAAAGAAATGAAAGAAAAATAGGAAAAAGAATATTTTTTCTCTCTAATTAGACTCTCCACCTTAATTCCACAATCTGATACCTTTTTTTTCTCCATTTGGCTCTCTATTTATAGGACCCAAAATGTGTAAAATCGTGTACTAAAGAGTGGGAAAAATAGCTGCAAAATTGGTGCAAAGTGGGACAAGTGGGAGACAAGTGCAGCAATAAAGGAGACACGCTGGCCACGTGTCACACACTGATTGGCCCAGCAGAGGAGTGCGTCAGGTGCGTGGGAGATAGCAGTCAGGCAAGTGGGACAGGTGGCGTCTCCTGGTTGCTCGGATTGGCAGCGTGGTAGACGGCGTGGCAGGCGTAGCAAGCGTGGTAGGTGACTTCGGCTGGGCTGGGCTCGGCTTAGCTCGGCTGGTTGGTGAAGACTTTGGGCCTAGGCCGTTTTGGGCCTAATTTTGTCAAAAATGTCATTTTCTTCATAATTTCTTCAATTTTAATTCTTTCTTTCTTCTTTCTTTTTCTTTGTGTCAAAATACATTTTATTTCCTGAAAATTAACAACAAATTAAATTAAAATTAATATTTCAAATATAAAATATATGACAATAAATCCATGAAAATTATTAATTAAAACTTGATTAATTTTAAACTTAAAGACTAATAAAATGATACTTTTGAACACTAATCAATCAACTGGGCCCACCATGCTATTTCATTGTGCACTCTAATTGTTTTCCAACCAATACTTGGGTCCTGAAGCAGTTCAGAAGACCAATGAGGCCATAGAAAATCTTAGAGCTCGGATGGTCGCGTGACAAAGTAGACAGAAAAGTTATTCAGATCTGAAGTGCAGAGACGTGGAATTCCAAATGAGAGACTATGTTTTCCTTAAAGTTTCGCCGCTGAAAGGGGTGAAAAAGTTTGGCAAGAAGGGCAAGTTGAGCCCTAGATTTGTAGGACCATTTGAGATACTGGAGAGGATTGGTCAGGTAGCCTACAGGTTGGCTTTACCTCCGGCATTGTCAGGAGTCACAATGTGTTTCACATATTGATGCTCCTGAAATATGTATCAGATGCAACTCATATATTAAGTTATAAGGATCTGGAGCTACAGACAGACTTATCCAATGAGGAGCATCTAGTACAAATCTTATATAGAAAGGATAAAGTCTTGAGGAACAAGACTATACCCTTGGTTAAAGTGTTATGGAGGAACAATAAGGTCAAGGAGGCAACCTGGGAACTAGAATCAGATATGCGGGATTAGTATCCCGAGCTGTTCATGTAAATTTCGAGGACGAAATTTCTATAAGGATGGGATAATTGTAACGTTCCAAATTTGTTAATAAGGCTTAGTGCCTTGATTACTGTGACAGGAGGGCATAATTGGACCTTTATGTGTTAGTATGATTTAATTGTGATTATATATGTGAATTTTATGAGTTATATTATGATATGATTGTTTACGCATGTTTAAGTGTATTAAATGCGCTTATAGGACCGTTTCTGTTTAAAAGGACATTTTCGTGAAATTTGGGAACCTTAAGTGAAATTTGAGGTTTGGTGGGAAAGTGGTGTCAAATGACCTTTTTTCCCTTGGGGGCCTAAAGGAAAGATTTTTTGGGTAAGGGCAGTGTGGTCTTTTGCCAAGGGGATAACTCAGACATAGCCAAAGTCTGAGGGAAGTCTTTCACTTATGTTCTCTCCCTCTTGCTCTCTATCTCTCTCTCTCTCTTTCTCTCTCTCTCTCTCTCTCTCTCTCTCTCTCTCACTCTACTTTGTTCCAAGAAGAAGATTCTTGAAGAATTGATCTTGAGGCAACCCTTAGTTGAATTGAAGCTAGTTCTTGAGGATTAGAAGCTGCCAAACTTTGGGAATCTAGTGGGGGAGTTCGAATTCTAGGAGGTAATCTCAGTTTTTTTTTCAAAGCTTTTTGTTTTATATTTGGTGTTTTGATGAAATCCTTGGGGTTTGAATTTGGTTGTGTTTTAGAGGGTTTTGATGGTTGTACTTTGTGATTCTATGTTTTTGGTGTTGTTCTAATGGTCAAAATTAGGTTGAGAGTGGGTTTAGATGGATTTTGGATTGGTTTGCGATTTCTAGAATCGCAAAATTTTTGGGTTCGCGAGGTTGTGTCACGACGCTATTCTTGGAGCGCGAGGCCCGCATGAACTCAGAGGCGTTGGGGGGTTCCTCTGAACCGCCTTGGCATTGTGGCGCTTGACTTGTGCCCTTGTGGTTCGAGGCTCTCTGACTAGAGGCACACGACCCTTTGGGGGTAGGCCACGACTCTAAGTGGGGAAATTGGGCAACTAAGGTTTTGAGTTGCGGGGGCTCAAACCTAAGGGCTCATGAAGGATTCTACTACCCAGTTTAGTAGAATTTGATGTCCCGGAGGCTAGGAATCAATCTTTAAGTTCTTATTTAGTTAGTTCTTGATGATTATCCGTTAATATGTTGTGATTAGGGGTACCGCAAGGCTCGGGAAGGAAAGGATTGTGATTGTTGTTGCTTCACCCTATCACTGAGGACTTAAGGTAAGAAAACTGAAACTTGCACCGAGTGTAGAGTGTGCACCCCAATTATATGGCACATGAACAACTGTGTCATGAATCCTTTTATAGTGGAATGTCAGCGTTTTTTTTAATCTATGTTTTTATAATCGTTTGTACTGATCGCTCAGTCGGGAGGCCATTATCAGCATTACATGCATAATGTATGTCGTAGTGGTGGGGTCATAACGCGTATACGATATCCTCCATAGTGGCAGGGCCATTGTGAAGATGTGACATCCATCTACTCGGCATGAGTCGTATATTGTTTGGAAAATCTATGTGAACTCATTGTGATTATAGAGCATGCAATATATATTAATGTTTATCTAAATATTTGTATGATCTGCTTGGGGTTTTCTTGTTGGGCCTTGGCTAATAGGTGCTTCGTGGTGTAGGTAAGGGCAAAGGAAAGTTAGACCGGCCATGAGTTGGAGAGGTGCAGGGGCGTCGTGTACATACTCAGCCTGCTCGACCACCACGGTCGAGATATTTTGAGGAGAAGGAATCATTAGTTGAAAATTTGCCGCTTAGGTCGGCTAAGTCTGTAATTTTGATAAACTTGTATTTTATTAGAAACTTTTGGGATCCCTTGTACCTATTTAGTCTTTTAAATGAAAATTCAACTTTTGACCAAAACTTTTAATACCTAAACTGTCGTTTAACCCTAATTACACTTTTAAGTCCAAATAACTCGCTTCACGAGTTAAGCACTATTTTTAACACACGATGTAACAATCTTGACTATTCATGGTGTTACATTTCTTTCACGACAATGTATTTTGAGGATGTGGCTTGACGACACTTGCGGCTTCAGCTACTTTAATTCTCGATAGATTTGGGGTGTGGCTAAGTGATGAAGCAGTAGTGGCTAGGTGACCGCTAGGGTGGGATTCTTCTAGGGTGATGAGCGAGTGGTTTATTTGCTATGGCAGAAAATTTTCCTATTATTTTTTGTTGTTATTCTTTTTGCTCAATTTAGTTTTTAGATCTATTGTTTTGGTTTGTTCATTTGTTTTGTTTTTTTATATTTCCGTTTGGATTTTCCATTTTGTAGGCTTTGGTAGTAATTAATTGCCCTTAATAATTTTTTGTTACTTAGTATCTTTGTTATCCAGATTTCCGGATAGCGTTTAGATTGATGACCTCGGGGAAGCAGAATTATCGATGTCTTTCACGGTAGGTGACCAGAGCTCGCGGATGGACAGAAAGGCTTCGCCTCTCCTGTTTGATATCCGGATTACTCTTCCAAGCAAGCACAACACGGAAACTCGTTGACTCTCCCGGACTCCCGAAGGATACCCCTCGGGGAGGCCCCTTCCAGGAGAGGCCCTTCGAGTGGTCTCCGCGGAAACAGTTCCGTGCCTCGCACAGAACAAAACCGAACTGTCGAGTCCGGGAGAAGGCATATTTGGAATGATATCCGTCTGACACAGGATCCCGCCTGACACGCCCGTCAGGACAAAGCCGCACACATCCCAGCACGCCTAAGGGTACCTTTTCGCCTACTGTTCCGCTGACAACTTGGAAAAGACGGCTAACTTTGTGTGTTCCCCATACTTTCACGTAAATATACCCACATAGAGTCTTGTAGCCATGCGACTACAGTAATTGTATCCCCTATTTATGGCTGGTGTAATTAAGACTCATGTACGTGGAGAAAAACCCTAATCCGAAACCCTAGCTATAAAGGCCCCTTCATTTTACAAGAAGAGGAGGACCGATAGATCACATAGCAAAAACTCTACCAAAATCTCTCTAGCTTCATCTTCTTCAAGAGAACCCGAGAGAAACATTGTGAGTGTGTGAAGTTCTTGTGCACCAGCCATCTTACTGTAACCTTTTCCAAGTATAATAACATCGACTCGTGGACTAGGGCTTGTTAACGCCTGAACCACGTAAAAACACTGTTTGTTTAGTTACATTTCAGTATTTCTACAGTTCTTATCTTTTTATTATTCCGTTAGTTATTCGTTTCCGAAAAACTCGGTAAACATTTTGGTGCTTTCATTGAGAGCTGTAGGAAGTTGTTAGTCAGCTCTTTTTCTGTGTACGTTTTTTGTATTCACTTCGTACTAAAGAGATGGTGACTACGCGAAAATCCGCTGTTGACAAAAATGCTACGGTCAACCCCGATACCGTGATGGAAGATGTGGTGCAAAGCGAACCCTTAGACTACCAAGGTGAAGACCCGACATCCCGCCAGGATCAGGTCAGTACCGAAGATACAACATACTTAGAAGACGAAGAAGAGTATGTCCAAGACGGTTATTACAAGGACGGCTGCTACTAAGAGAAGGACCCAGAACTGGTCCAAGTAGCCGAAGAACTGGTGGCCACTAAGGCCAAGCTTGCTGAGCAGGAGCGCGTCTTCGAAAGAATGCAACGCATGATGGAACACCTCCAAAGTAAGTTCGGAGATCTAGGCGACTCGGACGAGGATACCTCTGTTCGAGGTGGTGCTGATGCCCCCATGCCGGATCCAGCCGCTGCTGGACCATCCAAAGCCGCCCCTAACAAGGGCAAAGAAAAAGTTGGAGAGCCTGTGCGCGCTGACGCCCCTGCACCTCCTAAAGGCGTGAATCACCAGGCCGACTGCCCCCCTCCCCCCCCGCGCGCAGAAGGTCTCTGGCGCTCCTAAGCCCAGACGCCCTTCATCCCCAAGGGGGCACTCTGTGCCTAAAGGGCCCGGTGCTAAGGCACCCAGGCCTAGGGGAAGGAACAACCGCCCCAGTGATTCCGTCAATCAGGACGGTCGGGCTGCGAACTCGCACTCCGAAGATAGCTGGTCCACGGTGGACCTAAGAAGAAGGTTGGAGGCCAAGTATGAGAAGGCCAAAGGGGAAAAAGCCCGGCCTCGCGGAGATGACCTCCGAAATCATATTAATGACAAGCTCCGGGGACGTGACCTCCCGGAAAGTGATACGAAGAGGCTCGAGGAATTGCTGCCTTGACCAAGTAGTCCGGAAGCAAAGTGGGGCCCTGTCAGATTCTGAGGAGGAAGACCCGGAACCATGTATTAGGAGGATCGCGGAAACGTCCCTCCCGGATAACTTCAAAATGCCTCACATAGAATTATATGATGGGAGGACAGACCCGCGTACCCACCTAGCTAAATACAATAAAATGATGCAAGTGGCGCGCGTCAGTGAGGACGCCAAATGCATGTGCTTCTCACTCACCCTTACCAAGTCCGCGGAGGACTGGTGGAAAAGATTAGCTCCCGGATCAATCCACAGTTGGAAGGAGCTACAGTCCGCGTTTAGGAGGCAGTTTATTGCTGCCCGCGACCACGACATGGAGGTTGGTTCCTTAACCAACATCAAGCAGCAACCCACTGAGAACCTCAAAGCTTTCATTCAGAGAATGATGGAAGCTGCTGCAAAAACCAAGGTCAGCGATGACATGAAGCTGATCGCCCTTCAATCGGGCCTTACTGTCGACTCCCTGCTATGGGGGGAAATGCAAAGGAGACGGGCAGAAACCCTGTCCGAATTCATGTCAAAAGCTCAGGGAATCATCAACCTTGAGGATGCCTACCAGCAAGCCTTTGGAGTTCCCCCGGCTCCAACCCCTTCCGTGACTGCGCCGAGCTTTGCTTCGCAAGCTCCCGCACCAGCCCTCACGCTTCCAGGAGCCCGATTCAATCCGAGTGTGTATGGGCCTTCCGCGTCTGCTCAGACGCCGAGTCAAACCCATTTCTCTGGGTATGGAGCAGTACAAACCGGATGTAGTATCGCTCCTAGCATGCCACAGCCGCAAGCGGAAGCCCCGGAACGAGATTTGAGCCAATCGCGGAGCAAACGAAGCGGAAGAAACTCCAACCGGGGAGACTATTCAAAGAAACCCCGAAAGGACTATGAGCCCAAGTTCACGGAATATACCAGTTTGATAGACTCGCGAGAGAATGTCTATCGGGCGACCTGTAATATGGTCAACTACAGGAAGCCCCCGAAAGTGTCTCACGGAGGAAGGCGTCCGCGAGACTCCAATAAGAGGTGTGAATTCCACGGAGACGTGGGGCACACCACGAATGAGTGCCTTCAGCTGAAGGATGAGATCGAGTCCCTGGCAAGAGCGGGACACCTCGGTCAGTGGGTGAGAATACCCATAATCTATCCCGGACAGGGGGTAGTTCACGGAGCTGCATATTCCCCGGGACAGAGGGGGTCCGCTAGCGCTCCTGGAGCCGGTCACCCCTAAGCTCCCGGGTCTCAGTTCCCAGCACTTCCTCCTCCACCTGCTCCGGCGCCCATTGCCTTGTTGGCTCCAGGACCAGGCAACCCATATCCGCCCGGCCTTGCTCCGCCACCCGTTGACGGACACGTCGCCACCATTTCCGGAGGACCACACCTTGCCGGAAGCACGCGCAACTCCCAGAAGAGGTACTTGAGGGAGTTAGAGCACGCCGAGGAGATGTGCGCCTTGGTCATCACCTGCTCAACGTCCCCGAATGATGGATCTTCCCATCACCTTCACGGAGGACGATGCTCGGCATGTGCACTTCCCCCACAACGATCCCCTCGTGGTGGAAGCCCAGATTGCCAATAAGAAGGTCTCACGGATCTTGATCGATAACGGAAGCTCCGTGAACATCCTCTTCAAAGCGGCCTTCCACGCGATCGGATTGACCGAGACGGACCTGGCCCCATGCCCCATCCAGCTTCAAGGTTTCAATGGGGACGCACTCATGCCATTAGGCAAAATTCAACTTCCAGTCACCCTCAGAGGAGAAAGAGACGCTTGTGCCTTCAAGCATTGCACATTCGTGGTGGTCGACTGCCCCACGGCTTATAATGCCATCTTAGGCCGACCGGTCCTGATCGATTGTGGGGCCATAACCTCGATACGCCACTTATGCTTGAAGTTTCCCTGCGACGATGGGCGTATTGGCACCCTCCGAGGAGACCAAAGAAGTGCACGGAGCTGTTATAACGTCTCCGTCCGAGCCGTCTACACGGTCCGAGAGACGTTTGCTGCCATTCCTTTGGCGGAAGTATTGCCAGAAACTGGGGGTGCTCAGGAGGCATACTTTGACGAACTCGACCCAAGAGTGGGAATCGAGAAAGCAATAGAGCCGATGGAGGAAGTCAAAGAGGTGATCCTCAACCCGGGAGAATCCACCAAGGTCATTCAGGTGGGGAAAAACCTGCCGTCGGCCGTTCGAGATAAGATCGTGGCCACTGTGAAGGATAATCAGGATATCCTGGCATGGTGCCACGCTGATATGACGGGGATTAATCCCAATGTTGCGTGCCACGCACTCAACATAGACCCATCTGCAACTCCAATTCGCCAAAAGAGGAGGCCGCTGGACCCAGTGAGAGCCGAAGCCGTCAAAGCTGAAGTGGACAAATTGATGTCCATAGGCTTTCTCCAGGAGTCGCACTATCCCGTGTGGTTGGCCAACCCAGTTCTGGTCCCGAAGCCCGATGGGTCCTGGAGAATGTGCATTGACTTCACGGACCTAAACAGGGCCTGCCCGAAAGATTGTTTCCCTCTCCCGCGAATCGATCAGATGGTGGACGCTACTTCCGGGTACGAACTCTTATCCTTCATGGATGCGTACTCCGGATACAACCAGATCAAGATGCATGTCGCGGACCAGGAACACACCAGCTTCCTCACAGATAAGGGTGTCTACTGTTACGTGGTCATGCCTTTCGGTTTGAAGAATGCTGGGGCGACATACCAGCGTCTGGTAAACAGAATGTTCAAGGACCAACTGGGGAGGAACATGGAGGTGTACGTGGACGACATGTTGGTAAATTCCAAGACCTCCGGGGACCACGGTAACGACCTTGAGGAAGCTTTCGCCGTGATCCGAAAGTACGGGATGAAACTAAATCCAAAGAAATGTACTTTCGGGGTCTCGTCTGGGAAGTTCCTCGGTTTTATTGTCAGCTCCCGCGGAGTGGAAGCCAACCCTGAGAAAATAAAGGCGTTCATAGATATGCCTTCCCCCCGGAAGCATAAGGATGTCCAGAGCGTTACCGGAAGGATAGCTGCTCTCAGCCGCTTCGTATCCAAGGCCACTGACAAGTGTATCCCCTTCTTCAATGTTCTGCGAGGGAACAAGAAGTTCGAGTGGACCCCCGAATGCGAAGCAGCCTTCCAATACCTCAAAGAACATTTAACCCGAGCTCCCATTCTGTCCAAACCTGTCGAAGGAGAGGCGTTGTTCTTATACCTAGCTGTGACTGAGCACGCAGTAAGTGCCGCTCTCGTCCGGGAAGATGGCCGTATCCAGCTCCCTGTGTATTACGTAAGCAAGAGGTTATTGGACGCCGAGTCCAGATATTCGATGATCGAGAAACTCTCCCTCTGCTTGCTGATCGCTTCACGGAAGCTGAGGCCATATTTCCAGGCGCACACCATCAAAGTACTCACCAACCACCCTCTCCGACAAGTCCTGCAGAAGCCCGAGTCTTCTGGCAGATTGCTTAAGTGGGCCATGGAACTGAGCCAGTTCGACGTCCACTACCAACCGCGTGTTTCCATAAAAGGTCAAGCTCTCGCGGACTTTATTGTGGAATGCTCGGGAATGAATGACCTCCCAGAAGATCCTATCCCGGAACTTCCCACCTGGAAGGTCTACGTAGACGGAGCCTCAAATGAAAAAGGAGCTGGAGCAGGGGTCATCCTAATATCTCCCCAAGGGCATCAGCTCCAGAGCGCCATCCGTTTCGCATTCCCAGCATCCAACAACGAGGCAGAACACGAAGCCATGTTAGCTGGGTTACGACTGGCCAGAGAAGTCGGAGCCCAAAAAATCGAAGTGTACAGCGACTCCCTACTTGTGGTAAACCAAATATCCGGGGAATACCAGACGAAAGGCGAAAGGATGGCTGCCTACGTGTCTCTCTCCCGCGACCTACTGCAGCATTTCAAAGGCTACCAAATCCGCCAGGTCCCCCGGGACCAGAACTCACTCGCGGACACACTAGCCAAGCTTGCAACGGACCCGGAGATTGAACAGTATGGCTTAGTCCCCATCGGGCACTTAGAAGCCCCCAGTACTGAGACGCGAAGGATAAACGCCATCATCGACCATTCCCACTCCTGGATAGGACCCATCCTCAGATTTCTCACCACCGGAGAACTCCCCACTGATAAAGCTGACGCAAGAAAGCTCCAGTATCAAGCTCCCCGATACGTGGTTATGGATGGAAAGCTTTACCGCAGGGGGTTGTCCATACCCTTCCTTAGGTGTGTTGCCGGAACCGAAGTCAGCACCATCATCCATGAGATTCACGGAGGCTTCTGTGGCGATCATACCTCCGTGCTGAGCCTCTCCAAAAAAATCCTTCGACAAGGATACTTCTGGCCCACCATGAAGAAGGATTGTGTGGATTATGTCAGGAAGTGTGAGCAGTGCCAGAGGTACGCCAAGGTTCCGCGAGCGCCGCCTACGGATATTACCCTAATGACCAGCCCCTGGCCGTTCGCCGTTTGGGGCATTGACCTAGTAGGTTCCCTCCCCACTGGAAAGGGTGGAGTGAAGTACGCCATAGTCGCGGTAGACTACTTCACCAAATGGGCTGAAGCTGAACCTATGAACACGGTCACATCTAAAAAAGCACTGGATTTTGTCATCAGGAATATAGTGTGTCGTTTTGGGCTTCCACGGAAAATTGTGTCCGACAACGGAAAGCAGTTTGACAGTGAACACTTCACGAACTTCTGTGCTTCGCATGGAATTATCAAAAGCTTTTCCGCAGTCGCCAGACCCCAGGCTAATGGACAAGTGGAAGATGTAAACAAAATATTAAAGACCACGTTGAAGAAAAAACTCCAAGCCTGCAAGGCTCACTGGCCGGAAGAACTTCCGCGAGTACTTTGGGCCTATCGCACAACAGAGAGAACTTCGACGGGGCACACGCCTTATTCCATGACCTTCGGTTGCGAGGCCGTCATCCCAGTAGAAGCTATGATCCCCTCTCACAGGCAAGACACCTACGATCCTACCCGGAACCATGCCCTCCTCCAGGAGTCCTTAGACATGATCGAAGAGCTCCGGGAGCAGTCGCAGGTCCAACTAAAAATGTACCAAGGCAAGATAGCCCGACACTTTAACACGAGAGTCCAGAGCCGTGCATTCGAAGTTGGGGACCTTGTCCTACGGAGAGTATTTCCTGCTACGCTGGATCCGGGAGTAGGAGTCCTCGGACCCAACTGGGAAGGCCCCTACGAAGTCCAAGAAAAAGTGGGCCATGGGACGTATCACTTACAGAGACTCGACGGATCTAAAGTCCCGCGCGCCTGGAACGCGGAGCACCTCCGCCGTTACTACCAGTAGGCCCCGGACCATCCAGTCGGAAGTCCTTGGTGAAAATAACAAAAGTGAAAAATGTGGAAATAATCCTCCCTGTTGTAAAACTAACGCCTAGCAGGCTATTTTAATGAAACACGGAGGGATTCACTCCGCTTTTACTGCACTTTTTATCCCTATGTTCAAAGCTGCGTTTTAACAAGTGACCACGCGGTCCGGAGACGTCCGGACCCCACGCTCACTTGGGGGGTATACATGGCTAAGGCTTAGCCATACGCCCCTTGAACAAAACGTACACAGAACACCACTTATGTGCTAGCATTGTGTTTGAAGTTTTTAAATTGTTTTGCTTTAATTGTTAAGCTTAGGTTTATTTGTTGCCATGAACATGCTTGCATTACGTGTCATGTGTGCATTATGTGCTTACGTGAAAATTGCCACGGAAATGCCTGCCATTATGTATCATGAGAATTATCTCCTGTGTAGCCCAGCGATGGACGGGACTGGGGGTTGAGGCACGTTCATAGAGCTACGCCAAAACACCCCCAACTCCTTGACAAGTCCTTTGCAGAATTCTCCGCGAGCTCTGTAGAGCTTTGCTTCGCAAGCTCCAGCTCCGGATCCCGCAAGGCGAAAGATGGCAAGATCCGCGAGCGCTGTAGAGCTTTGCTTCGCAAGCTCCAGCTCCGGATCCCGCAAGGCAAAAGATGGCAAGATCCGCGAGCGCTGTAGAGCTTTGCTTCGCAAGCTCCAGCTCCGGATCCCGCAAGGCAAAAGATGGCAAGATCCGCGAGTGCTGTAGAGCTTTGCTTCGCAAGCTCCAGCTCCGGATCCTGCAAGGCAAAAGATGGCAAGATCCGCGAGCGCTGTAGAGCTTTGCTTCGCAAGCTCCAGCTCCGGATCCCGCAAGGAAAAAGATGGCAAGATCCGCGAGTGCTGTAGAGCTTTGCTTCGCAAGCTCCAGCTCCGGGTCCCACAAGACGAAAGATGGCAAGATCCGCGAGCGCTGTAAAGCTTTGCTTCGCATGCTCCAGCTCCGGATCCCGCAAGGCAAAAGATGGCAAGATCCGCGAGCGCTCTAAAGCTTTGCTTCGCGCGAATCTAGCCTCGCAGGGCTCCATGCCAGGTCCCTGAAGCCAGCCACCATGAGGTTCGCAACAACAGTTAGTTTTGCTTCGCAAAGATCTAACCTTAAGTCTAGCGACGCTCACCAAAAGAACTCCCGTTCCAAACAATGGAACGACTCACCTTAGCAATCCCAGCGAACAGTATAACTACAAGTCCCGGGATTGGCTATTTGCCTCAGGAAAGATAAAGTACGGTGAAAGGAGCCTGGCCGTTGGAACCAGGAAACCTTCGTAACCTAGAAACTACGTGGGGAAAGACATCATCCGTTAAAGCTTCAAGTGGGAAGTGCATAGGTTTTGGCCGTTGGAACCAAAACCCCATACGCCCCTACAACAGTTTCTACCGTATAAATGTCTACCCTAAGTGCAAAGATAAATAAAGAACTTGGCAGAAAAGAAAGGAGAATGCTATGATTATGGCAAAAATGTCCGCAATAAAAAACTCAAAATGAAAAACAATTAAAGATAAAACCCCTTCAAGCATTGGGGGTAACTACAGCGTCCACGACCGCAGCTTCGGGGGCATCTGTTTCAGCTGAGGCTGGCGGAGTCGGCTCATTGGAAGGAGGGATTTGGTCATGAGAAGGTTCAGAGGTCCCCGCCTCTCCGGGATCTCCCGCCTCAGGAGCTTCAGCACGTTCGTCAATGTTATAATTTTGGACGTACGCCTCTGGGCCCTGATCCCACACGAGTAGCTTCTCCCTCATGGCTTCGGCATCATCTCCCAGATAGCCTAACACCTCCGGGTTCACTTTCCAGAGTTGATGCATGAGGACCACATGCGATATATTAATAGTCCTGTTCAGTATCACCTCAGCATCCTCCTTCTCCTTCAACCGCTCCGCCTCGGAGGTTGCCAGCTGTGCTTCCGCGGCAGTTAGTTGGGCCCTCAATTTTTCCATTTCGGCCTTGGAGGCATCCCGCTCCCCCTTAAGAGAATCAATCGCCTTGCGCTGCTCCCTATTTTGGTTCAGCACGGATTGCTTCTCAGTCACATGCCCCCTGGCAGTGAATTGCAAAGCCCCGATCTCTTTATCCTTCTCGGCGAGCCCCAACTGAAGCATAGACACGAGATCCCTGCTCCTCTTATGGAGTTGCTCCTCTTCGTGCAGCTTACTCTGAAGAGTGGAATATTCCTCTTGCCGCTTAAGGAGGAGATCGTTCTTTGATTGCAAGCGGGCTTCCAGGGTATCTTTCTCCACCTTGGCTTGGGACAGCTCTTCCCGGAGCTTGGAGTTTTCGGTCTTAATCCCATCCGACCGCTGTCTAAACTCATTCTCTGCCTTGGCCCGGTACTCTTGATATTTGGCAAGATATTTCTTCTCCGCCTCTTCTTCAGCCATGCGCCGGGCCTGATCAATCTTCTCCGAAGCCCCCAAGGCCTGTTGGGTCAGTTTCTGTTTCTCCGCCTCCAAGGCCTGGCGAGCCAGTTGGCTCTCCTCCAGCTGAACCAGAGCTGCACCAACCTCCCGGAACGAGCGTTCCGCGATCATAGAGGCCTGCAAGGAAAGACAACAGGATGAGTTAAAGCAGGACCAAAAGACAAGTGATCCCAAAAAATAACAACTGACGGCTTACCCCGGACAGTTGCTGCTTCACAGCGTGTGTCAGCAACAGCGGGTCCTTGCTGCTGCTGATGGCCCATTTCTCAGAATTGAGCTCGCATAAGCTCAGGGCCATGTCCTCCATCATCTCAGCTCCAAACGGCGCCAATGCACGACCGAGCCTAGGCACCAGCCTCTTCTCCAAGGCTGGACCATCCAGAACCGCTCCGGCCGGGTGAAGAGATCTCACCCCCTCGGCCAGCTCAGCTCTCTTCACGGCAGACAAGTTATCTGCCCTTCCCTGAGTAACAGCCTTCTCCGCCTCTAGCCGCCTCTTCAAAAAGCTATCGGCCCGTCTTACACCCTCCAGGAGTGCAGCGGGGAAACTGGCTGGCTTCCGTGGGAAGTGGAACTTCAGGCCAGGCAGGGGAAGGTTAGTTGTCTGAGAGGTAGGAGACCCCGGAAGGGTGGGCCCCCTTTGAGCTGGGGGAGGAGGCAGGCGGGGTATTAAGGCCCCGGTCTGTTGCTTTTGCTGCTGTGGCAGCAGAAGTAATTGCCCTTGTTGCTGCTGACGGTTTGGATGTTGTGGTTACTGCAGCTGTGACGATGGTGATTGTGTCTGTTGTTCTTGTTGCTGCTGTTGTTGTAGTTGTGCTTGCTGTCGTTGCTGTTGTTGTTGCCTTCGACCAGGAGAAGAGTGTCTAAGGCGTTTGTTCTTAGCGCCCTCAGCATCTTCTCCGGGACGCTTGCTCACCCCAGTTGTCCTCACGGGGAACACAAGCCCTTCCCCGTCGCTACTGCTACTCGAGACCGTCATAGTCTCGGAAGGCCCGTCAGCAGGGGACTTCTCTACCCTCGGAGACGCTTGCGCCTCGCCACTGGTCTTCTTGGGGGAGGCAGCCTTACCTCCCCTACCAGCCTTGGTCTTCCGTCCTTTCCCCGTGGGCGGGTCTTGGCTGGTGGCAGCCTTCTTAATAAGCAAAGTAACCCTCCCCAACATCTTGGCTTCGGGATACTCTGCAAGAAACGTACAAAGCAAGGTTAACGAACCAACAAGAAATGAGAAAGAAGATAAGCGGAAGACAAGACAATCAACAACATAAAAGCACAAGCAAGCCCGCCAGCAGGGAACAAGAAACAAGAAAAAGAAAAGTTTGAAAGGGACGACCATGCACGAGAAACGTGGATGGCCTTCCCCGAGAAAAACAAAACATCGCTTCCTGCTCCAGGAAGCTCCCGTACTCCTTGAAGTCCGGGAAGGACATGCTGAGAGAAGAAGGGTCAACCATGATGACACCTTCTGGCAGACTACCATCACTCAGACACCAGAGGAGCTCATCTACCCTATCACAGTACCTGTCGAAAGGTATCCTACGCGGATCTAGCCTAAGGAAACGGGGATCAAACCCCATCTGAGAGGTCCGGGAAACCTCAGACAGGCTGGGGGTGTGGATCAATCGAAAACTAGTCTTACCTCTCCCGGAGGTACTAGCCCCCGGAGCCCCTTCGTTAGGGTAAGCCACGGCGTGGCGAGCCTCGATCTCCTCTTCCTCCGGCTGGGGGTCGGGGAACCTCTCCGCCCAACTAGGAGATAGAGTATTTTCGTCCCGAGCGGCTTGGGTGATCACCTTAGACAGCTCCAGGGCAATCTGCTCCCGGATGTCAGCCGACACCTGAGTCTGCCCCCTACCACTTACTGGCTCGATATTTTGGAAGGAGGCGAGTAACCCATACTCCCTCAACGATTCAGAGGTCACAAGTCCCTCCACTCTCAACTCTTCCTCAGAAAGCCCTTCGTAGAACTTGGACCTCCTTATCATCTCCGCGCAGCGAGGTGTCTGCGAAACGACTTCTGCAAAAATCAAATACAAGCGTTAGAGATCCTCCCAAAAGGCAAATCAAACGCAAAGAAACAAAGTTGAAAAGGAAAAGAAGGAGCACTTACCAGGGATTTTGAAGTCCAAAGATAGGGCTGGCACCCTCTTCAGTGGGAAGCCAGTCGTCAGGAACCAGTATTCCCGGAGGTCTGGAACCCTCGCGGTATGACAAGTGGGGCACATCACATCCGGGTGCCTTTCTAGCCTGTAAAACCCCACCTTGTCTGAGTGACCCCTCATAGGCTGAGACTTCAACCCATAAAAGTACAGCACCTCCTCCGGGGTAGGAGCTTCCAGTCTCCGGGACTTGCAAAAGATGAACCACCCTGCTAAGAGCTTGTAGCTGGGAGGAATTAACTGGAAGGGGGCAATCCCCGCCTTCACACAGAAATTGGCGAAGTAACTCCTTAGGGGCAAGTGCGCCCCGCACACTATGTGTGCCCAGCTCCAGGCACCAAAGCCCTCGTGACTCTGGCTAGCTGACTCGCCCAGCACCGACAGACGGTGCCACATCAGACCTGGGATGTTCTTCAGGCCTGCCTCAGAGGAATACAGCTCCAGCATGCCATAATTCCTGAAAAGGTTCGGTTTTTGGTCCATCTCCCAGATGGAACTATTGGAGGTTGGTAGGCTAGCCGCGACCGCTTTCGCCTTTCCTTTCCCCTTTCCACCAGCGACAGGAGAGCCCTTCTCTTGGGCAGAATCAGCCTCCCCCGCAGCAAGGAGTTGTTCCTTCGAGATGTTCGTCACTGGACAAAAGAAAAGAAAGAAGAAAACACTCTAAGCAGTCAGCACCCTTGTCATACCCTAGTGGTATCAAAGGCGTCGGGGAGACCCTCCCCGAAAACTGCTTGGAGAGGCTCCCACCGAGCTTACCGAGGGATTGGCACCATGCCACCCGAAGGACAGCAAGGAACCAGACTCAGACCCCGAGCCTAAGCCCACCAAAAGAAGTGTTTTTCCAGAGAAAGACACCCTAAAGGCGTTCATGCTTATGCCCTAAAACAGCAAAACAAGGGACGACTTTCCAAACGCAAATCGCCAAAACATGCAGAAAAGGCTACTTATCGACTCACAATCAATCACATGCCTACCAAAGCCCTATTCACACATGCACATAAGCAATAATGGCAGAAACCTCTACTCTAACAACTACCAACAACCTAAGGTTCGGGAGGAAAGAGCAAAGTAGAAATACTTACTGATATTCGGGTAGTTGGAGGTTGAAGGAGTAACTGGATCACTGCACAGCACGATCGCGAGAAGTAAAAGCTGCAAAGACGAACGGCGATTCAAACCAGGAACTTCGGGGAATAAACCCACTGCCAAATCAAAAAGAAAAGTTTCCAGATACTTACCAAAAGAAATGGCAAGTTCGGGGGAACGTAAGCTGGGAAGCCTGAGAGTTCGAAGGTTTGGAAATCTGAAAATCCTAAAGATGGAGAATCTGAAAGCGTAAAGAGGAAGAAAGGTCCTTTCCCTCGTTTTTATAGCAGGGAAGAGGCCGTTTCGAATTCCTCAAGTGGACGGTCCCGATCTTCCCATTCCGTGTGCATCAGATCCAACGGCTGGAGAGGAAGCGACGATCCTATTTATGACTCCTCGGATGGGAATAAAGTATTTATTTCCCATCATTACACCACCTCGGGCCCTGAGTACCATTAAAAACCGTCAAATCATTGGTCAGATGACTGACGCACGCATCCTCAACCAGTCGCCTCACGCACACGTCTTGGTCGCAGAACCATTCCCAGAATGACACGTGATCCTTGCCGCACTTGAGTACTTGATCTCAAACAGAAGAAATTCCTTTTCTCTTTCATACTAATACTCAGGCGGGAAAAAGGAACCCTTCCGGGAACACAGAAGGTGCCCCCTCGCCTAGTCTAAGAAACTGATTGTACAAGCTCCCGGATCTCTCAAAGCTCCGCGACCTTGGGGGGTAAATGTTATCCAGATTTCCGGATAGCGTTTAGATTGATGACCTCGGGGAAGCAGAATTATCGATGTCTTTCACGGTAGGTGACCAGAGCTCGCGGATGGACAGAAAGGCTTCGCCTCTCCTGTTTGATATCCGGATTACTCTTCCAAGCAAGCACAACACGGAAACTCGTTGACTCTCCCGGACTCCCGAAGGATACCCCTCGGGGAGGCCCCTTCCAGGAGAGGCCCTTCGAGTGGTCTCCGCGGAAACAGTTCCGTGCCTCGCACAGAACAAAACCGAACTGTCGAGTCCGGGAGAAGGCATATTTGGAATGATATCCGTCTGACACAGGATCCCGCCTGACACGCCCGTCAGGACAAAGCCGCACACATCCCAGCACGCCTAAGGGTACCTTTTCGCCTACTGTTCCGCTGACAACTTGGAAAAGACGGCTAACTTTGTGTGTTCCCCATACTTTCACGTAAATATACCCACATAGAGTCTTGTAGCCATGCGACTACAGTAATTGTATCCCCTATTTATGGCTGGTGTAATTAAGACTCATGTACGTGGAGAAAAACCCTAATCCGAAACCCTAGCTATAAAGGCCCCTTCATTTTACAAGAAGAGGAGGACCGATAGATCACATAGCAAAAACTCTACCAAAATCTCTCTAGCTTCATCTTCTTCAAGAGAACCCGAGAGAAACATTGTGAGTGTGTGAAGTTCTTGTGCACCAGCCATCTTACTGTAACCTTTTCCAAGTATAATAACATCGACTCGTGGACTAGGGCTTGTTAACGCCTGAACCACGTAAAAACACTGTTTGTTTAGTTACATTTCAATATTTCTACAGTTCTTATCTTTTTATTATTCCGTTAGTTATTCGTTTCCGAAAAACTCGGTAAACAATCTTATATAGTTTGGTTTTATTTACCCTCTTTGACTTTAGTTTGTATGCTAGCCCTATTGGTCTTTGTTGTCGATTTTTGCTCACTCTTTGAGGTCACTACTACAAAAAGAGGCTTTTTTTAACACTTGATTCTACCTTTTCATGATTTTAATAAGTGACGTCTATCGGTGATGAGAACGACTTTATAAAAAGTGACAAAAAATGGAGGATTTTCTAGTAATTTATGTGAAAAAAGCGACGAGAAAGACACCGTGGTTGCTTCCCTCACTGAAGTGATGAAAAATGTCCTTCACATGCAAAGGAAAGACCTTTCTCTTCACGTCCATAAGAAAAAAGATGAGAAAATGAGACCTTTTAGTCATTTCTGTGAGGAAAGCACGAGAATGGCTTTCCCTACACAGAAGTGATGAGAAATACCCCATTTTTTGTCACTTTTGTGAGAAAAACAACGAGAAATTATCATTTTTCACAAATGTGACGAGACTCACCACTTTTCATATAGAGGGTAATCCCGTCCAAAGTGTATCATGAAGATCCAATACAATACTTTTTTTCACTAAAGATTTCTAAAACATATTATAAAACACAAAAATATGAATACATTATATATATAAATAAATATAAAATAAATTTCAAACATAAAAAACCATAAAAAAAAATAGTAATGGGAAAGATTATTGCCTACATACCTTGAAGAAACTCAAAAACACTAAAAAGTGTTCAAAGTTGACCTTAAACATCCAAAAAAAGGCCCCAAATATATTTGAGTATACAAACAGCTAAGTACGTACTTTTTTAGAGTTTAAGAATAATATCAAGAAAACTAAAATGTGTTCAAAATCGACCCAAACACGTTAAATCCACCTCCGAAAAATTGAAGATACCCACGATCAAAAATCTGAAAAAATCTCTAAATGGAACTTTTTAAGAGATCTAGAATTTCTATTTGTGTTTTTAGGAAGGATTCAAGAATTTCAAACCAAGCAACGACAAAAAGGATGGAGAAAAAGCTCAAAAATACTCTTAAAAGACTTGGAGTGGCAACTATGGAGTTTTTGGAAGAAAAATACAGTGAGAGAGAGGGTTTGTGTAGTGGGGCGTAGGATTTTTTACCATTTCATTGTTCTAGACAGGAGGCCTTTCTCCTCTGATATGTTAGAAAAATGACAAGATATGGGGGGTTTTTCTCGGCACTTTTGCGAGGGAAGTGATGAGAAAGCCCTTCATAGAAGAAACGAGAAAGACTCCACCTTTTTTTGCCACTTCTAAGACGAAAGTTATGAGAAAGGGTCTTTTTTTTTTCTTTTTAGAAAAGGGATGTGAAATCCACCTCCGAAACTTATGTTTTAATATACTCATTTTAAAAAGTGACGAAAAAGTCTCATTTTGTAATAGCGGGTAGTCATTTATCATAGTAGCTTATCAAATATTTTGAATTATTAAGTAATGAATAATTTTTTAATGTAAGACACTAAATTGACATTCAATATTTATTGTTAGCAGGCTAAGGATTTTGAATTATTAAGTACTGAATAATTTTTTCCTTAGTTACAGTGCTTAAAATTTAAAGACTATGAATTGTTAATTGTTAAATGAATTTTTTTTTGAATTGTTAAATGATTAATTTTTAGTTGTTAAATGTTAAAGAGTATTATAATTAACTATTGGTCCTTATATTGTAGAGTGATTTAGATAACTTGCTTTATTATAGGTAGAGCAGATACGGAAACAGCAAGAATTATGATAAACTAATAACTTGAGCGCCCATAGATACTTGAAAAATGTAGAAGAAATAAATTGTTTAGAATTAGAAAAACAACTTTTCATCTAAAAAATTCGTATGTACGGATATATGTGTATAAGTAACCCAGAATGCTAAACCTATAATACTTTTTTTTTATTTCTTTTTAGAAAAATGTGAAACGAAGAACAGACTTGCATGCATGCATTATGAGAAACACTAATTCAAAATTCTTCCTTCTCCTAATCAAAATCTTGATCACGAATATTCAAAACTCGACATTGTAACTGTATTTACTGGACAAAATCCTGGCTTTCTTGTCCGGTTGCAAGTTATCAACGACCAACGAACAGTTAACAAACACCACAACCTGCCTCAACGGAAGACTCCCCAAGACGATACTCACTGGAACCTTGACCATTACAAGCAGAGGAATCTTCCCGGTGTGACGGTTATCCATGAGCGCCTCCTGGAGCCCCGACCCGAACTCACTCTTCCCTTTCAATTCCACACTCATCAGAGTCGTGTTCTTCACCGGCTGGTGAAACGCCGGCAGCTTCCCGGAGCAGAGTTCCGAATTCGTATACGTGACAATGACGTAGCTATCCTTGCCGTAGATGAACCCGATATGCTCGTTCGGGTTGTCGGCTTTTACGACGACGACGAACTCGGCGACGAGGCTGAAGTCCTTCATGACGTTGAAGGTGTTGACGGAGAAGTTGTTGACGCCGTAGTTTGGGACCTGGGGCCTGTAAATTGTGTAGAGGTAGAAAGTGAGGACAGCAGAGAGAAAAACCAGGAGGAAAAGGCAGCAATAGAAGCAGCCTATGCACCGGAAACAGCAGCTGGAGCTGGATTTTTTGCTGTTGTGTGAGTGGTACCGAGGGATGTTGCGGCGGTAAGGCGGTGGCTTAAGGCCTCCTTCGTTCTCAGAGAACATGGCGTAGTTTTTGGGGTAACCGGAATCCATGGATGAAGGAGATAACGATGTGGCGATTTGGATGAACGAGCCTTTCGGCGGGCATAGTAAGAAAAAAAATGAAACAGAGGACTCTGTTTTGGGATTTGTTTTTCTATGCCTAGCTAGATTTTAGAATTTAAGAGAATTAGTCAGCAGAGAAAATGGAAAAAAAGAGGTTTAATGAGATGGTTAAGTATTACAGTATTTTATTAGATTTTTTTTCCAGGTATTAAGGGCGCTGTTACATTTGTATGGATGTAGAGAAACAGAGGATTTTGTCCTTAAATTGTCAACGCCGAGTCTTATGGGTTTCAAATTGGTATAAATTATTTTCTTGCCCTATTTCAAGGTCACAAGGTTAGATCCAAAAATCTAATTCCATATTTAGTAGATGTATATATTTATAAATTAGTTTATTGTTGTGTAAGACCAGAATAAACTTTTGTGGAAGAATATATTTTGATGCTCAAGTCAGTCAAAGTTATCAAAATCTTACTAAAAATATCAAATAAATCTAAAAAGCAAGGTTCGGTTATAAAAAATGATACCTACATAAGTATTTATATAGCTCTAATGCAGCTGATTTTATTGGTAAACGTCTGATATGTTGTACTCAATTAATCAAGCAATTGTAAATAATTCCAAGCTAAGTTCAACTCTTTCGTTAACAAATTCGTGTCATGTGTTACATATATAAACTAATTATATCTCCATTTATCCTTTTATTTACTTTGTCAATTCGGTGACTTGATTATGTTTTAAGTGGAATTCGATAGCCAGAGAGTGTGAAGAGCTATACTTACATTAAAAACATGTGATCACTATTTCAAACTTAAAACTTAGTTGCCAAATATAAAGTTGTGTTAGTTTTATTCTACTTATAAACAAGGAATGATCTTTGACCCTTTTGCTTCGTAGGATATTAAATATGCAATTTAGGTACAAGAATGAAAGACTAACTACATAAATAATATTTATAGATATTGAGATTTATTGACCAATAGAAGCGAAAACCCAATTCGCTACTATATCCAAAAAAATACAACGCAATATAAAAACTTCACTGCCTTAAGAAGAAGAACAAAGACAATAACGAGTTCTATAGGATGGGTTTGGGTGAGGAATTGGTTGCAGTACAGATGGCCAAACGACAATTACAAGATCCAAAAGGAGAAGAACCTAAGCGAATCAACGACAGAGCCGAAACCAGAGCTTTCTTAACCTTAGTAGCTAAGTCCTCCACTTTCCGAGCCTCCACCGGCGCCAACGTGTAGCTTTTAAGAAATATTTGTCTCTGCTTCGCTCGCTTGTTCCGGTAGCTTCGACTGTTATTATAATTACTCACTCGATTTCCCTCTAATTTCTTGTCACTTCGCCTAGAGTTAGACAAGCCTATCCTCTTCTTAACATGGCTTCTCTCGTCCCTCATCATCACCATCATCATCGTGCTACGTTGATCATGATGATCCAACGGCTCGTACCCGTCGAATCTTCGACTGAGAGTGGCTGTTGTGCTCCGGGCCAGGGTCTTCATGGCTTTCACCAAAATAAGATTTGCCTTGATCTTATGGAAACCACTCTGGGGCTACTGCTCTTATATACATGGATTTTTTTTTTTGGGGTGCCCGTTTATTTAAATATAAATATTTATTTCTTTTGGAATTGATAATTTTAAATAGCGGTTGACCGTTTGGTCGTTGTCTTCCTTTTTGGCGGGCGCCATGAGTTTGAAACAGAATTTCCAACAACCAAGGGGCTCATTGAGTGTGGCTAAGGCACACTTAGTTTGGGTATGTAATACACGTGGCACATTATCACTCGTTGGCATTTACCCTTAAAAGAAAAGATGCTTTTATAAATAAATAAATATATATATATAATAGACGATCAAGATCTTCCTTTATTTATTGTATTTAGCTAAAAGATTATCTAATATAGGTTGATGACCTCTGATATATATGATGAATTTTAGATTGTTATTGGTTGAATTAAAAATTAGTTTTATATATTTTAATAGGTATTATAAGGTATTATTAATCAACATAGTTGGCTCAACATCTTTAAAGGCTTTAAGCATAAAAAAATTTTAGGGTTTATTTTTTAAGAAATTTTTTAGAACCTTATTTGTATGAAACAAAAAAAAATTATTTTTTGCCCTCATTTCATATTAAAAGATATTTTTTGAGGCTCCTTTTTCAATAAATAGTTTTTTCTTTTTTTGTATTTTTTCTGGTAAGAAAAAATTTGGGAACTTAAGCTAAAGCCTAGTTGACCTTATGGTTGAAGTGATAGTCAGTTATAAAGTGTCACATTATGTAGTATTGGACTTCTTACGATGTCAAATATTAGCTTATAATTTTAAGTTAGAATTCATTGAAATGTTGTTTTAAAAAATACACATAGTCTGAAGTCTATTGGAGGCAAATTGTCCAATTTTATGAAGGTTTTTTGTTTTAATTATTTAAATTGCTTGAGCTTGAGTGTTGAAGGCCAAGAGAAAAACTAATTATGTAATCGTTTTTCTCGAGAGGGAATAATGCTGGGTTAAGCAGTCTTAAATTAATATGGCATAATTAAAAAAATTAAAAAAATTAAAAGCTAGAGTAAGAAATAATGGAAAAAAAAATTATATGATTGCGGACTCAAGCTCCAGAATGACACAAAAGAATTTGGATATAAAATAATAATACCAACAACAACTTGTATCCAACACTATACTACATGAGAGTCCTAATACGACCAAACTTATACACGTCAACTTAGGTGGATACGCAAGATATGTATAAGCATTAAACAAATATCTAAAACTAAGAGGACATTGCGATATCTACTAGGCAGTTGTTTTAACAAAACATTCTTTTAAAATAAAAAAAATGATATTCGTATCTTCTTGTAATTATTATATGGACAATTAGCAAAAATTAAAACTTATCTGATTATAATGCTTTATTTGTTAGGTGGCTATGCGTTCAACAACCGTAAGTTTAGCATCTGCTTAATCTTACTTTACCACCTTTTTGATATTATTAAGAAAGAAGAAAATGATACAATAATATGCATTTTTTTTAGTTAAATATCTATTAGATATTTTATTTAAAAATTTCTAACGATAACTCCTCATTTTACAAAGGGACATTATATCTACACCCAAAATTTATAACTACACGTTATTATTAAGTCTACCTCATTTTATTTATCAAATTTTTTTTTTTTTTTTTATAAAAACACTCATTTCTATTTACCAAATTAGGTCTCCCCAAGTTATTTTAAACATTTTAATATTTCTATATTAGATGATTATTCCACTGATGAAATTTCAAATTATTGCTCTATTGATGCATAATTTCTAAGATTTAAAGATACTCCATTACAAGTATAAGATTAATTTTAAGATTATTGGTGATGTGATGAATTCAGATAAGTAGAGAAGTTCGAGAAGCTGAATAAAATATTATATTTAAAAATATTTTAACTAAAATGAAACATATATTGTACTATTTTCGTTCATTTCGCAATCTGCATATTAAAATACATGAATTAATGCGTATTCATAAAAAACATATAGGCCGAACTTGTATTTTCCTGTTAAAATATTATAATAATCCTTATATTTTTTTATTGTTGTTGCATAGATAGAATAGAACTGTGACTTGTTAGTAATTACCACCATTTATAATATTAAATTTTAAAGTTCGAAATCACTTTTGTGGTCACAAATATATACTAAATATATGTAAGTGTTCACATATATGGTCCATGCAACTATTGAAAGACAAAGATAATGTCTGGTTCACCTAATTGTCAGCCTACAAACTTAGTTCCAGCAATTAATCTATATATGCATGTATATATGTGTATATATCAAGTATTGTAGGTTTAATCAGCTAATGAATATGGATTTTGGAAATATTAAACTACCAGAATTCATGATACTTTTTTTTTTTTGGTATTTGTTTGTATGATACAAAATTGTACCAGCACTCTAGGACTCCATTTTCCAATTTTTGCTCTGAGAGGAACTGTATCAGTACAGTTTAACCCAGCTTTTTACTCAATAAAATTAATGAAACCAGGCAAAATATTAATGGCAGTCACATAAATGAGACCTCAGGCATCAGTAACAAATTTATTATCTCATTCAATTAATTCTCCAAACGAAGAAATACCACCAAAATTACATTTATACAAACCCAGTTGGCATTTATTATCAAGTCTTTCAAAGCAGAGCCAAAGCTTAAAGCTTGGGTCAGAGCTTCACGTAAAAGAAAGCTCTTTTTAATATTGTAGATTCAAACTCCATTCTACCAACTCACCTTTCTTCCTTGAAACCTCAAATGCAAGCTCTGTTAGTCCTGTGACTATATCTGTGACTTAACAAACCCTCTCTTTCATGTGATCTCTTCTTCTCTCATCACACACTACTCCATCATCACATACTCTTGCCTGTGATTATGTTAATATACCTTACTTCAATATATATATATATATATTGATTGCATGTTGTACTCCATGTATATTTGAGTGTATACGTGGCTCTCTTCGCCCTTTATATATATAAACATACTCCTACTTCTCCAACTTTATCACAAACGTTATTCTTGCCGTACAATAGAGAAAGATTATTAAGCCATGAAGGGTTCCATTATTTGTGTGGCTGTATTTGTCATATTTGTGCTCTTAGTTCCGGCCACCATGTCCACTAGGAACATAGCAGGTTTGTCTATATATTTGTGCCCTCTCACTCTAATGATATATATATATATATATATATTAGTACATATTAATTGATTTTGACGTTGTATCTCTGATTATATATAGGTCGAGGAGATGAGCATAATAATAAACGACGTCGTTCGGTACAAGTAGTACCATCACAAGAAGAACAACAACCAAACAAGTACTACTCGGTAGAAGTAACAATGAAGAGAACAATACCAGAGACAGCAGAAGTCAAAGTAGCAGGTTCGAGATTGCCAGATTGTTCTCATGCGTGTGGTTCATGCTCCCCATGTAGATTAGTGATGGTCAGCTTCGTTTGTGCTTCTCTCGCTGAGGCCGAGACTTGTCCTATGGCCTATAAATGCATGTGTAGAAACAAGTCATACCCAGTTCCTTAAACAACTCATATATATATATATATATATATATATATATATATATAATGTTCTTATTAAATATCAGCTTTATTTCAAGCCTTAATTTCAATCCTCCCCTAACATCCAATGTGTAAAGTAGTACTAGCTAGCAGCAGTAGTAGTAGTTACTACCTCGATCTCCATCATGATAATGACTTTTTTTTTGTTCCCTCTGTATATGTTTCTTTAGAAGCAAGTTATGGCATCAATTTGTAATCACAGAGGTTATACTTAGTTGACTACGTACTGTAGAGTTATTATCACAGTTTATGGAGGGTTTCATTGTTTACAGTTTATTAGTTTGTCTGAGCTTTAGTTTGAGATTTATCAGGAAATTCTAATTCTGACTTAATAATGTCTTCTTTTTTATCATCAATCGATTATAATAATTTAACACAAGAAAATGTTTAAATTTTTTTTAATGTATTTTAATTTTATTCTATACAGTGGGGCCCGACATATTGTATTTTAATTGACCGACATATTGTATTTAGCTTTTTTTTTTCATGAAAGAAAAAAAATAGTGAAAAACAAATGACATATACAGTGGGGCCCATAAAGGAGAAAGAAACAATTACACGGCCAATGTTCGTCGTCAACGGCTGTGTAATCGACAAAAATGTACTATGAATTTATGAGTCCCAGTTTTTCTTGTGTTTTATTTTCGAAGGATTGATAATTTTTTTTTTTATGAAAGATCATTTCATTCTTAACTTTATTTATTTTGAAGGTAAATACTCTTCGTCTATTCTTTATTCGGTACTTTTTATTTATGATAATTATTAATTGATATTCTTTATTTGTAAAAGCTACATGAATTAGTACTCTTGTTACTTTAAAATTTTAAAATTTACAGAATATTCCTCATTTAATAATTTATTTAATTTTTAATTATTTTTAAATAATTTAAATATATTTTTAGAATTCATAAAAATAATATTTAATTAAAAATAAAAAAAAAACTAATTAAAATCTTATTAATTAATTTTAAATAAACCTAAATTTTAGTTTAATTAATAAATCAATCTGACTTTGAAACAAAAAAATATGAGTGAGATTGGGAGGGTGGGAATTGAGATGGTGAATGTGAGATTGGGTGAAATATGAATTTTTGTTCATTAATTAAATTAAAATTTAAGTTTATATAAAGTTAATTAATAAGATTTTAATTAGTTTTTTAATATTTTAATTCTAATTTTTGTTTATTTTTAATTTATTTATTAAAATTATTTTAAAATTTTAATCAAACATTTATTTCATTTTATGAATTCTGAAAATATATTTAAATCATAAAAAAAAAATAAAACAATTGAAAATGAAATAAATCACTAAAATAATAGGTAATATGGGAATATTAAAAATTTAAACACACGGAGGGTATCAAACTATATAATTTTTACAAACAAATGGTATCGATTGATAATTATTAGAAACAGATAGTATTAAATTTGTATTTCTATAAAACAGAAGAATGTATCAAATGAGTATTTACTATATTTTGAATAAAAAGAGAATTTCATTAATTTTTTATTGTGTAACTTTATTTTATTATTTATTTTACTTGGGGAGGGGGACTTTTTAACGTTATTTCCTATGGGATTAAAATCACTAAAAATTGTACACTGCCTTTATTTATTTTTTTTAAGGCAATAATGTATACATAAGACATACATGTTATTTTTATTATTTGTACTAAAATAAGAGGTTAAAAAGAATGTGAATTAAATTTAAAAATTTACTTTAAAAAAAGAGATAAAGATATAAAGATTATTATAATAAGACATCAGATACCCAACACCCTAAAAAAATGCATGTTTGATTGAATCCCACTTTATAATATTGTATTAGCATTACTATCGACATTAAGGGATGTTTGTTTTAAATAGTTGAGTAACTTTGGAAAGTGTAAAAGGGCTTAGGATTGAGGTAATATTAAACTCAAATGTATAAAATGATTCATTTTACTTTTAAAATACATATTGGACTTACGAAAATTATTAATTTTACCCCCTAAAAATTTGAACCAAATATGAGAAATGTTTTAGATTTTCACTCTTACCTTCACTTTATCCTATATCAAACACCCCCTTAAAATAAAGTCATTGCTATCAGAAAATGTAATTTAGGATACTTATAGTGTTGTATTATTCGCATATGTACTAACGTTAGATGTAGGATATGTGGCTTGTATTTGTTTCTTGACACTCAATACATTTTATTTTTTATTTGGGGAAATAGCGACAAAAGTATCCAATGTTTTTATGAAACTAGTGATTTAGTACTTAATTTTTTTTGTGGGAATAGTATACATTGTCTATCCGTCAGTACCCAACCCAATTCCGTCTTATTTTGTCTACGTGTACAGTGGAGATTAATTCACCATTTAGTTTTTTTAAAAACCAAAATTTAAAATAAAAAAAAATGTTTATTTAAAAACCAAATAAAATCAAACTCTGAAAATTAAAAACAAAATAAAATCAAAACTAAAAAACTCCATGAACAACTGAGGAAGACGAGTAGCAGTGGAGGAAAATGGAGGGTGAAAGTTTATATTTTTCTAGTGGATCAAAAGCAATGGCCCGAAGATGTAGGGGTGGGAGTCGATTGCGACCGCGACAACCGTGTGATTGTGGCTTGGAAAGTATAGTCAGAACCTCTTGGACTGAAGCAAATCCTGGGAGAGTTCTGGATGATTATTGCAAGTTCGAAATCTTCTCCCAGGATTTGCTTCACTATTTAGTAAACTCGGAATATCAATATTTTTCCCAAAAAATATGACTCATACTCAAGCGAGTCCCGGTAACTCTCCGAATTAGCGAAATACCCCTTAGCTCACCCCGAGCCAGGTATAAGTCCCCCGTTGTGACTAAACCGCCATTTTGCTCAAAAGGACGACTCCTGACTAATATCTTAAATATATCCACATAATAATATGGTCTCAATCATATAATCACAATTATACCCTCAACTGGTCAAAATTGCAAATATGCCCCTTTAAATAAAAGTGGGTCTGTTTCGCACATTTAATATACTTAAACATACATAATAAGTCATATAATAATATATCTCATGCAATTCACATAATCACGTAAATATTCGATTAGTTCACATATAATTACACAATATTCCAATAATGCCCTTCTGTCCCCTAATCAAGGCACTAAGTCTTATTAGAAAAATGTTGGGACGTTACAACTATCCCTTCCTTATAGAAATTTTGCCCTCGAAATTTACTTGAACAGCTCAGGAAACTGATCTCGCATGTCTGACTCTAATTCTTAGGTCGCTTCCTTGACCTTGTTGTTCCTCCATAATATCTTAACCAAAGGTATGGTTTTATTCCTCAATACTTTGTCATTTCTATCCAAGAGTTGAATTGGTCGCTCCTCATAGGAAAATTTTGCATGTAGCTCTAGATCCTCGTAACTCAACACATGAGTTACAACTGACACATATTTTCAAAGCATCGAAATATAGAATACGTTATGAACCCCTAACATCGATGGGGGTAAAGTCAACATATAGGCTATGATGGGTGTCGTATAAAATTTTAATGTTTATTTTATCAATCACTTATATCAGCTACTTCAGTATAGCGGTAGATAAGAGTCGAACCCACGAGGACTATGATCAAATTATTATTCAAAATAAAAACTAAACATAAATTAGATAGGGGTTTTAATTTTTAAAATTGAAAACATAAAATGAAATAATGATCAAATATTAAAGAACTGAGGATAAAAGGATATTAAAGAAATAATCAAGAGTTACTTTCCACCTTCGACAATCAATCTATCCACAATCACAGATAATATTCCCTATTCCCAATTAAACTATTAACCCCACAGATAACACTTAAGCAGATAATTATCCCAGTTTCCATGTTATAATTAATTACAGCTAAGCGTTCTTAATTAATCTTTTTTACCCAGCAATAAACCTATTAAGCATGTGATCTATTTAACCTAGTAAAAGTATTACACTCTATGGAAGCAGGTTAATCTAGGCAAAAAAATCATTAAGCATGCAATTCATTTAGCATAGGTTCTATTTTTCATCACAACCAAGATACTCGTCACAATATTCTAATTGTAATTTATCACTCCACTTAGAATCCTAAACTATTAGGTGGATAACAATCCTAAGATGATAGTAGAATAATGCAAAACCCTAAATAGTTGGCCACCTAACAAGATCTCACAATATTCATAGCAATAAATTAGAAAAATGAAAGCAATTTGATTTAAGGGAATAAAAGGAATAAAATTTATTGATGCATTCAAGATCTTATGTCTAGGGTTTTGAAATAACTCTCAACTACAAACAAAACTACTCAACAATCACATTCATATTCACAAACATAAATATTCAATGACAATAAAGGAGTATTGAGAAGAAAGAAAACACTAGATTGAAGAATGTAGATGTTGATGTCTTTTCTCCTTTTCTGCTACTATGGCCTCTAAAATATGCAATCCAAAGTTATTATAAAAGTTAACCCTAACCCCTTTAATATCCCTTTCAAAAATACATTTAAAATTTAAAATTTAAAAATTAAAGAAAAAATTGATCACCAGCCGCAGCTAGTGTTTCTTGGTGGTTGCGGCCACTAGAACATGTATTTTCCAGAAAATTGGGCTCCGGCCGCAGCCTGGGACATTGCTGGCCGTGGCCACTACGTTATATCCCCCAGGCCATGGCTGGTGACCATTTTCAGCACGCGTACATTTTTCTTCATTTTTCATGAATCTTCAGTTGCAACCACTGACGGTATTTTAACCATAACTTCCTCGATATAGCTCATAATTTGACGATTAAAAAAGTTATGGAAATCTAAGAAAAAGATCTAAAACTTGTATTTCTTGAAAGATTTATAAACGAGCATTGGAAAATTATCAAAATCAAGTGTCAAGTTTCAGACTTGTAATTCCGAGCTTAATCATTGCTTGTAAAACATCCCAAATTCATAATTTTACACCCAAATGTCTTGGAAGTCCTAAAAACACAAAATAAACCAATTAAACATATATAAACAAATAATCAAGTGCATAATCATAGAAGAATAATGAATTAAAAATAGACAAATTCAATACTTATCAGGCTACCTGACCAATCCTTTCCAGGATCTCAAAAGGTCCCACGAACCTAGAGCTCAGCTTGCCCTTCTTCCCAAACCGCTTCACCCCTCTCAATGGTGAAACACGGAGGAAAACATAGTCCCCGGACTGGAACTATATGTCTCTATGCTTGGGATTAACATAGCTTTTATGTCTACTCTGAGAAGCTAGCATCCGAACACTAATCTTCTCAATAGCCTCATTGGTCCTCTGAACTAATTCAAGACCCAAATATTTCCTTTCACCCATTTCATCCCAATGGATGGGTTATCTGCATTTCCTACCATAAAACATCTCATAAGGATCCACTCCAATAGTCGACCGGTAGTTGTTGTAGGAAAATTCAATCAATGGCAAATACTTAATCCAGGACCCTTCAAAGTCCATCACACATGCTCACAGCATGTCCTCTAATATTTGTATCATCCTCTCAGATTGTCCATCTGCTTGAGGATGATAGGCGGTACTGAACTTCGCTTGTGTACCCATAGCCTTCTACAAACTTCCCCAAAACTTGGAAGTAAAGATGGGATCTCGATCTAACACAATGGACCTAGGAGCCTCATGAAGATCCGCATATTGATCCACTGTAAATTTTTTCCCCACTAGCAAGAAATGAGTTGATTTGGTATACCGATCCACAATCACCCATACTGAATCATGCTGACCCACGGTCCCAGGTAATCCCACTAAGAAGCCCATAGTAATGTCCTCCCATTTCCACTCAGGGATACCCAAAGGTTGTAGCAGCCCTACTGGTCTCTGGTGTTTAACTTTCACCTGCTGACACGTTAGGCACTTAGCCACATATTCAGTTATATCTTTCTTCATCCCAGGCCACCAATATAGCGATCTCAAATCATGATACATCTTCGTGGTGCCTGGATGGAGAGAGTACGGTGTGGTATGAGATTCATCCAGAATCTCCCTTCTGATAGCAGAGTTCATCGGAACACAAATCCGCTCCAGATATCTCAGTTAACCCATCTCTGAGACAGTGTAATCTCTAGCCACTCCAGCTAGGACGTCCTCTCTGTGCCTCATCAATTGAGGATCATTCATCTGCCCTTCTCTAATCCTCTCCAAGAGAGTAGACTACAAGGAAATGTTAGCTAACTGGCCCACTACCAACTCTATACCTTCTCTATTCATCTCTTCTGCCAACTCCCTTGATATATGTTTCTAGCAAAATAGCTCTCCCGGACCTCTCCGACTCAAGGCATCTACCACCATGTTACTTTCGTTGGGTGGTAAAGAATCTCACAATCATAATCTTTCACCAACTCCAGCCAACGCCTTTGTCTCATATTCAGATCTCTCTGGGTAAAGAAATACTTCATCTCTTGTGGTCAGTGTATATCTCACACTTCTCCCCATAAAGGTAGTGTCGCCATACCTTCAAGGAAAAGACCACCGCTGTTAACTCAAGATCATGTGTAGGGTAGGGTACCGCTGTTCATAATCCTTTAACTATTGTGATGCATAAGCAATCACCTTTTCATCCTGCATAAGGACACAACCTAACTCTTGCTTCGATGCATCACTGTAGACCATAAAGTTCTCCTAATCTAAAGGAAGAATCAGAACTGGAGCAGTGATCAATCGTCGCTTTAACTCCTGGAATATGTCCTTACACCTATCTGACAACACAAACTTCAGGTTCTTGCGTGTCAGCTCTGTCAGTGCTGTCGCAATGCTCGAGAACCCTTCAACAAAATGTCAGTAGTACCCTATCAATCCAAGGAAACTTATAATCTCTAAAGCATTCCTTGGCCTTGGCCAATCCCTGACTACCTCAATCTTGGTCATGTCCACCTTAATTATATCTCTACTGACCATGTGACTGAGGAACGTAACCTGAGATAACCAGAACTCACACTTCTGGAACTTTGCATACTGTAACGTCCAAAATTCCCTAATAAGGCTTAGTGCCTTGATTAGGGGGCCAATAGGGCAATAAGTGATTTTAATGCATTATTATGTGATAATATGCATGATTATGTGAGTTATATTATTATATGGTTGTATTTGCATGCATGTGGACCTGTTTCTTATTAGAATGGCATTTTAGTAATTTTGGCTCGTTGAGGGCATATTTGTATATTTGTGTGTATATGGATTGAGACCACATTATTATGTGGATATATATGCATTATTCGGCTTGAGACGATCCTAGGGAGTAATTTAGCAGTTTAGTCATAACGGGGTCAAATACCGGGATTGATCGAATAATGGGGAATTATTTGAGGATATTGGAAGTAACAGGAATTATAGGGCGTTAATTATGATTAACGGGTTATGTGACAAAATACCAAAGTACCCTTGAGGGCATGTGATGAGTAAGCTTATGGAAAAGAGGCATTTGGGTCATTTGTGCCAAAAATAGTGACTTAGATACTAGCTCCTTCAGCAGCAAGAAACCCCAAAAACAGAACAACACAATCAACTTTCTCTCCCCTTACATTTCTCTTTCTTTCTCTCTATCTTGGTTTTATTTTTGGAAGAAACTAGAGAATTTTAGAAGTTAAGGCTTGGGAATTGAAGGTGTTGATGGTGAGAACTCGTCAACTAAGTTAAGTTAGAAAAAGTGCAAAGTAAGGATTATTAAAAGAAAAGCTTTAGAAATCTAAGTATAAAATCCAAGAACAATTGCAGAAGAACAATGGTGAAATCCGTTTGTATTCACTATGGTGCACTTGCTATAGTAAATTTTCCAACCCCTTTCCATGTTGAAGAGGGGTTTCCTTTATAGGGGGCTCTAATGGCCCCTGATACATTGTGGTCCATGGGACCAATTTGTACACAAGTACGCTATCAGGAGAGTGGTATCAAATGTAGTGGTGTCAGCTCTGGTACATGGTCAGAGTTTTTGGGAGCACCTCAGCTTTTGTACTCAGTTATGCCTCCACTACTTGCTTTGTACGGGTGTCAGAGATGGGCTGGTGAGGACCACAACAGGTACCTCACTTGTACAACCACTATCTGTCTGGTACGAATACCATGTCCGTGCTCTGATTCCTTTCAACTTTGCATGAATTTCTATGAGGCTTCCCCACTTCATTCCTAAGGGTGTGTGAAATAGGTTCTTGACCTTACCTCCTGTTAGACCCACAGCAAGAGTGGTGTCTCGTCACCAGCTCCTATCAAGGGGAGTGACTAAGCCCCTCCAACGAGGCCCACTATGTAGGCAATTCTTAGAGGCACGGACATGACATGCTGAGGTGGGGGAGTCTCTCGCGAGCCCCTAGCGCGACTGATGCGTGGGCAAGGCGCTGGCCTCGCGAGCCCTTGGCACGGCAGGTGCACGAGCAAGGCGAGGGCGTGGTGTCGGCCTCACGTGACGTTCCTGCGCCTGGTTTTCCTGCGCGAGACAGGGCCTCGCTGGGGTGCATGTGGCTATGATGCGCTAGCCGCCTCGCTGGGTGCGCCAAGAGGTGGTGCGAGGCTGGGGCCTTGCGAGACGAACATGCGCCGAGAGGTGGTGCGAGGTAGGGGCCTCACGAAAGGTGGCACAAGCCGCCTCGCTGGGTGCACCAAGAGGTGATGCGAGGCGGGGGCCTCGCGAGACGCACATGCGTCATGAGGTGATGAGAGGCCATTGCAAGAGGACGGTGGCCCGAGCGTCCTGCGGCTCAGACATGTATTTAGGCCTTTATGGGACCTTAGCATGCACCTTGGATCTTTTACAGGCATGGAATATTGAGCATCCACACTTGCCCCCCAGTCTAGGAGAGGACCTTTAGGTGCTCTTGTAGACTATTCTCCTTTATTCTTATAAATAGGCCTTCATGCAAGGCTTATCATTTTCACCTTACTTCCTTGGCTTAGTGGTTTTGAGAATCCTTCCTCTTTCAAGAGGTGAGGGGTTCAATCCCCCACATCCTCATTTTTCCCATAGTTTCCTTCATTTTATTTTTTCATTTCATTTCATTTTTTTTTTTACATATGAGCTAATTTTTGGTATGTCTATTTGGAGGCTAACACATCCTTTTTGTCTATTTTTGGAGACGCTTATTTTCGACCATCTGGTGCTTTTGGCCCTCGACCTCTTTTTTGGCCTCGACAGCCTCTAATTTCTACATCTTGAGGTATATTCTCTTTTTCCCTTGTTTTCATTGGGTCCAAATTAACATTACCCGGGATGGGGTTCCATGGCCTGAGCTTGAAGTGAGTTTGCCCAGTTGCATGCCCCTCTTTTTTATACCCTGTAGTGGGTCATTTAGGGCATTTGCATCTAGAGGTTTTAAGCCCATTCCTTTGTGTTTTGTAGCCATCCCCTCATTTATGCGTGAACCCCTTTTTGCTTTCGGGATGAGGTCTCATGGCCAGTGACGGTCCGTTCGACATACCTCCGGGAGTTGAGTTTGTTGACCTGTCCTCAGACTCAGAGTCCACTGAGGAAAACCCTTACCAAGACTAAGACTCCTTAAGGCAGGCCCGTATCCGTCACCTTGAGCACATGGCTGAACTTAGGCGTAAAATTTGGGTGGTGGAGAGTGAAATTGACTCGGTGTTAAGAGGAGACGGAACACCCTTCCCCCCTGACCTTAGTGACCATGTAGCGGGCCTTAGGGTGACCCTTTTAGAGTTGCAGAGGGAGTTGGAGTTTATGGAGGGGCACCTTCCGTCTGAGCCCTCCAGCCCATCCTTGCCTTATGACTGTCATGGGGCCGCTCCTGCTTCCCCTCAGCCCTTAATTTCGATCTTTCCTAGCTTAGTGCTTCCGCGGCTGGTGCCCCGGTGGAAGACTCTTGCTAGGAGGAGAAAATGGAGGGTCAAGTATTATGTCTCTTCCTCACCTTTTTCTTTTGATTTTGTAGATATGCCGAGGGCACGACGACAGGTATCTACCTAGGAGTCGGATGACGCTCCTTTACTGGCATCCGAACTGGTGTCGCACGTGTCAGAGAATAAATTGAGAGACATTGTGAAGCACTATCGTGAACCGCCCCAGAACTGGCCTCGTGGCCCTTAGTGAACACATTCTGAAGGCGGGTGGTACCATCCCCTTGCACCCGTTTTTCGCAGCAGTCCTTAACTATTTCGACTTGGCCCCCCTTCAGCTGTCACCCAACAGTTGGTTGACCTTGAGCTGCCTTTTTGTGGCGTTCGCGGTACTTGCCAAACGTGCTCCTAGGACGCAAGAGGTGCACTTCCTAAATAACCTCATGCCCTCTCCCAAGTCCAAGGGCTTCTACTATTTGCAAAAGGACAATAACGAGCTCTCATTGATAGAGGGCTCAGTGTCCAATACGGGGTCTTGGAAACGAGAATTTTTCTTCGTAGAGGGCCCTCTCTCTATCCGCGAGCACTTCCGCGCCACCCCCAGTAAGTACCCTGGGCCTCATTTTCTCTTTGTTGGAACTTACAGTTTTATACTTATGTTTGCATTGACAATGGCGTGGATCATGCAGAGCAATTTGCTGTTCCCGCGGTCGTTGGTTTGGAGGTAAACGTCGTGAATGACCTCATTAATGCTGACCTCGCCCTGAAGAAGGCGACATTCTTATTCACCGTGGAAAATCTCAACCTCCACCAGTTGTCCCCAGTTTCGGACCCCAAGTTACTGTGGTCGATTTCTGGGTCAAAGAAGACTACGGCTGCATCGGCTGAGCCTTGCCCAGACGAAGGTGAAGCTAAGGATGAGCTGGGGGAAGCCCCCTTGAACGCGGGGGACCTCACCGGCGATCCTCGTTGTAACGCCCTGGTTACCCCAGAATAGTTACGGTGAACGGTGGACCGGAAATTTGACTCGCTACCTGAGTCCTTTGGTCAAAAACGTGCTCTAAGTGTAATTAACAGGTTAAGGTATAAAACCAATAAAAAGGGAAATGGATATTTTCATTACAAATTGCTCTGCAGAGCTAATCAAAACATTTACAAGTTGCTTTCAGTACAAAATAGTAATTACTGTCTTAAATTTACAATCCCGCCGACCTAAGCGGCAAAAATAGGGTAAACCCCCTAGTTCCTCTGAGAACTCCTTGGCCGTGGTGGTCAAGTGGCCGCATATGCACACATCACCACCTAAGCTCTCCACTCAAGGCTAGGTGAGCTTTTCTTTTCCTTTACCTGCACCACATAGCACCCATGAGCCAAAGCCCAGCAAGAAAACATAACACTATACATAAGCATTATCAAATAATTATCATTATAATCACACTGAGTATAAAGCTTTCGAACAAATGAGTGAACATCACATGAGGTCCTGATAAACCATACTGAGTGACTGACAAGCAAGTCACTAATTCAAATGGAAGAGTGGCTGCTAGGTAAGCCACTAGCCTTCAACAGGTTCTGGTGAACCATACTAAGTGACTGACAAACATGTCACTGTTTCAAGTGGGAGAGTGGCTGCTAGGTAAGCCACTAGCCTCCAAGCGCTTATTTCATTCATCGACCCTCGGGGTCGGTCTGGCATGAATGCTGATAGTCGATTAGATCTAATCTTTGTTGGCTTGCGTTAACACGCTAAGGCCATTCTGACTAATAAGTCAGTGCAACGTGACCAGTGCCCAGTACCACTGCCGAACCTGACTAATAAGTCACAGCTTCACAGTTGATACTAGCACCTTTGCCAAATCTGACTAATAAGTCAGTACCATGCACAAGTGAGCAACATATGCTAAGTATACCACAATCAATTCATGTCCATATTCATTCAACCACATGCCTCATGAATAACCATGCATGTCACATGTGGGGTGCAGTTTTCCTACCTCTGGTTCGAGCTAGAATGAATAAAAGAACGACCCCTGAGAACGATCAACCTTTTGGTCTTTTAGCGGTTACCTGGTCATAACCAAATATGGGATTCCATCAATAAAATGAATAATAAAAGGTTCCCAAACCAAAACCTAACCTCAGAGACATCAAACACTACTCAACCAGGTAGTAGGTTCAACCCCGAGGCCTTAGGCTTGAATCCCCAAGCTAAAAACTCCATTCTGGCCAAAATTGCCCTGTTGGGCCGCGGCCCTCCCCAGCTGCGCCGCAGCGCCCCCCCAAACAGAGGCTGCCACCATCCTGACAAGCACCATGGGCCGCGACTCACCTATGCCATGCCGCGGCTCATTATGCAAAACAGCCCAGAAATCAGCACGCACCAGCTCGACTTCCCCTGCGTTTTCCCTTGGAACCATCCCTTCAAACCAACCCAAAACACCAACCTAACACCCAATTTAACCTCTAAACTTCACCTATAACTCACCCCCATCAAAACCAAAGTAAAACATCAACCTAACTCCCTTTAATTCCAACTATCCACCAAATAATTACAAGCTGAAAACTCAAAACTAAAACAGAGATAAACCAGAAAGTTATGGCTGAAACTCACCTCAAATTTGAAATCAAACCCTCTTCAATGGCTGAACCAAGTCTACAACCTTAGCCCCTTGATTTCCTAGCTTGATTCCACACTTTGAGCTCAAAAACTCCAAAGAACAAAATAGAGAAATGGATGTACGGGAAAGGAAGTTCTTGCTCTGTTTTTGTTCTGTTTCTACAGCCATCTAAAACTTCACATATATCCAAGCCAAATGACCTAAATGCCCCTAGGTCATTTAAGGCTTCTAAAACCATTTCAAGGGTAAATTTGGTACTTTCTACTTATCCCGTTAATCATAATTAACGCTTCCCAATTCCCGCCAATCTCAATATTCTCAAACACTAATAATTCACATCCCGTTACCCTTTAACGCTCGGTAACATTCTAATCATTAAAACACCTCGAGACTCACCCCGAGCCCCGAGCTTAAGCCTGTTATGACCAAACCGATAATTAACATACCATGATCGTCTCATGCCGAATAGCTCGAACAAACCCACATCATAATGTGGTCTCAAAATATATCACCAACATGCATCCAAATAAACAATTTACCCTCAACGGGCCAAATTACCATCACACCCCTGTAGTTAGAAATATGGACTCACATGCATGCATTTCACATCATATTATAATATAATCAACATATACATGCATTTTATCAATTAATAACATAATTAAGCAAGTATCGCCCTCCCGGCCTACTATTCACACCGTTAAACACATTGGAGAATTTGGGGCATTACACTCGTCCCCTGGGGGATGCCTCCCTTATGTCTCTTATGACCAGGACATAGCCTCCCAATTTCAAGACCAACATGCCGTACCGAGGTGCTTTGTTTGCCCCGACCCTGAGGGCTATGATGATTTCACTCAGGCTCCTCTCGACCCTGGACCATCGGGGGCTTATTTTGCCAATCTCCCAGCACCCCCCTCTGATTTACCGGGGCCTCACTTTTCCACTTTTTCTGTGCCCCTTCTCATTTCAGCGAGCGGGTCGTCGGTTCTTACCCAGCCAAGTGACCTTGGCCTGGATGGGGTGCCCTGGGTGAATCGTGTGGCAACCACTTACAGGCGGCGGTTCATCCAACTCACCTCGGACCTCCCTGAACCCGACTGGAACAGTCTTGGGAGTTTCTCTCTGTCAGACCTTGGGGAAACTCTAAGGCGCACCACTGCTTGGGTGAGTTCATGCATCTTATGTCGGCCCTATTATATATAGATGTGCATACACACATTTTTTTGTTACTTATTATTTCTGTTATTAACTTTATTGTGCAGGCCCATGTTGTGGCTCAGCGGTTTGCCGACTCGACTAACAATCTCTCTGTGTCGTGAACCGAGAAGGATCGTCTTGCCGCATGGGCTCAGGAGCTCGAGAGAGAGCTTAATGAAACCAAGGATAAGTTGACAAGGGCTCGGACCAAAATCGCCAACTCATTAAAAAAGAGGAAGAAAAGGGTTGCCAAGGCCTCGAAGCTGCAGGACATGGTTACCAAGCTAGAGAGCAAGCTCCAGGGTGCCCAGGTTACCACGGCTGCTGCGCAGGCGAGGGTCTCTTCCCTAGAGACCGATCTTGAAGCTGCTAGAGCTGAGGTTGCTGCGTCGCAGGAGAGGGTTGCCTCTTTAGAAGCGGAGAGGGCGACTACTGAGCATAGGTCCATAGAGCGCGCCCTCTATGGCGTATGGAGGTAGGAACCCAACTTCGACTTTTCCTCCTTTGGAGAGTATGTCGTGGCCCGGGCGCCTGGGTGGAGCACCCGGGGCAGGAGGCCCTGAGGTTGCTATTTCATTACCTCTGCTAGCCAGCCCATTGTAGATGTATGCTCGTTTGAGTCGTTGTAATATTATTGTTATTACTATTTTTCTTTTGTAAATCTTGTCATGTCCTCAAGACTCCCTTTTTTAATGTATATATACATGTGTGGTTATTTATCTCTTATTCCACTGCATTTGAGGCCCTTTTGAGCCTGTATGATGGGGTTTGGCGGGTTCCCCTCTTTTATTTATTAGGCTGGAGGTCCTTCGGAGCCCATGTGAAAAGGTTCGATGGGACCTCTTTTGGTGCCTCTTGATTACTTTTATAAGGATATTTTGACCCCTTGGGTCCTAGCTATCCTTTTATATATTCTTGCGCGCGCTTATTATTTTTTTGCAAGAAGCGTCCTTCTCGTCATTATTCATAGTACTATTTTTGCAAGGGTCTCTTTTAAGACCCTTTTTGGCTACATGGCTTGTTGGCCACTCTAGGTTTATTGGTGGGTGCTCTCTCTAAGGTCTTTCCTCTTGTGGGAGCATCTGACTTTGTTTGGGAGTATGTTGTTGTTGTTGTTTTTTTTTTTTTTGTAAGACCCTTTGGCCTCCTTGATGTTCACAAGGGTAGCTAATCCTTGTGAACCCAAGGGATGCCTTGTAAGGTCCTCTCCTTGTTTTATATGCATAAGGACTTCGCTTAAGGCCTTGATACAAGGGGTCCTTTTTGGGATCATGGTCCCTTTTAAGGTCCTCCTGATAGAGGGTCCTTTTTAGGATCCTCCTGGTGCATAGGGTCCTTTTTAGGATCCTGGTGCAAGGGATCCTTTTTTGGATCCTCTTGTTTGCTGGGGGTCCTTTTTAGGTTCCTCTTGTTAGAGGGTCCCTTTTTTTAGGATCCTGGTGCAAGGAGTCCTTTTTTTTTTTTTGGATCCTCCCGTTTGCTAGGGGGTCCTTTTTAGGTCCCTCTTGTTAGAGGGTCCTTTCTTAGGATCCTCCTGTTAGAGGGTCCTTTTTTGCTTGCTGTATGTCTTTACCTCCTGTCCTGCCCCCCCAAGTGTTTGGTGACATTTATTTCGGCAGGCACTTTGGCTGATGCTCGCATAGAGAAGAAAAATAACATGTGAAGTTGCAAATAGTTTCATTCATAGCATGTGGTTTACAATGGCATATTTAAAGAAGGGTTACATCTAATTGGGAGGTTACCTAGGTAGCCTCTTTGATTCTTACACACTATGATAACACAACAAGGAACAAAATAAACATAGGTCCTCTGTGCACCGGGGGCCGAAGCCCCACTGGTAGCATTTCTCAAGGTGTTCCGCAACTCGTGGGTCCAACTCGTGTGGATCGTGCCTTCATACACAACCATTTACATCGGCACCGATGGTTTTGTGGCTGTGCTGAGGGACATGTTATAGCATTCCCTCGCTTCCTTCTGCTCCCCTTTCATGCATGCTACTCCCCCAGGGGTTGGGAATTTCATAGCCAGGTGATACACAGAAGTTATTGCCTTCAATTCTCTCAGAGAGGGTCCCCCTAATACCGCGTTGAAGGCTGAGGCACAATCCACCACAAAAAAGTTTTCCATTATGGTGGTTTGCTTGGGTTGTTTCCCCATGGTGAGGGCTAATTCAATCGCACCTAGGGGCTATATCGAGTCCCCTGTGAACCCATAAAGGGAGGCATTGCAGGGTTTCAAGTGTCGGACGCTTAGTCCCATCTTCTCCAAAGTGGGACAATGCAGGATGTCCACAGAGCTTCCATTATCCACTAGGACTCGATGTACTCTCATGTTCGCAAGCTGGACAGTTAGAACCAGGGGGTCATTATGAGGGAAATGCACCCCCTGCGCGTCTTCTTTAGTGAAAGTTATTGAGTCATTATCGCCCTTGAAACTCTTCGGGGGGCGTTGCTCCAGACTTAAAATGCACGGTGGTGGACTTCGTCTGGCCTCCTTGGCGTATTTGTATCGTCCCTTCCTTGAATCGCCTTTGAATCCTGGTCCTCCAAATATGGTCTTGATCTCTCCTTGTACTTCTGGGGCCACCCCTCGCGCCCGCGGCGGGGACGCTCCTTCTTCTGGCCTCTGGTTCTCCTTTCGCATGTATCTGCCCAAATGTCCCCTGTGAGTGAGCTCCTCGATTTCCACCTTCAAATGGTTGCATTCTGCGGTGATGTGGCCTACATCCTTGTGATACTAGCAAAACCTACTGGGGTCTCTTTTAGACCGGTCTTTTTTCATTGGCGGGGGTCTTTTGAAAGGGACCCGGTTTTCGTTCGCAACGAAAATATGCTCCCACGCATGGGTGAGGTTAGTGTAAAAGGTGTAGGGGCCCTGTAGGCGCTCCTCAGAGCGTTGATGCTTCTGGGGTCGATCATCTCTTGTTCCCTCATAGACCCCCTTCTTCTTTGCACCGCTTGGGTTTTCTCGGGCTGAAGGTTTCGGGGGCGACGACCCTTTTCCAGCTTTGAGGTTCTCGTGACCATCCTCCACGCGAATGTATTTTTGTGCCCACTCATAGAAATCATCCAAGTCTATGACCTCCCTCTTGAGCATGTTATCCCATAACTTTCTTCCTGGGCGTACTTCAGCTGTGATGGCCATTTTCAGCTCTCGGCCAGGCTCCCTACTTTAGCTGCCTCCATATTGAACCTATGAATATAGCTCTTCAGACTCTCGTTTTCTCCTTGCTTCACATTTGCGAGGCTGGTGCCTGGCATCGTGTAGTCTCGCACGGCGTGGTGCTGCTGGAGGAATTCATCCAAGAGCTGTTCCCAAGATTTGATGGACCCCGGTCTAAGTCTTTTGAACCATTTGTACGCAGGTCCTTTTAAGGTGACAGCGAAGCAATGACATCTCGCCCCGCTGCCAATTTCCCTCAGCTTCATCAGGTCATTAAATGTATCTAGATGGTATTTTGGATCTGTGCTTCCTTCGTAGGGGGTCACATGGGGCTCCTTAAAATTGGCAGGGAGCCGGATGGCTTGTATCTCCCTAACAAAGGGTGACTCATGGTCGAACTCTTCCTCAGCAGCTTGACCTCTAGAAGTGGTGACGATCTTGCTTCGCAGGCTCCTCATTTCTGTGTCCAGGTCCTACCTCCTCTTGCTTAGGGAGTCCCTTAAAGCTGACGGGTTAAGATCCCCCTTTCCTTTGCCCTCTCGAGGCGCCATAGGGGGGTGGTCCTTTTGCTCGCCCTCTTCTTGTTGAGCTCCTCCCGTAAATCTGAGGGTGCCTTTTTTGAGGTGACCTCGTCATCGTTGCGAGGGGCAGCATTGGTCTTTGGCTCTGGCTTCTGGGCCTGCTTCGGTGGTTCAGGATGTTCTCGTTGCTTCGTTCGGAGGGTGTTACTAGTGGAATGTCGAGTCCTCCCATCGTCTACCGGGACGGTGGTCTCTGCCCCCTCCTGACCTTTCTCTTTTCTCTTGGGCAGGGTCACACTTGACTTACCTTGCAACAGGCCATTAACCACCTCTTGCATATTCTCCAGGGTGGTCTCCAACCTTTAGTTCTTACGGTGCAGCTCACGTATTTCCACTTCGTAGAACCAAGATTTTGAACTCGAGCTAACGGAATGGACCTGGGGATGTTTATCATGTCTATGCGTCAGGGGCCCGGGTCCTGCCGACTGAAGTTCGGTACTTGTGGTGGTTTAGGAGGCGGGAACTCGTTGGCATTTCCCGGTGGTGCCCTTGGAGGACTCTCTCCAGGCGGGACAGCTGGTGACGAGACCTCTCTATCACCCTCGTGAACCTCAGGGTTCCTAGGGGGCTCCACATCTCTGGGTGGAGGAGGATCTTTCATGGAGGCCTTCAGCTGGACTCCGTTAAGGTGGACCTCCACCTCTCGTGGCTCCCTAAGTCGCTTTGAAAGTCTCGACATTTCTTCTTGCCGGGAGTAATGGTAGAACAGTAGCTTGGTACTTAGGTTCCCATAGACGATGCCAAACTGTTGACGGTGAGAACTCATCAACTAAGTTAAGTTAGAAAAAGTGCAAAGTAAGGATTATTAAAAGAAAAGCTTTAGAAATCTAAGTATAAACTCCAAGAACAATTGCAGAAGAACAATGGTGAAATCCGTTTGTATTCACTATGGTGCACTTGCTATAGTAAATTTTCCAACCCCTTTCCATGTTGAAGAGGGGTTTCCTTTATAGGGGGCTCTAATGGCCCCTGATACATTGTGGTCCATGGGACCAATTTGTATACAAGTACGCTATCAGGAGAGTGGTATCAGATGTAGTGGTGTCAGCTCTGGTACATGGTTAGAGTTTCTGGGAGCACCTCAGCTTTTGTACTCGGTTATGCCTCCACTACTTGCTTTGTACGGGTGTTAGAGATGGGCTGGTGAGGACCACAACAGGTACCTCACTTGTACAACCACTATCTGTCTGGTACGAATACCATGTCCGTGCTCTGATTCCTTTCGACTTTGCATGAATTTCTATGAGGCTTCCCCACTTCATTCCTAAGGGTGTGTGAAATAGGTTCTTGACCTTACCTCCTGTTAGACCCACAGCAAGAGTGGTGTCCCGTCACCAGCTCTTATCAAGGGGAGCGACTAAGCCCCTCCAACATGGCCCACTATGTAGGCAATTCTTAGAGGCACGGACATGACGTGCTGAGGTGGGGGAGTCTCTCGCGAGCCCCTGGCGCGGCTGATGCATGAGCGAGGCACTGGCCTCGCGAGCCCTTGGCGCGGCAGGTGCGTGAGTGAGGCGAGGGCATGGTGTCGGCCTCGCGAGACGTTCCTGCGCAAGACAGGGCCTCGCTGGGGTGCATGTAGCTGTGACGCGCTGGCCGCCTTGCTGGGTGCGCCAAGAGGTGGTGCGAGGCTGGGGCCTCGCAAGACATACATGCGCCGAGAGGTGGCGCAAGGCAGGTTCGAGGTCGGGGTCTCGCGAGAGGTGGCGTGAGCTGCCTCGCTGGGTACGCTGAGAGGTGATGCGAGGCGGGGGCCTCGCGACACGCACATGCGCCATGAGGTGATGCGAGGCCATTGCAAGAGGACGGTGGCCCGAGCGTCCCGCGGCTCAGACATGTATTTAGGCCTTTATGGGACCTTAGCACGCGCCTTGGATCTTTTACAGGCATGGAATATTGAGCATCCACAGAAGGCTTGAGGTCTAGAGTTTGATTAGTTGCAGCTAAGAGGTGGAATTCACAATTGAGGTAAGCTATGAACTCTATTTTTAATTGAATTTTGTTTTGGTTTTATGGTGTTCATGAGCTTTGAGGTTCAAGGTTTTGGATTTGAGTTTTTGGTGGGGTTTTGAGTAAGTTTGAGCTTGGGTTTTATTGCTGGTTCAGTGTTGATGATGTTCTAGAACTAAAGTGTGGCTTTGGGTATGATTTAGGATAGTTTTTGGTAAGGTTTGGCTGAGGAAAAAAAATGGAAAATTTGGTTCGTAGGGTCGCACTGCGACCCATGTGAACCCAAGGCACAGGGGGTTTTCTCTAGGGTAGGCGCGCCACGACCGTCAGGGTCAAGTCGTGGCCCGTGTCCTGGGTTCCTGGCAGGGGCTCTCTATTTTTGTAGGCACGCCGCGACCCTAGGTTCAAGTCACGGTCCGTATAGAAAATTTTGGCCAAGTTAGGTTTCAACTGACGGGAACTCAAACCTAAGGGCCCAGGAAGCATTCTACTACCCGGTTTGGTAGGATTTGAGGTCCCAGAGGCTTGGACTCGGTCTAGAAACCTTTATTTAGTCAACATTGATGAATATAATTTATTATGGTTGTAACTAGGATACCGCTAGGGCTCGGGAATAGATTGTGCTCGAGGGTCGTTCACTTTTGACTTGTGCTTGGACCAACGGTAAGAAAATTACACCTAATATGTGATGTACATGATTAGGACTTGGCCCAGTTGTTAAATATGGATTGAATTAGGGCTTGGGCCCTTGTAAATATGCATGATTACGATTATGCTTGTGATTTTTTTTATTAAGCATGCTAAATGCTCTGTATCTAGATATTTGTTATATAATGAATGGATGTTTGCATTATCTGATTGAGAAAGGCTTGGCTTATGAGTCAAGGATGGCAATAGCGCTGAGGGCTGGTCATTTTGGTTAGACTTAATCAGGATCACATCATACGCTTGTCCGACCCAATGGTCGTGGAAAAACTAAAGTGCCAAGTACGATGGGCCAACTCAAAGGCTGGTTATACATAAGATAGAGCAATGGGCCCTGGGTGACTTATTAGTCCTATATCCTAGGGCATTGGGCCCCAGTCAGACTTATTAGTCAGTTAATTAGGGCAACTAGCTCCTATATGATGTTGTAGTCATTTATATGAACGGTATGCATGCGTGAGTAGGGTTATTACTGCTAGGCATGCTTATTATGATTTCGTAACATGTTATTAACTGCTTATGAGCATGTCTCAGTTTTCTTGTTGAGTCTTGGCTCACAGGTGTTATGTGGTGCAGCTAAGGGGAAAGGGAAGTTGGACTAGCCAAGAGTTGGAGAGCTTCGATGGTGACATGTACATATGCGACTGCTCGACCACCACAACTGAGATTTCTTAGAGGAACTAGGGTTAAACCCTATTAGACTTTTCTCCTTTTTAAGCCTTGACTTCTTATAAGTTCAAAGGGTTGCTTTACATTCTGTGGATGCCAAAAATCCACACTAAAAAGAATACATGATCCCGCGTTGAAATTAGTAAGGGTCTGCTAACATGAAAGAATTGATCTAGCGAGCAACACAAGCTAAGTTATAGAGTTTGGGATAGCCTGGAGCCTAAGGCCTTAATGCTCACATGAGGATGGGCCACGTTGTGCAAAATGACCTCTGTGGAATCCAAAAGAAAATGTAACACACCCCCGAGGTAGTCCCAAGAGACCACGGGTCAAAGGATTGAACCTTCGATCCTCACGATATTGGCTGCATCCTAGACATGCATGTCTCGCACATATGCACCATGTTGAACCACGCCTCGCGAAGCCGCCCCTGCACCTTGCCTCGCCCGCCTCAATGGAGACCCCACGGTCTCGCGCCCAAGTGTCACGCACCTATGGGTCTCGCCCAGGTGCCGTCTCACGTAAGTGCTCCAGCGGCCTCGCCTAGGTGCTGTCTCGTGCAAGTGCTCCAGCGGCCTCACCCAGGTGTCGTCTCGTGCAGGTGCTCCAGCGGCCTCGTGCCTCATGCAGCCACGACCCCTGCCTCGCCCAGGTGTCGTGCATCTAGGCGCCTCACGAAGTTCCCATGCACCTTGCCTCGCCCGCCTCAATGGAGACCCCACGATCTCGCGCCCAAGTGTCGCGCACCTATGGGGCTCGCCCAGATGTCGTCTGACATAAGTGCTCCAGCAGCCTCGCCCAGGTGCCATCTCGCGCAAGGTCTCTAGCGCCGTCTTGCGCAGGTGCTCCAGCGGCCTCGCGCCTTATGCAGCCATGACCCCCGCCTCGCCCAAGTGTCGCGCACCTAGGCGCGTCGTGAATCTCCTCTGCACCTTGCCTCGCCCGCCTTAATGGAGACCCCATGGTCTCACATCTAGGTATCATGCACCTATAGGCCTCGCCCAAGTGCCATCTCACACAAAGCGCCTGTCTCGCGTAAATGCTCTAGCGGCCTCGCCCAGGTGCCGTCTTGCACACCTACAAGCCTCGCTCAGGTACTGTCTCACGCTCAGGTGTCGCTCACCTATGAGCCTCGCCCAGGTGCCACCCTGAGCATGCGTCTCGCGGCCCCCAAGCAACCTCGACTCGATGGTCTCACGGCCCCTCGCACATGGGTGTCGCGGGGCATTAGTCTCATGAAGTGAGATCATTGACTCACGCATGGGCATCAAGTCTTATCGCATACGTAGTAGGCATCGTTGAAGATGCCTTATCTCTCTCCCTAAGATAAGCGCCATTAATGGGGGACCTCTTTAACATGCGTTAAAGGAAGGATAGGGAAGGCCTCCCAGCGACCTTGTACGAAGTCAGAAGAGGTACAGAGTGTGTTTACAAACCAAAGAGGAGTTATAGTACGGACACGATATACATGCCAACCAAGTAGTGGTCGTACGAGTGAGGTACCTTTGTGGTCCTCACCAGCTAATCTCTGACATCCATGTCATACATGTAGTGGTGGTACAAATTAGTACGAATAGTGGAGGCACTACTTGCACGCCTTTGACCCTATACCAGAGCCGACAACACAACCTCCTGCACCACCACGTCTGGTGCCATCATCCTGACAATGTACTTATGTATAATTTTTTCCCCCAGGACCACAATGTATCAGAAGCCATTAGAGCTCCACTATAAATAGACATTCACCCTTCTAGTAAGGGGGTTGGAAAATTCATTGGACACTCAGGCTATTAAGCAATATACGAAGGCTTACTCCATTATTGATATGTGTTTATTTTTCCTTAATTTTATTCTAAGTTCTTATCTAAATATCTCCATACTTACCTTTGAATTTTCCGACCTAATTTTGTTGACGAGTTTTCACCGTAAACACATTCTTTTGAGAACTCCTCTTGAGAATCATTTTTGGATGTAGAAGCTTGAGAATAGTTCTCATATAACAAATTCTCCTTTAGAGATGCTGAAGCTTGAGAATGGTTGTCATATAATATGTTCTCAAAAAATTCAACTTCTCTAGATTCAATCACAATATTAGACTCTACGTCTAATAGCCTATAAGCTTTACTATTGTTGGCATAACCTAAAAAAGCACATTTTATGACTCTTGAACCAAAATTTGTTCTATTAGGTTCATTTTTCTTGCAATATGCAAGACACCCCCACACTTTGAAGTACCCTATGTTGGGTTTTCTTCGTTTCCATAACTCATATGGAGATATCACATTTTTCTTCATCGGTATACGATTAAGAATGTGACAAGCGGTTAACAACGCTTCACCCCATAAGTTGAAGTTCAACTTATAAAACACCAACATAGAATTTATCATCTCTAGATAAGTCTTATTTTTCCTTTTGGCAACACCATTGTGTGGTGTATAAGGTACGATGCACTCATGAATTATACCATTTTCTTCACAAAATGTATTGAATTCATTAGAGAAGTACTCTCCTCCTCTATCACTTCTTAGCACCTTAATCTTTTTATTAAGTTGATTTATGCTTTAAAAGAAACACATAGTTATATCTACTAAAATCATCTATAAAAGTAAGAAAATACATTTTACTACCTCTAGTTAAAACACCATTTGATTCACAAAGATCACTATGGATTAAATCTAGTAAATTAGATGATCTTTCTACACTAGGAAATGGTTTCTTAATCATTTTTGCCTTAACACATGTTTCACATTTACCATAGTTTTTAATATTGGATCCAATCATACCACATTTTTCTACTATTTTCATGGTTGAAAAACCTATATGAGATAGTCTAAGATGCCACAAAAATAAAGAATCATACTCAACTATATAGGATGAATTAACATTTTTATTGATAACATTGAAAGTTACATCATTGGTGCACAATTTAACCATACCCTCACAAGAGTACCCCTTTCCCAAAAATACATTGGATTTGGTAAGAATAAGTTTACCGGACTCAAAAACAGCTTTAATGCCACGCTTGCCAAGAAAATCACCACTTACCAAGTTTCTACTCATTTCGGGAACATAAAGTACATTCACTAATGTAACTTTCTTCCCGGAGGTGAAAAAGACTTCAATGGTACCTTTGCCAAGTACCTTGGATTTGACCACATTGCCCATTTGAATCTCATGGTTGCCCTTGACTCTTGAAAGATCTTGAACAATGATTTGTCATAGGTGACATGGACGGTGGCACATGTATCATACCACCACCATTTCACCTTGTCTTGGACCGCATTCACCTCACTAAGGGTAGCAACTATATTTTCCTCTTGAGTTGCGTTTACCTTAGGTCCTTGTTGGTCTTTTCTATGCCTACACTCTCTAGCATAGTGACCTTTCTTGCCCTTAAAACTTGTTTGGGTTGGTTCTGGGACCCAAGGATGTCTCATTACCCTTCTTGCCTTTCCCTTTATTTTTGGGATGTTTTGGTTGTGACACCACATTTTCTTTGGAAGTCTCTCCATTAGACCCCTCCACAATTTTATCTCTACATATCGACTCCTCCTCGATTCGAATATGCTTTTAGATTTCCTCCAAAGAATAATCCTCATTTTTATGAAGGATTCTTTTCCTATTGATCTTCAAAGTTGGTGGTAATTTAGCCACTATAGCACCAACTTGAAAGGCCTCGGGAAGCTCAATCTTCAAAACTTTTAGTTTGTTAACAATTATTTGCAATTCATGTATTTGAGGAAGAATAGGTTTATCACCAAAAAACTTGAAATCAAAATATATTTTTTTTGGTGAATAAGATCATTGTATTGCTCAAAACCATGTCAAGTACAATTTCCAATATATGACTCTAACTCTGTAAAAACCCTTTAAGACCTATTCTCTATACATCAATGTAGATATCTTTACAAATAGAATGAAACCAATCTCTATTTATACTACTTGTCTTGCTTGGCATTACTGTGTAGTTCCGCAGCCTAATTTCTCTTTGAAGTGCCTGGACCGTTTGATTTGTAGACCAAACCTTTTGAGACTAGAACATATCATTCCTCACTCTCCAAATGTGATAAACCAAGGAAGCAATAACAGCTTTCAGAAAGCTTTTTTGAACTTTGCTCCATCTCTTTGCTTTGGTAATCCACTGAAGCAATTTATCATACTCCTTTGCTTGCACTTTCCAACCCAGCCATTTCTTCACTTGCAAGAGACAAGTCTTACTAAATGTACATTGAAAGAATAAATGTTGAGTGTCTTCATTATGATCCCCACACAACAGACATAATTTGTCCATAGATGTGTTGTAATTGCTGATGAACACTCTGGTACGAAGCCACTGATGCATTACTAACCATAAAATGAACCTATGCTTTGGTATACTAATTCTCTCCCAAACAGAATTCGCCCAATGCACTTTGTGAGGAGAAGAAAACAACAGTTCATGACCTGTTTTAATACTAAATTTCAAAGCTAAAAAGGATGTTAAGGACGGTAATCCTTAACAGCCACCACTTTTCTCCAGTACCAGTTGCAATTCGAGGGAGCTTTATATTCCCACCAATCCAATTGCCTTAAATATACACTGTGAATCCATTTAACCCACAAATTATCTTTTTTGGAAGCAATGACCCATACATATTTCCCTATAGCTGCAACATTCCAATCAATAACCTTCTTGAATCCCAATCCTCCAGCTGCCTTAGAAGTACATATGTTATGCCAAGCTACAAGACCAACCCTGAAATGATCACTCATTCCTTTCCAAAGAAATGCTCTACAAATAGCTTCAATTTCCCTCAATAACTTCAACAAAATCATGATTTGTGCCCAATATTAATAAATGGAAAGCAAGACAACATTAATTAAGGTAACTCTTCCCATATAAGATAAGTTCTGGGAACTCCATTGTCGAATCTTGAGCACCATCTTCTCTAAAATAATCCCACATTCCACAGAAGAAATTTTCTTATAACATATAGGAATACCAAGATATCGAAAAGGTATATAGCTTCTATTAAAACCTGAAGCTTCCAACACCCTATTTACCTCAGCATCCACCATACCACCACAAAATATAGCAGATTTGACCTCATTTGGTACTAAACCAGATGTCCCCGAAAATAGCTTAAGGCCCCTAAGTATTCATATAATGGAAATAAAGTCTCCATGACAAAATAGCAATAAGTCATCCGCGAAACACAAATGGTTTAAACTCAGTGAAATAGATTTATCATGATACTTGTAATCAGAGAGAGAGCCTATTTTCACCATAATTCTAGACAAGTATTCCATTCCCAAGAAAAAAAGTAGTGGAGACATCGGATCCCCTTGTCGTAGACCCCTTTTAGCTGCAAAGAAACCATGCATAGAGCCATTCAGCAGCAAGGAGAATCTTGGTGACCTAACACAGATCATGATGAGTTGAATAATCTTCTTTGGAAATTTAAAAGCAATAAGCATCTCCTCTATGAAATCCCATTCTATTGTGTCATACGCTTTTCGCAAATCCACCTTAATAATACAACTCGGTTTGCATCGTTTCCTTCCATAATGACGAACTAGATCTTGGCAAATCATGATGTTGTGTGCAATATGCCTGCCATGTACAAATCCCCCCTGGTTCTCCGCAATCAAATTGGGAAGAACACGTCTCAGCCATGCAATGAGCATTTTTTATGCAGTTTTATATAGTACATTACAACAGGAAATAGGACGGAAATCACTTACTTTAGCCGGACATTTGATCTTTGGAATGAGAGTGATGGTTATAGCGTTAATCTCTTTAATAAGCTTCCCCGTGGTTAGGAAATCTAAGATAGCAGAACTGACCTCAAATCCTACCAATGATCAATTATCTTGATAGAAAAACTACTATAACCATCTGGGCCAGGAGCCTTCATACCTGGAATGGAGAAAAGAGCATCTTTAACTTCCTGAGATGTAAAATTTTCTAATAGTAGTTTAGAGTGTGCCTCAGAGAGGACCGGTCCTAAATCCACAATGGCCTGTGAAACCTTCCTTCTGCTTTGCAATTGTGTCCCTAGAAAATCTTGATAGTACTCCAAGATAGTTGTTTGAACTCCTTCCGCTGTATCCACCCAGCGACCATCTTTAGTTTGAACAGATAAAATTCGATTCAGAATTCTTCTAGCTTTAAAGGATGAATGAAAAATAGCAGTGCTTTCATCTCTATTGAGGACCCAGTTCGCTTTGGCTTTCTGTGCTAAAAACAAAATATATGCTCTATGTAGCCTAATAAAGTCTTCTCCAGCCAATTGCTCATATCGAATGAGGGATTCATTGAGAGGATCTTGGTATAAGCTTCCCTAAACCTCCATCAGGTAGTGTTTGGCTTGAGCATCTGCCCTTTGAATATCATGATATCCATCCCTATTTATGGCTTTAAAAATATGTTTGAGTCTCTTTAATTTTGTGACTAATTTGAACATCTCAGTACCCAAAACTAAGGTCAAAATATTGAGATATCAGAAACTTTTGGTACCTTCCTCTTCTGCCTTGAATTTTGTCTCAAGTGCATCTCATACTCCTTTGCCGATTTGATCTCGGTTTAGAATTCATAGAGCCTATCGAAAAGGGAAATGAGGATATTACCCCTACAAAGGAGATTGTCCTCCTCCCTCTTCCTTTTTTCTCCACCTCCTCAGGAGTATCCTTGTCGGATGGCGTTAAGAGAGGTTCTAGAGTGGACTCTAGAATGTAGGCAATTTTGAGAATGGTCAAAAGCAATCTCACCTTGTCTTGTCATCTAGTGAATTGGACCCATCATACCAATCCAACCTCACTAGGTCTTGATTCATGATCTTGATAGTCTCACCTTCCATTGAAACAAACAAAGGGTAAGCTTTTGAATGTTAGGAAAATGTAATTTGCCTCAATAGAAATTGGTAAGAAAATTACAACTCTAGACAAAATATTACAAATAAATAATTATTGATTAAATAGTGTTACAACTCTATGACTGAAAATACAAATAGACAATAGAATAATTAGAAGAAGAAGATAGAGAAATACAACTCTAAGCAAAAAGATACAAATAAAGTAAAAGTGTTTTAACAAAGGAAATGAGAGGATTACAACTCTTAAACAAAAGTACAAGTAAATAGATCAAGAAGAATATGAAGAAAAGCAATAGTAGAAAAATAAGAACAAGAACAAAAAACAATAAACTCTCACTCACACAACCAAAGTGAAGAGTGTTGGGGATCACCAACTTGAACAAGGTTTGAAACCTTTGTCCAAAAGATTATTTCCCCCTAACTCAAGCACTAAGGGATCTCTCACAGATTTTGGAAATACTTTCTGGAATAATCAAGTCTCTAGGTGTTTTCTAGCCAAGTGCTCTAATGGATAGAAAAGTTGTGTCTTACAAGTGAGCAATAGGCTCTTGTTTATAGAGTTTAGAGACACCCTTTGAATTTCAAATTTTTGGAGTCGTTCAAAAAGGTTGGAAAAAACTGAAAAACTTGGTCAGTTTTTCACCTGTGGCCGCGGCCAGGAACATCAATGGTCGCGGCCACTAGCCTCTGCTCCCTAGGCCGCGGCCACCAACATCCTGTGGCCACGGCCACCGACCAATTTCAGCACACAAAAATGTGTTGTTTTTCCAAACGCTTCCAACACCCTCCCAATTGATTTTGTAACCCCCAAAATACATTATTGGGGTTACAATCATATCTCTAACAGTCATTTCACATATGGCCTTAAGAAATTCATCCCATTATTGTGTAACAACAAATCTACACAATAATGGGAAATATTTGGAAGTTACAAATTTGTGATTGAATTTGTAACACCAAATATGTTACATATTTGGATATTTCACATATATCTAAATATTGTAACTCTCTATTATATGTTACAACATGTGACACTCTTTGTCACATTTATTTAATCTAAAACATTATATTATAAAATAATATTACATTATTGTTGACCACAAATTTGGTCAACGACGAGTAGACGTCAAAACTACACTAAACCTTCAAGAGAAAAAACGACACTGATGATTTTTATAGTGGTTCAGCCCCAATGTGTTGGTAATAGCCTAATCCACTTAGAGTTACAATTTATAAATCTACACTAAAGATCAGATGAACTTGAGTCGACTGAGTTTCTTCAGTGTAAATGAAAAGAATACAATACTTCTCTCAAAATACAAATACTCTCTTAGGAAAATCTGAATCTGAATCCCTAAATGATGCCATGAGCTCTGTATTTATAGGCCCAGGATCGTACAAACTAAAATCCCTCATAATCGGGATCTTTCTATTACTCTCACAATATTTAATTAATAATAATATTTAAAATACAACAATACACGACTTCTTTGGGATAATCTGAGAGATTCCCGCGTAGGCATGACTGATTCTAGTCTAAGCCGTTGCTGGAATTTCGCTTGCAGAACAATAATCTGTTCAGTAAGTCAACTTCACTCCTTGGAGAAAAACTGGTCGGCCAAAACACTTGACCAGTAGGCCATGCACTCCACCAGCCGGCCAAACACCTCACTGGTTAGCTAAGCACCTCACTGGTCGACCAAGCACCTTACTGGTCGGCCAAGCACCTCACTGGTTGGCCAAGCACTCCACCGGTCGGTCAATCACCTCACCGGTCGGCCAAGCACCTAACTGACCGGCCATGTACCCCATCGGTCGGCCAAACACCTACCTGGTCGGCCGGAGCAGGTAACTGATCAGTCAAGTATCACTTGCCACTTGTCACTTTTATTGCCACGTCACCATTTTCAAATTTTGGGGATAACAATTATATTATAAAATAATATAATATTCTCGTACTAGATTAAATAGTTATCTATTGTAACACTTATTTAATCAATCATTATATTTTGCATATCCCCCACTTGATTAAATAAGAACTCTCTCTTATAGGAATCGTTGCATTGATGCATAAAATAAAGTGTTTTCCAACTTGAACTTTACTATAGTGTAATTATCACAAAATTTGTTGAAAATTTGGTTGCATTAGGCATTGAACCATCTTTTCATGATTAAAAATCGGTGATAACACACACACCTTTGCGATGTTCACTTGAGACCTCTATGTCTCGCTTTGCACCGTTAATGGCAATGTGCACTTTCTATTCATGGACGTTCTAGAGAATACTCCCAATTCTCATGAGAGGCGGCACCACCCCTAGGTCCATATAGGTAGAACTCTTACAGTATTTTGTTACCAAAAAATACTTGTCTTTACAAGGCTGAATTCTATTAAAAAACCTCTCAATTTTAACCATCAACTTGGTAACTCACAAGTACTCAACATCTCAGATGGGACTTGTTTTGAGTACATCTAATATTCACTTGACTGACTTGTTGTTACCTATTAAACCTAACACTAGTTAAATAACTAGTGTTAAGATAGGTTACCATCAATCATGAATCTCTTTAGGGAGTTTAAGTCCCATCCCTTGAGATGATGTAGCCACTAAATCTCTCGTTAGGGGCTTAGTGAAAGGATCTGTCAGGTTTTCACTGGTTCTCACATAGGATATTGATATGACTCCTCTTTGAATCAATTCTCTTACATATCCATGTCTTAGACTAATGTGTCTAGACTTCCCATTATACACTCCGCTGTATGCTCTAGCCAATGTTGCTTGGCTATCACTATGTATCGATATAATGGATACATTCTCTATGATTAGGGATATCTCTATCAATAGATCCCTTAACCATTCGACCTCTTTGCCAGTAGCAGCTAGAGCTATAAACTCTGCTTCCATAGTAGAATGACATATCCAGGTTTGTTTCTTGGAACCCAAAGAATTACACCCCCACCAAGTGTAAATACCTAACCAGTTGTGGACAAGTTGTCCCTAAGATTGGATATCCAGCTTGCATCTGTATATCCTCTAAGATTAAAGGAAATTTGGAGTAGTGAAGGCTTAGTCCTTTGGTTTTCTTGAGATAACCTAGGACTCTTCCAATAGCCTTCCAGTGATCCATACTTGGATTACTTGTAAACCTACTAAGTTTACTTACCACAAATGCTATATCAGATCTAGTACATTGGGCAGCGCACATAAGATTCCCTATAGCACCAACGTACTCCAATTGAGCCACCGCTCTTCCTTCATTCTTCTCTAGTTTTACACTATGATCGAATGGAGTATTGGCATCTTTAACCTTGAGATGGTTAAATTTGTTCAATACTTTCTCAACATAGTGGGCTTGCCCTAAAGCAAAACCCCCCACTATGTTTCTTTACTTTGATACCAAGTATGGTGTCAACTTCTCCAAGATCTTTCATCTTGAAGGTTGATGATAGAAACATCTTCGTTTATTCTATCCCTTTCATGTTATCACTTAGAATAAGCATGTCATCCACATATAAGAAAACAATGATCACATATCCCTTACTAGTTTTGGAATACAAACACTTGTCTCCGTTGTTATGTCTAAACCCATTAGACATGATGGCTTGATCAAATTTCTCATGCCCTTGCTTAGGAGCTTGCTTCAATCCATATAAGGATTTTACAAGTCTACATACTTTATGTTCATATTTTGGTAGGACAAACCCTTCGGGTTTTTCCATATAGACCTCCTAATTGAGGTCACCATTAAGGAATGTTGTTTTGACATCCATTTGATGAACATACAAGTTGTGTATAGAAGCTAAAGCGAACAAAATTCTTATAGAAGTTATTCTTTCAACAGGCGCATAGGTATCGAAATAATCGATACCCTCTTTTTGCCTAAACCATTTAACTACTAATCTAGCTTTAAAGGTTTGGATAATGTTGTCTGTGTGGTATTTTCTCCTAAATACCCACTTACACCCAATTGGCTTAGACCCCGGTGGGAGGTTTACCAATTCCCAAGTGTTGTTGGAAATAATGGAATCCATCTCATCATTGATGGCTTCTTTCCAAAATACACTATCTCTCGATTGTATAGCTTCTTTATAAGTCTTAGGATCATCCTCAACTAAAAGTACAATATGAATTTTCCTAATGACTTCCTCTCTATTTCCTTTTACCATGTAGAATGGAATTCATTGAGAACCTATCTCATCCACTACTAGACTTTTCTCCTTTTTAAGCCCTTGACTTCTTCTAAGTTCAAAGGGTTGCTTTACATTCTTTTGAGAATTCTCCTCTTGAGAATCAATTTTAGATGTAGAAGCTTCAAAATTGTTCTCATATAATAAATTCTCCTTTAGAGATGTTGAAGCTTGAGAATTGTTGTCACATAACATGTTCTCAAAAAATTTAACTTCTCTAGATTCAATCATAATATTAGACTCTAAGTCTAATAGCCTTTAAGCTTTACTATTGTTGGCATAACAAAAAAAAAAAGCACACTTTATGACTCTTGAAGCTAACTTTGTTCTATTAGGTTCATTTTTCTTGCAATATGCAAGACACCCCCACACTTTGAAGTACCCTATGTTGGGTTTTCTTCCTTTCCATAACTCATATGGAGATATCACATTTTTCTTTATCGGTATACGATTAAGAATGTGACAAGCAGTTAACAATGCTTCCCCCCATAAGTTTAAATTCAACTTAGAAAACACCAACATAGAATTTATCATCTCTAGATAAGTCCTATTTTTCCTTCGGAAACACCATTGTGTTGTGTTGTATAAGGTGCGGTGCACTCATGAATTATATCGTTTTCTTCACAAAATTTATTGAATTCATTAGAGAAGTACTCTCCTCCTCTATCACTTCTTAACACCTTAATATTTTTATTAAGCTGATTTTCAACTTCTAATTTATATACTTTAAAAGCAACAAAAGTTTCATCTTTATGCTTTAAAAGAAACACATAGGTATATCTACTAAAATCATCTATAAAAGTAAGAAAATACCTTTTACCACCTCTAGTTAAAACACCATTTAATTCACAAAGATCACTATGGATGAAATCTAGTAAATGAGATGATCTTTGTACACTAGGAAATGGTTTCTTAATCTTTTTTGCCTTAACACATGTTTCACATTTACCATAGTTTTTAATATTGCACGCAATCGTACTACATTTTACTACTCTTTTCATTGTTGAAAAACCTATGTGACATAGTCTAAGATGCCACAAAAATAAAGAATCATACTCAGCTATATAGGCAGAATTAGCTTTTTTATTGATAACATTGAAAGTTACATCATTGGTGCACAACTTATCCATACCCTCACAAGATTACCCTTTTCCCGAAAATACATTTGATTTGGTAAGAATAAGTTTACCGGACTCAAAAACGGCTTTAATGTCGGGCTTTCCAAGCAAATCACCACTTACCAAGTTTATACTCATTTCAGGAACATAAAGTACATTCACTAATGTAACTTTCTTGCTGGAGGTGAAAAAGACTTCAATGGTACCTTTGCCAAGTACCTTGGATTTGCCCTCATTGCCCATTTGAATCTAATGGTTGCCCTTTGACTCTTCAAAGGTCTTGAATAATGATTTGTCATAGGTGACATGGACGGTGGCACATGTATCATACCACCATCCCTTCACCTTGCCTTGGACCGCATTCACCTCACTAAGGGTAGCAACTATATTCTACTCTTGAGTTGCATTTACCTCAGGTCCTTGTTGGTCTTTACTATGCCTACATTCTCTAGCATAGTGACCTTTTTTCCCACACATAAAGCAATGACCTTTCTCGCCCTTAAACTTGTTTATGTTGGTTCTTGGACCCAAGGATGTCTTGTTACCCTTCTTGCCTTTCCCTTTGTTTTTGGAATGTTTTGGTTGTGACACCGCATTTGCTTTGGAAGTCTCTCCATTAGACCTCTCAACAAGTTTATCTCTACATATTGATTCCTCCTCGATCCGAATATGCTTTTGGATTTCCTCCAAAGAATAATCCTCATTTTTATGAAGGATTCTTTTCCTATAGCTCTTCCAAGTTGGTGGTAATTTAGTCACTATATCACCAACTTGAAAGGCCTCGGGAAGCTCATTCTTCAAAAGTTTCAATTTGTTAACAATTATTTGCAATTCATGTATTTGAGGAAGAATAGGTTTATCACCAAAAAACTTGAAATCAAAATATTGAGATATCAAAAACTTTTTGGTACCTTCCTCTTCCGCCTTTAATTTTGTCTCAAGTGCATCTCATATCTCCTTTGCCGATTTGGTCTCGGTGTAGAGGTCATAGAGCCTATCGTAAAGAGTGTTGAGGATATGACCCCTACAAAGGAGATTGTCCTCTACCCTCTTCCTTCTTTTATCCACCTCATCAGGAGTATCCTTATCGGATGGCATTGGGAGAGGTTCTAGAGTGGACTCTAGAATGTAGGCGATCTTGAGAGTGGTCAAAAGGAATCTCACCTTGTCTTGCCATCTAGTGAAATTGGACCCATCAAACCTATCCAACATCACTAGATCTTTATTCATAATCTTGATAGTTTCACCTTCCATTGAAATAAACAAAGGAATAAGCTTTTGAATGTTAGGAAAATGTAATTTTCCTCAATGGAAATTGGTAAGAAAATTACAACTCTAGACAAAATATTACAAATAAATAATTATTGATTAAAAAGTGTTACAACTCTATGACTGAAAATACAAATAAACAATAGAAGAGTTAGAAGAAGAGAATAGAGAAATACAACTCTAAGCAAAAAGATACAAATAAAGTAAAAGTTTTTTAAACAAAAGAAATAAAAAGATTATAACTCTAAACAAAAATACAAGTAAATAGAACAAGAATAATGAGAAGCAAAGCAATAGAAGAAAAGTAAGAACAAGAACAAAAAACCAAGAAACTCTCACTCACACAACCAAATTGAAGAGTGTTGGGGATCACCAACTTGAACAAGGTTTGAAACCTTTGTCTAAAAGCTTATTTCCCCCTAACTCAAGCACTAAGGGAATTCTCACGTATTTTGGAAATGCTTTATGGAATAATCAAGTCTCTAGGTGTTTTCTAGCTAAATGCTCTAATGGATAGAAAAATTGTGTCTTACAAGTGAGCAATAGGCTCCTATTTATAGAGTTTAGAGACACCCTTTGAATTTCAAATTCCACCAACCCCCATGGCTGTTACCAATTATTATTTGGATGTTTATGGAATTAAAAATGAGATTTGGGTGTTATTTGGGGTTTTTGATCCATTCAAAAAGGTTGGAAAAAACTGAAAAAAAAAAAAAAAAAGTTGGTCAGTTTTCCACCTATGGTCGTGGTCAGGAGCATCAGTGGCCACAACCACTAGTCTCTGTTCCCCAGGCTGCGGCCACTGACCAATTTCAGCACACAAAAATGTGCTATTTTTCCAAACGGTTCCAATCCACTCCCAATTGATTTTATAACCCCCAAAACACATTAATGGGGTTAAAATCATATCTCTAACAACCATTTTGCACATGTCTTTAAGAAATTCATCTCAATATTGTGTAACATCAAATCTACACAATAATGGGCAATATTTGGAAGTTACAAATTTGTGACTGAATTTGTAACACCAAATATGTTACATATTTGGATATTCACACATATTTAAATATTGTAACTCTCTATTATATGTTACAATATGTGACACTCTTTGTCACATTTATTTAATCTAAAATATTATATTATAAAATAATATAGCAGTATAATCTCTGGATACTCTAGCAAGAACATCTTCTCTGATCTTGATCAGTTGTGGATCACCCAATTGACCCTGACAGCGTAGACTGTAGCGTAATGTTGGCCAACTGGCCTACCAGCAACTCTATGCCAGCTCTGGTTATATCCTCTGCTAATTCTCTAGATATCAGCCTCGCACTAAAAATCTATCCTGGACCCTTCCGTCTTGAAGCATCCGCTACCACGTTGGCCTTTCCGGATGATACAAAATCTCACAATCATAATCTTTTTCTAACTTCAGTCAACACATTTGTCTCATGTTCCGATCTTTCTCTGTGAAGTACTTCATGCTCTTGTGGTCCGTAGAAATATCACACTTCTCCCGATAAAGGTAATGCCTCCATACCATTAATGCAAAGAACATTGCTGCCAATTCTAAATCATGAGTGGGGTATCTCCATTCATACTCTTTCAGCTGACGTGAGGCATAAGCAATCACCTTCCTTGACTGCACCAGAACACAACCCAAACCCTGATGTGAAGCATCACAATATATCACAAACTTCTCATGATCGGTTGGAAGACTTAGTACTAGAGCTGCAATCAATCTTCTGAAAGTGGTTCTCACACCTCTCTGACCACACAAATTTCTGATTCTTGTGTGTCAGTTCAGTCAATGAAGTAGCAATCTTTGAAAACCCTTCCACAAAACGTCTGTAATAACCTGCCAATCCAAAGAAACTTCTAACCTCTGAAGCATTCTTTGGCCTTGGCCAATCCCTGGCCACCTCTATCTTAGCTGGGTCCACTTTAATCCCTTCATTACTGACAATGTGCCCAAGGAAAGTTACCTGAGATCATCAGAACTCACACTTCTTGAATTTTACAAACAGTCTGTGTTCCCTCGGTCTCTGTAGAACCAACCTCAGATGTTGCTCATGTTGTGACTCTGACTGAGAATAAACCAGAATTTCATTAATGAAGACGATCACAAACTGGTCCAAATAATCCTTGAACACTCTGTTCATCAAATCCATAAAAGCAGCAGGGACATTAGTCGATCCAAAGGACATAACTAAGAACTCATAATGCCCATATCCAGTGTGAAAAGCAGTCTTTGGTATATCTCCCTCCTTGACCCTCAGCTGATGATAACCAGATCGAATATCTATCTTAGAGAATACCCTTTTACCTTGCAACTGATCAAACAGATCATCTATCCTTGGCAGAGGATACTTGTTCTTGATTGTTAACTTATTTAGTTCTCTGTAATCAATACACATCCTCAAAGAACCATCTTTCTTCTTCACAAACAGGACTGGTGCACCCCACGGTGAGAAACTAGGTCTAATAAAACCTAAGTCCAACAGCTCATGCAGCTGTACCTTCAGTTCTTTTAATTTTGCTGGGTCCATTCTATAAGGTGCTCTGGACATTGGCTCCGTCCCTGGTGCCAGTTCAATTACAAATTCAATCTCTCTGTGTGGTGGCAACCCTGGTAAATCTTTTAGAAATACATCCAGAAACTCACAGACTAATCTGGTCTTCTCTGGTCCCACTAGCATGACCTGAGTGGTATCAACCACACTGGCTAAGAATCCTATGCAACCTCCTTGCAATAGATCTCTAGCCCTCATAACAAATATCATAGGTATACGTGGTCCATGCACAGTGCCAACAAACACAAAAGGATGCTCACCTTTAGGCTCAAAAGTTACCATCTTCCTTCTGCAATCTATGGTTGCCCCATACTTCACTAATCAATCCATACCCAGAATCATGTCAAAGTCAGTCATAACCAAATCTATCAAATCAACTAATAACTCTATGCCCTCTACTGTCATTGGCAGTGATTTGACCCATCTTTTGGATACTACTAACTCCCCGGTGGGTAATAAGGTTCCAAACCCCACAACATAATAATCACATGGTCAACACAGTCTATCAATAATTCTAAAAGCAATAAAAGAATGTGTAGCACCGGAATCAATCAAAATAGTATAAGGGGTTCCAACACTAAAAACTTGACCTGTAACTATTGAGGGTGAAGCCTCAGCTTCTGCCTGAGTCAATGCGAACACTCGAGTTGGGGCTGAGCTATCCACCTTTCTTGGCTTTTCCTTCCTTGCTTTCAGGTAATATTTCTTGAAATGTCTCACTACTCCACATAAGAAGCAAGATTTTTCCCTACACTCCCCTATATGGTGCCTTTTGCACCTAGGGCACTTTGGATAAGTCCTCCAGGCCTCACTGCCACCCTGGCAGCCCATTGAAATACCACGTGGTCACCTGTCAAGACCTAGAGCTGGGAAGGCATCACGAGCCTTCCTCTTCTGATCACTGGGGCCTCCGCCCCTACCTGAACCTATAAATGGAGGTCCAACCCTCCTAGTGTCTCTCCTGGCTGCACTGTCATTCTAGATCTTGTTCTCTGTGCTCTCAGTTGTGAGCGCCTTCTCAACCACTTGTGCATAGGTAGTAACTCCATACATAGTGGTGATACGAACATCACGAGCTATTCTAGGTTGTAGCCCCTGGAGAAACCTCTCCATTCTGGTCCCATCAGTGGGCACCAGCTCCATGGCAAACTTGGCTAGTTTGTCAAACTTTAATGCATACTCAGTCACTAACAGACTTCTCTGATATAGCTTACTGAACTCTTTGGCTTTTGCAACCCTGATGGCATCATTATAGTACTTTTCATTGAACAGAGTCTGAAACTCTTCCCAACTTAGGGCATTAACATTTCTTGTCTGGGATATCACTTCCCACCAAATTTGGCCATCTTCCCGACACATATATGTGGCACAAGCCACCCTCCCATTACCAGACACCCTTATAAATTCAAGGATGGTGGTAACCATGCTCATCCATTGCTTAGCCTTAGCTGGATCTGCACTTCCCTCAAAGACTGGAGGGTGCTGTTTCCTGAACCTTTCATAAAGAGGTTCCCATTTACTCTCAGCCTCTGAGGACTGCTCCACTGTTGGCACCGCTTCAGGTGGTGCCTCTAGTAGAATGTTCCCTGCAGGAACCTGTTGTTGTCTTAGGAGGAAGATTTATTCTTCCTGCCTAATAACTCTGCCTTGTAAATAAGCAAACAACAACTGCCAATTATCAGGAGTTGGCTGAGGGATCTGACTCTGGTCATTTTCTTGACCCTGTCTATCATTCTGACCCTAATCATCCTAGCCAGTTGATGAGTCTACCTGTCTTGGAAGCATACTATAAACTTATACCTTGCTGTAATAGTCAATACGACCAGTTAAGTAGTGATAACTAAACCTCTTGCTGCCTCACGGTCCAAGATCAAGCAGATATTCATCCATGTTCCACAATCATACTAATATGCATATTGATTCATGATCATAACATTTAGCATTTAGCACTTAACACTTAACAGTTAGCAATTAAAAATGCTAATAAACATGTTCCAGCAATATCAATGCTAATAACCACATTCTTGCTCATCATGTAGCAGTCAAGGGCCATCCCTATTAATGTATCATATGCATGGAGGTAAAGCATTTATATTTTATTTAAGCAGTTAAACACATAACCACATAAATAGTTACCAAACCCTAAGTCGAGCTTGTCTTTAGTGGCGAGTGTACATGCCTAGCAAGTCTACAGGAACCATAAACCTTGGCACGCTCTGATACTGAGTTGTAACGCCATGGATAACCTAAGACCATTACTGTGTGTACTTTAAATAGTGCTTAACTCGTTAAATGAGTCATTAGGTTATAAATGTGCATCTAGGTATTATTAATAGGCCAGGGTGAAAATCTTGGTCAAAAGAAATGGATATATTTTATCTAAAATGTGTAAACTGTACATGGGCCCATAAAAGTGTTTACGAAGTTATTTACAATCCAAAATGATCATCACAGTATAAAAGTTACAACCCGCCGACCTAAGCGGCAAAAATAGGGTTAAACCCTAGTTCCCCTGAGAAACACCTTGGCCGTGGTGGTCAACCAGCCGCATATGTACACATTGCCACCTAAGCTCTCCACTCAAGTCTGGGTGAGCTTTTCTTTCCCTTTACCTGCACCACATAGCACCCATGAGCCAAGGCTCAACAAGAAAACTTATTACTGCATGTATACATTATAAAAAATTGATTCTGGGGCTTGTAGCCCTAATCAGATGATAACTAATAAGTTATTATGGGTAGATGACTAATAAGTCTCTCTAGTAGATGACTAATAAGTCTCTCTAGATAGGTGACTAATAAGTCACTCTCTAGATAGGTGACTAATGAGTCACTCTCTGGATAGATGACTAATAAGTCTCTCTCTGGGGCTCTGCACCTTAAGCCATGTGATGTTGTTGGTTTTCATTGATCAAATAAGAGATTATGCGCAGCGGAACAACAATCAAATTGTCAGATTAATCCCATAAGATTTCTAGATCTACTTCTTCATACTCATATATATATATTGAATCAAGGACAAGAATAGAAAAATTACCTTAGGTCCTTCCTTGCTGCTATCTTTTCGTATGGCTGAATCCTTGAGATCTCACACCAAGATCTTCCAAAATGTTCTCAGGCACACAAAGAACGAGTGTGGGCTCGCTATACAAATAATAGGCAATAACTATTTATCAGATGTTCTCAACACATGAGATCTAATAAAGTTTGGACCTAGGTTTTGTGAAGAACAATGACCTTTGTTTTTGTCACTGTTCTCTTATCTCTGAGAGAATCCTAGATATTTTTCTATCCTTGAAAAATTACGTTCTGTGAAAACTGATATCCAATATTTAATAATATCCAATATATTAAAATATTTGTTATTTTAAACAAATTCAAAATAACTGATCAGTTATCAGATTTTTGTTTAAATAATAATATTTTAATCATATTAAAATATCTCATTATTTATTTAATATTTAAATAACTAAAATTGTGAAATCAAGAGACTAAGTCCATCTCTTATGCGTGTAGCACAGTGCCTGTGCACTGTGCCACACGTGTACCACATACCTAAAATCCCAAAAATAAATTAATTATATTTTTGTTAAATCAATTAATTAATTAATTACACATAATTAAACAATAATTATGTTTGATACATAGAATTTTTTTTTACTTATCACATAAGTCCTTTTTGCCCATTTTTTTTGTATTTGCCTTTGACAGTGATTGTTTGAGCCATTTCGAGGACCATGAACCTATAACATTAAGCTCCAATAAATTGAAACTAAATAATTAAACTCTTAAATTATAATAGTTAATTTATTAATTCTGATATTACTCCACTATAAATTCAGAATTGCACTCTTTATGTTATAGATATACTTTTACAGAAATCTTTTTCTTAAGTCGTCCATTGATATAACCATCTTATAATAGTTCAACCCTCTAATTAATTAGTTCATAAATTAGAATGGGAGAATTACCATTTAATCTTTCTAATTTACTTCTTATTCCTTAAGTACCATTAATTCACTAGTGAATAATTAATTTATAATCTAATTATAGATTTGAGCTCAAAATCATTCAGTTCTAGAATTAACCCTTGAGGGAACTAATATACGATCCGTTGGGAAAGATTAGATTCCGTATTGTTGATACATGTTCCCAGCCATCCATGATATTAAATCTTCAAAACAAAAGTCATTAGCCTCATTCTTTGAAAAGACCTTAACGAATGAATCAAAAGATTTAATAAACATGAACAGGAGTTCATGAACACTCAGGATTTAGGTTGATCTATAAATGATCATCAGTTATGATATGAATTACAAGTCTTTATTGTTAAATGGTTTTTGGATAAAGACTCTAATTCATATCAGTCCATGTCATATATAATCATATTATATAAAGCACATTTACCGAGATGTCTTTCCACATCAATAATCCGAATCTAGATTATTTGTATCATTATGATACTCAGTAAACCATACTTACAACTCCAATTAAAGAATTCCATAACTTTAATTTGTTGTTGTTGACTATTTTTATTCATTCATGTGATCTTAATTATCTCGTATTAATACAAGATCACATCCTCAATAATGAATATTGAATTTTTCTAATATTTTCAAAATTATTCAAACAATAATTTAACAATCTAAATATAACAATAATAATAAACCATTGTATTTATTTATTCACAGAAAAAAAAAATGTCTTTACATGCTTTTAGGACACACTCCTAACAGATGTTTCAATCACCTAAGCCTTTTGGTCCTGAATCTAATAATTAGCCTTTAAACTAGACAAGCGCTTTAGTTTTCTTCGACCAATAGGTCGGTCAAGCATTCAATGCTCATGTTGATTAGATCCAATCATTTTGGTCTACATTAACACATTAATGTATCTCTTGACTCATAAGCCAATACCATACGACCAGTGCTCAGTACTACTACCGATCATGACTGATAAGTCAAGACGTCACGACCAGTACTAACACCAATGTCGTTTCTGACTAATAAGTCAGTACCATTCACAAATAAGCAAAGTCGCTAGGCATTTACAATGCAATCAATGTTCATATATAGCACACTCAACATGCCTCATCAATAACCATGTCCGTCACATACTGGGTGCAGTTTTCTTACCTCTGGTTCGAGCGTGAAATAATAAAAGAACGACCCTTGAGAACGATCGGTCCTTAAGTCCCTTAGCGGTCACCTAATCATATCCAAGTATGAAATCCCATTAATAAAATAAGTAGTAAAAAGGTTCATGGTCTAAAACCCCGCTCCCGAGACCTCGAATCCTACTCAAACGGTTAGTAGATTTGATCTTGAGCCTTAAGAAATCAAAACCTGCGCTTCACTCATAAAAACCCATCCTGGCACAAAAGGAAGGGGCAGGCTGCGACCTGCCCCTAGGGGCCACGGCGCACCCCAAGACAGAGAGCCCTTATCTGGGGTGTCAGGGGTAGGCTACGACTTGACCAAGAGGGTTGCGGCGCGCCTGCTAAACAGAAACCAGGGGAGGCTCTGGAATGGATTCAAGTTGCAACTCGCGTCGTGACTTGACCCCACGAACCCAGCTCCCCTGCCTATTTCTCAATTCAAACTTGGCCACACCTTCAATAAACCAATCCCAAAATCACCACCAAACATCAATACAGCATTTCCACTAGTTTAACAACAAAACCCAAGCCTTAAACCATTCAAAACATCACCACATATCCAATTACCCAATCAAACTATCAAGCTTATACATAACCTCAAAATAGAGTAAAAACTCAGAAATTAGAGCTTAGAACTCTTACCCCAGTTATGGATTAAACTCATGTCAATTGCTTAACACGATTCCTAAGTCTCAAGCTTTAATCCTCTTATTTGCTTCAAAAGTTCAACCCAAGAGAGAGAGAAAATATGGTCGAGAATGAGAGAGAAGATACTCTATTTTGGCTGATTATTCCTTCTACAACCTACTAACCTTAAGCATATCTAACAACCCAAATGACCAATTTGTCCCTAGAACTAATTTAAAACCTTTAAAGCCATCAAGGGCAAAACTGTCATTTCCCACTAATCCCGTTAATCATAATTAATGTCCTCCAATTCCTGTTACTCCCAATATCGTCAGATAATAATTAAATCATATCCCATTACCCGTTCATTCCCAGTAATGTACTAAGCATCAAATTACCCCTAGACTCACCCCGAGCCCGGTAATTAATCTCGTTATGGCCAAACCGCTAACTTGCATTCTAGGGCCGTCTCATGCCGAATAGCTTGAACATATCCACATAATAATGTGGTCTCATCCACAATTCACAAACATGCACATAAATATGCAATCATGCCCTTAACGAGTCAAAATTATGAAAATGCCCTTCTAATAAGAAGTGGGCCCACATGCATGCTATTATCATCATATCATAATATAATTCACATAATCATGGATATAATCACATAATTTCATATTAAATAAATTATAGCCCTCCTGGCCCCCTAATCCAAACATTAAGCCACATTAGGGAATTTGGGACATTGCAAATATATACTGACCACAAGAGCCTGAAATACTTCTTCACACTATTAAAAATCTAAACATGAGACAGAGGCGTTGGTTGGAGTTGGTAAAAGATTATGACTGTGAAATCCTATATCACCCAAGGAAGGCCAATGTGATTGCAGATGCCTTAAGATGGAAGGGTCCAAGACAATTATATAGTGCGAGACAGATATCCAGGTAGTTGGTAGAGAATATAACCAGAGCTAGAATAGAGTTGCTAGTGGGCCAATTGGCCAACATTACGCTACAGTATACAATGTTGGAGAGAATAAAGGATGGTCAGTTGGGTGATCCACAGCTGACGAGGATCAGGGGGGACATCCTAGTTGGAGTGGCTAGAGACTATATAGTGCCAAATATGGGTTTGTTGAGGTACAAGGGTCGGATATGTGTTTTGATGGACACTATTATCATACGGGAGATTCCGGATGAATCTCATACTACCCCTTACTCTTTACATTTAGACACCACGAAGATGTATCAGGATGTGAGATTGCTATATTGGTGTCCCGGGATAACGATGGATGTGATAGAATATGTGGCTAAGTTCTTGACATGTCAACAGATCAAGGCTAAGCATCAAAGATCAGCAGGGCTATTACAACCTCTGGACATCCCATAGTGGAAATGGGAGGACATCACGATGGATTTCGTGGTGGGGTTACCCAGGATTGTGGGTCAACATGATTCAGTGTGGGTTATCATGGATCGATACACCAAATTAACTCACTTCTTACCAGTGAGGATGACCTATACAGTTGATCAGTACACAAATCTCTATGTGAGAGAGATAGTGCGCCTTCATGGGACTCCGAGGTTGATCGTGTCAGAACGAGATCCCACATTTACTTCCAAGTTTTGGGGAAGTTTGTAGAAGGATATAGGTACGCAATTGAAGTTCAGTACTACTTATCATCCTCAGAGAGATGGACAATCTGAGAGGACGATATAGATATTGGAGGATATGCTGCGAGCATGTGTCCTAGACTTTGAAGGATCCTAGAGTAAGTATTTTCCTTTGATAGAGTTTTCCTATGATAATAGCTATTAGTCGACCATTGGGGTGGCTCCTTATGAGATGTTGTAAGGTAGGAAATGTAGATCGCCCATTCATTGGGATGATACAGGAGAAAGGAAATACTTGGGTCCTGAGGTAGTTTAGAGGACCAATGAGGCTATTGAGAAGATCAAAGCTTGGATGCTCGCTTCTCAAAGTAGGCAAAAAAGTAATGCTGATTCCAAGTGGAAGACTATGTCTTCCTTAGAGTCTTACCATGGAAATGGGTGAGGAGATTTAGGAAGAAGGGCAAGTTGAGCCCTAGATTTGTGGGACCATTGGAGATCCTGGAGAGGATCAGTCACGTGGCCTATAGATTGACCTTGCCTCTGGCATTGTCCACCGTACACAATGTGTTCCATGTTTAAACACTTCAGAAATATGTGTCAGACGTGACTCATGTGTTGAGTTATGAGGATCTAGAGATTCGGGCATATCTCTCCTATGAGGAAAAATCAGTCCAGATACTAGACAGAAATGACAAGGTCATGAGAAACAAGACTATACTTTTGGTTAAGGTATATGGAGGAATAACAAGGTTGAGGAAGCGACTTGGGAGCTGGAGTCAAATATGCAGAATCAGTATCCCGAGCTGTTCAGGTAAAATTTCGAGGACAAAATTCATGTAATGAGGGGATAGTTGTAACGTCCCAAATTCCCTAATAAGGCTCAGTGCCTTGATTAGGGGGCCAAGAGGGCAATAAGTGATCTTAATGCCTTATTATGTGATAATATGCATGAATATGTGAGTTTTATTATTATATGGCTATATTTGCATGCATGTGGGCTCGTTTCTTATTAGAAGGGCATTTTAGAAATTTTGGCCCGTTGAGGATATATTTGTATATTTGTGTGTATATGGATTGAGACCACATTATTATGTGGATATATATGAGTTATTCGGCATAAGGCGATCCTAGGGAGCAAGTTAGCGGTTTAGTCATAACGAGGTCAAATACCAAGCTCGGGGTGAGCTTAGGAGTAATTTGGTAATTTAGTACATTACCAGGATTGATCGGGTAATGAGGAATTATTTGATAATTATTTGAGGATATTTAAAGTAACGAGAATTATAGGGCGTTAATTATGATTAACGGGTTATGTGACAAAAGACCAAAGTACCCTTGAGGGCATGTGATGAGTAAGCTTATGGCAAAGGGGCATTTGGGTCATTTGTGCCAAAAATAGTGAATTAGCTACTAGCTCCTTCAGCAGCAAGAAACCCTAAAAACAGAACAACACAATCAGTTATCTCTCTCCCCTTACGTTTCTCTTTCTCTCTCTTTATCTTGGTCTGATTTTTGGAGGAAACTAGTGAATTTTAGAAGTTAAAGCTTGGGAATTGAAGGCTTGAGGTCTAAAGTTTGATTAGGTGGAATTCACAGTTGAGGTAAGCTATAAACTCTGTTTTTAATTGAATTCTATTATGGTTTTATGGTGTTCTTGAGCTTTTAGGTTCAAGGTTTTGGATTTGAGCTTTTGGTGGGGTTTTGAGTGAGTTTGAGCTTGGGTTTTGTTTTTGGTTCAGTGCTGATGATGTTATGGAACTGAAGTGTGCCTTTGGGTATGATTTGGGATAGTTTTTGGTATGATTTGGTTGAGGAAAAACAATGGAAAATTGGGTTCGTAGGGTCGCGCTGTGACCCGTGTGAACCCAGGGCGCACGGGGTTCTATCTAGGGTAGGCGCATCATGACCCTCAAGGTCAAGTCGCGACCTGTGTCCTAGGTTCCTGAAAGAGGCTCTCTGTTTTTGTAGGCGCAGTGTGACCCTCATGGTCAAGTCGTGGCCCACATAGACAGTTTTGGCCAAGTTAGGTTTTGAGTGACAGGAACTCAAACCTAAGGGTTCGGGAAGGATTCTACTACCCGGTTTAGTAGGATTCAAGGTCTTGGAGGCTAGGACTCGGTCCGGAAGCCTTTATTTACTCGACATTGATTAATATCATTTATTATGGTTGTGACTAGGATACCACTAGGGCTCAGGAATTGATCGTGATCTAGGGTCATTCACTTTTGACCTGTGCTTGGACCAACGGTAAGAAAAACTGCACCCAATATGTGATGTACATGATTAGGGCTTGGCCAGTTGTTAAATATAGATTGGATTAGGGCTTGGGCCCCTGTAAATGTGCATGATTATGATTATGCATGTGATTGTTCGATTAAGCATGTTGAATGCTCTGTATCTGGATATTTGTTATATAATGAATGTCTGTTTGCATTATCTGATTGAGAAAGGCTTGACTTATGAGCTAAGGATGGCAATAGCGCTGAGCGCTGGTTGAAAAGCATCGACTTATAAGTCAAGGGCGGCAATAGTGCATTGAGCGCTGGTCATTTTGGTTAGGCCTAATCAGAAGAACATCATACATTTAAACGACCCAATGGTCGTGGAAAAACTAAAGTGTCAGGTACGCTGGGCTAGCTCCAAGGCTGGCTATACAAAGGATAGGTCAATGGGCCCTAGGGTGACTTATTAGTCCCATATCCTAGGGAATTGGGCCCTAGTCGGACTTATTAGTCAGTTAATTAGGGCAACTGGCCCCTATATGACGATGTAGTCATTTATATGAACGGTATGCATGCATGAGTAGAGTTATTACTGCTAGGCATGCTTATTATGATTTGGTAATGTGTTATTAATTGCTTATGATCATGTTTAAGTTCTTCTGTTGAGCCTTGGCTCACGAGTGCTATATGGTGCAGGTAAGGGGAAGGGAAGCTAGACCAGCCATGAGTTGGAGAGCTTTGGTGTCGACATGTACATATGCGGCTGCTCGACCACCACGGTCGAGATTGCTTAGAGGAACTAGGGTTAAACCCTATTTTTGCCGCTTAGATCGGATGATTGTAACTTTTGTGTTGTAATTACCCTTTTGAAACTATAAACAACTATGTAGACGTTTATTATGGGATCCTATGTACAAACTTAACGTTTTAATGATTTATCTATTAATTTTTACCAAAATTTTTAACCCTAAACCATTAATCACATTTAGCTACACAGTTTTGGCCAAATGACTCGTTTAGAGAGTCTAGCACTATTTAAAATACACAGTGTAACGGTCTTGGCTATCTAGGGTGTTACACATACAATCTGGCTCCCTCAACCTCTATAATACCAACCGGAGGTACTCCTCATGCTCTACCTCTGTTTGAGAATAAACCACGATGTCATCAATGAAGACTACCACAAACCTGTCTATGTAATCCTTGAATACTATGTTCATCAAATCTATAAAGCCTATTGAGGAGTTAGTCAATCCAAACGACATGACTAAGAACTCATAATGCCCATACATGTTACAAAAGGCCATCTTCGGAATGTCCTCCTCTTTGACCCTCAGCTGGTGATAACCAGATCAAAGATCAATCTTTGAAAATACAGTCTTGCCCTGTAGTTGATCAAACAAATCATTAATCCTTGGCAGTGGATACCTGTTCTTGATAGTCAGCTTGTTCAGCTCTCTATAATCAATACACATTCTTAGAGAACCATTTTTCTTCTTCACGAATAAAACTGGCACACCCCATGGCGAAAAACTGGGCCTGATAAACCCCATCTCTAGTAACTCTTGTAATTGAACCTTCAGTTCCTTCAATTCTGCTGGATCCATCCTATATGGTGCCCAAGACACTGGTTCTATCCCCGGTTCCAGTTCATTGACAAATTCTATCTCTCTGTGGGGCAACAACCCTAGTAACTGTTCTAGGAATACATCAAGAAACTCACCAACTAACCTGGTCTCCTCGGATCCAACTGGCACAACCCTTGTGGTATCTACCACACTAGCTAGGAATCCTATGCAACCACCTCGCAGTAGTTCTCTTTCCCTCAATCCTAAAGTCATAGGAATACGGGGACCATGCACAGTTCCCACAAATACAAACGGGCCCTCACCCTTAGGTTTAAAGGTTACCACCTTTTTCTTGCAGTCTGTGGTTGCCCCATACTTGGCCAGTCAATCCATACCCAGAATCATATTAAAGTCCTCCATGACCAACTCCATCAAATCTACTAATAGCTCTCCACTATTCAACTGTACCGGTAATGATCTGACCCATACCAGATCCCCAGTAGGCAATAAAGTCTCAAATCTCACTGCATAGTACTCACATGGTCCACACAACCTATCAATTATTCTGGTAGATACAAAGGAATGTGTACCCTCAGAATCAATCAAAACATAATAAGAAGTGCCAGCACTAGAGAGCTAACCTGTCACTATTAAGGGTCTAGCCTCAGCCTCTAACTGTGTCAATGCGAACACTCGAGCTGGATCCAAGTTTTCTGCCTTCTTTGGTTCTTCCTTCTTCACTCTTAGGCAATCTTTCTTAAGGTGCCCAACTGTACCACATAAGAAGTAGGCCTTACCCAGCACTTTCCCAAATGATATCTCCTGCATCTGGCAAATTTTGGATAAGTCCTCCAACTCTCAATTCCTCCCTGGCGGCCCACTTGTATATGCCATAGCCTTATGTCTGGGTTAGTAAATCTAATAGTGTATAGGGTCTTCCTCTTTTGGTCACTAGGGCCTCTGCCCTAACCAGATCCAGTAAAGGGAGGTCCACTCTCCTTGTATCCCTTGTGGCGACATTCTCATGCTAGATTTTGTTTTCAATGCCCTCAGCAGTAAGTGCCTTCTCCACTACCTGAGCATAACTCGTCACTCCAGGCACTGAAGTAATTTTAACATCCCAAGCTATCATAACATTTAGCCCTCAGACAAATCTCTCATTTCTTATCACATCTATTGGTACCAAGTCTGAAGCGAACTTGGCCAACCTGTCAAATATCATAGCGTACTCTATAATAGTCACAGTTCCATACACCAGATTACTAAACTCATTTGCCTTTGCAGCTCTGACTGCATTGTTATAGTATTTCTCATAGAATAACCCTTTGAACTCTTCCCAACTCAGAGTCTTCACATTTTTGGTTTGGGACACCACTTCCCATCAAATTCGGGCATCCTCCCGAAACATAAATGTGGTACAGGCCACTTTGTCATTACTTGCCACCCCCATAAAGTCCAAGATGTAGGTGGCCATACCCATCCACTAATCAGCTCGTAGTGGATCTGGCCTTCCCTCAAAGGTAGGAGGGTGCTTCTTCTTGAAGCACTGATAAAGAAGCTCTCCCACCTGTTCTCACCCCCTAGTTGTTGTTGTAATACTGGTGCCACAACAGGTGGCACAACTAGTGCACTATTCCCTGCGGGAATGTGCTGCTGTCTCAGTAGGCGGATCTCTTTTTCCTGCCTCTGTAATCTAGCTTACATATCAGCAAGCACCTGTTGCCAATTCTCAGGAGCTGGTAGAGTTACCTGACCCTACTCATTGTCTCGGACTTGAATTCCAGCGCCGGCTGGTTCATTTTATTGCACTGGAAGCATACTTCTAAGTCTATCTGCAATCAATGACTCGACACATCAGTCAATAATAACGGTGCCCAGCATCACCCCATGGTACAAGACTGAACGACCAGCGAGTGATCATGAAAATAAGGCATTCATATATCAAATAGGCAGTCAAGCACCAGACCCTATCAATATATCACGCTTTAGAGTTACTTTAACCACATCGATCGTCATTCACTATGCTATTGCCGCCCTCGATTCATAAGTCGAGCCTTTAAGCCCTCGATTTATAAGCTGAGCCTTGTAAACCCTCGACTTATAAGTCGAGCCTTTTAACCAGATATATCTTCGACTAATAAGTCAAACTTTTAAACAAATATCATAGATAGATCCTCGACTTATAAGCCGAGCTTTTCAGCCAAATATAATCGATAAACTCTCGGCTTATATACTGAGCATTTCAATAAGATATAACAGATAACCCTCGACTTTTAAGCCAAGCCTTTCAATCCAATATACAGATAAGTAGTCATTAATTAACACAAGTAAGCACAACACAATCAACATGTTTAACAGAACATTCTAAGCATGGTTATAACCATGTTCTATAACTAGGCCAAGCCCTAACCACAGACTGGGTGCATTTTCTTACCCCAGGTCCTGAGTAATTAGTGTACGACGACCCCGAGTACGGTCATTTCCTTCCAAGCCTAACTGTTCACCCTAGTCACAACCATATCAAGGAATAATTATCATGAAACAAACTAATAAAGGCTTCCGGACCGAGTCCTACATTCTATTAACCCAAGTAGTGGAACCATTCCTGAACCCTTAGGTTCGGGTTCCTATAACCCAAAAACTGATTTCTAATTTTTCCCCAATTAGAGTTGTGGCGGTCCTCACTAAGGGTTGCAACGCAACAAGTCAGAGAGCCTCGAGCCCAAAACCACAGGGCACGTGCCACGGCGCAACCCGCCTAGCGCCGCGGTGCCAAGGCGGTACCTCCGTGTCCCTCTGAGTTCATAAGGGTCGCGGCGCGACCTTGCAAACTCGAATTTCTAGCAATTTTTAGAATCGCCAAACTCCCAAAACATGATTTTAACTAGTTTCGACCATAATAGTGGTCTCAACAGCTCAGAAACATCAAAACAAACCTTAAACTCATTCAAAACTCTTTTAAACTTTAGAATTCAATAAAAAATTTAGAAGCTATAAAAACCAAAGCCAAAACTCAAATAATTGAGTTATCTCTAATAGGATTCAAATCCAGCTATACTCCTTAAGCTTTAACAGCTTCCAACTTGCCCTTAATCTTCTTAAATATTCAAATTCTCTTCTAAACACCAAGGGAACATATATATATATATATATATATATATAGAGAGAGAGAGAGAGAGAGAAATGAGAGAGAGAGAGGGAGGGAGAAAGAATGTGTTTTTTCAGAGTAAACCCCTTAGCTTGGCATTCTAACATAGTGACCTCAAAATGACCAAACTGCCCCTGCTAAGTAAGTCCTTTCCTTTAAGCCCAAAGGGAAAAAAAATTTCATTTACACTACTATCCCACACTATACTTATAAGCCCAATTAATTCTGCTAAACCCGGAATATCACTATTTTCCCCAAAAATATCACTCATACTCTAGCGAGTCCCAGTAACTCACCGAATTACTGAAATACCCCTTGGCTCACCTCGAGCAGGGTATAAATCCCCCATTGTGACTAAACCACTATAATGCTCAAAAGGACGACTCCTGCCAAATATCTCAAATATATACACATAATAATGTGGTCTCAATCATATAATCACAATTATACCCTCAACGAGTCAAAATTACAAATGTCTCTTTAAATAAAAGTGGGTCTGTTTCGCACATTTAATACACTTAAACATGCATAATCAGTCATAATAATATAACCCATGTAATTCACATAATCACATAAATATTAGATTAGTTCACATATAATCACAATATTCCAATAATGCCCTCCTGGGCCCCTAATCAAGGCACTAAGCCTTATTATGAAAATTTTGGGACATTACAGGAACAGTCCGTTTACATTTTGGGAACAATTATCTTGTTTTGAACAATGTTTATTTTATTCCTAGATTTTCTAGAAACTTAGTTTCTTTATCTATGTTGAATGAACAATTTTTTTTATATATTTTTTAATAATAGTGCAATTATTATTTCGATGAATGGTTTCAAAGTTTGTCAAGTAGAACATACAAATGGATTGCATATTCTCAAACCTAATGAACGAACGATAAATAGCTCAGAATTATTTAAAGTAGCTAAACTAAAAGGAAACAAAAGATAAAAAGTTTCAAATGAGAATGACACATATCTTTAGCATCTTAGACTTGGTCATATAGGAGCAGACAGGATAAACTGGTTAACAATAGATGGACCTTTGAGAGAACTAAGAGTTGAAACTCTTCCGGTTTGTGAATCTTGTCTAGAAAGCAAAATGACCAAACGTCCTTTCTCAGGGAATGTCAATAGAGCTAAAGAACCTTTGGAGCTTTTACACAGCGATATCTGTGGTCCAATCAATGTATAAGCAAGAGGTGGGTATGAGTATTTTGTTACTGTTATTGACGATTATTCAAGATATGGTCATACTTATCTAATGCTTAGGAAAGCTGAAACCTTTGGTAAGTTTCAAGAATTCAAAGCTGAGGTTGAGAAGAAATTAGGTAAGACTCTTAAAACACTTCGATCAGATTGAGGTGGTGAATATTTGGGTTTAGAATTCAATGATTTCATGTTGGGGCACAATATTCTATCCCAGCTCACAACACCTGGAACGCTACAGCAAAATGCTGTTTCAGAAAAAAGTAACAGGAAATTGTTGGACATGGTCAGGTCTATGTTAAGCTACTCTTCATGTAACACCCGACTACCCAGGGACCGTTACGTTGTGCATTTTAAACAGTGCTAAACTCGCTAACCGAGTCATTTGGGCATAATCGTGTAACTAAATGTGATTAACGGTTTAGGGTTAAAAATTTTGGTTAAAGATACAACATTTCACTAAAACGTTTACTGTATATATTGGGATTCCAAAATATAATTTAAAGGTTAATTACAGTAAAAGAGTTTACAACCATCTGACCTAAGCGAAAAAATTGGGTTTAACCCTAGTTCCTCTTTAAACCCTCGACCGTGGTCGTCGAGCAGCCGCATATGTACACATCGTCACCTAAGCTCTCCAACTCAAGGATGGTCCAGTTTTCTTTTGCCTTTACCTGCACCACATAGCACTCGTAAGCCGAGGCTCAGCAAGAAAACTTAAACATGCTCATAAACAGGTAATAACATGTCACTAAATCATAATAGGCATGCTTAGCAGTAATAACCCAACTCATGCATGCAAGCAGGTACAAATAAACATTTGTGGAGTCTTGCACTCTGTGATAGATGACTAATAAGTCTCTCACTCTGAGGTAGATGACTAATAAGTCTCTCTGAGGTAAACGACTAATAAGTCTCTCTGAGGTAGACGACTAATAAGTCTCTCTGTATAGATAACTAATAAGTCAATCCTTATGTAGATGACTGATAAGTCTATCTCTGTATAGATGCTAATAAGTATATATCTGCTAGATGACTGATAAGTATATATCTGCTAGATGACTGATAAGTCTATCTCTGTGTAGATGACTGATAAGTCTATCTCTGAGGTCCCACACCCTCCTAGCCATGTGATGTATCAGTCACCTGAGCTTATATCCCTGGCTCTATGTAACGAGCCTTTAGACTAGACAAGTGCTTTTGTTTTCATCGAACTTGGGGTCGGTCAAGCATTTCATGCTTATGTTGATAATGCTTAAGTCGACTAGATCTAATCTTTTCAGCTTACGTTAAACACGCTAAAACCGTTCTTGACTCATAAGCCAATACCATACTACCAGTGCCCAGTACCACTGCCGAACTTGACTAATAAGCCACAACTTCACAATCAATGCCGACACCATTGTTGTTGTTGACTAATAAGTCAGTACCATTCACAAGTTAGCAAAGCTGCTATGCATTTACTATGCAATCAATGTCCATATATAGAGCACTCAACATGCCTCATCAATAATTACCAGCATAATTATAACCATGCACATTCAAACATCTAGATATAAGGCATTCAACATGTTTAATCGATAATCACAAGCATAATCATAATCATGCACAATTATAGAGACTCAAGATTTGATCAATCACATATTCAACATTCATGCCATGCCCTAATCACATGTATCTTATGCATCACATATTTAGGTGCAGTTTTCTTACCTTTGGTCCAAGCACAGGTGACCAATAAACGAGCCACAAGCACGATCCTGTTTCCAAGCCCCTAGTGATAAGATAGTCACAACCATAATATAAAAACTCATAAAAATGAGTAAATAAATACTTGCAAACCCAACCCAAGCCTCCGGGACGTCGAATCCCACTCAACTGGGTAGTAGGATCGATCCCAGGCCCTTAAAGTTAAGTTCCCACGACTAAAATCCAAATTTGGGCAAAACTGCCCTTAAGCACCGTGGCCTCCAAACCCTGAGCTGAGGCCCACCTCTAGACAGAAGTCAGACCACCTCTCTACCTGCACCTTGCGCCGCGGTGCACCAACCTCATCCTCTTCATCAAGCCTGGGCCGCGGCGCCCTAGAACAAGGTTGCGGCCCAACCACGAACCAACCAAAAACCTTCATTTTCTTCATTTAAAAACCTTCCAAAAACCTATCCAAACATCTCCAAATCCCAAAATCAAAGTTCTCAAACATCCTAATTAACCAAAACCATCAAAATCCAAGCTTAAAATCATCCAAAAACCCATCAAAACATAAAATCCAATTCAAGCTTAAAAACTCAAATGATCAAAATTTAAAACTTGGATTACATCTGATTGAGTTGTTTCCCAACTAAATCATCCAGCTAATAAGCTTCTAATCTTTCCTAGAATCGCTATGCCTAGATCCTTTTCTGAATCCGAGTCCTAAGACTCAAGTTTCCTTCGAAAATGTGATCAGTGTCAAAAAGGGAATGGGAGGGAGAGAGAACATTCTGAACGTTCTTTTTATAGTTCTAACAGGTTACTTCAAGCTTAAGTAACCTCAAGCAAATCCTAATGCTCGGGATCTCAAAAATCCCCCCCCCCCCCCGCGGGAGTAAATAGTCAAAATTCCCATAATTCTCTCCTGATCTCAATAACTCTCAATTTATCATCAAATATTTATTCCCATTACCCAATATCCCGGTAATGTGCTAAATACGCTTTGACTCACTTCGAGTCAAGTATGAATCCCATTGTGACTTTCCCACTAGCTTGCCTCCTAGGATCATCTCGTGCTATGTAACCCAAGCATAACCAAATAATAATGAAGAACCACACACATACCACATACATGCCAAATATACCCAAAATGGGCCAAACTATGAAATTTGCCCAGTTAATTAGAAATGGGCTCACATGCATATTTAATACACCTAAACATGCATATAAAGTCACATTATAATATTGTTCACATATTTGCATAATAATGCACACAAATATCATATAATCATATAATTCCATAATTTGCCATCCTGACCCCCTAATAAAGGCCCTAAGCCTTATTAGGAAATTTGGGTCATTACACTTCACTTCCTCTCTCATTATGGGGATATGCACTTTAAACGGTGACTTACATTTTGAATGTGGTCCCATCTAAGACCATAAGCAAAACCCTACTGGAACTGTGCAATGGAAACAAACCTAGTTTGCACCATTTCCGCATTTGGGGCTATCCTACTCATGTTCGTAGACCTAAATCAGGGAAACTTGATTCGATGTCTAAAGTGTGCCTTTTGTGGGCTATGATCTAGAAATAAGAGGTGGTTACTTCTATAGTCCCAAGGACCCAAAGATATTTGTTTCAACAAATGCGACATTCCTTGAACACGACTATATGAATAACTATAAACCTCAGAGCAAAGTAGTATTGGAGGAACTCAAAGCTGATAAGATTCCATCACCTTCATTGTCATCATTAAATGATAAACAAAAAACCGAGGAAACCACTATTCCTGAAGAAAAAAAAGGAAACATCAACGCAACATTGTAGTGGGAGGGTTGTGAGACAACCTGTTCGCTACACACATGAGGCACATATCTTTGTTTCTGATATAGACAATGATGATCCATTAACCTTCAAAGAGGTTATGGAAGATCCCAAAAAAGAAGAAATGGCAGGAAGCCACAAACCAAGAAATGGAATCCATGTATTCCAATTCTGTCTGGGAACTTGTAGACCCACCTGAAGATGTCAGGCCCATTGGGTGCAAATGGAACTACAAAAAGAAAGAGGAGTAGATGGGAAAGTGGAGACTTTCAAAGCAAGACTAGTAGCCAAAGGTTACACTCGGAGAGAAGGTGTTGATTATGAAGAAACATTTTATCCTGTGGCCATGCTCAAATCCATTCGCATCCTTTTATCCATTGCTGCAACGTATGATTATGAGATATGGCAGATGGACGTAAAGACAACCTTCCTTAATGGCTATCTTGATAAAGATATCTATATGGCACAACCACAAGGGTTCATCAAGAATGGGGAAGATCAAAAGGTGTGTAAGTTGCTGAAATCCATTTATGGATTAAAGCAAGCATTTAGATCTTGGAATATTACCTTTGATGAAATAATTAAAACATATGGTTTCGAACAGATTGTTGACGAAGCATGTGTGAATATATATATCAAAGAAAATGTGGTGGTTTTCCTAGCTCTTTACGTGGATGACATTCTTCTCATTGGCAACGATGTAGAGACACTGTCAAACGTAAAGACGTGGTTAGCCGAAAGTTCCAAATGAAAGATTTAGGCAATGCGAGCTATGTTCTGGGAATCCAAATCCTAAGGGAAAGGAATAACAAGCTCTTGGAACTTTCTCAAGCTAATTATATAAATAATGTGCTAGAAAGGCTCTCTACGAAGAATTCCAAGAAATGTCAGTTACCAACCAGACATGGAATTACTCTTTCCAAAGAGCAATGTCCAAAGATACCTCAGGAGGAGGAGGACATGAGAAATTTGTTAGGGTTTTATGCCCTAATTAAAACTCAATTTCTTTGTAATCTCATTTTTTTATCAATAAAAGAATAGAAATCAATTTTTGACTTGTTAATCACTTTGCTCATATGTTTTATTTTCATGATTATTTGTTTAATATAAAATTCTATTAAATCCCAAGCATATAGCTAATCATATTTATAGTGACATAATCACAGTGTACTATAAATATGAATATATGTTCAAAATAAGTTAGTCCTAAGATTAGTCAGTGCGCATGATTTACACTGACTTGCCAATCTACGATATGATCTACTGACATATTGTAGTGTTATGTTCTTTCCAGAACATTAGCAAAGTAGATAAGATCGGATGTATTTGTTACATCAGACTGGACCGATATTGATAGTAGATAGGATAAGTAAACATACTGTTATTATCTATTCTAGTCATATCATATAGTTGACCATAGGTTAATTCAATCTCAATTCTGAGTGGTTAGTATTCTAACTGATTGTATTATTTGGGATCTTTGACTTGTTCGTTACCAGCTTACCCTACGAACTAGCCCATACTTACATCTTGGGAACTCGGTAGTATAATTGAGTGGGAGTGTTAATCATAGATTTGAACATCTATAGCTTCTGATGAGGTGAAATGATGGTTTTATTTAATTTGGTTCAAGGTGCTAAATGATAGAGATCTCATTTCAATAATTAATATTAGTTTACTGAAATATCATTTACAAGGAACTAAGTGCTTTAAGGATAAAATACAATGAGGGGTAAAACAGTATTTTAGTCCCATCTCATTGTAGACCGTTTATAGAGGAATGAGTGACAATTATGGTTGTAACAATGGATAATCAATAGCGTATCTATATTTGTCATAGAGCGTTCTATGAATTCAAGAGTGCAATTCCGAGTCTTTAGTGGAGTCACGAGATGCAAGTGATCTAGATTCAGATTACTGATGTGGATATACATCTTAGTAAATGTGTTGTATATAATAGAGATTATATATGACAAGACTGATGAGAATTAATTTTCTTTATAAACTTACCGTTTAACATAAAGATTTAATTCTTATTATAATATATGATAATTTGTAAATGAGTCTAAATCCTGAGTATTCATGAACTCCTGTTTGTGTTTATTGGATTTTTTGATTCACTCGTTAAGGTTTCTTAGTATAATGAGGCTACTGACTTTTGTTTTGGAGATTCAATATCATGAATGATTGAGAACATGATTTACAATAATGGAATCCATACTTTTCTAACAGAACGAATATTGGTTCACTTAAGGGTTAATTCTGAAACTGATTAGTTATTGAGCTTAAATCTAAAATTTGATTATAGATTAATTATTCGCTAGTGAATTAATGGTACTTAAGGATCGAGAGGTAATTAGAAAGGTAAAACGGTAATCTTGACAAGTTCTAATTAACGAACCAATAAATGAAGCACAAAAATACATTTATTGATTATATCAATGGACTACAAGAGAAAACTCTGTAAATATAATTCTATAAATACTTAGAGGGCAATTCCATATTTATAGTGGAGTAATCATGGAATTAATAAATAAGATTATTATATTAAAGAATTTAATTAATAATTTAGTTTATTGGAGCTTCGTATTATAGGTTCATAGTTCCTAGATCACCTCTGTCCTACACTGTCAAGGGTAAGGTGTCAAAAGAATTTGTAAAGAGAATGACTTAATTGCAAATGAATTAATTTTCGAGGGCAAGGAAATACTTATGTGATAATTATGGGTAATTGATTAATTGTGAATTCATTAATTATTTAACTATATAGTTTTTTGTTTTGAAAAACTATATGTTAAAATAAATATTAATCATGTTTGGATTAATATAAAGAGAGAGATTAATAATTATCTTATTTATTTATTTATTTAAAACTGACATTTTAAGATAAAGTTAATTTTTAATTAATTGATATTTATTTTGGGATAAATATATTGTCTTAAATATTGATTAAGACAAACTCTTTACATAGTGAGTGTGGCGCCCCACACAGCAATATATGTATCCCTGTAACTTGAATTTTGAATTTCAAAATTATTTATTTATCAATTATTTAATTATTATTTTTAAATATGATTTAAATTAAATAAATTATAACGAACCAATTTTATTTTAATAAAATAAAGATTAATTAATTAAGTTAATTATCTTTATAAAACTAAAAGAGCGATACTTTCACGAAGAGGTTGTTTTGAGAGATTAAAAAGTTTAGATTCTCTCTTAGAAAGAAAGCGATAGTTTTTCCTAAGCCTTAAAATTGTTCAATATAACTTTTCTCAATCAAACTTCTCTAGATCTCATGTGTTGAGTATATTTAGAGAGTTATAAATCAACCTTTTGATTCCTACGTGCCCACACACGTCCTTGTGTGTTTGATGATTGATCTAGAAGATCAAGGTGTGAGCTTTTAGAATCTAGATTGGAAGATCGTTAATTTATACAAAAAAATTCGTAGATTCTTGATAGGCTACAAGCAGTAATTTCTAATCTATTTATATGTGATTTAATATATCTATATATGTATGATCATAGTTGGTATTAATAAATTTTTAAAAAGACTCATTCCGTTGCATAACTATGATTTACACTTTTAATACCAACATGTACTTCTCTTATCCTATCTTTCTTTGGACTCTGTCAAGTAGAATTTCTTGTAGATTCATTTTATATTAGTGGTGTAAGTTTACTCCCCCAACAAATATCACCTAAATATGCATTATAGTTGCGAGACTTAATCTTTCATTAGTTATATTACAAATATGAACATAAAATATCATGATTTCAACAAATAAGGGAAAATACCAATTTGGCCTTTGTATTTTTCCTAAATATGCGATCAACTCATATATTTTGTTAAATGACAATTCAGATCCTGTGTGTTTACAAAATTGATCAAAATAGTATCTTATACCCAATTTTGGTAAAAAAAAATTCAAATATAATAATTCATTCTCAACTCTTTGACCGATTTTTTTACTTCTCCAAACTCATCGCACACTAATAACCCGAAAATTGATTTTATAATTGAAAATATTTTGACTAAAATTAGATGAAGGGTACTATTTTGATCCATTTTGTAAAACACAGGGTCTGAATTGTCATTTAACAAAATACAGGAGCCGATCATATATTTGAGAAAAATACCGAGGCTAAATAGTATTTTCTCAATCTTGTATTTAAAAAATAATATTCTACATTTAGAAGGAAATGCCTTATTTTTCAAATTCAATTCACTCTTTAGCATTTTCCATAAAATAGAAGGGAAAAACTATTGTAAAAAGCCCAAGTTTATAAAAGCAAGAGAATACTTTCTCTTCATTTCGTACTCATTATCTATATATTAAATTACCACTATGGACATAAGCTCAAAATTATGGCCGAGCTTTGTAAATTTTTATCTTACTATACTTATTTTTATTTACATTTATTATTTCTTGCACGGATTCCCTCGTTAGAATTTTTATACACCCATGAATTTGACCGTTAACAAATACACATGTAATAATGCATGTACATAAAATTTATGCAAAAAAACAGCACGCATTTTTGTAGCAAGTATATCTTAAATTAGTGGGTATTGCTGTAATGCACCCTAGGTGCCCAACACTCTAGTATATGCCATATCACTTAATTTAATTGAAATATGTGATACACACTATTATTTATATGATATTTAGTATTTCTCTAAATGAGCCAATTTCTCAAGATAAATATAATTAGTTGAATAAGTGTACTATATGTAATAGTTTAGTAGCACCTCACCATTACTCTTACATTTTTTATTGGACAAAAAAATTGGGAAAAGGAAAGACTAGAAAGTAATACCTATTAAGAGACTAAAGTGTGGGTATTTTATTATATTTGGAAAGTAATTTCTAAGTTTTTATTTCCAGTCTGATAACTCATATGTAAATTACATAAATAACTAAAAAGTGTATTAAATTTTTTTCTTAAAATGTTATGATGTAGTATATTAAAAGTAAATTTTGTCACTTGTTATAATGTATAGTAATTAATTAGTTATATAAAAAAATAATTATGATAATGAACGAATCATATCTTACTATCATTCTAATTAATCAAAATATTACTTTTGAAAATAAAAAAAAAATTTGAATTTTAAAAGTTATAGTTGATTTTTGAAAGTATTTATATATTTTTGGATCATGTATTTTGTCTCATTACTTGTTTAGATTCTATATTTTGACAAATTATTTTTTAAATTTTATATTTTGTAAAATAGTTTAAATACACTCTTAAACTCAATTTTAATGAAGAAAAAAATTAAATATGACAACATAGTCATTAAGCATAATAATTGTGATTTTGTTATGAATTGTTAATTTGATAAATTATTTATAATTTGCACCTAAATATAATTTTTCAAAACTAAGCATATTAATGAAACAAAAACACAACCTTTTTGAAATTAAAATGTAAAATCTAACATAAATTGTAAATTTCTCATTAAATAGACATTAATTTATTTTTGGGTCGAAAGATTAGAGAAAGAAAGAAGGGTAGAAGCGAGCGAGCGAGAGCTACGCCATAGGCTGGTTTATAGGAAAGTGAGAGGTTTGAGTAACATAGGCAAAGAGAGAGAGAGAGAGAGAGAGACAAGACCAGCCTCGTAAACCACTTTCCCTACATCCCAAAAACGGCGTGTTGCTTGTGATCCTATGCAAAAATCTCTCTTCACTCCCCAAAACAATGTCATTCTTCTTCTTCTCTTTTTCCTTCTTCTTCTTCCTCATTTTTCTAGAGCTCCGTATCAATCCTGGTCCCACCTCAACACTATTTTGTCCAAGCGGGCCCCACCCTGACATCAACTTCACGGTGAAAACCACCGCCACCACCGCTACCATGTCTCCTCAGATGCCATAGCAGGTACTTTTGTGTTTTGCTCTGTCTCTCTTTTTCTGTTTATGTGGTTCATGACTTTGTTACATTTGTCTTATGTATCATTGTCATGCTCAGCATGTATTGCCTTTTTCCTTTTTGAGTGTTCGACTATTGGGATCTTTCAACAGTATATATATATATATTTGATATAATATCCTAAATAAATATGTGATCTATCTCATTTAAAAGTTTCAATCATAATGGCTTCCGGGCATATCTGGGTTTTCACCATTGCTCAATTATAGTACGTGGTGACAGAAAAGTGAGTGACTTGAATGATGTAACCTTGAACATTTGGGCGAGCATGGAGATGGGTGCAATCATTTGTGACCCATTTCTTCAAAATCTTTTTTGTCTTGTACCTTTCTTTACTTTCGGTTAAAAAAAGGGTGAAATATTCTCATTTTTCGAGTTTGGTCCCCTTTCACCCCATGAGATTAAGGAGGCGGAGGCAATGTTTTCCTTCTTGCTCTTCCCATCACAGAGTAAACCCAAATACATTTTTCTTTTCCCCTCTCTCAATATGAGGCTACTGATTACATGTTAGAGCTTATTAAAGTTGCTCATTTCTCATTGCGTTTTTATTTTTTATGTTTGATTGAAAAAAATGTTGGTTGTTGCTAGTGATGGTGTTATTAGGATATGTTTACGAAGACTTGACTGTTATTCTACAGAATCCACGTATGTTTTTAGTTTGTCTTGAGGCTTATGTTTTATGTTGTGTTGTATTTTATTGTACATTTCCCCCTCTCCTCCTCCGGGAAAGAAATAAGAAACATTGAATTTCTTTTGCGAGTCTTTATTTTGTTTCCCCTGTTTACTCTGCAATTCATAGGGAGTGATCTGGCCATGGTTGAGGATGAATGACATGGTTAAGGAATTTAGTTATTTATTAATTCTATGCAAAATATATGCAACTACTTAAAGGCGTATTTTTAAAATTGTAATGTAGGTCGATGAGGATGAAACTTACTGGAGGCAGAAGAAGGGTGATGAGGAGTTGGAGTGGTCACATGATTCCACTCACGTAATAGCGCAGTTAGCTCAATGTTTTAGTGAGTAAAATATATCTATTTTTTATTCCAACACTTTTCTTGGTTCATCTTTCCTTTAGAAATAAACAAATTAATACAACTCTTCATTATGCTATGTTCCATTAAGGTTCCGTAGATGTTTGACTCTTACTTTAGATTGCTATTTCCTGAATTAGTTGCGGTTCCAAATTCGCAGAAGTCAATTGTAATAATTCAACTCCATATTTTAACAAAGTTTTTACTTCTTGGTAACTTTCTTTTCACCTAGCTACCATCACTTTTATGAATTTTGTGCTCTTGTGATGACATTTGCTGGGATCGAATAACCAAACCATGCTTATGAGATCTTGTCATCATCAGACAGTTCGTTTACAAAATTGTTGCACTGAATTAAATTGTACATTGCAGATTGCATATTATATTGCTATTTTTCTCTAGTTCCTTATCCAAAAGCTTAGGTTTTTAGAAGGGAGACTAGGTTCAGTAAATTATTTTGTAATAATATATATAAGAGAGACAAACTGTGGTCTGTTTCTCTATTAATTTGTTTCTTTTTTCCAAATTCTCATTTGTGTGCTTGATCTCACTTTTTATTTTCCTTCTTTTTCCTTTATGAAATTTAATTTCCAAAGGAAATTGGACCTTCTGTTCCAACAGCTGTCCCATGTCTTGGTCTATACAGGTTGAAGCAAATTAGGATCATAATGAGAAGTTTTCTGTTTGTATCTCATGCAAGTAATGCTGCACTGACCATGTTCCTTTCATACTACCAGCTTTAAGATATATTTGTAAATTCCTTTATTTCACTGATCTCTGTTTACATTTTGCAGCAAATGCTATGGGCGGGCCAAGGTCATGGATTGGAGGACTATTTAGCCGGTCAGGCAATAAGCGTGAGAAGTACCTCGACTACAGGTTGAGCCCTCTTCAGGTAGTAAAAGTGTAATGAAACAAACACCTTCAAGTGGGTTTCCACTTTTGCTTCTGCTGTCTTTTTCATATTCCTGCAAGTAGCTATTATGGTAGTTAGAAGTAAACAGATTAGTTTTATGATAGCCTACTTTAATGGCTGTTATCTTATTGATGTCATGTTAACCTGACCCCTTGTTGGATGGCGTCCTTTTTTCCTATTTCCTTTCAAAAGGGCAATGCTTAAAAGTTTGTTTGCTATTTGAGTGTTGTCATACTTCCAGAATGTAGATAGCCTGATGGTTTACCTTTATTGTTCTTCTTACTAGGAACAAAGACTTCAAAGGCTTCAAGAACGATTACAAGTGCCATTTGACGAGACTCGTCCTGATCATCAAGTATGTTCTCCCTATTGTGTGCTATTTTTTTAATAAATAATTCAATTAAATGTATTGGTTTAATTTCAATAAATCAAACTACCAGTATATGATACTTTTATCTGTCTGTGCTATGAGGATCACGGAGTAAAAGCAGCAATTGGTTCTTAACCATTTGAAATTTAATGTTTCAAGTATTACTTTTAGACACTATCACTAGACAAACTCATTTTTACTATTTTCTTTTAAATTCTGTATCTTCCTTGGAGTTGGCATGGATGTGAATCTCTACCTACTTGTCTTATTATCAATGATTTGTTGTTTGTATTTGTTTTTCCTTGGCATTAAAAAGAAAAATAATTATTTGTTTATTTAGTTTTCTATGTTTGATCAAATAGCCGGTTCTATATATACACAGGAAGCTTTAAGAACGCTGTGGCTTGCTGCTTTTCCTGATATTGCTCTGAAGGGATTGATCTCAGAGCAATGGAAAGAGATGGGATGGCAAGGTCCTAATCCATCCACTGACTTTCGGTACAATTCTATCCCATGAAATGCTTGTTTGTAATATTGTTTTACACTTGTTTGTGAAAGGCTGAGCCTTTTGCATACATTGTCTTCAGAATCAGTGCGTACTTTGTAGTTTATGAAGGCATGCATAGGGTCAAGGATGAAAATGCATCCCATCATATTACACAAGTTCCTTATAATTTTACTTCAGTATATTCTTCATTTCAGTTTGGAGACTTTGGTTTTATGAGTTTTGGTTTAGACATACCTCAACATTTAGTATTGAGTTCATTCAAGAGATGAGTGTGTTCTGCATATGCTGTAGAACTAAAAAAAAAACTTTCTTTTATTGTTTTTCATTTTTACCATTGTGTTTAATTTTTAAATTAATACTTGATTTTCATTTGAGAGGTATCTTTTTCTCACAGTGAATTGGTCTACGTAGGGGTTGCGGATATATTTCCCTTGAGAATCTGCTATTTTTCGCCAGGACTTATCCGGTATGTAGCCTTGCATTCTTGTAATGTATCCGGTAGGGGTTCATTTGCACAATAAATCATTTTCAAAGGGAATTCTTGTAGAAATCCTAAGTATTTGAAGATCCCAAGTATATTATGTTTTTCTTTCTAGTTCCTGAATTAGTAAAACGGATGAATTATTACTAATTATGTAAAATTCAAAATCAAGGCATCTTTTCGTAGGTTATTGTTCAAGCAAGATGGGAAGCGAGCAACATGGGAGTATCCATTCGCTGTTGCAGGAATAAATGTATCATTTATGTTGATTCAGATGCTGGATCTATACTCAGGTACAATATGGTACTAAGAAAATGTCAGCCAACATCTTCATTTAGTTCACATTATAGATTATTTTCTCCATTTGTTCTATTTTTCCTCCAAAAGGATTATTAGTGTTTGTTGCTCTAAAACTTCACTGTCTGTCTGCTTTACAGCAAAACCAAAATGCATTCCAGGAATCAATTTCATGAAATTACTAGGAGGTAAATGAAAAGAAAAACACCCCATTGTGCTCTAGTACCTTTGGATTCTGAAAACCGAGCAGTTTTCATTATTACCATCACTAAAAAGTTTGTGTTCTTAATCAACAATTGCAGAAGATGAAGAAGCATTTGATGTGCTATATTGTTTAGCATTTGAAATGATGGACGCTCAGTGGCTCGCTATGCATGCTTCTTACATGGAGTTTAATGTAATCTCTATCTCTCCTCTCCCAACAAACACAGAAAACTGAGTTGGATTTATCATTACAGCTTTGGCTTTATTCTGTTTCGTTATTTATCAAATGCTTTCAGGAGGTTCTACAAGTCACGCGGACGCAACTGGAAAGAGAGCTTTCTTTAGAAGATGTACACAGAGTACAGGACTTACCAGCTTACAATCTGTTGTACCAGTAAGTATTCAGTTACCTCTTTGGAAGGCATAAGAGATGATGATTTTGATATCTTCAGACATGTCAAAGCTCTTCGCTGCTATCCGCGGGAGATTCCTTTGAGTGATTTTGAAGATCAGTAATTCCAATGACATGATATAGAGATGAGATTGTATAGGAATGGATTATGGATAAGGATATGAATATCTAGGTGACCTTGAATAATTGTGAGGAGATATAGTTGTGGAACTTTGTGATATATGAATCAACTTTGGGGCCATATAGGTTGGAATTAGATCCCACTATTTGATGTATCACCAAACTTGTATTATAGAAGTTGAACAAATTTTCTAGTTTAGTACAGTTGAAGGGACGACATGACATGACAATATCTCTGTTTTGGTCCAATAATTTTGTGTTCTATTCTCTACAAAACGTAGTACTTCCCCTCCCCAATGGTACTGGCAATATCCACAGGACATATTTCAATGTGGGGGCATTTTGAGTGAATTTTCATTGACTGTGTATGCTTTGAAAAAAAAATAGAACCAACTTAGGCCATCAGCGAGGAACTCGTTGTTTTCACTTGTCATCCATCTGAACTCATTGCATGTAAATAATTGACTTGATTTATTCCAATTTTTCTGAAGTAACCTTCACAAAATAATTATTGCTATTAATATTTAAATTCCTGCATACTGCATAGGGATTAAAAAAAATAGCATGAAATAGTAAGGTTTAAAAAAACGTAAACGAAACATAATTTCAAAATAAAACATAAAAAATAACACACCGAATTCATACATAAAAAAAACAAAGAACAAAATAGAAGTTCCAAGTTAGACAACATAAAATTTAGTAACCTAGCATAGTCTTTTACCTAAGTCAAGTGTTTTTTTTTTTTTTTTGAAAGGGAAAGCTTTTAAACCTTAAATTAAGTATTTTAACCCTAAAATTTAAGTTACAGTTTTAATTTTATTTAATTTAGGTTGTTGTTCCAGAAATTTGAAGGACCCAATAACATAGAAGCCCAATTTTACTTAAAAAATGTATAAACGAACTGAAACCCACGCTTCATGGGATTCGGTTCATAAAAGCATTGAAATGCACGCATCCTCATTACTTTTTTCTCACGCCTCAGTTTGAAACGAGTTCTGAGTTGTAGGTTTCAAATGTTTTTTTTTAAAACTGTTATTGACTATGTATTAATTAATGGCCAAGTCTATTGGTGATTTTTTGTTTTTTGGTTTTGCTTTAATCTTCTTTCATCCCCTCTAATTAATAATTGGTTATCAATACAGTAGTGGTTATTTACCCATAGGTACTTCTAGTATTTTAAATGGATGGATAAGTTGTAATTTTATTTTTTTCTACATACAGTGTATAATGTACGTACAGAAGGCCTTTCAGAAAATTCTAAATAATTTTAGATGCAAAGTCAAAATTTAAACAACATATTGCACATGCGTATAGATATTGAAATAAACACGCGTGCAACAAATTGCTTGATTCTTAATTTCATCATCTTAAATTATTCATATTTTATTGAAAATTTGTGGGAGGTCCCATGTAACTAAATTATATATCGTTATATAAGAAAAAATAAATTTGTAACTTATCTATTTACTGAAAATATTAAAAATACATATGGATCGAAAATTACACTATAGATTACATTAATAATAAGAATTATTATAATAATACCCTTTATACTAATTACACTAATTTATACATATCAGACAACTTTTTTTATTTTAATTAAAAAGATTCCTTTTTAATATTTATTATGTTTAATATTATTTTAAATTAAATAATATTCTAATTTGGAAAATGAGGAATTATTTTAGTAATTGAATAGAATGCGATATTTTAATGGATTGTGTAATCATTGCCTATTTTTACCATCATACAAAAACCCTGTTGGCTACTATTGGTTCATCCAACTATGTTAGTCCTAGGCCTTAGTCTATTAGTTAGTTAACTGTTATAATTCTTAATTACAGTTACACCTTATTTATGTACAAAATATACTAAAAATATTTATAAATAATGATTAAAAATAATTAATATTAATCACTACTATAGTGATTTTCTTATTTATTTATTGAGAAATAATATATGTACCAAAACATTACAACAACTGAAGTGACAATTTCATTTAATCAATTAAATTTATTTCAGGTGAGACCACTTTTTAAAATAATAATATGGTGTAATATGCACATATCGGCGAGAGATTCCTTTGAGTGATTTTGAAGATCAGTAATTTCAATGACCTGATATAGAGATAAGATTGTATAGGAATGGATTATGGATAAGGATATGAATATCTAGGTGGCCTTGAATAATTGTTAGGAGATATAGTTGTGGAATTTTGTGATATATGAATAAACTTTGGGGCTATATGACTAAGGTTGTAAGACTCATACATATAATGAATTGATTAAAACATGTTTTGTGATTGGAATATTTTTGAATTATGGTCACTTAGTATTTGAATTATAACTCATTTATCTAATTTGTGAAAAATATGGTTATCTTGTTTCTTTTGAACAAGACTTGATATTTACATGGACACATATGGTATGACAATTTACATTCTATTTTCGGCAATTAAAAAAATAATAATGATAAAATAAAATTTGTTTTGGACCCGTGTACTCATAAAAAAAAGGGTTTGAAAAATTATTTGATGCAATTTATTTGTTTTATCTCAATATATTCTAAAATATTCAAAAAGTTTCAAATTTTGAGGTGTGAAAGAATTTTTTTTTAAAAAGGGAGATATTTTTGCATTTATCACATAAAATCTGGTTACCCATTTTTAAACTTCCCTCATTTGTGCACCGAATACTCTATATATTCAGATTCACTTTGGTTGTTTCATACTCAGTGTTTTCTTGTTTATCTCTCTCACTTTTAACCAAAGTGTTTAGGGTTTTTCTTTGTGTGTGTTCACTTGTTTCATTCTTAGCAGCCATGGAGACTTAAGGTCATGGTTCATCTTCCAAATCTGTGAAGTCTCAGCAAGAGACAGTTCCTGAGTCAATTCCCACTGCCACTCCTCCCGTCCCAGCATCAATCCCTGCTGTCTCACCTCCTACAAGCCGTCGACCTAAAACCACAGCAAGAAAGAAGGTTCTTGCTCTTTCGGGTCCTGTAGGATCTACCGTAATTGGAGCTTCAAGTAAAAAAAGTTACTTTTCCCAACCTCGATGCTCAGGCAAACCAAACCTCGGCAGTTCCACTCGCCTCTTCTGAAGGTCAAATAAAAGCCAAACCTTCCTTGACTACAAGTCATTCCCATTCATTCTCCACTGAAGTTGTGTATGATCCATCTGATCATGACTCTAAATCGTTGTTATCTCCTGATGTTTTGACTCCCAAGGAAAAGGGCAAACGCAAGACCAAAGCTGTTGGAACAAACAAAGGCAAGAAGGCCAAAGTGGCTCCAACAAAAGGTACCAGCTCCATCTCTGATTCATCTCCTTTATCTCGATTAAAATTGAAGGCACAAATTAACCCACCTCCTTGCACCTCGTCGGAGGATGTTTCTCCTGAAATGGAAGACTCACTGCCTGAGTTGGACCCTTCCCTGACTGAGCCAAATCCTAAAGTTCCTCTTGACGATCTGGCGGAGGAGACTGAATCTAAAGAAGACCCATCAGAAGCTTCTCCTATTGCATCTGACCCAAAGGGCACCACACCATTGGCATTTCCTGAATTGTCTTCCAAACTCCCTAAACAAAAAGGTGCTCCTGTTCGTACCTTAGGTTCTTTCAAAGCTCATTCTCTTACTTTCTACTTTAATGATAGTGAGAAAAACATGCAATTTTATGAGCATCGTCACTTTATTAGTGAGCGTAATTTCCTTTTTGCTCCTCATCGTGTTTTTGTGGTCTTACTTACTTTAGAGGAAAGGGGTTGGTTGCGATCTTTGTCTGGGTTTGATGGGTTTGTGCCTCAGGTTGTTAAAGAATTTTATGCAAATTTGAATGATGAGTTGTTAGATCAGTCTTCTTTTATGTTTCATAAAGTGTATGTTAGGGGACATTGGTATAAGTTTAGTCATACTGAAATTGCTAAGGCCCTCAATCTCATTCCTGTTGAGATTGATGATTCTATTGAGTTTGCAAAGGATCAAGTCTTGTCTGAGTTGGTTGGTCAAGCTATGGTGTGGGAACCAAGCAACTCTCTACGAGTCTCGGATCTCACTCCCTATTATGGTGCTCTTTTCAATTTTTCAATGTTTAATTGGATGCCTACCACTCATTCCTCGACCATCACTCAAGACATGGTTTTTCTGTTGTTCAAAATTGGGACTGGAGTCACCATTGATCTTGCTGCTGTTATTTTTGATCAAATCATCTCCTTGAGTGGTGCCAAATGCAAGGGTCAACCCTTGATGTTTCCTCAAGTCATTTACAAACTTTTGGACTCTCAGCGTCCTTTGAAGAAGTCCCACGAGACCTTGACTTCTCCTTTGGTTGGTCCTACCTACACTGTCAAAGATGACCATGCTCCGTCCACAGCTCGAAAGGTCAAAGGCATTAATCTGGCTGGTTCTGGGTCTGGCAATGTTGTGACAGACACTCCTGCTGTCCTAATTGATCTCGCTTCTGTCCAGATAGGAATTACAAGTCTCTCTGACCGATTCACTCTTATGGAGGATACTCAGCGCCAAATTCTTGCTTCGTTAGCCATTATCAATGCATCCACCACTCATTCTCCATGAAGGTTATCGTTCCCTTCGATTTATTTTTATTTGCTTTTTATAAATGTAAAAGAACACTAGCTGTGTCTTTCTTTTAGTTTCGTTTCCTTTGTTCTTTGGAATTTTCTTAGACAATGAGGGGGAGAGAGAGTAACTCTATTTTTTTGGTACTTTGATTATTTTGGTTGACCTGCAGTTGTTCATTGTTTTTGTTAACAGTTTTTTGTCTTATGCTTTGGTTATTTTTGGCAGGGGGAGTCATTTAGCGACTCTTATGAATTTAAGCACTCACTTGTGTTTTGCAGGGATCTTTTAAAAGTAGATATGCTTTGTCTATAAAATTTCCAAAGGGGGAGATTGTAAATCCTAAAATTGGCATATTTTATAGAAATATCTTTTTTATTAAAAGATCAATTTTTGTTTCCCTTATTGTGCTTTTCGGAATTCACTTTCCATTTATTGTGATTTGTGGAATATTTACAATGCTTATTTAATTGTATTTTATCACAATTTGTTTATAAAGGGAAGTAATATCTTGAAAATATTCAGTACTTACTCAAAGTCATTTCTGGAATATTTGTCTATATATGTTCGTGTAACTCAAGTTTATAAAAATCAGGAAACTAAATCTTTGTTGTCATTAATTGTTATTTCTATCTTGAGCTTTTTGATCCGACACAGGTATTAACTGTCTCTGCCAAAGTCGTATCTGTCGGATTAGCATCTTCTAAAAAAGGAAATTCTTCATCAATCAAGAATATCTTTAATTATTCTTGCTTTTATTAGGAGATTCTTTCTCAGCCTTTATGAGCACGAAAAAAGACTTTATAAATAGGGCTTTAAAAGACAGTGAGAAAAAGTGAACTCTTAGATGCATAATTTGTGAGTGTATTGTAATATTTGTGAGAGTTCTTTCTTTGTATTCAAAATCATAATATTCGCGTGATCTTGTAGAAATATGAGAGTTTAGTTTATGTGGTGACTTTATACCACGCTCATGAGTGAATACACAACTTTTATAAGTCTCCGGAAGAGGATTTTTACAAGCCTTGCGTCGGGAGGATGCAAGCACTCACTGACCATTGAAGGGAGTTCAAGTGGTTGAGCGTTTCAATCAAGATCAGATTAGTGAAGAGAAGTACAACAAAGTTGCGGCAAATCTCAAGAGGGAGTCTTGTTTTGTTTAAGTCAATATTTTGTACTTGTGATTATTTATTAATTGGTTTTATTCTCTGGGTGTGGCCCCAAGGAGTAGGTTATCCGAAAGGGTTTTTGAACCTTGTAAAAATTCGTTGTGTTCTTTATTTTTTGCACTGTCTTTTTATTGTATTCAGTTTCTGTCGTAATAAGTTCGGATTCTGTCCCGACAAAACTGTAATCTATTTAAACAGTTAATTACCATTCCCCACTTTAATTAATTCACATTGTTTAATTAATTTGGTAATTACTAAAAACAGAATTTCAGACTGTTTTTTAATTTTAAAATACTAAATCTTTGATTGGTAGAATATCTGAAAATATAACGAAAACAAAATATGTAATTGGTGGAGTTAAATCTTAAAACTATATTTTGATTTAATATTTTTTTAACTATTATTGTATGATATCTCTTTGTATTTGGATGTATGTAAGAGAACAATAAAATATGATGTGAATAAGCACTACTTATGTGTTGTATTAATTATTTCAATATCTTGATTGAGAGATTCAATTCAAATAAACTGCAAGGTAAATAAAACTGAGAAATTGTCGTATAAAAAAGGACTCAAAATAATTAGTCCTTATTAATTTTTAATTGAATATTAACCCACCAACAATAGTCACCACAAGAGGCTTGCACATTCTGTGCTAACATGTACAGTCAAGCACTTTGTTTACATCATATTTGCATTTGCATATAGCAATAACCTCCTCCTTTTGCTTCTTGTGTCTAGAGATTAATTGCAAACAAGAACCATATTAATTTAAACTAATAAAATGTATGTAGAGAAGAGATACTAAACATAATTTTGATTCAAATATACACTTACCAAGCAATTTGATGAACTATTTGGCCCACATTAGATAAAGTATTGTTGTATAAATTAATTGACCCAGTTGTTCTGGCATAGGTAGCGTCACAAACCATATCCTTCTTTGCATGTTAAGAAATTAGACACTATATGCTTTACAAGTCACATTGCACCAATTAGAATCCCCCAAGACAAGACTATTCAAAAGCAGGGAGTGCTAAAAATGATACAGGCATAGGTATAACCTTAATCTTCTTACAAGAAAATAATTTTCTACACACATGAACAAAAGGTAGATACCCTACACATATCTGTTTTCCTAACATGAAATTTCTCTAAAAAAAAATAAAAGACAACTTCATAAAACTAATAAATATTTCATAACTTTAATTTCATTTATTCATCAATAATAAATAATAATACAAAAAAAGCAACAAGTAATATGATATTAGGGCTTTTGAGTTTTATAACCGTGTGCTTAACTAGTTTTAACAATATAACCTCTTTATATTTGAGTAATTTTTTTTTTTTTACAATTTTAACAATACAATTACTAAATAGTCTTACCCCTGAAAACCCTATATATATAATAGCTTCTATCATTTTTGCACTCCCCTATTTTTCCATTCCCCTGATTACAATATTAATTATACAATATTGACCCCATAATACAATTACCAAAGAATTGAAAAGAAGCAAAACAACAAAAGGATAGCCACTCTCATTGCCACGCCAAGGTACATTTCCCACTTTTTTTTTTGTTTTGTTCTCAGCTGTTATATATGTATATATGAATGAGTTGATTATATTGGGTTCCTTGGATTAAAATGACAGTGAGTACCCATTTCTTGTATTTAACTTTTGTATGATCTATTACACTTTGCTATAATATTTATTTTGTTTATTAATTTTTTTTACAATCTTAATAATAATGTAAACCATATGTTTGTGAAAATGCCTTAATGAACTAACTTTATTAAATTAGATTGAGATTTCAAATAATATACAATATGTGTTGTTGCTTATGGTTTGATATTTGAAATTAATACTTACATTGCATTGATTAATTGTACTACTTCATTATCTTTTTTTTTTGTTTTTAAAAAAAAGACATATTGGATATGTGATGTAGACTGTACATTTTAGCTTAGTTTGATAATTGAAATTTGCTTTCTATTAGCATTTTTAGGTGGATCGACTGTCCAATCACCCAAGCTCAACTCTTATACACTATATTTCCTAGATTCCATGGCACGAACGAAAGTACCAAGCATTAGAGATCCACAACAACCAATTCAACGACGGTTGATTATTCACGAATCTAATCCAGAGTCGTCGTGCTCAAAATCGTTGGATGCTAGTGTGCCACCAACACCTCCCGCATACACAACAACGACTCAATTAGATAATGAGGTAAATGAAGTTAAATACATTTTTTCTATTCTTGTACTTTTTTAGAATAGATAATATATTTAATTGAAATCAATTGGCTATAAATTTAGAGCACTAAAGACATGATTTGAAAAATATTGGTTTAAAACATAGAACTCAACTAGAATGAGTAAAGCTCAAGAGGTTATGGTCGAGATTTTTAAAAATGCAAAGAACTTTCAGTTTAGGGCTCGATTAGCATGAGTTGAGATTTCCAAAGTCTAATTGATAGCATAGAGCTTGACTGGTGAGTAAAGCTCGACCATACATAGTTGAGATTTCCAAAGTCTAATTATAATTGTAGCATAGAGCCCTGAGTAGAGCTCGACTGATGTGAGTAGAGCTCGACCAAAGTGGAGATTTCCAAATTCTAATTAAAATTGTAGTATGGCTCTCAACTGGTGTGAGTCGAGCAACACCATACATAGTCAATATTTCCAAAGCCTAATTAAAATTGTACCATAGAGCTTGACTAGTGTGAGTAAAGCTCGACTGGAGTGAGTAAAGCTCGACTAATGTGAGTAGAGCTCGACCATGCATAGTAGATATTTCCAAAGTCTAATTGAAGTTGTAGTATAGAGCCCGACTGGTATGAGTAGAGCTCGACTGGTGTGAGTAGAGCTCGACCATACATAGTCGAGATTTCCAGGCTTTAGTAGAGCTCTACCAAATATGGTTGAGATTTCCAAAATCTAAATGAAATTTTAGTGTAAAGCTCAACAAGAGTGAGTAGAGCTCGACTAACTTGTTTTTACTCTATTGATTAAAAAATTATATTTTTCTTATATTTAATTACTATATATATATTGAAGAAGAGTCAGTGACATGTTTTGAAGAATAATTAGAATCACATGTTGATGAATAGTCACAGTCTTCCTCTATGCCACGACAGAAAACACTTCCAATAAGTTTTGTTTTGTAAAATATTTAAGTTTTTATGTTATTTAATATTGAGAAATATGATATTTAATTTATTGCATATTGAAAAGATTCCTCGATTGAAGCCTATATTAGAGGAGAATGAAAACTTTGAGTGCAAGATAAGTGTAAAAAGTCAGATAGATAAGGTCACAAAACTTATCAATGATGTACTAAAGAATGATCCGACCAACTTACAATTGTTCAAGGAATCTCCGTTCGGTCACTTTCTTGATCTTCTAAGAACTATGAACATTCAGGTCAAGTGATGTGGTTATTACTCATTCGGGAAGCAGATTGTGATAGAGATTCAGAGATGTGGTTTGTTGTTAATGGGGTACCAATCTGATTCTCATTGATGGAGTATGCATTAATATCTGGGCTAAAATGCTCAGAATATCCAGAAGGTTGGGAAACTCAAGCTAAGTCAAATGCATTTAAAGATAGACACTTTCGTGGGAAAGAAATAGTTAGCATTGGCGACGTGAAGGCCAAATTTACACAAATGTCCAACCCAAACCAAAATAATAGAGTTTGAAGGAATGTAAATGTAAGTAGCAAGGAAATATTAAAGATGGCATCTCTCTTGTTTGTCTCTGCGGCCTTAATTCACAGGAACAAAAGTTCTTTTAATATCGACTCATTATTATTGGGATTGGTTGATAATTTGGACATGTTCAACCAATACCCTTGGGGGACTCATTCTTATGAGTATGCATTAAAGCAACTTCGGAAGGTACTGAAAGGAAAAGCAAAATCAGTGCATGAGAAAGCAAAGACGATGTCGTCATTCACCTATTCAGGCTTCGTTCTTCCATTAGTGGTAAGAAAATTGCCCTAAGTAAAGTTGAAGAACATTCATTATTTTTTAAATCCTTACAATTTTTCTTATTTGCATGTGTAGACATTAGTTTATGAATGTGTGCTGGTAGAGGCAAGAATGTATGTAGTGCTTCGAGATGACATTGACGAATCAATGCCGAGAATTTGTCGATGGAGGACTACTTGGAAGCGTAAGAAACCTCCATCTTATAGTGATGTACTAGAAGCTCTAGATGATTCCAAGGTTAGCATCTAATTTATTTTTTGTTATTTAGTCTTCCTTTTAATATACACATATATATATATTTATATTAATGTTTTTTGTATTCAGGATATAAAAAATATCATTTCACCTACTGAACGACAGAAGAAAATGCCACACATGCAAGGATTCATCCGTATCCCTGAACCAAAGTCAAACTGCATGATGGATATATTGACTGTTGTGTTAGAGTTTGGAGGTACAATTAATTGGGCCGGTGATACTGATGGGCATGCGACTTGTGACAATGTTAGTGTTACAATTGAAGGCCAAGCTACTGAAGTTTGTAACAGAAATCATGTCCAATCTATGAGTGAAGCCACGAGAGATGATACTGATAGGCATGAGATTTGTGACAATGTTGGTGTTACAAATAAAGGCCAAGCCACTGGTCAAGCTACAAAAGTTGGACCAGAAGAGAGTTAAGGTGCAAAGTTGACTGCTTTGTTCTCAAGGCTCACATAGATCAACAATTTTCATTGATAAGATCAGAAATTGCATTGTTGCCTTGAAAGATAATTTCCTTACTTCAACAACAGAATATTGTATCAATGCCCCAATGTGATGATGGTAGGTAGAAACTGTACTAGTGATGATGATTACATGAGAACATACCATGAACAATTTCCTCATGTTGAAGAGCAGCATCCTCAGGTTGATGACCAACCTCCTCTTAATAAAGAGCAACCTCCCCAAGTTGATGGTCAACCTCCCCAAGTTGAAGAGCAACGTCCTCAGGTTGATGGCCAACATCCTCTTGATAAAGAGCAACCTCCCCAAGTTGAAGAGCACCCTCCAAAGAGGCCACTAAACCGTTCACACTACATGAAATCACCATACATTGACCATTTTCGTCGGACTAGATTGCGACGAGAAGATCATATCCAGTTTGATCCTTCAAGGGAGATTAATCCTGAAAAACAAAAGATGTTTGATGAACATTTAAGAAGTCTAAAAATTATTGATTGTAGGCTTGGTTTACAAACTATAGACTATTTCCAGCGGATTATTAAAGACCATGAATGAATATTTAGTGAGGTATGACATATGCTTTTATGATCCCTTATATCTAAGAATTAATTTTGTTTCCAAGTGCATAATGTTATTATTATTTTTTACAGCACATTGATGATGCTCTGTTTGGCATTAGAAAGCAACAACATGAGTATCAAGATGTGATTCCATAAGATGCAATCATTTGGAAGAAAAATTTACTCAATTAGTGACCATCAACTTCAACTCTAACCCTAACATTATTGATGATGAGATAAGTCAATATATTTTAGGGAATCATTCGCATTTTTTGGGCAAGAAATGGAAAATCTCAAAAAAGGTATATGCATTTAAACATAAGGGACCATCATTGGGTTGCAGTTAAAATAAACTTACAAGCATTAGAGTTGATTGTTTATTACTGTAGTATTGGAGCGACCTCATCAAAAGAAATGGATGCTTTGATGTTGCCACTCCAAACGATGATTCCGACTATGCTTCGTGTATATTCACAATTTGAGGACATAGCACAATGTCTTCACAAACCATGGACATATACACGCTTACTTAGTGTTCCACAAAATTCAAGGTAAGTATATTTATCTAAGTATATATATACATGCTTACTTAGTCTATATTTATTGCAATCTTAAATCTATTATTGATTTTAAACTTTTCTTATAATATGGGAGATTGTGTACTGTACACAATTAAGTTCATTGAGTTTGACATGGTTGGTTGTACTTTTGTTCATCTTTTATAGGACATGATACCAATCTACAGAATGAAGATGGCAATAGATATTTTTTGCCAAAATTGAGATCTTTAGTAATTTGTATATTTTAAAATGTTTGGCTAGTTTCAAGAATGAAAATGTTTTAAAAACTTTATATGTAGTTGAAGATCACCATGAATTTCTCTAGATTTCTCAACCATGTACTAATGTCAGTTGAGCTCTAAATTTGAAGCTTATTTAGTATTTGGAAATCTCAACTGGATATAGTTGAGCTCTACTCATGTCAATCGAGCTCTATAGTAAACAAAATTACAATTTTGATAAACCTCGACCATATATATTCGAGCCATATTGTAAAGGTTATAAAAGCTCAACCATGTATACTCGAGTTCTACTCATGTCAGTTGAGTCATATTGTAAAAGTTCTCAAAACTCGACAAGGTATAGTCGAGCTCTACTCATGTCAGTCGAGTCATTTTGTAAAGGTTCTACAAAACTCGACCATGTATAGTCGAGCTCTACTCATATCAGTCGAGCCATTTTGTAAAGGTTCTAAAAATCTCAACCATGTACAGTCGAGCTCTATACAAATGTTAATGCCACTTTTTTTTACTAATAAATAAAATTATCAATATACTTAAGAAATTAATTGTATAAAAATATTTGTATTTTCATAATTTTCCTAGACTAAATGTCACATTTATTAATATTCAATTATTCTTATTAAAGATATTGACACGTCTCCTATTTATTATAGATAAAGTATCGCATCTAATAAATGCAATAATGTTAATGCCACTTTTTTTTACTAATAAATAAAATTATCAATATACTTAAAAAAAAATTTGTATAAAAATATTTGTATTTTCATAATTTTCCTAGACTAAATGTCACATTTATTAATTTCTTGTATAAAAATATTTGTATTTTCATAATTTTCCTAGACTAAACGTCACATTTATCAATATCTTGTATAAAAATATTTGTATTTTCATAATTTTCTGAGACTAAATGTCACATTTATTAATTTCTTGTATAAAAATATTTTTATTTTCATAATTTTCCTAGACTAAATGTCACATTTATTAATATTCAATTATTCTTATTAAACATATTGACACAGTCGAGCTCTAGTCACGACAGTTGAGCTCTATGATGAAATTATTATTAGTTTTTTCAAATCTCGACTGTTGACAGTTGAGCTCTACTCATGTCAGTCGAGCTCTATGCTGGAATATTTATCTATCTTTACAAGACTCGACCATCCATGGTAGAGCTCTACTCACGTCAGTTAAGCTCTATGCTGGAATATTTATCAATCTTTACAAAGCTCAACCATCCATGGTCAAGCTCTACTGAAGTTAGTTGAGCTCTATGATGAAGTTATTATTTCCAAATCTCGACTGTTGACAGTTGAACTCTACTTATGTCAGTTGAGCTCTATGCTGGAATATTTATCTATCTTTACAAAACTCGACCATCCATGGTCGAGTTCTACTGACATCAATTGAGCTCTATGATGAAGTTATTATTAGTCTTTCCAAATCTAGACCGTTGATGGTCGAGCTCTACTCATGTCAGTCGCGTTCTATACTGGAATATTTATCAACCTTTACAAAGCTCAACCATCCATGGTCGAGCTCTACTCATGGAAGTCGAGGTTCATCTCAAGTAAACACAAGAAAATTTAAATTAATTCAAAACAATGATATAAATTAACCATAGTAATTCAAAACAAGTATATTCATCAACAATTACAATTTAGATGTTGTGGCTTGTAAGGGGCATGTTTTTTTGGAGTAACCAGGTTGCCCGCATAAACCACACCTTTTTATCCATTTTTTGCCCTCGCCAACTAATGAGATTCTTTTCAATTTTTCTCTACCACGCTTGATTGGGACATTTGGAGGCAATACCTTTGGCAATACTTCAACTTCATTGATATCCCAATCTTATTGTTGAGGGACTGGATAAATGGTATCAACATAAGCCAACGCCCAAGTTTCCAACTTATAATAATTAGAGCACAAATCATACACTTCTATTCCATCTTGCTCATATGATGTTAATGCATGCACACATGGAAGTTGATCAAGGTCAAAGACACGACATGAGCATTGTCTTTGACCTAAATCAATTATGGCATCATTTTCTTTACCTATAACCTCATACTTAAATCGGTTAAGTTGTTTCACATTCATTTATGATGCTTTCTTGAATCTTTTTCGAATAATATTCTCTGCCTTAGGAATTTAAGGTGTACACTTTGTATTGATAGATGCCACAATATTGCGACGATTGTTGAACCACTTAAAGACTTTTGCTTGCATAACCTCCACAACGCAATGATGGGGTACTCTCTAGCTTCCCTTAGTGCTGCATTAATAGATTCTACACCATTCGTAGTCATAATATTATACCGATAGCCTGTAAAGTGAGACTATGTGTGAGATTTGATTCTTCAAGATACTTCACTACTACGAGATATCTATTCTTCAATTCATCATAGAGTTTGTTGAAGTCGGAAACTTTACAGGCATTGGCAGTTTCTTCGAATAATTTTATGACACCTTTAACTCTGACACGCGCTTTAATATTCTGAGCCAGATGCCACCTACAATGCCCATGTTGTGACTTCCTATAAATATTTGACACCCCATTGATGGTGCTTTGATTTCTATCTGAAATAAAGACTAAATCACTATCATCTGGTATAAGTTCTTGTAATTTTGTAAGGAACCATGACCATGAAGCATCATTCTCTGAATCAACCACAGCCCAAGCAATAGGATATTGATGAAAATGACCATCTTGTGCTATTGCAATGAGCATTACACCTTTGTATTTGGTCTTCAACCAAGTCCCATCCATCGCAATAACCTTTCTCATGCAACGAAATCCTTTGATGCATGCTCCATATGCTAGGAAAACATATTTGAATTTAGAATCTTCATTCACCTCCAAATGCGTGATCGTACTTGGATTCATCTTTCGAACCATGTATAAGTAAGTTGGAATATTTTGAAAACTTAATTCAAGTGAACCTTTAAGAAGGTTGTTTGTAATTTTTTTCCCCTTCCAAGCTTTCCAATATGTTATTGGCATGTGATTGCTCTGCATAATCGTCATTATTTCTCTTGGCTTCGGTGTCTCTTTTTGACTATCTAAACTTGACCTCACGACATTAGCAACTACTACAGCACTTGCTTGACAATGCTATATTTTTCAGCTAATAATGGAACAAGTGTGAGTGTTACAATAAGTTCGTATTGAGAAACGTTCTGAGTTGGTAACTTTTGCTGCACGCACTGCCCATTTGCATGGCTTGTCAATGAATTTTTTCACATATAATGAGTTGGTAGATTTATTAATTTCTATCTCAAAGCAAGCCTTTATTGCAATATCGTTCAACTTAGTTTTTACCTCATCTTTGTTCTTGAATTCTTGACCAATTGCCAAATCTGACCCATCTAGGAAACTTAATGTGTCTTCACTAGGGACTTGATTTAGTTCATCATGGTGATCCAACAAATCATAGTAGTTGAGTGGGTCAATGTGATTTGGAGTTGGAGATGATGATGTTGTCCTTTTGTTAAGAAGGTCCACAAGTTCACAACCTAGATTAACACCATTTTCGCCTGGTGCAGAAGCAGCATCACAAATATTATTTTCAAAGTAGAATTCACGGTCAAAGTAATCATCTACTAAACTTTGTTCATTTTCTTTCATGTCGCGTTCAACTTCCATGTCACATATATCTTCTCTCTTAATGAGCTCCACACTTCTCTCTTAATGAGCTCCACACGTAGTGCAACTCTACGATTGTTCTCTCCACAATCCAAAAGATAAGTTGCAAGACATTCATCCCCTCGTAAAATGAGTGGTGGCATATTTTCTCCCGCAATGATAGGTAAGTAACTTATTTTCAATTCGATATCATTTTGATTCACCCCAATCTTCTTATACAATTTCTCCAATACACCTCAAAAGTAATATTGGAGTCATCAACAATGATAAATATAACTTCCTTATTCTTTGGTGACCATTTATACAACCCTTGCTCATCCTTCCATTTCCCATCATATTGAGCATAGATTACCACTCGAGTCATTCTTGTAACGAGAATAGATTATTAACATTAGAAAATTATTTGATGTTAAAATTATAATTAATAAGTTTAAAATTAAAAATACGAATCTAAACCGAGTCTAGTTAGGGTCTACTAGTATCTCAACCTACTATAGTTGAGCAGCAATTGAGCTCTACTAATATTTCAACCAGTTATAGTTGAGCAATAGTTGAGCTCTACTAGTATCTCAACCAACTATAGTTGAGCAACAGTTGAGCTCTACTACTAGAATTAACATATCAATTGAATTTAATCTTTTTTTTTACAAATAATTTAATCTCTCTTTTTGACAAAAATGTTGATAGAACAATTTTATAGATTACAAATATAAATCTCAACCAAGTTTAGTTAAGCTCTACTAGTATATCAACCAGCTACAGTAAAGCAACAGTTGAGCTCTACCATTATCTCGAACATCTCTACCTAGTTGAGCTCGATTGTACCAAGGCAAGAACTAAGCAATATCATCTTTTTCATGGGTTTCACTTTGCAAAATCACTATTTTTAACTCAAAACCCACAAAATGGTAATGATATGGGTAGCATTATACTTTAATTGTTATTTTTACCACATATTTATGAAGAAACAAACTTGTAAGCAAACAAAATACAAATATTTAGTTCTAACATTCAAATCAAGAAAGATTCAAAATTTAAAATACTAATCTCGACCAAGACTAGTTAACCTCAACTACTATCTTAATCAGCAATAATTGAGCAACAGTTGAGCTCTACTAGTATCTCAACCATGTTTGGTCGAGCTCTACTGTAACACCCTAAACTCCAGGGACCGTTACGGTGTGCCTTGTAAACAGTGCTAAACTCGTTAATCGAGTCATTTGGCCAAAATCGTGTAACTAAGTATGATTAGCGGTTTAGGGATTAAAAATTTTGGTTAAGATATAACGTTTCATTAGAATGTTTACTATATACATTGGGATCCCAAAAATATAATTTAAAGGTTTATTACAACAAAATATTTACAACCATCCGATCTAAGCAGCAAAACAGGGTTTAACCCTAGTTCCTCTCCTTCAAACCTCAGCCGTGGCGGTCGAGCAGCTGCACATGTACACATCATCACCTAAGCTCTCCAACTCAAGGATGCTCCAGCTTTCTTTTGCCTGTACCTGCACCACAAAGCACCCGTGAGCCGAAGCCCAGCAAGAAAACTCAATATGCTCAAGAACAATCATATCATGATATCAAATCATATCTGGCATGCCTAGCAACATAGCTTTATTCAAGCATGCAAATAAATTCAAACAATGCTGGGGAATCGAGGGTAAGAAATCCTGCCCTCCTAATTGGATGACTATCAAGTCAATCCTAATAAGATGAGTGATTTAACACTCGAGGTTATGGTAAACCATACTGAGTGACCGACAAGCAAGTCACTACGGGGCTCAATACCCAAAGCAATGCAAATGATGATCAGAATGATCATACAGAGCTTATAGCCTTGAACAGATGAGTGAATATCACTTTGAGGTTCTGTTAACCATACTGAGTGACTGACAAGCAAGTCACTATGGGGCTCGGTGCCCATAGTCGTGTAACGAAACTGTTACCTGGGCTTTCCTGCAATGGCTCTATCAGATGAGTGACTGATGGGTAGTCACTAGCTTAAAAAGATGAGTGACTGATTGGTAGTCATTAGCTTAACCAGGAGAGTGACTGTTGGGTAAGTCACACAAGCGCTTTTAGTTTTCATCAAACTTGAGGTCGGTCCGGCGGCATTAACGCTCTTCTGAGTCATTTAATGCAAATGTCGATTAGATCTAATCTTTATTGGCTTGTGTTGAACATGCTAAGCCCGTCCTGACTTATAAGTCAGCACTGTGTGATCAGTGCCCAGTACCACTGCCGAAGTTGACTAATAAGTCCCAGCTTCACAGTTGATACTGGCACCTTTGCCAAATCTAACTAATTAGTCAGGACCATGCACAAGTAAGCAATGCTACCAAGCATATGTCATATGTCGTATATTCAAACTTAGGGCATTTAGCATGCTTACTTAACAGCTTCTAGCATAATTATGATCATGCACAAACACAAAGACCCAAGCTCTGAACAGTCTCATATTCAATATTCATGGCATGCCTTAATCACATGTTTCTCGTGCAACACATGCATCACATTTAATCACTTGACATGCCTCAACAATAACCATGCATGTCACATTTAAACATCCAACATGCATTAAGAATAACCATGAATGTCACATATGTGGTGCAGTTTTCTTACCTCGGGTTCGAGCAAGAATTAGTAAAAGAACGACCCTTGAGAACGATCAATCATTTGATCTTTTAGCGGTCACCTAGTCATAACCAAATATGGAATCCCATCAATAAAATAAATCATAAAAAAGGTTTATAATCTAAAACCTCAATCCCGGGATCCGTCCCACACTCTCGAGACTCTTAATCTACCCAAACGGGGTAAAGGAACCAACCCCTGAGCCTTAAAAGTCCTCCCAAGCCCTAAAATAGGCTTGCTGGAAAATTCACTAGCGTTGGGGCGCTGCCCCAAAGTCAGAGAGGCCCAATTCCTGCCCTGCCTAGCGCTGGGGCGCTAGGAATGGTGCTGGGGCGCCATCAGCAGACCAGAAACTTTTCTAGTCTTCTCCCCTGCGATCCCCCTTGAAAACCAAGCCTCCAAACCAATCCCAAACTTCACCCAAACATCCAATTCAACCCCTAAACTTCATCTACAACACACCCTCATCAAAATCCAAGCAATCTTACACAAAAACTTCCATTAATTCTCATAACTAACACCTCAAATTCCTTTGACTGAAAACCATAAGAAAAACAGAGTAAAGCTTAAGTTCATGGATGAAATCTTACCTCAAGTTGGATTTGAGTCCTCTTCAATGGATGAACTAAGTTTCTAAGCTCCCACCTTTGATCTCCTAGCTTGGTTCTTCAATTTGAGGTTAAAAATCAGAAAAGGAAAAGAAGAGAAGGAGAGGTACGGGAGAGAAAGAGATGAGGATGAGGATGCTCTATTTTTCTTTAACATTCTACAACATTAAGGATTGATATATATCCTTAGGGTTAAAAGACCTAAATGCCCCTAGGCTTATATTCTTTCCTTAGCAGCCCTCAAGGGAAAAACTGTCATTTCCCGCCTATCTCGTTAATTATAATTAACACCCTCCAATTTCCGCTATTCTCAATATCCTCAAATACCAATAATTCATATCCCGTTACCCTTTAATTTCTGGCAACGTTTTAATTACTAAATTACCCCAAGACTCACTCCGAGCCCCGAACTTAATCCCGGTATGACTAGACCGAAAACTTGCATTCCATGATCGTCTCATGTCGAATGGCTCGAACCAATCCACATATAATGTGGTATTATTTATAATTCACCCACATGCATGAAAATACACAATCACGCCATCAACGGGCCAAATTACCAAAATGCCCTTATAATTAAAATGAACCCATATGCATGCTTTTACCATCATATAATAATATAATTCACATAAACATGCATATAATCATTAAATAGCATAATAAATCAATTATGGCCCTCCCGACCTCCTAATTAAGGTCCTAAACCTTATTAGAAAATTTGGGGCATTACATCTACTGTAATTGTCTTCTCGACTAAACACAATCGAGCTCAATTGTACACAGTCGAGATCTGCGTATCATCTTCTTCGCAAGTTTCATTTCAAAAAACGCCATTTTCAACTCAAAAACCACAAAATGGTTATAATATGGCTAACAAGGTACTTTTATTGTTATTTTTACCACATATATATGGAAAAAAAAAACATCTAAGCAAACAAAATACAACTTTCTTTGTTTTCACATTCAAATAAAAAATTAAAAAATTAGGGTTTCTCATTTACTTACCTTAATGTAATCAATTTTTTCCAACAATGTCACTGAAATCAGTATGTAAGTGTGTCACAAAATAATCTTTCTATACATTTGGAGAGATTTGATAGGATTTGAAGAGATTTTGAAGAAAAAATGGTGGATGGAGGAATGATAGGGGGCTGAACAAGTTTTTATTTTTTTAATTTTTTTTTCAAATCTGATTTTTTATTATTTTAATTAAAAAAGTATAAAAATAAAAGGACATTATTGGAATATAAAAGTTTCATTAAAGGAGGAGGTTAGTGAGCTAAATTTTGAAAAATAAAGGTTACATAGCTAACATAAAAACTTTTTAAGGTTATTTAACTAAAAAATCCTTTAATATTATCCTAAACAGTATACACTACCACAAAAAAAAAAAAAAAACACAAACGTAATACTATTTTTTTGCGCTGCTCTTGGTGCATTATTGATCTAGCATTAATTCATATACTTTCTGGTGCTATAGCTATCTTAGTATTGGATATTGCAATAACAATTATAGAAAAGACATTGTTTATCCAAAATAGAACATGCTTCCAGCAGTGAGAAACATAGAAAGTTGTGATCAAAATCAGCAATTGATAGATACATTGATTAATTCACAAACATGGGTTATTAGTCAGACAAATAAAAAATAAAAAATGAGCATCAACAGTACATAACACAACTCTCTAATGACCCATAAAGCATATCCATAGGTAATTATAATTTATATTGATAACTATAAAGTAGATAAATGGGTTTGATAATCTTTAACAGGTGTCTTTGTCCATGTATCACAACCAAACTATCAAGCAATTATTCAAATTACATACGAATTATTGACACAGTAATAATTTTATCAAACATTACATATGCCAACTACAACAATAATATCATATTGCCAAAGATTGAACCCTAAACATGATTTCCAAAGAAACATCAAAAGCATATTCAATTTCATAATTTCACATAACAAATCATTATTGATTCACTGCAGAGTTTAAAAATGATTATATATGATTCCAATAGACCAAATGAACAAAATCCGACAATTCTTACATGTAAAATGTAAAATCGTACATTCTAATTATTCTATATATAAAACTATATAATACTCAAAGAAAATGGGGAATAAGAGGCACCTTAATCCATGAGAGTGAGAGAAACATAAAGAAATTGTGAGCGACTATGAACATAAATTAAGGCAAGAAAGAGTTGTCGATGCGAGTAGGAGAGAGACGAGGTAGACTGACAATATGTCGCACAAGCATCATTTTTATCATTGGTTGATGAAGAGAAGGAGAACACGATAAAGAGAGGAAGTTTTGGGATACAATATTTGGAATGGTAGAAAACGTAAAATATCATTTTCAATTTTGTAGTGTAAAATTAGGATATGAATTTGGATTGAGTTTGTGAAAATGAACAGCCAATCAAGTATTATTATGGGTCTCACCTTCTTTATGTTTTTTAAATGATAAAATCATATCTGGATACACTACCATTCAACCCCTAAGCCTCATTACTCTTTTCTCGCGCCTCGGTTTATTGGTGGTTTTTTGTTTTTTGGTTTTGTTTTAATCTTCTTTCATCCCCCTCTAATTGATAATTGGTTATCAATATAGTAGTGGTTATTTACCCATAGGTACTTCTAGTATTTTAAGTGGATGGATAAGTTGTAACTTTATTTTTTTCTACATACAGTGTATAATGTAGTAACAGAAGATCTCCCACAAATTTTTAAAAAATTCTGAATAATTTTGGATGCCAAAGTCAGAATTTAAACAACATATTGCACATGCGTATAGATATTGAAGTAAGCACTCGTGCAACAAGTTCTTGATTCTTAATTTCAGCATTTTAAATTATTTAGAATTTATTGAAAATTTGTGGGAGCTCCCCTGTAACTAAATTATATATTGTCATATAAGAAAAAATAGAGTTCCAACTTATCCATGTACCAAAAATACTAAAAATACATATGAATAATGATTAAAAATAAGGAGAAATTACACTATATATTACATTAATAATAAGAATTACTATAATGGTACCCTTTATACTAATTACACTAATTTATACATATCATACAACTTTTTTTTATTTTAATAAAAAAGATTCCTTTTTAATATTTATTATGTTTAATATTATTTTACATTAAATAATATTCTAATTTGGAAATGAGGAATTATTTTAGTAATTGAATAGATTGTGATATTTTAATGGATTGTGTAATTAATGTGTATTTTTACCATTCATACAAAAAAACCTGTTGGCTACTATTGGTTCATCTAACTCTGTTAGTCCTAGGCCTTAGTCTATTAGTTAGTTAGCTGTTATAACTGTTAGTTATAGTTACACCTTATTTATGTACAAAATATACTAAAAATATATATAGATGATGATTAAAAATAATTACTACTAATCACTACTATAGTGGTTTCCTTATTTATTTATTGAGGAATGATATGTGTACCAAAACATTACAACTAATGTGATAGTTTCATTTAGTCAATTAAATTTATTTCAGGTGAGACCACTGTTTAAAAAAATAATGTGGTGTAATATGGACATATCATTATTCTTATTTATTTTATAGAAGAACCAATCATTTTCTACGCCATTCATTATAATCAACCAAAATTAACTAATTTTTTTTATTAAGGACACATGATCATAACATCTATGTGTTGGGCCCAAAATGTTCGGCCCAAAAACACTTACCTCATTTATCAAATATTCAAAACGGAGTATTTTGGCAAAGAGAGGATCCGAAGGCAGAAGCCGTGGGTCAGAGGCAATCTGTGCCTCTGACCCTTAAGCGAGACATTTTAAAAGTCAGTATTTTTGGAGGAAAATTTAGTTATTCTCTTTCCCCCCTTTTCAGGGTTCGCTTGAACCAACTAACCGGTTTGTATATTGTATCCTATAAATATGATATTCTGAGGAGAGAAAAGGATCGAACTTTGAACTGACTTAAGCATCAGAGTGTCTTTCTTGCAGGTGATCCCGACGAGTCAAAGGCAAATTTCATCACCGGAGTAGAAGCAAGTTATCATTCATCATTGGGTTATTACTTCCAGATATAGAAAGACAAATTGCTTCCCCAACAATTGGCGCTGTCTGTGGGAATCGACAAGCATATCGGCCTTAGCCACGTCGTCGAACCAAGAAATCAAGATCCACTACGAACCTAGAAATCATGCCACCAAAAGGCAACGGAGTTTCGGGCCCAGTCGCACAAAGCGTCCCTCCGACGGACATGAGCGACCAGATCGAAAGGATGTGTCGTCTATTGGAGGCGAGCCAGCAGCGGTCCGACGAAGCAATCAAGACATTGACCGAAGCCCAAGCTAGGCTCAAAGCCGAGATTGCTGAGCTGCGCAGGTCCGCCGACACGACTCGCAACACCCAAGCCCACGACAATCTTGATTCTAGCAAATCTGACATCCTAATCGACTGCGTTAATTCCCCACATCAAAACATGAACCCAGGTAACGGAAGATCCCAAGGCATCCCGCCATCCTCCGGGGCCGAAGAGCGACAAGCCCTGACCTCTGACACGCATGGGCGGACGGAAGCAGAACCCACTGGACCCGCTCAGCCAACAGCCGAAGTCCAGCCTCAACTCACCACACCTCAAATCGCACACGATTCTCCTTCCAAAGGTTGTGTTCCCTTGATCCGGTTCTTGGACAGCTGGAAAGAAGACATGATGCGGGAAATGATGCAGAAGTTCTCAGATGGGCGATCCGTCTACGCCACCGAACACTTGGATCTAGTATCAAGAACCACGGAGAAATCCCCTTTCTCAGAATGGATTCAGAATGAGCCAAAGCCTCGAGACTTCGTCATCCCTTCCCTGCCTGCGTTCAATGGAAAGGGAGACCCACTAAACCACCTATCTCAATTTCAACAGAAGATGGCATTAGAAGCTAATAACGAAGCCATACAATGCAAAGTCTTTTCAACGACATTCTCCGGGCCAGCTCTGTTATGGTTCCGACAATTAAAGCCCGGGTCGCTCAACAATTTTACTGATCTCCGACGGACCTTCTTACAGCAGTACAGCGCAAACCGAGAGGCGCCCAGAACAATGGCCGATCTCTATCAGATTGAACAGGGGGAGAATGAACATCCGAAAGCATACTTACAGCGTTTCATTGACCTCGTGCATCAAATCCACGACGTCGACCCACTCACCGCAGCAAATATCTTCGTCAAAAGCCTGCAGGTGGGATCCCTCTTACATGAGAATCTCACCATGACACCCCCATACGACATGGCAGACGTGCAGACCCGAGCCGAGGGCATCTTCAGGGTATTAGAATTTCGAGAGCGCGCACAGAAGAAGACTGCACTCATCTCTGCTCCGCCAGCAAATAATCCTCCACCACCTGCCAGGGATGACAAGAGGAAACGGAACCAAACAGATCATACGAAGGAAGGAAAAAGGCCAAGACAGGATCGACAGCCATCACGATACCCACGTCCCGCAAGAAGTCATTTATGAAGAAAATAAAGACCGACCTATCTGGCGAGAGCCCTACAAAATTACCACTCCATCTGATAGAAGGGATAAAAGAAGATACTGTCTCTTCCACAAGGATCACGGTCATACGATCGCTGAATGCCAAAATTTGAACAATCAGATCCAAGCCCTCATGAGGAGTGGGAGGCTTACCCAATACATCAAGGAGACGGGCAGACCAGGCACCTCGCGGCAGAACCCCGCTTCTGTCCCCGCTCCGCAGGCGTCAGACCCCATGCACATAGCCTCTGACAGCACCAAGAGCCTCTTAAGCAAGTCCCTATGATCCACGGGATCGTAGAACCCACTGATAATCAAGAGCATACAACCAAAATCCATAAAAGGATGGAAGAACGAGTGAAGCGATACAAATCGTTAGGCCACGTGGTCAATCTCGTCACTTCAGAAGGCAGAAGCTACCCAGCCTCTGCTATCACCTTCACCGATGATGACCTGAAGGGCATCCACCTACCCCATGATGATCCACTCGTCATTTCCCTACAAGTTGACCATTGCCAGCTAGGCAGAGTTCTGATCGACGGGGGCAGTGGGGTCGACATCCTCTTCTGGGAAGCCTTCCAGAAGATGGGGCTAGAGGAGAATCAGATTCGGCCCTCCACCACGCCCATTTTGGGATTCAACAGCCAAAGAGTTTATCCAAAGGGTGTCGTTCGATTAACCGTGATGGCTACAGAACGCGCCCTGCCAGTAGACTTTCTCATTATAGACTCCACCACAAGCTACAACGCCATCATGGGGAGAAATTGGATCCACCGAATGCAGGGGGTAGTCTCAACTCTACATCAGGTAATACGGTGTCAATCACTCAACGGGCGTTACACCGTCGACATCAAAGGCTTCCAGAAGCAGGCCAAGAAGTGCTTCCTTACCTTAAAAGAAATAAATAACTCTGGCACTGCTTCCCATGAAAACTCCCCTGACAAATAGCAATTACAGCAGGACCCACCAGCGTGCCTAAAAAGAATCAATCTAGAGGAAGACCAAGAAAAACCCCAAGTTACACTAGATATCTTAGAACAAGTGGGTCTAGACGACGCTGACCCCTTTAAGACAGTGCTGATAAGTACAAAGCACTCTGGAGAAGAGAGGCAGATCCTCATACAATTTCTCAAGACCAGAATGAGAAATTTTTCCTGGACTCCACATGACATGCCCGGAATAGACCCTTCTGTCATGAGTCACAGCCTAAATATCTCTAACAACTTCCCACCCGTCAAGTAGAAGTAGAGGAGGTTCGCTCCAAAGGTGAATCAAGTCATACAAGAAGAGGTCCAACGGCTCCTAAGCACAGGGGCAATTGAAGAATGCTTGTACCCCAGTTGGCTCGCCAACCCCGTCGTGGTCCCAAAGAAGAATGGGAAATAGAGAGTATGCATAGATTACACAAATCTAATCAAAGCGTGTCCTAAGGATAGCTACCCTCTACCAAAGATCGATCAGATGATAGACGCCACGGCAGGATATGAAAGGATGAGCTTCCTTGACGCTTACTCTGGATACAATCAGATCCCCATGAAATCAGAGGATCGGATTCACATGGCTTTCATAACAGAGGGTGGTTTATATTGCTACAAAGTTATGCCCTTCGGTCTAAAGAATGCAGGCGCAACATACCAGAGGTTTATATTGACGACATGGTCATCAAGTCCAAACAAAGCTCTACACATATAGACGACTTGACTGAGTGCTTTGACGTCCTTGATGCTTATAAAATGAAATTAAACCCCTCTAAGTGTGTCTTTGGGGTGTCCTCTGGACAGTTCTTAGGATACGTCGTCTGTCAGAGGGGCATTGAGGCAAACCCAACACAGATTGCATCCCTCTCAGAAGTCAAAGAGCCCCGAACCATCCGAGACATACAGGCTCTAACGGGCAAAGTAGTAGCATTAAGTCGATTCATATCGCGAATGTCTAACCGTTGCCAACCCTTCTTGCAATGCATAAAGAAATCTACCAACACCACCTGGGGACCAGATCAAAGAAAAGCATTGGAAGAATTGAAAACTTATTTGAGCACACCTCCTATACTGAGCTCTCCCACTGCTAATGAAGATTTATTTTTATACTTGTCTGTCTCACAATTCGCTGTGAGTTCTGTCCTCTTCCGAGAAGAAGCCAATCGTCAGAGGACAGTGTTCTACTGCAGCAAGATGCTTTTGGACGCTGAAACCCGATACAGTATGATGGAAAAGTTGGCACTCACACTCCTTATGGCAAAGAAGAAGTTACGACAGTATTTTGAAAGCCACACCATCATTGTATACACGGACTATCCATTAAAGCAAGTATTGACTAAGCCCTACCTCTCTGGAAGGTTATCCAAATGGGCCATTGAGCTAGGGACGTACGATATTCAGTTCTCGCCACGAAAAGCTAAAAAAGGACAGGTACTAGCTGACTTGCTGGTTGAAATTCAGTCGTTCACCCCTGACGCTCTACCGGAATTGTTAGAATAAGAAGATCAGGGGATGTGGACGATGTATACTGACTGAGCATCCAATTTGCAAGGGGCTGGTATTGGCGTCGTATTAGAAGCTCCCTCGGGCATCAAAATCGAAGAATCCATTCGTTTAGAGCAATCCACGATGAATAATGAAGCAGAATATGAGACACTAATCTATGGTTTAGAGCTCGCACGAGAAATGGGCATCCAACAGCTGAATGTCAGAGGCGACTCGCAGTTTATCATAGAGCAAGTGGCTGGAAATTTCGATACCAAAGCACCCCATCTGGCTAGCCTTCTATAGAAGGTGACTGACTTGCGATCGCATTTTCGCCAGTTCGAACTCATACAAGTACCTAGGGAGCAAAATCAGAAGGCCGATGCCCTTGCCAAATTAGCTTCTGCGGGAGGATGCACACGCCAGTCCTCCATATCTATAAGCCGATCAAGCAAAGACATGGAAGTCTACTCAACCTCATCAAAACCTGAATGCTGGATAGATCCAATCGTAAAATATTTGACCAACTCCAGATCCCACCTAATCCGAAAGATGCAAAGCTTCTGCGCCTTCGGGCACAACGCTATTCTATAATCCGTGGGACATTGTACCGAAAATCCTTCAACGTCCCGTACTTACGGTGTTTGCGCCCAACAGAAGCCAAGGAATTGTTAGAAGAAATGCATGAGGGGACATGTGGAAATCACACAGGGGGACGGAGTTTGGCACACAAGGCACTTACAGCAGGGTATTACTGGCCATACATGATGACAGAAGCGCGGGATTACGTCAAAAAATGCGACAAATGCCAACGATTTGCACCCACCATCCATCAACCTGCTCAAACCTTACACTCCATCATTGCACCTTGGATTTTTGCAAAATGGGGTATGGATGTAGTAGGTGAACTACCTGAGGCTGCTGGAGGAAGACAGTATGCTATTGTAGCCACTGATTACTTCACAAAATGGGTTGTGGCAGAGGCGTACGTCACGGTCAGCAAAACAGACACTGTGTCCTTCATCTGGAAGCATATCATATGTCAATTTGGGATACCATGGGAGATAGTCGTGGATAATGGAACTCCGTTCCAAAATGCGAAGGTACAAGAACTATGCGACACATACAAGATTAAGCTAAGCTTCGCCTCTGTCACTTACCCAGAGGGCAACGGTCAAGCAGAGGCTTCCAACAAAGTTATATTCGCCAACATTAAGAAGAACTTGGAGGATAAGAAAGGAGCATGGGTAGACGAGTTACCAAAAGTATTATGGGCATATAGGACAACAAAAAGAACCTCCACGGGGGAATCTCCCTACGCCATGGTATATGGAACAGAGGCCGTCATCCCAACAGAAATCGGTCTACCTACACTTCGGACAGAGATCGCATCTGACCCAACAACAAACAATATTCAACTGCTACACAACCTGGACCTTCTAGAAGAAGCACGTACAATGGCACAACTACGACTAGAGAATTATCAAAAGATCGCAGAACGCTACTACAACAAAAGAGTCCACTCACGCACATTTTGAGAAGGTGATTGGGTCCTGCGTAAGGTCACAGGCAACAAGAAGAAGCTAGAACCTAATTGGGAAGGGCCTTTCGAAATTATTAAAGTACTAGGCAGAGGGTCTTACGCCCTAAAGAATGTACGCAGTTGGAAAATCGTACCCCGTACTTGGAATTCAATGTCTTTAAAGCAATATTATTGTTAATAGTTGTACTATGCAGTTCAAAAGTAATACAACAAATTTCCATATTTTCACGTTCTTTTAAATTCCTCTTGTGTATTCAATTCCTTGACATTATTGTCCACCATATTTCACCAAGTAAGACACGTGACAATTAACTTTTCACTCGAAAGGTTTCCTCAATTATATCCTCACCTAACTTTGTAACATTATTCACGTGTACTCAAAAACCACCTACCACAATGGCTATAAATAAACGATTATCTAATGCTTGAAGTTTCCAACCTCCCCTAGAAATACGCCATACATCTTTAATCTCAATACATATGTGATCCACACACACCTACACTTCCATAAACAAAGAGCAATAATAATGCATAGCGAGGATCACACCCCGCACGTTGGCACCAGGCTGAATCTCAACAGTTCATGGCAATAAGGCCACTACACACAATCCGCATACACGATCCTACCGCCTCTGCCGTTTCACTGGATCTTGTACCGCATTCTAATTTGCCTTGACTAAACTCACAGGGAGCTACGGCCAGCCATTTTGCAGTCTAATCTGCCCTGACTACGCTGCCCTGGCCGTCCAAAGGAGGTGCACTGCAAACCCTACCTTCTTACCCGCATAAGAGGAGCACCTCCTGCTGTCTAATCTGCCCTGACTATCACAGCAGAACCATCTGCTATCATACTTCGGATTCCTCTCCGATATACGCTAGCTGGTTTGGCAATCCAAGGCTGGGAGGAACTTTTCCCGCAGTCGCACCCATATCCTACATAATGGGTGCCTCTGACAGGATACGCGGCAGCCCAAACGACCCCTCACCACACTACACAGTATGGGTGCATTGGAAAGATGCCTGCCTCGCAATTTTCACCTCTTTGCATCTGCCACGACGTTAGGTCCGGATCACATTAATCCCTCTGACCTCATGGGAACGTTTCCGTCTCTAAAGGCCGAGACCGTTCCGATCAAGACCACTATAACGACTCCCTACGAGTAAGAAGGTCTGCCACCCAACAATAATAGCAACATCGCAGGAGTACAACACACTTATCACTATAACTTAAATTGGCAGATGCTAAGTATGGGCACACATATTTGCTCAATTCCTTTTTCAATAAACAAAAATGAATATTTGTACTATAACTTAAATTGGAAGATGCTAAGCATGGGATCAGAAGGCAATGTATACTAAAAAATAGCAGTAAATCAGAAGTTGTTATTTATAAGTTATGTTACATTAACGGCGATATTAACTCCTGATTTCATAATTGATCTATTCTCTACAAACAACTATTTTCTTGCCCATAATTAATCCCACTCAATATGACGCATATACTCTGCCATCGCACTCTCTAGCTTCGAATGGCCTAACCCATAACGTTCACATGATATGTAGTACGGGATGCCACTTCTGATAAGCTCTTCCATAGCCCACGTTGAATAAAGCCACTGTGGGTTGTCAAAGATTCTCCTTAAAAAGGGAACCTTCGTCCACTCACGGTGCTCACCTGCAACAACAATGTTGTCAGCTCCAACCCATCACCAAAACACCAAGATGGGTCACTCACACAACACTTAACTGGGCATCCTCTCCCACCATTTGTATAATCTTTCGTTGTATTTCGCACATAAAGGCCTAAAGGGTCTATGGAGCTTCTGATCTGAGTAAACCATACGACTCACACCTGTCATCACGCCTTCAATTAAGTCCTAAACAACAACAAAACCATACCGTACACACACCAAGACAACAGCCAGGAAACAAAGTTCTACTTGTATTGATAATTTGCTCTATTACAATCGTCTACATACCAGCGGCCTAAAGAGCCCAAAGAATGTATATACAGAAGTTAATTCAAAAACAAAACATGATAGAATTTAACAAAACAATAGTGTGTCGTTCATTCTACGACACCTCTTTCACCATCTGGCTTGCCCTCTGCAACAGGCGCGGATCCTGATGCCTTCTGATCAGAAGCCACATTCGCAACACTATCTTCAATAACTTCCCTATTGGCATTATACATCGACCCCAGCGCATCGCCCCTCAGCTTCAACTTCTCCAGATGACACGGCTGATAAGAAATCTGCAAATCCCCAAGCTCATTCAAATACTTGTTGACGTCATACTCTCCTATTTTTACATCAACGCTCTTATAATACATTTCCAGTTTTGCCCATTTCTCCTCTGGGGTCTGCTTCTTATTACGTAATGCCAGATCCAGGTACTTCGCAGTATCTACCTCAGCCACCCTCACAAGCTTGCCTAGTGGCTTCAATCGCTGCCTCTGCTGCCCTCTGCAAAAGCAAAAACATTACGGAATTAACACACGTGTTTTATGTGCCAATTAATTTTCTAAATGCATTAGTAACAAAAGAAGAATCGTATACCTCTGCCATCTCCTCCAACTGCTTCTTGACTTCAGTTACCGCCTCTTCTGCTTCCTTCAACTTCTTCCCAAAAAGAAGTTCAGCTTCCAGCTTTTGCTTCTTGGCGTCCGCTACGCTGGCCTCAAGACTGTTTGCCCTTTGCTCCAGCTCTTTTTTCTCTTTCTGTAAGGTCTCCTTATTAGTCTGTAACGACACAACATCTTCTTCAAGGTCGTTCATCATACTGCTAAGCTTCTCCATGCGGGCTTCATGCTGAACGCAGAATTGACTTTTCTCCATCCACTTATTGGTCATATCCACCAGATCAGCTTTCAGTTTGTCTCGCTCTACTTCGAGCCCGACAGTGCTTATCAGCTTCTCCTCTGTGGCAGTCACCCTCTTTTTTGCCTCTGCCAGCTCTGCTTCTAACCTCTTGATGGCCTCCACAAGCACATCCCAATTTGCCTCGGCCATCTTTCTCCCTGATCGCTCCTCTTCTAATTTCTCCATCTGCTCCACCAGTTTGGAACCATTCTGCATAGCCGCCGCATATTCTCGCCTTGCACCCGAAGCGCAGACATAGCTCTGTGACAAATCAATTATGCCCATTACAACTAATATTACACACATATCAAAAAATGTAAAAATAGCCTAATTTTTTAACCAACTTACCATCCAGATATGGTCTGATACTTGCTGCAACAAATCACCTTGACCACTCAAAGATCCAATTGCTTCCGTAGGTAGATGGAGTTTGCTTATGCGTAGCATTTCCTCCATAACTTCATTAGACGCAGAGGGGCCATATTCCAACATTACTCCTGTTCTGTCACTTGCTTCTCCCCCTGCAGATGCAGCCGCAGAAGCAATGGGGGAAACTGGCTTCTCACCTTCTGCTAACGTCGATACCATAATGCTATCAGACACCAACGCAATTGGCCCCGCGCCAGAAGAATATGTCTTCGAAGGGCGTACAAATAAGCTATCATCTTCACCCAAATCACTGGGGAGGTACACCGGCGTCTACACGGCAGAAGACGTGAGCTGCTCCAAGAAAGCGCTAGGAGATTCAAAAGTGTTAGTACCCTTCGGGGACACAGCAATGACATCTCCTGGATGAGACTCAGAAGCGATAGACGGTAATGAAGAAACGACAATACCAAGAGTGTCAACACCTGTTACTTTGACAGCCCCTGATTCCTGGCACCCAGGGATAGTTTCAGACTCAACGACCTTACTTGTCTCAACCGGCAGAGGAGTGGTATCCGCAGACTCAAAACCCTCTCCGAAGGCATCCTCTAGAAGCTTGTTTTTACGAGAAGCATAGGAAGGGCGTCTCCCCTCTGAACCACGCTTATGGCCAATAGCAGACCCTTCAGAAAAATCAGAAGCAGAGGGCAATGCTTCTGACGGCTTCACACAGACAACAGGAGACTACACTTTAAATGGTAAGCCACCCTACACTCCATCTCCAATCGCTACTCCTGATAATTTGGACGGAGAAGAGGAAACAACCTCTGCATGAACCACCCTTTCTGAGCCTGCTGCCAAGGAAGACCCACCTGCATGTGAAGTAGGAGACGCCCCAGGTAAATGCCCAATGGGGGCAAATCCCCGTGGCTTCTTGCACAATGAGAGGGCCTGGCCCGTTGGTAATTTTCCTGGGGTAAGTCTGGGGATTGCATAGGCAGATCCTTGAGTAGTGGGGACAGAACCTTTTGAGATCCGAAGCTTGGACGAAAGGCACTTCCCGTCATCGGAATCTTCGCCAGAGGACTCCTCACGCTCCTTCCTTTTTCCTAAGGGTTCTGTGGGCAAAGGCACTTGTTGAAGAGGCTGAATTGGCGGAACATCAGAAGGCGTGGACGATCGCCCTTGGATGCGGGAAGACCTGCGTGATAAACCGCACTTATCAGGGGAAGACTCTGCAGCAGGAGCCAAACCAGAGCCCTCCTTCTTTTTGCCCTCTAGGACCCCTTGACGCTTGTGACACGCAACATAGGCTTTGGAACACACCCTTTCGAACTCAGCCTTTGTCAGCGACAGAGTTGAAGGAGTAGGATGGGATTTCTTCAGGAAAGCTCCCAGCTGCTTCGCGCATGCTGCGGTAATCTTGCTCAGGGTCATGTCACCCTTCTGTGATCTAACTTACACAGCTCCAGGGCCGACTCGATCCACAAAACAAAGCCGGGTCATAATCTGCATACAGTAGGGGTTCAATGCACCCCTGATACTAATGGCATTCTCCTTAGATTCATGTAGAAGCCCCTTCTCTATCAGCTTGCTCTGTCGCTCAGAACTCATGCTAACTTGTGGCCAAGAAAAATCTGATACAAAGAACCAAAACAGTAGTACACAAAGTTAAACTAGCAGACAATCATCCAGATATGATTAATTCACATTAAAATCAATAAGAACAAAATGAAAAATGTGACTCACCATTTATAAATACCCTGGCCAGAGGGAAAATTTCTTGAGGCAGGAACTCAGGATACCACGCTCCTCCAACAACGAAGAAGTATTTATCCCAATTTCGATGGGAGCTATCGAAATCGGTAAAGATTGTCCGATCCTTTTTGGGAGAGAGGTAGAAAGTTTTCCAAGGCTTTCCCTCTATCACCTTGTTCGTAGACTTGGTGAAGCACGCGTAAATATCGTCCGATTGAATATTGACATTCCTGAGGCTCCCTATCATCTGAGCCCCGACTATAGAATGAATAGCATTTGGGAGAAATTGCGAAATGTGAGCCCCGGAGTTTGAAATTATCTGGACGAGCAGAGCCAGGAGGGGGAAGCGGAGCCATTCGATGTGTCTCAAACTCATGACTATCTCAGTAGGCTTCACTACATCCTTAAATCGCCATTCTCGAAGCTCGGCCTCCGAGAGCATTCTCACCGTGACATTGTCAGGAATGTTGAACGATTTGCGCATGCGCTCGAACACATTTTTGTATCCATCACGATCCATAGGTTCGGGAGATGAACGAGAAGACATTATCACACCGAATGAGATGATTGTCGAAGGTTTGGGCTGAAGGAAATCTCTAGGGTTTCTTCGGAGCTTCTCTCTGGAAGTTGGAACAAAGTTTGGGAATTTGAATGAAAATTATTTTGAAACAAAAACTACTTAAATGAAAGGTAAAATTTTGAACCGAACGTTTTACTCGATAACAGTGTTTGCATTAAATGTAACTTGTCAGGCAATCAAATAATCATGTACCTACGGATTACCTCGGTTTACGGAGAATGACGGCTCTAGGCGAACTTTTTGGTGTTGAAGAGTCGGCCCAAGATTCTAAAAGATCAACACACCACGCCTGTCCGAAGCTTGGGCCAGGGGGCATCTGTTGGGCCCAAAATGTTCGGCCCAAAAACACTTACCTCATTTATCAAATATTCAAAACGGAGCGTTTTGGCAAAGAGAGGATCCGAAGGCAGAAGCTGTGGGTCAGAGGCAATCTGCGCCTTTGACCCCTAAGCGAGACATTTTAAAAGTCGGTATTTTTGGAGGGAAATTCAGTTATTCTCTTTCCCCCCTTTTCAGGGTTTGCTTGAACCAACTAACCTCTTTGTATATTGTATCCTATAAATATGAGATTCTGAGGAGAGAAAAGGATCGAACTTTGAACTGACTTAAGCATCAGAGTGTCTTTCTTGCAGGTGATCCCGACGAGTCAAAAGAAAATTTCATCACTGGAGTAGAAGCAAGTTATCATTCATCGTTGGGTTATTACTTCCAGATATAGAAAGACAAATTGCTGCCCCAACACTATGTTAAAACATGTGGGAGAGCTCAAGTATGATGGTAGCAAGGCATGTTTTCAAAATCAAAATATTTGGTGTAAAGAGAGGATGTAAAGGGGATTAAATAATTTTTATGGGTGCACAAAAAACAAAAAACATGCTAATTTGCTTCACTTTCCCAACTCATCAAAATCCACCCGTTTTGAACCTACCCATTAAAAAACCCGCTGAAATTGGGTGCCACTAGATGTGTCGGGTACGAGTTTCAATAATATAAGGTGAGTCCAACCTGCATTCTCTACTTATGATATGAGTCCAAATATTTAACTTTTTTAATGAAAACTTTCCTTGTGTATGAGATTAATGATAATAATATAAGAATTGTATATAAAACATTGTTTAGGAAAAATAGATGAAAAAATAAATAGTGTTAATTGTATTGATTATTTAACTATTAGTGAAATTTTTCGTAATAAAATTCAAATTGTTGAAATTATCAATGTTGGATTGAAAAATTTAATATCATTTATAATTTGTATAATTTAGATAATTATTAGAATATTTTTATGAGCTTTTAAATTCAAGTTTAAGATATAATAATATTCACGATGATATTGATGAATAAAAAATATATAAATTTGAATTTTATAGTTTATAATTTTTTATTTTTTTAAATATAATAAGTTGATAATTTAAAACCTTAAATTAACCTAATCCGCCCACTAAATTGCACAAATCCATGCATAAAAAAACGGCTCAAGCTGCTTACTTATTGAGCAGTTATGAATTGCATTTTTAAAAAACCGCCCAAGATCCCGTGCACCCATAATAATTTCTATCTTCTTTGGTTTTTATTTTTCTTTTATTTGTTTAAAATATAAGTGAATTAAATTAAAGCTTGACTTGCCGTTTTTTATTTTTATTTTTAAGTTATAAATGATTTGAGCATGTTTGACTTGGACTACCGTTACATCTATAAATATGAATGAAACGTTTCAATGACGTGTCAATATCTTACTTACCAGACAGAAAATAATGGACATAGATTATAGATAGAGGATCTTCCTCCTCGATATAACCTCTCCACTCCATCTTTTTCTCCACCAAAAAATAAAAATTAAAAGACAAAAAAAAAAAAAAAACTGAAGAAAAGTATGGAAATAGAAGCCGACGCAACCTTGAGAGGCCAGGTCCAGATATGGAAGCACATGTTGAGCTTCGCAGATTCCATGGCTTTGAAATGCGCCGTCGAGCTTCAGTTACCCGATATCATCCATTCTCATGCCGCCCCAATCACCTTGTCCCAAATCGCTTCCACCATTCCGGGCGCTTCCTCGCCGGACCTCTCCTGCCTTGCCCGCATCATGCGCCTGCTCGTCCGCCGTCAGATATTCACCAAACACCAACCCTCTGACGGCGGGGAAGCCCTCTACGGGCCGACTCACTCTTCAAGATGGCTGCTGAGCAAAACGGCGTCGAACAATGGTCAACTAACTCTAGCTCCGATGGTTCTGATGGAGAACCATCCCTGGCTGATGGCTCCATGGCACTGCTTCAGCCGCTGCGTGAGGGAAGGTGGGATCGCCTTTAAGAAGGCCCACGGTGGCCAGAGCATATGGGACTACGGCGCAGAGAATCCGGAGTTTAATAAGCTGTTTAACGACGCCATGGAGTGTACGGCCAAGGTCGTAATGAGAGCCATTTTATCAGATTACAGAGATGGCTTTGCTGACCTCAAATCGTTGGTTGATGTCGGCGGTGGCACAGGTGGTTCCATATCTGAGATCGTGAGATCACAACCGCACATCAGAGGCATCAACTTTGATCTGCCGCACGTGGTCGCCACTGCTCCGGCGTACCCCGGCGTGTCCCATGTGGGAGGGGACATGTTTGATTGTGTCCCCACTGCTGACGCAATTTTCATGAAGGCAAGTAATTAACTTATTTTAGTTCCTCACTGAAATGATATAATACTAATAAATCAGCATTAATTAGAACCATTTTTATTTATTTGTTAGGTCGCTAATTAACAATTGGTCAATTTTTTGACCGAATGACATGTATAGTTGAGACGGCTATATCTGAATCTAATATATGACTTATAGCTACGCATGACATAACATGACACAATTGTGAAAAAGTTATTTAGGTTTCACAATTGTGAGCACGTTTTTGGTCAATTACAGGTTTGTTATATCGACTTAAAGTGTAAACCAAACAATTATTATCTCTATGACGTGGATATTATATCTTAGATTTAGATAAATATATAGAATGGAGCTTTTCTAATTTTTTACACATATGAAACTAATTACAAAATGCTCTTAAATACTTTTTAAGTAATATAGATGTAAAATAATTTTAAAAGACTAGTTAATTAAAAGGAAGAAAAATATTTGGGCGTGACAAACATTAAGAAATGACAAAAATAAAACTTGAAAGTTTAATATGCCATTTCAAAAATATTTATGTAAACGATCTACTTAATTTTATTTATAAAATTTATTAATTATTTTTATTAAATTTATATTAATGTCATATAAATTTAAAATAAATATCTTATTTTAATCAAATAAATTATTTATTTTTGTTTGTTTTAGTTTTTGAATTTGGGAGTAAGAACAAGAGATTATATATTATATATGTTTAATGTAATATTAAATATTATACGTTAATTTTAAATTTGAGTTTCTTGCTAGTTTTTTTAAAAGTAATTTGTTGCTAATTGATAGTAAATTATATTATATATTTAATATGATATTATTCTAATACATGACTTTAAGTTTAATTAAATTTTATTTAAATTACAAAATATATGATATTATTATTTTAAAATAATTATTATTGTAAAATATATTATTTTAATTTGTTTAATTATTTATTATTTTTAAATAATTATCAGTGTAAAATATCATATTTTAATTTTTTTAATTATTTATTTTATTTTATTTAAGTTTATGTAGTGTTTATAATCTATCGTTAAATATAAAAATATTATGTTAAATATAAAAATATTCCGTTAAAGTTAATATTAAAAAAATATAAAATTGTTAAAATCAAGAATTTCCATTGTATACATTTTTTTATATAAAATATATATATATATTGAGGAGTGCTAAGTAGACTTTATAATTCACTCTATTTAGTTTAATGACACGTGTCAATTTTTTAATAATATTTATTTTAATAATATAAATAGTCATAATATTATACTTTATTACAACTATACCACTATAATTATATATGTATATAATATATCTTTTTCCCTTATTTTGTTTCTACTATATTATATGTGTATTTATATTTATATAACCCCAATGGTTATTTTTTTTTATATATTTATCTTTATATATATACATATAGATTTATATAAATAACGCCTAACCTTATTTATATTTTGTTACTTCTGTATATATACTTTGAGTTATTGAGTCCTCAACCCACGTTTCTTTTTTATTTTGTTATATGTTTATTATTATACTAGATACAACACATTTACTTAGTTTTATTTATATAATTTATTAATTAATTTTATTAAATTTATATCATTATCATATAAATTTCAAATAAATAAACAATATTATATATAAAAAATAACATAATAGTATACTAAATAAAAAATTAAACCAAAACATTGTTTATATTTTAATATATATATATATATAATATGATAACTTTTTTAAACATAAATAATGATTATTTTAATAAAAATTAAGATTATGTATCATATATTATTATAATGATTTTTTTTATAAAATTTAAATTTATATTAATATAAATAAGTTTTAAATATATAGTCTTGTATTAAATATTATTATCATAATAATATTTTATAATATTTGAATTCATATTAGTATAATTAGTAAAAAATTATGATTATATATTATTGTCATAATACTATTTTATAATATTTAAATTTATATTAATATAATTATTAAATATCTAATTTTATATAACAATAATATTTTATAACATTTGAATTTATATTAATATAATTAATAAATATATATTTTTAATTAGTTTTAAAAGTATATTTTATTAAATATTTCAAAATATTCCGTTAAAATTAACAAAACAAACCATGAAAACAAAAATATTTCGTTATCTAAACACTTTTTATATAGAAAAAAAAAATTTATAAAAATGATTAAGTTCGGATTCCGTAAATCTATCCATCAATGAATTTGAGAGCAAATAAATAAAAAAAAAATAAAAACTAATAATATTGATTTTTTTTTTTCAACTCAGGAAATCATATGATATTATTTTCTAATAAATAAATTAAAGATTAAAAAATTATGATGAATTTTTTTTTTAACAGTTATCTCCCAATTTACATTCCTCTTATATATAGAAATATAAAATAATTTATTTTAATAGTTTGCATAATTATAAAAAAAATTGTAAAAAAACATGACTAGTTATTTTCTTTATTCTAATTTTTTATTCCCTATAAATAGAAAAAGTGAGTTGAGTGATTTAATTATAAATGCATTATTATAATAAAATCAAAATATTATAACTAATTGTTTTTTATGAATAGGTATGTTTTAAAAGATGACACATGTCATCAAAATAAAGAGATTAGTTAGATAATTTTTTTTAACACTTCTCAAATATAGTTTATAGAAGGATTGGATGAAAGAAAGTAGGATAATTAAATCTCACAATAATATATATCATAACAGTTTTAATTTACTGTCACGAACACATTCTGAGATTGCTGACCGTGTCCCCTTAATTAGTCATACACAAAAAAATATAAAACTACAGTTCAATATACATGTCGTATATATACTATTATGTGCATATATATAAATGGTTGAAAAATGGAAGGGTTTTATATCATAAATCAATCAATATAATAATATTTATCTTGAAAGGACACCACTACTAACTATATTGTTCACTTTTTTTCTTTTTCTTTCAAGTGTAATACCAAGTATTATTGTCTTACAAAATATCAAGGAGGACACCTAACTAGCTAGTTTCCTTTTTACACGCAAACAGACAAAACTAATAATTAAATAATTTAATTTATGTGTAGTGGATATTGCATGATTGGAGTGACGAAGATTGTGTGAAGATCTTGAAAAATTGCCGGAAAGCAATTGCAGAGGAAAGTGGAAAACTTATTATTGTGGAGTCAGTTTTGGAAGAAGGAGAAGGAGAAGCAGAAAGCAATGACCTGTTTGGTGACACTGCTTTGGTGTTTGACCTAGTAATGGTGGCACACACCACCGGAGGAAAGGAGAGAACTCACAAGCAGTGGAAGACTATTTTGGAAGAAGGAGGCTTCCCTCGCTATAATATCACCAAAATTCAGGCCTTAACATCCATTATTGAGGCCTATCCAAACTAATACATAAATATATATATATATATAAACTTAATATTTCAATAATAATATATGTATGCATATACCCCAGCCCAGCTTTGTGTGGACATAGTATATACTATCATGTATATGCTCTAGCATTCTTAAATAATTATCATTGGTTGATGGAATAATTAGTTGTATGTGCTGTGTAATACACAGTTTATATATATATAGCACCAACAATTAATACTTTGGACTTCTTCATTTCTTCAACTACTACTTCACTTCTGGATCACTGATTACTTGCATTGCCCATTCATCCACGAGAAGAAAAGTTGAACACTACTATCAAAGGGGACAGAAATGATAATGATATACATATACACCTGTAACCTATTACCGGTGGTAATAAATTTATATATCCTTTTTTTATCATTGACAAATTAATTATAAAATATATTAGAAAAAAGAACAATAGAAATCGAAAATAAGAGTTCCCAAATAAGTCAAAAAGAATTTTACCATAATTAATTTAAACACATTATTTATAAATGACAACATCACACCTTGCAACAAAATAACACACATTATATTTATTTTATTTCACTATTTCACCCACTCACATTTTCGCTCAAGGACACTATATGACCACACCCCCCATCGCTTTCTTTATAACTCCTACTTCGTCACACTTTAATTATCATATATCATACAAAAGGGACAAAGTCCCCTTTGTCATGGTTTGTTAGAACATTATATGTGAACTAGCAAAATTATTTATTGATTCACTCTATTAATGCACGTTAAGGACAACTATGCATATATAGAAGACTTCTCAACGGTTACTACCCATAGATAAGTATTAATAATTATAATGATGTGACAATATGGTGACTTGGTATAACAAGTCACCAACAGGTCATTTTTATTAATTTAGTTATTATTTTTTTTATCATAATTAATCTTTATATAGAAATTGACATAATTTTAATTAGCCAATATGTAAGTCCATATTGCTTTTTTAATCTCTTTGTTGTGTGATCAAATGTACTACTAATATTGAGACAATTATATCATGTTTATATAAATTTGAGAGACTATTATCCATTAAAAACATTCATGATTCTGAAAGATTAATTTTTTACTTTTTAAAACATGTCACAAACATGATAAGGTTCCTAGTGGACAGCTACAATACACCTATCCCAGCCATACTTGAGATCCCATCCAAGGATCATCCATACAACCCTGCTCATGATTCAGTTCTTTCTCGAGTCAAGTACCTCTTTTCTGCTGAATCTGTGGCCTCAGATACACGTTGAGAACTGCCGATATTCTCTTAGTGAGATGGCAAAACAGCATAGCAGTCAGTCCTCAGGCTGATAGAGTTTATTATCTACTTTGGCTCTTGTGCTTAATATTCAGGCTGATAAATCTTGAATAACTAGTTTCTTTTTTCTAGAAATTCATTGAAGACGACCTCTTCTCTCCACTCCAATCCATGAGAAAATGTATGATAATATCTATACAGAATTATGAACAAAAATCTGAAGTGGATATCAAATGGGGATGGACCCAGGGAGCTTACTCCTTTCATCACCATAGCATAGATGATTACAGTGTGCTTAATATTCTTCTATGCCAATTTGAGTTTTTGTTCTATGCCTACCCCAGTTTAGATATAATAACAAAACATATATTTGATTTTTGGGAATTCAAAAAGTTAATATTTCAATAAGATACTTAATATAGCTTTTTCTCTTTATATTCCAAATATTATTTAATTTTTATTAAAATACAATTAAAAAATATATATAAATTTCTAATAATATAAAAATGTTTTGAAAAAAGTCAAAAAGTTATTGTTGCTTTTTTTTTTACATTATTTTCATATAATATTAATAACTTTGAAATTTATTTATTATTTTAATAAATATATTTTTCTCATTTTGAATTTTGAATATAAATACACAAATGGGTGATTGAATATTTTAAATTTAAATGCTAATCATAGCCAAAATTTGTAATTAGTAATCTTATTAAATAAAAAATGTAACTTTTAATTTACCAATGAATTTTATTACGAGACAAATAAAAATGACATATATTGTGCATTACAGTTTATTAGGTGATAGTTTATTTCAAATAAATATTTATGTAAATTTTATTATTTAATGTTTTATTATAGAAAAAACCTATTATTAAAAATATATTGATTTTTTTTAATAAAAACTCAAAATAACAAAAAGATGTTTTAACAAATACTATATTTATATACGATATGTTAATGAATAAATTTTTTTAAATGTATATTGCAAACTATTAAATATATCAATCACCATTTTTATTTTTGGAAACAAATAAAATAATAATTTTTCATTAACTACTGAAGGGTATTGAATAAACTAATAGAATTATAATTTTCATTAATTAAAATTTTAAAATAATAAATATACACACACTAATGTTAAAATTATTAATTATATATATAAACTAAAACATGTTGCAAAACTGTAACTGTTGCAAAACTATATTCTTTTTAGTGGCATTTGAAAAAATGTAACTAAAAATAATTAAATATCATTTTCAAATATTACAAATTTTTTAATAATAATGAATTACATACATGTTTTTTATATTAAATTTTTTTTTTAGTGACATTCTATAAAAATGTTACTAAATGATATTTCAGAAAATAAATTCCTTTTTAATGTATATTTGTAGACATTTTGATATAATAAAATTTTATAAATACTTTCTAATAACAATTTAACATTACAATATTAGTTTATGTATACAAAACATCTACGTAATACACATAACAAATAAAACATATGTAATTCTTTTTACAAAAGTTTACTAAAACAAAATACATAATTGTAGTATAGAGCTTTCCTTATTCTTCGGTTTCTTTCAATTTCTTAAAAAAAAATCTTCTAAGCTCTTAATTTTCTTTTGCAATCTGTATAGTCAAAATGATTGCACTGGTAATTCAGACACCTCCCAAATCTCACAGAATGATACCTAGAAATGCTCCCTCCATCAAGCCATTTCTTGCTAATGATGCTATCTCTGCATCACTAAATTGAAATAATGCCTGCAAATCCAATAAAAATGAGGATGATAGTGAAGATTAAAATCGTACACTCAAAGAAATTTCATTATCAATGTTCAATATCTTCGACATATCATAAGAAAATAACCTAGAAAAAAAGATAAAATGAAAATAATGAAAATAAGGATGATAGTGAAGATTAAAATATGACAAAAGTATATGAGAGCATTACCGCACAATGACAAATATGGGAGGTGCGCGACACTGGGCTTTGAAGTCTTGACCCTAAGGTGTCCTATGGTGGTGGCAGTGACTTTCATATCTGTCTATAGAGCGAGATCGGAGCCAAGAATCCCAGAAACGCCGGCGACATTCAAAGCCAAAGTTTTTGAAAACCCAAAAAATAACCAGTTTTTCTTTTTGAAAACTAGAATGTAGCAGTTATAACATTCTTGAGTTATTTTTTTATTAATATATAATGCTTATTTATAATACAAATTTCCTTTATAATGTTTCGATACAATTTTTTTAATTCATTAATTTAATAATTATATGACCGACATCAATATAAATTTTGAAATAAATATCATATTTTAATTAAATGATTAATTTATTTTTGTTTAAGTTTATCTTTGTTCTAATTTTTGAATTTGGGAGTTGTTACACCCAGATTTCGAGATAAGAAGTTAAGACCCCGAAAACTGGGCTCGTCATGTGTGAGCTCGAAATATATGCAGTCGTCATATGATCCAACCGTCGGACCTCTTCGAAGTAAACAACGACTTCGAGGATGTATAGTCTCGAATATGCTCTGAGCTCGTAATGGCCATAGTATGACACTTATATATATATTTGTCCTTGATTGCCTTTAGGTGAAATGGCTCATGCTCGGGAAGTGTAAGCTCGAATGTGGCAACATCGTCAACATCTACTTGTTTCGTGCATAGGCGAAACTAGGCGGCGAGCTTGTAGTCAATTGATAGCCTCGGCGAGTTCAATGCCAGTTGTTGATCTCGAATATTTGATGACTCCCGTATCCGGATTGATCAGTTACGTGTGAATGTATTTATTGTTGTACAATCCCAATGTTTAAGGGATATCATTTAATCTGTTATCCGTTCCCACTTTTCATGGGGCGTTTCCGTGTATATGAGGAATCATGCATTAAAAAGCATTATATTAATTGATTTCCAGGATATCTTCCCGAGATACGTGGGAACGAATTCTGTAACCTTCCCTATAAATAGAGAAGGAAGCACCATTTGTAGAGGACCGAATTCTGATTGTTGAAGAGAAAACTCTGGGCAACTATTCTCTGAAAAGTTTCAAGAAAACTTCCAAGTCTTAATAACATAGAGTCGTGGACTAGGCAGATTTAACTGCTGAACTAAGTAAAAAACCTGTTGTGTTCATCTTTATTTATTTCCTCCAATATTTTCTTGTTTAATTTGCTTTCTTATTTAAGTTGAAGAAAAACAGCGTCAACAGTTTGGTGCTTCATTGAGAGCCATTAAACAGTACGTGCGTGAGTCTGTTCAGTCAGAAAGCCTCTCGAATCAACAATGGTTGCAAATGATCCCAATGTTCCTGAGGAGGAAATTTTAGATGAAGCTGAGTACCCCCAGCGCCCTGGAAAGCAGCCTATGGTGAATTCGGATCCTGATGAGAGGAGTGGTTCATCCGACTCTCAGGGACCACCTGCTCCCAGGGACGATGAGGATATGTACTACAATCTTGAACGATACGTCCCAATAGTGGAACTCGAAAATCGTCAATTGCGAAAGCAGTTGGTAGAAGCTAAGAAACGCAACGAAGAACTAGCCAGACTAGCTGCTGAAGCACAGATGGCTCAGGCCCCACCTCGGCCAGATGCCCAAGCTCCGCCTCCGTGGGACGTTCACGTTCCACCACCTAGGCCTCGAGGACGGCCGCGCAAAAATGCGGCCACTCGAAGAGCAGAGCAAAATTCGCCGCCAGTAGAGCAACCTGCTCTGTCGAGAACCCGGAGAAGTAATCGGGCTGAAGGTCCTGCCAACCCAACTACAGAGGCACCAGCCGGGGTAGGGAATAGCCGAGCTCCCTCGGAGGCTCGGACCCAAAATCCTGGTACCGCGCAGAACATGGAAGAACCTGGTCGAGCAAACTCAGGGCCTTCTAGGCCCCGTAATGGATGGTAGGCACCATTGCCAATAAGACACCCACCATCGCCGATAAGGCACCCCTCGCCAATTCGGAGGGATGCACAACCGACCATGGTGATAAGGAACGGCGAGCTGAGCGAAGGCGTGGGAATGGGGAAACTGCTAGGGAGCATAGGGGTCCGAATCCCATGAGAAGCCAAATGTCTCGATCTCAAACTATTGAGACAAGGCGACAGGCAAGAAACCCATATCGAAATAATCATGCAACAAGTCATGTCAGCGAAGGCTCGGGCGACACTAGGTCTGTGAGTATATATAACCAGGAACCTAGGAACACCAAAAATCGAAGATATCACCCAGATTTACGGGAGCATCTGAACCACAATCGAGGGCGTGATAATCCATCGAATCCGGATCTGAGAGATCATCTCAATGGGCGCAAGAACCTTGCACCGAGGCGCGAAATTGGAGTTGTAATCAATGATAACCAGTTCCTGCTGATTCTTGTCAGACCCCGTAGATCCAGTCCAAGAAAGGATTGAGCAGTTGGAAAGAGCATTCAGGCTCTTACAAAATGAACGAAGTCGGGAGAGGGACGAAGAATTCGGTGAAGAGCTCGAGCCAATTGCCCCGCACATCTCTAGCACCCCATTTCCTCAAGGATTTAGAATTCCTCATGTCCCGCCATTTGATGGAAATTCATATCCATACGGTCATTTAAGTACATTCGACATGATCATGTGAGCCAGTAATGTGGGCTACGAGCTCAGATGCATGCTGTTCCCGACCTCTCTCACGGGACCCGCAAAGAACTGGTTTGAAAAATATAAGAGACACTCGATTGCTTCTTGGGATCAATTATCAAGAGATTTCAAGAAATAATTCAAGGCCATGGTTGGCATTAGGCCCGAGGCGTCTGCCTTGACCAATGTCTGACAGCAGCCAAACGAAACACTAAAGAGTTATCTCACAAGGTTCAATTTGGAAGTCGCTCGAGCTCGTGATGTCGATGATAGTGGCCATTTAATGGTTGTTCGAGCTGGAGTAATGCCTGGAACTCCTTTTTGGGAAGATATGCAAAGGAAGCCTATAAGGTACCTAACCGAGTTAAATCGACGAGCTCAAATGTTTGTTAATGTAGAAGAGGCGAGGTCAGCATTGAATATGACCTCTCAACCCATGACTACAACAATAAACACAAACTCTGCCTCGACCTCGACGGACCCTACGACCTCAAAACCCCTTGGGGACAACCTTTCTAAGAGAAAGAAAAATGAAGGGAATAACCTTGAGGCGGATGGGGGAAAAAAGAAGAAAGGGGAAAGATACTTCTCCGTATATAAGGTGTATACCAAGCTCAATGAGTCTCGGGAGAATATCTACCTAGAAAATGAAAACCAGGTCCCTTTCAGACGGCCTGACCCCATGAGAAACCAAAAGGCGAAAAGAGACTCTAATAAGTACTGCAGATTCCACAGAGATATCGGACATACAACCGATGAATGCAGACAACTAAAAGATGAGATCGAAGGATTGATCTCGAGAGGATATTTCAGGCAGTATGTAAAAAACCAGAACCCCAATCAATCTTCTACCAACCAGAGGGCAGCAACTACACCACCTGCCCAGAACAGCAACTCCCGAGCAAGGAAGGATGAACGACCTCCTCCGATTGATAAAGAAGATGTTATAACCATCTTGGGGGGACCCCATATTGCAGGATTGGGCAGGAATGCCCAGAAGAGATACGTAAATGAGCTGAAAACTAGTGACGGGTCTCCCTACGAACCCAAACCCAGAGCTCCGAAACAACAAAGGGTTGAATCTCAACCCATAACTTTTACTGAAGATGACGCGTCCCATGTACAGTTCCCTCATAATGACCCACTGGTCATCACCCTTCAGCTCGCGAACAAGAGGGTACACCGAGTCCTGATTGATAATAGGAGCTCGGTAAATATCCTTTACAAAGCCACATTAGAAAAGATGAGACTCGCTCTTCGCGATCTAAAAGCATGTGCAACTACGTTGTACGACTTTTCAGGAGAAGGGATTGCTTGCATGGGATCCATCAAACTCCCTGTAACATTGGGAGACTACCCAGTCTCTGTAACCAAGATGATGGAGTTCGTAGGGGTGGATCTCCCATCTGCCTATAAGGTTCTGCTCGGGAGACTCGCCCTTGTAGGGCTGGAGGCAGTTTCGTTTGTCAGGCATTTAGCCATCAAGTTCCCGACTTCTAGTGGCATTGGGACTCTGAAGGGGACCAGCTCGTAGGAAGGGAATGCTACAACATTTCCATAAGAGGGAAGAAGCAGACAAGTGCACAAACACTTGTTGTAATTCAGAATAAGAATGGGACAGTCTTCAAAATAGAAGAAGAGATCGATCCTAGAGTAGAAGAAAGGGCTGATCTCGAGCCACTAGAAGAGCTTGAAGAAGTTAAGCTCGAGGAAGTTGATCCCCCTAAAACTGTGAAGGTGGGGAAAAACCTTTCAGAAGAAATAAAATAACAATTAATTTGCTTCTTGAGGGAGAACCAGGATGTGTTTGCATGGTCACATTCAGACATGGTAGGGATAAGTCCATATGTGATGATCCATGCACTCAACATTGATAAGAGCTTTCCCCCAAAACATCAAAAGTGAAGACTCCTAGATGATGATAGGAAGAAAGCCTTGAAGGAGGAAGTCGACATATTAAAGGCCAACCGATTTATACAAGACGCCTTTTATCCCGATTGGATCGCCAATCTGGTCTTGGTTTCGAAACCTAACGGGACATGGCAAACTTGCATCGACTACTCCGACCTCAAGAAGGCATGCCCTAAGGATTGCTTTCCCCTACCTCAGATCAATCAACTCGTAGATGCCACAGCTGGGCACTGTCTTATGTCATTCATGGATGCCTACTCTGGATATAACCAGATTTCCATGCATGCGCCTGACCAAGAGCATACGAGTTTTGTGATAGATAAAGGGCTGTACTGTTACAGTGTCATGCCTTTCGAGCTTAAAAATGCTAGAGCCACGTACCAAAGGCTTGTAAATAGGATGTTCTCCGAGCAGATAGGTAACAACATGGAAGTGTATGTTGATGATATGTTGGTCAAATCTAAACATAACAATAACCATGTGGACGACCTCGAAGAATGCTTTGCCGTGCTACGAAAATACAACATGGAAGCTCAACCCACAAAAATGCTCTTTTGGAGTGTCATCGGGAAAGTTTCTGGGGTTCATAGTGAACGCGTGAGGAATAGAGGTTAATCCTGACAAGATCCAGGCTCTAATTGACATGCCTTCACGTCAAATACATAAAGACGTCCAGAGCTTAACTGGACGGATGGCACATTAAGTAGGTTTATCTCGAAATCTACAGATCGCTGTCTTCCTTTTTTCAACCTTTTGAAAGGGGGAAAAATTAGAATGGACAGAGGAATGCGAGCTTGCATTTCAGGAGCTAAAGAAACACCTCGCAGAACCTCCCATCTTGTCGAAACCTATCACAGGAGAAATCTTGTACCTATACCTCGACCGAGCATGCCATCAGTGTCGTGCTCGTCTGAGAAGATCAGAAGGTACAAAAACCAGTCTACTATGCCAGCAAAAGGTTACTGGGGGCAGAATCGAGATACCCATAAATGGAGAAATTGGCTTTCAGCGTAATCCACTTGTCTCGAAAGCTCTGACCTTACTTCAAAGCACACCCCATCCATGTGCAAACTGACCAACCACTATGACAAGTCTTGTCAAAACCAGAAGCCTTAGATCGATTATTAAAATGGGTTGTTGAGCTAGGACAATTTGAGATTTCTTATCATCCCAGGACGACCATAAAAGGGCAGGCCTTGGCAAACTTCATTGTGGAATGTACGGGAGTGTCTGGCAATGAAGTTATAACCCCAGCCCGCGAGCTATGGAAACTTTATGTTGATGGATCTTCCAACGAAAATGGATCGGGGGCAGGAATCAAATTGATCACTCCAACTGGAAGTCGATTTCATTCTGCCTTAAGGTTTGGCTTCGAAGCATCTAACAACGAGGCTAAAGATGAAGCTCTACTAACGGGACTTCAAACAGCCAAGGAACTCAAGGCTAAAGCAATTCACTGCTACAGTGACTCACAGTTAGTGGTGAACCAAATCTTAGGAGAATACCAGGCTTGCAGAACAAAGATGGCTGCTTACTTAGAGAAAGAAAAAGAAACACTCGAACATTTCGAGTTCTATGCGATAAAGCAGGTTCCCCGAGAGCAAAATTCGAATGCAGACGCCCTAGCCAAGGTCGCCACATCCAACGAGGTCGATGCGCTAAATGTAGTCCCAGTAGAGAACCTGTTGGTACCCAGTATTAGCGAGCCTGAACAGGAAGATGTAAACATGATTAACTCTGAACCAACCTGGATGGCCCCAATAGTTGATCACCTTGAAACCGACATTCTCCCACCAGAACGAAAAAATGTATCAAATTCCCAGAGACACTATTGTGGATGGAAGGCTATATCAGAGAGGATACTCTATGCCACTACTCTGATGTATGACTCCACCCGAGGCCAAGAAAATCCTAAAAGAGATTCATGAAGGATTCTGTGGGGACCACATTGGGGGGCATAGCCTATCTAAGAAAATTAAACGCCAAGGATACTTCTAGCCCACTATCAAAGCAAATGCATTTGAGTATGTCAAGAAATGCGATAAGTGTCCGTGGTTCGCTACAATCCCGCGAGCTCCACCTTCCGAGCTAACTATGATGACCTCCCCATGGCCATTTGCGGTGTGGGGAATCGACCTCATAGGTTCGTTGCCAACTAGCAAAGGTGGAGTTAAGTACGCAATAGTCGCGGTCGATTATTTTACGAAGTGGACCGAGGCCGAACTCCTGGCAACGATTACCTCAAAAAAAGTCTTGGACTTTGAGGTAAAGAGCATAATCTGCCGATATGGAATGCCAAGGAAAATAGTATCGGATAATGGTACTCAATTTGACAGTGACTTATTCACAAGTTTTTGTGAGAAAAATGGGATAATAAAGAGCTTTTCCTCTGTTGCCCATCCCCAAGAAAATGGCCAAGTTGAAACTGTGAATAAGACTCTCAAGAGTTCTATGAAAAAGAAATTAGAAGAAGCTAAGGGGAAATGGCCCGAAAAGTTGCCCCAAGTTTTGTGGGGATATCGAACCACAACTCGCACTTCAACAAAACATACCCCCTTTTCACTGGCATATGGTTGCGAAGCCATGTTACCAATCGAGGTCGAAATTCCCATGATTTGTAACCATGCTTATGATCAAGCCTCGAACCAATCCGGGAAAGAAGTATGTCTAGACCTTATTGAAGAAAAAAGGGATGAGGCTTAACTAAGGAATGCAGCATATCAGCAGTGAGCTACCCGATACTTCAATAAAAAAGTCCGGGAAAGAAGGTTCGGATTGGGAGATCTGGTGTTAAGGTGCGTGTTTCTAGCTACAAGAGATCCAGCTGCCGGTGTCCTTGGACCTAATTGGGAGGGACCTTACTAGATCGAGTCAATCATTCGATCTGGAGTTTACAAATTGGCAAGATTAAACAGAGAGTTGGTACCACGAGCATGGAATGACGAACATCTACGACCTTACTATCAATAGTGTAGGAACGATGTCTCTTGTAACCATGCTTGTTATCTTTACAAAGTTTATGTTAATAAATTGTTCGATATTGAATAAAGATCATTTTCATGTCAATATATCGTATTTTTTGCAAACTCTCTTAATTTAATAACCTATGATCACACTCATAGGATATTAAGGGGGCATCAGTGGTATATATACACCATCAGTTCAAAAAAATAAATAACGTAAAAATGTCTGGACCATTAACCAGATTATTAAAAACAAAGTGTTTGGATATAACCAAATACGCGAGTTAAAATTTGGACATAACCAAATTATATAAAAACAAAGTGTTTGGATATAACCAAATACATGAGCTAAAATTTGGACATAACCAAATTATATAAAATTAAGTGTTTGGATATGACTAGGTACGCGAACCAGTACGATCTAGATATAACTAGATCGAAAATATATAAGTGTATGGATTATGAACCAAACACGTCCTAAATAGGTTCGGAACAAACTAGCTTAAATTAATCGACGCGCATGGGAAAAAATTAACCTACTGGGAGCTAAGTTGATATCGAGGCTGAAGTATTTTGCAACAAAAGTCTTAACCTCACAACCTCGGGAAGTTACTTGAGGACGAGGAAAAGTAACTAGAAAAGCAAGATACAACTAAACTACCTATATTACACGCCATATAAGTACTTTCGAGTGCATGGTAAAAGTAAGTTTTGACCTTGATAAATAACGAGATTGGATACGGATATATCAAACAAACTATGAGAGAATGCATGAGAAACTCGAGCTGAAATCCAGCGTGTGTTTGTATGAATAAACAGGCATATAGGCAAACTTTTAAAAAAAATTGCTTGAAATATTTCGATTCAAGAGATGTAAAGAAAAAATATTAAAGTAAAGTCAAATATGGTATTAGAAATATCATAAATAAATAGCTCTTTTACGAGCTGTAAATCATTTTTTCCTCAAGGGCATAAAAAGCAAAAGATAAAAACTATTACAAAAGATTCAAAGGGACGCAACCTAGGATCGAGATTTAGGAGGCAGGAGCAGCCTCCTTAGCCTTCTTAGCATTCTCCTTGGCCTTCTCAGCATCATCGAAAGCACTACCCTCACTGTTATATTATTTTATAATATAATGTTATAGATTAAATAAATGTGACATAGAGTGTCACATATTGTAACATATAATAGAGAGTTACATTATTTGGATATATGTGAAATATCCAAACATGTAACATATTTGGTGTTACAAATTCATCACAAATTTGTAACTCCTAAATATCACCCATTATTGTGTAGATTTGTTGTTACACAATATTGAGATGAATTTCTTAAAGCCATATGAGAAATGGCTGATAGAGATGTGATTTTAACTCCTATATTGTGTATGGAAGTTACAAAATCAAGTGGGAATAAATTGGAACGTTTTGAAAAAAACTAAAAAAATGTGTTGCTGAAATTGACTAAGGGTCGCGGTGCCTGGAACAAGCGCCACAGCCCTAATGGTTGACAGCTTCATATAATTTCAGTTTTTATCCAATTTTGAACGATTCCAACAACCAAGTAACTCCCAAATCTCTATTTTAATTCCATAAAACACCAAATTAATCATTGGTAACAGCCATGGGGGTTGGTGGAATTTGAAATTCAAAGGGTGTCTCTAAACTCTATAAATAGGAGCCTAATGCTCACTTGTAAGACACACCATTTCTATCCACTAGAGCACTTGGCTAGAAACACCTTGAGGCTTGATTATTCCAGAAAGCATTTCCAAAATCTGAGAGAGATCCCTTAGTGCTTGAGTTAGGGGGAAATAAGCTTTTGGACAAAGGTTTCAAACCTTGTTCAAGTTGGTGATCTCCAATCCTCTTCACTTAGGTTGTGTAAGTGAGAGTTTGTTTGTGGTTTATGTTCTTCCTTTTATTCTATTGTTCTTCTTCTTATTCTCTTGTTTTATTTACTTGTATATTTTGTTTAAGAGTTGTAATCTCTTCATTTGGTCCAAACACTTTATTTTATTTGTAACTTTTGTTTTGAGTTGTATTTTACTATTCTCTTTTTCTTCATCATCTTCTTCATTTCCTTTGTTTTATTTGTATTTTCAGTTATATAGTTGTAACACTTTATTTAATCAATCTTGTCCATTGTAATATTTTGCATAGAGTTGTAACATTATCTTACCATTTCCATTGAGGCAATATTATTTTTGATAACACTCACCAGGACGAATAACATGACTATCCTCCCGAGCAACTTCCTCCTCATCAAGCCGAACTTTCCATTTGGCCACAAGCTCTTCCTCAAAAGAGCCCAGGAAGCTTGTATTGAGATCGGCGTTGTTGGCCCAAATCCTGTACATAGCCAAGTCAACCGCTTGATCCTTCCTCTGCTTGAACTCTTCGAGAAGACGAGCCTTTTCATCCTCCATCACCTCGAAGGTGGCCTTTTTCTCATCCTCAAGCTTGGCATTGATCTTCTCAAGCTCCTTAACCCTGGAGCTCTTTCTTTATGCTCGGCATTCAACTTCTCGACCTCAGCCTCCAGCTTTGACCTTGCGGTATTGAACTCGTCAGTGAGCTTGAGTTGGAGATCCTTCGACTCTTGAGCATAGGACATGCTTGCATGGACCTCGTTGTTCAGCTTGTAATTTAGTTGAGCAAACGCAGTAAGAGCCTAACACACAAACAAATCAAGTTAGAGCATGCTCCAAATAAAAGTACCGAAGAAATGAGCTCGGTGCCCTTGTCATAAAGAGAACTAGAGTCCCGAGCATTGACCAGGAACTGCCATTGAGGAGCCCCGAGACTGCTGATGCTCTTTCCCACCCGAGACCGGACGTCCGAGCCAAGAGTGGCTCCGTGAGTCCTAGCAGCGTTTTCGACAACATACTCATCAACATGAGTAGAAATCGAAAACAGGCGCCCCCTCAAGGTCGCTGGTTTCTTTGGAACTGACCCCAGCATTAGGAGAGTCTGGATAGCAGGAGGAGCGTTGGGAGGATCTGCAGCAGGAATCTCGGTCTGAGAAGTGGAGGTCGCTACTGTTATATTATTTTATAATATAATATAATATAATGTAATATTATATTATATTATAATATAATGTTTTAGATTAAATAAATGTGACAAAGAGTGTAACATATTGTAACATATAATAGAGAGTTACAATATTTAGATATATGAGATATATCCAAATAATGTAACATATTTGGTGTTACAAATTTGTAACTTCCAAATATTACCCTTTATTGTGTAAATTTGGTGTTACACAATATTGAGAAGAATTTCATAAAGCCACATGTGAAATGGCTGTTAGAGATATGATTTTAACCCCAATAATGTGTTTTGGGAGTTACAAAATCATTTGGGAGGGTTTGGAACCGTTTGGAAAAACAACACATTTTTAAGAGCTGAAAATGGTCAGTGGCCGTGACCAGTGGGACAGAGAGTAGTGGCCGCGGCCACAGGCCAAAACTGACAATTTTTTAAGTTTTTTCAATCTTTGTTGAACGGCTCAAAAAACCCAAATAACTCCCAAATCTCATTTTTAATTCCATATTAATCCAATTAAACATTGGTAACAACCATGGGGGTTGGTGGAATTTGAAATTCAAAGGGTGTCTCTAAACTCTATAAATAGGAGCCTATAACTCACTTGAAAGAAACAACATTTCTATCCATTAGAGCACTTGGCTAGAAACACCTTGAGGCTTGATAATTCCAGAAAGCATTTCCAATATCTGAGAGAGATCCCTTAGTGCTTGAGTTAGGGGAAATAAGCTTTTGGACAAAGGTTTTAAACCTTGTTTAAGTTAATGATCCTCAACCCTCTTCACTTAGGTTGTGTAAGTGAGAGTTTACTTGTATTTCTTTTCTTCATTTTAATCTATTGTTTTTCTTCTTATTCTCTTGTTCTATTTACTTGTATATTTTTTTTAAGAGTTGTAATCTTTTCTTTTGTTTCAAACACCATTATTTCACTTGTAATCTTTTGCTTAGAGTTGTATTCTCACTATTCTTTTCTTCTTCATCATCTTCTTCCTTTCCTTTGTTTATTTGTAATTTTCAGTTATAGAATTGTAACTTTATTTAATCAATCAATATTTATTTGTAATATTATTGCATAGAGTTGTAATATTCTTACCTATTTCCATTGAGGCAATCTATTTTTTTTTCTAACATTCAAAAGCTTATCCCTTTGTTTGTTTCAATGGAAGGTGAGACTATCAAAATCATGAATAAAGACCTAGTGAGGTTGGATAGGTTTGATGGGTCCAACTTCACTAGGTGGAAAGAAAAGGTGATATTCCTTTTGACCACTCTCAAAATCGCTTACATTCTAGAATCCACTCTAGAACCTCTCCCAACGCCATCCGACAAGGACACTCCGAGGAGGTGGAGAAAAGAAGGAAGAGGGAGGAGGACAATCTCCTTTGTAGGGGTCATATTCTCAACACCCTATCCGATAGGCTCTATGACCTCTACACCAAGACCAAATCGGCCAAGGAGATATGGGATGCACTTGAGAAAAAGTTCAAGGCGGAAGAGGAAGGCACCAAAAAGTTTTTGATATCTCAATACTTTGATTTTCAAATTTTTTGGTGATAAACCTATTCTTCCTCAAATTCATGAATTGCAAATAATTGTTAACAAACTAAAAGTTTTAAAGATTGAGCTTCCCGAGGCCTTTCAAGTTGGTGTTATAGTGGCTAAATTACCACCAACTTGGAAGAGCTATAGGAAAAGAATCCTTCATAAAAATGAGGATTATTCTTTGGAGGAAATCCAAAAGCATATTCAAATCGAAGAGGAATCGATATGTAGAGACAAACTTGTGGAGGGGTCTAATGGAGAGACTTCCAAAGCAAATGCGGTGTCACAACCAAAACATCCCAAAAACAAAGGGAAAAAGGGTAACGAGAAACCTTTGGATCCATAAACCAATCCAAACAAGTTTAAGGGCGAGAAAGGTCATTGCTTTGTGTGTGGGAATAAAGGTCACTATGCTAGAGAGTGTAGGCATAGAAAAGACCAACAAGGACCTAAGGTGAACGTAACTCAAGAGGAAAACATAGTTGCTACCTATTGACGCGGTTCTTCGGCAACAGGTAATTAAGAGAAGAAGAGAAAGGGATTAGTGCTGAATATAGAACTGTCGCAGATACAGAATCTTAGAGAATGAACTAGGTGACTCAAGACACGTTTTTAAGTGGTTCGAAGGTTAAAATCCCTCTACTCCACTAGTCAATATTATTGATATATTCTGGGCATTTGGTTACAAAGCATATATCTATTCAGTTACTATTTTTCCCAACCCCTATCAACTCCTAGGTTCTCCATATCTATAGGAGAAGGCACCTGGAAGTTGGTAAGGAGGTCATCCCGTGACCTTATTATTTTTCATATCAACTCTGTGACATTCATGATTAATTCCTAAACCTGACACATAAGTATGGTCAAATCGATAGGTAAGGAGATAATTGGCCGCACGGCCCAACCCAGCCGTGGATATCTGAACACGCACGTTCCTCCTGCGTGTCCGAGAAGTCAGGGAGATATCAGACACGTGATGTCAGATATATGCACGTTTATCTTGCATGTGTTGACTTTTCAGGGGGTTATAGCTCGTGCTACGAGCTGCTCCCTTGACCCGACCTTCGGCCTTCGGATTCCTTCACCCAGTCCTGGACAACCTTGGTGAGTCTTCAGGAATTGCTCGAGCTAATAAGGTACGACCTCCAAACGGGAGCTCCGGTCTTGGGGATGTTAATGGGCTAATCATGATTAGTCTGTAGCTCGGCCTGCTAATCAGCCCGTGGGAAAACCAGGGTGTACATCTGCCCCCCAAGCTCCTACTCGTGGTATATGACGTCGCATATAAGACCACAGTAGGGGCTTTTAGACTTCCCCATAAACTCTTCACATTCCACTCTTTACGCAGGCGTCTGATACGTGGAACGTTGTGGGTGGTGACGGTACGTCTTACGAGAACCGCATTTAATGGCCTAGCCTATGCCCCAGCCGTCGTTTCGTATTTCGAGTGGAAGGCCTCGGATCCCTCACCAGGGCCACCCAAGAGCCTTCTACATGTGATCCTTCACGTATATAAAAAAGGGGTGGCTACCCCACGCACGGGCCACCCTTTCATTCAAAATTTTCCAAATCTCCTTTTCTCTTCCTTCTCCATATTTCAGAAGAATGAAGCCGTCAACCCTGTTGCTGCCTTTTTCATCGTTCACGAAGCTTAGGTTCACGGATTTCTCCAAAGCTTTGGAAACTACTACACCGACGAAGCTCCTATCAACGCAACGCCCTCGTCTACCTCCCAGCCATACACTGTAAGTTTCCTCACCCTGTTCACTTTGAAAACATGCTACTGTAGCTTTTAGGAAAAATTTTCATTGTAGCCGCATGCAAGGGTTTTCTGGGTTGTGCGGATATGGAGGGTGACAGCCCTTTTTAGGTTAGGGCACATTTGTTGTAAGAAATCGCTTTAGCGTATGGGTTTCAGGGTGCTTTTTTTGGACAAATTTCTGGGTAGGAGTTTTGGGAATTTTTGGGTGCAAAACCGGGTAGCTTAGGGAACACGCCTCATGAGCGGTTTTGTAATTTTCTGACTATTGCAACTTTCCCCCCAAGGAAAATTCTATTCTGAACTCCCTGACACGTGAATTCCGAGTAATCTGGGATCTGCTGGGAGCATACGCGCGTCTTCACTGAACCGCGTGGTTCCACTCTCCACGAGCTGGGCTTACCTCAGCTCGTGCAAATAATAACTACTTCTCCCTCCTGCTTGGGTCGCCTTTTCTAAAGTGTTTTCTTTTGTTCGCTAGGCGACCAGATGACTCCAAAAAATAACCTCCCTCAGAAGAACGTTGGAAGCTCGGCCCCCCAGCAGAAAAAAGGAAAGGCGATGATGCCTAGCTCCCCGATCCCCCGCTTCGGGCTGGTCGTGGAGAAGGAGGTCGAGGTCGCCCCCGACGCATTCTTTGAGGCGAAGAGAATTGTCTCAAAGGTCACCGACCAGGCGAAGATCAACAAACTATTCCTCACTCACAACATTCCACTGGGGAAAGCCTCCGTTATTGCCCGACCTGCCGCGGATGGCGAGCGGAGCTGCACGCCGCTCGATGAATCGTTCGCGGCCTGGAGCGGTGAACACTTCAAGGCAGGGGCCTTCCTTCCCATGGATCAGTACTTCGCTGATTTCCTGAACTACGTGGGGTTGGCCCCTTTTCAGCTCCCCCCCAACTCCTACCGTCTGCTAGCAGGGTTGAGGTATTTATTCAAGAAGCAGGAGTGGGAGGTCCCTACTCCTGCTGATATCTTATATTTCTTTTGCCTCAAAGCCAGCCCGGATCAGCGGGGGCAAGGTGACGGGTTTTACTATTTAACTCGTTTTCCCAATACGGCGGCAGTGATCGAGCTGCCCAGCCACCTAAATGACTTCAAGGACCAGTTCTTCATGTCAACTGGGTTCCGGAACTGCGACCACCACTATTTCAATCGTCCTCGTAAGTAATCCCTGATCTTAGCTCGCCTTTTAAGTGTTATTTTATTTTAGCTCCTCCCGTATTCCATTCTGATTCCAACCAATCCTGCAGCCATCTACGCGAGGACCGAAAAGTCAGTGACCCTCGGGGGCCAATATGAAACACTGGCGGGCTTGCCCCCCAGTGAGAAGGACCATCGTGTGCTCGTGACAGACGAGACGATGGTGTTCTGCAAACTGATCTTCCCAAACCAGACCCTGAACCTGAAGAGGCCCCGGGGGCCACCCCCAGCCCGGGACAACAGACCTATCATCGTGGAGGAGGTCGCGGTAGAGGAAGACGAGGAGGACGAGGCGCCCGAAGTTCCGCTCGTAAGGAACAGGAAGAGGACCTTAGAGGTCGCCCAGAGGATGGGCGAGGAGAGGGTCCGATCCGGAGCAGCCGCGGGTCCTTCTGGCCAAGGTAACCCTTACTTATTTAAGAGTCTAGATAGGGCCACTGCAGACCCCCGGCTGGTTAGGTTAAATCCTAGGCAGATCGTCCATCGTCACTGAAGGGATCCGGACCTGAACACACTCCTGCTCCATTGTGTTGACCGGCTCGTGCTGGATCACCAAGAGAGCCGGCCTAAGGGTACCGTAATAGTAGATAACACCCTAGCTTTTAGGTCGATCTTATTTGAGGAGTATGGGACCAACCTACACACATGGCCATCACTCCAGAGGGGTATCTACGCTCCGGGGCTTCGGCAGTATGTAGAAGAGTCTAGCCCTGAGTCAGAACCGGACCTAGAACCTGCGCCAGTTCATGAAATAATCATCTTAGGTTCTTCCAGCTGGGGGGGTAGGGCTCCCTCAGTATTCATATGCTTTTTAAGCTTTAACCTTTTGTCTTTATCTTTGTATGATTGCTAACTTGTAATAACCATGTATTATTTTTTTTTGTTCGACAGAAGAGATGTCTCAGCCCGAGGACAGCTTGCGGGGCATAGTCTTCGGGGGGAACCCCCCAGCCGAGCCAAGAACGAAAAGGCTCCGGGGTTCCAAGAGCTCTGCCGGGGTCTCCACTAAATCTCCTGCAAAGGAGAAGGAGAAAGCCCCGCCAGCCCAGAACGCGGGAGCGATTCTTCTTGCTGCCAGAGCAGACCAAATGCCTCCGCCACCTCAGCGAACTCCAACCATCACCCAAGACGCAGGGATGGAGCTCGGGACTCCGCCCGTGCTGGCCTCCGATGTACGCATCCCGGTCAATCCCCAGGACCTGGAGAAGATCCCGGAGGTCTTTCGGGGAACGGTGTATGAATCGGCGAGCTACGCCGTTAACCATATCTACAAGTTCACCGAGAAGGAACTCCGGACTATTGAGATGATGAGCCCGGTTGACGTCATGGACTCTTCCATGAGCATGACCCTAACGGTAAGCTGCCCTATTCTTTTAAAGCTTTTGCCATCACACTTTGCCTAGTTTTTTCTAAGTCAGTTTATCTTTCCTTCCTCGCAGGGTGTCGTTGCCCTTCACCGAAGCATCATCAGGGCAAGGACTTAGCTCGGTGATATGAGGACCGAGCACCAGGCCACCCTTCAGGAGGTTAAGGCGGACAAGGATGCCCTGGCGACCTCGAAGGGCCAGTTGGAGAGGGCCCAGGTCGACCTGGAGAAGACCCGTTCGAAGGTCCAGGAGCTCGAGACATCCCTTGCCACCTCGCAGGCGGACCTTGAGGCAGCGAGGACAGAATTCCAGGCCGCCCAGGCCGCCCTGGAGGAAGAGAAGGCCATCTCGGAGCAGTCCATGCAGGATCTGTTCTACCACTGTTGGCTCCATAATCCGGAGGCTGACTTCTCTTTCATGCCACCGAATTTCTGGGCGCGCTTGTTGGTGAAGTTCCAAGCTCGCCTCGACAAAGAGGCGCCAGCTTCGGAGACTGGGGAAGCCTCTGGTGCGGCGGAGCAAGATGAAACGGCGACCTCCAAAGGGCCGACTGACGGAGCTTAGGGCGCTCTTCTCTTTTTCTCTTTATATATTTTGAAGTATTTTTTTATTGTAACTTTTGCATGAGGTGTCCTTACCTCGAGACAACTTTCCTTGTGCTTTTAACTCATATTTTTTTTTTGATAAACTTAGCTCGAGTTAATTTTTATCCATATCTTGAACTCTTTAAGAAGAACAACAATAAATAGATTTAAATTAACTTCCAAGTTTTATGACCTAGTTAAAACCAGGAACTTATTTTGAAAACTTAGTTCGTGTTAACTTTTATCCATATCTCGAGTTCTTTAAGAAGAAACACGATCAATAAATTTAAGTTAACTTCCAAGTTTTTATGACCTAGTTAAAACCAGGAACTTATTTTGAAAACTTAGTTCGTGTTAACTTTTACCCATATCTCGAGTTCTTTAAGAAGAAACACGATCAATAAATTTAAGATAACTTCCAAGTTTTTACGACCTAGTTAAAACCAGGAACTTATTTTGAAAACTTAGTTCGGGCTAACTTTTATCCATATCTCGAGTTCTTTAAGAAGAACCACGATCAATAAATTTAAGTTAACTTCTAAGTTTTACGACCTAGTTAAAACCAGGAACTTATTTTGAAAACTTAGTTCGAGCTAACTTTTATCCATATCTCGAGTTCTTTAAGAAGAACCACGATCAATAAATTTAAGTTAACTTCTAAGTTTTACGACCTAGTTAAAACCAGGATAGGACTTAGTTGGCGTTAACCCTTATTCGTGTCTCGAGCTCTTTAAGAAGAGCAACGATCCATAGATAAAAATCAACATCTAAGTCATTAAGGAGACCTGGTTATATCCAGGTACCATATGCCCCCCAAGTAACTGGGAAAGGGTCTTTCGTGGTTACTTTAAGATTACAATTGCAAATGTGCGTAAAAAGCTGATTTTTATTAATATATAGAAAGTGGCCTTCCAGGCCTTACAAGTGGATCATTGATAATATTTCTTTAAGTGGATGGCGTTCCAGGTCCGTGGTATGGTTCCTCCATCAAGTCGGGCTAACTTATAAGTTCCTTCCTTGATGATTTCGATGACCTGGTATGGTCCTTCCTAGTTCGGTCCCAAGACTCCATCCTTGGGATCTTTCCGGGCCAGGAAAACTCTGCTTAGGACCAAGTCGCCAATGTTAAAGGTGCGCCTTTTGACTTTGGAGTTGAAGTAGCAAGTGACCTTCTGCTGATAATGGGCGAGCTGGAGTTGCGAATCCTCTCGCCTTTCATCAATTAGATCGAGGGAATGGCATAGGAGCTCATGGTTCCAATCTTGGTCGTAAGACTGGACTCTATGTGTCAGAAACTCAACTTCCACGGGGAGGACTGCTTCACTCCCAAAGGTTAGGGAGAAAGGAGTATGACCCGTAGGAGTCCGATGCGAGGTCCGGTATGCCCATAGGACCTGGGGGAGCTGTTCTGGCCAGACCCCCTTTGCCTCATCTAATCTCTTCTTGAGGCTCGCCTTTAGAGTCTTGTTGACAGCCTCGACCTGGCCGTTCACCTGAGGATAGGCCACGGAGGAGAAGCTTTTTACAATCCCGTGCCTTTCACAAAACTCGGTGAATAGGTCGCTATCGAACTGAGTGCCATTTTCGGAGACGATTTTCTTCGACAGACCGAATCGACAGATGATACTTTTAACAATGAAGTCGAGTACCTTCTTCGATGTTATTGTTTCCAACGGCTCTGCCTCGGCCCACTTAGTGAAGTAGTCTATGGCTACCACGGCGTAACGGACTCCGCCCTTGCCAGTGGGCAGAGCGCCCGCTAGGTCTATTCCCCAAACAGCAAACGACCAAGGGGCCGAGATCATCCTCAGCTCGACTGGAGGAGCTCGGGAAACTGCAGCGAATCGCTGGCATTTGTCGCACTTCTTCACGTATGAGATCGCATCTTTGGATAGAGTTGGCCAGTAATAACCTTGAATGAGAACCTTTAAGGCCAAGCTTTGCCCCCCAGCGTGGTCTCCGTAGAATCCTTCGTGAATTTCCTGCAGGATGGCCTTTGCCTCACCTGGAAGAACGCATCGGAGGAGAGGTAGGGAGTGCCCACGTCAATACAATAACCCATCAACTATTGTATATCTAGGGACTTGATATAGGATTCGTCGCGCGTCGTTACGTCCTTCAGGCAGCTTGCCCTCGATGAGATATTCAAGAATGGGGGTCATCCAAGTCGGTCGAGCATCAATCATCTCGACCTCTGCCCGATCTCCGTCTATACTTGGTTTTTCCAAGAATTCTATTTTCACCAACCCCAAAGTCTCCGTCTCTCCCGAGGTGGCGAGTTTGGCAAGGGCATCCGCATTGGCGTTCTATTCTCGAGGTATCTGTTCGATTGATCCTTGCTCAAATGCGGACAGCTCGGCTTTTACCTTTGCCACATAGGCGGCCATCTTGGGTCCCCGCGCCTGATACTCGCCCAGAACCTGGTTTACCACGAGCTGGGAGTCACTAAAGCACTGGACGGAGCTCGCCTTTAACTCATTGGATATCCTCAGCCCAGCTAACAAAGCTTCGTTTTCTGCCTCGTTGTTGGAGGCCTTGAACCCGAACCTTATCGCCGAGTGGAACCTATGTCCCTCGGGGGAGATCAAAATGATTCCGGCCTCGGAACCGTTCTCGTTGGATGAACCATCCACAAAGATCTTCCACAACGATTTGGACGAGGTGAGTTGAGATGAGCCTTCTGATGGATCCTCCTGGAATCCCGTGCACTCTGCCACGAAGTCGGCCAAGGCCTGACTTTTTATGGAAGTTCGTGGAGTATAGAAAATCTCGAACTGACTGAGTTTGACCGCCCACTTTAACAATCGTCTCGACGCTTCAGGTTTTTGCAAAACTTACCTTAGAGGCTGATCGGTCATGACGTGTACCGAGTGGGACTGGAAGTACGGTCTGAGCTTTTGTGAGGTCGTGATTAGGCAGAACGCCAATTTTTCCATCAGTGGGTACCGTGATTCTGCTCCGAGGAGTCTCTTGCTGATGTAATAAACAGGCTTCTAAACTTGGTCTTCTTCTCGTACTAGTACGGCGCTGGCCGCGTCCTTAGTGACGGCCAGGTAGAGGGAGAGAGACTCTCCTGCCTTGGGCTTGGATAGCACAGGTGGTTCGACCAGATGTTCCTTCAGATCGAGGAATGCGCTTTCGCACTCTACTGTCCATTCAAACTTCTTGTTTCCCCGGAGCAGGTTGTAGAAGGGCAAACATTTATCGGTTGACTTTGAAATGAATCGGTTGAGTGCTGCTACCTTTCCTGTGAGGCCTTGGACATCTTTCCGCGACCTGGGGGAAGGAAGCTCGAGCAGTGACCTGATCTTGTCGGGGTTTGCCTCGATTCCTCGGGTATTAACTATGAACCCCAGGAATTTCCTGGACGCGACACCGAAAGTGCAATTCTGGGGATGGAGCCTCATTTCGTATTTCCGTAGTATTTTAAAACATTCTTCCAGGTCGGAAACATGGTCGTCGGCAGTCTTTGACTTGATGAGCATGTCATCAACATATACCTCCATGTTCTTTCCGATCTGGTCCGCGAACATTTTGTTTACTAGCCTTTGGTAGGTAGCTCCGGCGTTCTTAAGACCGAACGACATGACCTTGTAGCAATAGACATTAGTCGGGGTCATGAAGCTAGTGTGTTCCTGATCCTCCGGATTCATCGCGATCTGGTTGTAGCCTGAGTACGCGTCCATAAAGGACATGAGATCGTGCCCCACCGTGGCATCCACCAGCTGGTCGATCCTTGGCAATGGAAAGCAATCCTTGGGGCAGGCCTTATTCAGATCGGAGAAGTCAAAGCAAGTCCGCCATTTCCCATTGGGCTTCGGAACTAGCACGGGATTGGCGACCCAAATTGGAAATTTGGCTTCCCGGATGAAGCCACATTTTTTGAGTCGGGCTACCTCTTCTTCTAGGGCCTCAGCTCGGGTTGTCCCTAAATGCCTTTGCTTTTGAGACTTGGCAGGAACGCTTTTATCCAGATGGAGCGTGTGCATGATCACACTCGGGCTAATTCCTACCATATCCTCGTGGGACCAGGAAAATACATCTAAATTAGCCCGTAGAAACGTAACCAGCTCCGTCTTCCTCTTGCTACAGAGGTTTTTCCCGAGCTTGACCATCTGTGACGAAATTTGTGGATCGAGGTTCACCTCCTCGAGCTCCTCAATGGCCTGGAGCCCAGATCTGTCTTCGCCTACTCGGGGGTCAAAGTCCTCACTCAAGGCGTCCTTTTCCTCTTCAGCGCTCTGAGGTTTTTCAATCTCAGGATCCACCAAGGGTCCCTGAGATTCCTCTTTGCCCTGAATGGCCATTGCTAGCTGCCCGGGTTTAGATTTTCCCTTCATGGAAATGCTGTAGCATTCCCTGGCAGCGAGCTGATCGCCCTTGATAGTACAGATTCCGGTCGAAGTAGGGAAATTCATGGCGAGGTGTCGAATGGAAGTGATAGCCTCGAAAGCTATGAGGGTAGGCCGGCCTAAAATGGCGTTGTAGGCAGCGGAGCAGTCAATGATCCCGAACTCAAGTAGCTTGGAGACTGTTCGAGATTCTTCTCCTAGGGTGATCACCAGCTCGATCATCCCTATCGCTGCCGACCCTTCTCCCGAAAAGCCATACAACATCATGGAGGTCGCCTTTAGCTCGGCGACAATCAATCCCATCTTTTCTAAGGTGGATCGGAATAGGAGGTTACCGAGCTTCCGTTGTCCACCAACACTCTCCTTACTCTCTGGTTGGCGAGCTGGACTGCTACAACCAAGGGATCATTATGAGGGAATTGGACATGGCCTGCGTCTTCCTCCGTAAAAGTGGTCGGTTGCTTTTCTAACCGCTGCTGTTTCGACTGGCGCTGCTCCGGGACGAACTCCGCTCCATTGTGGGCCTTTAATTCATTCACATATCTCTTCTGGCGCCTCTGCTCGTTCCGGCCATGTGTGGTCCTCCAGAGATGGTGGATATCTCTCCTTCAACCACGGGAGGAGGGATGTCATGATCTGCACGAGGCCCGGGCTGAATGGCTGGGACTTCTCCAGCGGGTCGACTCGCTAGGACCCTGTTTCGTGAGTATTGCGCCAAGGGGCCTGCTCGGATGAGAGTCTCGATCTCATCTTTTAGATGTCTGCAATCGTCGGTATTGTGGCCGACGTCGTTGTGAAAACGACAGAATTTGGAAGTGTCTCTCTTTCCCTTGTGGTGTTTCAATGGTTCCGGCCTCTTCCAGGGGACCCGAGTAGAGTTGGCCAGGAAGATACTTTCCCTGGACTGGGTGAGCTCGGTATATGCTGTGAACACGGGCTTGAACTTATCCACGGGCTTATTCTTCTTTTGACCGTGCTGACTGTTTTCACCATTCCCCTTTCTTTTGCCACCACCGGGCTGGTTGTTCTGCGCGACGTCGGGGGTCGCCATCACAATCTCCGTCCCCGTTCCAGCGGGCTTCTCGGGAACCTGGCTGGTCCCCGCGGCTGAAGCTTCAGCTTCTTCCAAGTTTATCCACTCTTGGGCTCTGTTAAGGAATTCGTTAACCGAGCTGACTCCCTTCCTCTGAATGTCTTTCCACAGGTCTCCCCCAACCAGGATTCCGGTTCTCATAGCCATGAGCTTGGAGCTATCATCTGCGTCCCTGGCTTGAGCAGCGACATTTGCGAATCTGCTCAAGTAGGCTTTCAGCGTCTCACTGGGCAGCTGCCTTACGTTGGCTAGGGAGTCGGCCTGAACACGGGCGGCCTGAGAGGCGCGGAACGCCCTTTTGAAATCAGCAAAGAATGTCTTCCAGGAGCTGATTAACTGTCTTTTACTCTGCTTGAACCATTGCCTGGCAGGTCCAGTCAGTGTGGAAGGGAAGATCAAGCAACGCAGCTCCGAACCGATGTTATGAGCCATCATTAGGGTGTTGAACATCCCCAGATGGTCCGACGGATCTCCGTCCCCGTTGAACTTTGACAAGTGAGGCATACGAAAACCAGATGGGTATGCCGTCGCTGCTATGTTGGGGGCGAAGAGTTCCATCTCGTCTCTCGAATCATATTCGTCTTTTTCTTTTTCTGATAGGAGTTTCCTCATCAGTTCCTCCATCTGAGTTAGGCGCTTGAGGGTTTGGTCCTGAGATCCTGGGTCATTCCGGGGCTGCTCAACAGCTCCGGACCCATTGTACATATTAGGTGGGTTATTGCCCCTCCTATCTTGAGATAGGTTATTTGGGACATTCCCTCCGTTATGTACTTCGGATCGGACCCCCCCCCCCCCCCCCCTCCGAGCGAGCTTGGCTACCATTTCTAGCTCGGTCCTCTCTGTGAGAGTTGAGGTGATCTCGAAGGTCGTCTCCCTGGGCAGTCCAGTGGCTTTGTGCTGAACTTAGCCGCTAGCGTAGGTTTCCTCCAGAGAGATCACTCCGGCGACTACCGGTCCAATGACTCTTGCCGGATAGGCTTGGAGTCCGCCTTTGGTGGTGAGGACCTGAGCTTTCTTCGGGCGCCCTGTTACGCCGGGAAGGTCCCGCTGATGGTGGGTTTCTCCTACTACTTCCGTAAGCTGGGATGTCTCGGACGGGCCGAGGAGGAGACGGATATTTGATCAGAGATGGAGGATGCCTGACTGGAGAAGCGATCCTGGTTCCGTCTGGACGGATCAAATTTGGTGGGGGCCTTTCGGCCCTGCCAACTTGCTGGTCCCGCGCCGGGCGATCTGGACGAGGCGCAGGACGGTCTTCGGGGACGGGCTGACGTCGTGGGCCCTCCCCAGATCTCCTCTAGGAACTTCCTCGAGCTCTTCTGGGCATCCTCGAGGATGGTTGAGAGCTAGGAGTCGACGTCCTAACCGAACGGCTGTATTGCTGTTGTCCGGTCCCAGGCATTTCCCTGAAGTTGGCCTCTCGATGGTGTGATGAAGGGGTGGAGTTGGCTGTCGGAAGTCTATCCGAACGGCTATGCCTGGACCGATTACCCCGGCGAGACTTTGGGGCCTCACCTTGCCTCTCTCCAACGTCAACGTTGGTTGTGAGAGGGGATAGTCGGGCCAGAATATCCTGGATTTGCTGACCGGCTGCTGCTAACTGGCTCCTCAGTTGAGCATTCTCCAACTCCACCGCAGTATAATAACATGGGTTCGGATTAGGTGGCCGGGGCGCCGAACTACCTGTATCGTCCTGGACCGCCGGCTGCTTTCCTGGCCTCTATTGGACTTCAGGAATTTGTTCGTCAGGGATGGCAATATGATGAGCCTCCTGCCCATCATGCTGCTCTGTTTCGTTGCCATGCCTGGACCGAGTGGTCACCATAGTTGGATGTTTGCAGCAGCACTAATCTAACTTGCTCTCAATGAAAGCACCAAACTGTTGACGCGGTTCTTCGGCAATAGGTAATTAAGAGAAGAAGAGAAAGGGATTAGTGCTGAATATAGAACCGTTGCAGATACAGAATCTTAGAGAATGAACTAGGTGACTCAAGACACGTTTTTAAGTGGTTCGAAGGTTAAAATCCCTCTACTCCACTAGTCAATATTATTGATATATTCTGGGTATTTGGTTACAAAGCATATATCTATTCAGATACTATTTTTCCCAACCCCTATCAACTCCTAGGTTCTCCATATTTATAGGAGAAGGCACCTGGAAGTTGGTAAGGAGGTCATCCCGTGACTTTATTATTTGTCATATCAACTCTGTGACATTCATGATTAATTCCTAAACCTGACACATAAGTATGGTCAAATCGATAGGTAAGGAGATAATGGGCCGCACGGCCCAACCCAGCCGTGGATATCTGAACACGCACATTCCTCCTGCGTGTCCGAGAAGTCAGGGAGATATCGGACATGTGATGTCAGATATATGCACGTTTATCTTGCGTGTGTTGACTTTTCAGGGGGTCATAGATCCATACATAGCTCGTGCTACGAGCTGCTCCCTTGACCCGACCTTCGGATTCCTCCACCCAGTCCTGGACAACCTTGGCGAGTCTTCAGGAATTTCTCGAGCTAATAAGGTACGACCTCCAAACGGGAGCTCCGGTCTTGGGGATGTTAATGGGCTAATCGTGATTAGTCCGTAGCTCGGCCTGCTAATCAGCCCGTGGGAAAACCAGGGCGTACACTACCCTTAGTGAGGTGAATGCAGTCCAAGGCAAGGTGAAAGGGTGGTGGTATGATACATGTGCCATCGTCCATGTCACCTATTACAAATCATTGTTCAAGACCTTTGATGAGTCAAAGGGCAACCATGAGATTCAAATGGTCAATGAGGGAAAATCCAAGGTACTTGGCAAATGTACCATTGAAGTCTTTTTTACCTCCGACAAGAAAGTTACATTAGTGAATGTACTTTATGTTCCCGAAATGAGTAGAAACTTGGTAAGTGGTGATTTGCTTGGCAAGCTCGGCATTAAAGTCGTTTTTGAGTCCGGTAAACTTATACTTACCAAATCAAATGTATTTTTGGGAAAGGGGTACTCTTGTGAGGGTATGGTTAAATTGTGCACCAATGATGTAACTTTCAATGTTATTAATAAAAATGCTAATTCCGCCTATATTGTTGAGTATGATTCTTTATTTTTGCGGCATCTTAGACTATCGTATATAGGCTTTTCAACCATGAAAAGAGTAGTAAAATGTGGTATGATTGCATGCAATATTAAAAACTATGGGAAATGTGAAACATGTGTTAAGGTGAAAATGATTAAGAAACCATTTCCTAGTGTAGAAAGATCATCTAATTTACTAAATTTAATCCATAGTGATCTTTGTGAATCAAATGGTGTTTTAGCTAGAGGTGGTAAAAGGTATTTTCTTACTTTTATAGATGATTTTAGTAGATATACCTATGTGTTTCTTTTAAAGCATAAAGATGAAACTTTTTATGCTTTTAAATTGTATAAATTAGAAGTTGAAAATCAACTAAATAAAAAGATTATGGTGCTAAGAAGTGATAGATGAGGAGAGTACTTCTCTAATGAATTCAATGCATTTTGTGAATAAAATGGTATAATTCATGAGTGCACTGCACCTTATACACCAAAACACAATGGTGTTGCCGAAAGGAAAAATAGGACTTATCTAGAGATGATAAATTCTATGTTGGTGTTTTCTAAGTTGAACTTCAACTTATGGGGTGAAGCGCTTTTAGCTGCTTGTCACATTCTTAATCGAATACCGATGAAGAAAAATGAGATATCTCCATATGAGTTATGGAAAGGAAGAAAACCCAACATAGGGTACTTCAAAGTGTGGGGGTGTCTTGCATATTGTAAGAAAAACGAACCTAATAGAACAAAGTTAGGTTCAAGAGCCATAAAGTGTGCTTTTGTTGGTTATACCAACAATAGTAAAGCTTATAGGCTATTAGACTTAGAGTCTAATATTGTGATTGAATCTAGAGAAGTTGAATTTTTTGAGAATATGTTATGTGACAACAATTCTCAAGCTTCAACATCTCAAAATGAGAATTTGTTATACGAGAACAATTCTCAAGCTTCTACATCCAAAGTTGATTCTCAAGAGGAGAATTCTCAAAAGGATGTAAAGCAACCCTTTGAACCTAGAAGAAGTCAAAGGCTTAAAAATCATAAAAGTCCAGTAGTGGATGAGATAGATTCTCAACGAATTTCATTCTACATGGTAGAAGGAAATAGAGAGGAAGTTATTTGGAAAATTCCTATTGTACTTCTCGTTGAGGATGATCCTAAGACTTATAGAGAAGCTATGCAATCGAGAGATAGTGCATTTTGAAAAGAAGCCATCAATGATGAGATGGATTCCATTCTTTCCAATAACACTTGGGAATTGGTAGACCTCCCACCGGGGTCTAAGAAAAATGGGTGTAAGTGGGTATTTAGGAGAAAATACCACACTGACGGCACTATCCAAACCTTTAAAGCTAGATTAGTAGCTAAAGGGTTTAGGCAAAAAGAAGGTATCGATTATTTCGATACCTATGCGTCTGTTGCAAGAACAACTTCTATAAGAATTTTGTTCGCTTTAGCTTCTATACACAACTTGTATGTTCATCAAATGGATGTCAAAACGGCATTCCTTAATGGTGACCTCAATGAGGAGGTCTATATGGAACAACCCAAAGAGTTTGTCCTACCAAAATATGAACATAAAGTATGTAGACTTGTAAAATCCTTATATGGATTGAAACAAGCTCCTAAGCAATGGCATGAGAAATTTGATCAAGCCATCATGTCTAATGGGTTTAGACATAACAATGGAGACAAGTGTTTGTATTCCAAAACTTGTAAGGGATATGTGATCATTGTTTGCTTATATGTGGATGACATGCTTATTCAAAATAATAGCATGAAAGGGATAGAAGAAACGAAGAGGTTTCTATCATCAACCTTTAAGATGAAAGATCTTGGAGAAGTTGACACCATACTTGGTATCAAAGTAAAGAAACATAGTGCGGGTTTTGCGTTAGGGCAAGCCCACTATGTTGAGAAAGTATTGAACAAATTTAACCATCTCAAGGTTAAAGATGCCAATACTCCATTCGATCATAGTGTAAAACTAGAGAATAATGAAGGAAGTGCGGTGGCTCAATTGGAGTACGCTAGTGCTATAGGGAGTCAAATGTACGCTGCCCAATGTACTAGACCTGATATAGCATTTGCGGTAAGTAAACTTAGTAGGTTTACAAGTAATCCAAGTGTGGATCACTGGAAGGCAATTGGAAGAGTCCTAGGTTATCTCAAGAAAACCAAAGGACTAAGCCTTCACTACTCCAATTTCCTTCAATTTTAGAAGGATATACAGATGCAAGTTGGATATCCAATCTTGGGGACAACTTGTCCACAACTGGTTGGGTATTTACACTTGGTGGAGGTGCAATTTCTTGGGGTTCCAAGAAACAAAACAGTATATCTCATTCCACTATGGAAGCAGAGTTCATAGCTGTAGTTGCTACCGACAAAGAGGCTGAATGGTTAAGGGAGCTGTTGATAGATATTCCCCTAATAAAAGAGAATGTATCTACTATATCGATACATTGTGGTAGCCAAGCGACATTGGCTAGAGCATACAACAGAGTATATAATGGGAAGTCTAGACAAATTAGTCTAAGACATGGATATGTAAGAGAATTGATTCAAAGAGGAGTCATCTCAATATCCTATGTGAGAACAAGTGAAAATCTGGCGGATCCTTTCACTAAGCCACCAACGAGGGATTTAGCGGCTGCATCATCTCGAGGGATGGGACTTAAACTCCCTAAAGAGATTCATGATTGATGGTAACCTATCTTAACATTAGTTATTCAACTAGTATTAGGTTCAATAGGTAACAACAAATCAATCAAGTGAATATTAGTTGTACTCAAAACAAGTCCCATCTGAGATATTGAGTACTTGTGTGTTACCAAGTTGAGGGTTAAAACCGAAAGTTTTTTTTTTAATAGAATTCAGTCTTGTGTAGACAGGTATTTTTGGTAACAAAATACTGTAAGAATTCTACCTATATGGACATAGGGGTGGTGCCAACTCTCATGAGAATTGGGAATATTCTCAAAAACGTCCATGAATGGAAAGTGCACATGGCCATTAACGGTGCAAAGCGAGACATAGAGGTCTCAAGTGAACATCACAAATGTGTGTGTGTGTTATCACCGATTTGTTATCATAAAAAGATGGTTCAATGCCTAGTGCAATCAAATTTTCAATAAATTTTGTGATAATTACACTAGTAAAGTTCAAGTTGAAAAACACTTTGCTTTATGCACTAATGCAATGACTCCTATAAGAGAGAGTTATTATTTAATCAAGTGGGGGATATGTTATATTTTAAAATATAATGATTGATTAAATAAGTATTAAAATAGATAACTATTTAATCTAGTGGGTGAATGTTATATTATTTTATAATATAATATAATATAATATTATATTATATTATATTATATTGTATTATAATATAATATTTTAGATTAAATAAATGTGACAAAGAGTGTAACATATTGTAACATATAATAGAGAGTTACAATATTTAAATATATGAGATATATCCAAATAATGTAACATATTTGGTGTTACAAATTTGTAAGTTCCAAATATTACCCTTTATTGTGTAAATTTGGTGTTACACAATATTGAGATGAATTTCATAAAGCCATATGTGAAATGGCTGTTAGAGATATGATTTTAACCCCAATAATGTGTTTTGGGAGTTACAAAATCATTTGGGAGGGTTTGGAACCGTTTGGAAAAACAACACATTTTTAAGTGCTGAAAATGGTCAGTGGTCGCGGCCAGTGGGACAGAGAGTAGTGGTCGCGGCCACTAATGTCTCTGGTCGCGGCCACAGGCCAAAACTGACCATTTTTTCAGTTTTTTCAATCTTTGTTGAACGGCTCAAAAAACCCAAATAACTCCCAATTCTCATTTTTAATTCCATATTAATCCAATTAAACATTGGTAACAGCCATGGGGTTGGTGGAATTTTAAATTCAAAAGGTGTCTCTAAACTCTATAAATAGGAGCCTATAACTCACTTGAAAGACACAACATTTCTATCCATTAGAGCACTTGGCTAGAAACACCTTGAGGCTTGATAATTCCAAAAAACATTTCCATTATCTGAGAGAGATCTCTTAGTGCTTGAGTTAGGGGGGAAATACGCTTTTGGACAAAGGTTTTAAACCTTGTTCAAGTTGGTGATCCCCAACCCTCTTCACTTAGGTTGTGTAAGTGAGAGTTTACTTGTATTTCTTTTCTTCATTTTAATCTATTGTTTTTCTTCTTATTCTCTTGGTCTATTTACTTGTATATTTTTTTTAAGAGTTGTAATCTTTTCTTTTGTTTCAAACACCATTATTTTACTTGTAATCTTTTGCTTAGAGTTGTATTCTCACTATTCTCTTCTTCTTCATCATCTTCTTCCTTTTCTTTGTTTATTTGTAATTTTCAGTTATAGAGTTGTAACTTTATTTAATCAATCAATATTTATTTGTAATATTATTGCATAGAGTTCTAATATTCTTACCTATTTCCATTGAGGCAATCTATTTTTTCCTAACAGCTACTGGGCTCGAAACAATAGGAGCAGAAGGAGGAGTCTTCTCGGTCCTTCTAGGGGCCTTGGCAGGCAGATCAGAATTCTGTGAGGCTCTCAGGCGTTTACTCTTCTCAGCCCCTTCACCACTGGCGAGAATATTCTTAAGGTTGGATTCCATAGTACCTGCATGGTCAAATCACATTAGAAAATGATCTCAAAACACTAAAATTAGTGTAAAGCATAAAATTAAAGGAATTAAAGACAAATGACAGGAAACCTAACTGGTACTCTCCCCCGAGCTCGTGCTCGGTGACCAAGTAATTCCCCTATCTTCAAAGGAGGCTGGGGGAGTCCCTTCCCTATATGTGGAAGTCAACCTCGAAAGGTCCCTATAGTCGTTTGTCCCATATTGTACGGCTATTCCGTCCCATACCTCATTCAGACTATACATTGTGTTGTATTTCCCTAGCCAGCTATCAAACCTATGGACCCTCTCATCTACCCAGGACCATACATAGAAGTTGTCCCTATCATCTTCACATAAGATCAGGGTGTCGGGTTTATGATTAAGGAGGGAAGGGGACCACAATGCTGAGCTGAGAATGACCTTACCGCTGTCACTCGAGCTCGATGTCTCATCATTAGCATCGTTCCCCGAGCCTGGACTCCTGTGACGGTGAACTGGGGATCGTGCCTTCGAGCTTCGCCTCGGAGGAAGACTGCCTGTTGGGAGAGGAACAAACTCCCACTTGGTGTATTTCTTGTAGGCCCTATCGTCTGTTGATTGGCACTCCTCTAGAAGGCCGCAGGCTCGAAGCTTATCTTCATGGTAAAGATAAGATATGGAGCGCCTGCCATAAGGAAGCTGGAGCAAAGCTTCTTTATACTCCCTCATTGCGTTCGAGGGAGTAGGACGGTGATAGTTGGCTGAAAGAATGGAATACATTATGAGATAATTCGAGCTCAAACAAAAAGTCGAGCATGAGAGGAAAAGGGATCGTATACTTACGAATTCTCCTGGACGAGTAAAATTTGGAGGGAGCTAGGCCATCCGTCCAGAAGAATGTCAGTTTGAAGTTAGGAGGATGGTTGGGAATATCCTCAAAAATATTCTTCTCCCTGGGATAGCTCGAGAGGTAGTAGAAGCCATCCCCTCCCCAAGCTCAGGAGGGGTTGCTTTTTAAGCAAAAGAGATATAGAATCTCTCTTGGTGAAGGTCCTTCCCACTTCAGTTCGTGGTAAAGTGACCTCAGGGCTGACAAGTCCCTGTACGAATTGGTCTGGAGTTGGAAAGGCGTGAGCCCAACAAAATCCAGAAAGTCCTTAAAATAGGAATTCAAGGGCAGTAATGCCCCCGTCTTCATATGCTCGTGACTCCAGGCCGCAAGCTTCAACTTATTGTCGGGATTGCCATCTCTCGGGGTGTAATAGCTACGTTCGTTGGAGGTCAGAGCTTGACACCTTAACGAAACTGATAATCCTAGCCCGTGGCGAGCTAGGATGTTGGTTATTTGCTCCAATGAGGAGATCGAACTCCAATAATGCTCGGCCTTAAAAAATTCTCCCCTTGAGGTGGGAATGGTGGTTGGCTGTGAGGTGGATGGTTGATTTGTTGATTCCCCTATCAGTGAAAATTTGAGTTCGCCTGGTTTGAAAGCTACTGTCACTTTAAGATTAGGGTCGAGAGGAATTGGTCTGAGCTCGACGTTCGGGTCAGGACAAATAGCGACCCTAAGTTTTTTTCTCTTTCTTTCTTCGATCTCGTCGATCTGGCGTCGAAAATGAGCTCGAGTATCCTCTTGCTCACACTTCAATTCGTGCTCACAGATCAGCCGCTGGTTCCGAGTATAGGGTGACTCTAGGCTCAGAGTTGTCTGTGAATAAGGAATCGCAAGTATTAACCCCCACCGCCTTTCCAAATTCTGCGACATCTAGCAAGAAAGAAAAAGGGTGAGGGCTAGGCGTACAAGAGATTAAGGATAAAAATCAAGATGGTCCGAGCTCGAATGCTCGAGGCCATGAAACAAGCTCGATCAAAAGAACAAGATCAGGCCCAGAGCTTGTATTCCACGTAAATGGGAAAAGTGTATTTATTTGTGAGAATCCTAGATTTTCAGGGAAAAAGTTGGCGGTAACTCAAAAAGTGATATTTTTGGGAAACGTGCAATTTGAAAACCCTAATTCTATACCCCGTTTCTTGGTCTACACGATTTGATATCTGAAATCTAAATATCACAGTAAAAGCTATATTTGCATTTTTTATGAAAAATCTGGGCTTGGAAATCCATAACACCAAATGAGCCTAAAAACTACACGATATTGACTAAAGCATTCTAGTACAAAACTAGTACATGTTCCTAAAGTGCAACAACATAAACATGCATGGAAAAACAAAATATAAACACAAACATATGGGGTCAAGAACATATACTCACACAATGTAGATGGTGGGTAAAGAGAAATTGATGATCGAAGGAGAGGTTGCAAAAACGATCTCACGGAGTCGAACAAGCCAACTTTATTATGTTTTCTTGGTTTGGAGAACATGCAAGAACTGGGCAAATCGGGTTCTGGTTTTCTTTTTTCTTATCTTTTCTATGAAAAACTCGAAGACGTAAAACTGACACGAGGAAGACGATGGGCATATTTATAGGCCCCAAAGGATGTCAGGCGTCGAAATGATCTGGACCATTGGCCAAATTCGGTATCTGATTGAACGGACATGAACCAATGAAAGAATGGTGCCATGAAGTTGCAGGCGGACGGACGTGTGCATGGTGCAAAAGACACTCAAGTACACTGCCCATCCATTATCTGGATGATGCGTGTCCACACTCGAGTGCAATTGGTGCTATAGTTTCCAAAAAGGGCAGTTCATAAGTTTCCTTCTCATAGGATTTGAACTGATACTTTTGAGGGGGCAAAATGTTACACCCAGATTTCGAAATATATGCGGTCGTCATATGATCCAACCGTCGGACCTCTTTGAAGTAAACAACGACCTCGAGGATGTATAGCCTCGAATATGCTCTGAGCTCGCAATGGCTATAGTATGACACTTCTATATATTTCTCCCTGATTGCCTTCAAGTGAAATGGCTCGAGCTCGGGAAGTGTAAGCTCAAATGTGGCAACATCGTCAACATCTACTTGTTCCATGCATAGGCCAAACTAGGCGGTGAGCTCGTAGTCAACTGATAGCCTCAGCAGGTTCAATGCCAGCTGCTGATCTTGAATATTTGATGAATCTCGTATCCGGATTGATCAGTTACGTGTGAATGTATTTATTGTTGTACAATCTCAATGTTTAAGGGATATCATTTAATCATTTATCCGATCCCACTTTTCATGGGACGTTTTCGTGTATAATATTTAAAATCCAAGTATAATATTTAATATTGCATTAAACATATAATATATAATATCTTTTTGTCACTCCTGTTGACGTTGTTTTTCGTTAACTTAAATAAGAGATCAAATTAAACAAGAAAATATTGGAGGAAATAAATAAAGATGAACACAACATGTTTTTTACGTGGTTCAACAGTTAAATCTGTTTAGATTAAAAAATATTATATTTTAATATGTTTAATTATTTATTATTTTAAAATAATTATCATTATAAAATATCTAAAAAATATCATATTTTAATTTATTTTATTATTGTAAAATATCTCTAAAAAATATCATATTTTAATTGTTTTAATTATTTATTTTATTTTATTTAAGTTTAAGTGTTTATAAACTACCGATAAATATAAGAATATTCTATTAAATATAAAAATATTTTGTTAAATATAAGAATATTTTGTTAAAATTAACATTACAAAAATAAAATACCGCTAACACACCTATTATATAGAAGAGATATATATTGAAAAAAACACATTTATATATTTAATATTGTATGATATTACACGTGGACCATAATAGAATTGACATAACATGCTAACACTCTCAAAGCTTATGAACATACTTTGTAAGTTTTTCAACAAAACCATTTCGAGCCAACTCATTTATAACTCTCTACTTTGGGTACAATGCCAATAGTCGTAATTTACTTACTGTGTGACTCAAATTTTCCTAGTAAGAAAAGTCTTTTATTAAATAAAAAAAAAACATGTAGTGGTAACTTCACTAGACTTTTAGAGACTCGTCGTCTTTATTTAAGCAATGCGTTTAATAAACAGAAACTAGTGGGTCTAGCAAGAAAGCTTAGGGCTTGATTGGTTCGCAATTTGAAAATTGTATTTTTAAAAGTGTAATTCTGAAATGAAAATTTGAATTTATTGTCTGAAAACATATTTTTAAAAATGTGATTGGCTGTACTATTTGCTAAATGAGTTTAAAAAAAATGAATATGTGATTAATAGAAATTTTTTAAATATAAAACTAAATATGTAATTAATACGAAAACTATTTTAATTTGTTTGATTATATTTTTGTTTACTTTTAGAATAATAATTGAAGTGTAATAATATTATTTTTATTATTTATTAATAGTAATTATTTTTTTTGTTGTAATCTTTATTTGATAAAATATTTTTTTCTTCAATGAATTTCTTTAACAAATATATTATAAATTAGAATAAAGTTATATGATTAATTATTTTAGTAAATATATAGTTATAGAAATGACTAGAAATCTTAAATAAAAGTATATACCTGTAAAAAAAATTGCCTAACATTACAGTGGTTAAAAGGAGAAAAAAGAAAACAAAATAAATGTGAAGGAGTACAGGTAGGAAAGAGAAAAAGTAGTAAGAAAAAAGAGAAAGAGAGTAGAAATAGGCTGAAAACGTAAAAATCTTGTTTTCTAAATCCTTCAATAAGTTGGAGTTTGTTTTTGGAATGAATTTTCAAAAATGATGAACCAATCAAGTTTTGTATGTAGGTTTCACAGTTTTCAAATTTTAAAAACATAAAATCTTATTTGAATCTAATACCAATCAGACCCTTAGGAATTTCTCAATTCATATATCTTAAAGCCACGAAACAATTCCTATAATCGGTTACCAATCAAATAAAAATTGGACCCTTGGAATACTGTTGATGAGGGGACATTTTTTTTCTTGATCAAATTATTGTTATTCTAAAAATAAATGAGTATAGATCACACATTTTCTATAATTCTCGTAAGTGCGCGCAAACTAAAATTAAGTTTGTCCGAGAACAAAAGAGATACATACCGAAATCCTTACAAATAAAATAATAAATGAGTAACAAATCACAATATAAGTATACAGTAATCCCAAATTGTTCGAACTCCTAGACAATTCAAAGAGAGACAAATTTAAGAGTCTTCAATGACTCACCATCTCCAAACGGCTCTAAGGCTTCTTGTGAGGAACAATAATAAAATAAAAATATCACTAGGTAATAATAACACATTATCCTATCTTTTGATAATAGTTTCTTATTACTAAAGAAAAACAAATAAAATGAAACATTATTTTTATAATGTCTTATGCTCTTTGAAGTTAATTATGTTGTTATATGAGGTCTAATTGTAATATATTAAGTGTAAATATTATTAAAATTATTTAAATTTGAGATACTTTTTTTTTCTAACTTCAAATATTAATTTAAAATTTAATTACAATAAATGGTTAATCCGTTACATTTAATTTAATTTTAATAATTATTAAGATTGTGTTTAAAATTTATTTTCTAATTATATAATGTTAATTTTATTTAATCAGAACTAACAAATATTATTATTTTACATTTTAATTCACTATTTATTAAATTACATATTTTACTTATGCTTTAATGAACAGTTTTATTAATTTCCACAAAATTTCAAGATTAGGTTTGTAACGCCCTGGATAGCCAAGACCGTTACACTGTGTACTTGTACAGGTGCAGGACTCGCTAATCAAGTCGTTAATTTGAAAACGTGTCTCTAGACATGCAAGATCTATGGTTAAAAAGGTTTTGGTCTCAAAAGACTCATTTCATATATTTAAACTGCAGTAAACAAGGGATCCCATAAACACAAAGTTAAAATAAGTTTACAGACTCCCAAAAGTATGTGAATATCCACTAGCCATACTAAGGCAAAACAGACAGTCTTTAGGTTCCATGTCCTTGCCTAGACCTCAACCGTGGCGGCCGAGCACCTGGCTATGTACATTCCGCTCGCTGAGCTCTCCAGCCAGGGCTGATCTAACTTGCCCTTGCCTTTACCTGCACCACGTAGCACCCGTGAGCCAAGGCCCAGCAAGAAAACATCACAGATAACTCAAACAATAATAACAAACAAATAGCTCAATAAACACATATACTCATTAGATAATCCACAATAGATAATTAGCATATACAATCCAATACAAGATACATTCCATCACATATATTGCTCATATCACATAATAATCAGGGCCGACGACTTAGGCCGCACCCTCTGTTTAACCCACTGACTCTGGCCCGCTTAAACCAAGCTCAGTGCATAATAAGCTGTCCTCGGCTACCAGTGGCCGAGCCGCGCCCTATGCGCTAGTGAGACCCTTGGCACCCTTAGGCCGTTGGCTCACTAAATAGCTTGCATGGCATAATACCATCCTTTCAAGCTTTTACAATAGGGAGCCCTTAGTCCCGTCACATATAATCAACCGGGTGCAGTTTTCTTACCTTTAGCTTTCAAATGAGTTAGTCACGGGCGATACTCCTTGAGCGCGATCCGATCCTCGAGCCCTAGCTTAACACCTAGTCACAACCATGAAGAAAGACACCATTAACAACCTTAAATGAGCTTCCAAGCCAAGTTCTAGTACTCAGAACATTGAACTTCACCAAATATGGTAAAAGACTCAACCCCGAGCACCCTAGGTTAAATTCCCAAGCCTAAAATCTCAAAATCCCTTAAGCGCTGCGGCATAGGCCACCCATGCCGCGGCATGGCCCCCAAACAGAGCCATCCAAGGCACAAAAACAGGTAAGGGCCGCGGCATTGCTTGGACCATGCCGCGACCCGCCCTTCTTCCTTAGCATGCAACACCCTTGAAGGGCCGCGGCTCTCCAAGAACCATGCCGCGGCCCGACCCTTCGAACCCAGAAAAAAACCACCATTTTCAACCTCCAAACCTCACCTAAAGCTATCCCAAAGACCCCAAACCAAAAACAATTAACTCCCAACCTTTTTAACATGATCTAAGCAACATAATTCCCCAGAAAACACAGCCCAACACACTTCAATCTCTTCCTTCCAACTTCTGAAATCCAAACCCAAAGAACTTAAAACCAGCCATGATAACCCCCAAATTCAACCATCAAACTATAATTTAAACCTTACCTCAGTTGTAGAATCGATTCTCCAAGAGTCCCCTGACCTATCTTCAAGGTCCCAAGCCTCAATTTCCACCTTGAATGTCAAAACCATAACCATTTAAAACTCAGCCATTTCTTTAAGTTCCTAACCCCCAAAATGAAAATTCAAAACTTACCTTAGCTCTATCTCAGACCTTGATCAGTTCCTGAACTAATCCTCCAGATTACTTCCTTCAATTCCCAAAGACACAGCTCAATCCCAGCAGTTCCCTCTCAAACTCAGTAGTTTTTCCTTTGTTTTTCTGTGTTTTTCCTTCCTTTGGTTTCCTTTGAGCGTGTAAGTGAGCTGAGAGAAATATACTTAGTCGGTTTGTGTTTTCTTCTAAAGACTTCCTTAAGTCTAACTTATCCATTAAGTTAATCCCAAGGCTCGGGGTGCCGGAAACGTCCTCGAGGCCAAAACGGTAAAATCCCCCAATATTCCCGCCTAGACATCCTAACCTTAAATATATCTCCAATTATTTATTTCCATCACCCGATAGTCTAAATCACTACCTGATACCTAAAATACCTCTGACTTGCCCAAAATCAATTATAATACCCCGTTGTGACTTTTCCCGCTATCTAGCCCTAGGATCGCCTCAAGTCGCCGGCTGCAGATTTATCCACATCATAATGTGGTTCTCACATATTTCTCAAACATTTATATCACATCATCATATAATATAATCAATTATCATGTAAGCATCATTAAACATATAATTACTCATTAAATTACAATTATTCCAGTAATGCCCTCCTGGCACACTAATCAAAGCCCTTAAGCCTTATTAGTGAATTTGGGTCGTTACAAGGTTAAAGGTTATTTAACTAATTTAGGATTTATTACTTAAACTATTTAAATAATATTAAAGATTAATAATTATTTTTATTAAAAAATGGTTGCATAATATTATTGTTAATTTTATTTAATTATAATTAACAAATATATTATTTTACATATTAATTCACCATTTATTAAATTGCAAATTTTATTGGGTACTTTTACTAATATTCACAAAATCTTTAAATTTATAATTCTATAAAAAATTCGGCAGCATAACAGCATATCCACTCCCAGAACATACGCAGAGCAATACAAATGCCATGCAAACAACTATATAATTTATAACTATTAGTCTTAATTTTATTAATTATTCAATTTTTTATTCAAAATATCATAATTTTACTAAAATTTAACAACAACAACAAAGTATTAATATTCATAAAATATGATTTCTTACTACTAAAATTTAAAAAAATCATCAACAACATAAATCAATTTAAGCAAACAAAATGTAATATAATAATCTAACTTTATTACCTAATAATTAACACTCGCATTATTTAACCAAATCTAAAAAATTAACACTCAAATATTATATTTACATTTATATATAGGTTTTAAACACATTTTCATGCATATTAACTAAACTCAAATCTGATTTTTATAATTTTTATTTGATTAAAAAAATAATATATAAATATATATACGTAATAGGAGCAGTTGTGGAAGCACCACATAACCGAAGACTGTGGAGGGCAGAGACAATGTCGAAGACGCCGCTTGAGAGGACCTCGGAGCTGTACGTTCGACGGATACAACCAAAATGAGGGAAAAAAAGTAAAAAAAAATAGAGAAAACAATAAAAGAAAAATTATTACCAATAGAGCTGTGCTTTTGCTTTTGTAGACACCAAAGAGTAATAAAATCCCCACAAACAAACAAAATCACTACAAAATTTTTGGATTCAGATTGTAACAAAAAATTAAAAAATTACATAGAAAAAATAAAAACAAACCTTGAAATATGAGAAAGAAAGTCCCATCTGAGATGTGGCAGTCACGAATTTGGGGCTAAAATATTTTTTTAGTGAGAGCTTAGGGTTTTTTAGAGAGAAGGTAGAGGAAAAAATGAGGTCTTTTTTAGAGTGAGATTGGGATTCTCGCGTCTGGAGGAAGAAGAAAGGATTTTGGAATTTTAATTATCTTGCAGACTTCTACCAACAACATGTTGTTAGTAGAATCACTTAAGCCAAAAAAAAAAACCGCGAATAATTGTTGCTTTTTTGAAAAACCCTGTACCAACAACAATTTTCAATGTTGTCGGTATAGGTGTTTTCGATAGAAGCTTTTTCTTTTTTGTAGTGTGACCAATGATATAAGTTGTATTTCAAACTCTCTCTCTCTCTCACTCTATCACCTATAAATAGGACCCTTGGGACTCTGTTGATGAAGGGACATATGTTTTTCCTGATCAAAGTATTGTTATTACAACCAATTTACTGTGAGAATTTTGCTAACTTAAGCATCAGAAAAGTCTTTTGTAAGTAAACCCTGTTGTGATTGGTTAAATACATGGTAAAATTGGTTAAACACGAAGATGTGCAAAACCATAACAATTTCACAAAAGTCAATATGTGAGAGTTGTCTTTTGGTATATGCATTTATTGTTGGGAATATATGACTTTACACTTTGCAAATCAACAATTAATAATGGGAATAGTTCAATATTTGAAACCCTAAATGCTAAGCAAGAAGCTTATTCAAAGTTTGAATACAAATCATAAAAATCAAAGAAACATGTTCATAATATGAATGTCAATCTTGAATATAAGAAACCAAATGATCAAATGATGATATGATGAACTTAGAAACATTTAGTCATCAATACTAACAATGAAAACACAAAACAAAGTTAGTGTTAGATAGATTAAACCTTTGCTTTAGAGCAACTTGAATCTTCAAACTTGGGGAACTTCTCAGGCTTATACACAATAATAATATTGTTGTCCAAAATCTTTATTCCAAGCCTTCCCTTATTGCTTGAAGATTCAACTAAGTAGAATGAGATTTGAGATTTAACAAGCTTTAAAACTTATTCAAGTCAAGCAAAGCTTGATGAGTTTCTTGGAGAAAACTTTGGTCTTAGAAAGATAGAGAGAGAAAGAGGTTAGAGAGAGAGAGAGAGAGTTGGAAAGTGTGATCAAGGATTTTCAACTCTAATAACCCATATATATAGTGTAGGAATCGTCATTAGTCTAACCAATAGGATTAGAGCATTTAAAACACATCATTTGGAGCATTTTACGTAAATTGTACAGAAACTCGTAACAGCCCAAGTGATGCTTTGCCTGGTCTGTCTCAGCTAGGGTTTTGAAGCCCTACTCCTAGGAGATGATACATCGCCGATGCCTATGATTTTACACTCTAAGACTTGTCTCAAAACACCTCCAAATGCTCCCAAAATTTTTGGGAATATTTGGATAACTCATTGAATCACTTTAGACCCATAAAAGTCACTTTTAGATGTCTTCTACACAATCTCATGTTTTCACTTCTCCTTAAGTGAAAACCGCTAAGTGTTTTTCACCTCAATGTGTAAACATCTTAACCATTATATTTAACCATTCTCAACATTCCCCCACTTGGTTAAATATAATCCTCTCTTCTTAGCTTAACATTTTTGTTGCATAAAATAAAGAATCTTTCAATTTTAACTTTACCTTAGTGAAAGTATTACAAAGCCTTATCGAAGTCATTGGTGTCTTTAAGATTGAACCAAATACTCCTTAATGATAAAACCGATAACACCTCACATAGCTCCACTTGACCATTCATTTTCCTACTATTCTCGCTTAGCACTCATATGGCCATGTGCTCATACATTTCATGAACTTTCTGGGAAGAAACTCTAAGTCCCATGAGAGGCGACACCACCTCTAAGTTCTCATAGGTGAAGTTCTTATAGCATCTTTACTACCTTTAGAGATGCTTGTTGCACACAACTGAACTTCATTGAAAGCCCTAGGCTTAACCCTCACTCAGCAGCAACCAACACTAACCATCCTTGGATGGAACTCATGACTTTGTTAGTGTTGAAACTATTCACCTAATAACTTGTTCTTACCCATTGAACTCTTGCCCTTGATGTTCACAAGTTTTGAGTTGGGTTTCCATCGTTGGTGAATATATTATTCTAGGAGTTTAGTCCCATCCCTTTTGAAGTGGAACTTACTAACCTCTTTGCAAGAGGTTTTAAAAATGGATCCGCTAAGTTCTCACTTGTCTTAACATATGAGATCAATATTGTTATCCCCAAAATCTCAGTTTGATGACGTGGCAATCAGAAGTGACAAGTGGCAATGCATGGTCAGTAAATGGCACATTAATAGTCAATAAATGTATTGGCTCTTCGGAGTTGTGATAAAATGATCTGACCGACCTGATAGAATTTCTGTCCGATCGGTAAAGATTTTTGACTGACCAGTTAGGAGTTTGGCTGACCAGTCAGTCATCTGTTTTGGCCAATCAGTCAGTCGTTTTGGCAGACCAGTCATTTATTTTGGTTGACCAGTCATTTATTTTGGCCGACCAGTCAATTGTTTTGCCCGACCAGTAAAGTGTGTTGCTAGACCAGAGATGTGTCATGTTAGACTAGAGGTGTGCTTTGCCGACGAGAGGTGCTTGCTTACATCCTCAATAACAACTTCAACCTGAATCATTCTCAGCTGTCGTGGGAATCTCTCTGATATCCCGGAATAGTAGCTATATTATTGTAATTTAAATTCATTTATATTTTATTAATTAAAGTCTGTTGGAAGAACCAAGGACCCGGTCAAAGGAATATATCTGATGTACGATCCATGAGCCTATAAATAGAGGACTCATGGCATCATTTAGGGGGATCTGATCTTTTTGGACTGAGAAAAACTCTATAGTTTTGAGACTTTGGGACTGTTACTTGGGGCATTCTTGGGGCATTTTCTGAGAGAGTTTAGAGAGAGAAACTCTGTATTTTTCTACTTACACTTAAGAAACTCAGTTGGCTCAAGTTCATCTGATCTTAAGTGTAGGATCTATATATCACAACTCCAAGTGGATTAGGCTATTACCAATAAATTGGGGTTGAACCACTATAAAATTATGAGTGTCGTATTTTCTCTTGAAGGTTTATTGTAGTTTTGACGTCTACTAGTCGTTAGCCAAAATCGTGGTCAATATTTTGGTGCTTTCATTGAGAGCCTGAAGAGAAGAAACACACGACTATCATATCAAGATGGCGCTCAAGAATACCAATGTGGCATCCAAAAAGTCAGGCACGTCAAAAGAGCCTGCTAGATCAGAAGCCCTTGGACCGCAGAACCCAGAGGCTGAGCCCAGGGTCTCTCTCGAGGAGACCACTCCAGAAGTTGAACAACTCCAGGAAGCAACAGGCACTTTCCAAGAGGAGATGATGCAATTCAATGCTTGACAAGAGTCTTTCGCTGAAGAGATGGCCAGGCAGAGAGCGGCGTTAGAGCAGCAAAGGCGCGATATGGAGGCCAGAAGCGAAGAACTCAAACAACGACAGGAGGAAGTCGACCGGAGACGTCATGAAGTAGCACTTGCTCTAGAAGCAGCTACCTAATTGGCCCAAGCTAATGCTCAAGCCGTGGCATGAGCAGCCGCCCAAGGAACACAAAAGGACAACGCTAGTCAGAAGTCCCCTGTTGGAAGGACGGACTCTCGGGGACCTGACCAGAGCCGAAGCAATCAAAATGGTCGGGCAGATGACGGAGTCTGCTCTAGTACTGCATCAACACAGAGGGAGAACTATAGAACCCCCTCCAGGAGCCACCAATAAGAAACTTCTAGATCACGGAGTCACCGATCGGGCAGTAAAAATACTCCACCCAGGCAGGATCAAACCAGGACTCCTCGAGATAAGAGGACTTCAAAATTCAAAGATGGGCATGGTCGTGATGAGGTTGATAGTCATCACACCGACCAGTCAAAGGAAAAGGAGGGCAACACCAACAAGGAGGAAAAGACTGTCCGGGACATATCGAAAAGCCTCCACTGCACCCCGGCCAGCAGCGTAGTGGGAGAGAGAAAGTCTCACGTAGTAAGCCCTCTGAAAAATCAAAGAGTACGGTGTTCGATCGGGCAGGAGAGCATGCTTCCCGAAAGAATCTAACGGATGTTATCACCAACAAGAGGAGGAGCATCCTGGTGGAAGGGCAAAATCTAAACCGCCCTACCAGTCAAGTAGAAATACTTGACGACAGTGCACCAGATGGAAATGCCCGACCAGGCGATCAAGACCTTGGAACTTCGTCAGTTGCACCAGCCATCCAAGCCCAGCTTGACGTGCTAACGACTGCAGTGTAAGGTTTGTCAAAATGACCTTCCGGGATGGATGTGATAGACCACCGGAGTGGCAGTCCATTTTGAGCCTGGATTAGAGCAGCCCAACCGCCGAAAAAATATAAAGCACCGGTTCTGCCAGTATATACAGAAAAGGCAGATCCCATCAGAAATGTTGGGAAATTTGAGGACCAGATGGAATTGCTCAGAGTAAGGGACGATTATCGCTGTAGAGTTTTCCCGACTACTTTGTCAGATATTGCCCAGGAAGGGTATTGGAAGTTTAAGCCGAACTCCATTACCTCTTGGGAATCTTTCAGGAAGGAGTTTTGTAGACAATTTAGCACTGCCCGGACTCCACCAGTTTATGCCAACCACTTGATAGATATCAAACAAGGAAAAGATGAGCCTTTAAAGAATTATATACAGAGATTCATGAGAGAAGCCAATAGAGCAACTGCTGTAGGAGACGAGGGAAAGATGGTTGCCATATCCGCTGGGATAACTTATCGGAGCCCTTTCTGGGATAGTATACATAGAAATCCAATTTCGACACTTCAATAATTTCTTGATTGAGCAGACAAGTATATGAAATTGGATGATGCAATGGAGAAAGAGGAGAATGGCATAAACAATCCAGGCGGATCTGGTGGAAAGAAACGTGGAAATAACGGGTCTGACCACCATGAGGAAAAGAAAGCAAAGTTGAGTTCAAATGAAAAGCCAACAAAGTATGAGCCTCAGTTAACTAATTACACCACTCTCTCGGCCAACCGAGCAGAAATATATCTTGCTAGTCATGAAGAGTTTCCCTACAAGATACCCCCACCCATGAGGAAAGAGATATCTAGGAGGGACATGAACAGATTTTGTCGGTTCCATGGAGATTATGGCCATGACACAAATGAGGGCAATCACCTCAAGGATGAGATAGAATTTCTTCTCCGGTCAGGCAAGTTGAGAAAGTACCGGTCAGAGACACCCCAAGGAGAAGGTGGCAGCAGCAATCCTGGGTTCAAACGACAGAGATCTCCACCCTTGCAACCCGAGCCTGTGGACTTTACCTTAGACACTATATGTGGAGGTCCACACTTGGATGAGGATAGAAACAAAGTAAGGGAGAGGTATGCCAAGACACTTCGGCATGAGCGAGAACGCTAGGAGCAGATTTGGTGAACAAAGCCTGATAAGGAACCACTGGAACGACGAGCGTCTGTGGATATATTATTTCTAAATACCACTTTCAGAGTGGTAGTTTAATTTCAAGTTGTTTAACTAGTTATTTAAATTTGGTTTATGAGCTGGTTATTTGCTGACCGGTCATCTATTTTTGAACAATTTTTGTTGTTTAAGACTCGTTATTAGACACGTTTTGTCCTTTTTAATTTATGAGTAATAAAAGAGACTACGGGCAGTGTGGTCGATTCTTGCTAAAAATGTGCATGTGTGTTAATTTTTCGAACAGTGTTCAACTGGTCGGAAAAATTAGACAGTGTTCAACTGGTTGATACGTTCAACCAGTGTTCAACTGTTCGAATATTGTCAATATATTCTATGTGTTTCATGAGCAATTAACTCCTCTAACAGATTCGGTCAAGTAGCAAGTGACCCGGGATCTTTCAACCCTTGATCGATTGGGGGGCTCATGGGGTATGCTGGTATATAATTTAACACAGGAAATAAGAGCACGAGTAAACATATTTGTTTTTAGGCTGACTTGTAAAATTTTGAAGTAAAAAAAGGCCATTAAGCTAACTTGTTTGACAAAGCTTAAGTAACTTGGAATTTTTCAAAATTTCAAGTTAGAAGCAAATATTCGTGTGACAATAAACATTATGCTCATAAAAAATTAGTATGGACTTATGAAATGTCTAGAATTTCTAAGTTAGAAAACTAAGTACTCATGCGAAAATATAAGGCATACATTAGAATGATTTTACTATTCACAAAAAACTTATAATTTTTTAAGTGTAAAAATACTTAGAATGTTTCAAGTTAGCAAAGAAAAGTAAAGTATAAATGCCAACAGCTCGGCTGTACGAGAAAAATATCAAAGCTGCTAAGCAACAATTGTCTTCACAAGAAAAAAGAGTAAACTACTGGCCAGGTACAAAGTTTAGCTGATCAGATGCAAAGTTTTCCTGGTCAGGAGAGCAGATACAACTTCTCTGGTCAGCTGAGCATATATCACTGGTCGAGTAGGAAACTCTGTTGTTGAGCATGACTAACAGCGATTAGTCCCTGGAGTGAACCAAACAAACACGAACAAATAAATGCAAAGAAAAAATATTTACTACCCAGTAAAATATTTTCTCTAAGCAGTAAAATATTTTACTACCCAGATAAAAATTTATGAGAGCAACAACAATAATCATAAATTTTTGGTGCCTAAGTGCATAAGCCATAAAGTTCTGTACAAGCCTAAGGAGCTAAGAGGGCCATGTATCCGAGCGGATACTGGAGCATGTCCGAGTAGACTGCTTGATGCCCGAACGGATGGGCGTATGTGTCCGATTGGAAGGCGCGCGCATGTTTGGGCAGCAAGCGTATCATTCGAGCGGATGTGTGTGCACCCGGTCAGCTGGGCGTATCATCCGAGCAGATGTGGAGTGGTGCCGATCGGATGGCGCGCGCGTGTCTAGGTAGCTGGCGTATCATCCGAGCGGATGTGTGAAGTCACTCAAGCGGCCAGGCGTGCATCCGAGGAGCTATTGCAGGTGAGTCTGAGGGGCTACTGCCGTGCATTCGAGGAGCTAGCAGGTGCGCATCCGAGTGGATGTGTTGCATGTCCGAGAAGCCAGGTGCACCAAGGGAGGCGCGCATCCGAGGAGCTCTGCCTTGATGCTGAGGAGCCAGCATGCTAAGGGCTACTATTCGAGGAGGTTATGTGCCCCCAAACGGAGAGGGCATTCTCAACCCACAAGGCGGGCATCCAAGCAGCAGGAAACAAAGCACCCAAGGGTCAATAGTTAAGAAATTATTTGGGTCCCGGGGACCAAATAGGCATTTTAAATCAGCTAAGCAAGCACAAGTTTACTCAAAAAACGTGGAGCAAACATGTTTTCCTACTCATGGGGTACTATAACAAGATAAAAAAATGGAATTTGAAGAACTCAAAAGAAAAATTTAATCGTGGGTTTACTACAAAAGTGAAAGTTACTGACCAGATGGAAGCTTTTGGATGACCTCAAAAACATTTTTCTAGAGAAAAAGTTTATCATATGAGTAAATCATATAAAAAAACTTGGGGGGCAAATGTTATCCCCAAAATTTCAGTTTGATGATGTGGCAATCAGAAGTGACAAGTGGTAATGCATGGGCAGTAAATGGCACATTAATAGTCAATAAATGTATTGGCTCTTCGGAGTTGTAATAAAGTGATATGACCGACCTGATAGAATTTCTTTCCGACTGGTAAAGATTTTTGACTGACCAGTTAGGAATTTGGCCAACCAGTCAGTCGTTTTGGCCGACCAGTCAGTCATTTTGGCCGACCAGTCATTTATTTTGGTCGACCAGTTAATTGTTTTGCCCGACCAGTAAAGTGTTTTGCTAGACCAGAGATGTGTCATGTTAGACCAGAGGTGTGCTTTGCCGACGAGAGGTGCTTGCTTATGTCCTCAGTAACAGCTTCAACCTGAATCATTCTCAGCTGCTGCGGGAATCTCTCAGATATCCCAGAATAATAGCTATATTATTGTAATTTAAATTCATTTATATTTTATTAATTAAAGTCTGTTGGAAGAACCAAGGACCCGGTCAAAGGAATATATCTGATGTACGATCCATGAGCCTATAAATAAAGGGCTCATGGCATCATTTAGGAGGATCTGATCTTTTTAGACTGAGAAAAACTCTCTAGTTTTGAGACTTTGGGACTGTTACTTGGGGCATTCTTGGGGCATTTTCTGAGAGAGTTTAGAGAGAGAAACTCTGTATTTTTCTACTTACACTTAAGAAACTCAGTTGGCTCAAGTTCATCTGATCTTAAGTGTAGGATCTATATATCACAACTCCAAGTGGATTAGGCTATTACCAATAAATTGGGGCTGAACCACTATAAAATTATGAGTGTTGTATTTTCTCTTGAAGGTTTATTGTAGTTTTGACGTCTACTCGTCGTTGGCCAAAATTGTGGTCAACAAATATGATTCCTAATCGAATCAATAGTTTCATATACTCATGTCTTAGACTTATATGTCTAGACTTACCATTATATATGCCATTATAAGCTATATCTAGTATGGCTTGAGTATCACAATGTACTGAGATCGTGGATACCTCATATGTGGAGATTGAGATATCCACCAAGAGATGTCTAAGCTACTCGACCTCTTTGCAGGTTGCCGCTAAAGCTATAAACTTGGGCTCCATTGTTAAGTGTGAAATACATATTTGTTTCTTGGAATTCCAAGAGACCGCTCCTGCTCGAAGCATAAACAACCAACCACTTGTGGAGAGATTATCGCCCACACTTGATATCCAACTTGCATCATAATATCCTTCAAGTATCTTCGGGAAGAATATTGGAGTCCTAGACGCATGGTCCTTTTAATTTATCCTAGAACTCTCTCAATTGCTTTCCAATGTTCCATACTTGGATTGATAGTAAACCTACTTAGTTTACTAACTGCATATGCAATATCCGCTCCTGTACAATGAGCATCGTACTTTAGACTCCCTAATGCACTTGCATACTCAAGTTGAGCCACCTCTCTTCCAAAAATGGAAGATACGGATCAAGAAATTGAATTCCAATTATTTGTGGAAACATATCAATTGGCAGAAATGCTTTATGCTTGAATCAAATGGTGTATTTTCCTCTTTGATTTTGAGATGACTAAACTTGTCAATCACTTTCTCAACGTAGTGTTCTTGACTTAAGGCATAACCTCCACTATTTCTTCTCACTTTTATACCTAAGATGGTTTCAACCTCTCCAAAGTCTTTCATGTTGAAAGTGGAAGAATAAAACCTCTTCATTTCCATTATGCCTTTCATCTCATTGATCAACATCAACGTATCATCTGTTGGTAACTGGTTGACCATATGCACAGCAGAAAGCACGGGGTGTTGGGCCCACAAATTTCAATTTTTTTTTATTTAAATAATCGGATCTATTAATGTGCAAAACATTAACCATAAAGAAATAAAAAGATGGGCATTTACTAGTTGAAGAACTAGCAAGAATTATCGCTATCTTTCTGTATCTCCAACGAACATCCAATCCAAAGCAGTCTTTGAAATACTCAGACCAAGATCTTCCAAGATGTATCTATACACCTCAAGACGTGCGTGGGCACATAGAGTAATGGTAGGAAAATTTCTGATCCATAAGATATTTTCAACACATGAGATCTTGGAATATTAGGTTTGAGACAAATTTCAGGGATAGGAAAATATTACGATATATTTTATTTCTCTCTTTTTAATATTTTGTATATCACTTCTCTTTTTTAAAACTATATTTCCGATAGATTTATAAAAGAATTACTTAAATTCAAAATTTAAAATTCAAACTATAAATCTATTATTAAATAAATAAATAAATAAAAATATCAAGAATCCAATCTTGATCTGTTACATGTTGTACACGCCAACTGCAGTTCGGTAATGTGGTTGGCGTGTAGCATCCCAATTTTTAGGGATGTGTTACAATTAATTTTCTTTTAAATATATTTATTCAAAAATATATAAACCTAATAACTTATCTTATCAAATTAATTAAAGAATAAATATTAATTCAAATTAAAAAATAATTTGAATTATTAGAAGTATCTTTTCACAATATTTAAATAACAAAACTACTAAAATCAAAATGAATTATTTTAATTATTTAAATGCTATTTTTGAAAATGCCATTTTATTTAAAAAATAATTTTCAAAAATTCAAAAATTTCCTTAATTAAAAATGCCAATTTCGAAAATTGCCACATTAATAAAATAATTTGTTTCAATTACATATTTGACCCCAAAGAACAAATTTCTTTCAAATATACAATTTTCTTGATTTTTCCCAATTTAAACTCTTACATTGAATAATGTTGATAGAGCTATCTCGGGGGACCTATGAACCTATAATTTCAAGCTCTAATAAATTTAGATTATTAATTAAAACTCTTTAATATAATAACCTTCATTTATTAATCTCAATATCATTCCACTAAAAATATGAGACTGCACTTTTGTAATTATAGACATTTATTTATTGAGTACTTTTATAACATAAAAGTGTCCATATATTTAATCACTACATACAATTCAATCCTCTATTAATGGTTCATAATTAAGTAGGAATTAATTACCGTTTAACCTCTTTAATTATATCTTGTTTCCTTAAGTGCCATTAACTTTACTAGTGAAGGTTAATTCATAAACTAATTTATGAATTTGAGCTCAATAACATTTCAATTCCAAAAGCCAACCCTTAAGAGAAACATTATTCTATTCCTCTCGAAAAGGTATAGACTCCATATTTGTATATTATGTCCCCAGCCTTCTACATCAATGAGTTCCCAAAACAAAAATTTTCAGCCCGATCATTCTGACAAACCATAACGAGTAAATCAAAGAACTCGTATGACATAAATATGATTTCATAATAACTTTAGGATTAAGATAAATTTTTATATGATCATCTTATTGATATGTTAAATTAATACTTATATAAAGTAAATGGTATTATTAAGTATTAATCACATACCGGGTTCTGTTCATGTATAACCACTTTATACAAAGTATCTTCACTAAGATGTCCTACTACATCGGTAATCTAGATCTAAATTATATTTATTCATAATACTAGTGAACCGTACTTACATTATTTAATCCAAAGATTCCATATAACTTTGTTTTACTGTGAACAGTTTAAATTCGTTCCATACATTCTTCATCCTCTCATACCAAGACAAGATTGTAGTCACAATAACGAATTTGGGAATTTTCTGATATTCATATAATATTATTCTAATAATAAAAATAAACAAACAATATATCCAAAAGTTTATTTCAATTATTTATTTCATAAAACATTTTTCAAAACATATGCTTTAAATGACGCTAATCCTAACATCATCAACATATAAACACACCAAGATGACATAGTCATCACAAGTCTTAGAGTATAAGCACTTATTCGCATTATTGTGTCTAAACCCATCCGAAATTATGGATTTATCAAATTTCTCATACCATTTTTTTGGTGCTTGCTTTAAATGATATAATGATTTGACAAGCCTACACACTTTATGTTCATTTTCCCTTAGAACAAAACCCTCCTATTGTTCCATATAGATCTCCATATCGAGATCTCCATTTAAGAATGTCATTTTAACATCTATTTGATGAACATAAATGTTATATATTGATGATAAGGAAAATAATACTCTTATAGTAGTTGTCCTTGAAACCAGTGTGTACGTGTCAAAATAATCAATTCCTTCATTTTGTTTAAAACCTTTGGCTACTAATCTTGCCTTAAAGGTTTGTAGTGTGCTATTGGTGTAATATTTTCTCCGAAATACCCACTTGTATCCAATTGATTTTGAACCTTGTGGAAGGTCTACCAATTTCCTTGTGTGGTTTGAAATAATTTAATCCATCTCAACATTTATTGCCTTCTTACAAAGAGCGAAGTCTCTCAAAGACATTGCTTCTTGGAATGTTTTGGGATCATCTTCAACTTGAAGAATCATAGGAAATTTCCATGTGACTTCTTTAAGTCTACGGTAGAGTATTTCTAGTTGAGATCATTTCTTAATTGACCCTAACTCTATAAGCCTTTGGCTTCTTCGAGGCAATATAGGTTGCACATCAACCTTTTGATCTTTCTCTTTAAGAGCTTCTCCCACACTTGTGGGTTCTCGAGAATTGCTATCACAATATAACATATTCTAAAAAATCTTCACTTCTCTTGATTCAATTATCACATTAGACTAAAAGTCTAATAGCCTATAGGCCTTACTATTTGAGGCATAGCCAACAAATGCACACTTTACGACCCTTAGAGCCAACTTGGTCCTTTTAGGCTTCGTGCTCTTGCAATAAGCAAGGCACCCCCACAATTTAAGATAACCTAGGTTAGGCTTCTTTCATCTTTTTCATAGGAATTCGATTCAATATATGACACGTAGCAAGCAAAGCTTCACCCCACAAATTATAACACAATTTAGCATGTAAAAGCATAGAGTTAATCATCTCAAGATTAGTCCCATTCTTTCTTTTAGCTATTTCATTTTGTTGTGGAGTGTAAGGTGCAGTGTATTCATGTATAATGCCATGTTGTTCACAAAACACATTGAAATCATTTGAAAAATATTCACCACCTCTATCACTTCTAAGAGATTTTATTTTCCTTACTGATTGATTTTCTGCTTCAGCTTTATAGCTTTTAAATTTATTAAATGCCTCATCCTTACTCTTAAGAAAATACACATAAGTATATCTAGAGCAATCATTTATAAAAGTCATAAAGTATCTATTTCATCCTCTAGTCAACATGTCATTCAATTCACATAAATCACTATGTATTAAATCTACCAAGTTTGAACATCTATTGACACTTGAAAAGGTTTCTTTACCATTTTAGATTTAACATATAATTCACATTTATCATGATCATTCACATCACAGTTAATCAATCCACATTTAACACATCTTTTAATTGTTCTATAACCTATATGAGCAAGTCTATTATGTCATAAAGTAACCGAATTGGAATTAACCACACTGTACCGAATTCAAACTCCATTTTGATATCAGATTTACTCAATAGACTTCCACTCATAATGTTTCTAGTCATATCGGGAACATATAAAACATTAGTTGGGGTCACTTTCTCTCTATTAGTGAAGAACACATCAATGCAGCCCTTTCCAAGTAACTTGGATCTCTATTCATTTCCCATTTCGAATTCATGTCCCACCTTTTCACTTTCAAGGGTTTTGAAAAGAGTTTTATCATAGGTTGCATGAATGGTGGCACAAGTATCATAAAACCATCCTCGCATGTTTCCTTGGGTTGCATTAACTTCACTCAAGGTTGCAATGATCTCAACATAAATGCATTGACCTTGGTCTATTTACTTAGGTTTGCAATCATCTCAACATCAAATGCATTGACATTAGTATCTTCACTTTCTTTTGCAATGATCTCATCATCAATTGCATTGACATGTTCACCTTCTCTTAAGGTTGCATTAGTCTCATCACTACATGCATGAACCATGCCAATTCTTTTTAGGGTTGCCATACATTCCTCATCGAATGCATTATTCTCAATTAATATTACAATGAATTTCTCATTAAATACTTTAAATTTAATCAAAGTCACAAAGATCTCATCATCAATTAGAATGTCTGAATTAAATTCATTTAAAAGTGCCATGATCTCAACATCAATTGCCTTACCCTAATCTTATTATGGTTAATTTTACAATTACCATATCTTACATGATGTTCAATAACTTTACAAACAAAACAAGTATAACATTCACCATTGTACTATTAATATTAGCATTAAACTTAAACTCACAAAGATATGGCAGCCAACAAATTTCATTCAAATTCTTGAAATCTACACATTTAGAAATAAGGAATTTGTTGATATCAATCTCCTTAAGCATGTAATCCCGTTGAGTTATCTAATCCTTTGTTGATGAAGACTTTAAATCCATATCCACATTCATGTAGAGCATTTACAAATAGAACTTTCTTTGATCTTTCATGGTTATGTGTTCAACACAAACCAAATCTTGAAATAAGGATTTGAAGATTGTAGAAGATGAACAAATTTCCCTCATTGTTGATTATGCAAAACACAAAAATTAAAATAGATATTTTAATTTTTGGGAATATATGACTGTACACTTTGAAAATCAACATTTAGTAATGGGAATAGTTCTATATTTGAAACCCTAAATGCTAAGGAAGAACCTTATTCAAAGTTTGAATACAAATCTTGATAATCAAAGAAACATGTTCAAAATATGTATGTCAATCTTGAATATAATAAACTAAATGATTAAATGATGTTAAGATGAACCTAGAAACATGTAATCATCAATACTAACAATGAAAACATAATAGAGTAACACAAAACAAAGTTATGGTTAGATAGATACAACTTTGATTTAGACCAACTTGAATCTTCAAACTTAGGGAACTTCTAAGACTTATACACAATAATAATATTGTTGTCCAAAATATCTATTCCAAGCCTTCCCTTATTGCTTGAAGCTTCAACTAAGTAGAATGAGATTTAGGATTTAACAAGCCTTGAAACTCATGCAAGGCAAGCAAAGCTTGATGAGTTTCTTAGAGAAAACTTTGGACTTTGAGAGCTAGAGAGAGAGAGAGAGTTGAAAAGTGTGATCACGCATTTACAACTCTAATAACCCATATCTATAGTGTAGGCAACATCAACATCATTAGGAATAAATCATTTAAAACACATCATTACGGACACCCGCAACATCCCAAGTGATGCGTCACCTGGCACCAGGCGATACATCACCTGGTCTGTCTTAGTTAGGGTTTTGAAGCCCTAGGTGATGTGTCGTCTCCTAGGGGGAGACACATCATTGATGCCTCTGATTTGGTACTCCAAGACTTGTCTCAAAATACCTCCAAATGCTCCCAAACTTTTTGGGAATGTTTGGATACCTTATTGTATCACTTTAGACCCATAAAATTCACTTTTAGATGCCTTATACACAATCTCATGTTTTCACTTCTCCTTAAGTGAAAACCGTTAAATTTTTTGCACCTCAACGTGTAAACATCTTAACCATTATATTTAACCAATATCAACATTTATTAATCATATTTTTGTGTCCAAAGTGTATCTTTGGAGTATATGAGAGTACCCAAAATGTTTGGGAGCATTTGGGATTTGTACAATTCCGTACAGTGACGCATTTTGGCTCCAAAATTCAAATTAAAATGCTATAATCTCATTGGTATAGTCTAATGAGGTTCTTATACTATTTAAATAGGTCACTTGAGTTAATTGGTGGATTGATTTCTCACCTCTCTCTCTAAAACCCTCTCTCTCTAGCTCTCAAGATTACTAGTTTTCTCCAAAAAAACCCATCAAACATTGCTTGATTTGCATAAGTTTCAAGGCTTGTTAAATGCCAAATTTCATTCTACATGGTTGAAGCTTCAAGCAATAAGGGAAGGCTTCAAATAGAGAATTTGGACAACAATATTTTTTTAGTATAAACCGTAGAAGTTTCCAAAGTTTGAAGATTCAAGTTGTTCAATACAAAATGTTGTATCTTTCTAACCGTAATCTTGTATTTTGTCATTCTATTGTGTATATGTTGTTAGTATTGATGATTAAATATTTCTAAGTTCATCTTATAATAATTTAATCACTTAATCCTTTGTAATCAATATTTGCATTCATACCATGAACATGGTTCTTTGATTATCAAGATTTGCATTCATACTTTGAATAAGGTTTTTGATTAGCATCGAGGGTTTGTAATATTGAACTTTTCATATTATGCATTGTTGATTAAGAAAGTGTAAAACCATAAATTCTCAACAATAAAAATCTCTATTTTCCTATTACTTTCTTTTTGTATTTTGCATAATCTACAATGAGGAAAATGTGGTCATCTTCAACAATTTTCAAATCTTTGCTTCAAGATTTGGTTTGTGTTGAACACACAACCTTGGAAGATCAAATAAAAATATATTTGGATATGTGCTACATGAATGTGGGTATGGATTCAAACTCTTCATATACAAAGGATGAGACAAATCAATTTTATTACAAACTTAAGGAGATTGATATCATCGAATTCCATATTTCTAAATGTGTAGATTTCAAGAATTTGAATGAAATGTGTTTGCTGCCATATTTTTGTGAGTTTGAGATTATTTTTTATGTTAAGAGTACAATGATGAGTGTAAATGAAAAATTCAAGGGTTATTGTTATATTTGTTTTGTTTTTAAAATTATTGATCATCATGTGAGATATGGTAATTGTAAAATTAACCATAATGAGATTAGGGTTAAGGGAAATGATGATGAGATCATTGCTCTTCTGAATGAATTTAATTGGGTTACTTTAATAGATGATGAGATCTTTGTGACCCTAATTAAATCTAATGTATTCGATAGAGAATGCATTGAAACCCTAATTGAAAATAATGTATTCGTTGAGGAATGCATTAAAACCCTAATTGAGAATAATGCATTCGATGAGAATGTATGATAACTCTAAATGAAATTGGCATAGTTTATGCATGTAATGATGAGATTAGTGAAATCTTAAGATAATGTGAACTTGTCAATGCAATTGATGATGAGATCATTGCAAGATAAAGTGAAGATACCAGTGCATTTGATGATGAGATCATTGCAAACCTAAGTAATGATACCTAGGCCAATGCATTTGATGTTGAGATCATTGCAACCTTGAGTGAAATTAATGCAACCCAAGGAAAGGTGCAAAAATGGTGGTATGATACTTGTACCACCACTCATGCAACCTATGATAAAACTCTTTTCAAAACCTTTGAAAGTGCAAAGGAGGGACTTGAAGTACAAATGAGAAATGAAAAGAGATCCAAGGTACTTGGAAGGGGTTGCATTGATGTGTTCTTCACTAATGGAAAGAAAGTGACCCTAACTAATGTTTTCTATGTTCTTGATATGACTAGAAACATTATGAGTGGAAGCCTATCAAGTAAATCCTGTATCAAAGTGGAGTTTGAATTCGGTAAACTCATTTTGACTAAACTGGGCACTTTTGTGGGAAATGGTTATTCATGTGATGGAATGATAAAACTTTGTACTCTTGATAATGATAATAATTATATGACATTTAATTCTTTTATTGTGATTAATTCTTGTTCGATTACTTTGTGGTATAATAGACTTGCTCATATAGGTTATAGCATAATTAAAAGAGTTGTTAAATGTGGATTGATTGATTGTGATGTGATTGATCACGATCAATGTGAATTATGTGTTAAATCTAAAATGGTAAAGAAACATTTTCCAAGTGTCGATAGATGTTCAAACTTGGTAGATTTAATACATAGTGATTAATGTGAATTGAATGACGTATTGACTAGAGGATTAAATATATACTTCATAACTTTTATAGATAATTGCTCTAAGTATAATTATGTGTTTTTGCTTAAGAGTAAAGATGAGGCATTTAATGAATTTAAAATCAATAAAGGTGAAGTAGAAAATCAATTGGAAAGGAAACTCAAGACTCTTAGATGTGGTTTTCAAATTATTTTAATGTGTTTTGTGAACAACATGACACTATATATGAATGTAGTGCACCATACACTCCACAAAAAAGTGGAATAGCTAAAAGAAAGAATATGACTTATCTTGACATGATTAACTCTATGCTTTTATATTCTAAATTGTGTTATAATTTGTCGGGTGAAGCTTTGCTTGCTACGTGTCATATATTGAATCATATTCCTATGAAAAGAACAATGTATCTCCATATAAGTTATGGAGAGGAAATAAGTCTAACCTATGCTATCTTAAAGTGTGAGGGTACCTTGCTTATTTCAACAGCATTGAGCCTAAAAGGACCAAGTTGGGTCCAAGGGCCGTAAAGTGTGCATTTGTGGCTATGCCTAAAATAGCAAGGCATATAGACTATTAGGCTTGGACTCTAATGTGATAATTGAATCAAGAAAAGTTAAGTTCTTTGAGAATATGGTATATTATGATAGAAACTCTCAAGAACCCACAGGTTGGGGAATCTCATAAAGAGAAAGATCCAAAGGTTGATAAGTAACCTATATTGCCTCAGAGAAGCCAAAGACTTCAAGAGTTAGGATCTGTAGCATCCCAGAACTTTACTTAGCTAGTTACGTAGTAGTAGTTATAGTATGATAGTTACTGTGGATTTTGTTTCAAGCCGGAACTTAGTTGAACACTCGTAGCAACACTTATAGATTTTATACGTTTAACCTATAGTTTAAGAATATTAATTATAACATAATGTTTGATTAATATAGCTGATTATAAAGATGTTATTTATTATACTATAATGTTTAGATAGAATTAATAAGATCATGACACTTTTGGTGTGCATGTATATTTAAGGATTTAATTATAGTTTAAATAAAAAAAAAAGTTCAAGAAAGCTCTAGAATCTTCCAAGACCATTAAGAGCATGAAATTTTTCATAATCTTGTTTATTTGAGGATTTAAGCATTTTAAGTGGATAATTCAAAAATAGAAGTTTCTAGAAGCCCTAGACTCTTCCAGAACTTGCTGGAATCTCATATTACTCAGTCAAACCTGATTAATCAACTCAAATTATGTTGAAAAAGTGCAATTACATGTTTAATATATTCACATAAGTCAATATATCGCAGCATAGGAGCTGATGTATCACCACACGGGGAATACAAAAAACATGTCAACTTTGAACAAACGAACGACGAGCACTCAGGACATAGGGCCAGGCGATATATCGAATATGATGGGCGATATATTGGCCCTAGGGCCATATTTTCAAACGATGTTGAAATCGAGCTTGATTCATCCCCTAACCTCTTGACTAGCCTCTGAACATTTTGACCGAGTCTTCAGCACCTGCTGAACGAATATTCAAATATTTTTCAATTAATACTTTTTATTTTTATTCAAGCTAAAAGAAGATAGTTCACTCCTTGAACTCTATAAATAGGACCTAGTACTCAACCATTTTTATTATTCTTCAAGTTGTGTTCAGATCCTTCAAGCTGCTAGGGTTACTATAGAGTGATAAACACTTGGGTTGTGATAAAATCTTTATCATCTTAAGCTTTATAAACACTTGGGAAGTGAGATTTATAGTGTGTTTTCAATATCAAGGTGTAGTTCGGTTCTAGTACATTCAAAGGTATTCCTAATCTTAAGTTCATTTCTGTATGGTTCCTTAGTTTCCTTTAGTTTTCTTTACTCAAATCCTAACGCGTTGTTTCCATTCTTGGTTTGGTATTCAAGTTCTTTGAACTTAAGGGTTCTTTTCGGTAAGTCTCCTCTTGGTGGTTTAGTTCATTTCTTTCTTTAGAAATACTCACATTCTTATTGTTGGTTTTAGGAGTGTTCCAAATCCCGTCCTTGTTCTCATAAATCTCGATATTAGTAAGGAAAATAGGATAGATTTTGTATGTTTTGATATGTTTATGTTATATGTATGATATGTTTGTAGTTGTTTTAGTATATGAATTGTTTAGAGAACAATCACATAATTTGTTTAGATAACAAATATATATAACTTGTTTAGATAAGAAGTCCCAATAAATTATTCCTTGGTAGGGGTGAGCACGGTGTGGTTTGGGCGGTTTGAAGACTTTTTAATACACCACGCCACAAATGCGGTTTAGTAACTAGAACACACCATGCGGTGTGATTTGGTTGCACCAAACCGACCAAACCAAACCATTTTTTGCGGTGTGGTTTGGGCGGTTTTCCACGGTTTGTGTTAAAAAATATGTCATAACAAAATTTAAATTTTAAAAAAAATACTTAATCCTTAGTTCATAACAATTCCTTAATAAGTTCTAAACAACATCACAAGTTATCAATTAAGTTCAGTGAAACACAAAAAAAATATACAAGTCTCCCATTTTTCAAAAAAAATATACAAGTCTCCCATATTGGGTAACTTTAAAAAATGGTATATATGTAAAGTTTATTTTTTTTTTAATATATTTGTATGTATGCGGTGCGGTGCGGTGCAAACCAACATTTTATACCGCCAAACCGCGCACCGCACCGCACCGCACGGTTTAGCTCAAATACAAACCATACCGAACCATTACACTTTTGACACCGCGGTTTGTGGTGTAGTATGGTGTGGTGCGGTCGGTCACCGCGGTTTGTCGGTTTAGATGCGCACCCCTATTCCTTGGGCATATGATTGTTTAGATAACGAGCCCCATAAATTTGTATGACTTGTTTAGATAACTAAGCCCCATAAATTTATGGGCATATGATTGCTTAGCTAGCAAGCCCCAAGAAGTATGATGGCCATTATAATGCATGTTTTATAGTCATATGTTTTGTTGTCTTATGTTTATGTTTTATGATATATGTGCTTGTAGATTTTCCTTGCTGGGCATTAGGCTCATTCCTTTATTTTTATGTATGCAGGAAAGTAGTTATGGCGGCGGAAGGATTCTTGGCAGCTTGGTTTGTGTATTAAGGATGAAGGGATTCGATGGACTGCGTGAACGATTCGAGGACGTCATCATTTTTAGTCTCTTTATATAATGATACAAATATTCTAGATTCAGATTATTGATGTGGTAAGACATCTCGGTAAAGGTGCTTTATATAATATGATTATATATGACATGGATAGATATGAATTAAAGTCTTTATCCAAAAACCATTTAATAGTAAAGACTTGTAATTCATATCATAACTGATGATCATTTATAGATCAACCTAAATCCTAAGTGTTCATGAACTCCTGTTCATGTTTATTAAATCTTTTGATTCATTCGTTAAGGTGTCTTCAAAGAATGAGGTTAATGACTTTTGTTTTGGAGATTTAATATCATGGATGGATGGGAACATGCATCAACAATACGAAATCTAATCTTTCCTAACAGATCGTATATTAGTTCCCTTAAGGGTTAATTCTGGAACTGAATGATTATGAGCTCAAATTTATAATTAGATTATAGATTAATTATTCACTAGTGAATTAATGGTACTTAAGGAATAAGAAGTAAATTAGAAAGGTAAAATGGTAATTCTTCCATTCTAATTTATGAACTAATTAATTAGAGGGTTGAACTATTGTAAGATGGTTATATCAATGGACGACTTAAGATAAGATGTGACGTCCCACGTCACTATGGTTGCTTTCTGGAATGACGAGTCTTTCCAGCGTGCTTTCTCCACACTCGCACACTTCCTGGGAAAACATCCCAGGAGGTCACCCATCCCTAGATTACCCCAGGTGAAGCACGCTTAACTTTGGAGTTCTCAAGTGATGGGCTACCGAAAAGAAGATGCATCTTGTTGATATAGGTAGTACCCATCAATCCATTTAAGCCCTCTTCAACTGTGTACCCATACCTACACAGTCTTAGAATCATCACACTTGACCTTCCCCAGGCGGTGTGGGATTGCACAGCTTACCCGGTCTTTCCCCTTACGGATCACGGGATTCTGACTGTCACATAAGATTTCTGTAAAAGTATATCTTTAACATAAAGAGTGCAATTATGAATTTATAGTGGAGATTATCATAATTAATAAATTAACTATTATAATTAAAGAGTTAAATTATTTAGTTTCAATTTATTGGAGCTTAATGTTATAGGTCCATGGTCCCCGAAATGGCTCAAACAAACACTGACAAAGGTAAATACAAAAATGGGCAAAAGGACTTATTTGATAAGAAAAATATTTTTCTATGCATCAAACATAATTATTGTATAATTATTTGTAATTAATTAATTGAGAATTAATTAATCATTTGATTTAACAAAAATATAATTAATTTATTTTTGAGATTTTTGGTATTTAAATAATAATAAAAATTGGGAAAAATCACATGCCATCCCTAACATGTGGTACACGTGTAGCACAGTGCACAGTCACTGTGCTACACGCATAAGAGACTTTGAGCAGTTTCTTGGTTCCACAATTTTAGTTATTTAAATATTAAATAAATAATGAGATATTGTAATATGATTAACATGTTATTATTTAAACAAAATCTGATAACTGATTAGTTATTTTCAAATTGTTTAAAATAATTAATGTTTTATTTTTAATTTATTGGATATATTAAATGTATGATATCGGTTTTTCAGAACGTAACTTTTTCAGGGATAGAAAAATATCTTGAAATCTCTCTCAAAGAAAGAGAACAGTGATACAATCAAAAGTCACTGTTCTTCACAAAACCTAGGTCCAAATTTTATCAGTTCTCATGTGTTGAGAATATCTGATAAATAGATTTTGCCTATTATTTTGAATAGCGAGCCCACACTCATTCTTTGTGTGCTCAGAACATTTTGGAATATCTTGGTGTGAGATCTCAAGGATTTTTTCCATACAAAAAGATAGCAACAAGGAAGGACTTGAGGTAATTTTCTATTCATGTCTTTGATTCAATATATATATGCATGTGAAGAAGTAGATCTAGAAATCGTGTGGGATTAAATTAACAATTTGATTTTTGTTCCGTTGCGTATAATCTTTGATTTGATCTATAAAAACAACCATTTATGTATTTCAATATTTGCTTTGGGTTTTTAATAAAGTTGTAAATATTTCTTATGTATGTTTTCTCAAAAATAGAAGTCTAGTAGTTTTAATGGTCCAATGTCTTAGAATTAGTTGGGTCATTACATGATCAAATAAGAAATGTTCTCAAGTAGAGACCCTCTACGGTAAACTTGAAGAATTCAACTGGAAATTTCCTACGATTCTTCAAGTTGAGGACGATCTCAAAACCTAACAAGAAGTAATGTCTTCGAGAGACATCGCTTTTTTGGAAGGAGGCAATAAATGATGAGATGGATTGAATTATGTCCAACCACACATTGGAATTGGTAGACCTTTCACAAGGTTCACAACCAATTGGGTGCAAATGGGTATTTAAGAGGAAATATCACACTGATGACACATACAAATTCTTCTAAGCTAGATGAGTAGCTAAAGGGTTTAAACAAAAGGAATGAATACATTATTTTGACATGTATGCACCAATTGCTAGGACAACCACAAAAAATAATTTTGTTTTCCTTATCATCAATATATAGACGCTATGTTCATCCAATGGGTGTAAAAATGACATTCCTAAATGGAGATCTTGCTGAGGAGGTCTATATGGAACAACCGGAGGGTTTTGTTCTAAGCAGAAATGAACATAAAGTGTGTAGGCTTGTTAAATCATTATATGGTTTAAAACAAGCATCGAAACAATGGCATGATAAGTTTGATAAAGCTATTGTTTTGGATGGGTTTAGACACAATAATGATGACAAGTACTTGTACTCTAAGACTTGGGATGACTATGTCATCTTAGTGTGAATATATATTGATGACTATTGATTTTGAGTAATGAGATGAGAGGCATAATAGAAATGAAAATGTTTTTATCTTCCACTTTATAGATGAAGGACCTTTGAGAGGTTGTTACATTCGTTGGTATAAAAATTAGAAGAAATAGTGGGGGTTATGCCTTAAGTTAAGCTCACTTTGTTGAGAAAGTGCTTGACAAGTTTAGTAATCTCAAAATCAAAGAGGTGAGTACACCATTTGATTCAAGCATAAAGATTGAAAAAAACAATGGTAGAGCGGTTAGTAAACTATGTAGGTTTACTAGCAATTCAAGTATCGAATATTGGAAGGAAATTGAGAGAATTCTAGGGTACCTAGAGAGGACCAAGAAGCGAGATCTCCAATATTTTCTACGATACTTGAGGGATACTTTGACGCAAAATGGATATCGAGTGTGGGAGACAATCTCTCCACCATCAATTGGGTGTTATGCTCAAAAGAGGAGCAGTTTCTTAGGGCCCAAAGAAACAAACATATATTTCACTCAATCATGGTGAATGAGTTTATATCTCTAGCGGCAAAAGGAAAAGAGGCCAAATGACTTAGTGATTTCATAAGGAATATCCCAATGGTGATAAACAAGCCACATTAGCTAGAGTTTATCACGACATATATAATGCAAATTCTAAACATATACATCTAAGACATGAGTATGTGAGACAATTGATTCAAGGAGGAATCATATCGATCTCATATGTAAAGATAAGTGAGAACTTAGGATCTATTTACAAAAACCTCTTGCGAAGAGGTTAGTAAGTTCCCCTTCAAAAGGGATGGGACTAAAACTCCTTGATAAATAGATTCCCCAATGATGGAAACCCATTGAGCATAGAATTCAATGGGAAAGAACAAGTAATTGATAAGGGAATAATTTCAACATTAACAACTTAAAAGTCTCATCAAGGGAGAGTTAATGTTGGTTACTATCGAGCATGAGGGTTAAGCCATAGAGCAACAAGCATCTCTAAAGGTGGCAAAGATGCTGTAAGAATTTCACCTATGTGAACCTGGAGGTGGGCCGCCTCTCAAGAGAGAAGGATTTTTCACTCCAGATGGTTCATGAGTGGATAAGCACAAGGCCATTAAAAGTGTTAAGCACGAATAGTGGGAAAGACATAAGTAATCAAATAGATGTGTGTGATGTTGGGAATATATGGCTTTAATCTTTTAAAATCAATAATTAATAATAGAAATGATACAATATTCAAAATCCTAGATGTTAATCAAGATCCAAATTCAAAGTATGAATGAAATTCTTGATAATCAAATAAACATGTTCATGACATGAATGTTAATCTTGAATATAAGAAACTAAATGATTAAATGATGATAATATGAACTTAGATACATTTAACCATCAATACTAACAATGAAAACATAATAGAATGACAAAATACAAGATTATGGTTAGAGAGATACAACCTTTGTATTGAGCAACTTGAATTTTCAAACATGGGGAACTTCTAAGGCTTATACACAATAAGAATATTGTTGTCCAAAATATCTATTCCAAGCCTTCCCTTATTGCTTGAAACTTCAACTAAGTAGAATGAGATTTGGGATTGAAAAAGCCTTTAAAATCATGCAAGTCAAGCAAAGCCTGATGAGTTTATTGGAGAAAACTTTGGTCTTAGAAAGCTAGAGAGAGAAAGAGGTTAAAGAGAGAGTTGGAAAGTGTGATCAAGGCTTTTCAACTCTAATAACATATATGTATAGTGTAGGCATCATCATTAGTGTAACCAATACGATTAAATCATTTAAAACACATCATTTGGAGCATTTTACGTAAACTGTACGACCTTAAAAGACCGCCTAGGCGATACGTCACCTAATCGCCTGCTAGGACTTTCGAAGCCCTTCGCAGTTTGACAATCCTATGCCACTTAGGGGGCGACACATCGCCACCCCTCTAACTTTGGACCCCTCCAATGGTCCTAAAATTGCTCCAAATGCTACCATACTTTTGAGGAATGTTTTGATACCTCATTGTATCAATTTAGACCCATAAAAGTCACTTTTATATGCCTTCTACACAATATCATGTTTTCACTTCTCTTTAAGTGAAAACCATTAAGTGTTTTGCACCTCAACGTGTAAACATCTTAACCATTATATTTAACCAATCTCAACATTCCCCCACTTGGTCAAATATAATCCCCTCTTCTTAGCTTAATAGTTTTAGTGCATAAAATAAAGTATCTTTCAATTTGAACTTTACCTTAGTGAAAGTATTACAAAGCCTTATTAAAGTCATTGGTGTCTTTAAGATTGAACCAAATACTCCTTAATGATAAAACCGGAAACACCTCACACACCTCTACTTGACCATTCATTTTCCTACTTTTCTCTCTGAGCTCTCATATGGCCTTGTGCTCATCCATTTCATGAACTTTCCTGGGAGAAACTCCAACTCCCATGAGAGGCGGCACCACCTCTAAGTTCACATAGGTGAAGTTCTTACATCATCTTTGCTACCTTTAGAGATGCTTGTTGCACACAACTAAACTTCATTAAATTCCCTAGGCTTAACCCTTACTCAGTAGCAACCAACACTAACCATCTTTGGATGGAACTCATAACTTTGTTAGTGTGAAACTATTCACCCAATAACTTGTTCTTACCCATTGAAATCTTGCCCTTGATGTTCACAAGTTTGGAGCTGGGTTGCCACCATTGGTGAATATATTATTCTAGGATTTTTAATCCCATCCTTTTTTGAGGTGGAACTTACTAACCTCTTCACAAGAGGTTATGTAAATGGGCCCGCTAAGTTCTCACTTGTCTCTTTATATGAGATCGATATGATTCCTCCTCGAATAAATTGTCTCACATACTCATGCCTTAGACTTATTTGTCTAGACTTCTCATGACATTATAAGCTATAGCTAATGTGGCTTGCTTATCACCATTGAGATATTCCTCATGAAATCCCTAAGTCACTTGGCCTCTTTGACATTTTTCGCTAGAGCTATAAAACTCATTCTCCATGGTTGAGTTAAATATATGCTTTTTTCTTTGGGCCCTAAGAGTCCACTCCTCTTTTTAGCATAAACACCCAACCACTTGTGGAGAGATTATCTCCTACACTTGATATCCAACTTGCATCGGAATATCCTTTAAGTATCTTTGTGAACTTTGAATATTTGAGGCCTAGCTGCTTGGTCCTTTTAAGGTACCCTAGAACCCTCTCAATCACTTTTCAATGTTCCATACTTCGATTGCTAGTAAACCCACTTAGTTTACTAACTGCTCTACCATTGTTCTTTTCAAGCTTTATGCTTGAATCTAGTGGCGTGTTCTCCTTTTTGATTTTGAGATTACTAAACTTGTCAAACACCTTCTCAACAAAGTGAGCTTGACTTAAGGCATAACCCCTACTATTTCTTCTAACTTTTATACCAAAGAAGGTATCAAACTCTCAAAGGTCCTTCATTTAGAAAGTGGTAGATAACAACCTCTTTGTTTCTATTTTGCCTCTCATCTCATTACTCAAAACCAACAATTATCAATATATAGACACATCAAGATGACATAGTCATCACAAGTCTTAGAGTATAAGCACTTGCCACTATTTTGTATACACCCATTCGAAACAATAGCATTATCAAACTTCTCATGCCATTGTTTCGGTACTTGTGTTGCGATATTTTTGCTATGCAAGTGCACACAGTCACAATTCGTAATAAAATGGTAAAAACCACGTATCGTCCTCAAGGACTGATTTATCAATTACCAATCAACCAATCTTTTTAATTCTATTTGATTAAACAATTTTAGAGATTTCAAACAAAGAAAAATACTAATGAAGTACAATGAGAATTTAAACAAAATAACAGAGAAAATGAAATTAGGACAATTATGATCCTCTATTTTCCACCCTTTTATTTCTTAATGCAAGAATTTATATCCCCTTCTCCCTATTCAAGAATAAGTTGCAAAAACAATTCATAATCTGGTCAAGATTTATAAAATTCAATCTAAATGACAACTTCCTATATTTTTATGGTAAGTTGAATCATGTAGAAGGCATTAACCACGCAACTCAGAAAAATAGGCAAATAATCTAGATACTTTCATTCTAAATTAAATTTGCATCCAAACAATCAAAGCATATCAAATTTCACTTTTCAGATTTCAATTTTATTCATGAAATAGCAATTAGAGGTGATCAATCAATAATCGCACAAATAACACAGATTGTAAGGAATTGAAAGAGATGAAGAAGAACATCAACTTTGCATTAAACCATAACAAGGGTTTCCAAAAGATTCACATAAAAGCCCTAAAAAGAATTTAGCCCATGATATTCATTCTAGCAATAAGATAATTCAATTACAAACATAAAAATTTAAAGAAAAAGATGAAAAACACAGCAATCAATCCTCCAAGATGGTATTCTTTCTCCAGCCGTCGTTATCTGTTCAGACCTCCTTCAGTCGCACACTATGTTTCTCCAAAAATCCCTACCAAATTCCAAGTGAAAGGACCAAATTGCCCATCAAAAAATGATCAGATCTGTGAAAATCGCGTCTCTAGCGCTGTAGCACTATTAACAGTGGAAAATACCTCAAAATCTGGTGCACTAGCGCTATAGCGCTCTTATTATGGCGCTATAGCGCTAAAGTCAGAATCGACAAAACTCGGTTCAAACAGCCTGCAGCGTCAGCTCATCGTATTTTGATCATAACTCCTTCGATATAACTCCGAATTGAATGATTCAAAGCTATGGAAAGCTAAAAGAAATATCTACAACTTCTATTTCTAGAAGTGTTTCCAGAAAGTGAATAAATCATGGTCAAAATGCGGCTTGAAGTCTCAGACTTGCGTTATAGAGCATAAACGACGTGTGTTGAGCATCTTCAATGTAGTATTTTCCACACATAATGTCTTGAAACTCCACAATCAACACGAAATCCATCTTATTTATCATATTTAACATATTTCTTCTCATTTCACTCCATATTATGTACTTGACCATTAAAGCCTGAAACAAGAAGAAAACAAGCATAAATCTACGCTAAACAATCCTAAATAACTAAAAACATAACATAAAAAAATCTCTAAAACAAACCTAAAATGAACCTAACAACTTGTTTAAAAATGATTTAACAAGCCCACACACTTTATGTTCATTTCTCCTTAGAACAAAACCCTCTGGTTGTTCCATATAGATTTCCCCAGCGAGATATCCATTTAGGAATGTCATTTTAACATCCATTTGATGAACATAAATGCTATATATTGATGATAAGGAAAACAAAATTATTTTTATGGTTGTCCTAACAACCGGCGCAGACGTGTTAAAATAATTGATTCCTTCCTTTTATTTAAACCCTTTAGCTACTCATCTAGCTTTGAAGGATTTGTTTGTTCAATCAGTGTGATATTTCCTCCGAAATACCCACTTGCACCCAATTGGTTTTGAACCTTTTGGAAGATCTACCAATTCTAATGTGTAGTTTGAAATAATTGAATCCATCTCATCATTTATTGCCTCCTTCCAAAAAACATAGTCTCTCGAAGACATTGCTTCTTGGTAGGTTTTGGAATCATCCTCAACTTGAAGAATCATATGAAATTTCCATGTGACTTCTTCAAGTCTACCGTAGAGTATCTTTACTTGAGAACATTTCTCATTTGACCCCAACTCTTTAAGCCTTTGGCTTCTCAAAGGCAATGTTGGTTGCCCAGCAACCTTTGGATTTTTCTCTTTAAGAGATGGGTTCTTGAGAATTGCTATCACAATATAACATATTCCCAAAGAACTGCACTTCTCTTGATTCAATTATCACATTAGACATCAAGTCTAATAGCCTACAGGCTTTGCAATTTGAGGCATAGCCAACATATGCACACTTTACAACCCTTGGACCCAACTTGGTCCTTTTAGGCTCTGTGTTCTTGCAATAAGAAAAACACCCCCACACTTTAAGATAGCTTAGGTTAGGATTCTTTTCTCTCCATAACTCATAAGGAGATACATTGTTCTTTTTCATAGTAATTCGATTCAATATAAGAAACATAGCAAGCAAAGCTTCACCCCAAAAATTATAACACAATTTAGCATGTAAGAGCATAGAGTTAATCATCTCAAGATAACTCTTATTCTTTCTTTCAGCTATTCCATCGAGTGTATGGTGCAGTGAATTCATATATAATACCATGTTGTTCACAAAACACATTAAAATCATTTGAAAAGTATTCACTACCTCTATCACTTCTAAGAGTCTTTATCTTTCGTTCCAATTTATTTTCTACTTCAACTTTATAGATTTTAAATGCCTCATCCTTAATCTTAAGCAAATACACATAAGTATATCTAGAGCAATCGTCTATAAAAGTCATGAAGTAACTATTTCTTCCTCTAATCAACATTTCAGACTTAACACATAATTCACTTTTATCATGCTCTTTCACATCACAATTAATCAATCCACATTTAACAACTCTTTTAATTGTGCTATTACCTATATGAGCAAGTCCATTATGTCACAAAGTAATAGAACTACAATTAATCACATTACAAGATTTTGATGTCATATTATTATTGTCTCTATCAAGATTACATAGTTTGATCATTCTATCACATGTATAGCCCTTTCCCACAAAAGTGCCCAATTTAGTCAAATTGGTTTTACCGAATTCAAACATCATTTTGATACCGGATTTAGTCATAAGACTTCCACTCATAATGTTTCAAGTCATATTAGGAATATAGAAAATATTAATTAGGGTCACTTTCTTTCCATTAGTGAAGAACACATCAATGCAGTCATTTCCAAGTATCTTGGATCTCTTTTCATTTCTCATTTGGACTTCAAGTCCCATCTTTGCAATTTCAAAGGTTTTGAAAAGAGTTTTATCATAAGTTCCATGATGGTGGTGCAAGTATCATACCACTATCCTTATACCTTTCCTTGGATTGTATTAACTTCACTCAAGGTTGCAATGATCTCAACATCAAATGCATTGGCTTTGGTATCATTACTTAGGTTTGCAATGATCTCATCTTCAAATGCATTGACCTTAGTATCTTCACTGTAATGCCCTGGGTAACCGAGACCGTTACACTGTGTATTAATAAAGGTGCAAGACTTGATAATCAAGTCATTTTGTTGAAAATGTGTCACTAAACCATTATTGAACTAAGGTTAAAAGATTTTGGTTAGAAAAGAAAAAATTTCATTTAAATAAATTTTTGTTACACAGGATCCCAAAAAATAAACAGGGTTAAAGAACAATTTAAAAAATCTCAAAGGTTATAAACAACCATAAGCCAATCTAATGGCAAAATAGGCGTTTTAGGGTCTCCAGTCCCTGTATCATCCCTCGGTCGTGGTGGCCGAGCAGCCGGCTATGTACATTCTGCCCCCAGAGCTCTCCAAATCAGGGTTGGTCCAGCTTACCCTTGCCTTTACCTGCACCACGTAGCACCCGTGAGCCAAGGCTCAGCAAGAAAACCATATAACAGAGCATACTCAATAGTCAAATAATACATAAATCATCAATCAGATACTCAGCAGACCACATTGTTCACATAATCAGTGATATCAATCTGCAAACTATTAATCAATTATCCAGGTAATAAACATGCCATGATCAAAAAATTAATAATAGTAAACATATCACTCAATATCCAGGGTCGACGCCCTTAGGCCGCACCCTTTGTTTATCCCACTGACTCGGGCTCGCTTAGGCCGAGTTCAGTGATTATATAATTAACCTCAGCTGCCAATGGCCGAGCTGCATCCTTGTGTGCCAATATTAATTCTTGCACTCTTAGGCCGTTTATCTCATGTCCACATGGCATAATATCATCAAATGACATTGCATATAAATACAGGGAATTCTTAGTCCCAACATAACCACATATCCGGGTGCAGTTTTCTTACCTTTGATTCCGAGCCAAAAAGGTGAACTGACTCCGAGCACGATCCCTAGCCTCGAGCCTTGGCGACAAACCTAGTCACAAGAATTATTGATATCTATCAACTTCCAATCAGAAATAAAATACTTAGATAGCAAAACTAGCCTCTGAGTCCTCAATTTCCACTAAACTGGGCAGTAGAAATTGTCCCGAGCTCTTAGGTTCGAACCCCCGAGCCCTGCCAGTTGCGACTTGCCCCAAGTCAGAGAGCAAGCTCTCACACCAAAGGGGAGGCGGGTCGCGACTTGGCCAAGCAAGTCGCGGCACTCCCCAAAGTCAGAGAGCTCCCATGGCCAGGAGGGCACACGCGCCGTGACGCCCCCAGGCTGGGTCGCGGCGCGCCCTACGAACCCAGGGAAAACCTGGGTTTTCCTTCTTCTTCTTCAAACCATGAACACTCAACCAAGCCCAGAATTTTCCCTCATTGATCCTACCAATCCAACAACAATCAAGTTACGAATTAAGACCCATATTCACCTATTTTATTTTATCTAATACTCTCAATCATTAACAGAGAAACTATACCTCAATTCAGTCATAGTAATCAAGCATATCCCACTGACATTCCTACCCAACACTTACTCTATCACCATACTCATGCATACCTTAATCCTCAAACTTAAACCCAGCAACAAAACACAAATTAGAGCCAGACTCTTACCTCAATTTTCCAGCTCAACTCCTTCAAGTCTCAGCTAAAATCTTGCTCAAATTCCTCCAAGTTTCCCCCAGCCTAAGCTTAGCTTCAAGTTTCAACAATGAAGATTGAGAGAGAGTGTGTGCGTGAGGGTGAGGGAGAGAGAGAGACCTCAATTCAATTCTTCCTTCTTTCTTTCTTAATTGTTCTATGCCTTTCTGCATTAGTCTAGGATAAAGGCTGAGCATATCTCTGTTGGGGTTTTATGCCCTAATTAAAACCCAAATTCTTTGTAATCACATTTTATTATCAATAAAAGAATAGAAATCATTTTTTGACTTGGTCAATCACTTTGCTCACATGTTTTATTTTCATGATTATTTGTTTAATATAAACTTCTATTAAATCCCGAGCATATAACTAATCTTATTTATAGTGACGTAATCACAGTGGAATATAAATATGATTATATGTTCAAAATAAGTTAGTCCTAAGATTAGTCAGTGCACTGGATTTACACTGACTTGCCAATCTACGATATGATCTACTTACACATTGCAGTGTTATGTTCTTTCCAGAACATTAGCAAAGTAGATAAGATCAGATGTATTTGTTACATCGGGCAGGACCGATATTGACAGTTGATAAGATAAGTAAACATACCGTTATTATCTATTCTAGTCATATCATATAGTTGACCATAATTCAATCTCAATTCTGAGTGGTTAGTATTCTAACTGATTGTATTATTTGAGTTCTTTGACTTGTTCGTTACCAGCTTACCCTACGGACTAGCCCATACTTACATCTTGGGAACTCAGTAGTATAATTGAGTGGGAGTGTTAATCATAGATATGAACATCTATAGCTTCTGATGAAGAAGTGAAACAATGGTTTCATTTTAGTTTGGTTCAAGGTGATAAATGATAGAGATCTCATTTCAGTAATTAAATTAGTTTACTGAAATATCATTTACAAGGAACTAAGTGTTTTAAGGATAAAACACAATGAGGGGTAAAACGGTATTTTAGTCCTATCTCATTATAGACCGTCTATAGAGGATTGAGTGAAAATTATGGTTGTAAAAATGGATAATTAATAGCGTATCTATATTTGTTATAGAGCGTTCTATGAATTCATGAGTGCAATTCCAAGTCTATAGTGGAGTCACGAGGAATTAATAAGTTAGTAAATTTATTTGTTAGATTTATGATAACTTATTGGAGCTTGATTTCATAGGCCCATGGTCCCCATTGTACCTTGGATAAAATCATCTAGATGGTCTCAATTAATTGATTTAATTATCAATTAGAATTATCAAAGTTGACCATGTCAATTTTGGATAGTTTCACAGAGTTGTGTAATTTTGAGAAGAAAAGAGAAATTATGGCAGATTTATTAATTAAGATAAATTGGTATCTAAATTAATAAATAAATTTAAATCAATGTTCAAATTATAAATAATTAATTTGATAAAGGATTTAAATAATTATTTAATTAATTAAATCAATAGAAAATAATACAGGCCTTGATTTTAAGTCCAATGGGCTTATAATCAAATGAGAAATTTCACGTGCCTATAGCCCATGATAATTTCGACCTAGGGCTTCAAAATGGCTATTATTTTATTGATTTTTTAATTAAATTAAATGGCCTAATTGAGTCTATAAAAGGAGTGCTTAGAGAGAAGTCAAAATAGTAGTTTGATAAGTCACAAGTCAGATTTTCTGATAGTTTTAGATTCTCTCTAAACACAAGTCCTTTTCTAAGCCTCTTTGTTATTTTCTCTTCTTCTCTCTATATCTATCTCATGTGTTGAGAATTTCCCACACTAGTCTAGGTGGTTCTAAGGATACATTGGAAGATTGTGAAGAAAATAGAAGATCGGTTCAGTTTCTTGATAATACTCTGCGACAAAGAGGATACAAGAGTTAGAGAAACTGAAGGAATGACTCTTTAATTCCGCTGTGTATACTGTAAGTATTCTATTATTTGTTTCTTTTTGAATTCAATTTTAGAAATTTGTTTTAGGCTATCTCGTATTAATTTGTTTAATATTAGATATACATGAAAATAAATAAAGATCCTGTATAAGCTAATCCAACAACTGGCCTCAGAGCCTTTGGTAATATTTATTTTTATGCATGAACATGTTTAAAATTAGATTATTTGATATGTTTGAATAATTGGATGGTTTTCATGTTTTTATGAAGCATATTGATTTTATGTGAATTTTAGCAATTTTTAGGTTATTTTGTTGTGTTTTCTATGCTATCAATTTTTATATATGCTTTATTTTGTGTTAAATATGGTAAAAATTAATTAGAAAATTGTTTTGGTTTGAAAAATTGCTCAAAAAAAAAAATTTGGAAAAATTTGGCCTGGCTCCCATGTGCGCGCGCGCACACCGTGCGCACCAGCGCACGTACATGCGCGTACCGCACCCCTCCGCGCACACACCTCATGCGCGCACCCCAGCCCCGCGCGCGCACCACCAGCAGCCAGAGCACACCACGGTGACTGTTCATCCAGAAATTAAAAAAAAAAATTGAAAAATAAAGAAAATTAAAACTGTGGAAATTTATTATTTATAATCAAAACCTAAAATATCTTTTTTGTTTTATCATTTAAATTTTTTTTTACAATAAGATATTTTTGTTAGTTGGGATTTAAATAATTAGATATTTTCTACAAATATTCAAATTCAAATTTAAAAATAGGCTAACAACTTAATTTTTAATATTTTAATATATTAAAATATTATAATTAAGATATCAGATATTTAAGATATTTTCATTTAAATTCTTGATTTTTTTTATTAAATATTTATTTGAAAATATAAATATCTTTTTATTATATAGTTTTTAATATTTAAATTATTTGAAATTTGAAGATTGTTAGTTAGATATTTTTATGGATATTTGAATTTGTTTAACTATTTTGAGATATTTTAGGATTGTTATAACTATTTATATTTTATTTTATTTTTTAATTGTTAAAATATTAACTAATAGTTATAACAACACAAGATATTTTGGAAAATAGTTAAGATATTGATTTTAAAATTTAAAATTGGTTAAATTTTGAAAAATATCATTTTTTTCAGCCAATTAATAAAATATTTTTTTAATAAATGGGATTTAAATTAACTTTGGTTAATTGTTGATAAATCCTATTTAAATTAAATTAATATTTTTTTTTCAAATTAACCTAAAACTAAGTTGATTGTTGATAAATGAAATTTAAATTAACTATTGTTAATTGTTGATAAATTTCATTTAAATTGACTTATTTTTGTAAAAATTTAATTAATTTGAATTTTTTTGATAAATTCTAGATAATTAATTGTGGTATTTTTACAAATGAAATAAATTGTGGTATTTTTGCATAAATTCATAGAATTGCTCATATAGTAACATGATTAGGCCCATTCAATTATAACATGTCTGTTTGCACTATATGTGGTATTTTTGCAATTGGGCTTAGATGCATATAGTGGCCCATATCTTTGTTAGATATATGGTATTTTGCCAAATAAAATATTCATAAAATGATAGGTTTTATTTGGCACTACAAGAAAAAAGATTTTTAGCTACCAAAAAATTGGTAGCAAATGATATATATTTAGTAGCTAATACCTATTTTGCTACCAAATTTTTTTGGTAGCAACTTCGTAGCTAAAACCCCGTCGCTAAATGTATTTTGCTACCAAAATTTTTGGTGGCTAATAGTTATTATTTGCTACTAAATTTTTAGTAGCAAAATAATTACTTTTTGAGTCTATTAAAATTGTTTTGCTACAACAATTTGGTTGCAAATTTCTTTTAAACTGGTAGCCAAAGTAATTGTCATTAAAATTTTAAAATCCAACAAAATGATTTTACTACCAAATTTTGGTAGCAAACCATTATTAAATTAGTAGTAAATAAATCTTAAATAATTTAAAACTATACTTTTGCTACTAAAATTGGGTAGCAAAATTAATATACATTAATTTAATTATGTTTTTTAATCAAATATATAATTATTTTTTAATATTTTTTGTTATTTTATTATTATAGCATTTCTAATTATTTTTTATTATATATATATAAACAATATTAAAATAACCAAACTAATTTTTATAAAATTAAGGAGCTATATTATATACAATTTAAGTGTTTACAATACAAAATATAATATATTATACAAACTAATCACATATACAAATCTACACTACATCAAAAGTTCATGTTACTGCATGTGGATAGTGACTGACTGATGTTGATAGTGACAGATCTTTTCCCAGTTCCAATTCCCTTTCCCTTCCGGTTTCCGAAAGAGGTACATGTGAATTTGTTTGAATTACACAGTATGCTCCAATTCTTCCTATACGTATACTGCAGTGAAAAAGAAGTTGAAGTCAATTGGGAAGAAGCAGAATTGAAATTTGGAAACTATACTTGAAGTGTCTTTATGAATGAGGAGAGAATACAATTAAGCTTGCAAAGTGAGGAACCTGTGAAGTGGTTTGATGGCTCAATATGTATTGAACAATAATACAAATATCTTAGAAAAAAATTTAAAAAACTATCCTACTATATATATAAGGTAATTCTGTGGTACGGGTGCGGCTGTAAATTAATTTCCACAGCCTTTTGTCATGTTTCCTCTGTTTCTTTTTTTTATTTGACTTTGATTGTCGGGGATTAACATTCTAAATTTGACCTTTAACATATCATATGGAATTTGGTATAATTTTGGCTCAAGTAAAACAATCATGACTTCAGTTTTTATAATATATATATATGCATAGTTTGTCTTTCAATTTTATTTGAATTTATTGAAATTTAATTGAAAGATTAATTAAAATCTAAAGTTTAGTATATAAAATTTTTGGATCATTTTTTTGTACAAATTTGACATACTAAAGTAGTAAAGTCTGTCTTTCATTATAAATGGGTTGGTTGAATTAATTAATCAACTATCCCAGTAAATTAATTTCCACACCCTTTTGCCATTTTTCCTCTGTTTTTTTTCTTGTATTTTTTCTCTAAGATGATTAGTTTATTCAGTAGAGGTTGAAATGAAAGGGATGACAGAGATAGAAGATTAAATTTTAAAAATATATAAATTAAAATAAATAAGAAATTAAAATAATGTAGTGGAAAAGTAGAGATAAAAGAAAGGTTGTTGACGTGAAGTCTAACTCCCTATCCTATATATATATATATATATGCATATTCTATTTTTTATTAATAAAAAACTAATAAATTTAACTATAACCACACATTTAGGAAATAACAACCACCATTAATTATAAAATAATAAATTTAGTTTTAATTTATTATAAGTGCAAAGAATCAAATAATAAACATTAATTATAAAAATACAATTTGAAAGATATTTCATTATTAACGTGAATAGGAAAAATCTCAAAAATGGTATGCTTGTTTCAAATTTCTTTAAAAAAATAAAACTTTATTAAAACATTCAAACTATTAAAATGGTCAGTTAACGTGAAATAAGGTAAGACCTGACTTGATTTTTTTGTTTTAAAGTGCTATGCATTCAAATCATTCAAACTTGATATAATAATATTCAATTACACTAATTGGATGAAAAAATAGAGTAAATAAATAATCAAATTATTCAAAATAAAAAATCTCTAAATTTAATTAATTCTGTTGAGATATTTTTAAACAATATCAAGTTTAAATTAATTTTAAAATAATATCTATAATATAACATCACATTCACACTCTTATATAATAGTTATCATATCGATTACTTTTATCAACATTGAATTTTTCTCTCCAGCCAAAATATCAAGTATGAGAGTACATCATTACTACGTCTACCTCAAGTTCTTTATAATCATAAATTGTTGTAGTATTTAAATAGATTTACAACTTTTTTTTTTCTCAAATCAGGTGTTCAATCTACAAGGCCAGACAATTCATGTACTCTCAAATCAGGTATTCAATCTACAATCAGGTCAGTCAATTCATTTATTTAAATTAAGTTTAACTCAGTTTTTTTTATAATTATACAACATTTGTTGTATTTTTTAAATTTATTTACAACCTTTTTTTCTCAAATTAGGTGTTCAATCTAAGCAAAGTTCCAAGGTAAATCATTATTGCCACACAAAAATATTGCAAAATGATTTTATACAAAACCAGATAGTGAGTCACAAATCAGCACAAATCACAAGGTACCATATCATTTCTCATACAAATTCAATTATAAATTAACATATTTATCTTATAGAAATTTATTTTTATCTCAAATCAAATTGTGTTTAGGAACCATCCTATACAAATTAAGTTTTGAATTACTATATTATGCTAATACAAATTCAGTTATGAATTTCTATATTATGCATTGTGAGTAAAAATACTTTAGATGTTATTAGTTTATGAATTTAGTTTATTAAAAATAGTAACACAAACAGAGAAATAAAACCATTAATTGTTAGGATAATAAGATTTAAAACTAAAAACCAAACAAAAAGTATAAAATAACAAAACAATACAATAGTAGACAGAGACCTACAAGCATTAATAAGATTTTATAATTGATACATATACCTGTAAGCTTTTCCCTTTGTTTGCTTGATCTTCCCTTTGTTTGCTTGAGGACCTTACCTGTTATTAAAAATAGTAACACAATCAGGAATAAACTAAGTAAATAGGTAGATACTCCACATATGACCTCTGTTTCCCCTACCCCTTTGGTCCCAATTACCTGTCACTGATTGCCGCTTCTTATGCCCACCAGTACAATGATCCTCCTCACCATCACTATATTCTTCGCAGAGAGGGATGACAATTGCCTTCCCAGACCTCTGTGTAATATCTAGACCAAGAACACAAAGAACAAAACATAACAAATATGAAATTAGAATCAGTGAAACAAACAACTAAAATTAAACATACTGCAAACTGAAACAACAGCATTGTTCTAAAGAATAATAATACAAAAAATCCAATGGGATATATTACACATTTCCATTGACCACCCAAGATTTTTAACATAATTATGCATTACAAGGTAACAAGAACAACACCTTTAGCCAAGTCTTGTGTCTTTTCAATGATCCACCATCTAAAAGAGCCATGACAGTACAGGATTTCAGCTCCATATCACTTTCCATAGGCTTTGCAGCCAGAGTCCAAGCAACTTTAGTGACCTAATTCAGTGAAAAAAAATGAACAATCATAATCATTCTAAACTATACATAGCTACTTCCTACCCATTATACATAGCTACCAATTATACGTATTCAAATACTGCAGCCAAGAATAAAAATTGTATTTTTTTCCCTCCTTTTAAAGAATATTTTGAAAAAGAATATGTAAATTCCAGTTTTTGGCCCAATTACAGAAAAACTCCATAATGGTATTCTTACTTTGCATACCAAGTTCCCTGGTGGGCACCACAATGAGTGCTTGAATAGCTGATCTTTGAGTGTTTATAATGGAAAATATCAATAAAAAGATATGTCAGTGTCTTCCCGGAACCTGTCTACAGGACAAAGAACAAGGACCAAAATTAATCTTCTAAGTTACAGGCTTACAGCAATAATTTCACACTTATACACTCTACAATGGAACCTAACATTATTTTTAGTTTAGTCTTAAAACCCAATGCACAAGTTGCTTCTCAAATATAATTCATAGCCCAAACGCCAGACCTTTTTTGGAGCACTGTAACGAAAATTTGATAAATTTCAACGGTGTTAAGCAACAATGGGTATAGATTCACATTGAGAAATTCGAATAAAATTAAAATTTGACCTGAGCGTGAAGCACACAATCGGAATATCATAGAAAAGAAGAATAAAAAACTTTAACAGTTTCTAATAAATCAACACAACTCTCACATTTCACAAGCAAAAACTTTAACAGTCAGCTCCACCATATTGTTCCCTCGAAACCAATGTAGATTATAATCACATAAATTCATTTGCAATATTCCAAGAAAGAGAAAAATAAACAGTTCACTGAGCCAAAGATCAGAGGGGCTTCAGGCTCACCTGGCTTCGGGGTCGCGCGCGAGGGAGGCGGAGATGGAGCTGACGATGATGGCGAGGGCTGGGTTTGGATCAAGTCTTGCTTCGGGGTCACCTGGCTTCTAGGTCACCTGGCTTCAGGGTCGCGCGCGAGGCGGAGATCGAGCTGACGATGATGGTGATGGCGACGGTCACGCCTGGGCTCGGGTCGCGCGCGAGGGAGGCGGAGATGGAGGTGACGAAGGGCGACGGCTAGGTTGGGATCTCGGATACCTGCTGGAGACGATGGTGGTGTTTTGTTTTGGGGGGAGGTGGAGGCGACTATTGTAATAAAATTAGGTTAAGTGTTTGGTTAGATGAGAAAGAGAAATATCTAGGGTTATGTATGGGCTTTTGATGTTTTTTTGTTTTGGGCTTGACCCAATATGTAATTTTTACCCCTAATAATCTTAAAATCTATCTAAAATTTATAATACAAAATATTAATAACTAAAAATTTATGTCTAAAATTTATAACTTAGGTAAAAAAAATTATACAAAATTTGAAAGATATTATTATCATCATATAATATTAATAATTAAGTTATTTTGATTAACAAATTAGATATATATTAATAATAGTATTCCAAATATATAAATTGTATATATTAATAAATATATAAATATTATTGTTATTAATTTCCATATATATATAATATAGTTTGAGGGATTAACATATTGTTATATAAAAAAATATAAATACATTAAAAACTTAACTTTATTATTATTATTATAACTTTATTTTCAGGATTACACTCATCGCTATTCACCTTCAACACTTTGAGTGCTACGAGGTTAGTAGTAAAATATTAATTATTTATTATTACATAAATAATTGAAAGTTACTTGGACTATGAAAATTTAGTTAATTAGTATATTTAAAACATATTTTATCATTTAATTATTTAAATACAAAATCAATGTGCAAATAGGTTGATTTAGTATATATGTCATATTTTATGCATTGCAATTTTATTTTTATTAAGTAACGTGCAATTTTATCATTAATAGTAGTGTTTAAATGTTTATAATAATAGTAGGGTTTTGGGTTTTGAGTTTAATATTAATGTGATTTTATACTTTATCCAAAATGTATACTTCAAAATATTAATAACTAAAAATTTAGACCCCAAATTTTTAAATTGGATAAACAAAATTTTTATTTATATATATATTTAAATAAATAAAAATTAAATAAGTTAGGTGGACAAAATTCGAAAGATATTATTATCATCATATAATATTAATAACTAAGTTATTTTGAATAACAAATTGGATATATATTAATAATAATATTCCAAATATATAAATTGTATATATTAATAAATATATAAATATTATTGTTATTAATTTCCATATATATATATAACATAGTTTGGTGGATTAACATATTGTTATATAAAAAAATATAAATACATTAAAAATTTAACTTTATTATTATTATTATTATAACTTTATTTTCAGGATTACACTCATCGCTATTCACCTTCAACACTTTTAGTGCTACCAGGTTAGTAGTAAAATATTAATTATTTATTATTACATAAATAATTGAAAGTTACTTGGACTATGAAAATTTAGTTAATTAGTATATTTAAGACATATTTTATCATTTAATTATTTAAATACAAAATCAACGTGCAAATAGGTTGATTTAGTATATATGTCATATTTTATGCATTGCAATTTTATTTTTATTAAGTAACGTGCAATTTTATCAATAATAGTAGTGTTTAAATGTTTATAATAATAGTAGGGTTTTGGGTTTTGAGTTTAATATTAATGTGATTTTATACTTTATCCAAAATGTATACTTCAAAATATTAATAACTAAAAATTTAGACCCCAAATTTTTAAATTAGATAAACAAAATTTTTATTTATATATATATTTAAATAAATAAAAATTAAATAAGTTAGGTGGACAAAATTTGAAAGATATTATTATCATCATATAATATTAATAACTAAGTTATTTTGAATAACAAATTGGATATATATTAATAATAATATTCCAAATATATAAATTGTATATATTAATAAATATATAAATATTACTGTTATTAATTTCCATATATATATATAACATAGTTTGGTGGATTAACATATTGTTATATAAAAAAAATATAAATACATTAAAAATTTAACTTTATTATTATTATAACTTTATTTTCAGGATTGCACTCATCGCTATTCACCTTCAACACTTTTAGTGCTACCAGGTTAATAGTAAATTATTAATTATTTATTATTACATAAATAATTGAAAGTTACTTGGACTATGAAAATTTAGTTAATTAGTATATTTAAAACATATTTTATCATTTAATTATTTAAATACAAAATCAACGTGCAAATAGGTTGATTTAGTATATATGTCATATTTTATGCATTGCAATTTTATTTTTAATAAGTAACGTGCAATTTTATCAATAATAGTAGTGTTTAAATGTTTATAATAATAGTAGGGTTTTGGGTTTTGAGTTTAATATTAATGTGATCTTATACTTTATCCAAAATGTATACTTCAAAATATTAGTAACTAAAAATTTAGACCCCAAATTTTTAAATTAGATAAACAAAATTTTTATTTATATATATATTTAAATAAATAAAAATTAAATAAGTTAGGTGGACAAAATTTAAAAGATATTATTATCATCATATAATATTAATAATTAAGTTATTTTGAATAACAAATTGGTTATATATTAATAATAATATTCCAAATATATATATTGTATATATTAATAAATATATAAATATTATTGTTATTAATTTCCATATATATATAACATAGTTTGGTGGATTAACATATTGTTATATAAAAAAATATAAATACATTAAAAATTTAACTTTATTATTATTATTATAACTTTATTTTCAGGATTACACTCATCGCTATTCACCTTCAACATTTTGAGTGCTACCAGGTTAGTAGTAAAACATTAATTATTTATTATTACATAAATAATTGAAAGTTACTTGGACTATGAAAATTTAGTTAATTAGTATATTTAAAACATATTTTATCATTTAATTATTTAAATACAAAATCAACGTGATTTAGTATATATGTCATATTTTATGCATTGCAATTTTATTTTTAATAAGTAACGTGCAATTTTATCAATAATAGTAGTGTTTAAATGTTTATAATAATAGTAGGGTTTTGGGTTTTGAGTTTAATATTAATGCGATCTTATACTTTATCCAAAATGTATACTTCAAAATATTAATAACTAAAAATTTAGACCCCAAATTTTTAATTTAGTTAAATAACAAATTGGATATATATTATTAATAATTTTTAGTTTCTTGATAGTTGTAGGTTCCTGGTTGTTAAGTGTAAAATAGACACATATGTGGCCGTCTTTGATTGGTCCATGTCATTATTTTTTATTTTTTATTTAAAAATTCATTGTAATATTAAAAAGTTATTTTAGAAATAGAAAATGAAGATTTGATTTAAATGTATGTTCAGTTTATTATTTACGTTTTATTTTTATTTAACTTTAGAATTTTATATATTAAATTATTTTAAATTAGAACTTAAGCTAAGATTTTGTAAAGTTTTTTTAGTTTTTTTTATTTTACTATTTTAATTAAATTTATAAATGAATAATAATTTTAGTGTGTAAAATAATTTCTCCTTGAAAAAGAATTTTTAAAGTATTTTTGAAATGTTTTTTAATTTTTTAATTAGATTTTAAATAATTTTTTAATATTTGAATGAAATTTTTAAATAAAACATTAAAAATAATGGCATGTATCGATCAAAGACTTCCACATATGTGTCTATCTGACACTTAAATTAAATGTATTTATAAATATATATATGTAAAATAATTATAAAAAAATATGCATGTAATCGAGTACGATAGGAATTACTTATACTCATATCCTACCCTATACTCACATCAGATACATGTTTTTTTGTACCATAACCATATCATACCCTATAACTATAATTCAATGGCTAATTAAGTGTTTTATTTTTGTCAATGTAGTATAATTCATCATCTACTTGTTCGAAAGATAATAGAGAAATGATGGATAAAAAATGGATTTTCCAAAAGAATAGATTATCCGTAGAGTATTTTGATGGACTTAAGAGTTTTATTAAATTATCAACGCTTCACTTAAATGGTGAAAATAAAATTCGATGTCCATGTGTTTCATGTATGAACTTATATTACCATGACTTGGAGACAATTGAGCGTCATATATTCGTAAAGGGATTTTATAGTAAATATGTTACGTGGGAGTATCATGGGGAAGATATCACAGAAGTAAACGAAGACCAAGAGGACCTAGAAACAAATAGTGAAGAAGACGAAATATCATGTGATAGTGATAATGAAGACGATGATGATATGATACCAGCATTAGAAGATTTAGCTAATCAATATCATCATAATAGTGATTTTGTGAACCTTGGAGATTCAAATGAGCACAATGATGAAAGTAATACATTGCCTGACTTATTTGCAGAAGCAGAAAATGAGTTATACTTTGGATGTACAACGTTCTCAATCTTAACATTTATTGTTAATCTAATGCACATTAAAGTGATGTGTGGTTGGAGTAACAAATCTTTTGATTTGTTGCTCGACTTACTTTCGAAAGCATTTCCCAAAGACAATAAAATTCCACAATCTTATTATGACGCTAAGAAAATGTTGCGTGATCTTGGTTTAGGGTACGAAACTATTCATGTATGTGAGTATGATTGTGCTTTATTTTGGAAAGAGAATAAAAATGCTGAAAGATGTCCTATATGTGGTCATGAACGATACAAATTCCAAGGAACTAAAGGCAAGAAGATCCCACACAAAAAGATGCAATATTTTCCTATAACTCCACGACTACAGAGACTTTTTATGTCACGCCATACATCATCTGATATGAGGTGGCATAAGGAAGAACGTGTTGATACAGAAGGTGTACGTAGACACCCGGCAGATGCAGAGGTTTGGAAGGATTGTGATAGACAATTTCCAGATTTTGCAAAAGAATCTAGAAATGTAAGGCTTGGATTTGCAATAGATGGGTTCAATCCATTCGGTGATTTATCAAACTCGTACAGTATGTGGCCAGTGTTACTAATGCCATATAACATGCTGGTTGCAGGTTAATGGAGTTCGATACCATACAAACAGTCAAGATGAAAGGCTTTTAACTCAAAACTACGGTGTTCACGTTGAAGCAGAATATGATGGAAATATATGTGATTTTTATGGTGTCATCAATGAAATTTGGGAAGTACATTACCTCTATTTGAACAAAGTTATATTGTTCAAATGCTCTTGGTATAATACCAATGGAAGTGATAGAATGTACTCTGAATATAACTTTACTAGTATCAACATCAACTCAGAATGGTTTGAAGATGAACCATTTGTTCTTGCCAATCAAGTAAGTTTGGTTTTTTATTTGGATGACATTAAAAAAAGCAAAGATAATAAAGATTGGAAAGTGGTACAAAAAGTAAATCATCGTCACATCTGGGATATACCATCAAAGCCAATGGACGGTGAAGTTGATGATGAAGATCCAATTATCAACAGTTCTGAAGCATATCAAGAAGAATCTTCGAATGACATTGGCGTGAATTTTGATTCAACGACAAATGATACTAATCTTATTCGGGATGATATTGAAGATATAGAATGTGATAATCATCAATTGTTCAATGAACTTCAAATAAATCATAATGATCAAGTTCAAAGTGATATAAATAGTGACGATACCGATGAAGAAGCTTTACTCGATGATTCTGAAGATATAACTTTGAGTGATGAAATTGATTAACTATAAAGTGTGTTATTATTTTTATTTTTTGTAAAGTTTTGAATATGCAAATTTATTATATGCTAATAAAAAATTTATATTTTTTAGATTTTTAACCATGACAAATGAGAAGTCTCTCGATCCACCAATAACTACTAGAAGGGTGTTTGGCCGTAAGAGGACGCATATTAACTCTTCATCATCTACACAGTCTCCTCCTCGTTTTCCATGTTCTTCCAATGATGATTCAATAACACCATTAAATGATGAAACACACAAGTCCTTAGAAGGTATAAATGGTTTATGTACAACTTATGATAATATGATAATATATACATTAAAAATTTATGAAAATAGTTATGATTATAAGTAATATAACAATTATTTGACAGAATCAAGGAAGAGAACTCGTGGCCCTACTCGTGGGGATGGTGTCAGACGCTTATTAAAGGATGATGCAAGTAAGTTAAAGATTTCCTATAAAAAAGGAGAACTTCGAGTTCATGGGACGCATGGCACTGCATTTGCGAACATTGTTGGTGTAAATGTACGCCATCATGCTCCATCATGCTCCACTTCAGTATAGTGGATGGGTTAAAGTTCCTCCAGAAGATAAGAAAGTCGTATATGCTCGTATCATGGTATGTTTATGTTACCATACTTATTTTATAATATTTTTTGCATGACAATTTATTTTTTGAAATTTTTTCTGCATGATGTATTCGAGATGGATTTTAAAAAAGATCCATATCTTGAAACTATTTGCAATCACTATTGTTCAGAGCGCTATAAAGATTATCGTAATAATTGTCACAGAGAGTACAAGAATATCATCAAAGAAGGTAAGAATCCATTAGAAAATCGGCCTGTGAAATTGGTGCTAAGAGATGAAGATTGGCAATGGATGTGCAATAAATGTTTCTCTAATTAAGAATGGAAGGTATCCTACATTTCTTGTATTATTTGTACACATTTCATAATTTTTAATTCTTAAAACTCACATGAAAAGTATTTTGTAGAAAAAGTCAATTGCAGGGTCAAAAAATAGATCAAGTGTTTCCTTTATGCATTCTGGTGGAACTAAGTCATTTATTCAGTATTTACATGAGGAGGTAAACATATATTTGGCATAATATCATTGTAATTTTATTATATTTAATGTTATTAATTATTTAAATGCATTACAGAAATCAAAACAAATAATGGATGACAAAGTACAACAAGAAACAATGAAGTTTGGAGAGATTGAAATGTTTCGAAAAGCTCATTGTACAATTAAGAATGAGTGGACCCATAGAATAGCCGAGGACAAATATGTATGTTCGACTTTTAAAAATTTTGAATTTTTACCTTCTAAATTTTGTAAAACTATTACACTATTATTTTGTTGTTATTATAGAAGGAAATGGTAGAGTTACGAAAAGAGAAACTCATTCAATTTGAAGATGGATTGTTACTAGTAGTGGATGAGGCTGCTATATACAGGCAAGTTTTAGGCGAAGAAAAATATGGTTGGTTACGAGGTTTTGGTCCTATACCCGAAAAGAAAATGTCAACCCAGTTATCATCCAAACGTGAAGAGATTGAAGATGAACGTTTGAAGAAATTAGAGAAAATCGTTGAAGATCTTAAAAACGAACAAAATAACAACATTGCAAGAATTGTTCAAGAGAATATGGAGAAGTTCTACGAATCACAACAAAGTCGATTATTAGAACAAAGAGTATTAGAGTCACAAATCACACCTCCTCCATCAATGGTTTCATTAAATTTTAAATTTAAAATTTTAAATCCAATATTACATATAATTTATGATGTTTTTTTCTAATCAATTATTAATTTTATATTTTGTTTCAGAATAATCAACATAGTCTTTCACCGCAACTGGAGCCATGTAAAGGAAAAGATCAACCTTCTTCTTCACAAACTCTCATTACATCCTCCACAAGTTTAAAGGAAGTGCAAAAATCTCCAATTCAATTTGAGATGCCCAAGGATGCTCCAAAGAGTGTAAAAGTTGTATTACTAGCTGTTCGACTTTATGAACCTTCACACACATTTCGTATTGCCATGGACCCAGAAATTTTGGATAGTGATCAATACTTATTTATTTCACCTGAAAATGTGATTCACCTTGGCACCATGACAGAGATTGGAGCTCCTTGTATAACATTTTGGATCAGGTAAAAAAGAAATACCTTTCACATAATTCTCATGCACAAAATAACATTATTTGTCTTACAAATTCAATTGTAATATTTAGGATCTTACATCGAAAGTTGGAAAAAGCAAATCGAGCACAATATTTTCGTTTCTTTCATCCAACTTTGGCTTTGGATTCGTGTCAAACACAAAATGCAATATCAATGGCAAATCGCTTGGAAGACACAGAAACAGGACAATTTTGGTTGCTTCCTATTCATATTGGGTAAGATTTATTTATTTATTTAACTAATTACATTATCAATATCTTAATTTATATACAATATCGTATTTTATGGTCAGCAGATATCATTGGATGCTAGTAATAATTGATCCATTGCGTGATACATGTTATTGGCTTGATCCAATTAAACTACCCCCACGAAACGAAATTAAAAGTCTAATGGCAATGTAAGTTAAATAGTGATATGGATTAGTCTTATTTAATTTTTACTTTAAATTTATTATTAAATATTTTATTTCTTTATTAGGGCTTTTGGTTACTACAATACCTCCAAAAATAGGCAACCAAAAGAGATTACATGGAAATCTATAAAGGTAAGTTATAAAATAATATCACATAATATATATTACATTTGATAGTTACTTTAATTATTACAATATAATATTGTATTGAAATTTAAATTATCAATATCTTTTAATCTTGTCATTTACATTTTATGAATTTGTGCAGTGTCCTCCACAACCATCGAATATTGAGTGTGGATATTATGTAATGACATATATGCGTGACTTTTGCATGAATTCTAGACCTATCAATTGGTTAACTACTCATGTAAGATGTATATAAATACTATTGAAATAGAATATGTTGTTATTATATTATACAATTGACTAATATTCATTATTACTTACATTTATTTATTGATCACACAAAGAGAAGATGAAAGATTACACAAAACAAAATATTGATCAAATTCGAGTGGAGTGGGCTGACGAATTCATAGAATTGGTTGACTAATTCCAATGAGAAATTCTATAGTTCCTTCTCCAATTTTCATTTTCAAAAGTTGTATCTAAAGAGTTTTGTGGTTCTAGTTTTTTATTTATTTTGAATAGTTTTATAGTCACTATGCTCTTTTTTTCCCCCAAGAGGTTTTTTCCCATTGGATTTTCCATTTTGCATTTTTTAACTGAGGCTTGCCATAGGTTCAATGCAATATCTTTGTTTTAGGAAAGTTATATGCATCCTTATACATGACTTATGTAGTTTCTTACTTTTATTTTCCTTCGAGTTTGTTATTGTACTTATGATATTTTTAATTTTATCTTTTGATTTTGTCCATATACATTTTGTTAGTTTTTTTTACCTTGATCTTATTTTTTAAAAAATAAAATTATTTTACGAATTAAAATATTATTATTTTGTTGAGAGTCCATAACACAAATCTAAATTTAATTACTTTATGTTTGGTATTCTTATATATTTTTTACATTATAATTTTTATTGTGTACTTTCTCTACCAATACTTTTGTAGAAAAAATACTACTACTAGAAATATTTTATATGCTAGTGCCAAAATATGATATAATTTAGTAGCAATAAATTTATTTCTACTACCAAATAATTGATCACTAAATGGGAAAAAACAAAGATAAAATCATATAAAATGCATCAATTTTATATTTGGTGCTAATATTTAATTTTAGCTACCAAAAAATATTGGTAGCTGACAATATAAATATGCTACCAAATATTTTGGTAGTAGACGTATTTAGTATCATTTAATTATAATTTGCTACTAAATCATTTTGCTACCAAAATTTAGTAGCAAATTTATTAATTGGTGCCAATAATATTAGCTACAAAAGAACATTGGTAGCTGAAAATATAAATATGCTACCAAAATATTTGGTAGCAGTAATATCTGGTATTGTATGATTAGAATTTACTACTAAATCATTTTGCTACCAAAATTTAGTAGCAAATGGTAATAAACTGCTAGCAAAAATATTTGGTAGCTAAAACTTTTGTAGCTAAAAACATGATTTCTTGTAGTGTGGGCCCATTAGAAAATGTAAAGTTTAAATTCATCTCTTGTGGGTGATTCCACTTGTAAAGGCCCATTTGCTTTGCATGACTATAGTGGGCCTAATCAATTAATAACAATTAATAAAACGAAGGTTTAAATTCCTATCTTTTGGACCTTGTATGGAAGATAAGAGGCATTTGTAGTGGGAACGATATACTGGACCCAGCCCTCCTCCATACAAGCCCAATTGTTAAGGCCCATTTACCTAAGTTGGACTTAATTGTATAGGTTCATTATATTAGTTAAACCTAAATATTGATTAGCAACAAATTAATTTTAAATTAATTGAATTTGTTTCAATGTGACACTTTAGAATTAATAAGAAATTATAGGATTTTGGTTTTAAAAATTTTAATCTGTTTAATATTTTTTGGAAAACCATAGTCATTCATTTTCTAAAAATAAATAATAAAAATACTAATTTTAATTTTATAATGAGCTTATTTTAAGAATTTTATTCGATCTCCACCGTTGGTTTAACATAGTCAATAGCTTAATGGGGCCTCGAGGCGCTTTGATTCGTCCCCCTACGGAAGGTGTTCATTAGTTATTTTGACAAGGTTAGATCTCGAAAGATAGATAATTATAGGTCAAATTCTACTAGACTCACCCCTACGGTGACTACTAGGACTAAATCTATGATTATCGAAACCGTGGGTCTAGCTCATAAAATAAGAGATTTTGTTTTCTTATTTTGATCGAATAGTAGGTTATTATTAGTGGTGTCCATTATTAAATGAGTTTACAACTCTATTTAACTAGTGGTATTTTTTACTCTCGCCAACCGGGACAAGGATATCATAGATTAGTTAAAAACCTAAAGAAATATAGATATGTTTGTTTTTGGTATTTTTTCTCATATCTTACATATTTTTTGTATATGTTGTGCTATTTCTTGAAATTTGTGTGAATAGAAGTTTTATTGAGCAAATGTGATTGATTTCTATTTTATTGATAATTTGTAGTTTTAAGCTAAGTAGTGTCTGTGTCTACTCCCATCCTTTCTCAACCTTCGATGGAGAAACTCACTAGAAAAACCTTCCTTAATTGGAAGCAGAACATCAACATAGAGTTGATTGGTGACAACTCTGAATTCGTCATGATTGAGGAATCCCCAGAACGAGCACCATGTCCGCACGTTAGTGATGGCACCGTCAATGCTCGTAATGGTACCGTAAATGCTTGGATAACACTATCTATGCACGTTCGTGATGGCATCTTGTCTGCACGTTCGTGCTCAACTCAACTATGGTCTGACGCAGCTCATGAACGAGCTTCAGATTATTGAACCTGTCATGGGTGGACCTAGTAAAGGAGGTGAAAATAAGACTACTGATGTTGCTGCTCATCTAGCTAAGGCTGAAGCTAACCAAGCTTCGTCTTCGAAAGCTGGAAACAAGAGGAAAGGTGGACAAATAAACAACCCCAAGCCTGCAAAGGCTGCAAAGACGAGTGCACAACCAAGTGCACAGACGCCTAAGGGGAAGAACAAAAAAAACAAGAAAGGTAAAGATAAATGTTTTCACTGCAAAGAGAAGGGGCGTTGGAAACGAGATTGCCCCAAGTTTCTAGTAGCGAAAAACAAAGGTAATGATTATAGTTCATTTATCTTAGAAACATGTGTTTTAGAGAATGATAAATCTGTTTGGATTATTGATTATGGATCTACCAACCATGTTTGTAACTCTTTACAACTTCTTGAATCGTGGGAGGAAGTGAACGAAGGCGATTTAATGCTTAGAGTTGGGAACGGAGCGTTCGTTGCGGTCCAAGATAGAGGAATAGCTCGTCTGAAGTTCAGAAATAAATACTTAATTTTAAAAGATGTATTTTTTATTCCGGATTTTAGTAGAAATTTGATTTCAGTTTCCATGTTGCAATTAGAACAATTTGTTATGACTTTCACAAGTTCTAATATATCTATTTCCTTCAATGGATCACAATTGTGTATTGCATGTTTGGAAAACAAGCTTTATAGTCTGCGACCTAACGAACCCCTCGCTCTTAACAATGATTTATTCAAAGTAGCTAAACCTAGGACCAATAAACGTCAAAAGACCAATAACAAAAATATGACGTATTTATGGCACTTGAGACTAGGTCACATTGGCTATGATAGTATTCAAAGACTTACAAAGGACGGACCTTTGAGGGAACTCACCTTAGGTGAATTACCTGTCTGTGAATCTTGTTTAGAAGGAAAACTGACCAAGCGTCCATTCTCTACAAAGGGTGATAGGGCCAAAGAACCACTTGGTCTTGTGCATTCAGATGTTTGTGGACCTTTGAGTGTACCAGCCATGGGTGGTTTTGAGTATTTCATCACTTGACGATTACTCTAGATACTCATGTCTTTACCTAATGCATAGGAAATCAGAAACATTTTCAATGTTTCAGGAATTCCTAGCAATGGCTCACAACCAATTAGGTAAAACGTTAAAGATCTTGCGATCTGATAGGGGGGGAGAATATTTGGATATGCAGTTCAAAGATCATTTAACTAAACTTGGAATTTTATCACAACTTACTGCCCTAGGTACTCCGCAACTATTTCGCCAAACCGCTCACTAGGATTGTCTCGATCCATACGCTGCAAATATGTCCACACAATAATGTGGTCTCAACAAGTTATCACATATAATCACATTTATGCCCTCAACGGGCCAAAACTATAGATATGCCCCTAAATCTAAACAGGGCCTACATGCATACTAATATTCATAAGCATGCATCCCATATATCTATGTAACCATATAAGCATGCTTATCATATAATCATGCATTAAATCATTTAAATCACACATAAACCAATTATGTCCCCCGACACACTAATCAAGGCCCTTAAGCCTTATTAGTAATTTTGGGTCAACATTCACTTTCTTTTGCAATTATTACATTATCAATTGCATTGACATGTTCACATTCTCTTAAGGTTGCCTTAGTCTCATCACTACATGTAAGTGTTAGGAGTGTGTCCTAAAAGCATGTAAAGACATTTGTTTTTTCTGTGAATAAATAAATACAATGGTTTAATTCTTACTGTTATATTTAGATTGTTAAATTATTGTTTGAATAATTTTGTAAATATCAGAAAAATTCCATATTCATTATTGAGGATGTGATATTGTATTAGTACGAGAGAATTAAGATCACATGAATGAATAAAAATAGTCAACAACAACAAATTAAAGTTATGGAATTCTTTAATTGGAGTTGTAAGTACGGTTTACTGAGTATCATTATGATACAAATAATCTAGATTCGGATTATTGATGTGGAAAGACATCTCAGTAAAGGTGCTTTATATAATATGATTATATATGACATGGACCGATGTGAATTAAAGTCTTTATCCAAAAATCATTTAACAATAAAGACTTGTAATTCATATCAAAACTGATGATCATTTATAGATCAACCTTAATCCTGAGTGTTCATGAACTCCTATTCATGTTTATTAAATCTTTTGATTCATTCGTTAAGGTCTCTTCAAAGAATGAGGCTAATGACTTTTGTTTTGGAGATTTAATATCATGGATGGCTGGGAACATGTATCAACAATACGGAATCTAATCTTTCCTAACGGATCGTATATTAGTTCCCTTAAGGGTTAATTCTGGAACTAAATGATTTTGAGCTCAAATCTATAATTAGATTATAGATTAATTATTCACTAGTGAATTAATGATACTTAAGGAATAAGAAGTAAATTAGAAAGGTTAAATGGTAATTCTTCCATTATAATTTATGAACTAATTAATTAGAGGGTTGAACTATTGTAAGATGGTTATATCAATGGACGACTTAAGAAAAAGATTTCTGTAAAAGTATATCTATAACATAAAGAGTGCAATTCTGAATTTATAGTGGAGTAATATCATAATTAATAAATTAACTATTATAATTAAAGAGTTTAATTATTTAGTTTCAATTTATTGGAGCTTAATGTTATAGGTCCATGGTCCCCAAAATGACTCAAACAATCACAGTCAAAGGCAAATACAAAAATTGGGCAAAAAGGACTTATGTGATAAGTAAAATATTTTTCTATGTATCAAACATAATTATTGTTTAATTATGTGTAATTAATTAATTAAGAATTAATTAATTATTTGATTTAACAAAAATATAATTAATTTTGAATTAATTTATTTTTGGGATTTTTGTTATTTAAATAATAATAAAATTTGGAAAAATCACATGCCTGCTCGTGCATGTGGTACACGTGTGGCACAGTGCACAGGCACTGTGCTACACGCATAAGAGATGGACTGAGTCTCTTGATTCCACAATTTTAGTTATTTAAATATTAAATAAATAATGAGATATTTTAATATGATTAAAATATTATTATTTAAACAAAAATCTGATAACTCATCAGTTATTTTGAATTTGTTTAAAATAACAAATATTTTAATATATTGGATATTATTAAATATTGGATATCAGTTTTCACAGAACATAAGTTTTCAGGGATAGAAAAATATCTAGGATTCTCTCAGAGAAAAAGATCAGTGACAAAAACAAAGGTCATTGTTCTTCACAAAACCTAGGTCCAAACTTTCAGATCTCATGTGTTGAGAATATCTGATAAATAGTTATTGCCTATTATTTGTATAGCGAGCCCACACTCGTTCTTTGGGTGACTGAGAACATTTTGGAAGATCTTGGTGTGAGATCTCAAGGATTCAGCCATACGAAAAGATAGCAGCAAGGAAGGACCTGAGGTAATGTTTCTATTCTTGTCCTTAATTCAATATATATATATATATATATGAGTGTGAAGAAGTAGATCTAGAAATCTTATGGGATTAATCTGACAATTTGATTGTTGTTCCGCTGCGCATAATCTCTGATTTGATCAATAAAAACCAACAGTATGAACTATGGCAATTCTTGTTAGGGTTATCATACATTCCTCATCGAATGTATTATTCTCAATTAGGGTTATAATGCATTCATCATTAAATGCATTAAATTTAATCGAAGTCATAAAGATCTCATCATCAAAGTCATAATCAAAGTCAAAGTCATAAAGATTTAATTAAAGTGACAAAATTAATTCATTTAAAAGTAAAATGATCTCAACATTAATTTCCTTAACCCTAATCTCATTATGGTTATTTTTACAATTCTCATATCTCGCGTGATGATTAATAAATTTACAAACAAAACAAATATAACAAAACCCTTGAATTTTTCATTTACATTCATCATTGTACTCTTAACATAAAAAATAATCTCAAACTCACAAAAATATGGCAGAAAACACATTTCATTCAAATTCTTGAAATCTACACATTTAGAAATAAGGAATTTGATGATATAAATCTCGTTAAGCATGTAATCCCATTGTGTTGTCTCATTCTTTGTCGAAGAATAATTTGAATCCATGTCCACATTCATGTAGAGCACATCCAAATATAACTTTCTTTGATCTTTCATGGTTATGTGTTCAACATAAACCAAATCTTGAAACAAGTGTTTGAAGGTTGTAGAAGATGAACCAATTTCCCTCATCGTTGATTTTGTAAAACACAAAAATGAAAGTAATTAGAATAGAGATTTTGATTGTTGGGAATTTATGGATTTACTCTTTGAAAATTAACAATTAATAATAGAAATGATACAATGTTCCAAATCCTAGATGTTAATCAAGAACCAAATTCAAAGTATGAATGAAATTCTTGATAACCAAATAAAATGTTCATGTTATGAATGTTAATCTTGAATATAAGTAACTAAATGATTGAATGATGATAATATGAACTTAGATACATTTTATCATCAATACTAACAATGAAAACATAATACAATGACAAAATACAAGATTAGGGTTAGAGAGATACAACCTTTGTATTGAGCAACTTGAATCTTAAAACTTGGGGAACTTCTAAGGCTTATTCATAATAAGAATATTGTTGTCCAAAATCTCTATTCCAAACCTTTCGTTATTGCTTGAATCTTCAACTAAGTAGAATAAGATTTGGGATTGAACAAGCCTTAAAACTGCAAGTCAAGCAAAGCTTGATGAGTTTCTTTGAGAAAACTTTGGTCTTAGAAAGCTAGAGAGAGAAAGAGGTTAGAGAGAGAGAGAGTTGAAAAGTGTGATCAAGGTTTTTCAACCCTAATAACACACACATATATAGTATAGACATCATCATTAGTCTAGCCAATAGGATTAGAGAATTTAAAACACATCATTTGGAGCATTTTACAAAAATTGTACAACCCTAAAAGATCGTCCAGTCAATGTATCGCCTATCAGGTGATACAACGATACGTCACCTACTAGCAGGTGATGTATCGCCTGCTAGATCTTTTGAAGCTCTTCGCATTTTGGTGATGCTGCGCCACATTGGGGGTGACACATTCCCACCCCTCTGACTTTGGACCCCTCCAATGGTCCTAAAATTGCTCCAAATTCTACTAAAAATTTTGGGAATGTTGGGATACCTCATTGTATCACTTTAGACCCATACACGTCACTTTTAGATGCCTTCTACGCAATCTCATGTTTTCACTTCTCTTTAAGTGAAATCATTAAGTGTTTTGCACCCCAACGTATAAACATCTTAACCATTATATTTAACCAATTTCAACATGTGAGACATTGCCGATTTTTATCAGTAGGATTTCTATGTTGAATCTTCTAAGAATATCTTAGCATTTCCATTTAAGATTTGTAGTGTTTTTACTAAGGTAAAGTTCAAACCCAAAATATTTTTAGTTTATGAATTAATATCATTTGGCTAGAGAATTGAGGATGAATTTAACCAAGTGGGGGAATGTTGTGATTGGTTAAATGCATGGTGAAATTCATTAGGCACGAAGAGGTGCAAAACCATAACTATTTCACAATAGTCAACATGTGAGAGTTGACTTTCAGTTTAGGCATTTATAAATCATCTTTTGGAGTCCAAAGTGTTTCTTTGAAATGTATGAGAGTACCTTAAAAATTTGGGAGCATTTGTGGATGTTTTGAGACAAGTTGGTCATGCGTCTCCTCCCAAAGGCGACACATCGCTCAACCAAGAAAAAATAGACCAGGCGACGTGTTGCCTGGGATGTCCGTACAATTCAGTACAGTGACGTGTTTTGGCTCTAAAATTAAATTAAAATGTTCTAATCTCACTGGTTGAGTCTAATGATATTTCTATACTATTTAAATGGGTCATTTGAGTTAATTGGTGTATTGATCACTCACTTCTCTCTCTCTCTAAAACCCTTTCTCTCTAGCTCTCAAGATTACTAGTTTTCTCCAAGAAACTCTTCAAGCATTGCTTGACTTGCACGAGTTTCAAGTCTTGTTAAATCTCAAATCTCATTCTACTTGGTATAAGCTTCGAGCAATAAGGAAAAACTTGGAATAGAGATTTTGAACAACAATATTCTTATTGTGTATAAGCCTTAGAAGTTCCTCAAGTTTGAAGATTCAAGTTACTCAATACAAAGTGTTGTATCTCTCTAACTTTAATCTTGTATTTTGTCTTTCTATTGTGTTTACGTTGTTAGTATTGATGATTAAATATTTCAAAGTTCATTTTAAAATTATTTAATCACTTAATCATTTATAATCAAGATTTGCATTCATACCATGAACATGGTTATTTGATTATCAAGATTTGCATGCGTACTTTGAATAAGGTTCTTGATTAGCATCTAGGGTTTGTAATATTAAACTTTTTCTATTCTGCATTTTTTATGAAGAAAGTATAAAGCCATAAATTCTCAACAAACTCATGATTCTCCTAGTTCCTTTCAAGATTCAGAACAAGATCCGAATAAGAGCATTCATTCATTTATTCATCAACTAATCACCTTCTATATCAGAAGATATTTCATTATTGAAAGTGATATCCACTAAAATTTCGAATCTAATACTTACAAATGGGTTAGAGAGCCATATAAAATAGTAAGGAATGTGATATGAATTTTTGGAAAGCAAAAATATAATTAATAGCTAACCAACTTTGATTAAAAAATTGGAGGAAATTGAAAATTTTAAAAGTGGATTTTATGAAATTTTTTTAGTTTTATTTAATTTTATAATAGTAAATAATAATTTTTTTTAATTTTTTGTTCATTTTGTAAAAAAATATATTTATTTTTCACTTTAAATCACACATGATTATTAAAAGAGATTTTTTTTCTTCAAAATAGGACTTTTATGCCATCACTGTGCAAAAATATGGTAATTATACTTTTCCTAATTTGTATAAGAAAATTTGTTAAAGAAAAAAAATAAAGTATGGGAAACAAAATTACTAGCTAACTAAATATGAAAGGTAAATTTAAAACGAAAACACATCTGCCAAACAGGAGTTCTACTGTAAAATTAGCATTCCACTCTTCTCTCTCTCTCAAACCCCAGCCACACAAACCCATTCTTTCTCCAAAATTCAGCCGCACCATCTCCTCCAGCTCTAGTGAGCCCAGCTCCGCCCAAGCCCCACCATTCGAACCCAGCTCCGCCCGAGCCTCACCATCTGAACCCAGCTCCAACTGTTCGAGACCCCAGTTCCACCCGGGCCCCACCCGTCCGGTACCCCAGATTCGTTCGAGAGCCCCATTTGAGTGCGGGCCCATGCACGACACCACCATCTCCCTGGCTAACCACCTCCAGCTCCACATGTGGTGTCGATGCCCCCCTAGATCCAAAACGACGGGGCTCGCGTGCAGGGGGATAGGGGCTTCTGGTGGTGTTCAGAGGCGAGGGAGGAATTTGGTTCGTCGTCAGAGGTGATGCAGGGAGGTGGCCTAGACACGAACCCAGACAATGGAAAGGCAGGCGATGACTAAGGTTCTTGGTGAGGGAAGTGAAGAAGATGGGAGAGAAGAGAATTGGGGTGGATCTGATTTTTTTTTTCTGTCTTCAGATCTGTGGTAACTAGTTACCTTCCCGTTCTTTGTGTGTATTTCTGGGGGAAGCTAGTTACCTTCCCATTCTTTGTGTGTATATTTCTGGGGGTAACTGGTTACCTTCACATTCTGATGTGTGCATATTACTGAGTTCTTTATGGTAATTGGTTACTTATGTTAGTAAAATCATAGTTACTTCTTCTTTCTTTTTTAATGAAGTGTTATTCCTCTTTTTCCTTCAAATTTGATGTTTTTTTTCATATTTAATATAAGTAACTCGCCACCCCTCTTATGGTAACTGGTTACCCCTTTTATGGCAGAAAGTTACTCCTCTCAGGTAACTGGTTACTCTTCCTGGTACAAGTTATTTAACCTAGCTCTAGGATTTTTTTTAACATAACTGTCAAAGATCAATCAAGTAACTAGTTACCTTACTCAAAATTTGAAAAAAGAAGCGTACTATAAAAAAAAAGGAAAACAAGTTTATAATAAATAAAAAATAATTTTAAAAACAATTCATATTACAATTTTTTTTTTACAAAACAAAAGAAAATTTTAATATAAAATTAGCTATATAAAAAACACAAATAAGCTAAAAAAAATATAATAATCAAATTACAAACATACCCTTCCAAATTAATAAAACTTGATTAAGAGTAAAACTATGGCATAAACGAACTTTTATACAAAAAATATGGGAAAATAAACACATAAAAGTGAAAATTCTTAAAAAAAAAAGCCATATATTAACTTTTTTTTTTTTTTTTTAAAAAAAAGCCATATTTTTGCACATTCTGTTAAAAATCTCATATAAAATGTAATTTCCTCATAAAAAATACACGAAATAATATAGAAGTGGTAAAAATAAGAAAACATAGATTTAGTAACTTGAAATATTTTATCATTTTTAATTTTTACAGCAAACGAACATAAATTTCAAAGCAAATTTACATTTATGAGTGTTTTTTTTTCAATTATATTTATGAGTATTAATAATGTTAGGGAAAATATCAGTTTAGCCCCTGTATTTTTCCCACATACACGATCAGATTCCGTATTTTGTTAAATGACAATTCAGATCTTGTATTTTGCAAAATAGAACAAAATAGTACTTTACCCAATTTTGGTCAATTTTTTTTTTTTAAATATAATATTTCATTTTTAGCTCTTCGACCACTTTCCCTACTTCTCTGAACCTATCGCATCACTGGCGACTCAAGAATTGATCTTATAATTGAAAATATTTTGACCAAAATTAGTTCTAAGGTACTATTTTGTTCCATTTCGCAAAACGTATGGTCCGAATTGTCATTTAACAAAACATAGGGATTGATCGGAAACTTTTGAAAAACAAATGATCCAAAATAGTATTTTCCCATAATGTTATGAATGGTTATGATTAATTTAACATATAACTAAAAATATTTAATTAGTGACTTGTAATATGATATTAACTTGATTATATAATATTTATTTAAAATATTTTTATTTCCTTAAAAAGATAATGATGAAGATTTATCTTATTTTTCTAGAAAAATTATTCATTGTAATCTTCCCAAAAATAAAAAAATTTCATCAAAATAATAGATAGGGTTTTTTTACAATTAAAATTTATAATTGTTTCATCAAAATACACAAGTTCCTAATCTAATATTTTTAGCATTTAAATTCTTTATCGAAAAAATTAAAAGTAGGATTACTAATCCCAATATTCAATTTTGTAAAAAAAATTAAAATTAGGAATTTGGTTTTAAAAAAACCATTTTCATGCCCCCGTTGTCCATTATAGAACGTGTCATGGCATAACAATTGAATTTACAACACAAGCTTAATAATTAATCTCACAACCACAAACTATACTTGATAGCTAAAATATATTACTAAACACACATAACAAATTGTTTTTAGATTATTAGAAATTGGTATAATAAACAGGAAGTACTATAAGTGATTTATAAATCTTAGTAGCTCAATCATTTTATTACTATAAATTTATTGAAATGAATTAATTATTTATGTAAAACAATAAGTTATTTTACATTCATAAGTGACAGTCTTACATTATTCGGACAGATAGAAATACATTACCATACGGTTCAACTTTTATTGGATTTTTTTAAACTATATCATTTTAACCATTAATTTCAAATACATGGTAATTTAAATATTAAAAATTTAAATGAAGACTAAAATGAATTAATTAAGTTAGATTATAATCACGTAATTATTATTTTAACAAATAATTGATTCAACTTTTGCATTTAGAAATACAATTTTATTTCTGAAATTAAAATCTATTTTTTTTTTTGTTTACATTAATCACCTATTAAAACTTTCTATAGTAAGATGTAACTTACCATGGTAACGTTACCAATGAAAATTTGTCCAATATCATTATTATAATGATATATAATACAATACTAGATATTTAATAATTATATTAATATAAATTTAAATGTCATAAAATATTATTATGATAATAATATATAATCTTAATATTTTACTAATTATATTAACATGAATTCTGTTGACTGCTTTTTTCGCTATCAACCTTTAAACGAGAGATTAAAGAAATAAATAACAGGAACACAAGGATTTTTACGTTATTCAAGTTATAAAAGAATCTTAGTCCACGAGTCTATGGTATTAAGATGATTGGAAGCTTGTTATATCAAATTCCAATGGTGTATTCTCAGGCAGCATTTAGATTACTCTAAGTACAATGTGTTTTCTCTCTAAAAAACCGAACCCTTTACAATAAAACTCCTAACCCTATTTATAGAGGCCGGGGTCATTAATACTAATCATCAATAATTAATACACATTCTTCTCATTATTGGGGGGTTAATACCAATTTAATGCATTGGGCTGCATTGAATAGCGACCACGACCAAAGCGGGATCCGCGGAGCCCACTGCAAAATGTACCTACTTTATGGGGAACATGCCCCTGGTTCTGTCAGGGCATGCTGCAAGTACCTCCATGTTAGACGACGTAGTGGCAGTGCGAATTGTCGAGTCGTACACTCGACAACACTGTTGACGGATCGCCAAAAAAGTTGTTAGGTAATCCTCTGGCACTGCAAACCCGCAACGACTGACACCTAGTGCCTATCTTAGGTCCAAGGACCATAGCCTCGGACCTGGGGGACGACTGAGGAGGAACTAGTAGTAGTTGTTTCACCTGGAGAACCTTCAGCTCCGAGGACAATCTTCGGAGGGTAATCTAACTCTATGGCACCCACGACCTACTAACTGTCAAAGAAAAGGCCTCACCTAGGAAGATCCTTGCCCCGAATAAAGGCCTTGGGGAGTATCATACCCTGAAGATGTCTACGAGCGTCTGAGCCAGTCACTGCGAGTTGTCATGTGTTGGAGGTGAAAATACAGATAACATTTGCCCCCCCCAAGTCTCTACTTGCCCTCGGGCAGTGGAGACTTAATTTAAGAAAGATTTGAAAAAATGGAGGGAAAAATGTTTGGGCTTTCCTTTGACACCACTTTGAAGAGCAAACCCAGGTGTCAACGCCCCATTGCTTGGCTCGTTAATCTGTGCATTGAATTAGGGGTCAACTTCGAGATCCCAAATGTCTACTCTGCACCTGAGGCGTCTTTTCCCAAAGAAACAATGATTGTGATCCATGCCTTTTGAAACCCAACTGTTGGATCATCCTCGTGATCTCACCAGTGGAAGAAATCCGACGGTCGTGGGGAAGTTGCTTCCCTCATAAGTTTTACTGGGTATAAAGCCCAGAAAAAACATCTTCAGTCTCACATGATAACCATACGAAAAATAAAAAAACCTCTCACAGAAAACTTTCTTCTCTCTTGCATGTCCCTTGTTTTCAACCATTTTTTCCAGGAGCTCTAAAAGATTGGCGTGAATTGTCGTACTTCTGGGCAGACGACAAATGATATTTTAGAGTTAGGACTCGCCTCAGCACCCACCTTCATTTTATCTCGGGTAAGTGCCTTTGACCTACCTTTATGTTTTAGTGTATGCTTGAGAATTTTTTATATATGCTTAGGAATGCCAATGGTATGGTGTTTGAGAGTCAGTTTCTAGTTTTCATGAGTCATTTTAGGCACATTTTGATGTAAGGGATGTTCAAAATGGCCCTCAAAAGTTTTCATGTCAATTCTGCGTTTCTGGGCCTGTGATCGGAATTAATTCCCAGATTCCGGTAGGTTCATCCCCCCCCAGCTGGTCCTTAGGTGCCAAGGATACCCCACTTTTCCAAAACCTATCTCTTTTCCCCGAGTAGTATCCCTAAAGTTATCCGTATTTTGTCCATCTTTCCTTCGGTCAGAATTCTAACTGCTTAGTTTTTGTCTCAGATGTCCGAGGAACTTAGTTTTTGTCTCACATGAATACGGGTTCTATCTCTTCGACCAGGATATTTCTGACATGGCCCGAGAACAAGGTTCCTCCGAGGACAGTGCAAGGACAAGAGCCAGAGAACCAATCGGGGAGTTAGTCATTCGTCCTAATAACCAAGTGGCGGAGAGGTCCGAAACGCCCGAAGACAGGGGGTTAACTGTGGAGGAAGTTAACAGAGCCCCGCTTCCACACCCTACACAGACATACGAGGGCGATGGGTTTGAAGCGGAGGATTATCACACACTGCTCCGACATCCCGATGCCATGGAGGCCATTATGAGGCACTTCTTGGTCAGGGACAAGTGCTTCATATGCCTCTGCCGGGAGTTTGAAAGAGCGCATCACAGTGTTAATGACTTAGGCGCCTGGAGCTAGGCCCACCTGATGGAAGGGGCTACCCGACCCCTCAAAAAAAAAATTGTGAACTTCCTGATGTTCGTGGGGTTAGCCCCTTTCAACCTTTCCCCCAACACCTACAGAGTGCTCGTGGGGGTGTACATTCTCTATTAGAAGAAGAAATGGCACGAGCCTTCGCCAGTGGAGATCCTTTATTTTTATAGCTTCCGCACCAGTCCAAGGAAAAAGAAAACCAATTGAGATGGGTACTACACCCTGGCGAAGTACGCGGCCTCGTCGCTCGACTATAAGGCTCCTCACCACAACGAGAATCATTTTCGGGATTACAAGGACACCTTCTTCTTCATGAACAAATTTTTGACTTGCAACAACCCGACCCTGATTCTCGACTTCGCCAGGGTTGGTGAGTATCTTCCCGACCATTTTATCTTTCACATTTTTAGGGCTTTTTTGTGTTCGATACTTAGTCAATTCTTTTGAATAGGTTAATTCTGTTGGATCCACTACGTCCAATTCTTCGAGGACCATTTCCAGGCAATGAAGGCCCTTCCTGACCAAGATTTGGACCTTAGCGTCTTGGTAACTAAAGCCAATCTCATTAGGTCAGGGCTTTTAGGCGTGGAACAAAGAATCAACAACCTGCAGCTGGCCAAGTATCGCCAGCCTAAGAAGTCTTGGGAGTTGGTGTCCCATCATATCAACTACATAGACGGGTTGACCTAGAGGGCTTTACAGAAGCGGTTGGCGAAGGAAAGGCTGGAGAATATGCGCACCGCAGAAGAAACCCGAGGAACCCAGGTGGATCGGGAGCTTGAGGAAGAGCTTCAAGCGGGGATGGAAGCCTGTCACATTGCACCAGGTAAACTACATCTTACCATATATTATGCTCCCCTGGTAGGGGATAGGATAATATCAAGCAAGTTTGGGCCTCCCCAGCTCTCCTTCGCCATGGAGAAATTTCACATCGGTACTATACTAGGGAAGAATTCCAAGACTATATAAATTTAATAGACGTGTATCTCCAGCGCCCGAGGAGACAGTCAACTCCTCGAGGCTTCGTACTCCTAGATTGAGTGATGTCTTTCCACTCTAATTGGTTTTGCCAATATGGCACTAACATGAGTTGTGAGGTCGAAAATAGGATAAGACACCCTCATTGCATGCACCAAGGTTTAACTCACAGTGGGCCTCTGAGTAGCTTATGTTATTGTGTTAATTTACTGTGGGGAAATACACTATCTGTTTGATTTTTTCTTGAAGCTCACATGGGGTTAGCTGATATTGCTGGTCTGCCTTGAGGCTTGCAGCACCCCCAAGCTCTTCGGCGGGAGAGGATTTGTCATGCCCTCGGGAGCATGCAGAACCCTATCCTCCAGCCAAGAGGCAGAGAGTCCTTACTCCCTCGGCGACCATTCTTGAAGTTAACCCACCCTTGGTACTAAAGATCCCGTCCTCACCCAGGCTAGAATAGGCAGTCTAAGACCCGAAGTAAGAGGCAGCCAATGAGACAGTCCAAGACTCGGAGCAAGAGGTCGTGCCACCCCAGATCCGTCTTCTGGTGTATCTCGAGAAGTATGAGGAGGCCTTGTTGGAGCAATACGAGAAAATTCTTCAACATTTTGAAGCAAGGCTGGAGGAAGGTAACAAGGCCCTGCATGAGACAGCCGATGCCCTTTGCCAACTTAAGCCACCCCAAGAGAGGCCATTCGTTCCTCCAATAGGTCGGGCTGAGCTGGAGATTTTATTCTCCGCCAAGCTAGGGGAGATCATTGCCCTCTCGCTGCTGAGCTCCTTCAGGGGGTCAGCTCCACTATGTGTGAGTTGACCGCTCAAAGCTTCTCCCAACTAGGAAATAGTAACGAGGCTTCTCTCGTGGCCTCGTGTCGATATGCTTCTCTCTGGGCAAGTTATTCATTCTCACGTTCTAATTCAATTCAACAATGCTTTAGGATAACCTTTTCCTTATTTTCTTTAGCAGTCCGCCTTGGCCTGCCAACGCTCGGGAGACATCATGATGGATAAGTCATACAAACTCCAGAGGTCTTGGGAAAAAATAATCTCCCTCAAAGAGAAACTCCAAGGCCCTCAGAAAGAGCTTGCCCGAGCCCAGGCTACCCTCGAAGCTGAGCAAAAATTCTCTTGGGAGCTTGAAGAAGTTGTCCAAAAGGCCACCAAGGATATGTAGTGGGCCAAAGAGGAAATGTAAATGGCCACAGAGAGTATGCATCAAGCCCAAGAGGAGGCTAAGAAGGCCACAAGTAAGGTCGGCGGAGTGGTCCTTGAAAACTCCCAACTTTAGAAGCAGGCTAAGGAGGCCATCGACCGAGCTAAACTAGGGGAGAGAAAAGCCCTCCAGGCCACAAAAATGAATAGGTCCTCTTAGTGTTAGGTGGACAAACTAAAGAGGGAAGTTGAGAAAACTGCCGAGGATGCCTTCTTCGTGGCCTGGTACCACAACCAAGACATGAACTTGGATTTCATTAGAGAGCCTGAGAAGTATAGACTCCTATTTGAAGAGCATCTTCGAGCGCCCAGGCTACGGAAGTGACTTCAGCTGCCGAGGCGACCCAAGTGGTTCAAATGGTCGAGGTGACCCCGTCTAACGAGGCCATCCAGCCAACTGAGGCAACTCCGGCTACTGAAATGGCCCAGGTTGTGGTCCACCCGGCAGAGGGTGCCCCGAGTACAGACCCGATCATCGACCTGGTGGAGGAAGTCCCCGAGGATTGTTCATAATTTTTAAACTTAGGCCTGCGTGCCATAACTTATTGGGGTATAGACAAACAACACTCGAGCCCTCAAGCACAGTCGTAATTACTTTCCAGTTTAAGAATTATGCAGCTAGCCTTATTTTTATTTTTGGTTTGGTTTTATGAATTCAATGTAGCCTATTTTCCACAAGAATAAGCACTCAAACCACTTTAAACACTTGGTTCTATAAATCCAACGTTGCACGACTGCCACGAGAACAAGAACTCACGTCATTTTAAACTCTTGGTTCTATAAATTCAACGTAACATAACACCACGAGAACAAGAACTCACCCTATATTAAACACTTGGTTCTATAAATTCAACGTAACATATTGCCACGAGAACAAGAACTCACATCGTTTTAAACACTTGGTTCAATAAATTTAGTGTAACATAATGCCACGAGAACAAGAACTCAAACCTTTTTTAAACATCTTGTTCTATAAATTCAACGTAACATGACTGCCCTGAGAACAAGAACTCTAAATGTTTTATAGGCGATTCCAGCCTTTAGTGTCTCTTGCAGGCTCATCGTCCTAGAAGTAACTTTAACGTGAAGTTTACCATTGGTCTAACACAACCAGCCGAACCAAGGACCTCGACTTAACTCGAAGTCCTCCTATGTCCCCACAATCCAAAGATTTGGGCTTTTAGGAGTCCTTGCACATGAAATCGCCTACCCCTCGAGTATGCATTACTCGGGAAGTTAGCCAGGGGCTTCCACATTGTTCTCTGAGTGCATACATCATTCCTTCTAGATTGTATCACACCTCCTCGGGCTTGACGTCATCGGGAGGTGGTGTTAATGAGGCGCCCAAGCACAAATGGCTCGGGCATCCATCCATATCTCGAATATTAGGATTCCGTTTTCACTCCTCGAGCGCGCGCTGTCCTCGGGAGGTAACCTGAATTTCTAAGTTTGCATTACTGGATTTTTACGCTGGGTTTTCTCTAGGTTTCCTATAGAATCAGGTGACAGTAGGGGTGCTTCGCTCGTCGACTATCCAAGCACCGCATGTCACGAATCTATCGGACTTGGGTCCAGGCTCCTCGGGCGCAATGTCCATGGGAGGTGTCCCAAGTCTCCCTTGTGACCAAGTATAAGGTACTCAACTTTCCGTTCGTATATCAAGATAAAGAGACTTGGTCAGAGCTCCTCGGCCTTGGTGTCCATGAGAGGTGACCAAAGTCTTTTCTCGTGCTACTAGGATTGTCTAATTTCTAGGTGTTAAGCCTATTCTGCTTAGTCTCCTAGGTTAGATTCAATTAGTTTCCTAGGTTTTTTCTATACCCGAGGTGACGACACTAGGCTTACTCCACTTGACAAGCTTAGCTTCCTAGGTCGTTCTCTGTGAGGCGTAATGATGCCCTAACTCCATTCCCCTAAGTGATCGGAGACTAGTATGCAATCACTTGTCTAGCCGAGTGGGTGCTTCTGCATAACATTAATAGGGTAAAGGAAACCAAAAGATATAAGCAGAATAAATTTCTTACCGTGTTTTACATACACGGTTTCCCATTAAGCGTGCCTGAAGGCTACAAAGGGTATTACATACACTGGTAATATCAGTGAAGATGCTCAACATTCCAGGCATGAGGAATCAACTCCCCACTTAGTCAGGCTAAGTTGTATATTCTCAGACACACAATGCTCTCAACTTGGTATGGGCCTTCTCAGTTAGATCCTAGCACTCCTCCACCGGGGTCTTGGGTGGCTAAGAAGACTCTTCGCAACACCAGATCTCCAACCCCAAACTTTCTATCCTTCACTTTGGAGTTAAAATACCTTTCTACCTTCTGTTGGTAGGATGCTACTTGAAGTTGAGAAGCTTCACGCAGCTCCTCCATAAGGTCTAGGGATTCCCGCAGTAAAGCATGGTTTGTGGTTAGGTCATACGTATCGCGTGGGTGTGTGGAGATTATTGCCTCAACTAGGAGTATACCCTCATATCCGTAGGCCATCGAGAAGGGCAAATGGCCGGTGGAGGTCTTGACAGTGGTGTGGTGGCTCCACAATGCCCTAGGCAACTCCTCGGGCCACACTGCTTTTGTTAACTGCTTCCAATTGGCCATTGGCCTGCGGATGGGCAACAGAGAAGAAGCTCTTGATAACTCCAAGCCGGTGACAGAAGTCTGTGAATACTTCACTGTCGAACTGTAATCCGTTGTTGGACACTATCTTCCCCGGGAGCCCATACCGGCAAACTATGTTTTTAATCACGAAATCCAAGGCCTTTTTGGAGGTGATTGTAGTGAGTGGCTCAGCCTCGACCCACTTTGTGAAGTAGTCGATGGCCACTATGGCATATTTCACTCCTCCTTTCCCTGTTGGCAGGGACCCGATAAGGTCGATATCCCAGACAGTGAAAGGTCATGGGTTGGTCATCTGTGTTAGCTCATTTGGAAGTGCTCGGGGGATGTTAGCAAAGCGCTAACACTTGATGCATTTCTTGACATAATCCACAGTGTCTCCATTCAAGGTGGGCCAAAAGTATCCTTGCCTTAAGATCTTCTTGGAAAGGCTTTGCCCGCCAGTGTGATCTCTGAAAAAACCCTTGTGTACTTCTCGGAGTATCAGACTGACTTCTTGCTTGGACACACACAGAAGCAAAGGAAAAGACTAATCTCGTTGATAAATCCTATTGTCCATGATTATTTACCTCAGTACTTGATAAAGCAGCTTCCAAGCTGCCTTCTTATCCTGGGGAAGCTCTCCAGAGACGAGATATTTAACTATTGGATCCATCCACCCATCTTGTGTTTGTACAGACTCCACCTCGCCTGGAGTTGAGATACTCGGAGACTCCAAGTATTCAATGGGGACCACATTGATCAATTCAACATCTATGGTTGTGGCCAAATGAGCCAAAGCGTTAGCATTGGAATTTTTCTCTCGCGGCACCTGCTGAATAGTGAATCGTTGGAAGTTATGCAGCATTTCTCGAGCCTTTGCCAGGTGCGCTACCATCTTTGTTTCCCAGGCCTGGTACTCTCCTGGAACTTGGTTCACAACGAGTTGGGAATCACTAAAAATCTTGAGGCCCTCAGCCTTGAGCTCCAGTACCACGCGGAGCCCAGCGATTAGGGCTTCGTATTCCGCTTCATTGTTAGAGGCGCTAAACCCAAAGCAGAGGGCACTGTGCATTCGAGGCCTTTCAGGGGAAACCAAAATAAGTCCAGTCGCGATACCATTTTCGTTCAAAGACCCATCAACGAACAACTTCCAGGTTGGTCCGACCACTGGGGTACCCTCAGTCTTCTCCTGATTCCCTATGCACTCGGTGATGAAATCAGAGAGTACCTGACCTTTTATGGCACTCCTCGGATGGTACATGATGTCGAACTGACTTAACTCCACTAACCACTTCAAGAGTCTTCTCAAAGACTCTGGTTTTTGAAGGACTTGCCTGAGGGGATGGTTTGTGAGGACCTTAATTAGATGTGCTTGGAAGTATGGTCTTAGCTTTCGAGAGGCCATCATTAAGCAAAAAGTTAACTTTTCCATCAGTGGGTACCTAGACTATGCCCCAAGAAGTCTTTTGCTAACATAATAGACGGGGTGCTGGACACAACTTTCTTCCCACACCAATGCAACACTGATGGCATCCTCCCAGATAGCCATATAGAGCAGGAGAGGCTCTTCGTCTACTGGCTTGGACAGAATTGAAGGATTTTCCATGTGCGCCTTGAGCTGTTGGAATGCCTATTCGTACTATTCCGACCACTCAAATCTCTGACTTCCTCAAAGGACATTAAAGAATGGGAGGCACTTGTCTATTTCCTTGGAGACAAAAACGGATCAAAGTTGTGATCCTCTCTGTTAGGCTCTGGACGTCTTTATTCTTGCGAGGAGATGGCATCTTGATTAGGGCCTTGATCTTCTCAAGGTTCGCCTAAATTCCCTGAGCATTGGCAATGAAGCCTAGAAACTTACTGGAGGAAGCCCAAAATGTGAACTTTTGGGGGTTTAATTTCATGCTGAACCGACGGAGCACCGTGGAGACCTCAGTCAAGTCACCCACATGGTTAGAGGTGGTCCTAGACTTGACCAGCATGTCATCCACATAAACCTCCATGTTTTTCCCCAACTGGTTTTTGAACATCTTGTTAACCAGCCTCTGGTAGGTGGCTACGAAATTTTTCAATTTGAAAGGCATCATGATGTAACAGTAGACACCCTTATCAGTCCGGAAGATAGTGTGCTCTTGGTTCGTAATGTGCATGGATATTTGGTTATATCTCGAGTATGCGTCCATGAATGACAACAACTCGTAGCCAAAGGTGGCGTCAACCATCTGGTTTATCTTGGAGAATGAAAAATAGTCCCTCGGACAAGCCTTGTTAAGGTCCGAGAATCAATGCATGTCCTCCAAGTGTAATTTGGCTTGGGCACAAGATCATGATTGGATAGCCACCTGGGGTACTGGGCTTCTGAGATAAATCCATTGGCAAGGATCTTGTTCGCTTCGACCTTGAGAGCCTCTTTCCGAGTTTGATCAAACGTCCGTTGCTTCTGTTGGACGAGAGCAAAGCTAGGATCGGTATTCAAGGAATGGCATATGATGTTTGGATAAATACCAGTCATGTACGAATACGACCATGCGAACACGTCTTGATGTTCTTGGAGGATGCCCACCATTGCCTCTCGAACTTCTGTTTTCAAGCTTCCCCCAACTTTTATTTTTTTATTGGGGGTGGAGGTATCAAGAACAACCTTCTCCATCTCCTCTATCGGTTCAATAGACCTCTCTTCTTGAACCCTCGGGTCTAACTCGTTGGGCCTAGTCTCTTGGATAGCTTGTACCTCTGAAGCCTCAGGCTTCTCAGGGCCTTCTTCCTACACCACCATCACAGGAACTTTGAGGGAGACATTGTAACCCTGCCTCACCTCTTTTTGGTCTTCGCGGACTATGTCAATCCTTGCCTCCGTGGGGAACTTCATGCACAGATGGAAAATGGAAGTGATAACTCCAAACTCCACCAGTGCTAGTTGTCACAAGATGGCTTTGTACGCCGAGGAACAGTCCACCACCACGAAGGTGCAATATTTGAAGGCCTAATGAGGCACCTCTTCGAGTGTTATAGGGAGCTTAATCTGCCCCATCATGATGAGGGCCTCTCCTGAGAATCTGTAGAGAGTCGAGGCGCACGGGGACAAGTCCATCGTGGTCAGCACTATCTTCTTGAAGGCTGACCTAAACATGATGTTCACTGAACTCCTGTTGCCTACTGAATTCATCTCCACCATTTTGTTGGAGATTTGGCTCTCAATCACGACCAGGTCGTGGTGTGGGAAATGCACTCTACGAGCATCGTCTTTGGAGAATGTTATGAATTGGTCAGTCATTTCTGGTATTTGGGCAGGCAACTGAGCCAAATCCATCATCTCATCATCGTTATTCAAAGCTCATACATGCCTGTTCTGCGAGCTTCAGAAGGCGCCATCCAAATGGGGCCCTCCTGAGATGGTTCCTGCTCTCCCGTTCACCGGAGGAGGTCCTTGCGCCACTGGATGTTGTGGAACTACATGAGCAACTGCTGGGACCAGTGGAGCAACAGGTTGTACCAGCTATCCTGCCACAGGGGATTGTGCCTGACGCGCTCCACCCTTAGCATATTGGTGGAGGTGTCCCAGCTTGATGAGATTCTCAATCTCATCCTTGAGCTAGCGACACTCATAGGTGTGATGCCCTATGTCATTGTGGAAATGAAAAAATTTGCTAGGGTCCCGCCTTTCCCTGTCTCTCCATATGGGTTGCGGCTTCCTGCAGTGAACGTGTTGCACTGTGGCCACTGAGATATTCTCTTGGGATCTACCAAGTTAGTGTATTTGAAATATTGTGAGACATACTTCTCGCTGGAAGTAGCTCCCTACTCAACTTGTGCAGTCCCACTTCCCTTAGGCCTCTGACCCTTGCCCTTCCCCCCGCATCTACTACTACCGGGAGCTCGACTGAATTCGGCAGGTTGGGATGGAGCAGTAACTCCAGCACTGAACATAGGCTGAAAAGCACTGTATCCAATGGGAACCGCCTCATACACTGTTGAAGCCATACTGAATCTAAGAGTGGGCACGGTGCTATAACTGGAAGGCGGAGCACTTTGGCTGGGATGGACTTCCCCCCAAGCCGGGTTGGACGGGAGCGAAAGGGGAATATTGGATTCTCGAAGCCACGGGGCCTGGCGTGGCCAAAGTAGGGAAAATGGCAGGTGCTCCAAATGCTCCCTATCTAATATATTCTTTCACTCGACGAATGAAGTCATCGAGCCATCGACATCCCCTCCACTGGAGGTCATCTCAAAGTGAGGACCCCACATGGATGCCAGCTTGTAATGCCATCAATTTTTGGCCATCAACAACTCTTTTGGTTCTCTCCGCTTCCTCCTTGAAGCATTTTATGTATGCCTTGAGAGTCTCGAAAGGCCCTTGTTTTATGTTGGCCAAGGCATTGACCTCGAAGCTTACCTTTCGAACTCCTATGAATTTTCTTTGGAAGGCAGACGATAACTGATACCATGATTGGATGGATCCTAGTGGAAGCTTCTTGAACCATTCATCTGCTGGTCTCGTCAGGGTGATCAGAAACACATGACACTTAGCGTCATTGGAGATGCGATGCACTGACATTAACCGATTGAATTTAGACAAGTGGTCCGTGGGGTCCCAGCCACCATCATAGGATGCTATGGTTGACATTTTGAAGCCTTGTGGTAGAGGGGCCTCAACAATGTGAGGAGTGTATGACTCTACTTCTTCGTCTTCCAAGTTGGATTCGTGGCCTTGCTGCCTGGCCATTCAAAGCTTCATCCACTTTAGGCTTTCTAACTCCGCGCGAAGCGGGTCACCATCTCGGTTGATGATCTGAGCTGGGTTATCTCTTCTCCAGGCATTGAGATTGTCCCGAATATCTGATATACCTCCCCTGGCAGGCTCACACTCACTGGCCTTATTGCATATTCGAGCATTAAGGTTGTCTCGCACCGTTATCCTTGAGACGAGCCACTTCGGTTTCTCCATTGGACTCAATATTTTTGTTTACCAAGATACTGATACTGCGTTCTCAGTTCTGCGAGGCATTCCTTGGGTGGATCCCTGGACCGTTATTCCTTCGGGGCTGGCTAGGTCCCGAGGGGACACCAGCTCTAGGCCTCGCACAGTCTGTATATGCGTGTAGGGGCGGATCACCCTTAGCTCCACGGGCACTGACAGCCTGGCGGTGTCTTTGGGCCCCTGGGCCATCACTTTTACCAGCTTGCTGAAGAACCTGGTGGCCCTCAGGATCTTAACAGGGCATCATCTACTTTGGAGCAGGATTATCGCCAGGGTGGCATCGGGGTTCCAACTCCTGCTAGATGCCCGATGGGCATTCCAACTAGAGGATCTCGCGCCTCTGTAGCCAAGTGCTCGGGAGGCACGTCCTTGACTGCATTAACATGTGACACTCCAACGGGGTGCGCAGGTGGCACGCCAGTTGGGTGCCCAGCTAGTGCATTTCCATTGGGGTCCACTCGCAGCCCATGGACTGCAAGAGTGGCCTTCATGGAAAGCACCATCTCCTGTAGGGCGGCGATGTTACCCTCTTGCGCATCAATCTTTTGTTGTTGGGTGGCCACCTGCTCACGGAGCATCAGGACCTCCAGCATCTCCTTCGCATTCATGGGCTGAGGGTATTCTTCCTCATAGTAACCCTAGTCAACATCGTCATCTTCACTGTCGTACTTAGCATCTTCATCGTAGTCCCCTACCATCTCAGACACATCCTGAGGTGGCTGTCGACTGGGTTCCCCTCCTTCGAATCTAGTGGGAGGGAGTACATAATCTGTAATGTTTCTTTGAGTAGTTTCCATGGCTGTGAGTGATCAAAATGCTTTCTTCAAACTCTCAATGAAAGCACCAAAATGTTGACTGCCTTTTTTGCTATCGACCTTAAAACGAGAGATTAAAGAAATAAATAATAGGAACACAAGGATTTTTAAGTGGTTTAGGCTATAAAAGAACCCTAGTCACAAGTCTCTGGGGTCATTAATACTAATTATCAGTAATTAATACACATTCTTCCCATTATTCGGGGATTAATACCAATTCAATGCATTGGGCTGCATTGAATAGCGACCATGGCCCAAGCGGGATCTGCGGGGTCCACTGCAGAAAGATACCTACTATATGGGGAATATGCCCCTGGTACTGTCAGGGCATCCTGGAAGTACCTCCATGTTAGACGGCGTAGTGGGAGTGCGAATTGTCGAGTCGTACACTCGACAACACTGTTGACGGATTGCCAAAAAGGTTGTCAGGCGATCCTCTGGCATTGCAAACCCACAACGGCTGACACCTGGCACCTATCTTAAGTTCGAGGACCATAACCTCGGACTGAGGAGATGATTGAGGAATAACTAGTCGTAGTTGTTTCACCAGGAGAACCTTCTGCTCCGAGTACAATCTTCGGAGGGTAATCTAACTCTATGGCACCCACGACCTACTAACTGTCAAAGACAAGGCCTCAGCTAGGAGGATCCTTGCCCCGGATAAAGGCTTCGGGGAGTAACATACCCCAAAGATGTCTACGAGCGTTTGAGGCAGTCACTCCGAGTTGCCACGTGTCAGTGGTGAAAATACAGATAACAAATTCAAATATTATCAAATATTATTATTATAATAATATTTAATACAAAACTAGATATTTAATACTTATATCAATATAAATTTAAATATTATAAAATATCATTATAATAACAATAATAGATAATACATAATCTTAATTTTTATTAAAAAATTATCATTTATGTTTAAAAAGTTTATCTTATCATATATATATTTAAAAAAATCATAAATAGTATTTTTGTTTAATTTTTCATTTAATATTTTTATGTCGTTCTTTTATATATAATATTTTTTATTTAAAATTTATATAACAAAAATACAAATTTAATAAATATAATTAATAAATTTTATAAATAAAACTAAGTAAACGACGATGCATTTAAATGGTCATATACCTAGCTACCGTTTTCTTTAAATGTTTTAAAGTATAATTCTCTCAATTATTAAGTAAATTAATGGTCATTATATCTGTAATAATATATTTGTTATTTTCCGACGTACTGTCTCTATTCAATAATCTATCCAAGAAAAATCACTCAAAAAGGAAGAGAAAGGGAATTATTGAAGAGACACCCCACCACCACCTAATATAGAGCTAAAACTATATAAAATCTAATAAACAAAAGAGAGAAAAATTGTATTATTATGAATAATATATGCAAATTCTTTAGACCCTCTCACTACTTAGTCCCATAAGTGGGACCCATTAAATTTGAAGTATCAAAATGAGAGCTAGTTTATTGTATTTATTTTTTATATTGTTTTACATGTAAAATCGGTTATATAAACAAATTGTGAATAATTTTATTGATGTGGTTGTTAAATATAAGGGCAATAAGATAATTTTACGTTCAGAAAAATATACAGTTGAGAAGAATATGTTCATCTTAGTATTGATTTGGAACTTATTTACAATATTAGTAAAGTAGCCTTTTGCCCCGGCTAAGTAATTTTGAAGTAAATAGTAACTAATAATGTTACAGCAGAAAGTAAATTTTTTTTTAACTAATTTGTTATTTTTTTTGGGTGTGAATCAAACTTCTCAATAATTTAAAACACAATCCATCAATATCAATATTGTACCTCGAACAATAGGCAATGATTGATTCTGCTATATTGACCTTACGATTAGGCATCACGAAAAAACGACCACCCTCGAAATGGGATGAAAAAGCTGAGTATCAAACAAATCGACAATCCACAACCGACGATGCAAAATCAAAATATACTTTGCTAGTCGACTTTTACAACCAACAAAACCAACCGAATCGAACAACTATGGCAAGAGGGAGTGAACGTTTCTTTTGAGTTGTCAAAAAATAAAAAATAAAAAAAATTGAGAAAGGAAATGGTATTTGGGTAATTTAAATCCTCCTCATCAAAACATTGAAATCAGGCGGTCTACAATTACAACAAATCAATCCAATAGCTCAAACTAACTAAGGGAGTAAGTCCATAATGAATGATGCGAGGGAATGAAGAATTGACCAGAATATATATATATATATACTAGATATAAATAACGTGCAATATGCACATTTATTTAGTTTTATTTATAATTTTTTTAATATTTTTATTAAATTTATATTAACGTCATATAAAATTCAAATAAATATCCTATTTTAATTAAATAATTTATTTATTTTTGTTTAAGTTTATATTTGTTATAATTTTTGAATTTGTGAGTGACAACAAGAGATTGCATATTATATGTTTAGTGTTATATTAAATGTTACACATGTATTTTAAATTTAAGTTTCTTGCTAGTTTTTTTTTAAAAGCAATTTGTTGCTGATTAACAATATATTATATTATATGTTTAATATGATATTATTCTAAGTGAGTTTAAGTTTAATTAAATTTTATTTAAGTTATAAAACTTATGATTTTATTATTTTTAAATAATTATTATTGTAAAATATCTAAAAAAATATCCTATGGAATTTGTTTAATTATTTATTATTTTTAAATAATTATCATTGTAAAATATTTAAAAAATATCATATTTTGATTTATTTAATTATTTATTATTGTTAAATAATTATCATTATAAAATATCTCAAAAATATCTTATTTTAATTTTTTTTAATTATTTATTTTATTTTATGTAGGTTAAGGGTTTACAAACTACCGTTAAATATAAGAATATTCTGTTAAATATAATAATATTCTCTTAAAATTAACGGAAAAAAAATAAAAAACTGTTAAAACCAAAAATTTCCGTTATCTACACACTTATTATATAGAAGAGATATGCATGTTCACAAGAACATACTTTATTATTGATTTGCAAAAACGTCACTCAGTCTGAAACGTACTATTATCACTTGGAATAAGTTGGAGCCCCACAAAATCATTACCTCCAATTATTGTTCCAATCTTAATAATTATGTCGTTTCTACTATCTTTACTCCTTCACTGAGCTCTGTTGAGGAACATGAAGTGTACACATATATTATATCATGCATAATTTAGTGCTTGATTGGTATGCCGACCGAATAGAATTGTTGATAAGAAAAGCACCTAAAACGTGTCGCAACTATTACCAGAGATGTATTATTGGTTCACTTCCACGACAAAACGTTTGGTTCATTTGATTATTAATATTATTGGTGCATGTATATAATTTCATTTCACTTACCTTAAACTTTTATATTATATACTGAATTAAACGTGCTTTCCTTTTAACCCTTTTGTTATCCGATGATGTCTGCAGATTCCAAAATTATAACCTGTATATATATTTATATTTTGTCAATAAAAATAGAAGAATCGATCTTAAAAATCCACTTTAATAATTATAAAAGTAATAAAAAATTAACATATATATGAACAAAAGTGTTTCCTTCAAAAGAGAGAAGAGGCAGACTTTCTATATTACGATAATGCATTATTGTGATTCCTGTTACTACATTTTCAACATGAATTTTTACAAAGTCCACACACCCTTCTCATGTATGGTTTTTTATCTATATATTAAATCATTAAAATCATGCCGACACTCTAATGGAAAAGTAGCCACACCTTCTCCCACTATCTTTTTATGTTTCTTAATTTATTTCATAAATTTAAAAGACACTATATACTAGATTCTTAACTTGTCTATATACGATTCATAAATAAATAATGATTAATAAGCAACATTTTGATATTTCTTATAATCATGATATGTTCTTAACTTTTGTTATGGCATCATTACTATTAGATATATTAGTTGTTAAGTAGGTTGTTAGTTAAAATCCATAATTCAGCTACTACCTCATCTTGTATTAAACACTTATGTAAGTTGTCCTACATAAGCAGCCCCTGTTTCTATTTTTTTAAGCAATACTACACACTCTTTCTCTCGTTCTCACTTGTTCATAGCGTTGCATCACATGGGTATCAGAGTCGCTCTCGTACGTTAAAGGCATGCTCAAGATAGCAATGGTGTGTGGGTAGAAGTAGTGAGAAGTTTTAACCAATTTCTTTCACTTGATAGTCCTCGAGGTTAAACTCTATTCTCCAAACATTCTCATTTGGTCTCAACAAGTGTTGGCCACTATTTCTGACAGAGAAAATAAAAAACAATAATTTCGAACACAATATAATGTAACAATTGAGAGAATACAAAATTAACAAACGCTACACAAGATGGGAATCATGGTCCAAATTCTCTATTCCAAAGCACTAAAGAGGATTGTTTGAGGTTCTTCAAAGGTAGAATGAGAATTGAAATACAATAAACCTTACACTACCATAAAAAAAGGCTTTTTAGGGCGCTCCTTTTATTTGAGTCTTAAAAAATTGAGTTTTAGGACTCGCAATGCGTGTCCTTAAAAGTTATATTTTTAATTTTTAAAAAATTAATTATTATTTATGGCAGAGACCCGTGACGGAACTTCGGCGATGGCGATGGCGGCGCCACCACTCAAAGGTGGTGGTTGGGGAAAAATAACTACTGGGTTTTGAAGCCTAGGTCTCAGGGAGTCTCGTGTTATTGACGGTTTCCCTTGGAATGGCCTAGAGTGGTCGGATAGAGCCACGCATTCTCAGATCTCCATGGATTCCGATGAACTTCAACTTCAAATTTTGACGACCATCGAGCTCGATCCTTGAGTGGGTTTTGAAGCCCAAAACACAAGGAATGTAGTGTTGGTATTCATTTGGCTCAAGGAGGCCAGAAAATTCCCAAGAAGTTTCGAAAACCCAAAAAGTCGTCGAACTTTGAAGGCACCGTCGAGAGGGCTAGGCAGCACGTACGGCTTGGGGCTCGCGGGGTTGGGGTTTTGGGGGCGGGGAAGAATGCCTGGGCGGCCCGTGTAGGTGGGCGGTGGCCGAAGAGTTTTTGGTCGTGGCTGGCAGAGAACTTGCAAGAGAGAGAAGAGAAGGAGACTGTATCCAAGAATTTTACTTAGCTAGTTAGATAGTAGTAGTAGTAGTAGTTATAGTATATGTATTACTATGGATTTTGGTTCAAGCCGGGACTTAGTTGAACACTCGTAGTAACACTTATAGATTTTATAAGTTTAGCCTATAGTTTAAGAATATTAATTATAACATAAGGTTTGATTAATATAGTTGATTATGAAGATGGTATTTATTATACTATAAGGTTTAGATAGAACTAATAAGATCATGACACTTGTCATGTGCATGTTTATTGAGAAATTAAAGTATTTTTGAGGAATAGTTTTATAAGAGTAATATTTGAAAACCCCAGAATCTGTCAGCAGCTTTAAAATCATTATAGGACTCAATCAAAGCTGTTTACTCAATTCAAATTAGGCTGAAAAAGTGCAATTACGTGTATAATATTTCAGCATATGCCGATATATCGCAGCTCTAGAGGCGATATATCGCCACTCGGGGAATACAAAAAATACGTAACTTCGCACGAACGTTTCTACGAGCCTCGGGAATACAAGCCTAGGCGATATATCGCCTACCATGGGCGATATATCGGCCCTAGGGCAAGAGTTTTGAATGGTTTTGAAAACGAGCTCATTTTAATCCTTAACATCTTAGCAAGCCTCTGAATCTTTTTGACCAAGTCTTAAGCCTCTGCTGAACGAATATTCAAATGATTTTCAATTAAATATTCATTATTTTATTCAAGCTAAAATAAGATCTTTTCATTCTTGAACTCTATAAATAGGACCTAGTACCAAGCCCTTTCTTTCATTCTTCAAGCTGAGTTAAGAGCCTTCAAGCTGCTAGGTTTACTTTAGAGTGTTAAACACTTGGGTTGGGGTTATAGGCTTTATCATCTTAAGCTTATTAAATACTTGGGAAGTAAGGTTAATAGTGTGTTTTTCGATATCAAGTTGTAGTTCGGTTATAGTGCATTCAAAGGTATTCCTATTCCTACTTCATTTCTGTATGTTTCATTAGTTTCTTGTAGTTTTCTCTACTCAAATCCTAACTCACTGTTTTCCATTCTTGGTTAGGTATCTAAGTTCTTTGAACTTAAGATTTCTTGTTGGTAAGTATCTTCTCGGTGGTTTAGTTCACTTCTTTCCATCTTTTTTCTTTTAGAAATACTCACTTTCTCGTTGTTGGTTTTAGGAGTGTTCCAAAATCCCGTCATTGTTCTCACATCTCGTTATTGGTAAGGAAAATATGATAGTTTCTATATGCTTATGTGTATGTTTATGTATAAATTTTTATGATATAGTACATTATGTTTTGTTTTATCTAGGGCTCATAGTTGCTTAGTGCCCTAGTGTTTATCATTTTTATGTTTATAGTTATGATTTACCCTACCTCAGATATTAGACAGGGGACCTAGATGGGTTATCATATACCATCATGTGATCTAACTTACCTCAGATATTAGATAGGGGACGTAGATGGTTTATCACATGTCTTAATGACCATTAATATTGTAGTCCTAAATGGTATACGTCTTTATAGTCATATGTTATATGTTTATGTTTATATGATTTTAGTAGATTTTTCTTCCTCTGCATTAGACTCATTCCTTTATTTTTAATATGTGCAGGAAAATAGTTATCGCGGCAGAAAGATTCATGATAGCTTGGGATTGTGTATTGAAGAAGAATAGATTCGGTGGATTGCATGAACGATTCAAGGACGAAGTTGTTTAAGTCTTTTAATTATGATTTCTATGTATTTTCCGCACTTGATTTTGTAACCAATTTATTTAAGATTTAAGTCATGTTTTATTTTATTTTCAAACAATGGGATCCCATACCATACTCTGAATTTTATATATTTTGACATTTCCTTTATAGTATTTAATAACGTTATGAATGTTTCATATGTATGTTTTTTTAAGAATAGTGTCTATGTATAAACAATTTTAATGGTCCAAAGTCTAGAATTAATTGGGTCATTATAGAGACAAGAGAGATGGAGGGTATACGAGAGAGAGTGAGAGAGAGAGAGAGAAACTAACCCTAAATAAATAAAATAAAATTTTCTCTTTTTAAAAAATAAAAAATAAAATAAAAGAAATCTGTTTTTTTTTTTAATTTAGTTATTAAAATAAATCTTTTATTTATTTATTTATTTATTATTTGTTAGGACCCACTTTGAGTGCCCTTAATACTTTTTTAGGACACTCAAATTGTGTCTTTAAAAGTCTCCACTAACTCAAATTTACTCATAGTCTTTTAGGCCCACATATGTAATTAGGACTCGCACTGCGTGTCCTAAAATGCATTTTTTAAGGATTCTCACTGAGTGTCCTAAAATGTCTAGGAGATGTTTTTAGGGCTCACATCTAGGTGAGTGCCCTAAAATGAGCCCTAAAAAGTGTCCTAGAAAGCTTCTTTTTTTTTTTTTTTTTTTTTTTGCAGTAGTAGTGTTAAAACTAGTAATAAATCAATTTCTTGGTGAGTTTCTTGGAGAGAGATAGAGAGAGAGAGAGTGATCAAGGCCTTTGGACTCTTGAAACTCATATATATAGTGTTAGCACCATCCTAGACTTTTCTCCAATGTGTATAAATTGGAAAAACAAAATACATTTTTGAAGCCAAAACACATTGTTGTGAAAAATATGTACGCAATTGCACGCAATCATAAATAAGTAATAAAGTGATAAATAGAGTATCATTCCCATGATGATTGTTTATTAACTACCAACTTTCTTAATTTCAATTCTATTTTTAAATCAATTAACAAGAATGTTGAAATAATAAAACAAAATAAATTGCAAATAAAGACACAAATGTGTAATTCTATGGATTAATGACCTAAGGTATTTAATTTCATCTACTAACCACTCTATTATTATGATTAAACCAATTTTATAATTATTCTTCCTATAATAATAGCAAGTTCACTAAATCAATTCCTACTCTTTTTCAAGTTATAAGATCTCAATTTACATGTGAATTTTCTACATCTCCTTGATTATTCTAATCTGTAAAAGGAATTAAGAACAAGAACTTAAAATGGTACACAAATCATACATGTATTCTCATATAATACGTATTTATGATTATTTGTTTATACCATACATCCAACATGTATGTTGATTACATGCGAATTGTTGGCCATGATGCTAGAAAAATTGAAAAGCTAAAGGGAGAGTTGAGTAAGTCTTTTGCTATGAAAGACTTGGAATCAACAAGCATATACTTGGTATGAAGATTTCCCGTGATAGGAAGAATGGTATGCTTTGGCTATCTTAAGAGACTTACATTGAAGAGGTTCTTGAAATATTCAACATGAGCAATACTAACGCAATTAGTTCTCCGTTTGCTGGTCATTTCAAGCTTAGTTCCAAGCCATGCCCTACAAGGGAGAAACACAAAAAAGAAATGATCAAAGTGACTTTCTCATTTATTGTAGGTAGTTTGATATATGCTGCAGTCTATACTTGGCTAGATATTGCTCATGCAATTGGAGTTGTTAGCCAATTTCTCTCTAATCCTGATAAGTATCACTGTGAAGTAGTGAAATGGATATTGAGGTATCTACAAGGTACTTCCAGATGCAAGTAGTGTATATATGCTTTAGCAATGGAGAACCTGATGGGTACATAGATGCAAAGATGGCAGGTGATTGTCTTTCTAGAAAAAACCAATTCATGATTCTTGATGACATTTGCAGGGGGAGCTATTTTATGGTAATAAAGGTTACATAAATGTGATGCTTTGTCTACTACAGAGAAGCTGAATGCATAGTTGTGACTGAAGCTCGTAAAGAAGATTTGTGGATGAAAAAATTTCTACAAGAATTGGGTTTGCAGCAAGAAAGGTACATTGTCTATTATGACAGTCAGAGGGCCATTCACTTATCCAAGAATTCAATATTCCATTCAAGATCTAAGCATATTAATAATAGATACTACTGGATTCGCGATGTGCTTGAGATGAAAGAATTTCACTTGGAAAAGGTGCATACCAATGAGAATGTTTCAGACATGTTGACAAAGTATTTTCCTAAGGAGAAGCTTGAAGCTTATAGGCTAAGAAAGGGCCTAATGGAGCCCACTAATTGAGCAAGAGGGTGAGATTTGTTAGGTCCGTCCCTCTTGTTGGGCTAGGACCAAATAATGGGCATTGAGCCCAAATAAAAATGAAAAAAGAAAAAGAAAAAAGGGAAGTAGCTTATGTGAGCTGCATTGTTTTGGATTAAAAGAAAAAAAAAAGAAAAGGATTGGGGGATGAGTCTTTTTATAGGGAGAAAAAGAGAGAAAAAGCTAGAGAATGAAATAGTGGGTTTGGCACTTTTGATTGAAGATCAAGTGGTTAATTCTTGTTAATTTGAGCTCAAATTTTGGATAATGAATCCTTGCAAGGTGCTCTACAAATCTATGAGTTCTGTTTTGTGGTTTGTCGCCTCCAATGTCTGCTTCTATTAAATATTTTCTTTGATGTATCTAGCTTCATAGATGATGACTATTGTATTGTTGAACCAAGATTGTATTCTTGATGTTGTTCTGAGCCTCTAATTATAATAAAGAAGATTTTTGTAATCCCATTGTTGAATATTGTTGATAGTGGAAGTTTGAAGTGGACTATGACCTCCATAGGTTTTTTCCTCATTTAGTTTCCATATAAAAATCTTGGTATCTCACTTTTATAGTTGCTTTTGACAGGCAAAAAAAATATATAATGTATTTATTATTTTAGTAGGTTTTCCCAATAGTTTACATATATATTTTTAATTGAGGCGTTTTTCTAAGTCCCTATCTTTTACCAACAAACTATCTAAAATTCACTATCCTGGTTTTAGGCAGTGACAACAAATTACCAACAAATTATCTATCTTTTAGGCAGTGACAACATCAAAAGGAGGAACTACTCCAGCTAGAACACAAAAGGCTTCACTTTCTTAAAGCCTTGCTCTCTTCCATCTTTATGGCTCATCTTAGGTTTTTCGTTGAAGAGGAGTTTTCCTTTACTTCAAAGTTTATCAGCCTATACTATTTATTAATTATGGTTCAACATTTTATACCATGTTTACGTTAATTATTTTGCTTTTATTTTTACAACCTTTGTAGATATTTTTTACTCTATCATATATAAATAATTTTTTAGTTGTTATAATTTATTATTATTGTTGTTATGAAAAAATAGAATAATTAATTGTATGAAACTTTATTTTATGTTTTGGAATATTTTATTTTGATTTTGTAGTATACATATTGATTTTGAGATCGATTTTGCATCATATTTTTATATGTACAATATAACTTTGATAAATTAATAATCTCGATTAAATTATACTTTTATTTGGTTCCAATTCAAGAATATTGCTGACACGGGTTTTCGCCAACAGTGGATTAAGGAATCTGAAAATAGAGATATTAGACTTTTGCTAAATCGTAATGTGACAAATAGAAAGTATCAAGAGCACTCACTCACTTTTACGTGGTTCAATGGTTAAAATCTACCTAGTCCACGAGTCACTCTTAATGATCTGTTTTGTTCTCACTATGAGATTATTTGTCACAATTTCACCAGAGTTTTAGTATACAAGATGTTGATCCCCCATTTTGTCACTTCACCCTTGTATTTATAGGGAATTCTGCCTGGACAGTTTTGGGTAACTATGCATAAATATGGTAACTTACATTTTGGGGTAATATCCCACGTACATAAATACATTAATGCCTATTGATTCTATGCCCCCAATATCGAGTAATACATAAAAAATAATATCAGAGCATTAATGAACGTATAATGAATCTCCGAGTCTTTTGGGATCCTTCACTGTGCGTCATGATCAGGCTTCAGCGAGCTGAACACTTCATTCAAGCTGAGCATCGAAGAACTAATTTGAACTAATTTGGGTCACACTCATAATTTCACGAAGGCGATCTAGTTCTCTCACATCTCAAACTAAGTTTTTGGCACAAGAGGTGATTTGAAGACTATCTGGTTAATGTAAGCTGTGAAGTTTGACTCGAGCTGCTCACTCCAAGGTTAGCTAGATGTTCTATCTGCACGCTTACTTCATACGCTTGTGTGCCAGCTATACCCCGTGCTGAGAAATTCAGCTCGTATTTTTGGGGTACAACATTTGCCCCCTCCCCAAGCTCCTGCTCGTGCATGACATCACTTCTGACACGCATAATAGGGGCTTTCAGGCTTCTGTTGTGTGAAAACTATTAAAAATAATGCCCTAAGAGCATGTAAAGACATTTTATTAGTTTATAAATAAAAGTACAATTTTATTATTTTTGAATGTTATAAATATTGTTTGAATTAATTATATAATAATATCAAGAAAATTCCCTTTTCATTCATGAGAATATGATCTTGTATTAGTACGAGAGAATTAAGATCATATATAATGAATAAATTAGTCAGTAACATATTAAAGTAATGAATCTTTAATGAATGGTTACTAGTATGGTTTGCTAAGCATACGGGATGCAAGTAATCTAGATTCAGATTACTGATGTGGATAGACACCATACTAAAGGTGTTGTATATAGTAGAGATTATATATGACAGGACCGATGAGAATTAATTATCTTTATAAACTTGTTGTTTGACGTAAAGAATTAATTCTTGTCACAATAGATGTTCATATGTAGACCAGTCTAAATCTTGAGTATTCATGAACTCCTGTTTATGTTTATTGGATCTGTTGATTCACTCTTTAAAACCTCTTAGAATAATGAGACTAATGATTTTTGCTTTGCAGATTCAATATCATGGATGGCTAGGAACATGAATTACAATATTGGAATCCATGCTTTCCTAACAGATCGAATATTGATTCCCTTAAGGGTTGATTCTGGAATTGAATAGTTATTGAGCTCAAATCTATAATTAGATTATAGATTAATTATTCACTAGTGAATTAATGGTACTTAAGGATCAAGAGTTGATTAGAATGGTAAAACGATAATTTTGACAAACTCTAATTAACGAACCAATAATGGATGACAAAATTACATATATTGATTATATCAATGGACTACTAGAGAAAACTCTATAAATATAATTATATGAATGCTTAGAGTGCAATTCCATATTTATAGTGGAGTAATCATGGAATTAATAAATAAGATTATTAGATTAAAGAGTTTAATTAATAATCTAGTTTATTGGATCTTCGTATTATAGGTCCATGGTTCCCAGATCACCTCTGTCCTACACTGTCAAGAGCAAGGATGTCAAAAGAATGATTTGTTAAGAGAATGGACTAAATTGCAAAGGAATTAATTTTCAATGGCAAGGAAATAATTATTTGATAATTATGGGTAATTGATTAATTATTTAACTATATAGTTTTTATTTTGAAAAACTATAGGTTAAAATTAATATTAATCTTGTTCGGATTAATATAAAGATATAAAATAATAAATATCTTATTTATAATATGATATTTAATTTAATTTAATTTAAAACTGATATTTTAAGATAAAATTAATTTTAAATTAACTGATATTTATGTTGGAATAAATATCTTATCTTAAAAGTTGATTAAATAAACAAATGTGAAAATTAGGGCAACCCTAGGGCTGGGCGACATACACTGTATAGTACAATGTGTGGCGCCTAGCATAAATGATTTTATCTGTGGAATTTGAATTTCAAATATATTTGTTTAATCAATTATTTAATTATTCTTTTTAAATATGATTTAAATAGATAATTAAATGAAAATATTTAATCAATTTGAATTTGAATTATATTTTAATTAAATAAATATTATTTAATTTAGATTAAATATCTTTATAAATTTGATATACGTGATATTCGAAAAATGGAAGAATAATCAGACTCTCTCTCTAAAGAGATAGTTTTCTCTAAACCTGAAAACTATTATAAACATTATCTCTGTCAAAACTCTCAAGATCTCATGTGTTGAGTGTTAGAATATTTATTTATATGGTATATAAAATCAATTTGTTACAACTAATTGATTTAATATATAAAGTCAATATTTTATTTATTGACAAATATTCTAATTAATGGCAACATTATTTGTTACTCAATTTTGTACATCCCAATTGATTGAGAGAATATCTCAATCTGTGGCAGAGACTCTGATAGAATGCCTCACTCTATAAATATAGAGTATCAGTCCCCAAGCTCGCGACTCATTATTCTGTCTTTCAGTAACTCAATCCAAAAGAGCTAGTAAGAGCTTGGAAGCCCGAGTACTCGTTCTAATTTCTCTTCTTTTCTTTTGTAGATCTAGAGTTGTAGATCGAGATTATCAATAGCAATGGTTGGAGGTACATATATTCGATCATTTAAAGTTTATAACAATCTGTTTATTGCGCATTAGGATTGTTATGCATCTAGATTAATATTTAATCTAACATTTGGTATCAAGAGGCAAGTTTATCTCTGCCTTGTTATTTTTGTATGCATACATACATATATATTTTTATGAATTATATATGCCTAAATATTCATATATACGCATATATGTATTAGTGTATGTTTATATTGCCGAATGATATCTTAGGTTTATCTCAAGAAACCTGCATTTACAAAGTTTTAGAGAGACTTAAGATGAAATATTGTTCACCAAGTGTTGTTCCTATTTTTAAGGGTGATAAATTAAATTTGAGCCGGTGTCCAAAGAATGATTTTGAAAAGGAAGAAATGAAGAACATCCTATATGCTTCTATGTTGGAAGCTTGATGTATGCTCAGGTGTGCACAAGACCCGAGATTGCCTTTGATGTTGGAATGTTAGGAAGATTTCAGAGTAACCTAGGGTTAGACCACTGGAAAGCTACAAAGAAAGTTATGAGGTACTTTCAGGGTACTAAGGATTCCAAACTCGTGTTCAGACGAACCGACAACTTGGAAGTAGTTGGCTACTCATATTCATACTTTTCTTGTTATTTTGATTCACGTAAATCAACCTCTGGTTATGTCTTTATGTTTGCCGATGGAGCTATATCATGTAGGAGTAACAAACAAACATTGACTGCTACTTCTACTATGGAAGCCGAGTTCATTTCATGTTTTGAGGCTACATCGCATGGTGTATGGCTAAAGAGTTTCATTTCAGGCCTTAGAGTTACGGATTCCATATCTAGGCCATTGAGAATATTTCGTGACAATTCAGCTGCTGTATTCATGGCTAAGAACAACAAAAGTGGTAGTCGAAGCAAGCACATCGACATAAAGTACTTAGCCGTGAGAGAACGTGTTAAAGAAAATAAAGTGGTCATTCAACACATTAGCACTGAATTGATGATTTCTGATCCTATGACGAAAGGCTTGCCACCTCATAAATTCAAGGATCATGTAGTGAACATGGGACTTGGTTCCCTTATGTAAATTTATTGTACAAATTGAAGTTATTATCAATGAAACTCTTATTTTGATGTTTTCTCATATTTATGCACATATTAATTTTATTTGAGAAAGTTTTATCTTCATAGGACCTGAATAAACATAAGGTTCATTCATTTAAGTACACAACCACATAAATTACATTGTTATGTAATAAATATATTGTAATACATGGAAGATAATACTCGCTATAAAAGAGGACCCATCGCCATGGTTCATGTGTTTATTATCTAACAGGGATAATCATTGGGCTTAAGTAATACATTAATTTAAATGTTGACCAAGTGGGAGAGTGTTAAAATATTTATTTATATGGTATATAAAATCAATTTGTTACAACTACTTGATTTAATATATCAAAGTCAATATTTTATTTATTGACAAATATTCTACTTAATGGTCAACATTATTTGTTACTCGATTTTGTATAACCCAATTGATTGAGAGAATATCTCAATCTGTGACAGAGACTCTGATGGAATGTCTCACTCTATAAATATAGAGTACTGGTCCCCAAGCTCACGACTCATTATTCTGTCTTTCAGTAACTCCATCTAAAAGAGCTAGTGAGAGCTTGGAAGCCCGAGTACTCGTTCCAATTTCTCTTCTTTCTTTTGTAGATCTAGAGTTGTAGAGTGAGATTATCAATAGCAATGGTTGGAGGTACATGAATTCGATCATTTAAATTTTATAACAATCTGTTTATTCCGCATTACGATTGTTATGCATCTAGATTAATATTTAATATAACATTGAGTACATCTAGGGAGTCACATAAATCAACCTTTTGAATCCTACGTGCCCACACATGTCCTTGTGTGTTTGAGGATTGGTCTGGTAGATCAGGGTGTGAGATCTCATAACACTGGATAAGAAGATCATTAATTTATACAATAAGAGTCAAGGACACTTGATAGGCTACAATAGGTAATCCCTGATCTATTTGTATGTGATTTAATATTTATATATGTATATGATATTGGCTAGTATTAATATTTATTAAAATGGGCCCATATATTCTGCTGGGTACCTTTGATTTGATCATTTAATACCAACAATTTGTATTGGATAAGTTTATACATATATATATATATATTAAATATTGTGTGGGTTTCTTGCAATTGTTATATGTATGTGGATATGTATATTGAATGGATGGATACGTTTCTTGAATGTATAGTTGAATGATGGATCGTGAATTATATGGTGCTATTGGGTTAGGAATTTTATTGTTTTTCTAGATCTTGTGTAAGCCATAAATGACATAGGATTTTTTGTAATTTTATTTCTTGAAATTTCAATTTAAAAATCTGTACACAAAGAAAAACAAGAGGACCTGAGCCATCAGCCATGGCACACGACCTGAGCCTCCAGCAGTTGCATGCACCAGCCCCGTGGCTGCCTCACCCGCACGCGCACCCAAGCCCCGAGCTCCCAGCTCCCGCGTGCGACACCCAGGCTCCTGATCCACTGCTTCGCGCACACACGCCCAGCCGCACCCCTACGCCCTGGTCTCCTGCCGCGCGCGTCCCTGCCGTGCACCCAGCACCTAGCGCCAAGCCCCTGCTGTAGCCATGCACTCGAGCCTAAGGCTCAATGGTGTCGCCGACCCTAGGATGGCTAGGGCACCAATCTTGGTGCCCAAACCCTAGATTCTAAAGTTTTATAAAATATCTTTTATTTAAATAATTTTTAAATTATTTGAATTTAAAAGTTTAATTATCTTCTTTTATTTTATTAGAAAATAAAATATCTTTTAGTTGGTTAAGATATTTTAATATCTTAAGTTTAAATAATTGTTTGAGTTTTATTCTTTAATTATTTAAATTAAACTAAATTAAAAATATTACAAAAATGGTTATCTAATTAAAAGTTAGTTTTAATTAAATAAATTAATTAGAAAATTTGTTTCTAATTAATAAGTTTGGCAAAACAAAGATCCTAAAAATTATCAAGAAAGCCTAAAGGAGAGGAGGAGCATTCTTGGAGAGTCTTGAAAGCTGCATAGGCTTAGATTGCAATTTTATTTCTAATTTTTTCAAAGGGTTGTAAATCTTAGAAATACCCATTAGTACTCGGTTCATCATTTATTGTTTATTTATTTAAATAAATGTTCATTAATGTTTGATTGATAACATGATCATGCATTATTCAATTGCATGCCATTCATAAAATCCCACACAATTTCTCATTAATCATGCATCTTTTAGAAACATGATTATCTAAGATTGTCCTATTTGTTTATATGAATTATTTTTGGTGAAATCAATTGCATGTAAACTACTAAGTATCACTACAAGAAAAAATGCTTTTAATAACACCAAAAATGTGTTATCAAAACATACCATAACACATTTTGATGTGTTAAGACCGACTATGTTATCGCAGGTTAGGGTACCTTACATAACACTTTATCATTGTTATACAGATGTGTTATTATAATGTTAACGATAACACAATTTCCGTGTTATTTTAATAAATAGATAAGTGTTTAATTATGTTATTTATAGTCGATTATATAACACATTTCAATACTTATAAATTTGTGTTACACTACACTTTAGTATAACACATTATTTGTCTTATATAATGAAGTTTGCATAACACAATTCTTTGCATAAAAAGTGTTATTGTAATAGATATTATAACACAATTTTCGTATTATAACACTAATTTATTCTATTATATTTTAATTTCTTTTATATAATTAAAATTAGCTTTCTAATATATACTAGCATCAGCAAGAACTTGATTTTCAAATAACAAAAAGTAAAAACATTCAACATTGTATCAACAATCCACAAATTAGTTTAAAACATTCAACACTGTCATCAACAACAAAATGTTCTTTAAGTATTCAAGGAGTCTTAAATATTCAACATAGTAAAAAGTTACTACTTTCAACACAAAATATTCTACAGCTGCCCAACACAAAGCCTTCAAAATTAAGTATCATTTTCTACTTCGCTTGCCACATCTGCATGAGAAAGTAGAAAGATAAGCAAAACAACAAGTGTGGTGGTCCTCATAGTCACAACATGGGTTATATCAATAAGATTGTCCATAATTTTTCAATCTATATCAAATACATTTTATCATATAGATTATATACATTGGAACAAGCAACAAGCATCTTTCATTTTTATTCTTTTCCTTTCCAACTAGGGCTGCTAGCAATTCTTGGCTCAATTCAAAACATGCCAAAAAAACAACATGAAAATAATTTGATTCCATTCTAATCCCAAGTAAGCTAAGTTGTCTAAACATGTTTTCTGTGGTGATAGGAGACCAAAATATTAGAGTATGCAAAAAAAAAAAAAGATGATCAGTGATTGTTGAACCTTTCCAACAGCCTATAGTTCCAAAAAATAAAATGATAAACATAATAATAAGAATCAGAATCAAACCACATTAAAACCAGCATTGTTTTTAGATTTCCCTATGAATTTAGATTTCACTACCTTTGCAGCACCAGTAGAACTAGGAATGATATTTTGTCCAGCTCCACGGCCTCCTCTCCAATCCTTCATTGATGGGCCATCAACAGTCTTCTGTGTTGCTGAACATTAGTAACAAGAGTCAAGTAACCAACTTGTAAACTATTCTCCTATTATAGAAACAAATAAAGTGAAAAACAAACTTGTAGTTGCATGAACAGTTGTCATTAAACCCTCAAGAATACCAAATTCCTCATGAACAATCTCTGTAAAGTAATAAGAAAATCACTCAGCGAATAACTAAAAAGCATAATAGCTAAAATGCATATTATTCATAAATGTATATTAATTATTAATGATATCTAACTCCAACTATTCAATACTATTACTATAAAATACAAAAAAAAAAAGAGTTTATTATATATTTATACTATTACTATTACTATATAATATATATTTATATGTATACTATTACTATATAATATATTTATACTATTACTTGCTTGTCAACTTTAGGCAAACATATATTAGCAAAACTAGCTCACAAGAATAACAGTAACACAGTAAGAAGAATCAAATGTAATAATGCATAAGAATTTGAGATTACTCTATAAGTCTTTATTAAGCATCAACAATCTGAGATTACACCCTATACACAGTTGAGAAGAACTAGCACACTCAAATTATAACAGTTCACACATAATAGAAGTCCTGAAGCAACTCTCTCACAAAGCTAGTTCTCTCTTTCTTAAAGTCTAATCTCTAAAAAATATTGTATTATAGAATGAGGTATATGCCATTCTCTTTGGTTTTCCTTTGTTAAAGATTTTTAGAGAACTTTTCATCCTCTGAAAAACAACTATCAGTGTAATTTACTATTAACACAGTTAGAAGAGTAGTCTATCAAAAAACTTGATCTTGAACAAATATCCATAAAACAAATATTATCACTCAAAAGTTCTTAATTACAAGTGCCAAATGTACAACCACACATATTCTTTATCAACAATATTAACAACTTGTCAATTGAAAACATGCCAACAAATAATCTCATATTCTAGTTGTTGTATTATAAACCCCTGCAAAAACAGATTACAAACACACAGAATAATGGCTAACAATATCGAAGACAAAGTCAGCTAACAAAAATTTAATCAAACACACCAGAAACGCCCAAGTTTTCTTTTTTCGGACTTAACCAAATCAGGTTAGTACTACAGCCAAGGCAACAGAGGTCCTTAGTCAAATTTACTATCAAACATGAAATAATCTCTATCAGAGGTCCTTAGTCAAAGTCAACTAGTCATCTCAACAAGTTTAATATCACTTGTATCAGCATACATAAAATAATTTCTATTTAAGAAAGCCATTGTGTGGAATAATTAGAGTAAACATATCTTTCTAGTGTTGTTAGAAAGCTGGCTTATAAAGTTAGTTATGGTAGTTATATCCTACACATTTTATAAATGTTTCAGCTGTCTTATAAAGCTAGTTGGGTATTGTGAGGAAGAAAAAAAACTCAAGAAAAGAAGAGTGAAAACAGAGAAAAAAAGCTGAGATGTGATATTCATTCTTGCAAGGTTGAGTTCTGTAATGGTGTGTGTTCTTTCTTACTTTCTTTTCTGGTTTCTTGCTGTGATCATAAGGTGTTTGTGTGTGTTATTTAATTCTTTAACTGAGCTTTTTGTTTCTTATTGAAAACATTTGGGGGCTTGGAATTGGTGAAGTAATATCTAAACAAATGCATCAAATTCATTTAATTTTTAAATGTAGAACATCATATTGTAGCTTAGATGTAGTAAATCTTAGAAGAGAAACAAAATTTTTAAATCTGTTTTAGGGACAGTAAAAATAGAAAGTGGAAGTATACATTCCAAAAAACAATCACCATATTCCATTACACCAGTTGATTATATATTTAGATAGGAAATAACTTGGCTTAAAATACACACTATATAATGCATAATCCAAATGCAATGACAAATGATACCAAAGCAATTACTGTAGTTTCCACTGTATTTTAACAGATTGAAACTTAGAATCAATAAAGAGATTGTCAAGCCCTTGGGGATGGTTTTGGCCGTGGAGTAGAGTGGTGTCTAGCCAACACTCATTCGAACCACGTATGTGTTTGTGTTTGTGTTCCTCTTTATGTTTCATTTCTATTTTGATTTGATTCCTTGATTAAACCAGTTTTGTCTTTAAGATTGATTATTGATCAATTGTTTTCTGGTTTATGGTGTGTTGATTTTCACTACAATTTATCAAATATATATCATCATTAGGACTGTATTGTTATTATTATTATTTAATTCATTTTCATTGGTGCATTTTTCAAAATTTGATCTCATTCACTAAACAAACAAAAGAAAACACTTTCTTAAATCTTAATTATAAGGAAGATCAATGATCTGGGTTTTGGAAAGACAATCTTCAGGATTACATTGACTAATACAATTTAAGAAAGACGAGAGAGAGAGAGAGAGAGTGACTTAATAAAATTTAGACATGAAGACTAGTAGCAAACACATAAGGAACTCTGAAGCAATATACAGAAAATAGATAACAAAATTAGATGCAAAATGAACAATAAAAGGCAACAACTAAGAGTAAAATGGGCCCAAAAAAACAGAACTGATCTTCAATGAGAATATATTTTTTCATTTTCATTTTCACTATCACTAGTAGTATATATATATATATATATTTTTCTCTATACTATATAATGAGAATATATTAATAGAGATCCTTTATGTGTTTGTTTGTCTATTTCTTTTGATCATTATTTTTACTAGTAGATACTATACTGCTATATATAAACTATCATATTTAATGATATTCTTTTATTCTTATATATAAATATATATGTATATAAATACCCCTGCAGCAGCAGCTAGCTGCATAAGTGTAGTAGCGACAACACCCCACCACACAGTAGAGACACTTGTAGGTCTACTGATCTACTGGATAAATTTTCAATATGTCTTCAAGTATTAAATTGTTGAATATTGTTTTCAATTGGGTCAGTTTCTGAGTTGAAAAAAATTCGGATACATGTAACTTCTACAATGATTCCATCTCCTTATTTGATTATCTCTTTGTTGGTCTGATCTGATCATAACTGGTTTCTCTGCCAAAGCTAGCTAGCTCATGTTTAGAAATCATTTACATAAGAAAGAAAAAAACCCATTCCCGGCAATTTTAAGTTACTGTTGTGATTGTGTAAATATATATGATCTATTAACTACTTGAAAGTCCTACTCATTTAATAAGAAAGAGTTTTCAAATACCTATATTTTCTAGTTTAGTTAAGCTTAAACATGAGAACTTTTGGTAATTAAAATATATCTGTTGTAATAGATTAATATACAGTTCTAGCTATGGAAACACCAGATTTTCCTCCCATAAGTATGTACTAATTCAACTACATAAGCTGTAAATTATTCTAATCTATTCATACCCATGTAATTCTATGTGTATATATATATGAGCCACACATACTAAGTAATGATGGCTCTATTGCCTAGCAAGCCAAATTGTATTATTCAAACTCATTGGTAGAAGAGAGAATATCATAGCAAATAATATTTAACCTTAACTAGATAATTATCAACTGTATTAAGATGAAAGTATTAGAACTCATCCCTGCTTTATCAAGGTGAGCATTACATAGCTATCATTATCAGCTTTCTTTATTTAATATAAAACTGCATTTTTATTTTTTTTGCTCATTCTAATCTCATGGCTTGCTTCACTATGCATCTCCCTAATATTTAAAAAGCAATTATTAGCATCTTTCTAAGAGTGCTTATTAAGCATCTCAAGCAAATTAAACTTTCAATTAGTAAAGATTTATTATGTAAAATTTCATTCAACTTCTGTGATATAACTTTGTAAGTCTCTACAATTAACCATGGATTAGCATGATAATGGTTTGTAACTAGGTTAACTTAATGTATCTTAGTCAACTCTGCACCTATTCTTGCACTCACATTCTTTTAATTACTATATCAGAAGGTAACTATTAATAATAATGACAAGATACCTTTCTTTAATATAGTTAGAGTTGGAGAAGTAAATAACAGAGTCAACTCTGATGATCAAAACTCCAGGAATCTGCCTTGCCTCTGGGTATTGCAGGGTGTTCCAGTACACACTAGTCCTTGGTAGCTTTCCAAGTACTGCAGTTCATGGCCTCGTCACTTGCAAAAGAATTTTAGCAAGCGATAGAGCCTATAATATATATGCGCATATGGCACAAATAATTAATATTCATCATATATATACTTACTGTTAGCACTACAATACCAGCCACAACACCTATCCTAATATCTAGCATTTACTTATTTTTAGAGGAATAGTTCATTAGCTAAGGGTGGATTTATGCCCTTATCAATATGGCTCACCTGAATAGCACAGATCAGATGCATATTAAATTATTATTAGGCTTATTATTAAGACACTAAACAGTAAACAGATCAGATGCATACCTCTATGAGAACCCCATTACATCCCTACATGAAAACTCCTCCACCAAACTCAAAACACAACCCAAAAATAGAAAAACTAAAGAGAAGAAAGGGAAATTCCAGCTACTAGCTGAAGCAAAGATGAAGGGAGAAATAAAACATTGATTATTTTCCTTTTCTCATATGAAATTAAAATTTATTATTAAATGTATTTAAATCACTATAAAAATGAATGAATATTACACATGCGGTGAAGTTTCTATTTGAGAGAAAAGCTTATCTATACAGTTCCTACCGGAACACAATTCAAAGAATGAATCTCAAAGAACTGCAAAAGTTGAGCTAGTACATATATATATATATCTCACAATAAACATTAAACACGATCAGCTGTTATCCAACTCAATCCAATTTCACACTAACCACATAATTTTGGACAACTACAAACCACATTTCTCAAAGCTGAGTAACACATTAGAGCATAGAAAACTCACTCGGATATGAAAAATCACAAAGTTCATTCAGAAAAACCGCATTTAGAAAGTTCATTCAATAGAAAAATCAGAACAACAATTTAAATGCAGATAATTCTCTCACCCAAAACTCTTTAAGAATGAAAGAACATTCTCTTTAGAAACAAAAGAGCCAGAAAATTTCAACAGAAGAGACAGTGCCCAGCACATGTAGTCTCTTAGCATTTTTCACAATTCAATCATGTGCCATTAAATTTAAAAGAGTCAATCCAAAAACAGAATCAAGTCTTGCTTTAAAATCTTTCCACAAGTTTTATGGAAAAGTAAAATAAAATGAAAGGCTTTCCAAAACAGAATCAGGTCTTGCATATGAACGTACCATACAACTCTACACCAAAGGCTATTCATATTATGCATACACCAAAGGATTTTCATGTATGAAAAGTTAGAATATGATATTATACATAAAGCATTATTATACAAAAACCTGGCTGTTAGAAAGGAGAGGGGTCAATAAAAACCTGCCTAAGTTCATACGCCACGACAGAACCTCTTCCAGCCCTTCTTTCAAGCTTCTAGGGTTGTAATTCAACTCTACTTTGGCCTTCTCACTGGAATATGCCCACTGATGCCTTCATCACTAGCCAACTAAGCTTTGACCCAAAAATTTGAGTTTGCTACATATGCACCTAGAATGTGATAATGGTTAGAAATTAAGAAGAATTTCTATTTTCATTACCCAGTCCCATTTTCATTCAATATGTCAGACAATAGAGAAAGTAGTTTCTTGAAAGTTTTAACTATATTGGAAGATATAATATTAGGAATTAAAGGTTGAGCAAATGTATATCTTGACGTGAAGAATTTCTATTGCTGCTAAAATTTAAAATCTTATTATAAGCTTGCTAAACTGGCTTAAAAAGCAGGGTGAAAGAGGTCAATTCATCAAAAGTTTGCTGACACAATCAAAATAAAGAAGTAACATTTCAAGAAAAATAACATTAATAAAAATCCAAATGTTCCGAACTAAAACTAGACAACAATCTTGGGTACAAATCGAAAAATTGAAATGAAAAGTGAAAAACTGAAGATTCCAATAGCCAGAATGTGACTCAAAACAAATTAACAAAACAAACTAATAGTAGTACGGCCATAGTTAATAGAAATCACAAATATTAATAGCAATGTGAGAATGGTTAGAAATTAAGAATAATCCTTGGAGGAAGTAATCCCTGGAGGAAGTAATTCAGCACCACGAGGATTCGTTGAAACATATATCTGGGAGCAAACAAACAAAATCACATACTCAGAAGGCATAGAGCAAACAACATGATCCACTTGTCATCTTACTGCTAGAAACTTATAATCATTTTTTAAAAAAAAAAAATTATGGTAGGTCCCACTATTAGTTCTATTTCTCTTCATTATCACTATTTATGCTACCACTTGTGAAAAATCACACTAGTGTTACACATAACCCTTTTTCCAGACTGTAACAAACTCCCACAACTTAATTTTGAGTGGGTATGCAGGTACAGAAACACTACCATTTAAGAAAACCCATAAATTGCAAAAATATATAAAACAAACTAATTCCATCAGTGCAAAATACTATGTTTTCTCAAGAAGTAAAAAACACAATTCGAACTGGACAATCATTCAGTTTGAATTCACTTCTTCAAATATATATTTAGTATTGAATTCAAATATAGTACATGAAATATCACTGCTTTAAGCATCAATAATGATTATATACACACACACATACATAAAGGAAATGACAACATCAAAATATTTTCTTTATCCCTTCTCCAAGTTTATTTTTGGTCCTCTCTATTCATGATCAACCCTTGAGTCTTGAATATGAGTTTTCCCACCCATTCTACTAGCTAAGCTGACATTAGGCCCAAAAGTCACTGTAGATAAGAACTTGCTTCTTCAAAAAATTCATGTTGACACGAAGACTTTACTGTGACAGACTTTTCAAGTCAACTAACTGGAATTCTGTCCAGTAATCATTTTCTACCAAACAACCAATTAGTTACAACTCCCAACACATTATAAATAAGGAATGAGAATTTTATTAAAATAAGACTACATTTATAAAAGGATAAGGTATTCCAGAAAAGAGACAAAAAAAAAACTAAAAAAAAAATTAAAATGTGTTTGATAAGTCGGTCATCATTCTCAACGCATTCAAGCATCAAACAAAAACTCCAGCAATTGTCATGTTTTAAGTTCATATATGGGAATATGACATTATAAAAAAGGAAACCTCATCAAAATTGTGCCAGGAAGAGATGCTTTCATAATACTATGTGGTAATTCATTTCAAGAGGGAAACTATAATATTTTATGAACATAAGAAAGGTCCAGCCTAATTCATTGCAAGTATAAAACAATAGCAAACAGGGGATAGGATACAACAGAAAACACAAAATAACAAAGAAACCCAACAATAGCAACAAACAAGATTTCTAATGGAAATTCTCAATCCCTGGTCATTACAATGCAAGCTGGATTGATGATAAATTTATACATAGCTATTAGATATGAAGAGCATGAAGAAACAAACTATCACCAATATCAATCCAATCAACTATTACTGGTAAAAGATGTTGTGGGTAGTGGGTACTAGTCCAGCAGTCCTTATGGTTTCAAATTTTTTGCAATAAATAAGATGAAACGTCACTAAAGCTTTTTATATTCTAAAGAAAGCACAAAAATTACCCTAGGAACATTGCTTGGTTCATTGTCTTCAAGACTTCTGCTTGTGGTGGATCCATGTATATCAGTGATGGCTACATCAAGAGATGATATAAGGCTCGAAGGTAAGTTAATATGCGAAGTGTAAGATAAATCAAATAGATAAAGGTTTTCAGTTTAATGCAAATGCAACATGATGGAAGATGATTTACCTTATTTAGAGAAACAGATGGAAAGGACATGCCGATAAAAAATCCAAAGACAACTCCCATGATAGTACCAATAACAACTCTTGCCCCATCACTTGATCTTTTAAACATTCCACTGATACAAAAATAGGGAAAATAATTTATCTAAAATGATATGAATGTTCACGAAACAATAGACTAGCAAACTATAATGGTTTCTTCCTTTGAAGGAACAAGCCCAATAACACAAAGTATAAAACTGACTTATACCTACGGTGTGAGTTTGCCATATTTGTGTGGCCTTAAAAATCACAGGAGCCTCCACCACCAAAAAAATCACAAGATGCTATTTCCATACGAGCATCATTTTCATTGGTTATAACTAGCCATTCGTTTTCTCTACCCAGACAATTGAAAAGTACCTAAACCAACTTATTTAAAAGTAATTCAAGGAACAAATCTCAAATTCAAATTCAAACTTTTTAGGCAAATAACATTGTAGAGAATCCTAACACAGTAATATGATTCAAAGAAGAAGAAAATCATATCTAAACATTTATTTTAATAAAGATAAATCTATTTAATATATACATATATAAAATTACCTCTCTCCCTTTCTTCTCGACCCTTTCTCTACAAATTAACCAACCCTCAAACTTCAACCTAGCTCTAAGCTTCAAACCCAGCCCTGTTTCCAGCCTCGCATCGTCGACCACAGCACATCCCCATCGCCAGCCATGCGTTGTTGAGCATGTCGAGCCTCCGCATCGCCAAGTCCCCAGAAGCCTTCGTCAGTACACCTGCATGAGAAAGGGGTCTGTGAGAGCAAGGAAGAAAGAGACGAGCGTTGTGAGAGAGTGCGACTGAGGGAATTAGGAGAATGAGGAAATTTTTTCATCTGATGTGAGAGAAAGAATTGAGAGAGAATGAGAAATTTTTGGCGCTCTAGTTTATAGAGCATAACATTACAGAGCAAAATTTCAAAACAAAATCTGGGAAATAAGAAACTTAGAAAATTTTGAAAGCCCCATTTTTCTTTGAATAAGAAACGTGATTGGAAATGTCGAAGATGGTGCCGAACAAAAACCACAAATTTTATAGATTCTATGAGATTCAAGCTGATAAATCTAACATCTTAAACTAATTACTTACCTGGCTTGCCACCGAAGAGAAGAACAATTTTGTAAAGCCCAACGACTGGAAATCGAAGGTAGACAGAGGGATAGAGAAAGACGAGAGAGAGAGGGTGAGGAGTTTGGAGACCGTATGACCAAGCCGAAGAAATGGGTCTCTTCTTTGTGTCAATGTGTTGAAGGAAATGGGCAGGAATGTTGAAGGAAAGCTCAGATATGTTGAAAAAATTTGTGTGCTGTGTCGATATGTTGAAGGAAATGGGCAGAAATGGATGTCTCAGGTCTCAAAAATGGGGAAGAGAAGGAGATGGGTGTCTCGGGATTCTCAGTCTCATAAATTAAAAAAAAATTCTAAGTGGCGGGATGTGCAATTTATTACCACCCTTTTTACATAAAAAGTTGCCCAATATAATACTCTACCATACCATAATACTTTTCTATTAGTATTATATTGATGTGTTATGGAAATGGGTGTTTGGTGTAGTGTATTAAATTAGTTAAAACTTGGTAATTCACACCATAATAAAGGCAATAGTTTTTATAGGCCTTTAAGATAAACAACTTTATATAAAAAGCATTTTAGTAAAGTTAGATGAGTGTAATGGGTAATTATTTAGATTACATTAATTATAGAAACATGCTCTTTTATAATTATGATTTTTTAATTAATTACATTCATAGGGTTATCAATAAACTAGTAATTAATTTGGAATTGATTGATTAATTTAATAAAACCCATTTAATCTTAAATAGTTAGTGGGAGAAGGTGAACATCTCAATGTGACCTGTGGTCTCCATTATTAGTACAACACAGTGAGATATGAATAGGGCCTCGAGGCGGCTTTGTTTCCATCACCCTAGGGAATGTTTCTAGACATATCAATGCCAAGGTTGGCTTCTTATGAAGATAGGAGGGTGTGATGTATTTTAGGCTTGATCAACCCTAAGGCGACACTCTCTAAGTTAAGTCATGAAATCGGAAATAATGGGTTACACTTACAAAAATGTAATTAAGCTTTTACGATGGATAATTGCATCTTGACCAAACCAGCGGTACTTTATATTTAAAAGAGAAAATAAAGAGTTATTTTTATTTTTAAATTATAAAGATAAGATTGTTTTATAAGTTATCTGAATTTAACTTGACCGACCCTAAGGCGACACTTTATTTGTTGGGTAGTTTTATTGTGGAACATTTATGTATTTTAATTGTTGCATTCATGCATCATGTTTACTTTCCAAAACATTGACATTTTTTCAAATGATAATATTATTGTTTTTATCTATTTATTTCAGTAATGTCGAACGGTGGCAATCCAATAACCGCTTTACTATCACTTGAAAAATTTAATAGTGATAATTTTATAAGATGGAAATCAAATCTAAATCTTATGTTAATCTGTGAGAACCATAAACTTGTCCTAACTAAGGAATGTCCTGAAGAGCCTGCTACCACTGCCCCATATAATGTTCGGGACAAGTATGATGCCGTGACTCAACCCAATAGTAAGGCAAAGTGTTACATGCTTGTGAGCATGAATGATGTTCTGAGAATAAAACATGAAACCATGGAAACTGCGTTTGAGGTAATGGATTCTCTGCAGGTCATGTTTGGGCAGCAATATGATCAAAGTAGACATGAGGCTACTAGAACCTACATGACTACTAAGATGAAGAAATGTGTTTTTGTACGTGAACATGTTTTACACACGATTAATGTGATGCATGAAGCAACAATACATGGGGCCATTATTGATTAGTGTACACAAGTAAGCATCATATTGGATCGCTTACTCCTACCTTTTTTGCATTCACCACCAAGTACATTATGAATAAGTTAGAATTCAACATGATCTTGATTTTGAATGAACTACAGACATTTGAGTCTCTTAGCAAATTCATTACTAAAGAGACTGAAGAAAATATGGTAGAGGAGAAATCTTCAAACTCTGAGGAGAAATCCAAGAAGAGAAAGAAGAACAATAATAAGGACAAGGGAAAGGGAAAAAAGTCCAATAAAGGCATGAAGGCACCAAAAGCCAAGGAGAAAAAAATTGACAACAACTCCAAGAAGAAATAACCAAAAGGAAAATGCTTCCACTGAGGAGTTGAAGGTCATTGGAAGAGAAACTGCAAGAAGTATCTCTCTGAGCTGAAAAATAAAGGTAAATATGATTTACTTGTACTTGAAGCTTGTGTAGTGGAGGATGAAATGTCATCCTAGGTTTTAGATTCAGAAGCCACTAACCATGTTTGCTATTCCATGCAGATTCTTGAGTCATCAAGAGAGCTGGCAGATGGCGAGGTGACCATGCGAGTTAGAAGTGGAGTGCTCGTTTCAGCAAGAGCAAAGGGAACAGTCCGTTTAATTTTTGGGAATAATTATTTAGTTTTGAACAATGTTTATTTTATTCTCGGATTTTCTAGAAACTTAGTTTCTTTATCTATGTTGCATGAACAATTTTTTTATATTTCTTTTAGTAATAATGCGATTTTTATTTCAAAGAATGATTTCAAAATATGTCAAGCAGAACATAATGACGGACTGTATATGCTCAAACCAAATTAACAAACGATCAATAATTCATAATGATTTAATTAGCAAAACCGCAAGGTAACAAAAGACAAAAAAATTTCAAACGAGGATGACACATATCTTTGGCATCTTAGACTCGGTCATATAGGTCTAGATAGGATAAACTGGTTAACAAAAGATGGACCTTTGAGAGAACTAAGAGTTGGAACTCTTCTGGTTTGTGAATCTTGTCTAGAAGGTAAAATGACCAAACGTCTTTTCTCAATGAAAGGCAATAGAGCCAAAGAAACCTTTGGAGCTTGTACACATCAATGTCTGTGATCCAATCAATGCACAAGCTAGAGGTGGGTATGAGTATTTCGTCAGTTTTATTGATGATTACTCAAGATATGTTCATACTTACCTAATGCTTAAGAAATCTAAAACCTTTTGTAAGTTTCAAGAATTCAAAGTTGAGGTTGAGAAGTAGTATGTAAGACTCTAAAGACACTTCGATTTGATCGAGGTGGAGAATATTTGGATTTAGAATTTAAAGATTTCTTGCTGGAGCATGGTATTCTATCCCAACTCACAACACCAGGAACGCCACAACAAAATGGTGTTTCTGAAAGAAGAAAAAAAACCTTGTTGGACATGGTCAGATCTATGTTAAACTACTCTTCATTTCCTCTCTCATTCTTGGGATATGCACTTCAAACGATGACGTAAATTTTGAATATAGTCCCATCTAAGACCATTAGCAAAATGCCACTGGAACCGTGGAATGGAAACAAACCTAGTTTGCACCATTTCTGCATTTGGGGTTGTCCTGCTCATTTTCTTAGACCTAAATCAGGGAAACTTGAATTAAGGTCGAAAGTGTGCATTTTTTTTGGCTATGCTCCTGTATAGTCCCATAATATTCTGTGGATTTTGGTTCAAGTCGGGACTTAGTTGGAAACTCGTAGCAACAGTTATGAATTTTATAAGTTTAACCTATAGTTTAAGAATATTAATTATAACATAAGGTTTATTTTTTTTAGTAGGTATGATTATTATAGTATAGTATAGGTTTATGATATTAGTAACCTTGTATGTGGAAAAGGGGGTGATTGCATAAGAATAAGTTAATTATGATATTATTAAAAAGTGTTATGGATCGAGCCTACATGAAGCCCAAAAGTCCAATAAGATTTTGGGCTTAGTAAATTCAAAATCAGGCTAGGGAATTAGAGTTTGTTATTGTATGGTTAGTTAAGATATTTGTGGATTAGGCTGTTATTTAGATAATTAAATAGACTTTTCGTAACTTTAGGGTACTGTAACTTCCGACCTATTTTTGACTCAACTATATTATGAATTTCAAAAAATAGTATTTCTAGAAAGTTGTAGATAATTGAATTAGCTTATTAACAGTGTAAAGATGGTCTAAATCAGAATCCTACAGCTCCAAATATGTTGATTTTACTACATGTGAGTTTAGAGTTATGAGATTTAGGAAGTTAGAAGTTATGATTCTATTTTATTTAAATTTAAATTTAGATTATAGTTAGAAGGAAATTATGTATTTTTAAATAAAAGAAAGATCTAGAAACTCTAGAACCTTCTATAATCACTAAGAGCATGACACTTATCATAATCATGTTTATTTAAGGATTTTATTATAAAAGAAAGTTCTAGAAACTCTAGAACCTTCCAAAACCATTAAGAGCATGACACTTGTCATAATCATGTTTATTTAAGGATTTAAGTATTTTTTTTATAGGATAGTTTAACTCCTCAAACTCTATAAATAGGACCTAGTGCTTAGCCATTTTCTTCATTCTTCAAGTACTTGATGAAAGCCTCCAAGGTGCTAGTGTTAGCATAGAGAGATACACTTGGGTTTGGGATAAAAGCTTTATCATTCTAAGCTTTCTAAACACTTGGGAAGTGAGATATAGTGTGGTTTCAGTGTTGAGGTTTAGATCAATCTATAAGATCAACCAAGGTATTCCTATTCCTTAAGCTCAATTCTTTATAATCCTTTAGTTTCTTTTATTCAGATCCTAACTCTTGTTTATGATTCTTGATTAGGTATTTAAGTTCTTGAAACTTAAGGTCCTTCTTGGTAAGTTTCTTCTTGATGGTTTAGTTTTCATATTCATCTCTATTCTTAGAGATTCTCACCTTTTTCTACTGTTGGTTTATAGGATTTTTCGAATCTCGTTCTTGTTTTCAAATATCTTGGCTTTTGGTAAGGAAAATAGGATTGATTTTATGTACTTATATGTTATGTTATGTTTATGTTATAATATGTTTATGTTATGATATGTTATGCTATGATATGTATATGTATGATATGTTTTTAGTTCTTGGGTATATGATTTATTTAAATAACAAGAATATAACTTGTTCAGATAACAAGCCCCAAGAATATATTCCTTGGGCATATGATTTGTTCAGATAACAAGCCCCACAAATTTTTATGAATTGTTTAGATAACAAACCCCGTAAATTTATGGGCATATGATTGCCTAGCTAGCAAGCCCCAAGAAGAATGATGGCCATTGTAGTCTTATATGATATATGTTTTTATAGTCATATGTTTTATAGTTTATGTTTATGATGTAGTTTTAGGCTTATGATATATGATGTATGTTTTTAGTAGGTTTTACTTGCTGGGCATTAGGCTCATTCCTTTATTTTTAGTGTGATGCAGGAAAATGATATGTAAGGTGGAAGGATTGTGTGTAAGCTTGGCTTGTGTGTTGAGGATGAATAGAATGAGTGGACTGCATGTCGATCAAGGATGAAATTTATTTTAGTCTTTTGAATTATGTTTCTTTTGTAGTTCCGCATATAGTTTTAAACAATTGAATTCAAGTTTATGTTTTTCTTTTAAACAATGGGTACCCATGCCATATTTTATGTTATCGTGTATTTGATACAATATTTTGAGTTTTCAATAAAGTTATATTACTTCTTATGTATCTTTCTCCAAAAGTAGTATCTATGACTAGTAGTTTTTAATGGTCCAAGGTCTTAGAAATAGTTGGGTCATTACAGCTCCATAAACAAGAGGTGATTATTTCAATAGTCCCAAGGATCAAAAGGTATTTGTTTCCACAAATGCGACCTTCCTTCAACATGACTATATGAATAACTATAAACTTCCGAGCAAGGTTGTATTGGAGGAACTCACAGCTGATAAGATTCCATCACAATCATCTTCATCATTAAATGATAAATGACAAACCGAGGAAACCATGATTCCTGGAAAAGAAACCCCGGTGCAACGTCGTTGTAACGACCCAAAATTACTAATAGGTCTTAAGGGCCTTGATTAGTGCACCGGGAGGGCATAATTGGAATATATGTGATTTAATGATTTAAAGCACATTATATGACTATTTGAATACTTGAGATGCATGACTATGTGTATTAGTATGCATGTAGGCCCTGATTAGGTTAGAAGGGCATAATCGTAATTTTGGCCCGTTGCGGGCATAACTGTATATATATATGCGATAATTGTTGAGACCACATTATTATGTGGATATATTTGTGATTTGTGATTCGAGACGATCCTAGTGAGAAGATTAGCGAAAAAGTCACTGTGGGGATTTATACCCGGCTCGGGGCGAGCCTAGGGGTATAAATGGGAATTTAGAGAATATATTGAGGTTAATTTTGATGATGAGGAATATAATTGGTGATAAATTAGGTATCGGGAGGTAAGCGGAAAATATTAGAGACACTCGAGGTACTAGCGGGAATTGGGGTGAAATGACCAAAACGCCCTAGATGCACTTAAAGGTTTAAAATTAAAGGGAGGGCATTATGGTCATTTGGCTTGCAAGGGATAGGTATGCTGAGGCTTTATACTTAGTGGGAATTGTAGAAAAAGGTAGAAGGCTGAGGAAAGAAAGAAAAGAAGGAAAAGAAAGAAAAAAGAAAAGGGAGGAAAACATAGTAGTTTTCTTAGGGTCGGTTTGTGGTTCTCTCACCATTTCTCTTCAGTCTTCTTGGAGAAAAACTCAGAAGGGAGCTAGGTTAAGCTGAGTAACAAGAATACTAAGCTAAGCTTGAAGGGTTGGCAAGGGGTTAGCAGGATCACACCAATACTTGAGGTAAGCCTTTGGAGTTTTCAGTTTCTGGTTTGGCTAGTTTGAATTATGGTATCTAAGCTAAGTTGATGGGAATTTTAGGGGAACTCAAGCCAATGAATTGAGGAAGAACAAGCTAAGGAGGTCTAGAGGCTAACTTGAACTCAAATTTCCATCAAAGGTATAAATTCTGAGCTTTAAACTTAGATGTTTTGACTAGTTTCTGCTGAGTTTCTGAGTTTAGGGTCAACTATGGTGAGTTTTGAGATTAGGGATGCATGTGCTTGGGTTTTGAATATTTGGGATGTTTGGGATGCGTGGAGTGTGTTAATAAGCTTGTTTTTGCGTTTGGTGAAGATTTGGAGAAGTTTTGGTTAAGTTTGGCTCGAGGAAATCGCAAGAAGGGAAAATGAGGTGTTGCCTGTCTGTGACTAGCACTACAGCGCTAGCCTTTGGGTGCTGTAGCGCTAGGCCATGCTTTCTGGGGGATTTTGGTTCTGCTTGTAGCACTGTAGCGCCCTCCTTAGAGCGTTGTAGAGCTGCCCTGTTACCAGAAAGGGGGTTTAGGGTTATTTTCAAGGGTTTTTGACCAAGGGTTCGAGGTTTGATTCCACCACCTTGTTTGGTGGAACTAGGACTTCCCGGGGGGCTCGATATTGGTCCCGAGGCTAGGTTTTGGATTTGAGGTTTGGTGATGACTTTGATTTATGGTTGTGATTAGGTGAGCGCTAAGGCTCGAGAGGGATCATGCTCAAGGAATCAAGTGAACAAAGCTAGCGAGTCTAAAGGTAAGAAAACTACACCCGGTTATATGTTTGTGATGGGACTAAGTGCTCCCGATATCTGTATAATGTCAATGATGGTATTATGCCATGGGACATGTGATAGCGGCCTAAGGGTGCCGTACACAATATTTGCGCACAGGGCGCGGCTTGGCCACTGGTAGCCGAGGACAACTTAATATTCACTGAGCTCGGTTTAAGCGGGCCGGAGTCAGTGGGATAACGGAGGGTGCGGCCTGAGGGCGCTAACCCTATTTATCATTTGTTCATTGATGTAAAATATGAGTTGGTGTGTTTAGTATGCTGAATACTTTATTATTCTGAATGTCTATATGGTTGAGAATATGTTATGCAATATGAGATATTGGATTGTCGGTTCATTGCTTATGCTCTGTTGTTGTGTTTTCTTGTTGGGCCTGGCTCACGGGTGCTACGTGGTGCAGGTAAAGGCAAAGGCAAGTTGGACCAATCCTAAGATGGAGAGCTGCGAGGGTTGAATGAACATAGCCAGCTGTTCGGTCGCCATGGCCGAGGAATGGATCAGGACAGAGATTGCCTAATTGTCTGTTTTGCCTTAATATGGCTAATACTGTATTTAGTTCTTGAATCTTTTGTAAATGGTTTTAATCTTAATATTTTTTTGGGATCCCGTGTAAACAGGAAATTTTTCTTTATGAGAAATGTGACTTTTAAGACCAACACATTTTAACCCTAGTTCCTTTATAGTTTCAGTAACACGTTCTTAATTAAACGACTTGATTAGCAAGTCTAGCACTTTTATAAACACACAGTGTAACGGTCTTGGCTGTCCAGGGCGTTACAGTCGTAGAGGGAGGATTGTGAGACAACCTGTTCACTATGAACATGAGGCACATGTCGTTGTATCTGATAAAGACAAGGACGATCCATTAAACTTTAAACATGAAATGGATGATCCTGAAAAGGAGAAATGGCAAGAAGCCATGAAGCAAGAAATGGAACTGATGTATTCCAATTCTGTCTGGGAACTTGTGGATCCACCTGAAGATCTCAGGCCCATAGGGTGTAAGTGGATATACAAGAAGAAAATAGGTTTAGATGGGAAAGTAGAGACTTTCAAAGCAAGGCTTGTAGCCAAAGGTTACACTCAGAGAGAAGGTGTTGATTATGAAGAAACATTTTCTCCTGTGGCCATGCTCAAATCCATTCGTATCCTCTTATCCATAGCGACCGCCAATGATTATGAAATATGGAAAATGGACGTCAAGATAGTATTTTTGAATGGCTATCTTGATGAAAGTATCTATATGGTACAGTCAGAAGGGTTCATAAAGAAAAGGGAAGATCAAAAGGTGTGCAAGTTGCTGAAATCCATTTATGGATTAAAGCAAGCATCTAGATCTTGGAATATCACTTTTGATGAAACAATTAAAACATATGGCTTCGAATAGAATGTTGATGAAGCATGTGTGTATAAATACATTAAAGGAAACGCTATGTTTTTCTTAGTTCTTTACATTGATGAAATTTTGCTCATTGGGAACAATGTAGAGACCATGTCAAACGTAAAGAAATGGTTAGTTGAAAAGTTACAAATGAAAGATTTCGGTGAGGCGAGCTACGTTCTAGGAATCCAAATCCTAAAGGAAAGGAAGAACAAGCTCTTGGCACTTTCTCAGACTAATTATATAGATAAGGTGCTTGAAAGATTCTCTATGGAGAATTCCAGGAAAGGTCAATTACTGACCAGACATGGAATTGCTCTCTCCAAGAAACAATGTCCCAAGACACCTCAGGAGGAAAAGGATATGAGAAAGTATTCCTATGCTTTAGCAGTTGGGAGTCTGATGTATGCTATGTTATGTACTAGGCCCGACATATGTTATGTAGTTGGGATTGTAAGTTGTTATCAATCAAATCCTAGTTTGGAACACTGGATTGCAGTAAAGCACATTCTCAAGTATCTTAGGAGAACGAGAGACTATATGCTGGTATATTCAGGGGGTGAGCTAAACCCTACTGGATACACTAATTCTGATTTCCAATCATACAAAGACAGTAAGAAATTGACATTCGGGTCAGTGTTCACTCATTGTGGAGGATCTGTGATCTAGAGAAGCATTAAGTAATCCAGCATAGTTGATTCAACCATGGAAGTTGAATACATAGCGGCTTGTGAAGTAGCTAAGGAAGTGGTTTGGTTGAGGAAGTTCTACACTTATTTGGAAGTTGTTCCAGATATGGATAAGCCACTAATCCTGCACTATGACAACAATGGAGCAGTAGCTAATTCCAAAGAACCTAGAAGCCACAAGAGAGGGAATCATATAGAAAGAAAATACCATCTGGAAAGAGAGATTGTACACCAAGGTGATGTGACTGTTATGAAGATAGCGTCGGAACAGAGCCTGGCTGACCCGTTAACCAAGACACTTCCTGCAAAGTCGTTCATGGGTCACATGCAAAGTATGGGATTAGGGAGATGCCTCACTTGCTTTAAGGGAAAGTGGGAGATTGTTAGGAATAATGCCTTAAAAGCATGTAAAGACATTTTATTGGTTTTTAAATAAAAGTACAATTTTATTATATTTGAATGTTATAATTATTGTTTGAATTAATTATATAATAATATCAAGAAAATGCCCTATTCATTCATGAAAATATGATCTTGTATTAGTACAAGAGAATTAAAATCATATATAATGAATAAAATAGTCAGTAATATATTAAATCAATAAGGAATCTTTAATGAATGGATACTAGTATGGTTTGCTAAGCATACGAGATGCAAGTAATCTAGATTCAGATTACTGATGTGGATATATATCTTAGTATAGGTGCTCTATATAATAGAGATTATATATGACATGACCGATGATAATTAATTATCTTTATAAACTTACCCTTTGACGTAAAGATTTAATTCTTGTCATAATAGATGATCATTTGTAGATCAGTCTAATTTCTGAGTATTCATGAACTCCTATTTATGTTTATTGGATCTTTTTTTTCACTCATTAAGGTCTTTTAGAATAATGAGGCTAATTACTTTTGTTTTGGAGATTCAATATCATGGATGGTTGAGAACATGAATTACAATATTGGAATCCATGCTATCCTAATGGATCGAATATTAATTCCCTTAAGGGTTGATTTGGAACTGAATAGTTATTGAGCTCAAATCTATAATTAGATTATAGATTAATTATTCGCTAGTGAATTAATGGTACTTAAGGATAAAAAAGGTCATTAGAAGGGTAAAACAGTAATTTTGCCTAATTGTTGGTAATTCCATATTTATAGTGGAGTAATCATGGAATTAATAAATAAGATTATTAGATTAAAGAGTTTTATTAATAATCTAGTTTATTTGATCTTCGTATTATAGGTCCATGGTTTCGAGATCACCTCAGTCCTACACTATCAAGGGCAAGGATGTCAAAAGAATGATTTGTTAAGAGAAATGACTAAATTGCAGAGGAATTAATTTTCCATGGCAAGAAAATAATTATTTGATAATTGTGGGTAATTGATTAATTGTGAATTAATTAATTATTTAACTATATAGTTTTTATTTTGAAATACTATAGGTTAAAATTAATATTAATCTTGTTTGGATTAATATTAAGAGAGAAAATAGTAAATATCTTATTTATAATATGATATTTATTTAGTTAATTTAAAACTGATATTTTAAGATAATTTTTTTAAAAAAGTTGATTAAATAAACAAATAAGAAAATTAGGGCAACCCTAATAGGGCCGGGCGACACACACTGTACAGTACAGTGTGTGGCCCCTAGCATCAAGGATTTTATCTGTGGGATTTGAATTTTGATTTCAAATAAATTTGTTTAATCGGTTATTTAATTATTCTTTTTATATATGATTTAAATAGATAATTAAATGAAAATATCTAATCAGTTTTAATTTGAATTATATTTTAATTAAAAAAGATTATTTAAATTAGATTAAATATCTTTATAAATCTGATATACGTGATGAATTGTAGAGTCCAAGAACTTTACTTAGCAAAGTTAGATAGTAGTATAATAGTAATAATAGCATTATTATGACTGTGGATTTTTGGTTTAGACCGGGATTTATTTGGACACTCATAGTAGTACTTGTAGATTTTCTAAGTTTAACCTATAGTTTAAGAATATTAATTTTAACCTAAGGTTTGGTTAATATGACTGATATTGAGGGTAATATTTATTATATTATAAGGTTTAGATAAGACCCAATAAGATAATAGCACATGTCATGTATAGGTTTAATGATGATTAAGTATTTTGAGGATTAAATTTATTAAGGTTAAAAATTTGAATACCCTAAGGTCAGTCAGCAACTTTGAAAACGTTAGAGGGCTTAGTCAAGGCTGTTTACTCAATTCAAATTAAGCTAAAAATGTGTAATTTCGTGTTTAAATATTCAGCGTATGCCGATATATCGCAGCAATAGGGGGCGATATATTGCAGTACGAAGATACGAAAAACACAAAACGTTGCACAATTGCCTCGGGCATAATGGCCCAGGCGATATATCGCCTATAGGGGGCGATATATCGCCTCCTTCAGTGTGTTTTTGAAAGTTTTCAAAAATGTTCTCATTCAAATCCCTAACCTCTTGATAAGTCCAACACCTTTCTGAATGAGTCTTTAGCCTCTGCTGAACGATAATTCAAATTATTTTCACTTAAAAAGCCATTATTTTTATTCAAGTTAAATGATGATCTTTTCATTCCTAAACTCTATAAATAGGACCTAGTACCCAGCCATTTATTCATCTATTACTCTAAGTTCAAAGGCTGCAAGTTGCTAGGTTAGTGTGAGAGTGTAAACACTTGGGTTGGGAATTATAAGCTTGATCACTATAAGCTTACCAAACACTTGGGAAGTAAGGTTCTATTCACATTTCGGTTCAAGGTTTAGATTGATCATAGAAGTACTCAAGGTATCCCAAACTCTAGTCCATTTTTGTATTATATTCTTTAAAGTTCTCATAGTCTTCTACTCAGTATTCTAAACTTATTCTTATTCTTGGTTAGGAAATCTAAGTTCTTAAGCACAAGGTTTTTGGTAAGTATATTTTGATAGTATAGTTCCTTCTTCACTTTCATCCCTTTTCTTCAATATACCCACCATATTTTAAATGGTTTTTAGGAGTGTTCCAAGGTCCCAAATCAGTTCTCATATCCCGGTTATTTTGGTAAGGAAAATAGGATAGGATTTATGTGATTATATGATTTTTATATGTTATCTTATGAATATGTGTTATGAAAAATGCTATGTTAAGTATGTTTGTAGACTTGGGCATATGACCTATACAACTAACAAGCCCCAAATAGATTATGGGCATATGACTTGCTTAGCTAGCAAGACCCCACTAATCTAATGGGCATATGACTTGTTTAGTTTATGGGACCCCAAGTAATAATGGCCATTATAGTATGTATGTGACATAAGTGTTATGGTATGATTTTATGTTGCATTATGAATTTTTATGTATATGGCTATATGTTAGATTTTCCTTGCTGGGCATTAGGCTCATTCTTTTTATGTTTATATGTGCAAGAAAATAGCTATAGTGGCGGGAAAGGTTCGTGGATTCTTGGGGAATGGGAATTGAGGCGGAATGGATTCAAGGAGTCGAGAGTTTCGATTTCGAGGATGAAGTCTTTGTTTTGTGGTTTATGTGTATTTTTCCGCACCTATTTATGTAATCTCCTTTTTATTGCAATTAAGTTATGTGTTTCCTTTTTAAAACAATGGGATCCCATATCCTGCTTTGAGTTTATGTAAGTTTAACCTTTATTTTTACAAGTTTTTAATGAAGTTATGATCTTTTCACTTGTAAGTATTATTAAGGATTAGTGTCTATGTATAGTTTTCGTTAATGGTCCAAAGTCTAGAGTAGTTGGGTCATTACATATTCAGAAAATGGAAGGATAATAAGACTCTCTCTCTAAAGCGATAGTTTTCTCTAAAGCTGAATACTATTCTAAATCTTCTCTCTGTCAAAACTCTTTAGATCTCATGTGTTGAGTACATCTAGGGAGTCACATAAATCAACATTTTGAATCCTATGTGCCCACACACGTCCTTGTGTGTTTGAGGATTGGTCTAGAAGATCAGGGTGTGAGATCTCAAAACACTGGATAGGAAGATTATTGATTTATAGAAAACGACTCATGGACATCAACCTTTTGAATCCTACGTGCCCACACACGTCCTTGTGTGTTTGAGGATTGGTCTGGAAGATCAGGGTGTGAGATCTCAAAACTCTGGATAGGAAGATTATTGATTTATAGAAAAAGACTCATGGACACTTGATATGCTACAAGAGGTAATCCCTGACCTATTTGTATGTGATTTAATATTTATATATGTATATGATCCTAGCTGGTATTAATATTTATTATAATGGGTCCATATATTTCGTTGCGTACCTTTAATTTGATCATTTAATACCAACAAAAATGTGCCTACCCACTCACTCAAGTACGAGACACGTGTTGGTCTGTAATAGGCACCTATTTGGGTTTCGAGTACTGTGACAACTGTCTTGTCAACTTTTTCCCGCCGCTTGGTTTATTTAATCTACACCCTTGGATCATGAACTGATCTAATTGTGTGGCCTAGATTGGTTCCCGAAGTTTACTTTTAAATAGGAGTATCAGACTTGAATCTTACCACCTTTCCATTCAAAAAAATTCAGCTCTTTTCTCCTCAAAATAATTTTAGAGTTTTCTACATTCCCTCATATTCCAGAAACTCAGGTTATTACCTTCGGTGCTGCTATCATTTCCTCGATCGAAAAACCAAATTGTAAGTATCTTTATAGTTGGTTTAAATTTCATCTTCTTAATTTTCAATAAGTATTATGAAATTTTTCAGTATATTTTTCCTACTTTGGTTCTGTTTGTGTTTAGTATATTTTTTTGTTAGGCCAAAACAATAGGTATAGATATTATTAGAAATAAAGCACAAAAACTGGTGATTTTCTAGGTTTTTTGGGTTTGAAAGTGGATCATCTGAATATGTGAATGTGAAGATTTGAGGGTTTTTAAGTTCGGTTCTAGGTAACTTACGGGTCACGGTTTTTTGAGTGGTTTTGCATTAATCTGCTTTTCCAAAAAGGTACTGGGTCTGACACGCAAATCTCGAAGTATCATAGGCTTCCCGAGGTTAAAGCGCGTGGTCACTGACTACGTGTGTGCACAAGTATTGGTGCTAAGGGAAATCTAAGCTCGTATATATCTTAGGTCGAATAGACCGAATCCAAAAACCCTTGGTTGCCTTACCTTTATCATCGTATTAATGTTGTGTCTTAGGTCGCCTCTAACAGGTCGCTTTGTCGCTAGGCAAACTAAATTATGGCCAACCAGAAAAAGTCAGTGGCATGGTCTTCTTCCCAAAATAAGAATAAGGGTAAGCAGGTTACATCCGAGACCCCTATTCCCCACTTCGGCCCAGTGGTGTATTGGGAGATCGTGGCTGACCCCAACACTTTCTTTGAGGCTGAGCATATCAAATCCTAGATAAAGACTCAGGGCAAGATGAATAAAATTTTACTGAGTCACGGGACCGAGTTGGGACCTGAGGGTCTTGTTTCCCTCCCTCTGAGGGAGGGAGAGTGGAGCTGCACTCCGCTCCAAGATGAATTTGGGGCATAGAGTTATGAGCACCTGAAGGCTGGTGCCTTTCTTCCATTGGAACAGTATTTCGTAGATTTTTTAAACTACGTCGAACTGGCATCGTTCTAGCTCCCCATAAATTTGTACCAACTTTTGGCAGGGCTAAAATTTCTATTTTTGAATCATGAGTGGGAGGCCCCACCCCCGCCGATATTACGTACTTCTTTTGCCTCAAGGCCAATCTAGAGTCAAAGGGATGAGGTAATGGCTTCTACTACCTCACCAGATTCCCCAGCACAACCTCCATCATTGACCTCCTGAGCCACCCGAATGACTACAATGATTGATTCTTTATGTCAAACAGGTTCAGGAACTGGACCCATCGATATTTCAACTGTCCTTGTAAGGATCTCAGCTCGTTGAACTTTGTACTTCAATTCCTTCTTAGCCAAGTTTAAACATATTCTAATCGAGTTGTTACCCTCTGCAGCCATATATAAGAGAACGGAATGGTCAGAGACCCTCATAGGTCAATATACGACTATGGCCCATATTCCTGCTAGGGAGAAAGAGTTTCAGATGGTGGTAAATGATGCCACCATGGTGGTTTGCAAGATGATCTACAAGGATCAGACACTAGCCATCAGGGTCCAAGGCTCCCTCCTCCCTAGGAGCTTCTGCCAGCCACTGAAGAGGTTGATGAAGAAGAGGACGTCACGTAGTTGGTGCGCAAAAGAAAGGTTCCTGAGGATGGACAAGATCCTGCTAAGGCCGAGTTGAATCAGGGGCAGTAGCCAGCACCTCTGGCCAAGCTAACCCAAATAGAGAATTGAATCGAGTTGTTGTTAGTTTTAAGCTAGTCTGATTCAACCCAAGGCAGCTCGTGAGTCAACACCAGATTGATCCGGACCTGAATGTGACCCTCCGTCAGTGTGTGGATCACTTGGTCATATGCCACGACCATAGCTACCCCAGATGTACCATAGTGGTAGATAATACCCTTCAGTTTAGGTCCACCAGTTTTGAAGAATACGATACAAACCTTTTGTCATGGCCTTCCCTGTGTCATGGTGTTTTTACACCAAGTATTAGGCAGGTCGAGCATGAGTCTAGTCCAGATGAGGAGTCTTAACCATGTAGGTTTCTTAATGTAATAATACTAGAGTCTGGTTCATAATCTAGATCTGATCATAATAGGTTCCTCCTCTAGCTCAGAGTGTAGGATTGTTGTTATATTCCTTGCTTTGTGTTATCCTGACTAATCATTTCTTGAATCTGACTCTTCTGCTCGCTCTTTTGCAGACGAAGATAAGGAATTGAAGAACGCCTTCAAATTTGGTGGGGCCAGAGCTGGACCCATCATCAAGAAGGCGAGAGTATCAAAGAAAAGCACCTTCAGAGCCGGAGCTACTACTGGATCCCCTGCAAAAGATAAAGGTCCCAGTTCCACCCAAAAATAGTAGCAACAAAATCAACTGCCATCTCAGGTAACTGCAGTTACCATTCATGAGGCTCCTTGTCCTCGTCCTCATGAACCAACTCTGATTTCTCAAGTTATTTAGGGCGAGGCCCCATTTTCTCAGCTCCCAATCAAGCCGCTCGAGGTTGCAAGGATCCCGAAAGCACTTCGTGGACCCCTTCACGACATGGGGAATCACATGGCAGGTCATGCCAACCAAGTAAACATCAAGGACCTGAGGGACATGGAGGAGCATTACCCATAGGACGTTATGGAATTAGCCTTGGGAATGAATCTGACTATGAGTTATCCTCTTCCTTGCTACATTCCTTTTTCTTTTTTGCGAGCTAATCCTACTATGTATTTTTCTTTTATAGTCTTGCTTAGCTCAAATCCGCGACATCGCCCAGATCTGAGCTCAAAGAGATAAGGTCAGGGCCGCTATGGCAGTATCCCAAGACAATGGGACAATCCCGAAGGAACAGGTCAATTAAGTGAGCCAGCATCAAGAACAACTGCAAGTCGAGGAAGATAGACTCAACAAAAAACTTGAGGAAGTTGATGTTCTCAGAAAGAAACTGTCCAAGCACTACTACAAAATACACTTTACGGGACACCTTTTTAGGACACGCACCTAAATGTAAGTCCTAAAAAATATCTCTGGAGTATTTAGGACTCTCATTAACAGTCCTTAAAAATCACATTTTAGGACTTGCAATGAGAGTCCTAAAAACATATGTGAGTCCTAAAGAACCTGAATAAAAAATTTAAGAGTGGTGACTTTTAAGGACTCACTTTGGGTGTCCTGAAAGAGTATTAAGGACTTTCAAAGTGAGTCCTAAAATCTTTTAAGTAAAATTTGAAGAATACAATTAACATTTTTGAAATGGAAGATTTTTAGAGTTAGGGTTCCACATATAAAATTTTCAGCACACACACAAAGAAGAGGAGAGAAGAAGATCGACTGCTGGAGAGAAGAGGGGGGACGGCGGCAGGGCAGCAACGACGGCTGGGAAGCGACAGCGGTGATAGTCTCCACACCAGGCGTGTGTTCCACGTCAGGGGGTTTCCTTGGACGCAGGCTCCATGGCAGGTGGCGACGGTCTCCTCAGCTCCAACACCTCAGCACGCGGCGGTGACGTGGGGGTTCTTGGACGCTCCAACACCTAACACTTCCTGTAATGTATACATAATATATATGAAATTGTTTCTGTGTATATATACACACCCAAATTTGTGAAACTTTATAGACACCCCTTTATATGTAAAATCTGTCCATAATTATATCTGTCTATATATATAGATATACACATATTCCATGTGTCTGTAAGTAATGGTCAATGCCCCATTTATGTACTATTTAATAGGTATGTATTGGCAGGTTGCAACAATATTTCCCAACGAAATTGCTCAATGGATCCATGTAGAGGTAAATAATTTTTATATATTGCTTCATTTTGGTATTGCACTCCAGCTGTTTGATGATTTGTTTAATTGAACAACTATTTTTTAATACATATCTGCCTATATTATTCATTTACTCATGTATATACATCCTTAACCATGTCTTTTAGTGCCCTTTCAAGTATTTCACAAATATTTTTATGCGAATCACTTCTAATACTGCCCATGATTTTTATTATCATGATACCACCAACTTATATTTCCTCTAAACGCCATCTTAAGAAATTTGTGAAATCCATTCCAAACTGGTCCAAATATGTTTTGAAAACCAGAGGAGGACTGATCTTCGAAATGTAAATATTTCCTTTGTTATTCACTAACTTCTTTGGAACCTAAATTCATAACATTATTAATTCTAATTACGATTATAAATACGCATTAGAGAATATGCATATATATATATACCTGTGACAACCAATGAAAACTATAAGAAGAATGAACAATATGTATAGAATTATTAGGGAAAAGCCTCCCATAGAAACTCCCAGGCATTGCTGTGATGAAGCAGGGTCCAAAATCGTCAACCTTTTGCTTCTTAAGCCTCTCATAGAAGTTGGAAATGGATTGGAAGATGATGTTGAAATCATTCCCTGGAAGATCATTGAGAAAGACTTGAAAAGTTGTATATATATGCATATTCTCTAATGCGTATTTATAACAGTAATTAGAATTAATAATGTTATGAATTTAGGTTCCAAAGAAGTTAGTGATTAATGTATTTGTATGTAGTTGTCTAGTGGGTTAATTAGAGAAAATATTATTAAAGAAAGTTAAGTCTAGCTATTTTCTTCTAATTGTTTTTGTATAATCTTTCTAATTTCATAAAATTGAGGATGGGACTTGAGAAGCTAAAAACATGATTTAAATGAAAAGAATTACATAAGAAATGCGGAAAATACATATAAAACCATAAAGAGGTAAAATGAGACTACATCCTCGAATCGAATAACGCTCGGCCCCTTGACTCCATTCACCATCGATACACATCCTCTAAGCGTCACGAATCTTACCGCCTCTAAAGCTATTTTCCTGCACATAAAACAAAAAGGAATGAGCCTAATTCCCAGCAAGGAAAATCTAACACATAGTCATAAACATAAATTTCATAATAAACGTAAAGACATATCATAACACATAATACATACACTTATTATAATGGCCATTATTACTTAGGGTCCCATAGACTAAACAAGCTTATGCCCATGAGATTAGTGGGGTCCCACTAGCTAAGTGGGCATATGCCCATAACCTTTTTGGGGTCTTGTTAGTCAAATAGGGCATAAGCCCAAGCCTACAAACACACACATTTATAACATATTCATAGCATGTTTCATAACATAACACATAAAATAACATAAACATAAACATATAGATTCTAGCCTATTTTCCTTACCAAAGTTACCGGGATATGTGGACTGAGTTGGGACTTTTTGGAACACTCCTAAAACCATAAGAAAGAGTGAGGCTAAAGAAGAAAGGAGATGAAATGAAAGGGATGGAAAGACTAAACCATTTGAGAAACATGCTTACCGAAACTTACGTGCTCAAGAACTTAGATTCCCTAACCAAAATGAAGATTAAGGTTTAGAGATTGAGTAGAAGACTATGAGAAAGAAAATAACATAATACAAAAATGAACTAGAGTTTTGGTTACCTCAAAGAGTTGAAAGACCAATCTACTCCTCAACCGAAATACTATAGAACCTCACTTCCCAAAGTGTTTGATAAGCTTATGATGTTTAAGCTTATGATTTTTCCAAACCAGGTGTTTACACTCTCACACTCACTTAACACTAGCAGCTTCTGAACTTAGAGCAAAAGGTGAATAATGGCTGGGTACTAGGTCCTATTTATAGAGTTTGGGAATGAAAGTATCTTGATTTTACTTGAATAAAAATAATGGCTTTTTTAGGTGAAGATCATTTGAATAATCGTTCAACAGAGGCTGAAGACTCGTTCAAAAGATGCTGGACTTATGGAGAAGTTTGAATGGCTGAAAGGAAAAGAATTCAAAAATATTTGAATTTATGCTGGAGGAGGCGATATATCGCCCCCTGTAGGCGATATATCGCCTGGGCTAGTATGCCCGAGGCGACCGTGCATCGTCTTGTGTTTTCTGTATCTACGTGCTGCGATATATCGGCACACGCTGAATAATTAAACACGAAATTACACATTTTTAGCTAAGTTTGAATGGAGTAAACAACCTTGACTAAGCCCTCAACGTATTCAAAGCTGCTGACTGACCCTATAACATTCAAACTTTACTCCTTATTAAATTTAATCCTAAAAAATACTTAATCCTTAATCACCATTCATAACATGTGCTTAAAATCCTATTGGTTGATGTCTAAACCTTATAATATAATAAATATAATCCTTAATATCAGTCACATTAACCAAACCTTAGGTTATACTTAATATTCTTAAACTATAGATTAAACTTAGAAAATCTATAAGTACTACTATGAGTGTCCAAATAATTCCCGGTCTGAACCAAAAATCCACAGTAACAAAGATAATACTAAACATACTATAATACTACTGAACAATTAGCTAAGTAAAGTTCTTGGACTCTACATAGGGAGGCCATTTTTATCCACTGAGCAAGCTTTGATAAATGTACAGAAAGGGGAGTTGAAGTTACGGGTTCAAGATGAGGAGGTGGTCTTCAATGTGTTCAAGTCTTTGACTTATCCTCGAGCAAGTGATAATTGTTGCAGTGTGAATCTTTAGATGAAGAATATTTAAAGGGGAAGCCTACAAAAGATCCTCTTGAGTTGAGTCTGATATCAAGCCCAAAAGAATGAGATGGAACTGAGGCCATTGAGTATGTGAAATGGTTGAGTGCACCTAGGCAGATTTACAAGAAAAAGTATGAAGAATTGGGGCAAGGGCCTGAGTGACCACTTCCATATATAGAGAACCCACCAACTCTGGAGATGAAGTCTCTACCTCAGCACCTCTACTACGCTTATTTGGGTGAAAAATCGACGTTGCCTGTCATTATTTCTGCTTCTTTATCTACTGTGAAAGAAGAGAAATTACTCAGAGTATTGAGGGCTCATAAGTTAGCCATTGGATGGACGCTAGCTGATATAAAGGGTATAAGCCCCTCAACTGTTATGCATCGTATTTTAATGGAAGATGATAGCATACCAAGTATCGATGCTCAGAGGAGGTTGTAAGAAAGGAAATATTTAAGTGGTTAGACGCGGGAGTTATATACCCAACTCGTAAGAAGGGAGGAATGACGGTGGTCAATAATGATAACAATGAGCTCATTCCAACTCGTACTATGATGGGGTGGAGAATATGCATTGACTACTAAAAGCCTAATTAGGTAACCAGGAAAGATCATTTTCCTTTGCCTTTTGTGGACCAGATGCTGGATAGATTAGTGGGCCATCACTACTACTTTTTTTTTAGATGGGTACTCTGGTTATCACCAAATTCTGATAGCTCCCGAAGACCAAGAGAAAACCACATTTACTTGTCCCTATGGTATGTTTACCTTCCGAAGAATGTCGTTTGGATTATGTAACGCTCCAGCCATGTTTCAACGCTATATAATGTCCATATTCTCTGACATGGTGGAAAAAGGTATAGATATCTTTATGGATGATTTTTCAGTCTTTGGTTCTTCATTTGATGGATGTCTAAAAAATTTGGAGATGGTATTGAGGAGAAGTGAAGAGTCTAATTTGGTCTTGAACTAGGAGAAATGTCATTTAATGGGGAGTGAGGGAATTTTGTTAGGCCATAAAATATCCATCAAGGGCATTGAGGTAGACCATGCAAAGATCTCCACTATGGAGAACCTACCACCACTGGTTTCTGTAAAAGGTGTTCGAAGTTTTTTGAGTCACGCTGGGTTTTATAGAAGGTTTATTAACGAATTCTCTAAGATCTCCAAGCCTTTGTCTAAACTACTTATGAATAGGGTGACCTTCAATTTTGATGATGACTGCTTGAGAGCGTTCAACACCTTGAAAGAGAAATTGATCACTCCACCAATTATGGTATCACCGAATTGGGATCTCCCTTTTAAACTTATGTGTGATGCGAGTGACTATGCAGTGGGGGCAGTGCTTGGGCAGCGAGTAGACAAGGTATTCTGCATGATTTATTATATTTGAACCTTGAGTGATGCTCAAATAAATTATGCAACTACAGAAAAGGAACTTCTTGCTATTGCACTTGCTTTTGACAAGTTTCGACCATATCTAATTGGTAATAAGGTAATAGTTTACACCGACCATTCTGCTATTAAATATCTTATGACCAAGAAAGATGTCAAGCCATGCCTTATTCGATGGGTCTTATTGTTGCAAGAATTTGATATGGAGATTCGGGATAAAAAGGGGACTGAGAACTTAGTGGCAGATCACTTATCAAGATTAGAAACTGCGGAAGGAAACAGTGAGAGAAAAATGATGATTGATGATAACTTTCTGAATGAACAACTATTTACTGTGAGTGATAATGAAGTGGTACCAGGGTTTGCAAATTATGTAAACTTTTTAGTGGCCAAGGTTGCACCTCCAAACATGCCAAGACAACAATTAGAAAAAATTATTCAGAGGTTAAACACTATTATTGAGAAGGAGCCCATCCTTTATCGGCATTGCGTAGACTATGTGATTCATAGATGCGTGCCCGAAGAAGAGATGAACTCCATTTTAACTCACTGTCATACTCTTCAGTGTGGTGGTCATTTTGGGGCAACCAGAACAGCGGCTAAAGTATTGCAGTCGGGGTTTTATTGGCCTACCTTGTTCAAGGATGCCAATTTATTTGTAAAAAGATATGATCGCTGTCAACACAATGAAAATATATCTAGAAGGGATCAAATGCATATGACTAGAGTTCTAGAAGTGTAATTGTTTGATGTGTGGGGTATCGACTTCATGGGACCTTTCCCATCATCCTTCAACAATAGGTACATTTTGTTTGCTATGGACTATGTGTCTAAATGGGCAGAGGCAGCAGCAACTCCTACTAATGACAGAAAGGTAGTTTTAAATTTTCTTCACAAACATATTTTCACCCATTTCAGAACTCCCTGGGTAATCATTAGCGATGAAGGGAGTCATTTTTGTAATAGGAGCTTCACCACTCTTTGTGCTCGGTATGGAGTTCATCATCGTACCGCTTTGGCCTACCATCCTTAAGCGAATGGGCAAGTTGAAGTATCAAACTGAGAAATCAAAAGCATCCCTAAAAAGATTGTCAATACTTTAAGGAAAGATTTGTCAAAGAGGCTCGATAATTCACTCTAAGCTTATCGGACAGCATTTAAAACTCTAATCGGGATGTGACCCTATTCGTTGGTATTCAGGAAAGCATGTCATCTGCCAGTGGAATTAGAGCATTAGGCATACTGGGCTGTCAAGAAGTTAAATGCAGCTTTGTTTATGGCAGGACACAATAGACTCATGAAATTAAATGAGTTACACGAATTCCGTAACGAGATGTAGTGCACCAAATTTTTTTTTTTTTTTTTAGATTATTTAAATTTTGTGCTTTATTTGATTTAAATGTTAAGTGTGATGAATTGTTTTATTTAAGTGTTGTTATTTTATTTAATTGTTTATTTGTTTTATTTGATTGTTTGTTATTTTATTTAATTGTTAGAAATGTTTTGGTTAATTAATTTAATAAGTGAATAATTGTGTAACATGTTATTTTACTATTAGTGTTACATTTTATTTAAGTGTGACAAATGAGGTAATTATGTGAGCTATGGTGGAATGCACTAAGGTGCATGATAGATAGTAATGCACCCTAGTGATTTAGTGTGTGCTAGTGCATGGTAGCATGGTGCACATGTGTAGATTTTCTACACATTTTATGTTTCCTTATTTTAGATTTTATTTAGGTTAATGTATTTTATAAAAAAAAAAAAAAGAAAGGGGAAATGGGAAGTGGGCGTGTGACCTAGTGGGAATGGAATATTTCCTTAAGATGGTAAAAAAAAATCAAGACTTGAAGACCATGATCATTTGGGGATAGGCATGATCATATCTTATCCCTTTGTATCTTTTTGAAATAAAGAGAAATCAAAGAAAATAAAAGAGAAATGGAAACTTACCTTAATATTGTTTGGGGAGACTTTATGAGAGGATTTTTGATAAAGGGGCTAAGAAAGGAGAGAAGAGCCATTGCTCTTGTGTGTGTGTGTGTGGCTGCCGTGACCTAGAGAGAGAGAGAGAGAGAGAGAGGAAGAAAGAAAGAAAGGAAGAAGGAAGAAGGAAGTGAAGAGGAACCCCCTAGAGTATGTCTTCTTGTTTTCTCTTTGTTTAATCTCTTTATTTGATAATATGATATTGATTTGTGTTATGTTTTGTATGTGTTTGGATTCTTCTTTCTCCTCATGGTGGCTTTCCCATAAAAAAAACCCTAGGCTTGAACAAGGGTGTGGAGTTTGGGGTATTGATCTTTTGTGTTCTTGATTTTTACAATCAAGAGAGGTAATGGTCTTTTCCTTAGCCTTATATTGTTTTTGGTGGGTTGTATATGAGGTTTTTGCTAATGGTGCTAATGGTTGATTTTGGTAGGATTGATGTATAGGATTTGGATTTTGTGAGAGTATGATTTGTGTTTAAGGGTTGTGATGTTAATTTTGCTATGCATAAAAAAATTGTAATAATCTATGAATACTTGTATGGTGATTTCGGCCTAGGTGCACCCAAGGGTGTTCTTGATATGTTGTGTGATTTACAATATGTTTGATCCATGTTTTAGGATCTATGATATATGGGTAAGAGAAAAAGTGGTAATCTTGATATTTTGATCATGAAATCTTGTTAGATGCATGTTATATTTTGAATGATTAAATTATAAGATGCATGAAAATAATGATAGAAATATGCTAGGTTAATATAAGGCATATGTGAATATGGTGCTTATAAATTTACTATATGATATTTTTATTGTTAATGTTTTGTTGGTTTTCATGGAATTGCAACAAATGATTTTAAAAGGATTCATGTGATTATGTTAGTAGAATCATGCATATTATAAGAGCATAATGAGATTTTAGGCATGAATGATTTTATGTAATTTTTAAGACAAAAGTTGAGTTTTACAAAGAATTAAGCTTGCTGTTTTTTTTCAAAATAATTGGGTAAAAGTTGATAAAAATATGAGTTGCATGCATAAATAATGTTCTTGATGAATGTGTTAATTTTTATGAAATTAAAAGAGGATTTTAAGTCTCATGTTATGATATTTTACCCAATTAATTTCCTACAGAATTTTTATTGAATTTTGAGAAAAAATGAGTTTATAAAATTGAATATGGTGATTTTAATGATAAAAAAATGGTTGCTGGAATTTTGTAATAAAATATGAAGTAAGTCTCACTAAAAAATGAATTTGATTAATTTTTGCAATAAATTATTTTTCCTAAGTTATGGTAATATTGAAAAATGATATTTTAATGGTATGAATGCATATTTTGATAAATAATGATTTTTCTTTATTTTGATTGAGAAAAATATTTAAACTCTATTTATTAGATTTTTTAATAAAATAAATAGTGGCTGAAATTTTGTTTTAAAAAGGTTAACAATTGTTATTAAATTGTCACATATGGGTTTTTACTACTTAAAAATTAAGTCTTAAATAAATTAAATCAAAATGTATTTTTCCACACTTAAAATATATTTTTCACATCATTTTTGTAACACAATAATAAAATATATTTTTCTAAAGAAACATGTTAAAATAGGTATTTTAATTAAACCCAAGCTTGTTGGTTAATTCTTGGTAAATTAATATTTATTTAATGAAAATGTCACATATTTTATTTTGAGCTAAAATAAAATAAATTTATAAAATAAAATAAAGTTTTGAGAAATTTAATCAACTTAGAAATTTTAAGAAAAATAAAGCATGTAATATGGCTATTGATTTTCAAACAATAAAAGCAAGAAATATAGAACTATCATTTTTGAAAACGTCTTTATTACGCAACATTCCCACGTATGCATGTTACATGCAAATAAACTTTTACGTCCAGAATCATGATTATTATTCAACTATGTAATTTTTATAAAGCAATCATGTTAGTAAAATGAGTAGAATGGGCATTATTCTTTCGGTGATAATTGCATGTTTTAGTGTAACTGTTATCATGAGTGCATGGCCCATGCACACATGAGTTGTATGGAAGGGCAAAATAGTAATTTTATGAACCTAAGAAACGTTATTTTGATTATGATATAGGCTCGTTGAAAAGATTGTGAAATTCTTAGCTTGGACCTGAGGTAAGGAAGTTAGATAGATTTTTTATGATTTTATGCTATGAATGGTAAGGCTGTTATATGAATGAATTGTTATGAAATTATGAATGCCTTAATATGATGATCTGTTGAATGTGATATGTGTATGGATGTTAGATACATCAAACAGAATGCGATGTTAGATACATCAAACAAATTTCGATGTCAGATACATCGACCGAGTTACTAAGGACATTGAGACGTGACTCCTAGGGCGGACGCGCCGAGGTTATTCAAGGACCAGTGATCTCCTGTTTACCTCATAGGGTGACATGGACAAGTAGCGTTCCATGCTCATCATGTATGCTGTATGATTGTGATATGATGATATGTCACATTTATGTTATGATATGTTGATATGTCACATTTATGTTATGATATGTTGATATGTCACATTTATGTTATGATATGATGAAATGTTACGATTATGTTATGATGTACCATGATGTTTTTAGATGAACGTTAGTGTTTGGTTGTTTGTTGTCTTTCTTACTTGCTTATTTGCTTGTACTTCCTTACTGGGCTTTTAGCTCACCCCCCTTACTTTCCTTCCAGGTAGCAAATAGGATTTCTCTATGGCACGCGTGGTGACGTGAGGAGTTCTTCATCATGGGGTGTATGGCGTGGGGCAATCCTATGGACGATAAAACGATCAACGTAGAACGCCATTTAAATTATGTTTTGTTTTAAGGGACTTTTTCCTAAATTATCAGTGGGACTCTGTTATTTAACTTAATTGGTTTTCTTTGAACTTTGCATAAAAACCTATGTTTTATTTTAAACTTATGGCGCCAACTTGCATGATTTTAAATAAGTCCCCCTGAGACTTTAATAATGGATGGTATTCTTTCATAAGCTATGTTATGCGAATATTTTGTAAGTATTAGTCTCGGGCGTTCTTTACACGAGGCTTATGAGAATGCAAATATATATATATAAGGAGAAGGCAAATGCCTTTCATGAAAAATAAATTCTTCGCAAGGAATTTCAACCAGGATACAATGTGTTTTTATTTAATTCACGGTTGAAGTTGTTAGATTAAACTTATACAGGATCTTTATTTATTTTCATGTACATCTAATATTAAACAAATTAATACGAGAAAGCCTAAAACATGTTTCTAAAATTGAATTCAAAGAGAAACAAATAATAGAATACTTACAGTATACGCAGCGGAATTAAAGAGTCATTCCTTCTGTTTTTCTAACTCTTGTATCCTCTCTGTCGCAGAGTATTATCAAGAAACTGAACCGTTCTTCTATTTTCTTCACAATCTTCCAATGTATCCTTAGAACCACCTAGACTAGTGTGGGCAATTCTCAACACATGAGATAGATACAGAAAGAAGAAGAGAAAATAAAAAAAGAGGCTTAGAAAATGACTTGTGTTTAGAGAGAATCTAAAACTATCAGAAAATCTGACTTGTGACTTATGTTTTGACTTCTCTCTAGGCACTCCTTTTATAGACTCAATTAGGCCATTTATTTAATTAAAAAATCAATAAAATAATATCCATTTTGAAGCCCTAGGTCGAAATTATCATGAGCTATAGGCCCATGGAATTTCTCATTTGATTATAAGCCCATTGGACTTAAAATCAAGGCCTGTATTATTTTCTATTGATTTAATTAATTAAATAATTATTTAAATCCCTTATCAAATTAATTATTTATAATTTGAACCTTGATTTAAACTTATTTATTAATTTAGATACCAATTTATCTTAATTAATAAATCTACCATAATTCCTCTTTTCTTCTCAAAATTACACAACTCTGTGAAACTATCCAAAATTGACCTAGTCAACTTTGATAATTCTAATTGATGATTAAATCAATTAATTGAGACTATCTAGATGATTTTATCCAAGGTACAATGGGGATCATGGGCCTATGAAATCAAGCTCCAATAAGTTATCATAAATCTAACAAATAAATTTACTAACTTATTAATTCCTTGTGACTCCACTATAAACTAGGAATTGCACTCTTGAATTCATAGAATGCTCTATAACAAATATAGATACGCTATTAATTATCCATTTTTACAACCATAATTTTCACTCAATCCTCTATAGACAGTCTACAATGAGATAGGACTAAAATACCGTTTTACCCCTCATTGTATTTTATCCTTAAAACACTTAATTCCTTGTAAATGATATTTCAGTAAACTAATTTAATTACTGAAATGAGATCTCTATCATTTAACACCTTGAACCAAACTAAAAGGAAACCATCGTTTCACTTCTTCATCAAAAGCTATAGATGTTCACATCTATGATTAACACTCCCACTCAATTATACTACCGAGTTCCCAAGATGTAAGTATGGGCTAGTCCGTAGGGTAAGCTGGTAATGAACAAGTCAAAGAACTCAAATAATACAATCAGTTAGAATACTAACCACTCAGAATTGAGATTGAATTGACCTATGGTCAACTATATGATATGACTAGAATAGATAATAACGGTATGTTTACTTATCTTATCAACTTTCAATATCGGTCCAGTCCGATGTAACAAATACATCCGATCTTATCTACTTTTCTAATGTTCTGGAAATAACATAACAGTGTAATGTGTAAGTATATCATATCGTAGATTGGCAAGTCAGTGTAAATCCTGTGCACTGACTAATCTTAGGACTAGCTTATTTTGATCATATAATCATATTTATATTCCACTATGATTATGTCACTATAAATACGATTAGCTATATGCTCGGGATTTAATAGAAGTTTATATTAAACAAATAATCATGAAAATAAAACATGTGAGCAAAGTGATTGACCAAGTCAAAAAATGATTTCTATTCTTTTATTGATAATAAAATGAGATTACAAAGAATTTGGGTTTTAATTAGGGCATAAAACCCCAACAAACTCCCACTTGCACTTATTGAAACTAATGCCTTAATTCTACTAATCCCATTTCCTTTATATGCTTATCAATTGTAGCTTTTGGTAGTGTCTTTGTAAATGGATCCGCAAGATTGTCTTCAGTTGCAATCTTCATAACCTTCACATCTCCCTTGGCCACATATTCTCAAATAATGTGATACTTCCTTTCTATATGCTTACTCCTCTTGTGACTTCGAGGTTCTTTCGAGTTGGCTATCGCTCCTGTATTGTCATAAAACAATACAAGATTCAAATAGAACTTCTTTAGCCAGACTATTTCTTTAGCTGCTTCTGACGCGGCTATGTACTCAGCCTCCATGGTGGAATCTGAGATTACAGACTGCTTTACGCTTCTCTAAATCACAGCTCCACCCCCAAAAGTAAACACCATTCCAGAAGTAGACTTCATGTCATCGACATCAGTATGAAAATCTGAATCGATGTAGCCTACAGGGTTCAGAACATCACCCTTGTAGACTAGCATATAATCCCTAGTCCGTCTCAAATAATTCAGGATATGCTTAACTGCTATCCAATGTTCTGGTCCTGGGTTTGATTGATACCTGCTCACTACTCCCACTGCATAGCAAATATCTGGTCTAGTACACAACATGGCATACATTAGACTTCCAACTGCATATGCATAAGGAACTTTTCTCATTGCATCTTCCTCTTCAGGAGTCTAGGGAGACTGCTTCTTTGAAAGATGAATTCCATGGCGGGACTGTAGATGCCCTTTCTTGGAATTTGTCATTGAGAAACATTCAATCACTTTATCTATGTAAGCTACTTGAGATAGAGCTTAGAGTCTGTTCTTTCTATCCCTGATGATCTAGATACCTAGAACATAACTTGCTTCACCCAAATCCTTCATCTGGAATTGAGTGCTCAGCCAATTCTTCACATCTGATAATTTCTTAGCATTGTTTCCAATGAGTAAGATATCATCTACATAAAGAACCAGGAATACCACTATTTGATTTGCCTTCAGTTGGTAAAGACAGTGCTCATCAATATTTTTGTTCAAAGCCATAGGTTTTGATTATCTCATCAAACCTAAGATTCTAGGAACGAGAAGCTTACTTAAGTCCGTAGATGGACCTATTCAACTTGCAAACTTTTCCTTCTTGTCCAGATACTTTAAATCCTTATGGCTGATCCATATAAATGTCTTCGTCAAGCTTTCCATTAATAAAAGTTGTCTTGATGTCCATTTGCCAAATCTCATAGTCAAGAGCAGCTGCTATGGATAGGAGGATGCGAATGGATTTGAGCATGGCTATCGGACTAAAAGTTTCCTCATAGTCCACGCCTTCTCTTTGGGTATAACCCTTTGCCACTAATTGAGTTTTATAGGTCTCGATATTTCCATCAACACCTCGTTTCTTCTTGTAGATCCACTTGCATCCAATGGCCCTAAAGTCACTAGGTGCTTCCACAAGATCTCAGACATAATTTGAGTACAAAGACTCCATTTCCTGTTTCATGGCTTCGAGCCATAGTTCCTTTTCAGGGCTAGCCATTAAATGTTTGAAAGACAATGGATCATCATCACTAGTGTCACCAACAACCATATTGGTTTCACCATCCAAACCATAGAGAATTGGGTTTCTAGAAACCCTCCCACTACGACGAGGCTCCGTGACTGTTTGCTCAGGAACAATGGTACTTTCTTCATTTAAATCGGCTTGCATCGGTTGGACGTGAAGAGTGGGAATTTTATCATCAACTCGCGTTGATGACGATGGAACATTGGTTGGAGTCAATTCTTCAACCACCTCCTCTAAAACTACTTTGCTGCGAGGTTTAAAGTTCTAGACATAGTCATTTTCCAGAAAAGTAGCATTTGTAAAAGTAAACACTTTCTTTTCTGAATGACTATAGAAAATTCCACCTCGAGTACCTTTAGGATAGCCAACAAACATGCAAACTTCATTTCGCAATTCTAGCTTTCCCTCCTTTTTCCTCAGGACGTGAGCGGGACACCCCCAGATTCTATAATGTCGTAAACTAGATTCATGACCATTCTAGCGTTCTAAAGGTGTTTTGGGGATTAATTTTAACGCCATGACATTGAGAATGTCATTCGCAGTTTCAATTGCATGTCCCCAGCATGAAGTTGGTAGAGTTGAGTAACTAAGCATGCATCTAACCATTTCCAATAAAGTTCTGTTTCGGCATTCCGCTACACCATTTTGTTGTGGAGTACCTGGGGCAGTAATTTGTGATAAAATCCCAAGTTCAGTTAAATGATCTTGGAACTGCATATCAAAATGTTCTCCACCCCTATCAGATCGCAAGATCTTTAACGTTTTACCTAATTGGTTCTGAGCCATTGCTAGGAATTCCTGAAACTTTGAAAATGTTTTTGATTTCCTATGCATTAGGTAAAGACATGAGTATCTAGAGTAATCGTCAATGAAAGTGACGAAATACTGAAAACCACCCCTGGCTTGTACATTCAAAGGTCCACAAACATCTGAATGCACAAGACTAAGTGGTTCTTTGGCCCTATCACCATTTGCAGAGAATGGACGCTTGGCCAGTTTTCCTTCTAGACAAGATTCACAGACAGGTAATTCACTTAATGTGAGTTCCCTCAAAGGTCTGTCCTTTGTAAGTCTTTGAATCCTATCATAGCCAATGTGACCTAGTCTCAAGTGCCATAAATATGTCATATTATTGTTATCGGTATTTTTACGTTTATTGGTCCTAGGTTTAGCTACGCTGAATAAATCATTATTAAGAGCGAGGGGTTCGTTAGGTCGCAGAATATAAAGCCCGTTTTCTAAACATGCAATACACAATTGTGATCCATTGAAAGAAATAGATATTTTAAAACTTGTGAAAGTTATAACAAATCGTTCTAATTGCAACATGGAAAACTGAAATTAAATTTCTACTAAAATCTGAAATAAAAAATACATCTTTTAAAATTAAAAATTTACTTTCGAACTTCAGACGAGCTCATCCTCTAGCTTGGACCGCAACAAACGCTCTGTTCCCAACTCTAAGCTTTAAGCCGCCTTCGTTCACTTCCTCCCACGATTCAAGAAGCTGTAAAGAGTTACAAACATGGTTAGTAGATCTTAAATCAATAATCCAAACAGAGTTATCATTCTCTAAAACACATGTTTCCAAGATAAATGAACTATAATCATTATCTTTGTTTTTATCTGCTAAAAACTTGGGGCAATCTTGTTTCCAATGCCTCTTCTCTTTGCAGTGAAAACATTTACCTTTGCCTTTCTTGTTTTTCTTGTTTTTCGCCTTAGGCGTCTGTGCACTTGGTTGTGCACTCGCCTTTGTATCCTTTGCAGGCTTGGGGTTGTTGTTTTGCCCACCTTTCCTCTTGTTTCCATCTTTCGAAGATGAAGCTGGATGAGCTTCAACCTCAGCTAGATCAGCAGCAACATTAGTAGTCTTATTTTCATCTCCTTTACTAGGTCCACCCATGACAGGTTCAATAATATGAAGCTCGTTCATGAGCTACGTCAGACCATAGTTGAGTTGAGCACAAACGTGCAGACACGGTGCCATCCGAGAATTTACGGTGCCATCACGAACGTGCAGAGATGGTGCAATCCAAGCATTTACGGTACCATCACGAGCATTGACGATGCCATCACTAATGTGTGGACACGGTGCTCATTTTGGGGATTCCTCAATCGTGACGAACTCGGAGTTGTCACCAATCAACTCTATGTTGATATTCTGCTTCCAATTAAGGTAGTTTTCTCCAGTGAGTTTCTCCATTGAAAGTTTAGAAAGGATGGGAGTAGACACAGACACTACTTAGCTTAAAACTACAAATTACCAATAAAATAGAAATAAATCATATTTGCTAGTAGAATTAGTCTTAGTAGTCACCGTAGGGGTGAGTCTAGTAGAATTTGACCTATAATTATCTATCTTTTGAAATCTAACATTGTCAAAATAACTAATGAACACCTTCCGTAGGGGGACGAATCAAAGCGCCTCGAGGCCCCATTAAGCTATTGATTATGTTAAACCAACGGTGGAGATCGAATAAAATCCTTAAAATAAGCTCATTATAAAATTAAAATTAGTATTATTATTATTTATTTTTAGAAAATTAATGACCATGGTTTTCCAAAAAAAAATTAAATAGATTAAATTTTTTAAAACCAAAGTCCTATTAATTCTAAAGTGTCACATTGAAACAAATTCAATTAATTTAGAATTAATTTGTTGCTAATCAATATTTAGGTTTAACTAATATAATGAAACTATACAATTAAGTCAAACTTAGGTAAATGGACCTTAACAATTAGGCTTGTATGGAGGAGGGTTGGGTCCAGTATGTCGTTCCCACTACAAAGACCCCATATCTTCCATACAAGGTCCAAAAGACAGGAATTTAAACCTTCGTTTTATTAATTGTTATTAATTGATTAGGCTCACTATAGTCATGCAAAGCAAATGGGCCTTCACAAGTGGAATCACCCACAAAAGAGGAATTTAAACTTTACATTTTCTAATGAGCCCAAATAAAACCTATCATTTTATGAATATTTTATTTGGCAAAATACCATATATCTAACAAACATATGGGCCACTATATGCATCTAAGCCAAATTGCAAAAATACCACATATAGTGCAAACAGAATGTTATAATTGGATGGGCCTAATCAAGTTACTATATGAGCAATTCTATGAATTTATGCAAAAATACCACAATTTATTTCATTTGCAAAAATACCACAATTACTTATCTAGAATTTATCAAAAAAAAAATTCAAATTAATTAAATTTTTATAAAAAATAAGTCAAATTAAATGAAATTTATCAATAATTAACAATAGTTAATTTAACTTTCATTTATCAGCAATCAACTTGGTTTTAGGTTAATTTGAAAAAAAAATATTAATTTAATTTAAATAGGATTCATCAACAATTAACCAAAGTTAATTTAAATCCCATTTATTAAAAAATATTTTATTAAATTGCTGCAAAAATGATATTTTTCAAAATTTAACCAATTTTAAATTTTAAAATCAATTTCTAAACTATTTTCCAAAAATATATTGTGTTGTTACAACTATTAGCTAATATTTTAACCATTGAAAAAAAATAAAATATAAATAGTTATAACAACCCTAAAATATCTCAAAATAGTTAAACAAATTCAAATATCCATAAAAATATCTGACTAACAATGTTCAAATTTCAAATAATTTAAATATTAAAAACTATAGAATAAAAATATATTTATATTTTCAAATAAAAATTTAATAAAAATATCAAGAATTTAAATGAAAATATCTTAAATATCTGATATCATAATTATAATATTTTAATCTATTAAAAGATTTAAAATTAAGTTGTTAATCTATTTTTAAATTTGAATTTGAATGTTTGTAGAAAATATCTAATTATTTAAATTTCAACTAACAAAAATATCTTATTTTTAAAAAATAATTTTAAATACATAACAAATCTGATATTTTTGGATTTGATTATAAATAATAAATATCCACAATTTTAATTTTTCTTTAATTTAAAAAAAATGGATTAATAGTACCCGTGGGTACTGTTCACTGTGCTGGTGGCAAGTTTGCGTGGGCGCGCGCGAGCGTGCGCGCAGGTGGCGCACGCAGGCGTGCGCGCGGGTGGTGCGCAGAGGCATGCGGGCGTGTGCGCGCGCATGGGAAGTCAGGCCAAATTTTTCCAAAAAAAAAATTTGAGCAATTTTTCAAACCAAAATCATTTTCTAATTAATTTTTAACATATTTTACACAAAAATAAAGCATATATAAAAATCAATAGCATAGAAAGCACAACAAAATAACCTAAAAATTGCTAAAATTCACATAAAATCAATATGTTTCATAAAACATATGAAAATCATTCAATTATTCAAACATATCAATATAATCCAATTTTAAACATGTTCATGCATGAAAATAAAGATTACCAAAGGCTCTGAGGCTAGTTGTTAGGAAAACTTATACTAGATCTTTATTTATTTTCATGTATATCTAATATTAAACAAATTAATACAAGAAAGCCTAAACACATGTTTCTAAAATTGAATTCAAAGAGAAACAAAGAATAGAATACTTACAGTATACATAGCGGAATTAAAGAGTCATTCCTTCAGTTTCTCTAACTCTTGTATCCTCTCTGTCGCAGAGTATTATCAAGAAACTGAACTGATCTTCTATTTTCTTCACAATCTTCCAATGTATCCTTAGAATCACCTAGACTGGTGTGGGCAATTCTCAACACATGAGATAGATATAGAGAGAAGAAGAGAAAATAATAAAGAGGCTAGAAAAGGACTTGTGTTTAGAGAGAATCTAAAACTATCAGAAAATCTCACTTATGACTTATATTTTGACTTCTCTCTAAGCACTCCTTTTATAGACTCAATTAGGTTATTTAATTTAATTAAAAAAAACAATAAAATAATAGCCATTTTGAAGTCCTAGGTCGAAATTATCATGGGCTATAGGCCCATGAAATTTCTCATTTGATTATAAGCCCATTGGACTTAAAATCAAGGCCTGTATTATTTTCTATTAATTTAATTAATTAAATAATTATTTAAATCCTTTATCATATTAACTATTTATAATTTAAACCTTGATTTAAAATTATTTATTAATTTAGATATCAATTTATCTTAATTAATAAATCTGCCATAATTTCTCTTTTCTTCTCAAAATTACACAACTCTGTGAAACTATCCAAAATTGACCTAGTCAACTTTGATAATTCTAATTGATGATTAAATCAATTAATTGAGACTATCTAGATGATTTTATCCAAGGTACAATGGGGACCATGGGCCTATGAAATCAAGCTCCAATAAGTTATCATAAATCTAACAAATAAATTTACTAACTTATTAATTCCTCGTGACTCCACTATAGACTAGGAATTGTACTCTTGAATTCATAGAATGCTCTATAACAAATATAGATACGCTATTAATTATCCATTTTTACAACCATAATTTTCACTCAATCCTCTATAGACAGTCTACAATGAGATAGGACTAAAATACCGTTTTACCCCTCATTGTATTTTATCCTTAAAACACTTAATTCCTTGTAAATGATATTTCAGTAAACTAATTTGATTACTGAAATAAGATCTCTATCATTTAATACCTTGAACCAAACTAAAAGGAAACCATCGTTTCACTTCTTCATCAGAAGCTATAGATGTTCGTATCTATGATGAACACTCATACTCAATTATACTACCGAGTTCCCAAGATGTAAGTATGGGCTAGTCCGTAGGGTAAGCTGGTAACGAACAAGTCAAAGAACTCAAATAATACAATCAGTTAGACTACTAACCACTTAGAATTGAGATTGAATTGACATATGGTCAACTATATGATATGACTATAATAGATAATAACGGTATGTTTACTTATCTTATCAACTGTCAATATCGATCCAGTCCGATGTAACAAATACATCCGATCTTATCTACTTTGCTAATGTTCTAGAAATAACATAACACTGTAATGTGTAAATAGATCATATCGTATATTGGAAAGTCAGTGTAAATCCTGTGCATTGACTAATCTTAGGACTAACTTATTTCGAACATATAATCATATTTATATTCCATTGTGATTACATCACTATAAATACGATTAGCTATATGCTCGGGATTTAATAGAAGTTTATATTAAATAAATAATCATGAAAATAAAACATGTGAGCAAAGTGATTGACCAAGCCAAACAATGATTTCTATTCTTTTATTGATAATAAAATGAGATTACAAAGAATTTGGGTTTTAATTTGGGCATAAAACCCCAACAAAAGTTGTTTCTGGGCAAGCTGAAGTCGAGGTGGTCGGGACCATTCTTAGTGGTCCCGGTTTTCTCGTATGGTGTACTACAAGTTCACAATGAAAAGACAGGAAATTTTAAGGTGAATGGTCAATGGTTGAAACATTACATAGATGGTCAGGTGGATCAAGTCAAGTCTGTGGTGATACTTAGTCCCATTTAAGTGGGAAGGCAATGTCCGGCTAAATGACGTTAATGACAATGTTGTAGGGGGCATTCCTATAATTTATTTTTGCTTTTGTTTTAATTTTTCAGTTGAACAATTTTATTTAAATTTTGTCTTGGAGATGTAAAGATTCATTTTATTTAGTTTTAGAGTAGGTTGTATTTAGGAACCGTGCAAATTGTGAAAGATGACTAATGGCTGAGAAAAAATTTCTTTGGGGGCCAAGTCACGACTTTCTTAAGCTGAGTCGAAACTCCTAGGAGTTACATAATCGTAGGAAAGTTTTGGAGTTTTTGAAGGAATTAGGGCCACGACTTGCCCTTATAAGTCGCGACCCTTGCAAAAGTCAGAGAGCAAGGATTCTGAATGTGTAGAGGCGGGTCGGGACTTTCTCTTATAAGTCTCGACGCCCTTGGAAGTCAGAGAACAATCCTCTTCTAGGATGAAACAGGTAGGCCGCGACTTGCTACGGCTGAGTCGCGACGCCTGCAACAAGGACATCAAAAATGAAAGAGGCAGGCCGTGACTTGCTATAGCTAAGTCGCGACGCGCCTCCATCAGGAAGAGAAAACTGAGTATAAACCCCATTTTTATTAAACCCCAACCGAAACTCCGAACATTTTCTCCTTCAAACCCAATTTTTTTTTCAAAATTTCTCCTATTCTACCAACTTCATCCTCCCTAAAACAACCATAAATCCAAACCAAAACCTTCAAAGATTCATCCTCCATTCCCTTCATTCTTTTAATCAAAACCCTAGATAGCCTCATATGTGGCACTGAAGAAAAGATGAGTATTTGAAGATTGTGGGCAATATCAACAACATCAAAGGAAAGTAAGTCTCTAATTTTCTATCTTTTTCAAGTTCTGGGATTGAATTAGTTTTGTGATTGGTGGAAAATAGATTTCATTGGAATTTTGGGACAAATTACTAGTATTTATTGTGTTCTTTAAGTTGGTATTGTGACTTGTCTATTTCTGGGGTGTTCTTCATTTGTGGGAAGTAAGAAATTTTAGGGGTGGTGCTACCGGATTTTGCTTAAAAAGAAGAGTAAAAAATTAATTGTCATGGGCTTCATCAAAAAAAGCCTCACGACCCTCTTTAGTTAGTGCCCTACCACAACGTGAAGCACAACCACCTCCTCCACCACAGGAATATGACTTGACCAAATTTATTAGTAAGAATGCTTTTGAGCATTATAAGAGGTTATGTTTAAGGTCGGTGGTTCAAGAGAGAGAGATGGAGTACAAGGATACCCCGTACCCTCAATATCCACATGACCTCATTCACATTGAATTTCAACGAAGAAATTGGAAATTTTTTGTAGATAGAAATATGATGAAGGTCAATTATTCTTTGGTATATGAATTTTATACCAACTTGTCGGGCCAAGTGGATAGGAAAGTGTTTGTGAGAGGGGTAACGGTAGAATGCGACATTAATAACATCGAAGAACTATATGGGTTACCCATGTTGAGAACCGAAGATGATGAATATTATAAGTTGGCTTACTATAGTGAGGTGGATTGGGATGATGTGGTTGAGACCTTAGGTATTCTTGGAGCACGGTTTGTTTTTAACGAGGGTGAGCCAAAGTATTTAAAGTGGTATCAAATGAACCAAACGGCTAAGGCTTGGACTTTATTTGTGAGTGCTCGCTTAATGCCTAATACACATCTTTCTAAGGTCAGCCCCGATCGATGTCTTCTAGTATATGCAATTATGAAAGGTCATATATAGACATTGGTCGGGTGATCCGCACGAGTATCAAGGATTTGTGTAAACTCACCACCATAGCAGGCATGGGGCATGGTTTGATGATCACTGATTTATGTGAGGTGTGGGAAGTACCCGTCTACCCTAGTGATATATATAAGAAAGCAATGAATCCTATATCTAGAGCCACTTTACATAATTTTCAGCCACCCTCATTGTTGCCTCATGTGATAAGACCCCGTAAGGCCCGAGAGGCAGTTGATGACAATCAAGACCATGAGCCCGCAAATTTTCCAAAAGTCGAGCCTCATAAAGAAGAGCCAAGGCAAGCAGAGGAGGGAAAGAGAGAAGCTTACCCTCAATTTCTGGAAATTGAGGTACCACCGGATCCACACATGGCAAGGTTGGATTACATTATCCGACAAAACCAACACACCCATAACTACTTGGGCGAACTTCATGATTATCATCGAGCCCAAGCCGACTATCAAAATGAGTTGGTTTACCGATGGTCTAACCAAGAAGTAGACAAGCACTATTTTCCGTACTCACCGCCAAGGCATCCTATCCAAGACCCGCCTTCGTTTTGACATTCATAGCTAGGTATTTTTTTTTTCTTTTTCTTTCACTTTTATTGTAACATTGGGGACAATGTTTAGTTTTAGTTTGGGGGGAGAGACTTAAAATTTTGTACAATTTAGTCGTATTAGTTTAATTGGTTTTTAGTTTTGTTTTGTGTTTGTAAGTCTTGAGTATAACGTGAATCTATTTTGACAATGATTGCCGAAGAAGATATAATGAATGTTAGGTTGTATAATTCAAAGAAAATGAATTCATAAAAACCTTTGTGGTTGATTAGACTCCTTTTGTATTCCACTTTAGTTAGTCAACATCTTTGAATACCTTTTTCATGATCTTTAAATATTGCACTTGAGTTGTTTATGCATATTGAATAGGTTTCTGGACTATTTTGATGGAAATTTATAAATTCTATAAATTTCTTACTTGTTGTTTGAAGCGAAATAATATATCATGCTTGCTTAGAAAAATGATTTAGGCCATCAATTAGATCGCTTGAGCCTTTCTACCCGACCTTGCATTTGTTTATCCTTTAATTACCCGTTTTGAGCCAAAAAATTAAGACCTTTTTATTCTTTGCCATTATTTAAGCCTAAATGAAAACCTTGTTAATATATCCATCCCTAGTATCTTATAAGCATATGATTTCAAATTAGTCGGTTGAAGAAAAAAAAAGAATGGAAAGAGTATATAAAAAAAACTATAAGAAAACAATTCAATCAAGAACTACACTCCCAATTCGAATATTGACAAGAAATGAGTTTGGGGAAATGTAGCTACTATTATAAATATATATCTCTAAAATAAAGTATAAAACATCGGATTATTGGGTTGTATAATTCGAAATTGAAGTCGGGATTATATTGGTCATGTGCTTATGGTATTTTTTACCTTAAATTTTTTCTTCTCATCTACCCTTACCTAAGCTTAATGTTACAAGCTTATAAAATCCTATTGATTTCTAAACATGTTTTGATTTATATTAGTGGAGAATGACAAGTAAGTGAGCATATGAAATAATTGGTCAATTTGGTTTATTGGACGGAAATTTGGTATGCATAAATGAGTTAAGTGTTTTATTTGTTAAGCATGACTAGGTAATCTTGGATGTGATTAGTCTAAAGTGGTTTAGAGGAGTAGTTTGACTGAAATTTTGGGTTCTGCATAATGTTTAGTAAATTTATGAGAATTATGAGACCTACATTCATGATTTGGCGGCATTTGTTATTTATTGGGTTCACATTAAAAGTGTCGTGTCATTTTTTTTTGTGTGTCATGTGAGTCTGTATCTGATAACTCTACAAAATAGAGTTATTTTACTATTTTTTATGTGCAAATTGTTGCTTAATTCTTGAGTTTTTAATTGATTTATTAAGTTTTTGAGTAATTTTGAATTTATTAGGTTTATTTTAATTTTATAGATTTTTGTGTGTTTTTATAGTTATTTTGTTGTAAATTGTTGTAGTTAATTAATTGAATTATTGTTGTTTAATTTGAGGTAAAAATGTGTTTTATTGAAACTAAATGTTAAATTAAATTGAGTTTTAATTAATATTTTCAATGAATTAATATGATTTATTTTATAAGTGAAAATATTTTATCATAACTTAATTTATATTTATTTTATAGGAATGATGTGTTTTTTTTTGCTCTTGAAAGCAAGAAAAATGGTAGTTTTGAAAAGAAATAAAAAATAAGGAAAAGTTGGCATTTAGCCTCATTTGGGCCCAAGCCCAACAACTCCTCCATCAGCCACATTGAGCGTTTCATTCCTCCAGCAGCTCCACGTGACCATGAGCATTTGAGGGAAATTTGTTTATACTCTCCAGCAGCTCCACGTATCAGCCTCACCACACCGAAGCACTCCCTGCCTCACCATCATTCGGCTATCACCTAGCCTCAACGCCTGGCATCACAAGCCCATCCAAAGCCTGGTGCCAGCCCATCCAAAGCAAAAGAAAAAATGTGTCTTGAGCCTAACAAAAAAATGCTTTTGTACCATTTGTCTCCTATGACAAAAATGCCAATTTTTACCACATTTTCTACATATTTTACCCAAAAACATCATAATTATACCCTATATTTTACCCCTATTTGCCATATTATAATTAATTAAATTAATTTAATCAATTTAATTATTTTAAATTGATTATTTTAATTCCCATTTTTTGGCTATAAATAAGGGAGTTTGAGGTCCATTTTGAGGGAGAGGTTACCATACCAAAAACTCTACACGTTTCAAAACCTCTCTATTATCTTCATCTTCTTATTCTTTTTATTTTTTTCTATGTATTTTTAGAGGAAAAATTTGGGGGTTTATCCTCCAAATTTTCCTATTTATGTTTGTAATTTTTAGTGTGTATTTGTTATTCTAGTTATGAGTTTCTAATCTTTTTAAGATTATTAAGGTGATGATGAAACATTATGTAACTAGATAGTATTTATTTTGTATGTTGATTTCCCATTTTGTGCAATAAAGTTTATGGAATTTTCTTCTTCAAATATCTTCTTTCATCTTAAATATCATGTATTTTGGATTGTTAGCACATATTTAAACTTTGTTCTTCATTAGTACAAATACATAATATTCTTTGTGTAAGATGTGTCATTAAATTGTACACATTCATGTTTAGAACAAAAATATTATGTTTTGCCTTATAAATAATATTCATTGATTTATTTGTTATTTCATTAGATTGATTTACACTAAATGCTTTGAAATTATAATTTAGAAAAGTGAAGAAATATCATATCTTTTTAGAATTAATTTGTGCTTAAAATTATAAATCTATTTTGAAAATGATAGTTTGATTTATTTTAACTATCACTAAAACTTGGGAATCAATGTATTTATAAATATTATTGAGCTTATATTTTGTGGATTCTATTATCTTAATAATCTTCATTTTATCATCTTTATTTCTAATATTAATTTGTTTTTATTTATTGTCTTAAATTTCTTTATTATTACCTTTTATTGATTTTCTTGTTACAAATTATCATCAATCATTGGAACTAGGTTAGAATTTATTAATTTTGGTTTAAAATAGTTTCCTTTTTCGATTTTAGACAACTCCTTTGGGTTCGATCTCGTGCTCACACGAAAACTATTCTATAAATACGATTCGTGCGCTTGCGAGTATAAATATTTAAATCATACCCGTTTTGGGTCCATCAGTATCCTTTGCTCGAGGGTGAGCAAGGGTTGAGTTTGGGGGAATTCGATAAGTCTAGTTTAGGGTAGTTTTAGAGTGTGTTTTAGTCTTATTTTCGAGTCAAATTGTGTGTTTTGTACAATATTATGCTTGTGTTTGTATTATTTTCAGGCTTTTGCTATGAATTTGCGAATGGAGAGGAAAGGAGAGGATTTAATGATAAAAATGGGTATTTTGGAAGCTTTTGGCCATTTTTTGTGTATTCGGGAGAGTCGGGAATATTCAGATGACTCTGGTGCTAAACGAAAGTGAAAAAGGAGTGAAATCAAGATATCTGGAACAAGGAGTCACGACTTGCCCTTACAAGTCGCGGGGCGCATGAAGACAGAGGCGAATCGGTGAAGGGAATTAAGAACAGTCAGGTCGCGACTTGGTCTATCAAGTCGTGGTGCTTGAGCTTCTAGAGAAGGAAGGAATAGGCAAAAAAGGACACGGGTCGCGACTCAGGAATGGGCAAGTCGCGACCAACCTCACCAAAAATTGAAAAAAAATGTGTTTAAGTACGATTTTTGGTCATTTGTAAAGGAGGTTCTTGGATGACGTGATTAGCAACTGTTTAACTCTATTGATCTATTCTTCTTCAGTTATCTCTCAATTTTTAGTAGTTTATTCTATGTTTCTGAATATTTATTTGATTGTTTTAGTCATGTTTGTGATGAACTAAACATCTTTTCTAGGGTTTAATGTAGTCACTTGGATATTTGTTCATTTTCTATGAAGTTTATATAATTTCTTCTTCTTCTATCATTTATCTATATGATTTGTGCTTAATGCGTGTGGATAATTGATCACTATTTACATGATTTATGATTTTGATTTGAGATCCAAGAGGGGAGAGTTGAATATTCTATAATCATATAGACATAAATTAAATATAGGATGATAGTACCTATAGGGTTTGTGTAGTGTTTAGGGTTTCTATGCTTCATGTCGGCTATATGTTAAAACTTATCACAAATATGTAGAAAGTTTGCATATAGGTTGAGATCTTTTTATCTTGAAAAATAATTAGAATTGTTTTAGCTACCCTGCTATTAGGATAGAAATTGAAGAATTATATGTGCTGATTAGTAAGATTAATAGGTTGAAAAGTTGATGAAGTTAATACTCTAGTTTTTTAATTATTGAATCAATTTTTATAATTGTATAGTTTATTTAAATTTTAAGTTTTAGTTTAAAAATCACTCTATTTTCGACAGCTAAAGGAAAAGGTAGAATTGGTTATTGGTACTTCATTGATAGTCTCTGTGGGAACGTTTCTTATTTACTATCTATATTACTTGAATCGAATGTGTATACTTGCGTATCACAACGTTGACCATAGGTCAATCAATCTTAATTCTGAGTGATTAATATTCTGTTAATTGTATTAGTCAAGCCTTTTGATTTGTTCATTACCAGCTTGCCCTACGGACTAGCTCATACTTACATGTTGAATGTTTGGTAGTATAATTGAGTGTGAGTATTTATCATATATATCAAATGTATAGCTTCTGTTTATAAAGTGAAACGATGATTTCCTTATAGCTTGGCTCAAGTGTTAAATGGTAGAGTACTCATTTCTGTAATTAAATTTACAGAAATATCATTTACAGTGAACTTTGTGGGAGTTAAGGATAAAATATTAATGAGGGGTGAAACAGTAATTTTCACATGTCTCATTAGTAGATCATCTATAGAGGATTGAATGATGGTTATGGTTATAACAATGAATAACATATTTATATTTAGTGTAAAATATTCTATGGATTCAAGAGTTCAGTTCTGAGTCTATAGTAGAGTCATAAGAAATTAATAAGGTAGTGAGATGATTTATTATAAATAAACTCACGATAGCTTATTGGAGCTTAAGTTCATGGATCCATGGTCCCCATGTCATCTCTTATCGAAATGAACCCACCAGTTTTGAATAATTAATTTAATTATATATTATAAAAATATCATATTGACTAGGTCAATGAAAATAAATAATGTTAAATTATTTATTGATATTTTGTGATAAAAGAAATAGAAGAAATTTGAGGTTTTTATTGCAAAGTCTTAAAAAGATAGTATTATAGCTAATTGAGATAATTTTGTTAATATTGATAAATTGGTATTAATATTAATAAAATGAATTAAACAAATGTCAAAATTATATAGAGATTGGTATGAGGCTTTGAGCTCTAGTTATGGAGCTTTTTGATTGCTGTTGTTTTGAGTTGTAAAGAGGTTGTTGGGCAATAAAAGTTCTACTCATTTCTCAAAAAAGAAAAGGTCAAAATTATAATCGGTTAATTTTGAAAAGTATTTAATTAATTATATTTATTTAAATAATTAAAATAAAATAGGTAATTAAAATATATTTTATGTCCTAGCTCATTGCCTGTATGTACTAGTGTTACAGAATGCATTAGGTCAAATGAATTTGACAGTGTAAAAATTCACTCATAATATTCGATACCTAGCTACCTACTCTCTATTCTAATGTGTTGAGACTTGCCCATACAAACACTAAGTTGTTTTAGATAAAGATAACTATGTTGTTTTAGAGAAAGATTTGGAAGACTATGATCTTGTTTCAAAGCGGTTTGGATTCCTTGCAATACTTAGCATTCAACAGGAACAAAAAGTTAGGAAATCCAAAGGGTGTAGTCATTGTTCTGCTACACATCTTGTAAGTACTCTAATGGTTTTATTATTGTATTTACGTATCTATGTAATAATATTTACATACTTGCATGATTTTATGTTTTTTCCTATGAATATTGTTTTGAATATATATTTATAAGATGAGATCCTATAAAATTTATATATATATAAATAATATACTTGCCATTCGTATAGCATGGGCGAAGAGAAGAAAGACCGTAGTAGAAGAGGAGTAGAGAGAAAGTCTTCAAGAGTGGCTTTGAAAAGGTAACGAATAAAGATATATTTCAGCAGGGACTTGGCTACCGGAGAAGATGAAGCATAGAAGTGGGTACACCATAAAAAAGAAATAAAAATCAGAAAATCGTATATAATTTTTTTTTTATAAATAATAGTATAATTTTTTTTTTTTCATTTTTGGTTGCTAAAAACAGTACTCTTGGTAAATTTCTAATACCACAAATTCCTGCAAATTTAGGTTACAATTAATAGCCTCAATTAATTGTTTATGTAATATGGGGTTTTTTATTTGTTTTAATATATATATGATTAGTTTGCATGAACGTCTATTAGTTTAGGCGCAGTGTTTAATTTTAGTAGTTAGATTAAAAAATAAAATCAGTAAATTGACCAGAATTCTTGAAATAAATTGAAAATACTTCAATACTAGACTTGTTATGAAGTGCAGTAGACGTGGGTTTATTTAACACTTGCAGAGTTCCTTAAATAAACAAGAAAATAGAAATAGAATTAAAAAGGATATGCTTCAATAATAGAGGGTATAGCTGGAATTTTAGTGATTTTAAAACGAGGGAAGCCTCCTTCCTCTAACAGCTTCTTCCACTCAAACTCCGTTCTCTCCTTTCCACACGAAGTATGTGCCATCATCACCATGTCGAATATCATTCGCGTTTCGTCAAATACGTCAACGTCGTTTTCTTTTGCTAATGATTCTTTCAATACAATCTCTATGATTATGACCTTCCCAGTCTTTTCTGGTATTGCTTTGCGACAATTTTTTAGAATTTTGACGCACTCTTCGTGGCTCCAATCATGCAGTACCCACTGTACATAAATAACAAATATATATATATATATATATAGGGATGAAGCCAAAAGTTTTTTAATACAATGGGACAGATTAAGTAAAGAAAATATTAGTGGTGCTGATTAGATAAAAAAAATAATTTAGGGGTATACTAATATACATACATAAAATTGAAAATTTCCCTTGAAAAAAAAAAAAGTTGAAAGCTAATTAAGTAGGGACAGCTGCCAAAACAGCCTTTTGAGTGGTTTCGTGCCTATGTATATATCTTACTTTAATTAATAAATAAAGATAATGAATGTCATACTGAAGAGGGTTTTTAGTACGTAGGTTAAGTTTTCTAGGAATGGAAATGTCAAAACTAACTCTTAATCTAAACCCTTTCTAATTCTATGTTTACTATACCCAACTTCTTTACCAAACATTCCCTTAGCATGGATCACTATTACTGATACAATTAATTACACTCAAAGTCTACTAGTATTAAATATCTGATAGAAAATTAAAGCAGTAAATTATCAGTGCTGGTGTTCTAAGATTTTAGAAGAGTATGGTAATATGAAGAACAAAACAAATTAATATATTTTTGCAATAACTTTTCAAAAATTTTGTATAATTAAATAGTATTAATTACGCAATACTTTGTCTCTTTTAATTTTAAGTTTTTTTTTTCAAACAGTATACTTTGTAATAATCACATTAATAATATCATGATATTAGAGACTCTTTTACTAATATATTCAATAAAATTATTATTCATCTAATTGAATCTTTTTAATCATTACAATATTTACATTAAAAAAAACTCCAATCCCAATGATAGTAACTACTAATAAAAGAATTAATATATGAGTGCTTTCAAACCAAAGGTAGGGGTGTACTTTATGTGTCTATCAATGTTTTTATTTTTCAATTTCTAAGCAGTCAATTAATTAAATTCTAAAAAATTAGTGTTGGTGAGAAAAGAAGTCAATAATATAAAGTTTTTAATAATGAGAAAAGTGAAAAAAGAGGATAGAATTAGTGAAGTTGAGGTGAGGTCCTCCGAAGGTATTGAAATACAGTCTTCTGAATAATTTATTAAAATCATACCTTGTTCTATTGGTCAGGTGATAGTACGATACACGTTTTAAATGGTACGTATGCATGATAGTATGATACACATTTTAAATTATATATATGTTTTAAAAAATAATAATGAAGAGCGATCACAGTTCTTTTAATAAATTTTATAATCAAATAAAAAATGAAAAAGGAAGATTTTTTTTGTCTACAAAGTAAGTATTGTTTAGTAAATACCATTTAAATATTTCATATAAATATATGTAATTTTTATGTATGACCTTAGCTAGTATCATTAATTCAAAATAAAAACAGTGTAGATAAATCATTAGTGGCTAAGATTAATGATGATGTACCTTGATGAAAATGGCATCTGCGCTGGGAACAGACTCGAACATGTTACCTGCCAAGTGGACCACACCATCGTACGCAGGCGCCGTAGCGATGACATGTGGCAAATCAAAATTAATACCTTTGATGTGCGGTTGAGATCTCACAATCTCATATAAGTCCCCACCGGTCCCACCTCCCACGTCCACCAATGATCCCATACAACCGAACACATCTTTGTAAGCAGGTAGAATGGCTCCCATCACCACCTCCACCAGGCAGGCCAAGCCCTCGTTGAACGCCTTGTTCAATTCGCCATTAACAGACGCCAACTTGAAGATGCCGCAGCCGTGGGCCTTCTCATAAGCGGTGATGCCGTCATCGTCCTTTATGCAGTGGCTGAGGTAATGCCACGGCGCCATCTGCAACGGATGGTTCTCCATCAGTATGAGTGGCGCCAAGCTTGGCTTCGAGTCACGTAGTAGCCATCCTGACTTAGAGGACACCCCATATAGAGTCTGACCACCATCATCATATTGTACTGTGAAGATCTTCTTGCGGACCAGCGATCTCATGATGCGCTTCAGGTAAAGCATCGTTTCTGGAGATGAAGAGATGGTGGAGTCAGAAATATTGGCAACTATCTGGGTTAGGGCGATTGGACCATCTTGGGAGTGAATAATGTCAGCAATACGAAGCTCGACGGCACATTTTAGTGCCATTGAGTCCACGAAGCTGAACAGGTGCTCAAATATCTCGGCTTGGCCTCGTAAAACGTCGTCCATAATTACTTCAATTCACTCTCCAATACTATATCTTGGATGATATGTTTACGTACAGAAAATTAAGAATGTTGAAGAAGCTTTTTCGTTGGGGGCAGAAGCTGGGGTTTGAGTCGTATTTATTAAGTTCTGCAAGTTCTGGTGATAGATTAGGCATACTATTAAAGTCATTTGTGTCATCACTTAGACATGCAAATCGTGATAATTATTGGTCATGTATTTTATATCTAATTCAATTTAGCTAGTGGTTGCGTTAATTTTGTTCGTTTCTGTATCCACGTGTGAATTTCGAGGTTATTATAATTATATTCATTTTCTGATTATGTTGAAATTATTAAGTATATCCTCATCCACTAAATTTGATGCGTGATCTTATTGGTTGGCGGCCCACAACATTATTAGGGGTTGTTTATTAATTTTCCTCATTGTACTTTCTACTTATGGGTTGAAAACAAATTTCAATTAATAAACGTCTATTGTCACCTATTATTTTTGTTTTCATCTCTTTAGACGCCTTTCAAATTACACCATTCATAAAATTTAATAATTAAAAAAATTAAAAAATTTCTTTTCACACCCTAACTAATTTTCATTATTTACAACATTATCCTTTTATAAAATAAAATCAAAATCTTTTTACACTTAGCTTTATTAAAATAACAAAAAATTGATACATTTATATTGCTTACACGGTTTAGTATTTAGAAATCCGACAATAGAGAGACTAGGCTTTTAATAAACCGAATAGAAAGAAATGACAAAAAACAAGAACACAAAATACTCGTACTATTTTACGTGGTTCAGTGGTTAAAATCCACCTAGTCCGCGAGTCACTCTTATTGATTTGTTTTGGACTTTTGATGAAATTATCTATGACAATTTCAGCAAAGTTTTGGCACAGAGAAAGTCGATCTATTTTTCTATCAATTCCCTTTGTATTTATAGCAGATCATCATGGACACAATTTTTGAGTGACCGTACATTAATATGGCAACTTACAAATTTGGATAACTTCTCATTTACATAAATACATTATTGCCTATTAATTATATACTTATTGTATCAAGTAATAAATACATAATAAAATATAACTATTTATTAGGCGTATAAGGAATCTCCGAGTCTTTTGAGATCCTTCATTATGCTTCATAGTTTGGCTTTCGTGAGCTTTAACACACTCCCCGCGAGCTGGGTGTTGTAGGACCATAATTTGTTGAGACTAATGAGGTTCCTATACTATTTAAAGAGTTCATTTAAGTTAATTGGTGACTTGATCATTCACCTTTCTCTCTCTCTTTCGCTAGCTTTCAAGATTACTAGTTTTTTCCAAGATCGCTCTTCATTATTATTGAAAACAAATATCTCTTCTATATAAAGAGTGTGTATTTAACGATTTTTCTTGTTAACTTTAAATAGAATATTACAAATTTTTAACAGAATATATATTTAAAACTAATTAAAAATATATATTTATTAATTATATTAATTTAAATTAAAATGTTATAAAATATCATTATTATAATAATATATAATACAAGACTAGATATTTAATATATATTAGTATAAATTCAAATAAAATATTATTATTATAATATTATGTAATTCTAATTTTTATCATAATAAATAAGATAATTTGTGATCTAAAAAGTTATTATATCATTTTTTTTTAAAAAAACTATAAAAAATATTTTGGTTTAATTTTTCTTTTAATATATTATGTCATTTTTTAATATAGAATATTATTTATTTATTTAAAATTTATATCACAAACATAAAATCTTGACAAAAATAATAAGTAAATATTAATAAAATATCATTACTATAATAATATATAATACAAAACCAGATATTTAATAATATATTAATATAAATTCAAATAAAATATTATAATAATATATATTATATAATCTTAATTTTTATTATATTAAATAAGGTAGTTTGTGATCTAAAAATTATCATGTCATTTAAAAAAAATCATAATAAACAATGTTTTGGTTTATTTTTTCTTTTAATATGTTATGTCATTCTTTTATATATAACTAGGTGCAAGCTGCAATGCACGTTTACTTAGTTTTTTTAAGTTTTTTTAATTATTGTATAAATTTTTAATAATAAACAATATTATATATACAAGAATGAAGTAAACATATTAAAAGCAAAATTAACTAAAATATTATTTATGATTTTTTTTATAAAAAAAATAATAATATAACATTTTATATCACAAACTATCATATTTAAGGTAAAAAATTATTTATGATATTATTAAATTCACACCTCGATAATTGGACAATAAGCTTGCTTATTCTTGATAAAAGATCAATTTTATTCTAATTTCTTTATAGTTACACAAACATATTATTTGTATACATACGACACTTACACATAATATATTTATAATGTTTGATGTTATTTAAGATGAATATTTATTTATATAAGTTAGATTAAGTAATAACTAAATTACTTGATTAGCAAGTCTGACACTATTTAAAGTACAGAGTGTAACGATCCTAGATTAGGAGGACGTTACATATATATTTAATTAATATTTATCTTTAATTGATTTTAAAAGTATATTTTGTTAAAGTTAACAAATAAAACTATTAAAACCAAGACAAGCCTTAAATACATATTTTTATATATAGAGATATTGTTTATTTATTTAAAATTTATATGATAATTTTAAAATATTTAATAAAAATAATTAATAATTTTTTTAAACAAAACTAAGGAAATATGTTGTACGTTGCTTGCACCTAGTACCATTTAAAAAGTTTATTGTATCGTACTATCAGCTGGCCAATAAAATAAGATATGATGATAATAAATTATTTAGAAGATTATTGTTGACTCGTTTTTTCGTTAACTTATCTAACATTCAAAAAATAATATTGAGAAGATTTGTGAGAGCTAAATAAAGTATATGAGGTGTTTCTAGTGCCTAGAAATAATGGATAGAGATAGTTTTATAGTAGTTCAGCCTCAAAAAAATGGTTACATCCACTTAGTCATTGTCATTGATCTTGCAAGTTATGAATTACATTTGTATTTTACTTTTAGCTATTTGACTCAATTGAAGATAAATAGTTCTCTCTGCAAAAAGCTACCGCCCCTCTCTCCGTAAAAAGTTGTTGCCCCTCTCCCTCTTCTCTTGGTTCCTACTCCTCTTATTTATATTAACGAGTTAGGATTACATTTGAGTGGACTTAAGTTATTGGGCTTGACTTAATAGTTAGACAAAATAACAAGTGATTGGGTCTTAGGCATGATATGGGCCGAGGGGAAGTCACACTTCAAAAATTATAACAATTATATTTCAAAAGTTAGATCCTTCATTTTTATTGTGACGATTTTTATTTTCTAATATTATTGCCCATCAATAATTCTATCCTCTGTTTCCCACTTTCTTCATTAAAAACTTTATATTATTGACTTCTTTTCGCAGCTGCGTACGATGGTGTGGTCCACGTGGCAGGTAACATGTTCGAGTCTGTTCCCAGCACAGACGCCATTTTCATGAAGGTTGGCCGGTAATTATTTATCTACACTGATTTTTATTTGGTTTAATGATACTAAGGTCATACATAAAAATTACATACATTTAGATCAATTAATGTAGTTGTATATTAGTTTTTGTCTTAAGACGCAACAAAATTTATAGCCAATATATATGAGAAATAATTAGCAAAAAAAGAAAAACGCTGTCATCACTCATCACTTTAAAAATATATATACAAAATCTTTTATTGAATATTGATAATATTATCATCTTTTTGTGTGATTAATTACAAAGTGTTATAAATATATTTATGAAATATTTAAATGGTATTTACTAAACAATACTAACTTTCTAGACAAAAAAAAATCCTCCTTTTTTGTTTATGTGATTATAAAATTTATTAAAAGAAGTGTGCTCTTCATTATTATTTTTATAAACATATATATAATTTATAATGAATGCACAAAGTTTCTGAGGACCTCTAGGAACCAAGCAAAATGAATACTCCAAGTTCTGAGGACCTCAAGGAACTGAGCAAGATGAATGCTCAAGGGTTCCTAGAATCTATAGGAACCAAGCAAAATGAATGCTCCAAGTTCCGAGGACTTCAAGGAACCAAGCAAGATGAATGCTCAAAGTTTCCGAGTACCTCTAGGAACCAAACAAAATGAATGCTCCAGGTTCCGAAGACCTCAAGGAACCAAGCAAGATGAATGCTCAAAGGTTTCGAGGACCTCTAGAAACAAAGCAAAATGAATGCTCCAAGTTCCGAGGACCTCAAGGAGTTGAGCATGATGAATGCTCAAAGGTTACGAGGACATCTAGAAATCGAGCAAGATGAATGCTCAAAGGTTTTGAGGACCTCTAGGAACTAAGCAGAATGAATGCTCCAGTTTTCCGAGGACCTCAAGGAACCAAGCAAGTGTTAGGATTAATGCCCTAAAAGTATGTAAAGATATTTTATTGAATTAAATAAAAAGAATAATTTTATTATATTTGAATATTATAATTATTGTTTGAATTAATTATATGATAATATCAAGAAAACTTATTATTCATTCATGAGAATATGATCTTGTATTAGTACGAGAGAATTAAGATAATATATAATGAATAAAATTGTAAGTAACATATTAAAGTAAAGAATCTTTAATGAATGGTTACTAGTGCGGTTTACTAAGCATACAGAATGCAAGTGATCTAGATTCACATTACTGACGTGGATAGACATCTTAGTAAATGTGATGTATATAATAGAGATTATATATATGACATGACCGATAAGAATGAACTATCTTTATAAACTTGCGTATGACATAAAGATTTGATTCTTATCATAATAGATGATCATTTGTAGATCACTCTAAATCCTATGTATTCATGAATTCTTGTTTGCGTTTATTGGATCTTTTGATTCACTCGTTAAGGTTTCTTAGTACAATGAGGATAATGACTTTTGTTTTGGAGATTCAATATTATGAATGGCTGGGAACATGAATTACAATAATGGAATTAATACTTTCCTAATGGATCAAGTATTGGTTCCCTTAAGAATTTATTCTGGAACTGAATAGTTATTGAGCTCAAATCTATAATATGATTATAGATCAATTATTCACTAGTGAATTAATCGTACTTAAGAATCAAGATGTAATTAGAAGGGTAAAATGGTAATCTTGACCAGTTCTAATTAACGAACCAATAAATGGATGACATAACTACATTTATTGATTATATCAATGGACTACAAGAGAAAACTCTATAAATATAATTCTATAAATACTTAGAGTGCATTTTCATATTCATAGTGGAGTAATCATGGAATTAATAAATAAAATTATTAGATTAAAAAGTTTGATCAGTAATTTGGTTTATTGGAGCTTCGTATTATATGTCCATGGTCCTCAGAACACATCTGTCCTACACTGTCAAGGGTAAGGATGTTAAAAGAAAGAGAGAATGACTTAATTACAAAGGAATTAATTTTCCAAGGCAATGAAATAATGTGTGTTAGTTATGGGAAATTGATTAATTATGAATTAATTAATTATTTTACTATATAGTTTTTATTTTGAAAAACTATAGGTTAAAATAAATATTAATCTTGTTTGGATTAATATATAAAGAGAGGTTAATTATTAACATATTTACCACTGGTTTGGTCAAGAAGCAATTATCCACTACAAAGCTAAATAACATCTGTAAGTGTAACCCATTATTTCAGAATTCATGACTTAACTTAGAGAGTGTCGCCTTAGAGTCGGTCAAACCTAAAATACATCACTCCTTCCTATCTTCGTAAGAAGCCAATCTTGGTATTAATTGTTGGGGTTTTATGCCCTAATTAAAACCCAAATTCTTTGTAATCTCATTTTATTATCAATAAAAGAATAGAAATCATTTTTTTACTTGGTCAATCATTTTGCTCACATGTTTTATTTTCATGATTATTTGTTTAATATAAACTTCTATTAAATCCCGAGCATATAGCTAATCTTATTTATAGTGACGTAATCACAGTGGAATATAAATATGATTATATGTTCAAAAATAAGTTAGTCCTAAGATTAGTTAGTGCACCGGATTTACACTGACTTGCCAATCTACAATATGATCTACTTACACATTACAGTGTTATGTTCTTTCCAGAACATTAGCAAAGTAGATAAGATCAGATGTATTTGTTACATCGGACAGGACCGATATTGACAGTTGATAAGATAAGTAAACATACCGTTATTATCTATTCTAGTCGTATCATATAGTTGACCATAGGTCAATTTAATCTCAATTCTGAGTGGTTAGTATTCTAACTGATTGTATTATTTGAGTTCTTTGACTTGTTCGTTACCAGCTTACCCTACGGACTAGCCCATACTTACATCTTGGGAACTCGGTAGTATAATTGAGTGGGAGTGTTAATCATAGATATGAACTTCTATAGCTTCTGATGAAGAAGTGAAACGATGGTTTCCTTTTAGTTTGGTTCAAGGTGTTAAATGATAGAGATCTCATTTCAGTAATTAAATTAGTTTACTGAAATATCATTTACAAGGAACTAAGTGTTTTAAGGATAAAATACAATAAGGGGTAAAACGGCATTTTAGTCCTATCTCATTGTAGACCGTCTATAGAGGATTGAGTGACAATTATGGCTGTAACAATGGATAATTAATAGCGTATCTATATTTGTTATAGAGCGTTCTATGAATTCAAGAGTGCAATTTCGAGTCTATAGTGGAGTCACGATGAATTAATAAGTTAGTAAATTTATTTGTTAGATTTATGATAACTTAATGGAGCTTGATTTCATAGGCCCATGGTCCCCATTGTACCTTGGATAAAATCATTTAGATAGTCTCAATTAATTGATTTAATTATCAATTAGAATTATTAAAGTTGACCAGGTCAATTTTGGATAGTTTCACAGAGTTGTGTAATTTTGAGAAGAAAAGAGAAATTATGGCAGATTTATTAATTAAGATAAATTGGTATCTAAATTAATAAATAAGTTTAAATCAAGGTTCAAATTATAAATAATTAATTTGATAAAGGATTTAAATAATTATTTAATTAATTAAATCAATAGAAAATAATATAGGCCTTGATTTTAAGTCCAATGGGCTTATAATCAAATAGGAAATTTCACGAGCCTATAGCCCATGATAATTTCGACCTAGGGCTTCAAAATGGCTGTTATTTTATTGATTTTTTAATTAAATTAAATGGCCTAATTGAGTCTATAAAAGGAGTGCTTAGAGAGAAGATTTTAGAGACGACAGATAAGTCACAAGTCAGATTTTGTGATAGTTTTATATTCTCTCTAAACACAAGTCCTTTTCTAAGCCACTTTGTTATTTTCTCTTCTTCTCTCTATATCTATCTCATGTGTTGAGAATTTCCCACACTAGTCTAGGTGGTTCTAAGGATACATTGGAAGATCGTGAAGAAAATAGAAGATTGATTCAGTTTCTTGATAATACTCTGCGACAGAAAGGATACAAGAGTTAGAGAAACTAAAGGAAGGACTCTTAATTCCGCTGTGTATACTGTAAGTATTCTATTATTTGTTTATCTTGAATTCAAATTTAGAAACATGTTTTAGGTTATCTCGTATTAATTTGTTTAATATTAGATATACATGAAAATAAATAAAGATCATGTATAAGTTTTTTCCAACATTAATATGTCTAGAAAACTTCCATAAGGGGATAGAAACAAAGCCGTCTCAAGGCCCTATTCATATCTCATTGAGATATTCACCTTCTCCCACTTACTATTTTAGAAATTATGTGTTTTATTAAACTAATTAATTAATTCCAAATTAATTACTATTTTATTAATAACCTATAAATGCAAATAATTACAAAACACATTGAATTATAAAAGAATCTGTTTCTACAATCAATATGATCTAGATAATTACCCATTATATTCATCTAACTTTACTAAAACACTTTTTAAATAAAGTTGATTATCTTAAATGCCTATAAAAACTATTGTCTTTATTATGGTGTGAGTTACCAAGTTTTTAACTAATTTAATACTTAGTAATTTACATGCAATTGATTTCTCCAAAACAATTCACATAAACAATTAGGACAATCCTAAATAATCATGTTTCTAAAAGATACATGATTAATGAAAATTGTTTGGGTTTCATGAATGACATGTAATTGACTAGTGCATGATCATGTTATCAATCAAATATTATTTAACATTTATTTAAATAAATACAATAAATAAATAAACCATAAATGATGAACTGGGTACTTTTTGGTATTTCTAAATTTATAACCTTTGAAAAAATAGAAATAAAATTTCAAAAATAGCCCATGACTTGTTTTCAAGACACTAAGAATATTTCTCCTCCTTTTCAGGCTTTCTTACGAATCTTTAGGAATTTGTTAGACCCAACTAATTAATTAGAAACTAAATTTCCAATTAATTAATTTAATTAAAACTAAATTTTAATTAAATAACTATTTTTGTCATCTTTTTAATTTAGTTGAATTTAAATAATTAATTAATCAAATTCAAATAATTATTTAAACTTAAGATAAAATATTAACCAACTAAAAGATATTTTATTTTTCTAATAAAAATAAAATAAGATAATTACACTTTTAAATTCAAATAATTTAAAAATTAATTAAATAGCATATTAATTGCAATAAAATAGGATCTAACTTGGGCACTAAGATTGGTGCCCTAGACCATTAGGGTCGATGACACATGGAGCCTCAAAGGCTCGGGTTTGTTGTTGTCGAACGCAGTGAGCAAGGCACCTGGGTGCGCAGTGTCACAGGCTCACATTTTGACAGTGGAAATGCCCGTGTGACACCTTGACTCCTCTAAGCCAAGGTCAGCCTTCCAACCATTCGAATAACAATGGGAACATTTCTCGCGCAACCGTATGCCTTTGCACACTTTCATCTCTCGAACAAGTCTCGCTGAGTCATGCTCTTAAGCATCTATGAGTGCAACCATGCATCGATGCTATCTAGCCAAGACATTGTCCATAGGTTCTCACAATGGCAAGGCATATCCCAACACCAATGCTCACCCACACATTCGCAAGCCAAGGTAGCATGCGTGGCCAAGAGCCAACATTAAGCTGATGTGTAACGCCTTACTTCCTTAGAACCGTTACTAAGTGAGTTTAAAATGTGCCAATCACTCGCTAATCGATGTTTTAGGTTAAAAGTGTAGCTAAGTTGAAATAAACCCATTCCAGTCATTTAATATAAAACATTTGATTACTCATTGAAATGTAAGAAAGTTTTACCATGGGGATCCCAAAACACTGTTTAGAAAATATTAACAACTCAAAATACAATCAAGGTCGACTAAATGACAAAATTCAGGTTAATACATATCATTTCCCGAAAATACCCTTGGTCGTGGCCGCCAGGCAAACCGAACATGTACGCGTCGCTTCAAGCTCTCCATATTCATGGTTGGTCGACCTTTCTCTTGCCCTTGCCTACACCATAGAGCACCTGTGAGCTGACACCCAGCAAGAAAACTCAACACAAACAATTAACATATGCATATCCCCCAATCAGCATATAACAAAGTAGCCAACAGGCTAAACACATAGCGGTCATGCCGTCCCAGGCGCTTTACCAGGCCCTGGGTTCGCGGTCTACATCGTCAGGATGACTCAAGCATCTGAGAAAGGTCTCACCCTAACAGCTCGCACTCCGTGTGCTCAAGGCCGTTCCCAACCCTTTGTCGTACTCGACCTTGCACCACGTGCTTAACGCCATTCCCAGCCCCTTGCCGTACTCGGCTTCCTGCCGTTCTCGGCCTTCGCCGTTCCTGGCCTTCGTTGTTCATTCACAAATATGCAATACATATCATATAATCAACAAATACTTAAACAAATACATCATATAAATAATAGGGCTACGCCCTGGAATTCAATCACATAGAGTTGTGCCCTGCAATACAAACTATAGGGCCATGCCCTGCTCTATGGGCACAATAGTTTTCTTACATGTGTCCCAAGCTTCCCAAGCACCAATATCCTGAGCACAGTCCCTTAGTCCGAGCCTCGCTGAAAACCTAGTCACAACGTGTCAACAACAGCCATCCATCAAGCTCTAATCCATTAAATAACTTTGGGATATAATTTTAGTCTATAGGACCTTGAATTCTATCAATCTAGGTGATAAAATCCATCCCGAGCCTTAACTTTTGGGTTCCTGAGCCAAAAACCTTCTCAGGGTCCAAAAATCCCCTAAGAGCCGTAGCCCCATGCCCTTGTGTCGTGGCTCGCCTCAACCAGAGGCTCAGCCTCACCAAGCCTCAGACACGTGCCACGGCCTAGCCATAGTGGCATGGCGGCCCACCCGTGCAGCAGAGCCTACCTTGGCTCCCATTTGTTCTTGAGGGCCGCGACACACCAAGAACAGAGTCGCGGTCCGCCCCCTTCGAACCCAGAAAACCTCCATTTTCAGCAGCCAAATCCCATCCAATTTAACAAAAAATCATCCCAATAACATAACTTAGCTATCACAATAGTTCTAATACGTTCCCAGCAATAAAACCCAACATAAAACTAGCTTAAAACTTCATCAGAACTCCAATTCAATCCATAAGCTAAAAGGGTTCGAGAACATCTTTAAAATAGCCTAGAAACTCATAATTTAATGGCCAAAATCATAATTGAAAGCTTACCTCAATCTTTGTTTGAATCACAAGCTAATACTGAACTAATCTCCAAGTCTACAACTCCAATTTGTGATTTCTAGTAAAAAATCCCCTTGATTTCCAATGGTTTAGCTAGAGAGAGTTTTGAGAAAGGAAAAGAGTGAGCTAAGAGAAAAGTGTGTCAGTTTAGGCAGCTCCCAAGGTGTTCTACTACTTTGTCTTTTGTCCCTTAAGTGAATAAGTTAATCCCAAGGCTCGCGGTACCAAAAACGTCCCCGAGGGAAAAATGGTAAATTTCCCCAACATTCCCTCCTAGACTTTCTAACTTCAAATATATCTCCAATTATTTATTTTCATAACCTGGTAACCCAACAAAATGTCTATTGCCCAAAATACCCCTTTACTCGCCCCGAGTCGGGTATCGGGTCCCATTGTGATTTTCTAGCTAAACCGCTCCCTACGACTGTCTCGGATCGTGCATCACAAATATGTCACCACTAAAATGTGGTGTCAACCACAATATACACAAATATTTCATTTATGCCCTCAACGGGCTAAAATTACAAACATGCCCCTAATAACCAAATGGGGCCCACATGCATATTTAATTCACCTAAACATTCATTTCTAATCACATACTCATCAAATTCACATATTATCATAATAAATCAATTATTGTCCTCCAGGCACATTAATCAAGGCCCTAAGCCTTATTAGCAAATTTGGGACGCTACATGATGGGCCAACACCTCTCATCATTCCCCATTCGATACTATCTGAATAGCTCACATCACAGACCAAGGAATCCCATACATCCATGGTCCAATCCTTCACGCATGTTGGCAGGCCCTCGAGACTAGCTGCCAAACTAGTAGCACACACTAGACCTCTGTCCTTCTCAAGCATTTCACACTCTTCAATGCCTGTATGCTAGCAAGTCCCACGAATGACTTTCTGTGCCATCTCATGTCAAGAATTGTTGCCATGGCGTGCCATGACTTCTCTCAGAGGTTTGGACCACATTCCATGCAAGCGGCATACCGGAAAGCCCAGAGAACCGTAACCATAAACCTCTAGCAACACACTTCAGAGCATTACCGGGGCGGCCCGGTAATGTCCATGAGTACTCTTAATCATGGAGACATATGAGTCCCCTCGTGGTCCTCATATGCCCGTCCTACTAGCCCTCCTAACTAGTAGTAGCTCACTCGATGCACCTGCGCCAGGGGGTGGTGGAGAGTTGACACGAGGTGCTCCCCCTACAAAGAGCCTTCTGAACTTTTAGCCTTCTACCAGGAACATATATGATTTTTGATTGGGAGACATATTTGGTTCTCAGCTCGCCAATTCTCTGAATCTCCCAAATCCGATCGCACCATTGCGTTCATTGACCCTTCAATATGGAACCTGCCAAGTCCTATCCATTTCTGAGCAATATTGAAGATATTTACGAAAATGACACTGCCGTACAAACTAGGCATCGACATGCTCACCAACCTACAGCCTCGCGTGCGCATCTGACCTAGCACCATCCTAGCTTGTAACATGCCCTTAAGGCTAGCATCTTACACTCTCCCCCACTTCAATTGTCGATGCCCTCATCGACAGGCCGCTGGCCAATCTTCTTCCTGCCTCGACTCTTAAGCTCATTCCATTCTTCTTCCAAATCTTAAGTCTGCACTAGTCCCTCTACCACTGTAGAATCACCCACTTGGTGATGATCTTCCACTTCCACCTTTGGATTCGATCAAAGACCCTATGCCACAGTCACTATTTAGAATTCTCTCATGAAGTAATGCCTCTGCACTCGAATACTTCTTGCACACATGAACTCCTCCGAGTCCATCATGACATCCCTCCAGTCAACCAAGAAGCCCTTGCAACACTGACGCCAAAGCCAGAACATCATCAAAATGTTGCTTTCCCGCCAACTGTCCAATGCCTACTCCTATTGACAAGGAAGAAATTGAGGTGCACCCCTTAGAATGAGGTTCACAAACCAACCTTTCCCAATGACACTTAAGAAACATCCTCCCACTTTAAGGTATGTCTCTCTTAGACAAGTCCCTGTGGACATGTCGTAAGCCAACTCTATGGAAAACTCGACCTTAACACTCTTGTTGTCGGTCAAAATTATGATGCGCCTCTCTCAAATGTGACACACATGCCAACTGTAGTCTTTATGCAGTATCTAGTGCACCCTTGCACACAAACTTCGCGAAGTAGTCTCTCAAACTTTTGGCCCTCCAGTCTTACTAGATACCCACGACTTGATGCAAAATGGCCACTCTTGACCATAATCATAAATGCTCCTCTAAGCTTATACAATGTGGCCAATGATCTGAAATAATTCAAAACCACTACAATGCCTCCTGGCCTGTGCTCAGGCTCATGCTAACTCCTATCATCGTGCCTCAAGTTCTGCCTCTGAATCAACTTTGCCTACCTCTAGATGGCTTGTTGAATTCTAAACAACTTGACTGGACCCTACCCCACTCTTGAGGTTTGAAGTTGTCCCAATCCGCTATCTCCCTTTGGCATACGTTCTCTGAATCATTCAGCTTGTGTTCCCATAAACACGTGTCCCCATTAAACACTAAGCATGTCCCATAACATGCTGCAAAACCTACCCAATCTTTGTCTCAGCCTACGCCCATGCATACTATCTATTTGCAGCTTTACTTGGTCACCAGACCCACTCGCATCAGTCATGCATGTCTTCACACTGTACAACCTGTCTTTTGTTGTGTTTCCCCCTAAATTCACACACCAAAACTCAACAAGTACCATGGACCCTTCAAACATATGAATTAGTGGGCTCCCCCACTTTAACTTGGGAATAACTTCTCTTCTCGAGGTGTACCTCTCAAGGTATAGCTCGCAAGCTAACTGCTTTCTCTCGTGCACTCCCTCGTTCCATTTATCACTTTTAAAGACGATGTTGAACTAATGCCTCAGTCATTCTGACTCTTCGCCCCTCGACATCTCTATGTTGCCTTAGTACCTGAGTCCTCCTAACTTTCACCTTAGGCAAACGTTGCACTGATGCTACCTTGATACTTGAGTCCTGATGACTTTCACCCTAGATAACTGGCTCTGTCTTTGTCTCTGAGTCTTCTAGACTTTATATTCTAAACAACTAACGATCTCCATGATAACTCATCTTGGTGCTTTTATAATGGAACATTAGTCTGTTGTTTGGATGTTTGAACCGTGAAGGTCTCTCCCTCACTTCAACTATTGGTATTCTCGACAACTTGCCCATCCACAAGAACTCTGACCTCCCAAACTCCTCATGCACACAACAAATCTAGAAGTGCACCTCGCAAAATGTGACACTTAAGTCAACTACTTCATGTAGCACCACTCCCGATTCCCTTATGCGCGCAATGTCCATATAGCCACCCAACTGATCCATCATACTAGCATCTCGCCCTTCTAGGCTTCCAAGAAGCACTAAGTTTCTCTCGATGGAACCCTCTGCCCACATACAAATTCTAGCGCAACTTTTCAGGTTTTCTTGGATCTTATGGTCACTAAGTGCTAATATCAAGGCCATTTGGCCCGCATTTAAACTCTAGCACCATCTCGTCTTCCTTAATCTCTATTGCAGTACTAAGTTTCCTTGATGTAGCCCTCCAGCACTCAAGAAACTCTTGTACTATTCTGACCACTGGGCGTGGTCTACTCGGCCTTGCTGGCCTTTGATGTATATGATCCACAACTTAGCATCTCCTACAATGCCTTAGTATCGCTCACACAAGCTAACATCTCTGTGAGCCAACACGTCCCACTCCATTGTCTTGACACCTCCCCTCCGGGTCAGAACAAGATAACATGCAAACACTTCTAAGTACGACTATCCTCTGACAATCGCGACCACTGACACCTTGGTCTCCAAGTGATGCCCTTTGGCACACAAGTAGCAACTGAATCATTTCGTGCTCATCTTTATCTGATTCCTCAAAGTTGTCGACTCTCAAACACTGTCATGACTAACAAGCGTCTGACGGCCACCATCATGCTTCCACACTCTTGCGTATAAGTTCCCTTTTCAACAGCAGTGCTCCGTGCGACTTACTCTGTCACTCTGGCAAACATGAACGAGTGAACCAAGCATACAACCTTGACCTCTCGATCAAACTGTGATAGTTAGAATCACGTGATCCGTAGGGGGAAATACCAGGTAAAAAATGTGCAATCCCATATTTCCTGAGGAAGGTCAAGTGTGTTGATTTTAAAACTATGTAGGTATGGGACTACACAGTTGAAGATGGCTTAAATGGATTGATGGGTATTACCTATGCCAACAAGATGCATCTTCTTTTCGGTAGCCCATTACTTGAGAACTCCAAAGTTAAGTGTGCTTGACCTGGAGTAGCCTCATGATGGGTGACATCTTGGGAAGTTTTCCAAGGAAGCGTGCGAGTGAGGACAAAGCACGTTGGAAAGACTCATGTTGGTTTGCAGGGTCAGTCGTCATTCCAGGAAGCATCCATAGTGACGTGGGGCATTACAAATGGTATCAGAGCCTTGACCTAGCCGAAAGTGTGGCCGACAGGGACGTCGGACCCCTACGGGGGTGATTGTGACAACAGGTCAAGTGTGATGATTCTAAGACTATGTAGGTATGAGACTACACAGTTAAAGAATGCTTAAATGGATTGATGAATACTACTTATGCCAACAAGATGCATATTCTTTTTGGTAGCCCATTACTTGAGAACTCCAAAGTTAAGAGTGCTTGACCTGGAGTAGTCTCATGATGGGTGACCTCTTGGGAAGTTTTCCCAGGAAGAGTGCGAGTGAGGACAAAGCACGCTGGAAAGACTCATGTTGGTTTGCAGGGCCAGTCATCATTCTAGAAAGCAGGCATATTGACGTGGGGAATTACACAAACCTTGTCTCATGTCAATGAGTTCCAACTCTTTTGTAGTGCCACTCCATAATTGCACGTGGTTGTTGTCTTTCTAGCATCACTGAACTTTCTGATTTGAAGCAACCATAGCTTGTCCCCTCTCTAAGATGTCCAGTATTTCCACGAAGAAGAGAAACTAAGTCTTATCCCGTCTCAGCCAATTGATCCTTTCTATGTGACTAAAAGGCTCAACGACATCTGTTCAAGCATCCAGACCTTTCAGGTCCTTCTGCACGCCTACATCCCTTCTAGGATGGGCAAACCAGGTTCATCCCCCACTTGAGATGAACCTGGCTTTGATACCAACTTCCACGGGCTGAAATTTTGACAGCGAAAACGTCTATGCGATACCTTGACTCCTTTGAGCCAAGGTTAGCCTTCCAACCATTCAAATAACAATGGACACATTTTTCACGCGACCGTGTGCCTCTGAACACTTTCATCTCTCTAACAACTCCCGCTAAGTCATGCTCTCAAGTATCTATGAGTGCAGCCATGCATTAAGGCTATCTAGCCAAGACACTCACACTGTTCATATGTTCTCACAATGGCAAGGAAAATCCCAACACCGATGCTCACCCAGATATTAGCAAGCCAAGGTAGCATGTGTGGCCAAGAGCCAACACAAAGCTGACTTGCCAACACCTCTCATCATGCCCCATTCGATACTATCCAAATAGCTCATGTCACAGACCAACGATTCCCATACGTCCATGGTCCAATCCCCAAGGCACCATGCCTTCACGCAGGTTGGCAGGCCATCGAGACTAGCTGCCAGACTACTAGCACACACTAGACCTCTGTCCTTCTCAAGCATTGCACACTCTTCAATGCCTGTATGCTAGCAAGTCCCACGAATGACTTCCTGTGCCATCTCGTGTCAAGACTCATTGCCATGGTGCGCCACGATGTCTCTCGGAGGTTTGGAGCACGTGCCATGCAAGCGGCATACCAGAAAGCCCAGAGAACCGTACCCATAAACCTCTGGAAGCACACTTCATTGCACTACCGAGGCAGCTTGGTAATGTCCATGAGTACTCGTACTCATGGAGACATATGAGTCCCCTTGTGGTCCTTATATGCCCATCTTACTAGCGCTCCCAACTAGTAGTAGCTCACTTGATGCACCTACGCCAGCGGGTGGTGGAGAGTTGACACCAGGTGCTCCCTCTACAAAGAGCCTTCTGAGCTTTTAGCCTTCTACTAGGAACATATATGAATTTTTCTTGAGAGACATATTTGGCTCTTAGCTCGCCAATTCCCTGAATATCCCAAATATGATTGCACCATTGCGTTCATTCCCTTCAATGTGGAACCTTCCAAGTCCCGTCCATTTCCAGGCAATATTTAAGATATTTACGAAAATGCCACTACCTTACAAACTAGGCATCAGCATGCTCACCAACCCTCGCGTCTGCATCTGACCTAGCACCAACCTAGCTTGTAATATGCCCTTAAGGCTAGCTGGAGCCTCAAGGGCTCGAGTTTGTTGGGTACCAAGATTAGTGCCCTAGACCATTAAGGCCGACGACACATGGAGCCTCAAGGGCTCGGGTTTGTTGTTGTCACATGCAGTGAGCAAGGAACCTGGGTACGCAAGGGTACGAGGCACCAACGACGCAAGGGTGCGGAATCAGCAGGCCATGGGCGCAGGGGCACGTCAGGTGCATGTGCAAAAGGGCTTGGGACGGGTGATGCGCGTGACTGTCCGGGAGGGCTCGGGTCGCTGGTTTGGCTGGTTGCTCAAGTCCTCCTTTTGTTATTGCGCAGATTTTTTTAAAATTACATATTTTTAAAATAAAATTTACTAAAAATACTATGTCTGTTATGACTTAAACAAGATTTAGAAACTCAAATTCATAACCCAATAACACCATATAATTAACGATCAATCATTCAACCATATATTCAAAATGCATATACATTCATTCAATATACATATCACAAATGCAAGAAATCCACACAATATTTAATATATATATATATATGTGTGTGTGTAGACTGCTTTAGTACCAATTTTTGGAATTAAAAGTGCAAATCAAAGATACACAGCGAGGAATGGGCCCTTTTAATAATTATTAATACCGACCAATATCATACACACACACACACACACACACACACACACATATATATTAAATCATATACAGTCAAATTAGAGATTACCTCTTCTAGTCTATCAAGTGTCATCGAATCTTTTTGTATAAAATCAATGATCTTCCTATCCAAGTCCTGAAAGCTCACACCTTGATCTTCTAGACCAATCCTCAAACACACAAGGACGTGTGTAGGCACGTAGGATTCAAAATGTTGATTTATGAATTGAATAGTTTTCAGGTTTAGGAAAACTATTGCATCTATTTGAGAGAGATAGTCAGACAGTCTATGAAAAACAATGACCTCCTTAAAAGTATCGCTTCTTTCTAGGTATATAAAGATAATTAAATAATTTAATTAATTTTTATTTTATTAAAATAAAACTGATTAGTTATAACCTGCTTAATTATTTAATTTAAATCATATTTAAAAAAGAATAAATAAATATATATAATTAAATAAAAAAATTATTTGAAATTCAAAATTCAAATTCCAGATATAGGAAATATCTATGTGTGGCACCACATTAGGGTTTTCCCTAATATTCTCATTATTTTTATTTAATTAATATTTAAGACAATATATTTATCCCAAAAAAATATCAGTTAATTCAAAATTAATTTTATCTTAAAATATCAGTTTTAAATAAATAAATAAATATCTTATTCTAAATATGATAATTATAAATCTCTCTTTATATATTAATCAAAACAAGATTAATATTTATTTTAACCTATAGTTTTTCTAAATAAAAACTATATAGTTAAATAATTAATCAATTGCTCATAACTATCACATAATTATTCAATTTCCCTGGAAAATTAATTCCTTTGCAATTAAGTCATTCTCTCTACAAATGTGTCTTTTGACATCCTTACCCTTGGCAGTGTAGGAAAGAAGTGATCTATAGACCATAGACCTATAATACGAAGCTCCAATAAACCATATTATTAGTCAAACTCTTTAATCCAATAATCTTATTTATTAATTCCATGATTACTCCACTATATATATGGAATTGCACTCTAAGTATTTATGGAATTATATATACAGAGTTTTCTCTTGTAGTCCATTGATATAATCAATAAATGTAGTTTTGTCCTCCATTTATTGGTTCATTAATTAGAATTGGCCAAGATTGCTGTTTTACCCTTCTAATTACCTCTCGATCCTTCAGTGCCATTAATTGACTAGCGAATAATTAATCTATAATCAAATTATAGATTTGAGCTAAGTATTCAGTTCCAGAATTAACCCTTAATAGAACCAATATTCGATCTGTTAGGAAAGTATGGATTCCATTATTATAATTCATGTTCCCAGCCATTCATGATATTTGTTGACCAACGATTTGGCCAACGACAAGGAGTCAAATGTACAACAGAAAATAAAACGATAATTAAGAATATAATCCAAGGAAAAGAAGAAAACACCAAGGATTTATAGTGGTTCGGCCCCAAAGAATGGTAATGACCTACGTCCACTTGGTGTTATTATTGATATTGAATCTCAAAGTCGTGATCTAAGAACTAGGGTTCTTCAGTTTCACAAACCTTAGAAGGAATACAATGAAATGATGGATAATTGCACTGTAGCTCTCTTTCTCTCTCTATCTTAGCAAAAAGATTCAGTCCAAAAAGTCCCTTCCTTGAGCTATTTCATGTATATTTATAGGCTCAAGGAGGGTTACATGGGCCAACATGCCGTATCTTTCCTTAATAATCGCGTATCAAGGTAATAATGAGGAGATATTCAATGAAATTATTATAAGATTACAACTTAGAAGGAAACAAATAAAATTATACGGCCAGCCTGGTCGTATCTAAAAGTTAAGCCTGACGAAGTGATGTGCTTCTGGTCGATAGTCGAACAGAACTTCTGCCACGTGTGAGAAATTCCTGCCACGTCATCAGCAGCCATTTTTTGGGTAAACATTTGCCCCCCAAGTTTATTTATTGCGACCAGTAATAAGTAAACTTCAAAAACTGACCCTTCGAATACCCCATGAAATCTGTCAGAACCACCTGTGCTTTCTTGAAAAAAGTGATCAATCATGTCCAATCAAGTCTTTTCAGTTTCCTAATAACTTGTCTGACGGCTATTACACTTCCCCATGCTTTGAAAAATGTAATTCATGATTACTTCTTCTACTGTGTTGCAGCTGCTATAAGTAATATCCCAAACCCACATTTTTACTTTTTACTTTTCACTTGCCATCTATTCTCCAAGAACTTTGAAGAATTTCTGTCCTCAGAACCCATAAATTTCCAGGAACTCACATCCGGACGCTCGAAAGCTTTCGTGTTCAAACCTTGTGTTCAGACTCCGTTCTTCATCTAAGTTTCACGAACTTCTTAGACATTTGAGGTGCCATTCAAAACTGCTTCATAGTTATTTTTATCTATGAACCTTTGCATGTTCTTGGCTGAAACTATTATGGGGATTGTGTATATATCAATAGTTGTTTGATAGGGTAGTGAAGCAACATTTCGTAGGAGTTATGAGCCAGTTTGGTAGTCGAGATTGTAGATTTAGGGCGTAAAATCGAATTCAGGCTAGTTGAAAAACTGGGTTTTTCCCGCCCCTTCGGAGTCAAAAAAGCTTTTTTCCTGAAAAAGCTATTTACTTCCGCTTTTCAATATGTTTTTGAAACTGCTTGTATAAAACTTAGTGTTTTTGTTAGAATGCTGTTGGCCGTATAAAAGCTTAACTTTTATACGCGAGCAACGTTATTCTATCTCTCAACACAGATTTTTAGGATTTACATTCTCACCTCCCCCTTTCTCTGTTCGCAGCTTTTCATGCAAGATCCGTGGGGAGGTGAAAGGCCTATCGACGATGACTTGCTTGCCCAATTACTTGAAGACGAGGAGCAACCGTCGCTATTGATACCATAAATTCCTTTTTCTCAATCCCCACCCAATAGACCTCAGTCAAACCTTCCAGCCATGGGTAGAGTAAAATCCACTGCCCAGAAAAAGAAACCTTCCAACCCTTCAAATCAGCCTGCTCCTCAGGCTAGAATTCCCTCGACCAGTGGTCGGGAAAGAAATATCCCTGACCCCAACATCCAAACTCGTGCTTAGCTTCGAAACGTCGTTCAACCAGATGTTGAATGGTACGTCGCCCCTTCTAGCCGAATAACGATCAGGGTGATCGCTAATTATATTAAAAAATATGGACTTCCTGGGGTGACCCTAGTTCAACCCACCAAAGACCAACGGGCAAACTTGCCTAGAGGTGCTTTTAGAGCCTGGTCGAGGTACCACATCGAGGCAGGAGCGATCCTGCCTCTTCATCCTTTTTCCCAGGGGGTGGCCAATTACATCGGGGTCGCCCATTTTCAAATAAATCCCAACAGATATAGAATTCTTGCTGCACTCTATATCCTCTATAACCATAAGAAATGGCCCGTCCCCACACCACATGAGGCCAAATACATGTTCGACCTAAAATCTAACCCCAACCAGGAAAACACAGGGTTTTTCCACTTCTGTCATCAGAAAACAGGTTGCACTTTCCTGATTGACACCACTTATATCTCGAACATGGGGAAGTACCATCTGGAGTACTTTTTGACCACCGACATGGTCGCGAACAACTTGGCCTTCACACAAGAAGGTAAAGTCTTTGTACCATTGGTCGTTTATCTTTCTTCAATTTTTTGCTGCATTTCCATTAGAAATTTAGTGCATTTCAAGCCCATGGTCGGGACTAAAGCCTACTCTAGACATGGAGATCCGATCAGCCGTCCTGGCCAACATGATCGACATAGAGAAAAGGGTCAAACAGTTGGTCACAGAGGCCAATCTGAGACTGGTCGGCCTTTTGGCCCCTCACCAAGATTTGAGGGAGTCAACAACAGGGAGTGCCACTGGTGGAGAGGTTCCCGAGCAGCACCCAGATGTGCCATAACCCCCTCCAAGGAGGGCAACTAGAGTGACAATCAGGGAACCCTCCAGCACCCCATGGGCTGCTGCTCCCCCCGCCCCAACAGGAAAGGAAGAAAAGAAAGCCACCGAACCTCTCAAGCCCTTTAACGAATCTTCGGATGAGAACGGTACTGATCTCTCACTCTTAGATAGTTTGCCAATTCCCTGTCACTTATTTGATGGGGACGGTAACTTTAACTACACTCCCAATTTAGATTAAGACTTCTTCATGCCAGAGAGTGAGTGTAACACTAGTAGAGTATATAATGTAGCGACCAGTAATGATAGCTCGGGTATTTCACTTACAATTTTCTTTGTTTCTTTTCCTGACATAACATACTCAATCGTTTATACTATCTCATTGTTCGTGTATTTGCATTTTTTATAGACATGAACTCTGAGAATGTGTTCGACATATACAGTGCCCCAGAGGCTCCTAAAGCTCCCTCAAGCAAGAAGAAAATGAGCAAACGGCATCCCGGGGAAAGCAGTAAAGCGCCTCCGACCAAGAAAACCCGTACTGCAGGCCCTCCGGTAGATGGACCTTCAACAAATGTAACAACACCTCCTTCTCCTCTCGAGCAGCAAACTCCTCTTACTCCTGTCGGGTCGACACCTTCTCCATCGACCCCAACCGACCAGACTCAGCAGGCTGGTCCTGCTTCCACAGGCGGCGACATAACGAGTCGCGCCTTAAGATCGGTCAAAGACAGGGTGGCCAAAATTGTGAAGCATGAACACTACCGAGAGGTGATGCCTGTGACAGAGATGATGCACATCGACCAGATCTTAACCCAGGCATTAAATGAATTTGCTAGTGTAAGTTATCTTTTTCTGTGGAGACAGCCCTTTTATACTCAACAGTCAGATTAACTTTCGCTCTGATCGCAAGCAATGCTGACCCTTACTGTCGGCCAGCTTCGCTCGAGTGCTATCACCGAGCAGTCTAGGGCTTTGGAGCAATGACACGTCAAAGAACTCAAAGCTGTCGAAGCAAAATACGCTGAACAGCTTGAGGCAGTGCATGAGGAGAAGAACAAACTGGCTGAGGAGTTAAGGGAGAAGCAAACTACTTTGGATACGGGCGTCAAGCAAAGGGACAACTTCAAGGAGTCTAATCGCGTCAACAACCGCGTGGCTAAAAAGCTCGAGGAGGACTTGAACGCGAGAAGACACGAGACCGCAACATTGGAGGGCCAGATCAAGAAGCTTGAAGAAGCTAACTCCAGGAATTTGGAAAGGTACAAGAACGCCATGATTAAGTGTTTCTGTGACTTCTGGAAACACAACCAAGAGGCTGATTTCAGCTATCTTCCCGAGCGCGCAAGGCATGCTGAGATAGCCCGCTGCGCTGCTTGATTGGCGGAAGAAGAGAGAACAAGGGTACCTGCTTCTCCCGAAATCTCCTTGGCCACTGGCGTGGACGGGGCGGACAATGAAGCTACAAATGTCGTCGACCAAGGCTCCCCTCAAGATCCTCCAACCTCATAGTCTGCTATTTTTCTTTCTCTTTAATCTTTCAAGTACACGGCCTACAGGTCGTGACGTAAAGACACTTATTTTCTAGTTGAATATTTATTGTTGCACGGGCAGCTTTTACTTTTAATTGAACAATTACATCCGAGCAGCAACTGCTCGCGGTGTAAAAGGATCCATTTTGATATTATAATATATTTGCATCTTATTATAACTTCTGTTCGGATGACTGAACTTAGCATAGTACTTTGGTTTGATTTAACAAAATACAAAATTTTGAAAAATACTCTAAGTACCCTAGCATGCTTTCACTTATTTTGCTCATGTGTTTACATACCTTTCAATATGCTTTGCTTACTAGTTACCTTATGTGCCCCTCAAGTGATCAAGGAGCTTTAGGTCCTTGGTCACTTGCCTTGACCAAAACCTGTTCGAACAATACTCCTCGGAGCAAAATAATTAAAATTGTAAATAGAATAAAACAACTTTTGTAATGACCAGATACTTGTATAAAATACAATAATTGGCAAGAATGACTGGCTACGCACAGTCCCTTTTATTTCTCATAATAAATGGACAAAACATGTCTGTACGAGTGATAAAAAAGATCTTACACTTATAAGCGATTAGTCACATAAAATGACTAACCCTTTTTCATAACTTGTAAAAAGTAAAATTAATACAAGCCAATCCTTTAAGAAGGATTGTTCATTGATAGTACTTGCGCAGGTATTCTCCATTCCAATAGCAAGGAATAAGATCTCCATTTATGGGAGCAAGTTTGTAGGTGCATGGATGGAGGACATCTTCAATCTGGTAAGGCCCTTCCTAATTAGGTCCAAGTACGCCAGCGGCTTGGTCGCGGGTGTTTAGGAAAACTCTTCGATGTACTAGATCTCTGACATTGAAATCCTTTCTCGCACTTTAGAATTGAAATACCGGGCGACTTTTTGCCGGTACGTAGCTACTCGGAGTAGGGCTTGCTCACGCTTCTCATCGACCAAGTCTAGGGATTCCATCTGTAGTTGGCTGTTCGAGCCTTGATCGTACGTTATTCTACGATGTGAAGGCGGTCTAACTCAACAGGCAACATAGCCTCATACCCATAAGCTAAAGAGAATGGAGTATGGCCTGTTGCTGTTCGATGGGAAGTTTTGTACGACCAAAGGACTTTAGGCAATTGCTCTGGCCATGCCCTCTTAGCTTATTCCAGTCTTTTCTTCAGAGTATCATTTAGCATTTTGTTGCCTACTTCGACTTGTACATTTTCTTGAGGATGAGCGACTGAAGAAAAGCTCTTGATAATGCCATGTCGTTCACAAAAATCCTTGAATAAATCACTATCAAATTGAGTGTCGTTATCCGAGACGATTTTCCTTGGCAGTCCATAGCGACAAACGATGTTTTTGATCACGAAATCCAGCACCTTCTTGGTCGTTATGGTTGCGAGAGGCTCGGCTTCAGCCCATTTAGTGAAGTAGTCGACGACAACCACAACATACTTGACACTGCCCTTTTCTGTGGGCAAATATCCGATTAGATCATGCCCTAAACTGCAAAAGGCCATGGACTTTGCATCTGTTTAAACTTATTAGGGGCTGCTCGTGGGATTTTGGAGAACCTTGGCACTTGTTGCACCTCCACACAAACTCCATCGAGTCTTCATTCATTGTTGGTCAGAAGTACCCTTGCCTCAGGATCTTTTTTGACAAGCTTTGCCCCCCAGCGTGGTCTCCGCAGAAGCCTTCATGTACCTCTTTCATCAATTCTTTGGGCTTTTCTTTTGAAATGCATCTTAGGAGTGGCATTGAGTATCCCCTTCGGTACAAGATTCCATCAACCAGGATATACCTAGCAGCTTGTCGCTGAAGAGACCTAGCTTTGTTTATTTCCGTTGGTAACACGCCTTGCGTCAGATACTCTATATATGGTACCATCCATGTATCCGCCATCTGGATTACCATAGTGGTCTCCCCTGCTCGGATGCTGTGCATAGACAGCCACTCAACCGGTACTATATTGAAAGTATCAGCATCCTTCGCACTTGCTAACTTGGCCAAAGCATCAGCATTGGAATTCTGGTCGCGAGGTACTTGCTGGAGGGTGTATTTGTCGAACTGAGCCAATAGATCTTTTGTTTTGTTTAAATAGGCAACCATCTTTAAATCTCACACCTAGTATTCTCCCATGACTTGATTCGCCACCAGCTGAGAATCATTGTAGATGTTGAGCACATTTATATTCATGTCCATGGCTAACCGCAACCCAGCGAGTAATGCTTCATACTCGGCTTCGTTGTTAGAAGCAATGAAGTCAAACTTGATTGCGCAGTGAAATTGACGCCCCTCCGGCGTCATCAATATCACTCCTGCTCCGGTGTGGCACTCATTAGAAGAACCATCTGTAAATAATTTCCACGAGGGAGCTTGGTTTTGAGACTCAGTGTAACGCCCTGGATAGCCAAGACCGTTACACTGTGTGTTTATGAAAGTGCAAGACTTGCTAATCAAGTCATTTAGTTAAAAACGTGTTACTGTAACGATAATTAAGCTAGGGTTAAAAGAGTTTGGCCACAAAAGTTACTTTTCATATATCTGAACATTTTAGTACATGGGATCCCAAAAGTAATAACGTTCAAAAGTTAGTTTACAAAAATTCAGAACAAAAGTACATCTACTAGCCACTCTAAGGGCAAAACAAACATTTAGGTTTTCTTTCTGTCCTGTGTCACTCCTCGACCGTGGCGGCCAATCAGCTAACTATGTACATTCCACCCCAAAGCTCTTCAACTCAGGACTGGTCCACTTTCCTCTTGCTTTTACTTGTACCACGTAGCACCCGTGAGCCAAGGCCCAGCAAGAAAACACAACTATAGAGCATAATCACCAAACAAACAACCAGATAACTCATATAATATACTCATACACCCAACGTTCTAGATATTCATACTAATCAAGTATTCAACATACTAAGTACATCATTTCATATCAATAATCAAATCACATATGATAACCAAGGTTAACACCCTTACACTGCACCCTCAGTTTATCTAACTAACTCCGGCCTGCTTAAACCGAGCTCAGTGAATATTAAGCTGTCCTCAGCTACATGTGGCCGAGCTGCGCCCTGTGCGCAAATATTGATTACAACATTCTTAGGCTGTTTATCACATGTACCATGGCATAATACCATCTATGAAATTATATAGATTTAGGGAGCACTTAGTCCCAACACAATCACATAACCGGGTGCATTTTTCTTACCTTTGATTCCGCTAGCTTGTTCAATGAAGTCAAATCTCAAGCACGATCCCATCCAAGCCCTGACATTAACCCAATCACAGCCACAAATTAAAACCATCACTAAACTTCAATACCAAAACCTAACCTCGGGACCAATCCCAAGCCCTCGGGAAGCCCTAATTCCACCAAACGGGGTGGTGGAATCAAACCCCGAGCCCCCGGATGAAAACCCTAAGAAATAACCTAAAAACCCACTTCTGGAGACAGGGTAGCACTACAACGCTTCAAAGAGGGCACTATAGCGCTACAAGCAGAGCCCTAAGCACCAGGAAAACCCAAGCTTAGCGTTGTAGCGCTCAAAGTCTAGCGATACAGAGCTAGTCAAAGACCAGCAACACCTTGTTTTCCCTTCCTTCGATTTTCCTCGAACCAAGACCCTTTGGAACCCTTCCAAACCTCAACCACACACCAAATTGAGTCTACCATCACCTATATCTCACCCCACACAACCCAATAACACAAGACTTCACCACATGCATTATCAAACTAGAAAAACAAACATTGAACCCAAGAACTCAAGAATTCAACCAGAAACTCATAAACTTAGAACATCAAAGCCAGAATTTGTTACCTTCCATGGAGAATTTCGACCCTAGGTTATCTCTAGCATCCTTCCAGCCTTAAGCCCTTCAACTCCTCAAGCTTATTTCCCTTAATTCCATTCAAAACTCAAGCTTAGAAATCACCTCAATAAAAACTCAGAAAACTCATCAGAAATCTTGAAACTTACCTCAATTGAGTGGCTAATCCCTGCTAACTCTTTTAGTTTCACCAACTGTTTCTAGCCCTAAGCTCCAACCTGAGCTTACTCTGGAATTCCAGCTCCAAAACTCACAAAGAATGGTGAAAAATGGTCGAACCGAACGAGAGAGAGAGAGAGAGAGAGAGAGAGTGAGAGAGAGAGAGTCCCCTGTTTTTTTTTCTTCCTTCTTTCTTTCCTTCTCTTCTCTTTCTTCTTTTCTTTTCCTTTAGATTCTAAGTCTTTCTAAAACTTCCACTAAAGCCATAAAGCAGAATATAACCTATCCCTTAGTAAACCAAATGACCACATTGCCCTCCCAATAATAATAAACTTTTAAATCACCCTAAGGACATTTTGGTCATTACTCCCAATTCCCACTAATTCCTTGAGTGTCTTTAATATTTACCGCTTACATCCCGATACCTAACTAATCACCAATTATATTTCTCAATATCAAATAGTCTCCAATATATTCTCTAAATTCCCAGAAATACCCCCAGACTCACCCTGAGCCGGGTATAAATCCCCGCTGTGACTTTTCCGCTAAACCGCTCACTAGGATCGCCTTGAGCCACAAACTACAAATATATCCACATAATAATGTGGTCCCAATAATTTATCACAGATATTTACCTTTATGCCCTCAACGGGCCAAAATTACAAATATGCCCTTATAACCTAATAAGGGCCTACATGCATACTAATACACATAGTCATGCATCACATATATCCAAATAATCATATAAGCATGCTTATCACATAATCATGCATTTTCAACATTGATTCACATAACTTCCAATTGTGCCATCCCAGCACACTAATCAAGGCTCTTAAGCCTTATTAATAATTTTGGGTCATTACAACTATCCCCTCCTTATAATAATTTCGTCCTCAAAATTTATTCAAACATATCAGATAGTAAACCTCGTACCTCTGATCACAAATCCCAAGGTCCATCGCCTTTACTTTTTCTCCTCGACACACTCCTACAAGAGTAACAATCTTGTAACGCCCTACTACCTTAGAGTCATTACTAAGTGATTTTAAAATGGAAATTGTGCAACTAACTGACTATTCGAGGTTTCTAAAACCAAAAGTGTGACTAAACCAGAGGTTAAGGTTGTAATCTTTGAAAATGCTTAGTTTCATTGAAAACATTAAGTATCAAACATCCGGGATCCCAAAAATAAGGTTTACAAAACATTTAAAACTCAAAAATAGATTTACACCTGGTTAACTATCAAAATAATAAGTTAATACAGCCATATACAAAATGCCCCCAACCAAAGCAGTCGGGCAGGCCGAACATGTACGCGCCGCCCCCACGCTCTCCATACTCATGGCCGGTTGACTGACTCTTTGCTTTTACCTGCCACACAGAGCACCCGTGAGCCGAAGCCCAGCAAGAAAACTCATACAGTATATAACATATGCAAAAATATAGCTAACATATAATCCACTGATAAATAGGAAAACCATCAGACTGAACAAACACGGCCATGCCGCCCCAGAGGCCTTACCAAAGCATGGGGTCTCGGTCCTTACCGTAAGGATAACTCATGTATCCATTGGGTCCCACCCTGGCTATAAGCACTCTATGTGCTAAGTGTTACTTCCGGCCCCAAGGCCGTTCTCAGCCTTCGCCGCTCTCGGCCTTAGCCCTTAATTTCATTATAATCACACATATAGTACATTTCGAAATAATCATTATAACATCTAATAATTCATTTAAGGTTATACATTCGCACGTAATACAATCTAGGGCCATGCCCTGCAATAAAACTGTGGCCCATGCCCTGTTCTCGGGTGCTACGATTTTCTTACCTTTCAATTCGATAACTTTGATCACCTGACTCCTCGAGCACGATCCCACTCGAGCCCTAGCGCTCACCTAAACAAAATCCATAAGTCAAAGTCATTACCAAACCTCAAGCCCAAAACCTAGCCTTGGGACCAATCCCGAGCCCCCGTGAAGTCCTAGATCCACAAAACAAGGTGGTGGAATCGGGTCCCGAACCCTAGGTCAAAATCCCTCAAAAATAGCCCAAAAACCCTTTTTTCTGTGAACAGTGCAGCGCTACAGTGCTCTAAAGAGGGCGCTATAGCTACAAGCAGAACCACACATCCCCAAAAATAGGGCCTAGCGCTACAGCGCCCAAAGACTAGCGCTAGTTGCAGACAGGTAATACCCAAAAATCGTTTTCTGCGATTTCTTTCAACCATTTCAACCCCAAACTTGTCCAAATCTTTCCCAAACCCAAAAACAAACTTATCAACACCCCACACTCATCCCAAGCATCCCAAGAACTCATAACCCAAGCTCAAGCAACCCAAAACTCAAGATCTACCATAATGAACCCTAAACCCAGAAATTCAGTCAAACATCAAAGTTAAAGACTTAGAAATCATACCATGGATGGAAATTTGACCTTGAGTTAAACCCTAGACCTCCTTAGCTTGCTCCTTCTCAACCTTGGCCTGAATTCCCCTAAAATCCCCATCAATTCAGCTTAGTTACACAACTCAAACCAGTTAAACCCTAAAACTGAAACTTCTAAAAACTTACCTCAATGTTTGATGTGTTCTTGCTAATCCCTTGCCAATCTTCAAGTCTAGCTTAGGATCCTTGATGCTCAGCCTATCCTAGCTCACCACTGAGCTTAGCTCCAAGAAAAATGAAGGGAAATGGTGGGAGAACCATAAACCGATCCTTTGAAGAAAAACCCACACTGTTTTTCTCTCTTTTCTTTTTCTTCCTTCTCTCTTTCTTTTTCTCAGCCTTATAACTCTATTCTACCAATCCCACTAAATATAAAGCTTCATTTAACTTATCTCTAAAAATCCTAAAGACTAAAATGCCCTCCCTATTAATTCTAAACCTTTTTGTCCATGTAGGGCCATTTTAGTCATTTTACCCAATTCCCACTAATTCCTCGAGTGTCTCTAATAATTTCCTGCTTGCTACCCAATACCTGATTAATCACCAAATATATATATATTCCTCATCATCAAGATTAACCTCAATGTATTTTCCAAATTCCCATTTAAACTCCCCAGGCTTAACCCAAGCCGGGTATAAATTCCCGCTTTGAATTTTCCGCTAACCCGCTCATTCTAGGATCGTCTCGAGTCACAGATCACAAATATCAACACAGTCATGCCCAAAATGGCCAAATTACAATTATGCCCTTTCTAACACAATCAGGTCTACATGCATACTAATACACATAGTCATGCATCTCAAATAGTCAAATAGTCATATAACATGCTTTAAATCATAATCATGCATTTTACTCAATAAAGGCACACACATAAATCCCATTATGCCCTCCAGGCACACTAATCAAGGCCCTTAAGCCTTATTAGCGAATTCGGGTCGTTACAAATCTTGTTCCACAAGATCTTGTATAATAGTCAGACTTTCGTTAACCTCCGCTTGAACCACAAACTTGCTGAAACTTCAGGGTCTACTTAGTTGACAATGATCATTTCATTGTCTTATTCTTGATACCAGAAATACCTATGAGTCATCACCCCTACCAGGGTGAGATCAGTTTATAGGCCCCCGGCCTAACCCTTGGTACAACTTCATAATTTATGTCGAATCAGGGGTCAGAACTCCCCCTTTCTTTCTCCAAATATCATACTTTTCCTTGTCTACACTTACTTGGTTAGATACAAATCTCTCATCCCGAAACTTTGTATTCCAAAATTAACAATTTACAAGTTCCTACGTCCTTCCAGATAGGCATACACTCTTGCCTTAAGAATTCCAACAACCTCTTTGGTTTTTCCCCTGAACCAATACTAAACCGTAGTATCACTATCTTTCACTTCTTTACTTCACATGGTACTCCTTGCTTTTTATCTTACCATGTCCTATGCCGTGTCACCTTAGCTGAACGCCAGTATTCATCACCACTCCTCAAGGATTACACTTTTCTTAATATCTCAAGTATTCGCATACTCAATGCTTAATTCTTTCAGATAACTGTTAAGCTTTCAGACTGCTATTCCATCTACAATCAACCGATAATTCCAAGTCCCCACTGTGTTCTCTTCGTTCTCTAGTCCCTTTCCAAAACTTGGAAAACTATAGGGTCTCAATTCAGTACCATCAACGTTCTACCCCATTACCATTTCATCTGAACCAATTACATTAACTCATTCAGCTCAGTTAAAAATTTTCCCTGTCCAAACACCTTACTTATAGTCTAATGCGGTCCATTCCTATCATACACCACCATATCACTTCACCTTCCAATATCCAGGTGTACTAGATTCTATTACCCGCTCAACCCTCCCGGTACAACATACCCTAGGAGGTGGAATGATATCCATTCAGAATTCTCATCTCTACCCCAAACTCCCATCGGAACATAAATCTGATCCTGATATCTCAACTTGTAATACCTTATCAGGGTTCTTCCCTGTTTCCACCAAAGCTAGCATTTTGGATTCCATAGTCCAAAGAATACACTCCCGTTCATCACCACATACTATCGCTATACTGTAACGACCCCAAATTCACTATTAAGGCTCAAGGGCCTTGAGTAGTGTGCCTGGAGGGCATAATGGGATTCTGTGTGTGACTTTAATGAGTTTAATGCATGATTATGGTTTAATGCACGTTATTTGACTATTTGATTATTTGTGATGCATGACTATGTGAATTAGTATGCATGTAGACCTGATTGAGCATAATTGTAATCTGGCCATTTTGGGCATGTTTTGTGTTGATATCGGTGATCCATGACTCGAGACGATCCTAGAGTGAGCGGGTTAGCGGAAAAGTCAAAGCGGGAATCTATACCCAGCTTGGGTTAAGCCTGGGGAGTTTAAATGAGAATTTGGAAATATATTGAGGTTAATCTTGATGATGAGAAATGTATATTTGATGATTAATCAGGTATTGGGTAGCGAGCGGGAATTATTAGGAACACTTGAGGAATTAGTGGGAATTTGGGTAATATGACTAAAATGCCCCTTTATGGACATAAAGGTTTAGAATTAGTAAGGGAGGGAATTTTGGTCTTTAGGCTTGTAAGAGATGAATTAAAGGAGGGCTTTTTACTTAGTTGATTTTGTAGAAAAAGGAGTTATAGGCTGAAAAGAAAGAAGAAGGAAGAGAAAGGGAAAAACAAAGAGAAAAGTTGAAGGGGTTTGTCCAAGATCGGTTTGTGGCTCTCCCAACCAAATTCCTTCATTTTTCTTGGTGTCAAGCTCAGTGGAGAGCTAGGGTAGGTTGAGCATCAAGGATCCTAAGCTAGACTTGAGGATTTACAAGGGATTAGCAAGATCACATCAGAAATTGAGGTAAGTTCTTGGGGATTTTCTGTTTTAGGGCTTGACTGGTTTGGATTGTGTTTTTGAGCTAAATGGATGGGATTTGTGGGGAAAACAGGTCAAGGTTGTGAAGGTGCAAGCCAAGGAGGTCTAGGGTTCAATTCAAGGTCGAAATTCCACCCACGGTATGATTTCTAAGACCTTATCCTTGTTGTTTGAGTGAATTTCTGGTTTTTGGGTTCATTGTGTTAGATTTTGAGTTTTGGGTTGCTTGAGCTTGGGATTGAGTTCTTGGGATGCTTGGTATGAGTGTGAGGTGTGGATATGTGTGTTTTTGGGTTTGGAAAAGGTTTGGGGAAGTTTGGAGTTGAAATGGGAGAAGAAAATCGCAAGATGCGATTTTGGGTTTGGTCTGGCTGCAACTAGCGCTACAGCGCTAGTCAGGGGGCACTGTAGCGCTAGCCCCTGTTTCTGATGGGGTGGTTCTGTTTGTAGCGCTACAGCGCCCTCTTTTGAGCGCTTTAGCACTGCACTGTTCACAGAGGGGATTTTTGGGCTTTTATGGAGGGATTTTGACCTAGGGTCCGGGGCTCGATTCCACCACTTTGTTTTGGGGATCTAGGACTTCCCGGGGGCTCGGGATTAGTCCCGAGGCTAGGTTTTGGACTTGAGGTTGACGATGACTTTGAATTGTGGATTTTTCTTAGGTAAGCGCTAGGGCTTGGGTAGGATCATGCTCAAGGAGTCAGGTGATCAAGGCTACCGAATCTAAAGGTAAGAAAACCGTAACACTCGAGAATGGGGCATGGGCCCACTGTGTGATTGCAGGGCATGGCCCTAGATTGTATTATGTGCAAATGTGTAATCTTAGATGAACTATTATATGTTTGAATGGTTATTTCTGAATGTATTATATGTGTGATTATAATGAAATGAACGGCTAAGGCCGAGAGCGGCGAAGGCCGGGTACGACCTTGGGGTCGGAAGTAACGCTCAGCACATGGGATGCTATAGCCAGGGTGGGACCCAAGGGATACATGAGTTATCCTACGGTGAGGACCGAGACCCCAAGCTTTGGTAAGGCCTCTGGGGCGGCATGGCCGTGCTCGTTTAATCTGATGGTTTTCTTATTTATCAGTGAATTATGCCAGCTAGATTATTTGCATATGTTATGTACTATTTGGGTTTTCTTGCTGGGCTTCGGCTCACGGGTGCTCCGTGTGGCAGGTAAAAGCAAGGAGTTAGTAAACCGCCCATGAGTATGGAGAGCGTGGGGGCAGCGCGTACATGTTCGGCCTGCCCGACTTCTTTGGTTGGGGGCATTTTGTATATGGCTGTATTAAACCATTCTTTTGATAGTTGATCAAGTGTAAATCTATTTTTGAGTTGTAAATATTTTGTAAACCTTATTTTGGGATCCCAGATGTTTTACACTTAACGTTTTCAATGAAACTAAACATTTTCAAAGAGTACTGCCTTAAACTCTGGTTTATTCACACTTTTGGTTTTAGAAACCACTTAGAGTCAGTCAAAAGCACGATTTCTATTTTTAAACTCACTAAGTAACGACTCTAAGGTAGTAGGGCGTTACATATACCAATCTCAGTCGTTACTTTGTCCACTCCATTACAATATGTGGCGTTATTTTTTACTGACACACACCTCCCAATAAAGAGATCCGCCTCCAACAAAAGTTTCCCCTCTTACAGTCGAGGATTTCTAACACCAACCACCCATTCATTACATTTCGCTAAATCTGGGTCTCAACGTTATCTTTCTTACAAATGACCAAATGCTCATTACCTTTCGCTATGCATACGCTGCCTACCTATTATTTTAAGTAAATTGACCATGTTCCCATTTTACCTAATTTCAAGTAAATTGCTCATTTTACCTTTCACTATGCTCGATCCATCCTCTCATCAGTCTGAGCCTGGGCGTGCCCCCAACCTGTGATGCACCCCTCACAATTCAATATCCTCATCAAAAGTTAGGTTCTTTATGCTGCAATTTTATATCCAACTATAACATGCATATTCCTGCATCACGAAGCGCTAATCAATACTTACTCTGTCTTCTGAACTTCTGATCTAACACTATCCATTCAGTCTAACTTCAAGTTTCGGTGTTCCTCTAATCTCTGGTGTAGCTGTCTGCGAAGACACTTATGTAGTGGATGACGCGTTTGCCAGTCTTATTGTGCTCCCTATCCTTCAGACGTTCTTTAGTAGCTTCTCTGTGGCTTCAGACTAAACCTCTTCATACCTATCCCCTCTTCTTCTTGTAACATTATTCCAAATACCCCTGGCGAGACCAAATTGACACTTCATGGAGCTTTACCTGTGACCCTACTTCCTTAGTACTAACATCTTCAGCGTAGTAGTCGTTCGCTTTCTACTTCTGATTGGGAGTAGTCCATCATACCGTCTATAAACCTTGAAGGAGATTTGTTCGTACTGTTCCTATATCTTCTGCTTGTAGAGCTTACCTGAGTCGTTAACGCTTGAATCAATTAAGAACCTTTGTTACCAATTCATCACACCCTACCCGGTATAAGTTGTGATTCCTGAAATGTCTCTTTCCTTGATCCTCAGGTGGTGATAACCAGATCGTAGATCAATTCCTGAAGACATTGTCCTGTCTAATACCCGGGCATTTAAACTCTTTATTCTTGTCAGACGATGCTAACAATTCCCACCATGCGATGCTCTATCTGATTCACCCCGAGGTCAAACTTCTTTGACTATTTCAGTAATTCTTTCTATTAAATCATTATCATTTTCCATTATGTCCCTAATACCCAACCTATCTGTAGCCAAGTTATGAAGCGTACCCAATCCTTCCTTGTGTATCTATCTGAATCCCTACTAGTCAGCTTAGTTTCCATTCAATCCAACGAAAGTACTCCCATATGATATTCCCTACTATCCATGGTTGTTTCTTAACAAATTAACTCTCACTCGGACTCACGCCAAGGCTTTCATATGACGAGCTCTATTGCTTTCACCACAAACCTCTCTATTTCTTGTGTCCCAATTTCTCTCCCAAAAGTCTCCAATTCCTCGTAGTATCTCCATCCCCTCGCAAAGTACCTTAAGGCATATTCTCTATGTCTGAATCTTTCTTGGGAAATTCTCAACATCGAACTCTTCCAGCTTGTTATATAACCCCAAACGTGAACCATTCGGCTAGTTGATCAGCTCTGAGGAGCTAGCCTCGGCTTCCAACGTAACAAGGCATTCCAGTCTTCCGTCCCCTATCCATGGAAATCCATCCTAACATATCAAATCATTCCATCTAGAAGTCGTGCCCTCACCTGACATCCTCCCAGGTGGCATCTCCTGCCTCTGGTGCATAATAAATAACCTCGCTAGTTCCCATCACTATCCCGACAACTATCTTGCAAATCAGTTTCCCCTTCTTGACAAAACCAGGAGCCACAGAACCGTTCGGGGTTCTTCTGCTTTGATTACCGAGAATCTGTCCTTACTAAACTTCACCAATAAAAACACTGCCATTTGCATCTCTAGCACTCATGCTCTATACCTCATTTCATAGATCTCAATTAACATGACCATCTCTGCTACCTAAATACAAATGATGATTTCTTACATCGGTGCGGCCCAAATGCTCTGGACCATTCCAGAGTTTAATCCTTAAGTAGGTCATCATTTCCAATGACATCCGCCTGTATCAATTTCTCAAAATAACTACCCAACTCACAAAACACATTGACAAACACTGTTGTTACCTTATTATTCCAAATCAAGCTTATAAGCATACCAGTCTCCACAACTCAAACTATGTCTTTATAACCTTTTTTATCAATTCACCATCTAAGTTCTTTCTAACCCATCATGCCAATGTCTCGATCCGAGTACCATTTCCAGGCATTATTCTGCCACAAATACTTAACACAACCCTTTAATCATGTCCTCTCATCTCCATAAAACCAAGGATGGAATTAACTCTGCCCCACCCTTTGACCAGTTTTTAGGCAACCCAAGCTTTCCTCAAAACCAGAGGATAACACCCTTTAGGCCTTCCATAAAATACCCCTTATCTATCTATAATCTCACAATAAACCAACACTAATAGCCTCACTGTCAAAGCATACAAAACAACTCTTTTCCCAGAGAAGTTTGTTGTTCTTCTACCTAGTCTCAACTATTAAACCCCACAGCTTACTCACATACCAACGATCATCTGTTTCGGCTTTCAGGGATAGATGGAGGTCTCCAACTCCAACTATTATCTACAATTCCCCCTAAAAAAAAATGCCAAGTCCACTTAGCCATTCTAGGCGCAAACCATTTGAGTTCATCTGCCACTGCTGACTAAACTCCTCAACCCTGAGGTTCACACTCTAAACCAATCCACAACTAGGTCCAAATAACCACAGTTATCATGCACACATAAAGCATATTAAACACAAATCCACAATACTATACATTTAACTACCGAATTTTATCACAACCAAGTATAATCACACTTTATCATACTTCCTACAAGACAATAAACAGATATGACATATAAATTCAATTTAGGCAGTTAACCACATACACTCAGTATGAGAACCATTATCCAAATATTCATTCACATGCAATAGCAATGCTAATCAGCACACTTCAATCTCATCATGCAATAGTCAAGGGCCAGGCCCTATCAGTATCTCACGCTCCCTATTAATCAAGCAGATATCAACAGTCATATTCCATTCTATTCATCTAAGCATATAACCATATACACAATTACCAAACCTTGAGTCGAGCTTGTCTTTCGCGGTGAATGTACATGTCCAACCAGTCTTCAGGAACCGTTAAACCTAGGACGCTCTGATACCAAGTTGTAACGCCCTGAATAGCCAAGACCGTTACACTGTGTGTTTATGAAAGTGCAAGATTTGCTAATCAAGTCATTTAGTTAAAAACGTGTTACTGAAACTATAATTGAGCTAAGGTTAAAAGTGTTTGGCCACAAAAGTTACTTTTCATATATCTGAACATTTTAGTACATGGGATCCCAAAAGTAATAACGTTCAAAAGTTAGTTTACGAAAATTCATAACAAAAGTACAGCTACTAGCCACTCTAAGGGTAAAACAGACATTTAGGTTTTCTTCCCGTCCTCTGTCACTCCTTGTCCGTGGCGGCCAATTAGCTAACTATGTACATTCCACCCCAAAGCTCTTCAACTTAGGACTGGTCCATTTTCCTCTTGCTTTTACCTGCACCACGTAGCACTCGTGAGCCAAGGCCCACCAAGAAAACACAATTACAGAGCATAATCACCAAACAAACAACCAGATAACTCATATAGTATACTCATACACCCAACGTTCCAGATATTCACACTAATCAAGTATTCAACATACTAAGTACATCATTTCATATCAAAAATCAAATCACATATGATAACCAGGGTTAACGCCCTTAGGCTGCAATCCCGAGCCCTCGGGAAGCCCTAATTCCACCAAACGGGGTGGTGGAATCAAACCCCGAGCCCCCGAACGAAAACCCTAAGAAATAACCTAAAAACCCACTTCTGGAGACAGGGTAGCGCTACAGCGCTTCAAAGAGGGTGCTATAGCCCTACAAGCAGAGCCCTAAGCACCAGGAAAACCTAAGCCTAGCGCTGTAGCGCTCAAAGGCTAGCGCTACAGCGCTAGTCACACACCAGCAACGCCTTGTTTTCCCTTCCTTCGATTTTCCTCGAACCAAAACCCTTTGAAACCCTTCCAAACCTCAACCACACACCAAATTGAGTCTACCATCACCTATATCTCACCCCACACAACCCAATAACACAAGACTTCACCAGATGCATCATCAAACTAGGAAAATAAACATTTAACCCAAGATCTCAAGAATTCAACCAGAAACTCAGAAACTTAGAACTTCAACGCTAGAATTTGTTACCTTCCATGGAGAATTTCGACCCTAGGTTATCTCTAGCATCCTTCCAGCCTCAAGCCCTTCAACTCCTCAAGCTTATTTCCCTTTATTCCATTCAAAACTCAAGCTTAGAAATCACCTCAATAAAAACCCAGAAAACTCATCAGAAATCTTGAAACATACCTCAATTGAGTGGCCAATCCCTGCTAACTCTTTTAGTTTCACCAAGGTCTCTAGCCCTAAGCTCCAGCCTGAGCTTACTCTAGAATTCCAGCTCCAAAACTAAAAAAGAATGGTGAAAATGGCCGAACTGATAGAGAGAGAGAGTCCCCTGTTTTTTTTCCTTCTCTTCTCTTTCTTCTTTTATTTTCCTTCAGTTTCTAAGTCTTTCTACAACTTCCACTAAAGCCATACAGTAGAAGATAACCTATCACTTAGTAAACCAAATGACCACATTGCCCTCCCAATAATAATAAACCTTTAAATCACTCTAAGGACATTTTGGTCATTACTCCCAATTCCCACTAATTCCTCGAGTGTCTTTAATATTTACCGCTTACATCCCGATACCTATCTAATCACCAATTATATTTCTCAATATCAAATAGTCTCCAATATATTCTCTAAATTCCTAGAAATATCCCCAGTCTCACCCCGAGCTGGGTATAAATCCCCGCTGTCATTGTTCCGCTAAACCGCTCACTAGGATCGCCTTGAGCCACAAACTACAAATATATCCCCATAAAAATGTGGTCCCAATAATTTATCACAGATATTTACATTTATGCCCTCAACGGGCCAAAATTACAAATATGCCCTTATAACCTAACCAGGGCCTACATGCATACTAATACACATAGTCATGCATCACATATATCTAAATAATCATATAAGCATGCTTATCACATAATCATGCATTTTCAACATTGATTCACATAACTTCCAATTGTGCCATCTCGACACACTAATCAAGGCTCTTAAGCCTTATTAATAATTTTTGGTCGTTACACTCAGACTCATTAGGCTCTTCTGTCTGCTCACTATCTGTAAGTTCAGTGAATTCTACAAAAAATTCAGCCAGGGCTTGCCCTTTTATCGCTGCTCGCGGTAAGTAAGATATATCGAACTTCCCAAGTTCGACTGCCCATTTTAATAATCTACCCGCAGCCTTTGGTTTTTGCTGGACATGACGTTGAGGCTGGTCGGTCAAAACCGCGATTGGGTGAGCCTAAAAGTAAGGCCGCAGCTTCCTGGAGGCCAAAATTAAGCAATATGCTAATTTTTCAATAGGTGGGTATCGCAGCTCCACTCCAATTAGCCTCTTGCTTACATAATAAACAGCCTTCTGCACGCCTTCTTCCTCCCTTACTAAAACGACACTAGCAACATATTTCGTGACCACCAGGTAGATGAACAAAGTTTCCTTATCAACCGGTTTTGATAGGACTGGTGGTTGCGCCATATGAGTTTTCAATGCTTGAAATGCCTGCTCAGACTCCTCCATCCATTCAAACATTTTGTTGCCTCTAAGTAGATTAAAAAACAGACCACACTTATTTGTTGACTTCGAAATGAATCTACTGAGAGCAGCAATTCTTCCTGTTAAACTTTGAACATCAATAATCTTCGCTGGCGATTTCATATCGATCAGGGCTTCCATTTTTTTGGGATTGGCTTCAATTCCTCTCGAGTTAACTATAAATCCCAAGAACTTCCCTAATCCTACTCCAAAGGAGCATTTAAAGGGATTCAACTTCATCTGATATTTGTTCAAGACGTTGAAGCAATCCTGCAAATCCTTTATACGCCCTTCTGCCTTCTTCTCATTGCCAACATGTTGTTGATGTAGACCTCCATGTTTGTGCCGATCAGTTCTTTAAACATGTGGTTGACTAATCGTTGGTAAGTCGCACCAGCATTTTTCAAATTGAAAGGAATTACTTTGTAACAGCAAAGCCCTGTATCAGTCTGAAAGCTAGTGTGATCCTCATCAGAGGGATGCATACTAATTTGATTATATCCGGAGTATGCATCCATGAATGAGAGAATCTCATGCCCTGTAGTGGCATTGACCAGCTGGTCGATTCTTGGGAGTGGGAAACAATCCTTGGGGCAGGCTTTATTAAGGTCTGTGAAATCCACGCATGTGCGCCACTTGCCATTTGGCTTGGAAACTAGCACAGGATTAGAGACCCACGATGGAGAAAATGCCACCCTAATGAATCCATTCTCCTTCAGCTTTTCGACTTCTTCTTTTAAGGCCTTTGATCGATCTTTGTCGAGCAACCTTCTTTTTTGTTGCACCGGTGGAAAACTCTTGAAGATCTTCAGAACATGGCTGATGACGGCAGGGTCTATTCCGACCATGTCTTTGTGCGACCAGGCATAGACTTCCTGGTTCCTCCTTAAAAACTCCACCAGTGCTTGTTTCGTTGTTGTCTGTAAGATTTTACCGACTTTCACAACCCTGGTCGGATTTTCTTCATCGAGTTGGACCTCTTCAAGGTCCTCGATGGGTCTAATTTTTTCCTCAAAATCCCTAAAGCGAGGATCCAGGTCTCTATCCACACTTTGGGCAATGCCCTATTTGGTGACATTAACACCTGAGTGGGCCTGAGCATCAATTTCCACTTGCAACTCTTTTCCGGGAACATCTCTCGATACACCCTTCTTTGCCTTAGTGACCGAGGCGTTGTAGCACTCCCTTGCTTCCCGCTGATTCCCCAATACACATCCTACCCCTGCGTCTATCGGGAATTTTATAGCAAGGTGCCATATTGAAGTGACGGCCCGTAGGTCGACCAGAATATGTCTCCTAATTACAACATTGTATGCTGAAGGATAATCAACTACGATGAAAGTAGTGAGTAATGACCTATTAGCAGGTGCAGTACCTGCTGTAACTGGAAGCCTAATCGACCCTATTGGGGCGAGCCCTTCACCGAAAAAACCATAAATGGTTTGGTTGCATGGCTCCAGGTCTTTGACGGACAACTTCATTCTTTCCAGCGAAGACTTGTACAGGTTGTTGACCGAACTTCCTGTGTCAACCAACACCCTCTTTACCATCATGTTCGCAATTTGTACGTCTACGACCAGCGGATCTGAGAGTGGGAATCGCACGTGATGGGCATCGTCTTCAGAGAAGGTTATCAATTCCTCCTCTATTCGAGCCTTTTTTCGGTGCTCGATCCTCCACACTCATCATCTCGATGTCCTGGTCGTGGCGTAGGGTTCGAGCGTATCGTTCCCTTGCCTTCCCACTGTCTCCTGCAAGATGTGGGCTTCCATAGATTGTGAGTAAGGTGCATGCTGTAAAAACTGGCTGTATAGGTGGCGAGTGTTGGCGTGCAGACACCTGCTCGTTGCCACCTTGAGCCTTTCGTTGAGACCTTCTTGCGGCCTGCACATATCTTCTTAAATGACTCTGCCTAATCAAGAACTCAATCTCATCTTTCAACTGGTTACATTCATTGGTGTCATGCCCGTAGTCATTGTGAAAATGACAGAACTTTGTCGTATCTCTCTTGGAGATATCTTTCCTTATAGCTGCGGGTCGCTTGTAAGGCACACTTGAGCTGGTCGCCTGGTAGACTTCAACTTGGCTTTTGACAAGGGCCGTGTAGTTGGTGAATCTCAGCTCGTATCGAGTGCCTTTGGGGCGTTTGCTCTCAGAAGTTGAGGGTTCATTGTTTGCCTGTTTTCCACCGTTCCCACCATTGCCATTCCCATTTCCCTTGCTATTGCCATTGGGCTTTTCCGACCCGTTGGCGGCATTGGCAGGTTCTTCCTTGGGGCCCTTGTCTTTTGTTGGAGATTTCCCTCCGTTGGCAATCGTGTCTTCGAGCTTGATATATCGATCAGCCCGATCCAAAAACTCTTGGGTACTTCTTACCCCATTCTTTCTGAGGCTACTCCAGAGGGGTGAATGGCGCCTAACCCCAGTAGTTAGAGCCATCATCTTACCCTCATCGCCCACTATCTTGGCTCCATCTGCTGCTCGTATGAAGCGTTGGACATATTCTTTCAAGGGCTCTCCCTCTTTCTGGCGTATCTCGACTAGCTGGTTGGCCTCCGTGGGGTGTACGCGACCCGCGTAGAACTGTCCATAAAATTCTTTTATGAACATCTCCCAAGAAACTATACTCGCAGAACGGAACTTAAAGAACCACTCCTGGGCGGTGTCAGACAGTGTCGTAGGGAAGATCCAACAATGGGCATCTTCCGACACTTTCTGTATATCCATTTGTATCTCAAACTTATTAACGTGAGATACTGGGTCTCCATACCCATTAAAGTTCGGCAAAGTTGGCATCTTGAACTTATTGGGGGTTTCAGCCGCAGCGATCCTTTGTACAAAGGGAGTGCCCCTCCTTCTATCGTACTCGATATGGGACGTTCGTCCCCCGACCAGTTGATGTACTGCCTAGTTCAGAGCACTGATCTGAGCTTGAACAGCTTCTGGGATTGCTGGGGCCGCCGGTGCCGAGGGAGCGTACTCGTCATGCCTCTCAAGACGTTCATTAAGTACGTCCCTTAAATCATCGTCTCTACGACTCTACTCGCTAACTCCCAGCTGACTAAAGACGTCCTGCTGTCTGGGTTGCCCCCCAGTGTTGTGGCTAGCTGACCTATTTTCTCTAGGTGTGGGCTTCTACCTCCACCTCATTCCTCATTTCCCTGGCCAGCATTTCTTCTGCCGGAATCAACTTCATTATAGTCATGGCCATCTTTGAATTGTGGCTGACTATGGCGTGACCGGCTGTTCACGCTATTTCCTCCTCGGGCTGGCATTTCCCAAGCATCAGGGGGAGGCCTGAGCTGGTCGTTGGGTCCCCGTGCATTGTTATACCGTAGGGGACCCCTGACCACAGAGCCTGACTCGATGTTCCTCTTGTTGGCAGAAGGACACTGCCCCCTGCTCGGTAGATTTGGCTCTTCATCCCCAGGGCGTCTAGGGCTGCGGGGTGGTTGCCCGGCCCTATTCTGCCTCGGGAGCTGGGGATTTCCTCGACGAGCCTGAGACGGAGGCTGCTTCTCAGGATCCCTAGGTGGAACATCATTCTGTGCCATAGGCGGCTGCTCCAGCCTTTGAGGGCTTGCCGACTAGAGCGGAGGGCTTGGATTGGGACCTCTTTGAGGTGGCGCATTTGGTGGCTGATCTGGCTGGGAGGTTGGCACAGCCTGACTCCTAGCCAGTTGAATGGCTGCTTCAAGTGCGGCCATGGCATCTCTCTGCCGAAGATCCATTTTCGCCTGCCGCTCACTCAGCTCCTAGCACTGGCATTTTATTTCTCTTTGCTGCAGTGCCATTGTCTCCGAAGATTTCTCCCGATTGGCCCTCAGATTAGCCAACTCATCCTGCAACACTCCTAGCGTTGCCCTCAGTGTTTCAGAATCTAACTCCTCCTCATCAAACTCCAAATATGGTTCATTCTCAGCCACATTTGGGGGAAGAGGTTGGGATGGGGCAACGCCAGTAGCTTGTCCAGTCTTCTTGGATGTTTTCGCCATTAGATTTTTTCACAGTTTTTTGTCAAACTCTCAATGAAAGCACCAGAATGTTGACCAACGATTTGGCCAACGACACGAAGTCAAATGTACAACAGAAGATAAAACGACAATTAAGAATATAATCCAATGGAAAAGAAGAAAACACCAAGGATTTATAGTGGTTCGACCCCAAAGAATGGTAATGACCTACGTCCACTTAGTGCTATTATTGATATTGAATCTGAAAGTCGTGATCAAAGAACTACGGTTCTTCAGTTTCACAAACCTTAGAAGAAATACAATGAAATGATGGATAATTGCACTGTAGCTCTCTTTCTCTCTCTATCTTAGCAAAAAGATTCAGGCCAAAAAGTCCCTTCCTTGAGCTATTTCATGTATATTTATAGGCTCAAGGAGGGTTACATGGGCCAACAGGCCGTATGTTTCCTTAATAACCGCGTATCAAGATAATAATGAGGAAATATTCAATGCAATTATTATAAGATTACAACTTAGAAGGAAACAAATCAAATTATACGACCAGCCTGGTCGTATCTAAAAGTTAAGTCTGACGAAGTGATGTGCTTCTGGTTGATAGTCGAACAACACTTCTGCCACGTGTCAACCACGTGTGAGAAATCCCTGCTACATCATCAGCAGCCATTTTTTGGGTAAACAATATTGAATCTCCCAAACAAAAGTCATCAGCCTCATTATAGTAAGAAACCTTAACATGTGAATCAAAAAATCTAATAAACACAAACAAGATTTCATGCATACTCAGGATTTAGACTGATCTGTAAATAATCATCTATTATGATAAAAATCAAATCTTTATGTCAAACGACAATTTTATAAAGATAATTAATTCAAACTATTTATTAAAGATTCATTACTTTAATATGTTAATGACTAATTTATTCATTAGATATGATCTTAATTTTCTCGTACTAATACAAGATCATATTCTCATGAATGAAATAAGGAATTTTCTTAATATTATCATATAATTTCTTATTATAATTAATTCAAAGAATAATTATAATATTAAAATATATAATAAAATTATTATTTTTGTTTAATTCAATAAAATGTCTTAACATGCTTTTAGGGCATTAATCCTAACAACTTTTTGGAAAAAGAAGGTATCTTTTCGCTCTCCCACGCATCTGACATCATATCAACTAGATACTAATGATGAAAAAATTTCTTATGACGTCAGCTGCTCGCATGTGAACCATGGCCTATAAATAGTCGTGCCTTTTCCTTTTTCATTCTTTATGCTTTCAGAAAATTATTAAGCTTATTCTCTATGATGTCCTCTCAAACCGAAGCCTTGTTCTTCACTCTTCAAAACCCAAATTCGATTCTTACTCAAGAGCATTTTCTCAATCTTCAATATAGTAAGTTTCTTGATATTGCAATCGCATTTGCTTTACTTTGTAACTTCATGCTTTGGTTTAACTTCTTTCATGAGTATTTTGAACTTAGAGATTTTTTGTGTTCTTGGTGTTCTTGAGCAATCGTAGAAATTTTTTCATTTTTCCTTTCAAAATCGTTGATTTTCTAGGAAAATATTTTTTTGGAAACTAGGAAAATGGTTTAGGCTTTGGGATATACTTGACCGTGTTGATACATTGAGTAAATTGTTAAAAATCAAGGAGATAGCGCTTGTTCTTTTATGGAAAAATAGTGGGAATTTATTTCTCCAAAAGGTAAGTGGAAAGTTGTCGCAAAAAAAAATAATAATAAAATTGTTTAACTGCCTTTTGGATCCAACCTAGCCTCTGCTCGAGCATAGAATCTTGTTTCTCGAGCAGCTCACATTTATTAGGCAAACACACAAACTGGTCGAATAACTCACTTCCCCTTTACATGCTATCGAATGTATGCACACGATCACTGGGGAAGTGATTCTTCAATTAACCCGGATTTGCTACAAATATTGGTCGATGAAGTGGAACTGATTCATCCAGACATTGATCTCAATTGTGATATTCTGGAACCTACTAATGATTCTGGTGAGCATTCTCATTTTGAATTTCATTTTGTTCTCGACCAAGAATATTGAGAATGATTGAGGAATTAAACCAAGATTTAAGGAAATTTCTTCCTATTGAGTAAACTTTTATTATCTACCCTGATTCGGTTGATCCACTCCTAGTCGAAATTCTGACCAGTGGGAGGGCAATGAGCCGGTCTACACTTTTTGAAGAGGTTGTAACTGTTGCTTCCTGTTCCCCAGATAGGGCTAGGATTAAACAAACAACCAGACAAAGATCAGTTGCAGATCCTCAGGTCGCAAGGCATACGACCAATAAACAACAACCATAGCAACATACTTTACAATAACAACCAAGGCAGCTTCCATAACTACAACAACAACAACCACTGCAAGAACCAGAGCAAGTGACCGATACCATAATGCTCTATGCCAAGCAGGGGCCTCATAAGAGTTAGAATGTGCCCTGGTACATAGTTCCTGCCAGTACCCTCACAAGCAACTCTCTTGAGGAGTACCCCAATAAGAATGGAATCAAGGGATAAACATGGTCATTCCCCAGGCCGAACAGCGCACTAACCTTCCTCGTGGAGTATTCAACACCTGATCGCACTACGATATTCAAGCAGGCGCCACTCTCTCTCTCCATGACTACTTTAGGGGCATTACTAACTACTTCAGCATTGCCCCATTTCAAATAACACCAAATGGATATCTAATGCTTTCAACATTATATATAATTTATCGTATCCAAGGGTGGGATGCTCCTACTTCTCATGAGGTTCATTACCTCTTTGACTTGAAGTCGAACCCAGGGCAGCAAGGTATGAGATTCTTCTATTTCTGTCATAGGGACACGATCAGGATGTTCCTAACAGAGCCCACATTTAGGAGCAACATGGGTGGTTATTTTAAAGAATATTTTATGACGACTGACCCGGTCACCGATGTCTTGGCCTTCCAACGAGGAGGTAATGATAATCCATAGATTTTCTCTCACATTCCTTCTTCACACTAATGCTCAGTATTAGTTCTTTTACTCTACTTTTAGGGTTTGTGGGAAAAACCTCTTCCTATGCCGGACATGGTAAGATGAGCAGCAACCTTGAATAGACTTCTTTTGAGCAAAAAAACTGCAGACTGCTCGCGACGAAGGGCAATTTGAGAGAGGACGATCTGCTTGATCCTCACCAAAACAGTGAAGGTGACGCTACTTAGGGTGCAACTGATAAAATAAATATCAACTCGGCAGTTGGCGAGGAAGTGGGGCGATCCAAACAACCCCAAATGACCCCTGTCCCTCAAAGGAGGCAGACAGAATGGATTAATAATAGGGAGCAAGAGGATGATCCTCCCCCAAGAGTTCCAGAACATTCTGCGGGCAAAAGGAAGGGCAAACAACTGCTGGAGGAGGAGGATGATCCTCTTGACATGTGTTCCTCTTCCGATATCGACGAGGATTTTTTTATGTAATATAGGCTGTTGGTGAACTATTTAATTTTGTAAATACTCACATAAACTTTTTGTTACTGCTCATTATGTATCTTTGAAAAGAAAGGGGACTCGTGGAGCCAGCTCAAGCAAAGAGCCAGCCGCCAAGCAACCAAGGGGTGACCCACCTGCTTCTGCCTCTCCTGCGGCACCTTCTACTGTTCAGACTCCCTATACTGGTTGGGAGTCTCTAGCTAGTCAACATGCTTATTTTCCTACTGGCTAACCACCCATGGACCCAATTGTTGCTTAGACTGAGCACACAAAAGGGAAATTGAAGGTCGACGTGGAGGCCATCTCCTCCCGAGCCCAGACGCTTCCCCAACACTGCCTAAGTATTGAATCCTTCATTAACCACGAGCATTTGTCTGTGGACTTGGGACTGGGTTGCACCATGTCTGAGCTCTTTATGGTAAGTATCCATTTAAATTCTTAAATATGTTAAGTTTCTTGCTCAAAGGTAACTTCTAACATTCTCGTAGGGTATGATAACCCTTGCCCATACCCAAACTGAATCGCTCAAGGATGGAGGGTCATTGCAGAAATCACGGGCGGTCGTGAAGTATCACTGAGGTTGAAAAAAAGGGCAAGGTGATTATGGCACTCGAGGAGGCGGGGACCAAGCAAAAATTCCAGATCGAGGACCTTGAGCAGATAAAGACATACCTTGAGAAATGCGTAAATCAGTTGAAGGCGGAGCAACATAAGCTGGCGGATGAGAAAAAGGCACTCGAGGAGGATCTAGCCAAAGAGAAGGATTCACATTCTTAAAACCTAACAAGGTTCAGGAGTGCGACCTTGAATTTTGTTTTTCATGTTTTGGAAAAACAATAAGGAAGACAATTTCAACTATCTGCCTGCCAACCTTCAGATAAAGAGATTGCTAAATGTTTAGCCCACAAGTAGGAAGATTTGTTTGCTGCTTCCCAGGAAGTCTCCTTGAATCCAGATGGTGACCTGGGGCCCAAGAAAGACGATGCTGAGGTGGCCAAGCCTTGAGGGGAAGTGTCCTTGGAAGTATATTTTTTTTCTTTATTTGTTTGTCAACAGAACTGTCAAGTTTGTGGTAAAAAAATTGGTGCTGACCGAGAAACCTTTAATCTCAGTTATTTTTATAATAATTTTCTTGCCTTATCTACAATATATTACTTGTTAATTTAACTTGATATATCTAACGCCCTGGTTACCCCAGAACAGTTACGGTGAACGGTGAACCGGAAATTTGACCTGCTACCCGAGTCCTTTGGTTAAAAACGTGCTCTAAATGTGATTAACAGGTTAAGGTGGAAAAAAAAAACCAATAAAAAGGAAAGGGTATTTTTCATTACAAACTGCTCTACAGAGCTAATCAAAGCATTTACAAGTTGTTCTCATTACAAAATGGTCATCACTGTTTCAAATATACAATCCTGTCGACCTAAGCGGCAAAATAGGGTAATCCCCCTAGTTCCTCTGAGAACTCCTTGGTCGTGGTGGTCAAGCGGCCGCATATGTACACATCACCACCTAAGCTCTCCACTCAAGGCTGGGTGAGCTTTTCTTTCTCTTTACCTGGACCACATAGCACCCATGGGCCAAGGCCCAGCAAGAAAACTCAATATAGCATGATATAATATCAACAATGATCATAATAATTATTCAGGACTATCAGTCCATAACAGATAGGTGACAGTCGCAAAAGTCATTAAAGTGGGTACAACCCCCTTTAGCCATGTGACGATAGGGTCACCAGGGCTTAACAGATATGTGATCCTTTCATAAGTTTGAACAGGATAGGTGTATGGTGAATAGTCACCAACATAACCTTCCTCGTGACCATAGCTTCATAACCTTGGAACATTGTTCCCTAGCCATGTGACAACAGTCACCGGGGCCTTATGCCCTGGCTCTGAGTAACTAGTCTTAGACTAGCCAAGCGCTTATAAGTTCATCTACCTTAGGGTCGGCCCAGCATTAATGCCATAGAGCCATTCAATGCTGATATCGATTAGATCTAATCTTCATTTCGTCTTGCGTTCATGATGCCATGCCATTTCTGACTCTTAGGTCAGTATCCCTGACTAGTTAGTACATAATCAAGTATACATCATTCACTAGCATATAATATGCAATCCATGTCCACATTTATCAACCAACATGCCGCAATACAATCACGCATGTCATATACATATACATGGTGCAATTGTATTCATACACTGTTTTCTTACCTCAGATTCGAGCTAGAATGATAAAAAGAACGACCCTTGAGAACGATCAACCCTTAGTCCTTTAGCGGTCACCTAATCATAACCAAACACGGGACATCATTAATAATAATGATCAACATAGGTTTCCAAACCAATATCTAGCCTTCGAGAGATCAATCCAAACTCATCCAAGTAGTAGGAACACTCCCGAGGCCTATAACTAAGTTCTCGGGGTCAAAACATGCAAACGGGGTAGAAACTGGGCAAGGGCTGCGGCCCTGGCACCTTGGGCCGCGGACCCCAGAATTTCCTGAGGCAAGCGCCACAGCGCCCTTCATCAAGGGCTGCGGCGCCCAGCAAGAACAGAAAGCCCACCTGCCTCCTCGAGCTAGGGCCGCGGCGCCCAAGAACAGGGTCGCGGCGCCCAACCCAGAACCATTCCCAAACGTGTTTTCAACACTCCATAGCCTCCAAAATCATACCTAAACATTCCCCAATCATCAAAACAAAATTCCCAAGCTTCCCAATACTCCAAAACCCTCAAAACCCAAGGTTCAAACCAACCAAAAACTCAATTTACAAAATCTAATTCAAAGCTTAGAAACTCGAAAAAACTCAAACTTCGATTACCTTCGATTGGGTTATTTTCCATCAAATCCTTCGGTTAAGAAGCTTCTAATCTTTCCTAGGATCGCTATGCCTCGATCCTCGCTTGATTCCGACTCCTAGAACTCGAGATTTCTTCAAAAAGGCTAAAACGGTAAAACGAACTAACGAGAGGTTTTCTAACGTACGTTCTATCTGATAAGCTACTTCATGCTTAAGTAACCTCAAATAAAAGCTAGTACTCGGGGTCCCGAAAACACCCTTGGGGACATTATAGTCAAAACCTCTGAAATTTCCTCCTGGTCTCAAATATTCCCAATTTATCATCAAATAAACATTCTTATTACCCCAAAATTGACCCCGTTATGACAAAACCGCTAATCCATTATATATGACTGTCTCATGGCGAATAGCTCGAATATATCTCCATAATAATGGAATCTCATTCACAAATCACATAATGCACCCAAATATACAAATACACCCTTAACGGGCCAAATTACCAAAATATTATAATATTCAAATGTGGACCCACATGCATGCATATAACATCATATCATAATATAATTCACATATACATGCATATTATCATTTAATGGCTTAATTAAACAAGTATGGCCCTCCCGGCCTACTAATCCCGCCATTAAACCATACTGGAGAATTCGGGGCATTACAATATAACAATTTAAATGATATATATTTTTTCATGTTCTTAGCAAACATATGACACCACTTTATAAATTTTCAAATTTTTTCTAAGTGCTACTCAGTTGTGCTTTTTCTCCTCATTTACTTATATACCCCCGAAGTGATCAAGGAGGTAAGTCCTTGGTCACTTACCATGCATCCAATCTAGTTGAGCTAACGTAGCTGCTGGTATTCATTTCATAAAGTAGTATACGTATATGCTGTTAAAAAACCTCACATGTTAAGCAATACTTGTTATAATAACAAAAGTTGGCAATATTGAGTGTATCTAGCACACTCCCTTGTAAATATCTCGAAATAACTTGGACAAAACGTGTCTATTGAATAAAAAATTCTACGAGCAATGAATGTTTTGAATGAAAACATTAAGAATTGAATTAAATCAGAGGTTATTTGTCATATTAAGGGCAAAACATGCATGATAACCACATAACTAAAAACGAAATCGTCTAAGTAATAATTGGTGGTAAAAAAAGATGGGCAATAATCGTGCCTTTGCAAGTAAAATGAATCTAGAACAATGCTGGTTGGAGTAAGTGGGAAAAGCATGCCCTTCGACCAGAGTTTACTAATAATATTTCTGAAAGTATTCACCATTATAGTATCTTGCAACTAGTTCGCCATTCAATCGAGCAAGTTTATACGTTCATTGTAATGCCCTGGATAGCCAAGACGGTTACACTATGTACTTTTAAATAGTGTTAGACTCTCTAATCGATTCATTTGGCCATATAAGTGTAACTAAAGGTAATTAATATGTTATGGTTAAAAAAAATTGGTCAAAAGAAGTAATCATTTCATTAAAAAGTTTAAGTTCGTACATGAGATCCACAAATAAACATTAAAAGGTCATTTACAATTAAAAGGAATACAACAGGCCGACCTAAGCGACAAAATTAGGGTTCGATCCTAGTTTCTCTGTGAATCCCCATTCATGGTGGTCAAGCAAGCTGCATATGTACATGCCAACATCGAAGCTCTGCAACTCATGGCTGGTCTAGCTTCCCTATTCCATTACCTACACCACAAATAACTCGTGAGCTGAGGCTCAGAAAGAAAACTTAACACATACTCAGAAGCAGTTAATAACATATTACAGAATCATAAATAGTATGCCTAGAAGTAATTGTAACCCCCCAAACCCCAGGGACCGTTACGGTGTGCCTTGTAAACAGTGCTAAACTCGCTAACCGAGTCATTTGGCCAAAATCGTGAACTATGTATGATTAGCGGATTAGGGATTAAAAACTTTGGTTAAGATGTAACGTTTCACTAGAACATTTAATTTATACATTGGGATCTCGAAAATAAAGTTTCAGAGTTTATTACAGAAAATATTTACAACAGGCCGTTCTAAGCGGCAAAACAGGGTTCAACCCTAGTTCCACTTTAAACCTCGGTCGTGGCGGACGAGCAGCTGCATATGTACACGTCATCACCTAAGCTCTCCAACTCAAGGATGGTCCAGCTTCCTCTTGCCTTTACCTGCACCACGTAGCACTCGTGAGCCGAAGCCCAGCAAGAAAACACCACATAACATGATATGATATCAACAATAACCATAGTAGCCATTCGGAACCAACGGTCCATACAGATAGGTGACAATAGCCAAAAGTCACAATAATGAGCATCGCTCCCTCTAGCCATGTGACGATAGGGTCACCAGGGCTCAACTGTTAGGTGATTCTTTCATAAGCTCGATTAGGACAGGTGCAAGGTGATTGGTCACCAACATAACCTTCCTCACGACTCTAGAGTCGAAACTATGGACAACGTCCCTTAGCCATGTGACAAACGGTCACCGGGGTCATATACCTTGGCTGAAATCATCTGGTCTTAGACCAGGCAAGCGCTTATAGTTCTCATTGACCTTCCGGTCGGTCCAGCATTAATACCCCATATGAGTCATTCAATGCCGGCCTCGATTAGATCTAATCTTTATTTGGCCCGGCGTTCACAACGCACTGCCACCTCTGACCCTTGGGTCGGTAAAACACGACCAGTGCTCAGCCCGTGGTGAACTTAACTAATAAGTCACAGCTTCACAGACGGATCTGACACCATTGTCGATTCTGACTAATAAATCAGCGCCATACACAGGTAAGCCATGCCACCAAACATATATCACATGTCCAATGTCCATAAACAAGGTATTTAGCATGCTTACTAACAGATACCAGTACAATTAGGACCATGCACTACCACAGAGGCTCAAGCTCTGAACAATATCATACCTAGTATACAAAGCATGTCCTAATCACATGTTTCTTATGCATCATATGCAATATATTCAACAATCCAACATGCACCAATAACAGCCATGCATGTCACGTTTAATAGCCAACCAACATGCATCAAGAATAGCCATGCATGTCACACATAATAATCAACCGTCATACATTAATAATAACCACGCGTGTCATACTCATTAATCAACCAGCATGCATCATAATAACCATGCATGTCTCATATACACAGGGTGCAGTTTTCTTACCTCAAAGTCGAGCTAAAACGATTAAAAGAACGACCCTTGGGAACGATCAACTTTTAGTCCTTTAGCGGTCACCTAGTCACAACCAAATATAAGGTATCATCAATAAAAATGATCGACATAAGTTCCCAAATCAATATCTAGCCTCCGGGACATCAATCCCCACTTAACCGGGTACTAGGTACAACCCCGAGGCTTATAGCTTGAATCCCCAAGCTTAAAAACATGTTTTTGGCAAAATTGACCTTAAGGGTCGCAGCCCTCCCCTGCTGCGCCGCGGCGCGCCCTCAAACAGAGAGGGCTCTCCCTCTTCCAGACGCCAAGGGCCGCGGCGCACCCCCGCTGTGCCGCGGCGCCCAGCCCAGATCAGCAACCGACCAAATACGAACCAGTTTTCCCCTGTGCGATTTTCTCTCAAACCAGCCTTTCAAACCTTCATAAAACCTCATCCTAACATACAATTAAACCCCTAGACAACACCCATAACTTCCCCTCATAAAAACCCAATCTTATAATCCATCAAAACCCCTTTGAATCCAAACTTCTAACAAGAATCAAAAGCTGAAAACCAAAGCTTGAAAACAGAGCATCACCTGAAGTAAGTGACTAGAACTCACCTTGGAACCAGTTTGAACCATCCTTAATAGCTAAACCAGGTCCACAACTTCAGCCCTTTGAATTCCTAGCTCAAAACCTCAAGATGGCCTCAAGAACACCAAGGGAGATAAAGGAGGAAATTGTGTGCGGGAAGGGAGAAGGAATGGCTCTGTTTTATTCTGTTTTAATCAACCACCTTCTACAGCCAGCATCCCTTTAAATCATATATATCCACCCCTAAAATGACCAAATTACCCTTGTGTCATCTTAAGCCTCTAAAACCATTCTAGGGGTAAAATTGGTACTTTTTGCTTAACCCGTTAATCATAATTAACGCTTCCCAATTCCTGCTAATCTTAATAACCTCAAACACCAATAATTGATATCCCGTTACCCTAAAATCCGCCGTAACGCTATAATCATTAAATTCACCCCGAGACTCACCCCGAACTTAAACCCGTTATGACTAGACCGAACACTTGCATCTCATGATCATCTCATGTCGATAAACTCGAACCAATCCACCTTATAATGTGGCCATATTAATTAATCACAATCATGCACCCAAAATATACAATTACGCCCACGGTGGCCAAATTACCAAAATACCCTCACAATAATAAATTCTCCCATATGCATGCATCCACCATCATATAATAATATAATTCACGTAAACATGCATATAATCATTAAATACTATAATAAATCAATTATGGCCCTCCCGGCCTCCTAATCAAGGTCCTAAACCTTATTAGGAAATTTGGGGCATTACAGTAATAACCCTACTCGAATATGTATTCAATCCAAATAAGTGACTATAGAGTCACATAGGGGCCCGCTGCTCTAGCTAAGTGCTCTAGAGTCACCTCGGGGCCGGTTTTCCTATTTCTGTATAACCATAGTTAGGGTTGGGCAAGAGTACCTGGCACTTTATTTTCCAAGCGACCATAGGGTCAGTCAAGCATACAACATACTCCTAGATAGGCCTAAACATATCGGCTTGCACTCAGCACGCTATTGCCGCCCTTGACTTATAAGTCAAGCCTTTCAATCAGATAATACAGACAAGCATAAATCATATAAGAATTATCCAGATCTAGAGAATTCAAGCATGCTTAATCAAACAATCACAGGCATAATCATGCTCATTCATAAGGGCCCGAGCCCTAATCATATCCTAGGGTGCAGTCTTCTTACCTTTGGTCCAAGCACTAGATAAATAGAAATGACCCTCGAGCACAATTCCATTTCGAGCCCTAGCGGTACCCTAGTCACAACCATAATAGAGGATATTCATCAATATCAAGTAGATAAAGGCTTTTAGACAAAGTCCTAGCCTCTAGGACCTTAAATCTACTAAACCGGGTAGTAGAATCCTTCTGAGCCCTTACGTTTAAGACCCCGCAACTCGAAACCTCACTTGGCTATCCTTCCCAATTAGCGTCGCGGTGCCCCCCAAAGAAGAGACCCCTAGACCTATTTTCACTGGACACGTGCCACGACGCTAAGGCAGTTCAGAATAACCCCAACGCCCCTGAGTTCATAAGGGTCACGATGCTCCAAGAACAGTGCCGCTGCGCAACCCCGCAACCCAGATTTCCAACATTTTCCTCCAAGTCGAATCCCTCAAAATTCATCCCATAGTTGTACCAAAGTCCCAATTGAGCCCAGGACTCTCAATAACACAAGAAAGGCAACAAAAACACCCCAAAAACCAAGTCAAAACCTTACTCCAATTCCAAAACCCAACCATAAGCTTAAAACTCAAGAAAACAACTTAAACCACCAGAAATTCACTCAAAACAGAGCATAGGATCTTACCTCAATTGAGAAATCATGACCCCAAGCAGCACCTAACTCAATTCTCAGCTTCAGGCCTCCAATTCCAAGCTAAACTCCTCCAAAATTCAAAGAACTTTTCTTCAACCAAGTGGGAGATAGAGGGAAAATGAGAGAGAGAGAATTGGGAATGTGTTTTGTCTAATCTAGTCTCTTTTAAGGCTTCTGATAAACTGAGCTATTCCATGGGCATGAAAAGACTAAAATTCCCTTTGCCTAATTCCTTAACTCTTTAATGCCCTCAAGGGCAAAATCGTCTATTGCCATTATTTCCCACTAATCTCAATTAACACCAATATTCCCAATTAATCATAATATCTCCAAGTAATCACCAAATAACTTCCCATTTTCCAATAATTCCAGGTAATGTACTAAATTACCAAAATACCCAGTTGACGGTAAGAACTCGTCAACTAAGTTACATCAAGAACTTTGTGAGTTGTAAAAGAAGCGAACTTAAATCAATTGAAATTCAAGCAAACTTTCTGATAGTTTCAAGAACACAAAATGTAAATACAAGAATTTTAGAATGGAAAATAGAGAGAATGTAGAATGCGTGTTTTCATTAGCAATGGCTGATTACAAAACTCCCAAAATTTGACCTCCTTCTCAATGAAGGGAGGTCATATTTATAGCAAAGAACTATTGGCTCACTGTACGTGGCGGTCCTAGGTTAACATGACCCTGCATATGCAATCTATGGATGGTAGTGGTACTGGGAATGTGGTGGTCGGCTCCAGTACACGCCAAGGGTTTGCGGGATCACCTCAACTTTAGTACCTAGTTGTATCTCCACCATCTATTTAGTACGAATGTCAGAGGTTGGCTAAGAAGGACCACATTAGGTACCTCACTCGTACGACCACTACTCGTCTAGCGTGGTGTTTAGGGTCAGACACCTGGGGTCTCCAGGGCTGTACCCCCATACGTACTTCGTATCTGTATAATTTCTTTGAGTCATGTGTAGGTTTTTTATCCTCCCAATGCATCCTATGCTTTTAACCAATGAGTGTTGAAGTCTTTATGGGTCATCATAGGAGACACAATCCCAAGAGGCATGGGAGGCCAGAACCTTACGAGATGCCCGTCACAAGGCAGAGTCCTGGGGCGTGAGATGGTGCCTCACAAGGTGTTGGTGCGAGGTAGGGGCCTGTGGCGCGAGAAGGTGTTGCAAGGCAGAGGCCTGGGGTGCGAGATGGTGCCTTGCAAGGTATTGGTGCGAGGCAGGGGCCTGTGGTGCAAGACGGTGTCGCAAGTCGGAGGTATGGGGCATGAGATGGTGCCTCGCAAGTTGTTGGTGTGAGGCAGGGGCCTGTGGTGCGAGATGGTGTCACGAGGCGGAGGCTTGGGGCACGAGATGGTGCCTCGCAAGGCGCTGGAGTGAGGTAAGGGTCTTCGGCATGAGGCTAAGCCTCACTTGGTGGTGTCACGGGGCCTTTAACGCAAGGGGCAAGGTCGGGCTTCGCCATTTCCATCTTGAGCCTATATTTTGGAGGCCTCGTGTAACTGAAATTTTGGCATCCACACTTGCCCCCTAGTCTTTGGGAGGGCCTTTAGTAGCTCTAGTAGTCTTTTTGGTACAGTGCCTTCAACCACTTGTGGTGTTAGTGTGTTTCTTCAATTTGGTGGTGTGAAGTAATGCACTTTGGAGTGGTGATCTTTATGATTCCTTGAGGATAAATGTGAGCCTATCATCTGGCTTTGCAGATCCCAACATGGGTGTTTGGCTTCATTCTTGACCATGGATCGTATATTGGATTCCACGGCTAGGATGAGTGTAACACCCTACTTCCTTAGAGCTATTACTAAGTGAGTTTAAAGCGCGCTAATCACTCACTAATCGAGGTTTTAGGTTAAAATTGTAGCTAAGTAGAGATAAATCATGTTCTAGTCATTAAATATAAGACATTTGGATACTCATTGAAAATGTCAGAAAGTTTTACAGTTGGGATCCCAAAATATTGTTTAGAAAATATTTACAACTCAAAATACATTTAAGGTTGACTAGGCGACAAAATTCAGGTTAATTCATAACGTTTCCCAAAAATACCCCTGGTCGTGGCGGCCAGGCAAGCCAAACATGTACACGTCTTCACGCTCTCCATAGCCATGGTTGGTCGACCTTTCCTTTGCCCTTACCTGCACCATGAAGCACCCGTGAGCCGAAGCCCATCAAGAAAACTCAAGATGAAACAATCAACATATGCATATCTATCTATCAACATATAACCAAGTAGCCAACAGGCTAAACACATAGCGTCCATGCTGTCCCAAGCGATTTACTAGGCCCTGGGTTCGTAGTCTACACTGTGAGGATGACTCAAGCATCTGAGAAGGGTCTCACCCTAACAGATTGCATTTCGCATGCTCAACGCCGCTCCCGACCCCTTGCCGTACTCGACCTTGCACTCCACGTGCTTAACGCCATTCCCAGCCCCTTGTCGTCTATCTCTACTGGCAATGCTCTAACCCATCTCATAGAGACTACCAGTTCCCCAGTCGGCAACAAAGTCTAAAATCCCCTAGCATACAAGTCACTAGGTCTACACATCTGATCTTATCACTCTAGCAGACACAAATGAATGAGTAACCCCCGAATCAATCAATGCAGTAAAAGAAGAGCCAGCACTAGAAATCTGACCTGTCACGACCGAGGGGCTAGCCTCAACCTCAGTCTGGGACAAGATGAATACTCTGGCAGGAGCGAGACTGTCACTCTGCTTTGGCTCCTCTTTCCTGGCTTGTGGGCAGTCCTTCTTCAAATGATTAATACTCCCATAAATAAAGTAGGACATAATCCTACACTTTCCCTGATGTCATCGTCTGCACCAAGGACACACTAGGAATTGTCACCCCCGCCCTGATGGCCACTGAAAGCACCCCGTGCCCTTCTATCCGAGCTAGGAGGAATGAAAAAGTATGGGGCATTTCTCTTCTGCTCACTGGGGCTACTACCCAGACTAGATCTGGAAAAATGAGGCATCGTCCTTTTAGCATCTCACCTAGCAGCGCCCTCTCTCCATATTTGACCCTCGGCCCCCTCAACAGTAAGGGCCTTGTCCACTACCTGGGCATACGTAGTAGTCCCCGGATCCAAGGTTATCTTTACATCACGAGCGATCATGAAATTCAGTCCCCGCACAAACCTATCCCTTCGTGCCGCATCATTCAGTACCAAATCTGGCGCGAACTTCGCCAACCGGTCAAACCTCAAGGCATACTCAGTAACTATCATCCGGTTATGAGTTAGGTTGGTAAACTCGTCAACCTTCGCAGCTAGGACTGGGACACTATAATAATTCTTGTTGAAAATGTTTCGGAACTCTTCCCAGGTCATAGCTACAACATTTCTTCTCTGAGTCACCACATCCCACCAGATGCGGGCATCCTCTCTAATCATGTAGCTGGCACAAGCTACCCTCTCATTCCCTTCCACCCTCATGAACTCCAGGATGGAAGATATCATGTTCATCCATTGCTCTACCCGCAGTGGGTCTGGTCCACCCTCGAAGGTGGGAAGATGTTGCTTCCTGAACCTCTCATACAAAGGTTTCCACCTATTCTCCATAACAAACTGAACTGGCATTGGCGCCACAGCCTTTTGAACCTGCAACGCAATGCACTAAGGAGGGGCCTATTGCCTCAACTGTCGAAGCTCTTCTTCTATTCGGTGAAGGCTAGCTTCCATTTCGGCAAACAACTGTTGTCAATTCTGTGGGGCAAGTGGAGGGTCCTGACCCTGGTTGTCATCCTCGGCCCTATTGTCGCGGAGTCTGACTGGTCTCCGAGGCATTTCAACAATATGCCTGCAATCAATGACGCCGCTCATTAGGCATGATAACAACATCCAAAATAACCTCCCAGTTCATATAAACCAACCATAAACAATAGTCCACAAAACACATATAACATACAACAATCAAGGGGGGTCATGCCCTAGCATCATGCATATGTCAACACATTTATCATGCTCTACTTAACATAATCAGGCAAACAGGGCACTTAAACACGCAATCAAGCATATAATTCAACCCTGAGTTGAGCTTTTCACTGGAAGCAAGCGTACATGTTCGGTCAATCTCCATGAACCATAAACCTTGGCTCGCTCAAATACCAAGTTGTAACGCTCTACTTCCTTAGAGTCGTTACTAAGTGAGTTTAAAACGTGCTAATCACTTGTTAATCGAGGTTTTAGGTTAAAAGTGTAGCTAAGTTGAGATAAAACTCATTCCAGTCATTAAATATAAGACATTTGGATACTCATTCAAAATGTCAAAAAGTTTTACAGTTGGGATCCCAAAATAATGTTTAGAAAATATTTACAACTCAAAATACATTTAAGGTCGACTAGGCGACAAAATTCAGGTTAATACATAACGTTTCCCAAAAATACCCCTGGCCGTGGCAGCCAGGCAGGCCGAACATGTACACGTCGCTTCACGCTCTCCGTACTCATGGTTGGTTGACCTTTCCTTTGCTCTTACATGCACCATAGAGCACCCGTGAGCGAAAGCCCAGCAAGAAAACTCAACATGAAACAATCAACATATGCATATCTAGCTATCAACATATAACCAAGTAGCCAACAAGCTAAACACATAGCGGCCTTGCCGTCCCAGGCACTTTACCAGGCTCTGGGTTCGCAGTCTACACCGTGAGGATGACTCAAGCATCGGGTCTTACCCTAACCCCTTGCACTCTGCGTGCTCAACGCCGCTCCCGGCCCCTTACCGTACTCGGCCTTGCACTCCACGTGCTTAACGCTGTTCCTGGCCCCTTTCTGTACCTGGCTTCCTGCCGTTCCTAGCCTTCGCCATTCATTCACAAGTATGCAATACATAGCATATAATCAAGAAATAATTAAACAAATACAAAACATAAATAATAGGGCTACACCCTGCAATTCAATCACATAGGGTCGTGCCCTGCAATACAAACTATAAGGCCACACCCTGCTCTACAAGTACAACAGTTTTCTTACCTGTGTCCCAAGCTTCCTAAGCACCAAAATCCCAAGCATAGTGCTCTAGTCCGAGCCTCGCTGAAAAACCTAGTCACAACGCATTGAAAAAATGTATCCATCAAGCTCTAATCTATTAAATTACTTTGGGTTATGATTCTAGTTTCCAGGACCTTGGATTCTACCAATCCGGGTGGTAAAATCCTTCCCGAGCCCTAACTTTTGGGTTCCCGAGCCAAGAACCTACAAACAGCCAACACTTTGAATTAGGGCCGCGGCCCTGCCCCTTGAACTTATCCCTAACCCTTAAGTAACCCAAGGGAAATTTATTCATTTACCAAATCCCGTTAAGTCCTCGAGTATTCCTATAAATCCCCATTTAATCCAAACATGTCCAAATGATTTCCAAACTACTACCCGTTACCTGATAATTCTCAAACATATGTTATATCTCCAAAATACCCCCAGGCTCGTCCCGAGCCAAGCATTTGACCCCGTTATGACTTTCTAGCTAAACCGCTCCCTAAGACTGTCTTAGATCGTGCATCACAAATATATCACCACTCACATGTGGCACCAATCACAATATACAAAAATATTTCATTTATGGCCTTCAGCGGGCTAAAATTACAAACATGCCCCTAATAGCCAAAAGGGGCCCACATGCATATTTATTTCATCTAAACATGCATTTCTATTCGCATACTCATCAAATTCACATATTAACATAATAAATTAATTATTTCCCTCCAGGCACACTAATCAAGGTCCTAAGCCTTATTAGCAAATTTGGGACTCTACAATGAGTCTGAGCCTCCTATAAATAGGTCTTCTCCTTAAAGGAATCACTACATTCATTTCTCTTAGCTTATTGGGGCTTTAGTCTTCAAAACATCCAATAGGTTGGTGGTTCTATCCCCCACAAGAGCTATAACACCCTACTGCCTTAGAGCCGTTACTAAGTGAGTTTAAAATGTGCAATTAACTCGCTAATCGAGGTTTTAGGACAAAAGTGTAATTAAACAATAATCAGAGTCATAAACTTGAAAACAAACTTTTCATTGAAAATTATAAAGCATTTAACATTTAGGATCCCAAAAATATTGTTTAGAAATATTTACAATTAAAAAATATAACCAAAGTCGACTAAACGACAAAATTTAAGTTTTGTACAATCATCCCCCAAAAGTACCCTTGGTTGTGGCAGCCAGGCAGACCAGACATGTACGCTCTGCTCATCACGCTCACCATACTCAAGGTTGGTCGACTTTCCCCTTGCCTTTACAGGCACCATAGGGCACCTGTGAGCCGAAGCCCATCAAGAAAACCCTCACAAGCAGATAATATATGCATATCAAACACTTAACACATATAAACAAGCCATCATCAGGCTATACATGTACGACCATGCCATCCCAGGTGCTTTACCAGGCCCTGGGTTCGCAGTCCATACCGTGAGGATATCCCAGGTATCCTTTGGGGTCTCGCCCAGGAAACTCGCACTCCGCGTGCTAAACGCCGCCCCTGGCCCCTTGCCGTTCTCGACCCTACCGCTCTCGACATTCTTCATTCCCGGCCTTCGCCGTTCTTAGCCCTCGCTGCTCCCAGCTCTTACCGTTCATTCACATATATGCGCACACATATCATAATTAAGCATGTTCTTAAACACATATAAACTCAATAAAAGAGCTACGCCCTACAACATAGTCATATAGGGTTGTGCCAACACAAGCTCTACGGGAACAGTAGTTTTCTTACCGATGTCCCAAGATTTCCAAGTACAGATGTCCCGAGCACCGTCCCCTAGTCCGATCCTCCTGAAACCCTAGTCACAACGCATTAACAATTTCCACCCATCAAGTTCTAATCAATTGAATAGCTTTGGGTCATAATTCTAGTCTCCGGGACATTGAATTATATCAATCCGGGTGATAAAATCCATCCCGAGCCTTAACTATTAAATTCCCGAGCCTAAAACCTCTTTAGAAACCAAAAATACACTAAGCGTCGCGGCCCTAGGAACTCATGTCGTGGCCCCTAGCTCAACCAGAGGCTCTACCTCAAATTAGCCTACACGCGCCGCGGCCCTTCCTGATGGGCACCGCGGCGCGCCTCCAATTACAAACACCCTTATGTTGTAAGGGGCCACGGCTCAGCAAGAACAGCGCCGCGGCCTGACCCTTCGAGCCTAGAAAAACTCACCATTTTTACCTTAAAAACAATTCCAATTAACCCCAAAATCAAGCCAACAATCCAAACTAATCATCACAGAGGTTATACTATAGATTCAACAACAAAACCCAACAAGAACTCAAGCCAAAAACCAAATCAAACTCAAAGTCAATTCTTCACTCAACACACATGCATACTCTATGAAACACCAGGAGTTACTCAATACAATTCACTGAGATTAAAGCTTACCTTAAGTTGAAGTGAATCCCCAAATCAGTTCTCTAAGCTCCAAGCCTCTAGCTCCCAAAATCCCAGCTGAAATTCCTTAGTTTTGAGTAATTTCCACCAAAGTTTACCTTGCTAAGACTTACAAGAAATAAAGAGAGAGAAGAGGCAGAAGGGAGGGTCGGTTCCTTCTTTTTCTAAAGGCTTCTTTTGGTTTTTTTTTACTTAACTCAAGTTCCTAAGGTTACCTCAAGGCTTGGGGGTACCAAAAACGTCCCCGAAGGCAAAATGGTATATTTCCCCAATATTCCTTCCTAGACATTCTAACCTCTAACATATCTCCAAATATTTATTTACATAATCTGATAACCCCATAAAGTGTCTAATACCCGAAATGCCCCTCGATTCGTCCCAAGTCGGATTTTCGACCCCGTTGTGACTTTCCAGCTAATCGCTCCCTAAGACTGTCTCGGATTGTGCAACACAAATATATCACATATTCACATAAATTCACATATTATAACAATAATTCACTTATTGCCCTCCAGGCACGCTAATCAAGGCCCTAAGCCTTATTAGCGAATTTGGGTCGTTACAACTATCCCTCCCTTACACAAATTTCGTCCTTGAAATTACCTGAACAACTTGGGTTACCACTCTCACATCTCTAATTCAAATTCCCACGTCACCTCCTCAACCTTGCTGTTCCTCCACAACACTTTTACCAAGGTGATGGTCTTGCTCCGCAAGACTTTATCCTTATGGTCGAGAATCTGAACTGGCTTCTCCTCATAAGACAAATCCTGATCCAGCTCCAAATTCTCATAACTCAGAACATGCTTCGAATCAGACACATACTTCCGGAGCATGGACATGTGAAACACATCATGAACCCCTGATAAGGCTAGAGGCATCGCCAACCTGCAACCTACCTCTCCAATCCGCTCCAGAATCTCAAATGGGCCCAAAAATCTAGGGCTCAACTTGCCTCGAACACCAAACTGTTTCACTCCCCTCAAAGTTGAAACCCTAAGGAACACATGGTCACCAACCTGAAATTCCACACTCCTGCGTTTCAGGTCCGAGTAACTCTTCTGGCGACTCTAGGAGGCTAGAATTCGAGCTCTAATCTTCTCAACTGCCTCATTGGTCCTCTAAACCATCTCAAGACCTAAGTACCTCCTCTCACTGGTCTCATAATAATTGATAGGTGATCTTCACTTTCTCCCATAAAGCATCTCATTCGGAGCCACTCCGATAGTCGCCTGATAATTGTTGTTGTACGAGAACTCAATCAAGGGAAGATACTTACTCCAAGATCCCCCAAAATCCAGCACACAGGCTCGTAACATGTCCTCCAATATATGAATCATCCTCTTAGTCTGACCATCTATCTGAGGATGATAAGCGATACTAAATCATAAATGTGTGCCCATAGCCTTCTGCAGACTCTCCCAGAACTTGGAGGTGAAGGTGGGGTCCCTGTCGGATACTATCGACCTTGGCGCCCCATGCAGTCGAACAATCTCCTTCACATATAACTCAACATACTGCTCCACCAAAAAAGTCGCCTTGATTGGTAAAAAGTGGGGGGACTTGGTGTACCTATCCACAATCACCCACACCGAGTCATGTTGTCCCACGGTCTTCGACAAACCAACCACAAAGTCCATGGCGATATCTTCCAACTTCCATTCTGGAATCCCTAGAGGCTGCAGCAACCATGCTGGCCTTTGATGTTCACCCTTGACCTGCTGACAAGTTAAGCACTTGGCCGAATAATCCATCACATCCCTCTTCATGCCTGACCACCAATACAAAGCTCTCAAATCCTGAGACATCTTTGTCGTACCTGGATGTAAGGAATAGGGAGTGGTATGCAGTTCATCTAAGATCGCTCGGCGGATATCTGAATCCATCATAACACAAATCCGACCCTTATACTTCAGTAACCCCATCTCCGAGATAGTAAAGTCCTTAGCCGCTCCGACTAAGACGTTCTCCATGTAACCCCTCAACTGGGAATCATTCCCCTGTGCCTCCTTGATCCTCTCAAGGAGCGTACACTGAAGAGTGATGTTGGCTAACCAACCAACCACCAACTCTATACCTGCTCTAGTAATCTCCTTAGCTAGCTTATTAGATATCTGTCTCGAACTGAACTGCTGTCCTGGGCCTTTCCGACTCAATTCATCAGCCATTACATTGGTCTTCCCAGGATGGTATAGGATGTCACAACTATAATACTTAACCAACTCTAGCCACCGTCTTTGGCACATATGCAGATCCTTCTGAGTAAAGAAGTACTTCAAACTCTTATGGTCGGTGTATATCTCACACTTCTCACCATATAGATAATGTCTCTAAATCTTAAGTGCGAATACCACCGCTTCCAATTCTAGATCATGCGTGGGATATCTCTGTTCATACTCCTTTAATTGTCTCGATGCATAGGCTATCACCTTCCCAGCTTGCATGACCACACACCCTAAACCCTGTTTGGAAGCATCACAATAAACCACGAACTTCTCATTGTCTGTCGGCAGACTCAACACTGGAGCGGTGATCAGTCGCCGCTTCAACTCTTTGAAACTGTTCTCACATCTGTCTGTCCAAACATACTTTGTCTTCTTCTTTATCAATTTTTTCAATGGTGTGGCTATCTTGGAGAACCCCCCAACAAACCGCCGATAATACCCTGCCAATCCCAGAAAACTCATTACCTCAGGAACACTGCTCGGTCTAGGCCAGTCTCTCACTGCCTCAATCTTACTTGGGTCAACCAGAATCCCCTCCTTACTGACAATATGGCCCAGAAATGTAACTTGAGGTAACTAGAACTCGCACTTACTGAACTTAGCATATAACCTATGTTCCTTTAATTGATGCAATACCAGACATAGATGCTGCTCATGCTCTGTCTCTGACTAAGAATAGACCAGAATGTCGTTGATGAACACAATCACGAACTTGTCTAAATAGTCCTTGAAAACCCTATTCATCATGTCCATAAAAGCTGCTGGGGCATTGGTTAATCCAAAGGACATAACCAGGAATTCATAGTGTCCATACCTTGTGCGGAAAGCAGTCTTTGGTATGTCCTCCTCTTTGATCATTAACTGATGGTAACCTGACCAGAGATCTATCTTCGAAAACACTGTCCTTCCCTGAAGCTGGTCAAACAAATCGTTGATCCTAGGCAGTGGAAACTTATTCTTAATAGTCAACTTGTTCAGGTCCTTGTAGTCAATACACATCCTAAGATATCCATCCTTCTTCTTGACAAACAACACTGGAGCACCCCATGGCAAGAAACACCTGCAACTGAATCTTCAAAACCTTCAACTCTACCGAAGCCATTCTATAAGGTGTCCTAGATACTGGCTCTGCTCCTGGTACTAACTCTATAAGAAAATCAATCTCCCGTTGCGGCGGCAGCCCTGGCAAATCTGCTTGAAATAAATCTAGAAACTCGCATACCAATAAGGTCTCCCCCGCTCCACCCGACACAACCCTAAAGGTATCCACAACATTCGCTAGGAACCCTATGCAACCTCCCTGCATCAGGTCTCTAGCCTTCAGTGTTGAAATCATAGGTACCCGCGGTCCACTAGCTGTTCCCACAAATACAAAGGGCACCTCCCCTTCTTGTTCAAAAGTCACCATCCTACGCTTGCAGTCAATCGTCGCCCCATACTTCGATAGCCAATCCATCCCTAGGATCATATCGAAGTCATCCATCACAAGCTCAATCAAATTAGCAAACAATTCCCTACCATCTACCTCTACTGGTAAAGCTCTAATCCACCTCCTAGAGACTACCTGTTCCCTAGTCGGCAACAAAGTCTGAAAACCCCTAGCATACAAAACACTAGGTCTACACAGCTGATCTATCACTCTACCAGACACAAACGAATGAGTAGCTCCCGAATCAAACAATGCAGTATAAGAAGAACTAGCACTAAAAATCTGACCTTTCACAACTGAGGGGCTAGCCTCCGCCTCAGTCTAAGTCAAAGTAAACACCATGGCAGGAGTGAGACTGTCGCCCTGCTTCGGTTCCTCCTTCCTGGCTTGTGGGCAGTCCTTCTTCAGATGATTGGCACTCCCAGAGACGAAGCAGTCCCTAATCCTGCACTCACCCTTATGTCATCGTCTGCACCCAGAACACACTGGAAAACTCCTCCAGTTGTCACTTCCGCCCCTGACGCTCACTAGAACCACCCTGTGCCCTCCTATCTGAACTGGGAGGAACAAATGAATCTGGGGCCTTCCTCTTCTGCTTAGTGGAGCCACTACCCCGACTAGATCTAATAAAAGGAGGCAGCATCCTTCTAGCATCAGCTATAAGGGCCTTGTCTACAACTTGAGCGTAGGTAGTAGTCTCTAGATCAAAGGTGATCTTCACATCACAGGCGATCAACACATTCAATCCCCGTATGAATCTGTCTCTTCTTGCCGCATCTCTCGACACTACATCTGGCGCAAACTTCGCCAATCGGTCAAATTTTGGTGCATACTCTGTCACGGTCAACCTGTTCTGAGTCAGGTTAATAAACTCATCAACCTTCGCAGCTCGGACTGCAACACTATAATACTTCTCATTGAAGATGTTTCTGAACTCGTCCCAGGTCATAGCTGTCACATTTTTCCTCTGAACTACTACATCCCACCAGATGCGGGCATCCTCTCTGAACATGTAGCTTGCACAAGCTACCCTCTCGTTCCCCTCAAACCTCATAAAATCAAGAATAGAGGAAATCATATTCATCCATTGCTCTACCCGCAGTGGGTCTGGTCCACCCTCAAAGGTGGGAGGATGCTGCTTTTTGAACCTCTCATATAAAGGTTCGCACTTGTTCTCCACAATAGGTTGAACTGGCACTGGCGCCATAACCTGCTGAATTGGCAACCCAGTGACCTGTGGAGGGGCCTGTTGCCTCAACTGTCGACATTCTTCTTCTGTTCGTTGCAGTCTTGCTTCCATTTCGGCAAACATTTGTTGCCAATTCTTTGGGACAGGTGGAGGGTCCAGACCCTGGTTATCATCCTCGGCCCGACTGCCACGGAGTCTAGATGATTGTCAAGGCATCTCAACAAATATGTCTGTAATCAATGATGCCGCTCATCGAGCATGATAGCAACATCCAAAACCACCTCCCAATCACATCAGTCAACCATAAGTAACAATCCAAAAAACACACAGATAGCATATAACACACAATGGGTCATGCCTTGACATCATGCATACGTTAAATCATTGATCATGCTCTATATGGAATAAGAAGGAAAACATGGCATTTAAGCACATAATCAGACATACAATTCAATTATTACCAACCAACCCTGAGTCGAGCTTGCCACTGACAGCAAGCGTACATGTTCGGTCATTCTCCAGAAGCCATAAACCTTAGCTCTCTCTGATACCAAGTGGTAATGCCCTACTGCCTTAGAGTCATTACTATGTGAGTTTAAAATGTGCAATTAACTCGCTAATCGAGGTTTTAGGACAAAAGTGTAATTAAACCATAATCAAAGTCATAAACTTGTAAAGAAACATCTAATTGAAAACTATAAAGCGTTTAACATTTGGGATCCCAAAAATATTGTTTAGAAATATTTACAATTCAAAAATATAACCAGAGTCGACTAAATGAGAAAATTTAAGTTTAGTACAATCATCCCCCAAAAGTACCCCTGGCTGTGGCAGCCAGGCAGACCAAGGTTGGTCGAATTTCCCCTTGCCTTTACCTTCACCATAGAGCACGAGTGAGCCGAAGCCCATCAAGAAAACCCTCACAACTAGATAATATATGCATATTAAACACTTAACACATATAAACAAGACATCATCAGGCTATACACGTACGACCATGCCGTCCCAGGCACTTTACCAGGCCCTGGGTTCGCGGTCCATACCGTGAGGATATCTCAGGTATCCTTCGGGGTCTCGCCCTGGAAACTCCCACTCTGCGTGCTAAACGCCACCCCCGGCCCCTTGCCGTTCTCGGCCTTGCCGCTCTTGGCCTTCGTCGTTCCCGGCCTTCGCCGTTCTCAGCACTCACCACTCCCGGCTCTTGCCGTTCATTCACATATATGAGCACACATAGCATAATTAAGCATGTTCTTAAACACATATAAACTCAATCAAAGGGCTACGCCCTACAACATAATTATATAGGGTTGTGCCCTGCAACACAAGCTCTACGGGAACATTAGTTTTCTTAATTGTGTCCCAAGCTTTCCAAGTACCGATGTCCCGAGCACAGTCCCCTAGTCCGAGCCTCGCCGAAACCCTAGTCACAACACATTAACTTTTTCCACCCATCAAGTTCTAATCCATTGAATAGCTTTGGGTCATAATTCTAGTCTCTGGGACATTGAATTCTATCAATCCGGTTGATAAAATCCATCCCCAGCCTTAACTATTGAATTCCCGAGCCTAAAACCTCTTTAGAACCCAAAAATGCACTAAGCATCGCGGCCCTAGGAACTCATTCCGCGACCCCCAGCTCAACCCAAGTCCCTGCCTCAAATCAGCCTACACGCGCCGTGGCCCTTCCTGAAGGGCACCGCAACGCGCCTCCAATTCCAGATGCCCATATGTTCAAAGGGGCCGCGACTCAGCAAGAACAGTGTCACGGCCCGACCCCTCGAGCCCAGAAAAACTCACCATTTTTACCTCAAAAACCAATCCAATTAACCCCAAAATCAAGCCAACAATCCAAACTAATCACCATAGAGATTATACTATAGATTCAGCAACAAAATCCAACAAGAACTCAAGCCAAAATCCTTATCAAACTCAAAGTCAATTCTTCACTCAACACACATGCATACTCTAAGAAAAATTAGGAGTTACTCAATACAATTCACTGAGATTAAAGCTTACCTTAAGCTGAAGTGAATCCCCAAATCAGTTCTCTAAGCTCCTAGCCTCTAGCTCCCAAAATCCCAGCTGAAATTCCTTAGTTTTGAGTAATTTCCACCAAAGTTTACCTTGCTAAGACTTACAAGAAATAAAGAGAGAGAATAGGCATAAGGGAGGGTCGGTTCCTTCTTTTTCTAAAGGCTTCTTTTGGTTTTGTTTTACTTAACTCAAGTTCCTAAGGTTACCTCAAGGCTCGGGTTACCAAAAACGTCCCCGAGGGCAAAATGGTAAATTTCCCCAATATTCCCTCCTAGACATTCTAACCTCAAATTATCTCCAAATATTTATTTCCATAACCCGATAACCCCATAAAGTGTCTAATACCCGAAATGCCCCTCGACTCGTCCCAAGTCGGATTTTCGACCCCGTTGTGACTTTCCAGCTAATCGCTCCCTAGGACTGTCTCGGATTGTGCAACACAAATATATCACATATTCACATAAATTCACATATTATAACAATAATTCACTTATTGCCCTCCAGGCACGCTAATCAAGGCCCTAAGCCTTATTAGCGAATTTGGGTCGTTACAAGAGCACTTTGTGTTTCTTTCTTCTTCTTCTTTTTTGTATATAGATATTGTATGTCTACTTGGGTATTAAAACTTGTCTCTTTCTACCCCCTTTCTTATTGTAGGTGTTTGGTGCGAGCCATAAAGGGGCCGGTGGTACTTGACGTTGTCTGGTGCGAGGCGTTGAGGCAGAGGTGGTGGTGGGCGTCCTTTATGATTACGAGCCTCCAATTGTTGCTTTTTACCTACTCAAGGAATTCCCTTGGCTATTCATTTAATATTTTCATGTTTGAGGGTTTAAGTTACCATTCGAGAGTGGCATTATTTTAGCCCCAATACCCTTTCACGTGGAGCCCTGTGCTCGTGTCCATAAGTAAGGTCACCTTACGCACACATTATCATCTCCCATAGTTGACTGTCCTTTTATGTATAAGCGTCCAGGGGTTTTAAACACGCTCTTCTTGTATCTTGTAACACCTTACATACTGCACACACATTTGCACATGTGCTGGTTATGAGACGTCGTCACATGGATTTCGATGGGTCATCTAATATACCTCATGTTGTTGAACCCATAGAGTTATCTTCGTCGGATTCATAGCCATCTATAGATAACCCAGACCACGCATGCGGGATCTTAAGGAAGGCCCGTATGTATCACTTGGAGCAATTAATCAATCTTAGGCAACAAATTTGGGTTGTTGAAAGTGAGATAGATTTTGTTTTTAGGGGTGTGGGGGTTGCTTCTCCTAGGGATCTCGACGACTACATTACTAGTCTTAGAGCGAGTCTCCTAGATTTATAAATGGAGCTGACGTTTATGGAAGGGAACCTTCCGCCTCAACCTTCACTCCCTGGCTCTCCTCTTTATGAGGAAGCTTTCAATAGCGATTTCAAAGCCACCTCTGGATCTCCTAAACCATTGTCCATAGAGTATCCATTTCTAATGCTTCCATCTCCAACACTTAGGTGGAAAACTCTCGTGGGAAGATAGCGACAGAAATATAAGTGGAAGGTAAAATGTCCAGTACTAACGTCACCTTTTTCTTTTGGTCATGTAGATATGCTAAAGAGAATTCTTTGAAATTTGGTGCCCAAGAAGCCAAATTATGGCCCCCTACTAGCAACTTCTTTTGTCTCCCATATGCCAGAGAATAAATTAATGGAGCTGATGAGGAAGTTCCATATAAGTGGCAAGTTCCAATGCTACCTGCCCACTCCTACGTGTCAGGTGCACGAGCCACCCCCTGGTTTTATGGCATTTAGTGAACATATATTGAAGGTGGGAAGCACAATTCATCTCCATCCGTTCTTTGAAGAGGTACTAAAGTACTTCAGGCTCGCTCCAATTCAACTAGCACCAAATAGCTTGTTGACTCTTAGCTGCCTATATATGGCGTATATGAGATGTGTGGGTCATGCTCATACGGCGAAGGAGGTGCACTTCATGTATAATCTTATGCCGACTCCTAAGATGAAGGGCTTCTACTTTCTACAAAAGGCCAACACCAGGTTCCGTTGATAGAGGGTGGTGTTTCTAATTATGGTTCATGGAAACAGGATTTCTTCTTCGTTACGGGTTGCCTCTCGATTCGTGAACGCTTCTGCACCTCTCCAAGTAAGCACCGTATCTCTTTTCATTTACTTGTCGGGGTGGGCATTACAGTTTTTGTCTTTTCTTTTTCTCTTTTGTTGATGTTAAGCTAGCAAATGACCTGGTGGTTCAGGAGACCTCCCTCCTCCAAAAATATCTGCTCAACAACTTCTTTGTGTAGAGGACTTGGCTAAGGCTGACATCACGGAGAAGATGGCAACTTAACTTTTTACTACGGCAAACCTCAATGCCTACGATCTCTCAGGCATCTCCGATCCATATTTACTGTGGCATGTCACGGAGCGAAAGAAAAAGGTCCTTCCAACAGGCCCAAATTCCTCTGACGAAGATGAAGATTGGGTTCAAGATGAACCTTCTCCTGAGTCCAAGCGACCATCCCGCACATCTCCTGCTACTTCGGGTCCTGATGCGGCCTCCCATTTGCGAGCTACACTTCCCAATTTAGGGTGTTTCGTCTTTCCCTCTTATGACGAATTTAATGTTGCCTCCGCTCACTTCCTTAGCTACGACCTTTTTGGAGATCCTCCGCCTCATTCAGCCAGTGGGTCATCTATACTTGTCCATCCAGGCGCCCCTGGTTTGAGTGAGGTTCCATGGGTGAATCACACATCAGCTCCTTACGTACAAAGGTTTATCCTTGCTGCCAAGGATATCGCAGAGAACAAGTGGAGGAGCCTTGAGAGATTTAACATGACCGAGCTGGGGGAGGCTCTCATGCAAGCCACAACTTGGTAAGTTTGAATTTTGTGATATTTTATTATGTGTGAGATTCCTTGCACATATATTTCTTATATCTCGACCTCTTATATATGCATCTCTTATCTTTTGCAGAATTCTCTCGTGGCTCAGGGCTTAACAACTTCGCGCGATAGATTTTTCCTTGGCCGAGGCGAAAAAATGTCGGCTGACAGCTAAAATCCATGAGCTTAAGAAGCAGCTTGTTGAGGCCAACCTCAAGGTAGAAGTGACTGTTGTGAAGGCTTCCTCTTCATCTAAGAGTAGGAAGAGAGCAGAAGCTAAGGCGGAGGCACTACGAGAGAGGATCGTTGCTCTTGAGGCAGAATTGGCAGAGGTTAAGTGAAAATCGGTGGAGTGCACCCATTATGGTGTGTGGAAACAAAATCGTGGCTTCGATTTCTCTTCATTCCGTGACTATGTTGTTGCTAAGGCTGCCGAATGGGATGCTCGCAGCGGGAAACCATGAAGTTTCTTTTTCTGCCCTGTCTTTTGCTCCCTTGCATGGGATGTTTATATCTACTTATTTTGATTTGGTTGTAACGAGACGTAATTATTGTGCATGTTAGGTTTCTCCAGGTCATTTGCTTATCACAGGGAACTTTGACAAGTCCTCATGGTTTATTCTTGTTTTGTGACGGAACACTGCTATGTTCATTTATCTAATTAGGCCTTTTATTAGCACGTTTTTTTTACCCAGATGGGTTCCCTTTGGGACCTCCTTACTGTGTTTGGCATATGACTGTTGGTGCGTCTTGGCTGCTTGTAAGTATATGTTGACCCTTTGGGTTCTTGCTATCCTTTTATATATTTCCTGCGACGCTTGTTATTTTATGCGAGAAGTGTCATCGTCATCATGCATAGTACTATTTTTACAAGAGTTTCTTTTAAGACCCTTTTTGGCTAGACGGCTTGGCAACCGCTCTAGGCTTATTGGTGGATGTCCTTCTTGGTGCTTTACCCCTCGTGAAGGTGTTAGCCCTTATTAGGGGGTTATCTTTGTGAGACCTTTTGGCTCCCTTGACATCCATAAGGGTAGCTAATCCTTATGAACCCAATGAGTGCCCCAGGTTCATCAGGGATGCCCTCATTGAGACCATACTCCTCGCGGAGGTGTTTAGCCTTTGTTGTGAGGTTATCCCTATAGGACCTTTTGGCACCCTTGATCTCCATAAGGGTTGCTAACCCTCATAAATTCAAGAGGTGCCTAGCAAGGTTTTCCATCTTCATTTTTTTTTTCTCTTTTTTTTTTTTTTTTTTTTTGCTATATACTCTGCCCCCCAATTGGTCGATGGGATTTAACTTATTGAGCTCTTTGGTCGTTTTATCCCCACCATGTGTGCATATTTGTTATATGGGTGTTTTCATGGGAAAGGAAATATTCTTGCCTGAGAAGAAAAAGGAAATATTCTCGTTAAAGATAGGTAGATTACAAAGATTCTCATGGCAGTATTGCATCTATTGAGGCTTTTGAGATAACCTCCTTAATTCTTAAAGTAAAGACATTCTTGCCTTAGATATGGAGGTCTTACTGATAGTATTTTTTTAGGTGCTCTACGTTCCTCGCTCTAGGTACCATGGTATCATCCAAACGTGCTAGCATGTAGGTGTTAAGGGGCACCACCTTGGCAACCTGGTAGGGTCCCTCCCAATTCGCCCCCAGTACGCCTGCTCCTAGATCACGAGTGTTTGGCAGGACTTTCCTTAACACGAGGTCTCCTACCCTAAATGCCCTCTCTCGCACCCTTGAGTTATAGTACCTTGCGGCCCGATGTTGGTACATTGCCAACCTCAGCTGTGCCTTTTCTCTTCTTGCCTCCAACAAGTCCAAATTTTCAGCCAACTTTGTGTGGTTAGCTTGATCATCGTATGCTTGTACATGAAAAGAATTGACTTTAATATATATTGGAAGAACAACCTCACACCCATAAGCTAAGGCAAAAAGTGTTTCTCTGGTAGTGGAATGGGGGATGGTCATGTAGGCGCAAAGCACATTAGGCAATTCTTTGACCCAGGCTCCCTTCAACTTTTCCAATTTCATTTTAAGGTCTTTCTTGAGGATCTTGTTGATGGCTTCCACTTGTCCATTGGCTTGCAGATGTACTACAGCGAAAAAACTCATCTTGATCCCCCTTTCTCTGCAATATTCGTCGAACAACCCTTCTTCAAACAGGGTGCCATTGTCGGAGATTATCTTGTAGGGCACCCCATACTTGCAGCCGATAAACTTGTTGACAAAGGTGGTGATTTTCTTGGTAGTTATATTGACTAGAGGCTCTACTTAACCCACTTGGTAAAGTAATCCACTGCTATAATCGCATACTTTGCTCCTCCTCTTTCTACTAGTAATGCGCCAATCACGCTGATCCCCCACACAGCAAAGGGTCATGGATTGGTTATGCTCACCGACTCATTTGGTGATTGTCTGGGGTGGTTTTCATGTCGTTGGCACTTGTCGCATCTCCTTGCGAAGTCGCTCGCGTCCTTTTCCATTGTAGGCCAATAATACCCATGTCGCATGGCCTTTTTTGCCATGGATTTCCTGCCAGTATGATTTCAACATTCTCCTTCATGTATCTCTCGTAAAACCTTCAAAGCTTCCTCCTTGTTTATACATCGAAGGAGCGAGGTGATGAAGCCCATTTTATACAAGACTCCATCCACTAGGGTGTATCGGGTGGCTTTGTAAACCAGCTTGCGAGAATCCTTTTTGTCCAAAGGCAACGTTCCATCACTTAAGTACCTCAAGATGGGCTTGGTCCACGAACCCTCAAAGACGTTGACCATGTGAACTTCCCTCTCTACGATACTTGGTTTGGACAGGTATTCCACAGGGATGGACTCAAACATATCTCCATCTCGGGTGGAGGCGAGCTTTGCAAGAGCATCAACTTTCATGTTTTGCTTTCTTGGGATTTGTTCTATGGTAAATTGTTTCAGCTGGTCCAAATACCCTTTCACCTTGGCCATGTATGCAACAATCTTTGGGCCTCTTGCTTGATATTCACCTTTCACCTAAAATACCACCAATTGTGAGTCACTAAGAACATGCAAATGTGTTACCTTCAGCTCATAGGCTAATCGCAGGGCAGCTAGGAGTGCTTCATATTCTACTTCATTATTGGAAGCTTCAAATTCAAATATTATTGCGCAATACATCTTGTGCCCCCCAGGTCCCGTGATTACTATGTCAACTCTCGCTCCTCCTTCGTTGGACGCTCCATCCACATGGAGGCTCCAATCTTTAGGTTGTTTCTCTTTTCCTTTGTAAGCTAGTTCATTTTCTTCTATTTCTTCCTCTTCATCGGGTCGGTAGGCAAACTCGACTATAAAGTCTGCAAGTACCTGCTTGTTGATTGAGATTCTTGGGGTATAAGTGATGTCGTACTGACTTATTTCAGTTGACCATTTTAGCAACCTTCCTGAAGTTACTAGTTTATGCAAGACTTAACGCAAAGGAGTGTTGGTGAGCACTTCAATAGCATGACCGTGAAAATAGATCCTATGTTTTGTGGGGCCACCAGCAAAGCATATGCTAATTATTCTATTTCTGGGTACCGGGTTTCTGCATCTACCAACCGCTTCCTGACATAGTATACGGGATGTTGGTGCTTCTTTTCCCCTTTGACTATGGCAGCGCTAATGGTGTGCTCCAACACTGCTAGGTATAGGTACAACCTTTCCCTTTTTTCGGGCTTAGCCAGAAGAGGCAATTTTTTAAGGTGTTCCTTTAGCTTAGCAAAGGCTTCCTAACATTCTTCATCCCAAACGAACTTTTTGCTCCATTTTAGGACGTTGAAGAAGGGGAGATACTTGTCAGTGGATCTGGAAATGAACCTGTTGAGTGTTGTTACCCTTCCTATCAAGCATTGCACTTCCTTTTTGTTTCTTGGTGGGCTCATTTCCAATAACGCCTTGATTTTATCAGGATTGGCCTAAATACCCCAAGAATTCACCATAAAACCAAGGAACTTCCCCGACAAAACTCCAATGGTGCACTTGAGCGGGTTCAAGTTCATTTTGAATCTTCAGCGGGTGTCAAACTGTTCACCAAGGTAATTTGTGAGCTCTTTTGCTTTCTTAGTCATTACCAACATATCATCCACATATACTTCCATATTTCTTCCTATTTTATTTGCAAACATTATATTCACCAACCTTTCATAAGTAGTTCCTGCATTCTTTAACCCAAAAGGCATCACCTTATAGTAATAGAGCCCATTGTCCTTTACAAACAAAGTATGCTCTTCATCAGTTGGGTTCGTGGGTATTTGGTTGTAGCTGGAATAGGTGTCCATGAAGCTGAGGAGCTCATGCCCAGCCGTTGCATCCACTTCCCATTGGGCTTTGGGACTATGACTGAGTTGGATACCCATACTGGGTAGAATGCTTCTCAAATAAATCCATTTTCCTTCAACTTGTCAACTTCTTCTTTCAAGGCTACGTATCTCTCCAGATCTAGCGCCCTCCTTTTCGGCCTCATAGGTCTTGCTTTTGGGCGATGTTCAAGTGTTAGCACATGACTGATGGATATACCCCCACCATGTCCTCATGACCTTAGGCGAACGCGTCAAGTTTATCTTTCGAAATTGTACCAACTTCTCTTTTACGTTATCCTGAAGGTTTCTTCCTACCTTCAGCTTCCTCAGTGGCTCATTCATCACTACACCAAACACCCATTACCATAACACATCATTATAATACTATTTAAAAAGAGTTATGGTATATTTATATATATATGTGTGGGAAAAAAAGGGCGGTAATTTATTTTGGGAACCCGCCTGCCTTATACTTTTTTACTAATTCCTTCTTCTTTTTTCAGAAAAACTCCCCCGTTTTCTTCCGTCTCCGAAGTCAATCCATGCTTCAGCTCCGACCACCTAACCACCATCTTCACAACCATTTTTCTCCGAGCCAAGCTCTAAATCTCAGGCACCCGTGAACCCAACCCCCAAACCAAGTGACCCCAGGTGCGAGCCCATTTCTGCGTGCCTTTGACCCAATGCGACTTCCATTCATGAGCCACCACCAGGCGCGATTCTACACCCGTTCTGCTGTAGAGCCCCGAGTGTGCATCAAGCTGGAGCTTGAACGATCTTGAGTTGCAGAGGAAGAAAATGGTGGCTGGGTATAAGGCTTACCACCTGACTAATTCCCAGACCCCCCCCCCCCCCCCCCCCGACCGACCGCCCAGTCAGTAGCCACCACCGGTCACCAAGCACCAAGTTAGAGTTTATGGCGTATTTTTTCTTGTAGTGTCGAAGAAACCAACCTTCTCTCAGAAATTGTGGAGTCTCTTCTGTTGAGGTAACTGTTATATCTTTTTGTCTTTTGATTTTGTTCTGTTGATGTACTCTAATAGTTAAATGTTAGAGTTTTTAGATTTGTTTTCCAAATTAACATTTTAGGATTTTTTACATGCTTACCAAGTGTTTGTAGATAGTCCCCTAAGGTTGGCTTTATGGAACCCTTCAATTTTTTTATTTAATTTTTGTGAGATTGGGAAATTGGTCAACTTGGAATATTTGTGAGTTTAACTTCCTAATCTTTTAAAATTAAGTAACAATTTGATTATCTACATAATAAAGTAAAATGACATTTATTAATTTAGTCTTAAGTAATTGAAATGGTGTGGCTGCAGGACTCTTGCTGCAAACAATTTTACTGGAGAGTTTCCTGATCTCCCTAGTCTCACCAAGTTAAAAGAACTGTAAGTGTCAATCTGTAATGTAACTCCATGACCAAAATGAACCAAGTTTTATGACACTTAAATCTTAACTCAAGTTATCTCATTGCAGAAGGATCAGTAGTAACTACTTCACAGGAAGGATGCCTGAGTTTGGCAATTTGAAACAGCTTCAGAAGTTGTAAGAGCTGTTGATCTATTTGGTTCTTAAAATTCATGATCTTTATTTATGTATGTTTATTTTACATACTACGTCTATATTCTATATAGAGAGGTGGAAGCAAGTGGTTTCGATGGGCCAATTCCTTCTAGTATATCTAACTTGAACAAGCTAGTAGAATTGTAAGTTCTCTTTCATATATTTTCATTTACTTATACAGGTATCCTTAAATTTTTTATATGTACTATATAACTTCATTTTTAATGAGAATTTCTTTGCAGAAGGATTACTGACTTAAATGGGGAGATGAGCTCAGATTTTCCGAACTTGATGAACATGACAAACATAAAAAGATTGTAAGATATTCATAATTTGAAAATTCTAAAAATCTTGACCTGCCCAATATTTGAAAAATATTGAACTTATAGGACCATGTATGAAATTGCAGAGAGCTGAGGAGCTGTAATTTAAGAAGAAATATTATGAAATATATTCGAAATTTGAACATTCTAGAAATCTTGTAATTCTTCTATTCACTTCTACACGTAAACCTTATTTGCAAATTCTGTTTTTGAACATCAGTTATAGTCTGAAGCACTTAGATTTGTTTACAGTGTAGCTTGTGTGTTTATTTTAGGATTTTCTTATACTAACATCTATTGCATTCGGTTTCAGGTTCTGGGGAGTGGTTTTGAGGTGATTTCTATTGGAAGAAAAAAGCTTGTTCGTTCTGTTCCAACAAAGTTGAACAAAGACCATTTCATAGTTGGTGAAATGGGTGAAGCTGAGAACAGTTCAGTGCTTAGAAGAACACTCAAGAGTCTTGGTGTTAGTAATGGTTGGTCTTATGGCGTTTTCTGGTGTTTCGACCAAAGAAATCCCATGTAAGTTTTTTCTTTTTGTTCGTTTTGTCTTTTCTTCTTTACACCACACTCCTTTTGTTCTTTTCTTAATCAATTCTATAACTTTTTTTAAAATTTTAAAATATTTTTCCCAGTCACATTTGAGATTTGTGTACCCATGGTTTTCTCAAATCAAGCATAGTTCTTTCTTATTTTCTTTTTAAAAGAATAACTCAAGCTGAGAAAATGAAAATGCTTTACATGGGTTTTTTTTTTTAAATTATTTGGACAGAAAAATTAAAAATTAATGTTGCTCAAAACCCATATTTTTTTTTTCTTAATCTGCATTTTTCACTCTGAGATCAAGCTTTGTGAAATTTCATTTAACCATTATAATAAGTTAGCATCATTAAGAAGATAATGGATTTGCAATATGTATTTTCTCAATATTAATTTAGCTAACTGTGAATTATGCTCTTTGGAATGGTCTCAGGATGTTGTCTCTTGAAGATGCCTACTTTGAGGACCCAGTTGGAGCTGTCATTGAAAATACGCTATTAAAAGTCCATGTGCTTGGAGAAGGGTATGCCCCTAAACATTTGTTTTTTTCTTTATAAATGTGTCAAATGCATTAGAGAAAATATTTGTTTCTTTTCTCTATAAAATATTAAAGTTTATTAGAGGAAAATAGAGGGCTAATGTTTGTTGTTTGTATATGTGTCAATGTAGAATTATTGGTCAAACTGCTTTAAATGGGAAGTACCAATGGATTCAAGCTCATGGGCCAAGTGGGGAATGGAATTCTTTCAGATCTACTGAAAATAAACACACATTTCAGGTATTTCTTCTTTCTTTTTCAGTTTTTAGAGTTGAAATCACATACATATGTTGAATTTTTTGAAGTTAGAATTCTTGTTATGTTTGCTTATTTTGTGAATTTTCTTTCACTCTACAGGATGATTCTGAGGTTTGCTATCAGTTTTCCTCTGGAATAAAGGTACAATTTTTTTCTTTTTGAGTACTTTAATTGAGATTAGTATGGTAGAAAATTGTGTTATAAATTTTATTTTTTATTCTCATATGTTGTCAAAGTTGTTCAATTCTAGATCACAACTAAGAATTATTAACAATCAAACTCACTTTGCAGACCACTGTGGTAGTACCGGTTGAACCACGAGGACTAGTACAATTTGGATCTACTGAGAAGGTTAGATCACTTCTATGAATATTTATGCTTAACCGTTCGATTAGTGTTCTGTGATTGAGCTATTAATTGATTAATGATCTGCCATTGTTGTTACTGCTGCACATATCTGAAAGATTGGACTTTGTGGATCAAACAATGAGGCTCTTTCAGGAAAAAAACTTTCAGAAAATGGTATGAGCTATGTGGGTTTTACAGTTTTATTTTTGTATGATACTTCGAGCACTGATCTGTAGACTTGTCTCAGTTTTTGGTTCAAAGTTTCGATTTTGAATTTTTCTTCTTTGAATTAAATCTGGTATTAATTCTGTAGACTAATTAGGCTCTTGGGCTTTCATTAAAATTTTCAACCTTTATTTTTAATACTTGTGCTTTGTAACTGTAAATTTTCTATATATAGGGAGCTTTGGAAGACAAACTATCCGCAACAGAGAGCCAGCAAAAACCTTAGACACAGTATTAAGATAAGTACGAATTTGACCTTATTTATTGTTCCTTTATTTATATATTTATCTTTCTAGTGGCCATCATTTACAGTGACAAACCTAAATTGTTTTTCTTGTTGGTCCCACTTACTAATGTTACTCAAATACTTAATGTTTGATATAAACAACCAAGAAGTTTCCAAACTTATGTTCTC